>NC_058520.1:396069992-397325492 GCF_904849725.1 Hordeum vulgare subsp. vulgare | reverse complement strand
TCTCGACAAACACACCGCAAAAGAAGATTACATCGGATAGATCTCCATGAAGATCATGGAGAAGTTCGTATTGAAGATCCAAGAGAGAGAAGAAGCCATCTAGCTACTAGCTATGGACCCGTAGGTCTATGGTGAACTACTCACGCATCATCGGAGAGGTCATGTTGTTGATGAACAAGCCCTCTGTATCCGAATCCCCCCTCCGGCAGGGCACAGAACGTGCCTAGATGGGATCTAGCGGAGACAGAAGCTTGCGGCGGCGGAAAAGTACTTTCGATGATCTCCTGATTTTTTCTGGAATTATTGGGAATATATAGGCGAAATACCTAGGGCAAAGGTGGCCCAGGGAGCCCACAAGCCTGGGAGGCGCCTCCCCTGGCCGCAGCTAGGGGGCTTGTGGGGTCCCTGGTGGCCCCCTGCCTTGGTTCTCAAGTTTCCCGATCTTCTTCTGTTTCGGAAAAAATCTTTTTGGAAGTTTCGTTCCGTTTGGACTCCATTTAAAATCCTCCTCTGACAGGGGTCAAAAACACGGAAAAAACAGGAACTGGCACTTGGCACTGAGTTAATAAGTTAGTCCCAAAAAGATATAAAAGGCATACAAAACATCCAAAGTTTGACAGGATAATAGCATGAAACCATCAAAAATTATAGATACGTTGGAGACGTATCACATCTCACGAGACCGGTCGCGCCAGCCGTTGTCGCGAGGCTGGTCGCACCAGCCCCAGCGAGGGTTACCATTGCGGCCGTCCCATCTGCCGCCCCCGCGGCCAGCACCGCGATCATTGTCCTTCGGGCGCCGGACGACTCGCTCGTCCCAGAGGACCCTAAGCCCCTAGCTATTTTCAGTTTTGTGGTTGTGCACGTCGTGGTAGATGTAGTACGAATGATGCTCCTTCTCGGGCACGCTTCGCTTGCGGACACGCTTCTGATCGGGCTCAGTCGCGAGCACTATAGGCCCCTTGCGCTTGGACTGCTTGGCCTTGGCCTTGCTGTCCACATGCACGTCGTCAGGGTTGTTGCTCATGAATAGGCGGCCCTCTTTAGCCTTGGCACACTTGTCAGCCAAGTTGAACAATTCCATGTCCGTGCTCAGGGTGTCGTTGACGGCAAGCTTTTAGCACATCTTGAGGTCCTTGACGTCGTTGGTCAACGGCATGATGACCGCCTCATCTGTGGCGTGCGGGATCTTGTTGCGCACCTGGTTGAACCTCTGGATGTACTTATGGAGGGTCTCGCCGGGGCACTACTTCACACGATGCAGGTCGTTGAAGGAAAGGGGGCGGTCGTGTGTGCCCTTGATGTTAGCAACCAACAGCTCACACAGGCCACTCCACGAAGAGACCGAGCCCTCGGGCAGGTTCAGGAGCCAGGACCACACATCATCCTTGAGCGCCATCGGGAGCCAGTTCGCCATGACCTTGTCGTCGCCGCCCGCCTCTTCCACGCGCAGGGCGTAGAGCTGTAGGAACTCCACGGGGTCAAGGGAGCCGTCGTAGCGCGGGGGAAGGTCGGGCTTGAACTTGGCCGGCCAAGCCACCCTACGCAGCTCACGAGTGAAGGCCCGGCAGCCCACGGTGCTTGCGTGGCCGCCAGACGCGAGTGCAGCCCGGTTCTGACGCCCTACGGCTGCGACATCCTGGACGACCATGTCAAGGCGCTGGCACTACTGCTCGAAGATTGCGCGCGCATCCATCGGTGCCTCGCACCGGACGATCTGACAGATACCTCCGTCCCCCTGGGCGCATGGTGGCAACTCGCAAGGCGGGGTTTTCGGAAGCGCCCCGCACCTGAGCTCGACATGGCTACCACGCGCGGGAGGGGGTGGTGGTGATCCCCCTAGGCCTCCTTGTCATCGCGGGATGGAGGAGCGGAGCGATCGAGAGGGCGTCGGGGCTTCTCCCACGGCGGTGACGAGATGGGTGATGCGGGCCAGCCAAGCGTCGTAGCCAGCGTCCGCCGGATGGTAACAGACTAGCTCGTGGGTCATGGGCAGCGTCACCTGCGTGTTCACTAGCTCCATACGGGCGTGGGAGGATGAAGCCGTGGCGGTGCGGCCTTCGCTCTGCACGGAAGGGTGCGCGGACGAAGCTTGCTGCTCCTGGTCCGTAGGTACGGTGGTCGCGGCCTCAGCCCCTACGGAGTGACGGCGGACTCCAGGGCCTGTGGGTGTGGTCACAACGACCCGCACAGCATTGCGCTCGGCGTGCACACGGCGAGCGTGAGCCATGAGGCTGGTGAAGCTGGAGCGAAACCGGAGCAGAAGTGCGGCTGCGCACCCCTACCTGGCATGCAAAATGTCGGAATCGGGGCTCCGCGGACCCAAAGGAAGGTTCGAAGACTAGGGTGCTCTCGCTCTCCAACCCTGTTCAACCTCTCAACCTCAAGACGAGTCTACAGTGGCGCGAGCTAGGAAGACGAGCTGAAACACATGGCAGTTTACCATGGTTTGGGCCACCTTGTGGCGTAAAATCCTACTCCTGCTTGGATAGATTGCTCGAGGTGGAAGAATGGTACAAAGGTGGGTTATTGCCCTAACACAACACACCGGACCCCAGATCCCCCTCTACGGAGGTCGGGCCTCTCTTTTATATCGGCCTTGGTCCTCTTCCCACGAAAACACATCCGACGGGAAGGGCAGCCATAACGACGATTTTGAAAGGGCACAAGACTGTGGCTCGCCCTGACAAAGGCGGTCTTCGCCTGCAGAAGCTTCTCTTAGTGGCACGCCTGTGGGCACGGGCGTGACCTTCGTCCTGCCGAGACCCAGCCTTGGTCCTCTTGCACCCATTAGGAAACCTTTGATGGGTTGCCTCGGGAACCCGCAGCCGGCCTCGGTTCCCTTATCTCCAAATGGGAAAGCCTCTCTGTTTGTGCCTGCCGGCACCAGCCCTAGTGTCGCGTAGCGTGGCTCACGTCACCCACAAGGGGAGGTTGAACCCCGGCAAGTCGCCCTTGGCAGACCCGCCCCTCGGGAGGAGTGGCATTGGGAGGTGCTTTCCTCTCGCGAGCCTTGCGAGAAGCCTTCTCGGGAGAGGGCCCCGCGAGCGGTCCCTCACAAGGAGGGGACCTCATGAGTGCAGTATCCCCGGGCCTCGATAGGGAGCGCCCTTAGGCCTGCAACGCGCAACGGGCCCTGGACCGCAGGCAGGCAGGCTTGGTTACCCCCGGTTCTAGAGCCCCGACAACGAGGTCAGCAGAGCCAGGGGCACAAGCTAATAGGGCGCGACCACCCCCTCCCCTAGGCGCATCATTCGGGCTTGTGGGGACCCCGTGTGGCCGCCGTCCTTCTACCGAAGCTTCCATGCTTCTTTTTGTCCCGAAAAAATCATCAAAAAATTCCGTGATATTTGAACTCCGTTTGGTACTGTAAACTTGAAAAGCCAAAACATGCAGAAAATAGCAACTGGCATTTGGCACTAGGTTAATAGGTTAGTGCTTAAAAATAATATGAATCGATAAATAAATGCCCAAAACATATTCCAGAATGTTAATATTATAGCATGAAACAATAAAAAATTATAGATACATTGAAGAGTATCACAATCCTAGAGAGGGAGAGGAGAAATTTTGTTTAAGAAGCACTCTGTGCAACTACTCAAGTTTGTCATCATTGGTCGTCTTCCGTTCAAACCGGATGATGCTACTTGTTGTCGTCATCAACATCGTCAATAACACGTCGTCGGTAACACCATCATCACCAACATTTGCTTCAGCAGCAGCTACGAATACTAACGAATGGTACGTCCATCATGATTTATTCAAATCTGTTTTTGTAACTGTTGTTACATGTGCGATATTGATGTGTATGTTTTACTATTTATCAAGTATGCTAAATTGTTGCTTGCTACTCCCTCTATTTCAAAATAGGTGTCGTTGTTTTAGTATAAAATTTATACTCATTTAATACTAAATTTGTGTCACTTATTTAAAATAGAGGAAGTACTTTATATACTAGTTATGAATTATTTACTGGAATTAATTATGAATTTACCTAATATTCGAACATAACAAACTTTTCATTGATGGATTCATTCTGTCGCACCCAGATAACTATATATTTAAAGCCAAACTATATATTTAACTTCATTCTTATCTTTTAAGAACTCAAATTGTGCTAACTTGGTCTATGTTGGTTTTATTAATTTAAAGCGAGAGGCTCCATGTGCATGTTTTCTAAATAGGGAATCGTTTCCCACCCGCGCGTCGGTCGCCCCCTCGCGCGCGCGGACCATGCAACATTTTTCCCACCCGCGTGCTTCTCTGATTAGTGGATGCAACATTTTTCGTCTAAATTTGTTGCAACCAGCGTTATTTTTGCTGCAAGCATTTTTTACTACATTTTGTCCCAGTAAAATAGCTGCATATACGTTTGGTTGCAACTCCAGTTCGTCGGATTTTTCGTTTACAATCGATATTTTTTACTTTTGCTACAACCGGCATCATGTTTTGCTGCAACCGTTCATTAAAAAAGTTGCATACACGTCACGTAAATGTTTGTTACAACTGGCGTTTGAAGTTTGCTACCACGTACCATCAGTTTCTTTTTTTGCTACGATTACGTAGATATTTTTTTTCCTACAAATTTTGTTTTTTGTTGCAACCGTTGAAAAAAATAATGCATAGCATCGAAATTTTATTGCATAGGAAAAAAAATATTGCATGCGGATCCAACGGTGTGGACGACGCGGGGTTGGTGAATCCTACGGCTCGCGGGTGGCCGGCCGAAAGTTTGGGCCGGCGCGCCGGGGCAGATCAGTCTCCTTCTAAATAACACTAAAGTAACAGCAGTCCCATTATGTTGTATCAACGGCGGACGCTGCTTCGGTGTCTTAACTGCACGTTCCTTTGAGTCAGTGATGTGTGGGCCAGCCAGATGTTGGACCCACATGTCAGTGGCCCAAAGGCATGGTTGGCACTTGGAGATGAGCCATCACAAACTTTGCTCTATCTTCACATGACAGGAACTATGACCCGTGAGCCGTGACACGCTTGCATAGTTAATCATGTGACCCTTTGAATCATCCGCATATCCTTTTCCTCCTAGACGTCAGGACGAGAGGAGCCTCCCAATAATACACGATAGATTACAAGCCTCAGGTTAGGAGCTACTACTATATTCGGCCTTTTCTTGTATTCCCAATTCATGGATTGATGCGTTGTGGCTTGTGGGGTGGAGTCGAGACTCCCTTTTGCGCAAGGAAGGAGGCTAGCAGGAGCTAGCTCCTTGTTTATGGTCCACATTTTATTTTAATATTTCTGCTATAGAGACTCTCATCCAGAGATTTGTTGACCGGCATATAAATAGTGATTGCTTGGATACTCAATTATTTGATATTACACAGCCCAATAATTTGCCGAGCATTAATGTTCGATTCATCGACCTTGGCTTCGCCGTGATGCCAGAAAGTCATTCGGGGGTATTTGGCATTTGCGCATCATCTCTCATTTATCATGCACACGTCCCTTTCGGTCATGATTTTTTTTTTTGGAAAATGAGGTTAATCCCCCTGCCTCTATGTCAATTGATGCATGCAACCATCTTTATTAATTATTTCACAAAGGTCTAACAAAAACATACATCAATCCATCCAAAGCCACCACTCGCACCTACAAACTCGATAATGTGGAGTGCTCTCACTCCACATATCTAAAATTGATGTTGTCGCCAATTCACCCACATAACGTATCGAGAACAACGGCCGGTGCAGCTCATCTAAAATGCACACCTCACGCACACGTTTTAGATGTCGTCATCATCATCGGACCATTGACCCATCTTCAGGAAAGAGATCCGCATCATACTTGCCAGTCCAAACATCCGCCGACGCCACCCGCCCAACGGCGCCACCGCTCTGTGCTCATCCGTCCAGATGCGAAAACTCTAAAAGATCTGTCGTGTGTAGCACCTGCCGAACAGGCATGACACAGCGTAGCACCTGTCGGCCAAGCATGACTTGACAACTCCACCGAAATTCTGTGCAAGACGATGCCGCTCCACCTCCTGCCTCAGTTTGCCAGCGCTGCTCCACAAACGATGCTTCCAAGAGAGAAACGACACCGCAGTATCGCCATTGTCCGATCCGGAAGACCAGATCCTAGGGTTTCCCCCGAAACAGTGCCCACCACCAGCAACCGTCAAGGACCCACACAGTGCCCACCACCAGCAGCCGTCAAGGACCCAAACAGTGCCCACCACCACTCAACCCTTAAGGCGACGCCTTCAGGAAGGTCGCGGCGTCAAGGACGCTGCCGTCGCCCACCGGAGTTAGGGTTTTCACCCGAGAGGCAAGGAGTGGGAGGGAGGAGAGGAGCAGATGTAGAACGACGTCTCCAAGGAAAAAAATGACGCCCTTGAGCGTCATCGTCGGCGCTGACGGCTGGGCCAACCAAGGGGTTTCCCAATCCGAATCTCCTCCACCAGCTTCACCTGCAGTACAACCCGCAGAAAAGAGGCCCATAGATTAGGGCCGAAGGGCAGCGGCCAGATCTGACGCTGCCGACCGTCAGAGCAGCCACGCGATGCTAGCCTCATACGGCGACAAGGAAGGGAGGGAGCTCGCGCCCCCGAGCCACTGCCGCACAGATCCGCGGCCTCCAGCGCCAGATCACGCGTCCCCGAGTCATCGCGCTCCTCGGAGCCGCCAGATCCACGGCCTCCCTGACACGGGCTCGCTGTGCCGCCAAACTCGTGCCTCCACGCGCTCGAACACAACCCCAGCTCATGCGTGCACCGGCGCATGAGGGGCGTCCTGGATCCCATCGAGATGGACAACCCGTGTTGCCGGAGCTCCGACGGGAGGAGGGAGTGCCCCACCGCCGCCGAGCCGCGTGGGCTTTGCCCGGCGACCTCCGCCAGCGGCGGCAGGGGATAGGAACCGATCGATCTACGCTGGCGGTGGCTGGGTTTCGCCACCCGTGGCCGCCTGCGGGAGCGACCCGGGGGATTACCCCTTTCGGTCATGATGACGGCAACACCTAGCTGCCTCCTGAAACAAACATAAACCAGCAACTGGAATGAACTATATACAGCATTATTTGTTCAAGTTTTTGCGGATTGCCACCAACAAAGTAACCATTCGACACCAGATACTGACGTGTTCTGATCGCTGTCTAAAATAATGTGCGACGGTCAAATCAACATAAGCGAAGCAAAGATTGTGGCAAGGGTAGTTGAGGATGATGTGATCCAAAGGTATGCTTTTGTGAATCGGAAGGGGGAGCTCATGCATTCACTGTGGAGAATCTCGTGTGGAATTGGCCTGTGCGAAACCATAAGTTCAGTCAAATCTGAGTTTTGCGCTCCTCGAGTTTGTCTAATCTGGTAAACTTGTATCCAAAATCTTCCTCAAGATAATTCTTCCCAAAATCGCGCTGGACACACAGTGAATGTCCAGAGATTTGGACCCAAATCACCCGAGGAGTCAGAACCCGTAGCCTCCAAGAGAAGAGTCAGGTTAACGCATGCAGGTGCCAAACGACCCTTGATCTTTGGAGGAAAATGCTTATTTTTACCGAAAGAACAAGAGCTCCAAATTAAAGCACAAAACTGCATTGGACAAAAGGGCTTCTTGTCACGCAATACAAAATTGCATTGGACAAAAGGGTTTTTGTCACGCAATTTGTTATACATATGCAACCTGAACTCAAGATGGGGACGTGCACGGATGTAAAAGAATGAAAAGTTTATGATGACTAAGCAAGCATGCGCGGCGCAACATAAAAATTTCTGATGACTAAGCGATTATTTGGTTTGCGATTATTCAAGTTGGAAGCAGTTGCGTTGCGACCAATGGTGTCATGCGGTTAAAGATTGAAAACAACAGTTAACTTTGCAACGTCGTGATGCGAAGGCCACCCTACCGATTCAATTGGAAGAGTTCTTGTCTTGACTAATTAACTTATGTGTGGATAGAACAGCACTGCAGAAGGAGAGGATCCCTTCAGAAGTGAGATCCTATACGATGATACACCATTTAATAGTGAGTTTTTTTTTCTAAAGGAGGTTCAAACTTCTAGCCTATGCAACATTACGATGTACACAACCATTATTATTGAATATTAAGCATATTCAAAAATAAAGACAATCGCGATTGAACCCTTACAAAGAGACGAATAAAGCATCTATAACTAAATCGACTTCTTTCATACCAATGCCTTTAGAAAAGGGTACACGATCTGGTGCCACCGTTGTCATGTCTGGTTGATGGTTAGGACAAGGATTTTCATTTTGGTTGCCGAAACCAACATCAACAAAGCGACAATGTCTACGACAAAGTGACGGCATAAAATGGTCGCTATTGAGCCTGTCCGATAAGGATTAGATGGGAGGAATTCCAGCTTAGACTTTTTTCCAAATAGAAGGATAACTTTTGGCATGTGCATCCAATGAACACAATCATATATTATTAAGGATGTAAAATCCAGCAGGTGAACAACATCGAACCAGAAAAAAAAGCGAAAAGAACAACATCACAAGGAGAGGACCCTTCAGAAGTGAGATCCTATACGATGATATTTTTTTCCAAAACAGAGGTAAAAGATTTGCATCATCTATTAATTAAGAAGAAATGATAGTTTGTTACAGGAGTCACACTCTTACACGGTTTCTTCGCTCTAGCGGTGATCCAAAGGTTTGCCTCGTGGTCAATGTTGTTTAGCAAGATGGTAGGGGGAGCGCTCTTGTGCTAGAAGACACGTGCACTCCTCTCGTTCCACACGGCCCATGATACAAGCATGGGGAGAAAGGCCACAACCTTCCTATTGGGGGCTCCAGCTCCGGTTCTGTTCGACCACCACTTCTCAATCAAGTATTTGAGATGCCACGTATAGGTGTCCAAATGATGAAGCCCGTATTTTGCACTCACATAATTCCATAGCCTAATTGTATATCGGCGTTTGAAGAAGAGTTGTGGTCCACTTTCTTGCTCTCTCTTATATAGGGTCCAAAGTCCACAATTTGGCCATTCCCTTTTCTCCAGTCTACCCGCGGTCCAAATTCTATCTTGCATAGCCAGCCAAGCAAAGAATTTGGAATTTGGTGGCGCCCAAGCCCTCCAAATCATATGTTCCATGGAAGAGAGAACCAATCCTAGGAATTGAGCCTTGTAGGACGAGGCGGCAGAGTAATGTCCACTCGTCGTGTGCTTCCACACAATGGTATTTTTGGTGAGTTCATAAAGATGGACATCATTCACAAGCGTCCATAGGGTGAAGAATTGTTGGATGTGTTCAGCGAAGATGACCATGGAGGTTTTGATCTTGAGGATCCACGTGTTATTGTTTAGGGCCTCACGCACCTTCCAATTCTTCCTAGAGTAGGCCTCAAAGACAAGCGGAGCAACGTCCCTAGGCTTGCACGCATGCAGCCAAGGCAAGTTCCAAAAAGGCGTTTTGGCGCCATTTCCCATTGTGATGGTCGTAGAAGCATAGAAGAAGTCAAGGTCCTCCTCCTCACAAGGATTTTCCAACCCAACCCACATGTTGTGTGGGGACATCCATTCAAACCATTGCCATATCAAGCGCAAGGCCTGAGAAAAGTTGCCGGTGTTGAGGACCCCAAGGCCTCCATATTCCAACAGGCGGCAACCAATTTCCCAGTTTACTTTGCACTTGGTACCTGTCATCTTGTCCGACCCCGACCAAAGGAAGGCACGCTCGAGTTTGTTGATATTGTGTAGAATGCCCGACGGTGCTACCAATGGCGTGATGAAGTAGACCTCTTGCGAGGTGATGACATACGTGACCAGAGCCGTACGCCCAATGGTGGTGATGTTCTGGCCTTCATAGGTAACCAACTTGTTCGCAACTTTGTCCTCAAGGATTTGCAAGTCCACCTTCTTTAGCTGCCAGACGGACACAAGAAAACCCATTTATCTAAGTGGGAGGGATGTCTTGTTTGCCGATAAGCTTTGTAGAATGTGCTTAAGGTTTAGGTGGTTGCATCTAATGGCCACAATCGAGCTCTTATGAAAGTTGGTGCATAGCCCGGTGACTTGCCCGAATCCGTGCAAGATGACCGAAAGATTGTCAAATCCTTTTTAATTGGAGCCATGAAGATAGTCGCATCATCCGTATATAGCGATGTTCGCACCATAGCCCCTCTACCATGAATTTTATGAAGCAACCCTTTCTGTGTTGCTAGCTTAAGCAGGTGTTGGAGTGTGTCAATACAAATGACAAAGAGGACCGGGGATAGGGGTACCCTTGTCTGAGGCCCCTACTGTGCTTGATAGGCCAGCAAGCCAGGCCATTCAACAATATCCTCAACGAAGATGTGCAAAGAAGAGGCGCGACCCAATCCCAAAACTTGGGAGGAAACCCTCTTTGCCGTAGAAGGTCCAGAATGTATTCCCATCTTATAGAGTCGAAGGCCTTCCGAATATCTAGCTCGAACAGGAGGGATGCGGTCTTGCATTTGTGGACTCTCCAGGCCAGGTTTCGGACACACATAAAATTAGCATGGATGCTTCTCCGCTTGATGATTGCGCTTTGGGCATTGGAGGTTAAATTGTTCATGTGCGGGGCAAGATGGCTGGAGAGTATTTTTGCGATGATCTTGGAGACAACATGGATGAGACTCGTGGGTCTATAATCGCTAATCCCCTCTGCACCCTCTTTCTTGGGAAGGATCACCACATTTGCGGAGTTGAGCCAATTAAGATCTGATATGTGAAGGGAGTCAAATTGATGTATCACCATCATCATGTCGAATTTGATGATATCCCAACACTTCTTAAAAAACTCCCGTGAAATTGTCTGGTCACGGCGCCTTATCACTTGGCAAGTCATTTATTGCCTCTCGAACCTCCTCTTCTGTGATGGTTGAGTCAAGGTCGTGTAAATCATGCACCTCTAAGTTGAGCTCGTCCCAATTGAATTCCTTATCTCTTGTGACCCCTTTTTCATCACTTTGGAGAATTGGTCTATAATGAGAATCTACTTAGTGTCATGCTCAGTGATCCAACCTTGGTCCCGCTCTATCGTATGAATATGGTTCTTCCACCTTCTAGTATTAATTTGACACTGGAAGAACTTGGTGTTGGTGTCACCCTCCTTGAGGTTAGCAATCCTCGCACTTTGCTTTTTCTATGCTCTCGCAATCACCTCCAAGATAATGACTCTCCTTTTTAGCCTCGCTCTAAGGTCACGCTCCTCAAGGGATAGTTGTCAACTGTCTTGAGCGATGTCGAGGCGAAGAATGACCAACAGGGCAGCGTGGAGGTGTACCTTGGCTTTGGGGAAGAGACCCCTACTCCATTTGGAGAGTCGGAGAGCCACCTACTTGGTATGGCTCAGTGTGCCCGAGAGGCTCGTTCCACGCCTTGTTAACCACCTCCATTAAACCAGGCATGGCGATCAAGAAGTTTTCAAATTTTTCATCGGCGAGAAGCAGAGGACATTGATCGGATAAAGAGGACGAGAGGGCGTGTAGCGGAGAGTGTTGAAAATGGTGTCCCATCCAACATTGCAGAAGAACGAGTCAAGTTTGCACATTGTTGGGTTATTCATCTCGTTGCTCCAGGTGAACCTTCTATTTTGCAGGTGTATCTCTTTAAGCTCACAGCTTTGCAACTTCGCTCGTAATAGAGTTATTCTACTTTGATTGACATGGTTTTTGTCTCTTCCCGATATATCTGGTTGAAATCGCCTGCCGCAAGCCATGGCATGCCATTGGGTGGTGTTTGGCTAATGAGCTCTACGAAGAAGGCATCTTTGTGAGATGAGTCAAAGGGGCCATAAACAATGGTGAGCTTGTATTGCACATCGGAGTCGCGGATACAGACTAGCACGGACAAGCAGAGGTTGGAGGTGGTGGTGTTAGACATCTCCATAAAATGGTCATCCCAGAGCAAAATGATGCCTCCTCGAGTGCCATCTGCTGGCCTTTGCGCAAAATTGTGCAGCTTGTTTCTCCATAAGAACGTAGAAGTGAAAATGCATCATTTAACAATGAGTTTTTTTTTCCAAAGGAGGTTCAAATCTATGGCCTCTGCATGATTACGATATACACAACCATTATTATTTATTATTAAGCATATTAAAAAATAAATACAATCATTATTGAACCTTTACAAAGAGATGAATAAAGCAGCTATGACTTAGTCGACTTCTTTCACAACAACGCCTTTAGAAAGGGGTATCTCGTGTCACCCTTACCATGTCCGGCTGATGGCAAGACAAGGATTTCCATTCTGGTTGCCTAAACCAACTAGAGAAGGCTAACACGCCAGCAACGGGATAATGTCTTCAACAAGGTAACAACATAAATTTGTCGCTAGTGAGTGTGGCCAATAAAGATTAGATGGCAAGAATTTCACCTTGGAGTTTTTTTTTCAAAAACTAAGATGACATCCGGCCTCTGCATCAAACAAACACATTCATATAATATTAAGGATGTAAAATCCAGTAGACAAACAACATTGACTTGGAAATAAAGCGAGAAGAAAACCGAGGTCGCATGCCTCTCGACAGTAACTCCACAACATAGACACTAACCTTATGGTACAAGACAAAATAAGAAATAAGAAATACACAGCTCCTAGGTACGGCTTTAAAAAGGAATCATCGCACGTTCGCCGATGGTGACGAGTGATGTTTGCTGTGTATCCCTGGCAATTGCGCCAGAAATACTCCTACTACGGCACGTTGGTATTTCCTCGAAGCGGAAAGGGTGATGTAGCACAGCGACGGTAAGTATTTCCCTCCGTTTGAGAACCAAGGTATCAATCCGGCAGAAGAGTATCTCACCAACCTACACAAACACAAAAGCTTGCACCCAACGCTATGAAGGGGTTGTCAATCCCTTATAGATTGTTTGCCAAGTGAGAACTGAAAGTAACAAAGTAACAAAGCAAAGTAAAAGCGGAGTTGTAAACGATGGATGTGAATAGACCCGGGGGCCGTAGTGTTTACTAGTGGCTTCTCTCATGAAAGCAAGTAGACGGTGAAACGGATCGAGATGGACCTAGAGGGGGGTGAATAGGTACAAATCCAAATTTTAATAATTACTTAGCAATTTTAGGCTAAAGTGCGGAATATGAGTGTAAGTCTAATAATTGCTAAGACAAAGAGTAAGCTATTAGGAGTGAGGCAAGGCAAGCGGTAAACAATAATCAAATACAAGTATGTAATAAGGATTAACACAAGTAGAGAGTTAGGGTTAGGAATAACCGAAACTCCGAGAGAGACAAGGATGTATCCCGATGTTCACTTCCTTGGAGGGAAGCTACGTCACCGTTAGAGGGGTGGATGTTACCACGAAGGCACACCAACGCCACGAAGGCTCACCCTATTCTCCCTTTGAGATAACTCCACGAAGGCGTTTCTCAACCACTAGTGGTAAGCCTTGAGGTGGCTTCCAAACCTTCACAAAATTTCCGGGGGATATCACAATGGTTTGATTCCTCTCCGAAGACTCCTACCGCCCAGGAGTCTCCAACCTCCAAGAGTAACAAGATCACGGGGATAGCTCAAAACTTGCTCAAATCACAAATCACTTTGGTGGGAAGGAGGAGAGGGAGACGATCTATCTTTTGATTGAAACAACACTCAAAGGGACTCACAAATGCTCTTGGGATCTAGGATTTGGTGTAGACAAGAGTGAGTGAGAGGAAAGGTGTTCTTGGGTGTATTCTAGCTGTGTTGAACACCCTTTCACGAGGTGGGAGAAGAGTATATATAGTGTGGAGTGAAATCTAGCCGTTGGAGGTGCATTAAGTCACACAGGGTCCGGACGTCCGACACTTGCCGGTAGTCCGGGCGTCTGCGAGGGACCGGACGTCCCACAGTGGTCGGCCGTCCGAGGCCTGTAGGCACGACTGGAACTCTTTTGGATTTATCAGCGACCGGACGTCCGACAGGGGTCGGTCGTCCGAGGCCTGTAGATACGACAGAACCTATTTGAATTTATCAGCGTCCGGACGTCCGGAGTGGATCGGAAATCCGTGTTATGCTGTTCAATTTCTACTGGTGGTGGCTTCCGGATTTCCAATGTGGGTCGGACGTCCAGCGCTCGGACGTCCGGAGGGAGCCGGATTTCCGAGATATAGAACACAAATTCTACTGGTGTAGACTTCCGGATTTCCGGACCTTGGTCGGACGTTCGGCCCTCGGATGTCCGGAGGGAGCCGGATTTCCGAGTTATATGCCTCACAAACTACTGGTACGGGCTGCGGATTTCCGAAGCCAGCCGGACGTCTGGCACTCGGACGTCCGGAGGGAGCGGGATGTCCGAGGCAATGGACATGTTTTGAATTAAAGACAGAGAGGAGAGTATGTGGTGTTTCGTATGAAAGTAAAGATGTGGTATGAGCAAGTTCATCGCAAAACCTGTGATCCCCTCTTAATAGTGTGGGATCCCTATACTCAATATCAGTAAACTCAAAAGACTACTCTACAGCATCTCTTCTTAATCCCGAGCCTTCTCGAAATATAAATCACCAATCTTTTCAGGTAACCTTTGGCACATAAATCTCAATCTACTAAAGTACTTGTCGTCCTGAGATACACTCAACAAATAGGATTAGTTTCCTATGTATGTGTTGTCATTAACACCAAAAGACGATTAGGGGCATAGCATGCACTTTCAATCTCCCCCTTTTTGGTAGTTGATGACAACATATACATAGGTCTCAAAAAGATTTAACATACATTATAGTCTAGGAGATATTTAGTACGGAGCTCCCCCTTAAGATATGCATGATAAAGAAATCGAAGCTCCAATGGATCAACGTGTAAGGATAATAAATCATCACAGAAGTAAGGAAGCAAGACATAATAGTCTATGATGATATCATAGCAAGTCACAACCATTCATAGGTAGCCATACATGAGTTTTATCCATTACATTAAATCTCCAAAGACTAAAAATGACGATAATAAAGGCTTAACTACGATACATTACTCCCCCTTTGGCACCAAGTACCAAAAAGGGAGCCATCAACAGCACCAATCAAACTCAAAGCTCATCACCATCATCATCAGCATCATCAGCCAAACCACTGCCCCCAGCCTCGTCAAGGAAATCAGACCACTCAGGACCAGAAGGGAAGCCAAAATCAGTGGGAGGAGGAGCAGGAGGGGCCTCATCATCACTCACATCAAGAGCGCCCGAGGCTCTCAGACGAGCCTTGAGGGCATTCTTGGAGGAGACTAAGCGGGAAACCACATCATGGGTTTGACCACACTGGAAAGAGACGACCTTCGTTAGCGCAGAATGTGCCTTGCCAAGAAATTTGGCAATGCGGCCGAGAGGAGCGGAGCTAGATGAGGGGGTGGCGGCCCGTACAGCAGTGCGGCGAGTGGATGTGGAGGATGAGGGGGCTTTCTTGGGAGCAAAGTCATCCGCCATGTGAGCGGGAATGACCCACTTGCGATGGGTGTGAGTGACAGCCACAGAGAAATCAGCAACATGGTTAATAAGTGCCTGGATGAAAGGAGCGTGAGGAAAGGCTCGCTTGTACTAAAAGCTAGCAAGCCGAATCTCATGCCATAGAAAATGGGGCACATTGATTTTGCCCTTGGGGTGCTTGAACAAGTGATACATGATGTCGATACAATAGCCACTGCAAGAACCCTTATCACCCATCTTGGGATAGATGGTGCGGATGAGACACTGAAAAATAATGAAGTAAGGTGAGCGCCAGATGGATACCTGGTTAAGGTCCTTCATGCGCTCATCCGCATCAAGCTCACGTAGTGGCTTGAGAAGATGTCCACACACGTCAATAGAGTTAGGCGCATGGTTAGGGTCATCCCTATGTATTTTGAAACTGGAATTGGGGAAACCCAGTGCGGCAACAAATGTAGCATAAGAAGCTTCGAAGCGAACGCCAGAGGTGATCCAGCTGACAGTGTTGTCGGAGCCAAAATGGCATGTGGCATAGAACTGGTGAATGGCAGCAGCATTAAATTCGCAATGAAAGGCAAACGGGCGGCAAGCCCCGATGCCTCAATAAGCTCAATGGCACCCGGATATTTCGCCGGGTGCATGCGAATATGCTCAACATCAATAAAGTGATGAATAGATAACCCCTTAGGAACTATGACCGTGGTAAAGATGTCTGCCTGGACGTTTGTGCGGAAACGTGAGTCCATAGTGTCACGTGCAACCTCGTATTGATCTATGTCGCGGCGGAAAGTGAGATATGAAGCTGCGCCAAGTGTGGTGAAATTTGTGATAGCACGACCTAACGTGGCAGGAGGTTCTAGTGAAATGCGGCGAGCTTCACCTGCGGGCTGGGTAGTTTGAGACAAGAAAATCCCTTCTTGAAATTGTTGTATTTGAAAACCAAGAAAGAACTTCAAGTCCGTGTTGAGTGACATCTCAAAGGTCTTGGTCATGGAGGCCGCAAACTTCTTGCACAGATGGATGTTAGGAGAACCAAAAATGATGTCATCTACATAGATTTGGCATAAAATCAAATCACCATTTTCCCTCTTCGTAAAAAGAGTGGGATCGATCACCCCCACCACAAAGCCATCATCGAGTAGGAACTTCTTAAGATGATCGTACCAAGCACGGGGTGCTTGTTTAAGACCATACAGTGCCTTGTGAAGTTTATATACATGGTCTTTCTGATGAGGGTCAACAAACCCAGGTGGTTGTGATACATATACCTCTTCTTGTAGAGGACCGTTAAGAAAAGCACTTTTCACATCCATTTGATGCAAAGTAAAACCATTGAAAGCAGCATAGGCCAATAAAATGCGAATGGACTCAAGACGAGCAACAGGGGCGAAAGTTTCACCAAAGTCCAAACCTTCAACTTGGGAGTACCCCTGTGCTACTAACCTTGCCTTGTTGCGTAGGACAGTCCCGTTGTCATCTTCCTTGTTCTTGAAAATCCATTTAGTTCCAATGACATTATGTTCCTCAGTTGGTCATTCTACCAGTGACCATACTTCGTTGCGTGTAAAACTGTTTAGCTCCTCTTGCATAGCAAGTAGCCAGTCATTGTCACATAATGCATCCTGAACCCTGTGTGGCACGGTACTAGAGACAAACGAAAAGTGAGCACAAAAGTTTGTTAATTGTTTACGAGTCACTCTACCTTCCGACACGCCTGTGAGGATTTGATCAATATCAACCCGACCGGCCACACGTGGCATGATGGAGGTCAAGGTTTCACGAGGTTCAACCTCGTTTCCATCATCAATGTCCTCAACATATGGATCATTTATGTGCGGACGTAGATATTCCTCTTCCCGTTGCACCTGTTGAGGTTCATCATCAATCATACCCATACTTTGGTCTACCTCTTGAAGATCAACTTGTTCTTGAGTGTCATCAGGGTGAGAGACATGTTCTCTCACTTGATCCTCGACAACTGGCATGATGGGTATGCTAATATCTTGTGGAGGTACGGGCAGTGAACTCTCTTGAGGATGCGAGATACTCTCATCATCTTCATCATCATCATGGGGTCTTTGTTCCATAGGCAGAAGTGCACCTACACCCATGTTTAAGATATCTTGTGGGGAGTCTTCTTCACCTGCATCATTTAGATCAACTTGCTCCCCATGGGAGCGGTTAAATTCATCAAACGTCACGTCACAGGTTTCTATAACACATCCAGTGGATTTGTTGTAGACTCTGTAGGCGTGAGAGTTTGACCCATAGCCAACAAAAATCCCTTCAGTTGTTTTGGATTGAAATTTCCCTAACCGTTCCCGTTTGTTGAGGATGAAGCATTTGCATCCAAACACACAGAAGTACTTAACATTGGGCTTGTTCCCAGTTAGGAGCTCATATGGAGTTTTCTCCAATATTGATCGGAGGAAGAGCCGGTTCGATGCATGACATGCTGTGTTGACGGCCTCAGCCCAAAAACTATGTGGTGACTTGTATTCATCTAACATGGACCTTGCCATTTCCACAAGTGTCCGGTTCTTCCTCTCTGCCACACCATTTTGTTGAGGGGTGTAATGTGCGGAGTACTGATGTTCAATCCCCTCATCACTAAGAAATTCTTCTAGGGTGTAGTTCTTGAACTCAGAGCCATTATCACTTCTTACTGCCTTGATGTCCTTGTCAAACTTCCGTTGGGCTTGTTTGGCAAAGTCAATGAAAGTGACCTTCATCTCGTCCTTGGACTTGAGAAAAACACCCATGAATATCTTGAGTAATCATCAACAATGACTAGGCCATACTTTTTCCCTCCAAGACTTGCCCATGAAGGAGGCCCAAACAGATCCACATGAAGGAGCTCTAACGGCCTCGAAGTGGATACAATGTTCTTGGGTGGATGTCTTGATTGATGTTGTTTCCCAGCTATGCATGCACTGCACACACCATCTTTCTTAAAAGATACATTTGTTAGTCAAGGAATGTGATTGCCGTTTAAGAGATTTTGAAGATTTTTCATGCCAACATGGGCGAGCCGGCGATGCCACAGCCATCCCATGTCGGCCTTGGCCATTAGACAAGTTGTATGGAAAGTGCTCTCTTTCGAGAAATCAACCGTGTAAAGGTTGACATCCAACTCTCCAACAAAGGCCACTTCAAGAGTGTCTCTCTTAAAGACTTTCACATCCGTTAGTCCAAATAATGTGTCATAACCGACGGAAGCCAATTGGCGGACTGAAAGTAAATGATATTGAAGGGATTGGACAAGCATGACATCTGCAATAGACATGTCATTAGTGATTGCCACCTTGCCCAACCCAATTACCTGCCCTTTCGACCCTCCACCAAATACAATGCTCATGTATGGTCGAATGGCTTGCATGAAGTCATAGAGCAAGTTACTATCTCCGGTCATATGATTGGTGCATCCACTGTCGATCACCCATTTGGCTCCACCGGAGAAAACAGCCTGTAACGAATTAAGACTTGGTTTGAGGTACCCATTTTGTCATGGGGCCTTTCACATTAGTTACAAGAGTCTTAGGGACCCAAATAGCATAGAATCGAAATGCATTACGGGGACCAACGAATTTGGCATATACCTCCCCTTCCTTTGATTTGCGTAGTACATAGGATGGAGGCATGAATTCGGTTATCTTGTTGTGAGTAGACGAACCCCTAGTGGCCGATCCACTCACAACCTTACCTTTATCCGTGTGTCCCTCTCGTACAAATATTTCCTTAAGAGGAGTGGTACACTTGATAGGAGATGCACTTTTCTTGGCAGTGCTTGAGTTGAACCCAAGCCCTTCCTTGGCGAAAACTCCATTGTGTCGACTTAAGATCTCATTGAGAGTCTTTTGTCCTTGTGCACATGTCATGAGACCTCTGTCTAGCTGTGCCTTTAACGAACAGTTTTCCTCAAGGATAGATGTCAGTTCACTACTAGGGTTAGTAGTGCAGGTATCAACATTGATAATAGGTGAGGAGTAGGCCTTAGCTAGAGTATCAAGATAAGTGACCTTAAGTGCCTCAAAGCTCTTTGTAAGAACAATGAGTTTCTCTTCCTTGTCTTTGAGAGACAAGGATAGACGCTCACAGTCCTTAGAAAGAGACGCATGAGAGTTCACAAGTTGGTCTTTATCATTTAGTAATTCTCTACACACATTTTCAGCCTTTTTCAAGGAGGCAAGATCATTAGCATGTTTATCAAGGTTTTCACCTACTTTTGAACATAGTGCATCATTTTGTGCTGCCTCATACAGGACTTTCTGCTCAAGGAGTTCGTTTCTCTCCTTCTCCTCAGTGACGAGGGTTTCGAGTTCCTTGATGGTATTGGTGTTCTTACTCACCATTTCCATAAGTATGCGAAACATAGTGAGCTTCTTTCCTTTAAGAGAGCACATAAATTTGTTTATTTTAGCAAACATGGGATGATCTAGATCATTATCCTCATAGTGATCTTCCGCATCAAGATACTCATCAGAAGGAGTAGAAACTAGACTGAAAGAGTTTAACCGTGGGGTTACCTTAACCTTATCATGGGAGCTTTGGTCTTCCCCATCTCCCATGGCAGTCTTTGCCATCAAACACTTGTGTGTGTTGCCCTTGTAGTCCTTCATATAGTTTTAGCGAACAACATCACCACTTTTGTTGACTAGCCTCAAGGTGCTCTGTGTATCTTGAGCTACTCCGGCAACTCCACCAACATCTTCTGGATCTGATTCTTCTTGTGCAACCATTGCTCTTCAATCTGTCCTCTTGAACTTGGAGTTCATAGGGTTTGGCAGCTTCTTCTTTACAAAGGTCTTTGGAAACCTTGGTTTGTCTTCTCTCTTCTCATAAGGGCAGTCATTGGAGAAGTGGTTGGTTTCCTCACAGTTATAGCATTTCCTTACCTTCTTCTTTGGGAATCTTCCCTTGAACTTCCCTGCACTGAACTTCTTTACAAAGAGAGCACTGTCCTCAAAAGATGGGCTTTCATCAAAGTCAACATCATCACCATCTTCGCAGTCATCATCACCCTCTTCTTCTTCACTTTCTTCTTCGTCACACTCATGCTTGGCTTTCAAAGCAAGATTGATCTTTGATGTTGAAGTGCCATGCATGGCTAGGTGCTTTGTTGCATTTGCCTTTGACTCTTCAAATAATTGGAAGGTGGATATGATGTCATCTGGAGTCATTTGTTTGAAACCATGATGATGCCTCATGTCCCATACCATTTGATGGTGATACAGAGCAAGAGCGTGAAGTAACTTGTCCACAAGAAATCTCTTGGTCAGATTGAAACCATCTTGCGTCTTGTCACAGTCACATGACTCAATGTCTGCGGCGAGAGTCATGAGCCGTTCTAGTAGTTGCTTGGGAGATTCACCCTTTTCCATACAGAAATTCTGTAATTGCCCCTTGGCAATTTCATATTGAGCAAGCCGAAGAGTGGAGGTACCGGTCTTGGTCCTTATGATGCTGTCCCACAATTCCTTGGCACTTGTGATGTGAATGTAAGGTCTTCGTTGCTTGTCATTCATTCCTTTTCTTATGCACATGATCGCAGTGTCATTGAGATGCTTGTCATAAGTTTCTCTCGGCGTGAGGCATCTTGGATCAACAGGATTGTACCCATGCTCGAGGATGTCCAGCATCTCATCATTGGCGTACCTAAGATGATCCTGCATACCAACTCTCCACAAAGCAAAATTGGAATTGTCATCAAGCAAGGGAGGTTTTCCTCCAGGATTGTACTTAGGTTTCTCAATTTGAGATCTAGCATAAAGCCATGGAACACTGGTTTGGTTCCTCTCCGGAGGAGGTTGGCCAAATGGAGTACCGTGCACGTGGGGCCCTGAGGCCCTCGGGGACGTGGTTGTCCCCGTGGTTAGTGATGCTAGTCTCATTTGGATCATGGTCTCAAGAGAAGCATCATGCTCCTCTTTTTGCTTGGCAAGGGCCCGTTCCAGGTCCTCAGAGGTGAAAGACTTGACTTCCGAGGAAGTCCCGTCCCTCTGCACTGGAGCTACCCTAGTTGGATTCACGTCCATCTCGCTCTAGGGTGGTTAAGCCACACAATTAGAGCACGAGGCTCTGATACCAATTGAAACGGATCGAGATGGACCTAGAGGGGGTTGAATAGGTACAAATCCAAAGTTTAATAATTACTTAGCAATTTTAGGCTAAAGTGCGGAATATGAGTGTAAGTCTAATAATTGCTAAGACAAAGAGTAAGCTATTAGGAGTGAAGCAAGGCAAGCGGTAAACAATAATCAAATACAAGTATGTAATAAGGATTAACACAAGTAGAGAGTTAGGGTTAGGAATAACTGAAACTCCGAGAGAGACAAGGATGTATCCCGATGTTCACTTCCTTGGAGGGAAGCTACGTCACCGTTAGAGGAGCGGATGTTACCACGAAGGCACACCAACGCCACGAAGGCTCACCCTATTCTCCCTTAGAGATAACTCCACGAAGGCGTTTCTCAACCACTAGTGGTAAGCCTTGAGGTGGCTTCCAAACCTTCACAAACTTTCCGGGGGATATCACAATGGTTTGATTCCTCTCCGAAGACTCCTACCGCCTAGGAGTCTCCAACCTCCAAGAGTAACAAGATCACGGGGATTGCTCAAAACTTGCTCAAATCACAAATCACTTTGGTGGGAAGGAGGAGAGGGAGACGATCTATCTTTTGATTGTAACAACACTCAAAGGGACTCACAAATGCTCTTGGGATCTAGGATTTGGTGTAGACAAGAGTGAGTGAGAGGAAAGGTGTTCTTGGGTGTATTCTAGCTGTGTTGAACACCCTTTCACGAGGTGGGAGAAGAGTATATATAGTGTGGAGTGAAATCCAGCCGTTGGAGGTGCATTAAGTCACACATGGTCCGGACGTCCGACACTTGCCGGAAGTCCGGGCATCTGCGAGGGACCGGACATCCGACAGTGGTCGGTCGTCCGAGGCCTGTAGGCACGACTGGAACTCTTTTGGATTTATCAGCGACCGGACGTCCCACAGGGGTCGGTCGTCCGAGGCCTGTAGATACGACAGAACCTATTTTAATTTATCAGCGTCCGGACGTCCGGAGTGGACCGGAAATCCGTGTTATGCGGTTCAATTTCTACTGGTGGTGGCTTCCGGATTTCCGATGTGGGTCGGACGTCTGGCGCTCGGACGTCCGGAGGGAGCCGGATTTCCGAGATATAGAACACAAATTCTACTGGTGTAGACTTCCGGATTTCCGGACCTTGGCCGGACGTCCAGCCCTCGGATGTCCGGAGGGAGCCGTATTTCCGAGTTATATGCCTCACAAACTACTGGTGACAAGCTGCGGATTTCTGAAGCCAGCCGGACGTCCGGCACTTGGACGTCCGGAGGGAGCCGGATGTCCGAGGCAATGGACATGTTTTGAATTAAAGACAGAGAGGAGAGTATGTGGTGTTTCGTATGAAAGTAAAGATGTGGTATGAGCAAGTTCATCGCAAAACCTGTGATCCCCTCTTAATAGTGCGGGATCCCTATACTCAATATGAGTAAACTCAAAAGTCTACTCTACAACATCTCTTCTAAATCCCGAGCCTTCTCGAAATATAAATCACCATTCTTTTCGGGCAACCTTTGGCACATAAATCTCAATCTACTAAAG
This sequence comes from Hordeum vulgare subsp. vulgare, assembly GCF_904849725.1. Taxonomy (NCBI): domain Eukaryota; kingdom Viridiplantae; phylum Streptophyta; class Magnoliopsida; order Poales; family Poaceae; genus Hordeum; species Hordeum vulgare. The sequence continues at coordinate 397,302,508 of NC_058520.1, read as the reverse complement.
TACTTGCCGTCATGAGATACACTCAAAAAATAGGATTAGTTTCCTATGTATGTGTTGTCATGAACACCAAAAGACGATTAGGGGCATAGCATGCACTTTCAGACGGTGGGTGAACAAATTACTGTCGAGCAATTGATAGAACTGTGCAAAGTCGTGACGATATCTATGCAATGATTATTTCTATAGGCATCACGTCCGAAACAAGTAGACCGATACTTTCTACATCTACTACTATTACTCCACACGTCGACCGCTATCCAGCATGCATCTAGTGTATTAAGTCCATAAGAACAGAGTAACGCCTTAAGCAAGATGACATGATGTAGAGGGATAATCTCAAACTAATGATAAAAACCCCATCTTTTTACCCTTGATGGCAACTGCTTGATGTGTGCCTTGCTGCCCCTACTATCACTGGGAAAGGTCACCACATGGCAGAACCCAAAACCAAGCACTTCTCCCATTGCAAGAATCATAGATCTAGTTGGCCAAACAAAACCCAAGACTCGGAGAGACTTACAAGGATATCAAATCATGCATATAAGAAATCAGCAAAGACTCAAATATATATCATAGATAATCTGATCACAAGTCCACAATTCATCGGATCTCGACAAACACACCGCCAAAGAAGATTACATCAGATAGATCTCCATGAAGATCATGGAGAACTTTGTATTGAAGATCCAAGAGAGAGAAGAAGCCATCTAGCTACTAACTACGGACCCGTAGGTCTGAAGTGAACTACTCACGAGTCATTGGAGGGGCGATGATGATGATGAAGAAGCCCTCCACCTCCAAAGTCCCCTCCGGCAGGGTGCCGGGAAGGGTCTCCAGATGAGATCTCACCGAAATGGAAGCTTGCGGCGGCGGAAAAGTATTTTCGAGGCTCTCCTGATTTTTTGCGGAATATTTGGGAATATATAGGCGCAATACCTAGGTCAGGAGGCCGCCAGGGAAGCCACAAGCTTGCCCACCGCCGCCTCCCCCCTGGCGGCGTGGTGCAAGCTTGTGGGATCCTAGGGGCCCACCTGGCTTGGCCCAAAGGTTCCCTCGTCTTCTTTCGTTCGGAAAAAATCATTTCGGGGATTTTATTCCGTTTGGACTCCGTTCCAAAATCAGATCTGAAAAGAGTAAAAAACACAGAAAAACAGGAACTCGCACTTGGCACTGAATCAATAAGTTAGTCCCCAAAAAGATATAAAAAAGGTACATAAAACATACAAAGAAGACAAGATAACAACGTGAAACCATCAAAAATTATAGATACGTTTGAGACGTATCAAGCATCCCCAAGCTTAACTCCTGCTCATCCTCGAGTAGGGAAGTGATAAGAATGAATTTTTGATGCTTTCATGCTACCTAGCATAGGTGTCCTTTGTAATTCCTCTTATGTGATGTGAATGTTCAGATCCATTAGATTCAAAACAATAGTTTGCTACTGACGTGGATACAATAATAATTCAAGCAAACTAGCAAAGTAATCATGAACTTTCAAAATAACTAGGCCAAAAGAAAGTTATCCCTACAAAAGCATATAGTCTGGCTACGCTCTATCATCATTGCACAACGAATTTAAATCATGCACAACCCCGGTATTGGCCAAGTAATTGTTTCACACCTTTACTTTCTCAAACATTTTCAACTCTCACACAATACATGAGCGTGAGCCATGGTTATAGCACTATATATGGTGTGGAGTATGGTGGAGGTTGCAAGACAAAAAGGAGAAGATAGTCACATTAACTAGGCATATCAATGAGTTGTGGAGATGCTCATCAATAGATATCAATGTGAGTGGGTAGGGATTGCCATACAAATGATGCACTAGAGCTACAAGTATGTGAAAGCTCTTAGAGAAAACTAGTGGGTGTGCATCCAACTTGCTTGCTCACGAAGACCTAAGGAAATTTTGAGGAAGCCTATCACTGGAATATACAAGACAAGTTATATAATGAGAATTTCCCACTAGCTATATGGTGGTGACAAAACGAGAGACTCTCAATCATGAAGATCATGGTGCTCAAAATGCACAAGTGTGTAAAAAGTGGTAGCATTGTCCCTTCTCTCTTTTTCTCTCATTTTTATTTTTTTGTGGGCTCTTTGTCCTCTTTTTTATGGACTTCTTTGGCCTCTTTTATTTCCTCACATGGGACAATGCTCCAATAATGATGATCTTCACACTTTCAACTCAAAACTTAGAGCAATTATGACTCTATATGGAATGCCTTCGGTAGTGTACCGTGGCAACGATCTAGCATGGCATAGACATCAATGGAAACATCATGATAGCTATCTTACGATCATGCAAAGGCAAGTAGACATGGTGGCACATGTCATGGTGGTAGTTGCATGGCAATATATCTCGGAATGACTTTGAAAAAAAAAGCCATAGTAGGTAGGTATGGTGGCTATTTTGAGGGAGGCTAATGGTGGGTTTTGTGCACCGGCGAAAATTGCACGGCACTAAGAAGATAGTTATGGTGGAAGGTGAAAGTGCATCTAAACCATGGACTCAACATTAGTCATGAAGAACTCATATACTTGTTGCAAAAGTTTTATTAGTAATCAAAACAAAGCATTCAAGGCATACTCCTAGGGGAAGGGTTGGTAGGTATAAACCATCGCGCGATCCCGACCGCCACGCAAAGGATGACAATCAATATACTAATCATGCTCAGATTTCATCACATAGCGGTTCACCATACGTGCATGCTACGGGAATCACTAACTTCAACACAAGTATTTGTAGATCCACAACACCTTACTAGCATGACTTCAATATTACCATAACCACAACTCAAAACTAACTGAGATGAATCAAACTTCTCTAACTATTCAATGCACATGAAGGAGGAAGTTTTCGTATCCCTTTGGATAACTACCCCTTTTGAGACTACTTTCAAAGCATAGATCAACTACCAGGCTACGCACCGCTGCTCTCTAAAAGATATAAGTGAAGCACATAGAGCAAAAGTATCTAGCTCAAAAGATATAAGTGAAGCACATGTGAGCTGAATTGTCTACCAAAAGATATAAGTGAAGCTCGACAAAATCACGGCGCGTGCATGTCTCTCTCTATGTGTGCAGCAAGGATGATTGTGACACAACAAAAATAAATAAAAGACTCCTACGATAACGTGTGGTGAATAAAAATATAGCCCCAAGTAACATTACCGATGGATTGAAGACGAGAGAGGGGATGCCTTCCCGGGGCATCCCCAAGCTTAGGCTTTTACGACATCCTTGAATCTCTTGGGGTGCCTTGGGCATCCCCAAGCTTGAGCTCTTGCCACTCTTTATCTTTTTGTCCATAAGAACTTCACCCAAAACTTGAAAACTTCACAACATGAAACTTAAACAGAAACTCGTGATAACATTAGTACAAGAAAGCAATCCACCACTTCCTTAGGTACTGTAGCAAACTTAAATTCTACTTGTGATGATGTTGGGTTACTGTACTTTCAATCTTCCATGGCTAATACCCCCCGATACTATCCATAGTTTCATCAAAATAAGCAACCAACACGACAAAAACAGAATATGTTAACAGTAGACCAGTCTGTAGCAATCTGTATGTTTCGTATACCTCTGGTACTTCACAAATTCTGAAAACTTACGACAGTCTGAAGAAGCAAAAAGAATCAACTCAAAAGCTCTTACAGAAAAAAATCTAAAATTCTTTTCGTGAGCAGAAAGTTTATGTCTTTCCCAGCATGACCAAACGATCATCCTCAAGACTAATCATAACGGTTTTGCTTGGCACAAATGCAAAAAGAAACACAAAAAACACAATCATAACAGAATTATGAAAGTGTGGAAAACAAAAAATAGAAAGAAAAAGGATAGATTCGTTGGGTTGCCTCCCAACAAGCGCTTTTGTTTAACGCCCTTAGCTAGGCGGAAGTGATGGAATCACGTATAGTCATCTTTGGTGCTCAAACCATAAGTAGCCCTCATCATAGATTCATAAGGCAATCTTATTTTCTTTCTAGGAAAGTGCTCCATGCCCTTCTTTAAGGGAAATTGAAATCTAATATTCCCTTCCTTCATATCGATGATAGCACCAATAGTCCTTAGGAAAGGTCTACCAAGAATAATGGGACATGAAGGATTGCAATCTATGTCAAGTACAATGAAATCCACGGGTACATAGTTCTTATTTGCAACAATAAGAACATCATCGATCCTCCCCATGGGCTTCCTGACAGTAGAATCCGCAAGATGCAAATTAAGAGAACACTCTTCAATCTCATGAAAACCAAGAATATCACATCAAGACTTTGGAATCGCGGAATCACTAGCACCCAAATCATACAAAGCATTGCACTCATAGTTTTTTATCTTGATTTTGATAGTAGGTTCCCACTCATCATGAAGTTTTCTAGGTATCGAGACTTCTAGTTCGAGCTTCTCTTCAAGAGATATCATCATAGCATATACGATATGCGCGGTAAAGGCTTTGCTTTGGCTATAAGCATGCGAAGAGTTTGCGATGGATTGCATCAAAGAAATGAATTCAAACAAGGAGCAATTATCATAATTGAATTCCTTGAAATCCAAAGTGGGAGTTTCATTACTACCCAAAATTTTGACTTCTTCTACTCCACTCTCCACACCTTTATCATCAAGATAGGTGGACTCCGAATCATCGGGGCGTTTTTCAACCAAAGTGAATTCATATCCAGCCCCTCCATAAGTAGGTTTGACACGCGAAAACAAAGATTCAAGAGGAGACACACCAAGCACTTTAAGATCTTCGTGATTTGCATCACTAGAACGCACCCTTTTAAACCATTCATGTCTAGCGCGAATTTGGGCGGTTCTTTCTTTGCTCTCATTCATGGAGATACGCATAGCTTTCAAAGTTTCATCCAAGTTGATCTTGGGAGGAGCGCATCTAACTTTCAAAGCATCAATATCACAAGACATCCTATCAACGCTCTTAGCCAAATCGTCTATTTTGAGTAGTTTTTCCTCTATGGACGCATTGAAAATCTTTTGAGAGTTGATGAACTCTTTGATATTACTCTCTAGATCAGAGGGTAATTTGCTATGATTTCCATAAGTGTTGCCGTAGTAATTGCCATAGTTGTTAGAGGAGTTACTAGGAAAAGGCCTAGGAACATAGTTTCCTCTAAAAGCATTGTTGTTGCCAAAATTGTTCCTACCAACAAAACTCATGTCCAAACTAGCGTTGCTACTCTCAATCAAAGAAGATAGTGGCATATCATTAGGATCTACGGTAGCATTTCTACTAGCAACCAAATTCATCAACTCGTCCATCTTAGCACTAAGCGAGTTAATCTCTTCTATATCGTGCACCTTTTTGCTAGCAGGCGACCGTTCAGTGTGCCACTGAGAGTAGTTGGTCATGATATTGTCTAGGAGTTTTGTAGCGTCTCCTAATGTGATTTCCATGAACGTTCGACCTTAGGCAGAGTCCAAGATATTGCGAGAAGCGAAATTCATGCCAGCGCAAAAGATTTGTATAATCATCCACAAACTCAAGCCATGAGCGGGACAATTTCTAATCATAAGCTTCATCCTCTCCCAAGATTGTGCAACGTGTTCATGATGAAGTTGCTTGAAATTCATGATATCGTTCCGTAAGGAGATGATCTTAGCCGGCGGGAAATACTTGGATATATAAGCATCTTTGCACCTATCCCAAGAATCGATACTATTTTTAGGCAAAGAAGAAAACCAAGTTTTTGCGCGATCTCGCAACGAGAAAGGAAAAGGTTTCAACTTAATCACGTCATTATCCACATCTCTTTTCTTTTGCATGTCACAAAGCTCAATGAAGGTATTGAGATGGGATGCGACATCTTCACTAGGAAGGCCACAGAATTGCTCTTTCATAACAACATTCAGCAAAGTTGCGTTGATTTCATACGATTCCGCACTAGTGGCGGGAGCAATCGGAGTACTAATAAAATCATTATTATTAGTGCTCAAGAAGTCGCAGAGTTTGGTGTTTTCAGACATGATGTCTTCAACAAACAAACAAGCACACAAGCAAGCAAGAAACCAGCAAAGGAAAACGGCAAAGGCAAAGGAAAACGACGAAGGAGAAAGGCGAATGAAAATGGCAAATGTGAAGTGGGGGAGAGGAAAACGAGAGGCAAATGGCAACAAAAGTAAATGCAAGAGAAGAGTTTGTGAGACCTACTTGGATAGATCTTGATTTCTCCTCCCCGGCAACGGCGCCAGAAATAGGCGTGTTGTCGGGAGAATATCCTTCACGATCCTCCTCGGCAAGCGATCCTCTTCCCCGGAAACGGCGCCAGAAATACTTCTAATGTTTGGTGTGTATCCCTGGCAATTGCGCCTGAAATACTCCTACTACGGCACGTTGGTATTCCCTCGAAGCGGAAAGGGTGATGTAACACAGCGACGGTTAGTATTTCCCTCAGTTTGAGAACCAAGGTATCAATCCGGCGGAAGAGTATCTCACCAACCTTCACAAACACAAAAGCTTGCACCCAACGCTATGAAGGGGTTGTCAATCCCTTATAGATTGTTTGCCAAGTGAGAACTGAAAGTAACAAAGTAACAAAGCAAAGTAAAAGCAGAGTTGTAAACAATGGATGTGATTAGACCAGGGGGTCGTAGTGTTTACTAGTGGCTTCTCTCATGAAAGCAAGTAGACGGTGGGTGAACAAATTACTGCCGAGCAATTGATAGAACTGTGCAGAGTCGTGACGATATCTATGCAATGATTATTTCTATAGGCATCACGTCCGAAACAAGTAGACCGATACTTTCTGCATCTACTACTATTACTCCACACGTCGACCGATATCCAGCATGCATCTAGTGTATTAAGTCCATAAGAACAGAGTAACGCCTTAAGCAAGATGACATGATGTAGAGGGATAATCTCAAACTAATGATAAAAACCCCATCTTTTTACCCTTGATGGCAACTGCTTGACGTGTGCCTTGCTGCCCCTACTGTCACTGGGAAAGGTCACCACATGGTAGAACCCAAAACCAAGCACTTCTCCCATTGCAAGAATCATAGATCTAGTTGGCCAAACAAAACCCAAGACTCAGAGAGACTTACAAGGATATCAAATCATGCATATAAGAAATCAGCAAAGACTCGAATATATATCATAGATAATCTGATCACAAGTCCACAATTCATTGGATCTCGACAAACACACCACCAAAGAAGATTACATTGGATAGATCTCCATGAAGATCATGGAGAACTTTGTATTGAAGATCCAAGAGAGAGAAGAAGCCATCTAGCTACTAACTACGGACCCGTAGGTCTGAAGTGAACTACTCACGAGTCATTGGAGGGGCGATGATGATGATGAAGAAGCCCTCCACCTCCAAAGTCCCCTCCGGCAGGGCGCCGGGAAGGGTCTCCAGATGAGATCTCGCCGAAATGGAAGCTTGCGGCGGCGGAAAAGTATTTTCGAGGCTCTCCTGATTTTTTGCGGAATATTTGGGAATATATAGGTGCAAAACCTAGGTCAGGAGGCGGCCAGGGAAGCCACAAGCTTGCCCACCGCCGCCTCCCCCCTGGCGGCGTGGTGCAAGCTTGTGGGATCCTAGGGGCCCACCTGGCCTGGCCCAAAGGTTCCCTGGTCTTCTTTCGTTCGGGAAAAAATCATTTTGGGGATTTTATTCCGTTTGGACTCCGTTCCAAAATCAGATCTTAAAAGAGTCAAAAACACGGAAAAACAGGAACTGGCACTTGGCACTGAATCAATAAGTTAGTCCCCAAAAAGATATACAACATACAAAGAAGACAAGATAACAACGTGAAACCATCAAAAATTATAGATACGTTTGAGACGTATCAACGAGTCCAACCCAAGGTTGAACTCCAGATTTTTATCCCCAAAGCCAGGCTTCAATGCACCATCTATGCAAGAAGACCATGTAGATGTACATCAATATTTTGTGTTTTCATCGGTGTGCATAGACTCGTCATTGAAGTCGTCTGTATGATATGTCTCTAACGTATCTACTTTTCCAAACACTTCTGCTCTTATTTTGGACTCTAATTTGCATGATTTGAATGGAACTATTCCGGACTGACGTTGTTTTCAGCAAAACCTCCTTGGTGTTATTTTTGTGCATAAATAAAAGTTTTCGGAATTGGACGAAAGTTTTTGTGAATTATTTCTGGAATATATAATGAATTTTGGAGCGAAGATCCACCAGAGGGGGTTGTCTGTGGGCCACAAGCCAACAGGGCGCGCCCACCCCCTTGGGTATGCCTTGATGGATTGTGGGGCCCACGTGGCTCCTGTGATCCTAATTCGAGTCCTATAAATTCACATCTTCGGAGAAAAAATCAAAGAGAAGATTTCATCACGTTTTAAGAGAAGGATCCACCGCCACCTCATGTTCTTCCTCGGGGGGGTGATCTGGAGTCCGTTTGGAGCTCCGGAGAAGGGGATTCATCGTTGTGGTCATCATCAACCCTTCTCCATCAACAATTCCATGATGATCACCATCGGGTGTGAGTAATTCCTTAGTAGGTTCACTAGATGGTGATGAGGTTTGGATGAGATTCATCATGTAATCGAGTTAAGTTTGATAGGGCTTGATCCCTAGTATCCACAATGTTCTGAGATTGATCTTTCTATGATTTTGCTATGCTTAATGCTTGTCACTAGGGCCCGAGTGCCATGATTTCAGACCTAAACTTATTTAGTTATCTCTGTATATGAAAAGTATTTAGATATTGCAAGTTGTATGCAACTTTTACGTGTCTTGATCCGCATACCCCAAGGTGACAATAATTGGGATTCTTTCTAGTGATTGTCGTAGTTTGAGGAGTTCATGTATTCACTGTGTGTTAATGATTTGTTCCGGATCTCTACTAAAAGGAGGCCTTAATATCCCTAAGTTTCCAATAGGACTCCACTGCCATGGGAGGATAGGACAAAAGATGTCATGCAAGTTCTTATCTCAAGCACGTATGACTATATACGAAATACATGCCTACATTATATTGATGAATTGTAGCTAATTCTGTGCCGATCTAGTGTGTAACTGTTACATGATTGATGTCATCCATATCTTTCCATCTCTAATCCATGTGCCTACACTTTACAAATACTGAATCTTGTTATGTTACTACAGTTGTTGTTACTGTCACACCTGCTACTCAATTGCTAATGTTACTCCTGTTACCAAAATTGTTGTTATCACTATTACTGCTTCTACTATCATTTGCCATGCTACTAAACCTTTATTGCAGAGAGATATCCTAGGTGTGGTTGAATTGACAACTCAACTGTCAAGGTCCATAAATATTCTTTGGATCCCCTTGTGTCGAATCAATAAATTACGATGAAATGCTAGCCATAAAGACTATTGAGATCCCCTATACTTGTGGGTTATCAGTGTACCATCAGCTTTTCTATGGTTACCGACTCCTCGATAACCAGATACCTCTAGATAAGACACCGGCAACCAAAGACGTCACATAACACCTGCCTTCCGCCACGGCTGCACCACCTTCGATCCAGCAACAACGGGCTAAACATGACACCTTCGCCTAAATAACTACGTCGCGCTGCGAGTAGCATGCATAGCTTGATGCCTCCAAATGAAACTTTGTGCATAGTACTGTCGGTGTCATGCATTGCTTGATATCTCGAGAAGATATGCATGTGTTACCTTCGAACTGCATAAAACCCGAGATGTTGATGGAGGGGACGTCCCACATCGTCGTTAGCCTAAAAAAGGTTGTCACCACCTCGAGTTCTAGTCTCTAAGTCGCCCACATAACCACCAATTCAGGGTGCTACACGAAGTACCCACCCATCGCGCCAGTGGTACGTCTCCGGCGTATCTATATTTTTTGTTTGTTCCATGCTATTATATTATCAGTATTCAATGCTTTATATGCATTCATATCATGTTTTATATCATGTATGGGAACTAACCTGTTAATGCGGTGTCTAGTGCAGTTGCTGTTTTCTGCGTGTTTTTTTGCTTTTCAGGAAACTAGTACCAAACGGAGTCCAAACGCTACGAAACTTTTTGACGATTTCTTTTCTGGACAAAAGAAGACCTGGAGGCTTCGGAGGAAGGCGATAAAGTATACGAGGAGACGACAAGGCAATAGGGCGCGCCCTGTTACCTTGTGGGGCCCTCATGGCTATGTTTGGCCTAATTCCACCCCTATAAATTCTGAAATATTAGGAAAATATCACAGAGCCACACGAAACACTTTTTCTGCCGCCGCAAGTCTCTCTTCCAACAGGAGGCCATCTGGAGACCCTTTCCGGTGCCCTGCAGGAGGGGGAATCGATAAGAGAGGCCATCTACATCAACCTTGCTTCCTATATAATGTTGTATGAGTTGTCCATCACTAGTATCTATATGGTGTCTTCTCTATATTTGATCATCAATACAAAGTTCACCTCAATTCACTCGTTGATCATTCGATCTAATCTTCTTCGTGGTGTGTTTGTTGGGATTTGATGAATTGTGGGTTTACGATCAGACTATTCATGGATATTAATTGATTCTTCTCTGAATTATTTTATGCATGATTATTATATCTTTGTATTTCTCTTCGATCTATCGGCTTGGTTTGGCCAACTAGATTGATTTATCTTCAGTGGGAGTGGTGTATTGTGATGGGTTCAATCTTGTAGTGCTCAATCCCAGTGACAGAAAGGGACATGACATGTATTTGTATTGTTGCCATTAAGGATAATACGACGGGCTTTATTCATATTGCTTGAGTTTACTTTGTCTACATCATGTCTTCTTGCCCCAAGCATTACTATGTTTCATACTTCATACTCTAGATGCATGCTGGATAGCGGTCGATGAATGGAGTATAGTAGCAGATGTAGGCAGGAGTCGATCTAATTGCTTATGGATGTGATGCCTATATACATGATCATTGCCTTGAATAAGATGTCAAAACATAATATTCTGTCAATTCCCCAACAATAATTTGTCTTCCCACTGTATGATATCTTCAAGAGAGAAGCCTCTAGCGAAAAGTATGGACCCGGGGTCTACTCAAATTATATTACAAAAATCACAAAAATATTGATGTCATTTAATTTCTGTTACTTATATTTATATTTATATTATCTATCTATCACTATTTAATCATTGCAAGTAATAAGTCCAAGGGGCTTGACAACCCTCTTGCTCACGTTGGGTGCAAGTGTTTGGTTCTCTGTGTGCAAGTGTTGACGATGAGCGTTTGCTTAATACTCCTATTGGTCAGATAACCTTGGTTCTCACTGAGGGAATTACTTATCTATAATGTGTTTTATCTCCTCTCCTCCCCGTGGAAAAACACAACAAAGTTTACAAGTAGCAAGAGGAATTCTTGGCGCTGTTGCTCGGGAGTATCATCAAATTCTTATCAGGTTCTTTCACACAAATTATCATTTACTTGTTCTACTTTTTATTTTATTTTTATGTGTTGCTTCAAATACCAAAAATACAAAAATATTTATCTTTGCTAGTTTACTTCTTTTGCTTCTTAGTTTGCTTGCTTTGCTTGTTTGCGTGTTTACTTGCTTAAAGTTGCTATCATATCCGAGTTTATCATCGAGAAAAGTGAGGATGATAAAACCCCTAAAGAAGTTCCCACAAATTTTGATACAAAAACTTTTATGATGGGAAATGGGAATATGATAAGGAAAATATTATTGAGGAATTCTTTAATTGTATGGAAACTTTGGTTTGCAACGATATTTCTATTCTTAAAAGAACCAATAGTTACTCCGATGCCATTTCCTCACTTGTCCTTAAACTTCAAAGAATATTTGTGTGTAGTCATCCCACTTTGCATATGATTTTCTATGATTTACCAGACCCTAAGGCTAAAAAGGTAGATGCTCTTATCCTCATGAATGAATATGATTATATAGTGCAAGAGGCTCGAGAGATCTTTGATTTTTATAATATGAGTTATGAACATCCTGTGATAGATGTAATTATATTTAATGAAGATTATATGATAATGTATGTGTTTCATTTAATCATACTTTTGATGAAAATACTAAAAAGGAAGTCTTCATTTACATATTATCCAACAAGTTTTCAACGGTATTAATGAACAATATTCTTGGATAGTGAAAGAGAACCAACAAGGGTTTAAATAAAGTAGCCTCGATAATGCTAAGATTTTAATATATGACGTGTTCGCCATTGTTTTTGAAAATCTTCCCGATAGACACACATACCAAGATGTAAAAATTAAGGATTACAACACGTGATACTATGCATTATGCCTAGCTAGGGGCATAAAATGATAGCATTTGTTGGAAGGCAACCCAATAGTTATCTTAATTTTTTGTTCCACTTTCTATTATTTTGTGTTGACATGATTATTTCTACTATAATGATTGTATTTTTTGTTTTTTAGTTAGTGTTTGTGCGAAGTAAAGCCTTTGGGGTGATTTGGATGATAGTAGATTTAATCCTTTGCAAAAATAAAAACTTTTATATCTAGTGCAAAATTTCTCTGATTTTACTGAAACGTCTTTATGATTTGAATTTTTTTACACAACACTGGTATACAAATTTCCCTGGTTCTACTAATATTTCAGAAGTTCTGGAGTTACATAAGTATGGTTTTCGTGCAGATCATTACGGACTGTTCTATTTTAGACAGATTCTGTTTTTTGCTTGCGTAGTTATCTTGGTTTGATGATGCTATAGACTATATCGAGGGGGTATAAGTCATGGAGAAGTTAGAATACAATACCTTATGTAATAATTAAATATTAATCAATTCATAACAATACCTAAAGTTTATGATTTGCCTATTATACTAATGGATCTCACGAGGTTTCTATTGTGCTTTGTGTGCTGAAGTTTTCAAGTTTTTGGTGAGACAACGATGGATAAAGGAAAAGGAGAGGAAGACCCTAAGATTGGGGATGCCCAAGGAACCCCAAGGTAATATTCAAGGAAAATCCAAGTGTCTAATCTTGGGGATGCCTCGAATGGTATCCCCTCTTTCGTCTCCATTCTATCAATATGTCACTTGGAGCTATATTTTTATTCATCACATGATGTGAGTTTTGCTTGGAGCATCATGTATTATAGTTTTATTTTATCTTAGTTTGCCACAATCATTGGTATATGGATACACCTATTTTAAAGAAGCACATGTTCATCATAATTTATTAGAATACTGTATCTGCTTCACTTATATCTTTTGAGCTAAGAAGTTGCTCTACTGTTTCACTTATATCTTTTAGAGCACAAAGGCGTGTAAATTTTATAGAAATAATTGTACTCGCATGCTTCACTTAAATATTTTTGAGAGTCTAAGAGGGGAGTAATGGAAATATGTATGAGTTATAAGACTAGTCCAAAAATGATAGGTATTCAAGGAGGATATAACAAAAACTTCCATATAGCATACTAAAAAGAGAACTCTCGGTTAATTATATTGATGTTGTAATATGAAAGGACATGAATACATGATTGTTTGTTAGTATATATATCAGTATTAAATCATGTTATTAATTACTCATCTAAATATTGGTTATGGCACGATGCTAATGTGTGAGCGTTCTTATGTATGAATGAAATCCTATGTGTTGGTTGGGTCGTATGTGTGCGATGGTTAAATCCTACCAACCTTCTCCCTAGGACTATGCTGTAGAACTTTGCTTCAAGAAAGCTAATAAGTCTTTGCAATAAGTATATGAGTTCTTTATTACTAATTTGAATCCATTGATATGCGCACTCTCACCTTTCCATATTTGCTAGCCTCTTCGGTACCGTGCATTGCCCATTCTCACCTCGAGGATTGGTGCAACCTTCGACGGTGCATCCAAATACCGTGATATGATATGCTCTATCACACATAATCTACCTTATATCTTTCTCAAAACATCCACCATACCTACCTATCATGGCATTTCATAGCCATTCGTAGATATATGGCCATGCAACTTTCACCGTTTCGTCTCAGGACTTGTGTGTTCATCATAATATTGCCTTGCGTGATCATGTAGCTAACATAGTATTTGTGGCAAAGCCACCGTTCATCATTACCTACATGTTATGCTAGATTATTGCACATCCTGGTACACTTTCAGATGCATTCATTTCGAGTCATCTAGTTGAGTAGATTTTCATATCGAGTTGTAAGTAAATAAAAGTGTGATGTTCATCATTATTAGAGCATTGTCTCAGTGAGGAAAGGATGATGAAGACTATGATTCCCCCACAAGTAGGGATGAGACTACGAATGAAAAAAATAAAAAGAAAGAGAAAAATAAAATAATAAAAAAGGAGAAATAAAAAGACAAAATAAAAAATGAGAGAAAAGAGAGAAGGGGCAGTGCTACTATCTTCTTTTTCCACACTTGTGCTTAGACGGAGCACCATATTCTTCATATAGAGAGTCTCGTGATTTTTTATTTTCATATGCTAGTGGTAATTTTTCATTATAGAACTTAGCTTGTATATTCCGATGATGGGCTTCCTCAAATGAATGAGGTCTTCATGAGCAAGCAAGTTGGATGCACACCCACTTAGCTTCGATTGAGATTTCATACACTTATAGCTCTAGTGCATCCGTGGCATGGCAATCCCTACTCCTTAATCGATATCGATTGATGGGCATCTCCATCACCCATTGGTTCGTCTAGTTCATGTGAGACTTTATTTTCCACTTTGACTCCTTTAATCCCTACCACCATATTCTATTCCACCCATATGCCATATCCATGGTTCACGCTCATGTATTGAGTTAGGTTGAAAATGTTGAAGCATGTTAGAAGTATGAACCAATTACCTGACTTGACACCGAGGTGCTCATGATTTATACTTACGCGATGAGGATGGATTCATGCCATGCTAATATGATAAAAATGAGTAGGGAATAACATTCTTTAAGGATCGTATATTTGGAATATGAAGGATTATGTCATTTATTTTTGTGGATATTGTTATGTTGATATGAATTAGTTCACTGTTTCTGAATATCATACCTAAATGGGATTACGTGATGGGGATCATGTCACATCATAAATTCTATTTTTATCACTTACCTACTTGAGGACGAGCAGGAATTAAGCTTCGGGATGCTGATAAGTCTCCAACGTATCTATAATTTTTTATTGTTTCATGTTATTATACTATCAGTCTTGGATGCTTTATATGAATTTATATGTTATTTTATATCATTTTGGGAACTAACCTATTAACTCATTGTCTAGTGCTAGTTGCCGTTTTCTGCATGTTTTTGTATTTTCGGGAAACTATTACCAAACGTAGTTCAAACGCAACAAGACTTTCTGAAGATCTTTTTCTCGGCAAAAGAGGACCTGGAAGCTTCAGAAGGAGGCAAGAAGATGCACGAGGAGATAAGAAGGCAACATCGCATGCCCAGGGGGTAGGCGTGCATTGTTACCTTATGGGACCCTCATGGCTCAGTCTGGCCTAATTCCACCCCTATAAATTCTCAAATATTGGGAAAACATCATAGTGCCACCCGAAACACCTTTTACGCCGAAGCAAGTCTCTGTTCCAACGGGAGGCCATCTAGCGACCTTTTCATGTGGCTTGTTGTAGAAGGAATCGATCACGAAGGCCATCAACATCAACCTTGATTCCTCCATGATGTTGTGTGAGTAGTCCACCATAGACCTACGAGTCCTTAACTAGTACATAGATGGCTTCTTCTCTCTTTGATCCTCAATACAAAATTCACCACGATTCCCACGGTGATCTATTCGATGTAAAGTTCTTTATGGTGTGTATATTGGGATCTGATGAATTGTGGGTTTAGGATCAGATTATTCATGAATATTAGTAATTAAGTATTCTCTGAATTATTTTATGCATGATTATTATAGCTTCATATTTCTCTCCGATCTATCGGTTTGGTTTGGCCAACTAGATTGATTTATCTTCAATGAGAGTGGTGCGTTGTGATGGTTTCAATCTTGCGGTGCTCAATCCCAGTGACACAAAGGGACATGACATGTATTTGTATTGCTTCCATTAAGGATAAAACGGTGGGGATCATTCATATTGCATGAATTTACTTTGTCTATATCATATCATCTTGCCCCAAGAATTACTTTGTTTCATACTTAATACCCTAGATGCATCCTGGATAGCGGTCGATGAGTGGAGTAATATACTAGATGCATATAGGAGTCGGTGTACTTGCTTATGGACATGATGCATATGCACATCATCATTGCCTTGAATAAGATGGCATAACTATGAGCTATTCTATAAATTACCCAACAATAATTTGTCTACCCACCGTATGCTATCTACAAGAGAGAAGCCTCTAGCGACAACTATGGCCCGAGGTCTACCAAAAATATGTTACAAAAACCACAAAAAATATTGCTGCCATTTTTTTTTTGTTATTTACAATTATATTTAAATTATCTAACTATCACTATTTAAGCCTTGCAAGTAACGAGTTCAAGGGGCTTGACAACCCTCTTGCCCGCGTTGGGTGCAAGTGGTTGGTTCTATGTGTGCATGTGCCGACGACGAGAGTTGGCTTAATACTCCTATTGGTTCGATAACCTTGGTTCTCAGTGAGGAAAAAACTTATCTCTGTTGTGATGCATCTCCTCTCCTATTCGGGGAAATACCCAACGCAAATTTACATGTTGTAGGCAGTCGTTGTCATCGCCAATACAACAACAACCCCCGTCGCGAATGTCACATCCATGCACTAGGGCTCGAATCCTTCGCGCTCTACCCCCTGGACAGCCGCACTCGAGCTCTCATCATGACGATGAGGAGGCCACCACCCCTTCATTAGCCACCACTTCATGTTGTTGTAGATCTGCTTGGGGCAACACATGTGCACCACGCACACATGTGCCCGAGTACGATCTGTCGCCCGCCCATGCACCACTCTAGATAACACTGGCTGCGATCGTGCGGCTCTCGCCTTTGCCAAACGGTTGCAAGCCGAACAGCCCACACCATCCAGACCCCGTTACTCATGTCGCACGCCATGATTCACACGAGCATCTATGTCGTGGTTTTGTCACGGCAGATGTCCTCGAGAACGGACTTAGTGGTGAGGCCATCATCGCGGCCTAGCGACTCGAAGAGGTTAATCGGGAACGGGAGATGAGTTTACCCAGGTTCGGTCCCATCGTTGGAGGTAAAAGCCTACGTCCTGGTTTTGTGTCTATATTGATGGGGATCTCGATTACAAAGGTGCGGAGTCACTAACCTAGCTCTCGAGAGTTTCTTGCCTGATCTTTCTGGCTCGAGGGATCCCCTGTATATATAGGTAGAGGCCTTGAGTCTACAATAGAGTCCGGATCGAACAATTACCTGTGCCCTATTACAATTCTACTTTATCTTGCCTCCCAAGCTAGGAAAACTTCTAGTGTCTCCCACCTTGTGGGCCTTAAGTCGTCGTCTTCTCGTGTTGGGCCATCTCATGGCTTACTGGATAAATCTTTTGGTCTGCCCTCTTGTCTTCTCTACGGTTTGACCCGGCCAAGTATGGCGGATTATATCGTGGGGTTATATCCCTGACATTAGGCCCTAGATTGACTTGAACATATTCACGTCAATGTTCCTTTCTTCAATCAGGCGGTTTAGCATTTATCTTGTGTCTGTGTTTCCTTGGCCTCTTCATTTACGGGCTTATAATTATGTGTGCCTTTAGTATTTTTTCCTTATGTCGTCTGCCTATGACGTGACCCACCAGAAGTTAATGCGGCCATGATGACATCACGACGGATCTATACATGTGTCTTTATCCCGAGAATCGAGGCGTCATTTGTTTCAAAATTTTACTGCGACTCCTCTGTTCCGATGCCTTGCACTGGTCATGTCAAACATTATAAATATGGGTGGAGGGTCCCTTATTCCACCTTTTACCCTCTCTTCTCATCTTCTTCTTCCTCTAGTCCAAAAACCCAATCGTGTCATTGTTGTCACTTCATCTGTTTGCTTTCGACAACTGCTTCGGGTTGCAGCGATTCCTCGCCTCCTCATTGGTTCATTAAAGATTCTTTGGCATCTCCGCCAATCGGTGAGGTACGTCATTTCTATTCCCTTCTAAATCTTAGCCTGAGTTGTTTTCGAAATTCATCGGATAAAATGAGGATACCCCATCTATTCATCTCCCTTGTTGATGTCCGCATGCTTCGAGTCTCCACCTTTATAAAATGGGGTGGTGAACGCAGTGGCTTCCTTTCATACGTAGCAGGCTCAAATCTTTTCTTAAGAACTTGTGACATAGACCACTGCCATTTCCATGTTCTAGGCTCAACAATTATCTCTCTTTTCCAAACCTTTTTCAGATCCGCAGTTGTAGCAATTTTGATAGGAACATGTTTGTCCTGTACTCAAGAGAATCATGGAACATATATTTGGTGTAAGGCGCCTCTATCATTGTTGGCTTGTCTAAGTGATCACAACCCGCCATATGTAGATATTGCCAGTTCTGGGGTACTAGCTTGTTTTGTGGTGACTCTTCTGTTGTAGATGATTTGTATTGTCTTATCCTTGATTATAACACATGTGTTTTTGCAATCTTGTTACTGGGTTTCAGGCGTGTCATCATGTCAAAAACTTCCATTTGCAATTGGTGCCTTCACAAGTTTCGGAGGAGCTACTCCAAAGAAGTAAACGTATGGCGGGCTCCTCATGGAGAGGCACGCCCAAACCCTAATGAAGGAGAATTCATAGTTTTCATAGATCACCTGCTCAGAGGCTTTTCTCCTCCGGGGTCAAAGTTCTTCCGGGACGCACTCAACTTTCTTCACCTTCATCCACAAGATTTGCCCCCCAATTCCATATCAAACTTATGCCAATTTGAAGTCTTGTGTGAGGTGTACTTGCAAATGGAACCCACTGTTCCACTCTTCCTGGAAGTTTTTTATCTGAACCGCCAGACTGAGTGCACAGATGGCCTTGCCATGAACTAGGTGGTATTTCACTTCAAAGACACAGAGATGGTGGTTTTCTTCTGCTGCTCTACCAAGTCATCCCAAAGGGTGCACGAAAACTTGGTTTCATTGTCGAAACACTGCCCAAGAAAACAAGCACCCCCTTCTGGGTTATAGACCAAATCGCCTCCGAGTGGATTTTGAGCTTCGTGGCCAGGTTTCTCAGGAGGAGCATGATAAGTTTGCTTTATTCCAAAAATTGGCGGCTCTTCAGTCTCCAGGTCTGATCGGAGTGGACTTGACCCGTTGTTGGGTATCTTGGAAGATCCTCCTGCTGAGCCACCGAAGTGCTCTTATGTGCAAATATTTTGGTCGTGTGGATGATCCTCAAAGATATAGTGCAATGGTTTTTATAGAAGATGACATAAATAAGGTTGTAAAGAAGTTGCTAGGGGAAACTCAAGTAGTGTGTGACCAAACTGGCTTAAAGCCCTTCAATGCTCTCAACCTGGCTCCTCCAGTATGAAACTTACCCAAATATTCCCAGATTATCTTTGTAAAACCTTTTCCAAGCTTCAAGTACTTTGCTTTTATACAATTCATCCCAATATTGCAGGCTTATTCTCGTTTTGGAAAAGGAAAAGGAAAGTCTCGGCTAGCAAACTGAAAGCCGCCCCCACCAAGAAAAAGAGTAAGGCGGCTGCCACCACTTCGTCATTTTGGGGCGAGTCTTCATCAGCCAGTACATCTATGGAGGTAAAAATCGACGTCCTGAGTCGTTCCCTTATTGAACTTGCTAATGCTTTTTTCATCAAGACGATGATGCTATGAGTAGTGCCGATAATGCCGAGCTAATTTCTATCTCCTCCGGCTCAGAATCCTTGCCTTCGAAAATAAGGTGAATCATTCAGAAAGTAAGTTTTTCTCACTCACATGCTTATTTGGATCCCAATTTTATTTTGAAGAAGACCCAACATGCTTGAAGGCGCCACACTCGGAGTGGCTCTCATATTCCTACGACTGGCTTACCTGCCTAGTTAGTTGTTCAAAATGTTCAAGACGAGGTGCCTCATAGTCTGACTCCATCTTATCCACACGCTGGTCTTTTTAAACAACCTCTTAATACTGCTGATTCAAATTACCAGGAATCACCCCCCTCATCTTGCGACTCATCTACCACGAAGTTGCCACCCTTTGTTATCAACCAAGGGTAAGTTTTTCCTTCTTCTTGTATCATATGTTTGTTTGTTGAGACTCTGAATTTTATCATGCCTTCTTGTATTGTAGGTCCAAGGCCAAGAAGAGGAACCTTGGTGGTTCTTTTGTTACGCATGAACTTCTTGAGCCACAAAATCTAGACACGGCGGATTCCAAAGCCATTAGGCGAGTCGAAGATCATCAAGAAATCCAAGTCGGTCTACCTCAACCCGAGGTAGAAAAGTTCTTGCTTCATCTATGGGTGTTGAAACTCACCCGACAATTGGTACGGACCTGCCAATTCCTCAAGAGACTTCTGAAGATGTTTCTTGCGACAAGAACGCAGAAGTGGTCATCCTTGGGTCGAGTTATACTACTCCTGGACCTTCT
Source organism: Hordeum vulgare subsp. vulgare (assembly GCF_904849725.1). Lineage (NCBI taxonomy): Eukaryota > Viridiplantae > Streptophyta > Magnoliopsida > Poales > Poaceae > Hordeum > Hordeum vulgare. Next base: position 397,282,056 of record NC_058520.1, on the reverse strand, counting down.
GATGCATTGGCAAAACCTCCCATAAAGTGGAAATTGCCCAGTCTGACAAAGGAAATGTTGGGGAACGTTTCATGGGAAACAAAAAAATTCCTACGCACACGAAAACCTATCATGGTGATGTTCATCTACGAGAGGGAGATCGGATCCAAATACCCTTGTAGATCACTAAGCATAAGCGTATATAATGAGGTTGATGTAGTGGAACATCTTCACGATTCAAATCGCAGCCCGTCCCGCGATCTCATCACGATCTGTCCCGCGATCCCATCACGATCCATCCCGATCTAGTGTCGAACGGACGACACCTCCGCGTTCAGCACACGTACAGCTCGATGAAGACCCCCGCCTTCTCGATCCAGAAAGAGAGACGGGGAAGTAGATGAGTTCTCCAGCACGGCGGCATGGTGTTGGTGGTGGTGGAGCTATTCCAGCAGGGCTTCTCCTAAGCATCGTTGAAACTAGACTAGAGGAGAAACAAATCTAGAGACACAGGGCAACACGTGGCTGTTTTTTGTCTCAAGAGCCATCAATACCTCTAGTATATATAGGAGGGAGGGAGGGGAGGAGGAAGCCTCAAACCCTCAAGGTTTGGCCGAAATTGGAGGTGGAGAAGTCCTACTCCAATCCTACTAGGAGTAGGATTCCTCCTTTCCACTTGGAAACCCTTTCCACCTTTGGGTTTTTTGCTTCTCAAACCTCATGGGCCTTAGTAGGAGATTATGTCAACCCACTAGGGGCTGGTTTGTATCCCCCCACAGCCCATAAGGACCCTTGGGGCGTGACACCCCTCCCGATGGTCCCCGGTACCCTCCCGACACTCCCGGTACACTACCGATGAGCCCGGAACTTTTCCGGTGACCAAAACAAGACTTACTATATATCAATCTTTACCTCCGGACCATTTTGGAGCTCCTCATGATGTCCGGGATCTCATCAGGGACTCTGAACAACTTTCGGTTACCAACACCTATAACTCAACTATATTAAAATGTCACCGAACCTTAAGTGTGCAGACCCTACGGGTTCGAGAACTATGCACACATGACCAGAGACATTCTCCGGTCAATAACCAATAGAGGGACCTGGATGTCCATATTGGCTCCTACATATTCTACGAAGATCTCTATGTGTTGAACCTCTATGTCAAGGATTCAGTTAATCCCGTATGTTGTTCCCTTTGTCCTTCAATATGTTACTTGCCCGAGATTCGATCGCCGGTATCTCCATACCTAGTTCAATCTCGTTACCGGCAAGTCTCTTTACTTGTTCCGTAATACAAGATCATGTACCTAACTCCTTAGTCACATTGCTTGCAAGGCTTGTTGTGATTTTGTATTACCGAGTGGGCCCCGAGATACCTCTCCGTCACATGGAGTGACAAATCCCAGTCTTGATCCATGCCAACCCAACAGTCACCTTTGGAGATACATGTAGATCACCTTTATAGTCACCCAGTAACGTTGCGATGTTTGATACACACAAGTTATTCCTCCGGTGTCCGGGAGTTGCATGATCTCATGGTCATAGGAACAGGTACATTGACATGCAGAAAAACAGTAGCAATAAACTGACACGATCATATACTACGTTTATAGTTTGGGTCTTGTCCATGACATCATTCTCCTATCGATGTGATATCGTTATCAAGTGACAACACTTGCCTATGGCCAAAATCTTGACCATCTTTGATCAACGAGCTAGTCAACTAGAGGCTCACTAGGGATAGTGTGTTGTCTATGTATCCACACATGTATTTGAGTTTCCAATCAATACAATTCTAGCATGGAGAATAAACGATTATCATGAAAAAGGAAATATAATACTAACCAATTTATTATTGCCTCTAGGGCATATTTCTAGCAGTCTCCCACTTGCACTAGAGTCAATAATCTAGTTCACATCATTGTGTGATTGTAATGAATCTAACACCCATACAGTTCTGGGGTTCGATCATGTCTTGCTTGTGAGAGAGGTTTTTAGCCAACAGATCTGAACCTTTCAGACACGTGTGTGCTTTACAAATCTCCATGTCATCCTATAGATGGTGCTACTACGTGCCATTCGGAATTATTCCAAATGACTGCTCCACTATACGAATCCGGTTTAGTACTCAGAGTTATTCGGATTAGTGTCAAAGCTTGCATCAACGTAACCATTTATGACGAACTCTTTAATCACCTCCATAATCGATAAAAATTCCTTAGTCCACTAGTTACTAATGATAAATTTGACCGTTGTTCAGTGATTCAATCCTGGATCACTCTTTGTACCCCTTGACACACTCATGGCAAGGCACACATCAGGTGCGGTACACAACATGGCATACTTTAGATCCTACGGCTAAGGCATAGGGAACGACCTTCGTCCTTTCCCTTTCTTCTGCCATGGTCAGGCTTTGAGTCTTACTCAAATCCGCACCTTACAACATCGCCAAGAACTCCTTCTTTGCTGATCTATTTTGAACTCCTTCAAAAACTTGTCAAGGCACGCATTTCATTCAAAGTTCTATTTAGCGGTTTGATCTATCTCTATAGATCTTGATGCTCAATGTTCAAGTAGCTCTATCCAGGTTTTCCTTTGAAAAACTCCTTTCAAACAACCCTTTATGCTTTCCAGAAATTCTACATTACTTCCGATCAACAATATGTCAACCACATATACTTATCAGAAATTCTATAGTGCTCCCACTCACTTCTTTGGAAATACAAGTTTCTCATAAACCTTGTATAAACCCAAAAGCTTTGATCATCTCATCAAAGCGTATATTCCAACTCCGAGATGCTTGCACCAGTCCATAGAAGGATCGCTGGAGCTTGCATACTTGTTAGCATCCTTAGGATCGACAAAACCTTCTGGTTGTATCACATACAACCTTTCCTCAAGGAAATTGTCGAGGAAACAATGTTTTGACATCCTATGTGCAATATTTCATAAATAATGCAGCAACTGCTAACATAATTCCAACAGACTTTTAGCATCACTACGAGTGAGAAAGTTTCATCATAGTCAACTCTTTGAACTTGTCGGAAACATCTTTGCGACAAGTCGAGCTTTTCTTAATGGTGACTTTTCACCATCATCGTCTGTCTTCCTTTTAAACATCCATATGTACTTAATAGTCTTACGACCATCAAGTAGTTCTTCCAAAGTCTACACTTTGTTTTTATACATGGATCCTCTCTCGGCTTTGTTGGCCTCAAGCCATTTGCCGGAATCCGGGCCCACCATCGCTTCTCCATAGCTCGTAGGTTCATTTTTATTCAACAACATGACCTCCAAGACAGGGTTACCGTACCACTCTATAGCAGTACGTGACCTTGTCGACCTACGAGGTTTGTAGTAACTTGATCCAAAGCTTAATGATCACTATCATCAGTTTCCACTTCAATTGGCGTAGGCGCCACAGGAACAACTTCATGTGCCCTGCTACACACTGGTTGAAGTGACGGTTCAATAACCTCATCAAGTTCCACCACCCTCCCACTCAATTCTTTCGAGAGAAACTTTTCCTCGAGAAAGGACCCGTTTCTAGAAACAAACACTTTGCTTCCGGATCTAAGATAGGAGGTATACCCAACTGTTTTGGGTGTCCTATGAAGATGCATTTATCCGCTTTGGGTTCGAGCTTATCATGCTGAAACTTTTCCACATAAGCAAACTTTTAAGAAACGAAAGTTTAGGTTTCTCCAAACCATAGTTCATATGGTGTCATCTCAACAGAAATACGTGGTTCCCTATTTAAAGTGAATGCGGTTGTCTCTAATGCATAACCCATAAACGATAGTGGTAATTCGATAAGAGACATCATAGTATGCACCATATCAAATAGGGCGCGGCTATGACGTTCGGACACACCATCACACTATGGTTTTATAGGTGGCCTGAGATGTGAAACAATTTTCACATTTGTCTTAATTATGTACCAAACTCGCAACTCAGATATTCATCTTTATGATCATAACGTAGTCATGTTACCCTCTTGTCACGACGATCTTCAAATTCACTTTGAAACTACTTGAACCTTTCAATAATTGAGACGTGTGTTTCATCAAGCAAATACACTAGTATCTACTCAAATCATCTGTGAAGTACGAACATAACGATATCCACTGTGTGCCTCAGCACTCATTGGACTGCATACATCCAAATGTATTACTTCCAATAAGTTACTTTCTAGTTCCATCTCACTGGAAAACGAGGCCTTCAGTCATCTTGCCCATGTGGTATGAGTTGCATGTCTCAAGTGATTCAGAATCAAGTGAGTCCAAACGATCCATCTGCATGGAGTTTCTTCATGCGTTTATACCAATAGGTATGGTTTGCATGTCCCAAATGTTTCAAAAATGAGTGAGTATAAAGATCCATCACCATGGAGCTTCTTCATGCATTTTATACCAACATTACTCAAGAGGCAGTGCCACAAGTAAGTGGTACTATCATTACTACTTTGTATCTTTTGGCATCAATATTATGAACATGTACAACACTACGATCGAGATTCTAGTAAACCATTGATGGTTTTTATTCAAGCAAATAGAATAACCATTATTCTCTTTAAATGAATAATCATATTGCAATAAACACGATCTAATCATGTTCATGCTCAATGCAAACACCAAATAACAAATATTTAGGTTAAACACTAATCCCGATGGTAGAGAGAGCGTGCGATGTTTGATCACATCAACCTTAGAATTACTTCCAACACACATCGTCACCTCACCCTTGCTAGTATCCATTTATTCGGTAGCTTTTATTTCGAGTTAGTAACACTTAGCAACTGAACCGGTATCTAATACCCTCATGCTACTAGGAGTACTAGTAAAGTAAACATCAATATCATGTATATCAAATATACTTCTGTCGACTTTGCCAGCCTTCTCATCTACCAAGTATCTAGGGTAGTTCTGCCTCAGCGATCGTTCCCCTCATAACAGAAGCACTTAGTCTCGGGTTTGGGTTTAACCTTGGGTTTCTTCATTAGAGCAGCAACTGGTTTGTTGTTTCATGAAGTATCGCTTCTAGCCCTTGCCCTTCTTGAAACTAGTGGTTTTACTAACCATCAACAATTGATGCTCCTACTTGATTTCTACTTTCGCATAGTCAAACATTGCGAATCGCTCAAGGATCATCATATCTATCCTTGATATGTTTATAGTTCATCACGAAGCTCTAGTAGCTTGGTGGCAGTGACTTTGGAGAACCATCATTATCTCATCTGGAAGATCAAGTCCCACTTGATTCAAGCGACTGTTGCACTCAGACAATTTGAGCACATGCTCAATGATTGAGCTTTTCTCCTTTACTTTGTAGACAAAGAATCTTGTCGGAGGTCTCATACCTCTCAACAAGGGCACGAGCATGAAATCCCAATTTCATCTCGTAGAACATCTCATATATTCTGTGACGTTCAAAACGTCTTCAGCGCCTCAATTCTAAGCCGTTAAGTATTATGCACTGAACTATCACGTAGTCATCAAAAATGTGTATGTCAGATGTTTGGAACATCCACATACGACGCTCGAGGTGCAGCGCATTGAGCGGTGCATTAAGGACATAAGCCTTCCGTGAAGCAATGAGGACAACCCTCAGTTTACGGACTCAGTCTGCAAAATTGCTACTATCATCTTTCAACTAAATTTTCTGTAGGAACATATAAAAACAGTAGAGCTACAGCGCAAGCTACAACATAATTTGCAAAGACCTTTTGACTATGTTCATGATAATTAGTTCAATTAATCATATTACTTAAGAACTCCTGCTCAAATAGACATCGCTCTAGTCATTCGAGTGGTGCATGATCCAAATCCACTAACTCAAGTCCGATGATCACGTGAGTTGAGTATAGTTTCAGTGGTGAACATCTCCATGTTGATCATATCAACTATATGATTCATGCTCGACCTTTCGATCTCTTGTGTTCCGAGACCATGTCTGTATATGCTAGGCTCATCAAGTTTAACCCGAGTGTTCTGCGTGTGCAATTGTTTTGCACCCGTTGTATGTGAACGTTGAGTCTATCACACCCGATCATCACGTGGTGTCTCGAAACGATGAACTGTCACAACGGTGCATAGTCGGGGAGAACAAAATTTTATCTTGAAATTTTAGTGAGGGATCACCTCATAATTCTACCGTCGTTCTAAGCAAGATAAGGTGCATAAAAGGATTAACATCACATGCAATTCATAAGTGACATGATATGGCCATGATCTTGTGCTTCTTGATCTCCATCACCAAAGCGCCGACATGATCTTCATCGTTGCCGGCGCCACACCATGATCTCCATCATCGTGCCGCCATCGAGGTTGTCGTGCTATCTATGCTATTACTACTAAAGCTACAACCTAGCAATATAGTAAACGCATCTGCAAGCACAAACGTTAGTTTAAAGACAACCCTATGGCTCCTGCCGGATGCCGTAGCATCGTCGTGCAAGTCGATATTTAACTATTACAACATGATTATCTCATACATCCAATATATTACATCATGTCTTTGGCCATATCACATCACATGCATACCCTGCAAAAAAAGTTAGACGTCCTCTAATTTGTTGTTGCATGTTTTACGTGGCTGCTATGGGTATCTAGTATGATCGCATCTTACTTACGCAAAGCCACAACGGTGATATGCAAATTGTTGTTTAACCTTTCTCCAAGGAGTGCCTCGGTCAACTCTGATTCAACTAAAATTGAAGAAAGAGACACCCGCCAGTCATCTTTATGCAACAAGTTGCATGTTAGTCGATGAAACCGGTCTCTCGTAAGCGTACGAGTAAGGTTGGTCTGGGCCGCTTCAATCCAACAATACCGCCGAATCGAGAAAAGACTAAGGAGGGCATCAAATCGAACATCAACGCCCACAAAAACTTTTGTGTTCTACTTGAGATTACATCTACGCATGAACCTAGCTCTGATACCACTGTTGGGGAACGTTGCATGGGAAACAAAAAATTTCCTACACACACGAAGATCTATCATGGTGATGTTCATCTATGAGAGGGAGATCGGATCTACATACCCTTGTAGATCGCTAAGCGGAAGCGTATATAACGCGGTTGATGTAGTGGAACATCTTCGAGATTCAAATCGCAGCACGTCCCGCGATCTCATCACGATCCGTCCCGCGATCCCATCACGATCCATCCCGATCTAGTGCCGAACGGACGACACGTCCGTGTTCAACACACGTACAGCTCGATGACGACCCCCGCCTTCTCGATCCAGCAAGAGATACGGGGAAGTAGATGAGTTCTCCAGCACGGCGGCATGGTGGTGGTGGTGGTGGAGCTATTCCAGCACGGCTTCGCCTAAGCACCGCTGAAACTAGACTAGAGGAGAAACCGATCTAGAGACACAAGGCAGCACGTGGCTGTTTTTTTGTCTTGAAAACCATCAATACCTCTAGTATATATAGGAGGGAGGGAGGGGAGGAGGCAGCCTCAAACCCTCAAGGTTTGGCCGAAATTGGAGGTGGAGGAGTCCTACTCCAATCCTACTAGGAGTAGGATTCCTCCTTTCCACTTGGAAAGCCTTTCCACCTTTTCCACCTTTGGGTTTTTTGCCTCTCAAACCTCATGGGCCTTAGTGGGAGCTTATGTCAGCCCACTAGGGGCTGGTTTGTATCCTTCCACAGCCCATAAGGCCCCTCGGGGCATGACACCCCTCCCGATGGTCCCCGGTACCCTCCCGGCACTCCTGGTACATTACCGATGAGCCCAAAACTATTCCGGTGACCAAAACAGGACTTCCTATATAGGAATATTTACCACCGGACCATTATGGAGCTCCTCGTGACGTCCGGGTCTCATTAGGGACTCCGAACAACTTTCGGTTACCAACACCTATAACTCAACTATATCGAAATGTCACCGAACCTTAAGTGTGCACGCCCTACGGGTTCGAGAACTATGCAGACATGATGTGAGACATTCTCCGGTCAATAACCAATAGGGGGACCTGCATGTCCATATTGGCTCCTACATATTCTACGAAGATCTCTATCAATTGAACCTCTATATCAAGGATTCAGTTAATCCCGTATGTTGTTCCCTTTGTCCTTCGGTATGTTACTAGCCCGAGATCCGATCGTCGGTATCTCCTTACCTCGTTCAATCTCGTTACCGGCAAGTCTCTTTACTCGTTCCGTAATACAAGATCCCGTAACTAACTGCTTAGTCACATTGCTTGCAAGGCTTGTTGTGATGTTGTATTACCGAGTGGGCCCCGAGATACCTCTCCATCACACGGAGTGACAAATCCCAGTCTTGATCCATGCCAACCCAACAGACACCTTTGGAGATACCTCTAGATCACCTTTATAGTCACCCAGTAACATTGCGACACGATCATGGAGTTGCATGATATCATCGTCATAGGAACAGGTACATTGACATGCAGAAAAACAGTAGCGATAAACTGACACGATCATATGCTACGTTTATAGTTTAGGTCTTGTCCATCACATCATTCTCCTATCGATGTGATCTCGTTATCAAGTGACAGCACTTGCCTATGGCCAGGAAACCTTGACCATCTTTGATCAACGAGCTAGTCAACTAGAGGCTCACTAGGGATAGTGTGTTTTCTATGTATCCACACATGTATTTGAGTTTCCAATCAATACAATTCTAGCATGGATAATAAACGATTATCATGAACAAGGAAATATAATAATAACCAATTTATTATTGCCTCTATGGCATATTTCCAACAGGAAAGGCTAAATTGTAAATTGGAGTCTCTGAATTATGATACTTTTAACGTCGACGAATTGCACGTTGGTTATCTTGAGCGTCTTTCTTCAAGCCGGCAAATGGAAGCTGGCCTTGTAAACACAATGAAAATGAAATATGAGGTATGCTATGTATTCCATATATACATATATCCTCCTATAGCCCCCAAGGGTTGGCTCATCTTCTCGAGATGAGTTGGATCTTGACTTTTGTAGATGAATTCGACTTGTAGCCCCCAAGGGTCAGCTCATCTTGTTGAGATGAGCCGGGTCTTGATGTTTTTGTGATTGAAATTCGACCTATAGCCCCCAAGAGTCTTGCTCTATCATGTGTTGAGGAAAGAACCGGCATGCATTAGCCTCCAAGTGCCAAGTAATTGCTTGCACTCTGCTTGGGACTTGTTTATATTCTTCATTATCATAGCCATCATCCTGCCCGGGCTCCGGCTTATCGTCACCCCATTTTTGTGTAGGAAACTCTAAAGGCCACCGAATCAAAAAAATTTGACTTGACAAAGGCTCTTGAAATAGGACAACACCCCCGAGCAAAGCTTGAAGAAAAACTTCGTTTATCCTCTGAGGAAATGGAGAAGATCAAGGTAGGCTTTGTAATAGAAAGAAAATCCTTTGAAAGCGAGAAAGCCATCTTGACCAAGCGCTCCAATGATGCCGAGGATAAACTAAAAATTGTCTCTGAAGAGCTATCCAAGTTTAAAAGCCATATTGACCACATGACTCAAGCTATCTTTGGTGAGTGTCTATGGAGACCTTTCATTATTCCACCTAACCCCCATTTTGCCAACGCCAATCGTGTGGCGACTTATTGCTTTATTCTTTGTAGGCAGCCGTATGATCAATCTTCAAGATAATTGCTTGCCATAGCTTAAAGTTGTATATGTATTGACACAACAGCTCTATACTGGAAGCTTATGCACAATCAAATCCATTGCGAGGAACAAAGAACCAGTCAAGCTTATAAAAGATGTGTTGGCATTCCTTTCTACAATCCCCAAACAAATTGTACAGATCAAGAGATCAGCCACCCGTGTCGGAGACACATATTCTTTGAGTCATGCCGGAGCCACATATTCTTTGAGTCGTGTTGTGGCTTACTCGACTGAACTTGACCCGACAGAAATGATCGTGGGATTTCCAGAACTGAAGGCGGATGGGTTGGCTTTCAATGATGATTATTATCGTCAGTGCGTCTCGGCGGCTCGTAAGTTGGCCAATCAACTTGTAAGTAGCATTTCCTTGAAGAGCAATCATCCCTCATATGACCCTAACAACGGCTGAATTCAGCCTCCCGAATTTAAATCAGTTAGTCTGACTCCGCAGCGCCGCAAGCAACAATTTGCTCCCGATGTCAACCCGTCATCTCTCTTGAACGAGGAAGCTATGTTTGAAGCCTTGACCCATTGCAACTAGAATTTGGATGATCTCCAGATTGTAGAACCATCCGCTCGAGGAGAAGATCAGCCTAAGGCATCTCAGACCAAAGATCAAGACAAAGCTTAACCCAAAAAATGTAAAAGCCAGGTTATATAAAAGAAAACTTTGATTTCCATTGCTTGGGCTTGAAGCACCTTGTAATATATTTGGATCAGCAGTTGTTTTCCTGTATCATGCCTTTGTGCATGCTTTTAAACTCTTCAACCTAGTCATAATGGCAATGAATCCATGTCTGGGTGAGTCTTTGTTAACTTGCTTTTAATCCTTTATACATATGAGTCAGGTAGACCTTAGTCTTTTAATCTATTCCTTTTCGACTGATCCTTGCTTAAAAGTCTGGTTGCTTGAATCAACACGAGGCAAGTTGTTGTAGCTTGGCTCTGTAACTTTCTTCATGATTTTTCTCTGCTGAGTCCTAAAGTTCTCAGTTGTTCATGACAGTATTATGACTTCATAACCTGCGCATTCTTTATGAATCAGAAAGAAATAGCATTTATACCTAAAAGAATCAAGCGATGGTAATATAAAACAATAATAATCCGGCTCAGTGAGACGTGGTAAAAAGAGACCAGCTTTTGAGGCGCAAGTCTTGCTTGAATGAAGCGGGCATGATAACCCATGGTTTATCCTCGCTTTTAGTATGTCTGCTCTCACATGACAAACCAATGCTTTAACCTTGCTAATTTAGGGACCACAATGGATTGAACAGTCAAGAGTACATGGAGGCACCTCATCGGAGTCACATCAAATATACAAGAAGGTTCAACCATTAGGTGGCATCTTTGCCAGATCAAGAGGGTGAGAAAGCTAAACTCGATGAGTTGGAAGCCTCCAAGTGACCTATGAACAACACAAAAGCCCAGCACTGGATTGGAGAAGACAATTTTATTACTGCCAAACAATTTGGGGATCAGTAGCCCCCAGATAAGCTGGCTTGATTCCATTGACCATGATAATTTACTTGGACTAGTAGCCCCAGATAACGTGTTCTGAAATAATAAAGACTCATGCTCAATTTGTAGGCTGAAAATGGCAGAGACCCCGAGATTAAAGGATGTCGACTTTATTATGTTTCCAAACTATAGAAGTATGTACAGAAATTGGGGAGATACAAGAAATAATGAGCCAGTGGCTCTATGTATAATAAGGTCGCACGTGAGCAATGTTCCAGGGCAGGGTTGTCTCTGCTTTAGAGGTGTTCTTACCAGGTTGTAGATCGATCAGGTAATAAGAACCATTGTTGGTATTTTTGCTAATGATAAATATGCCTTCCCAGGGTGGCAAGAGCTTATGCATCCCCGTTTGATCTTGGATCAGCCGGAGCACCAAGTCACCCTCTTGGAAGGTGCGGCTTTTAACCCTACAACTATGATTGCGACGTAGGTCTTGTTGGTATATGGCTGACCTAGCTGCTGCTAAGTCTCCCTCCTCCTCCAAAGCATCTAAGGAAACTTGTCGTGCTTGTTCATTGTCGTCCTCAACATAAGCGGAGACTCTAGGAGAGTCATGACGGATGTCACTTGGTAACACTACCTCAGCACCATAGACCAGAAAGAAAGGCATGTAGCGAGTGTACCTATTTGGAGTTGTATTGATACTCCAAAGAAGTGAGGGGAGCTCCTCAACCCAACAACCTGGGGTGGGATGTAATGGCACCTTGAGCCGGGGTTTGATCCCCCTCAAAATCTCCGGATTCCCTCTTTCATCCTGCCCATTGGATTGCGGATGCGCTACACCCAACAAGTCAAGACGGATGTGCTATTTCTGACAGAACTGCTCCATAGCACCTTTGGATAGGTTGGTGTCGTTGTCCGTGTTAATGCTATGAGGATAGCCGAAACGGTAGATTAACTTCTAAAGAATTTTATTGTTGTTTCCACATCACAATTGCTAACAGGTTCTGCCTCGAACCATTTGGTGAACTCATCAACTGCCACCAACATGTGGGACTTTTTATCCGGGGACATTTTGAATGGACCAACCATATCAAGCCCCCATACTACAAATGGCCATGTGATTGGGATCATGCGCAACTCTTGAGTTGGCACATGGGCCTCTCGGGCAAACTTTTGACATCCATCGCACTTGCGTACGAGATCTTCTACATCGGCATCAGTTGTTAGCCAATAGAACCCATGATGAAAAGCATTTTCCACTAGGGATATTGAGCTGGCATGATGCACATAGTCGCCTTCGTGGATTTCATTGAGAACTTCCTACCCTTCCTCGGGAGATACACAACATTTAAAAATGCTAGTGTTGCTCCGCCGATGTAACTCGCCTTTAATAATGGTCATCGATTTAGATCGACGAACTATCTGGTGGGCCTCGACTTCCTCAGTTGGGAGTTCTCCTCCAGTAAGGTATGCTAAATATGGTACCGTCCAATTGGGGTAGCTCGAAGAGCCGCCACTAGTTGTGATTCTGGGTCTACAATAGCTATATCCTCTTTAGACGGTATTTTCACCGAGGGATTGGGAAGAACATCCAAAAAGACATTGGGAGGGACCGACTTCCGCTGAGAGCCAAGTCGTGATCAAGCATCCGCTACCTCATTGAGACGACGATCTATGTGATTGACTTGATAACTATGGAAGTAACACGCCACCTCAGTAACCGCTCGTCGATAAGCCGCCATCAAAGAATCTTTAGAGTCCAAGGTCCCTCAGACTTATGGTGCTACCAAATCTGAGTCGCCCAAACACCTAACCCGACTGAGATTCATTTCCTTGGTCATCCTTAGCCCCTGCAACAGGGCCTCATATTCGGCTGCATTATTAATACAGGGAAACATGAGCCGTAAAACATAACATAACTCCTCACCTGTGGGGATGTTAACACGACTCCAGCCTTGGACCCTTCTAATTGTTTGGACCCGTCAAAGTGCAAGGTCCAGTATGTGTTATCTGGCATATCTTCTAAAATCTGTAGTTCTGTCCAGTCATTGATGAAATCCACCAGCGCTTGGGATTTTATGGTCGTTCGGGGCGTGTACTTCACCTGATGTGGTCCAAGCTTGATTGCCCATTTGGCGATTCGTCTAGTGGACTCGCGATTTTGTATGATATCGCCAAGGGGTGCTGAACAAACCAAAGTGATTGGATGCTCCTGAAAGTAATGTTTTAACTTCCTTCTTGCCATAAAGACCCCAAAGACCAGTTTCTGCCAATGTGGATATCGTTGCTTAGATAGGGTCAAGACTTCACTGACGAAATAAACCAGCCATTGAACTGGATATTCCTTTCCTTCCTCCTTCCGTTCTACGACAACTGCAATGCTTACCGCCTTTGAATTGGGAGCAATGTACAGGAGCATGGGATCTTTGTCAGTCGGGGCGGCTATAACAAGCGGCTCAGCCAACTGCTTCTTGAGTGCTTCGAAGGCTTCGTTGGCTGCGTCGGTCCAAACATAATTGTCCGTTTTCTTCAGCAACTGATAGGGAGGGATTGCCTTCTCCCCCAGGTGGTTTATAAATCAGCTCAATGTTGCGATACGGCCCGCTAGGCGTTGAACCTGGTTTATGTTAGCCGCTTTCCCAGTGAGGTTACCGCCGTGATCTTGTCAGGGTTGCCTTCAATGCCTCATTCAGAAACCAAGAAGCCCAGCAATTTACCGGCAGGGACCCCAAAGACACACTTCATCGGGTTAAGCTTCATGTGGTACAGTCGAAGGTTATCAAATGTTTCTTTGAGATCATCCAAGAGTGTCACCTTCTTCCGAGACTTCACCACGATATCATCAACATAAGCGTGAGCGTTGCGCCCAATCTGTGAGTGAAGGCAATTCTACACACATCGCTGATAAGTCGCCCCGCGCTCTTAAACCCAAAAGGCATATAAACATATCAGAAGGCACCAAAAGGGGTTATAAAAGTCGTCTTCTCCTGATCCTCCTTAGCAATTTTGATCTGGTGATAGCCTGAGTATGCATCCAAAAACCACAATCGCTCGCAAGACGCCGTAGAGTCAATGATCTGGTCGATGAGCGGCAGGGCAAAAGGATCTTTGGGACAAGCTTTGTTGAGATCCGTGTAATCAACACACAAGCGCCAGGTGCCATTTTTCTTCAGAACAAGCACCGGGTTAGCCAACCATTCTGGATGAAAAACTTCAACGATAAACCCGACAGCTAGGAGCCGGGCTACCTCTTCCCCGATATCCTTGCGTCTCTCCTTGTTAAAATGATGGAGGTATTGTTGTACCAGTTTCATCTTTGGATCCACATTAAGATGGTGCTCAGCGAGTTCCCTCGGCACTCCAGGCATGTCAGAAGGTTTCCATGCAAAGATGTCCCGGTTCCAATGGTGAACTGCTTGGATGAGTCGCGTGGTACGAAGTCAATCTGTTTGGTATCTTCAACCGGCTTAAACTTGAGAGGTTCTTCGGACTCAGACGTTGGCTTCTTGAGACGACTCATGTTGGCCGGGTCGAGAATAGTCATGTAAAACTTTAGTTCCTCGGCGGCGCATGCCAACTCGGCGTAGGCTACATCCCCTTCCTCACATTCTTGAGTTGTTTTCATGTCTCCTTTCACTGTGATAGTGCCGTTGGGACCTAGCATCTTAAGCTTGAGGTAGACATAACAGGGACGAGCCATGAAACGTGCGTAAGCCGGTCTTCCAAAGAGAGTGTGACAGGGGCTTTGTATTTTCACCAATTCGAATGTCAAGGGCTCGGTCATGTAGTTATGCTCATCGCCAAAGGCCACGTCCAGCTTAATTTGTCTGACTAGATACGCCGACTTCCTGGGAATGATGCCATGAAAAATGGTGGTTGAAGTCTCCAAGCTGTTGTCAGGGAGATTCATCCGCCGAAAGGTGTCATAATATAGTATGTTGATGTTGCTTCCTCCGTCCATGAGGACCCTTGAGTGGTTATAGCCACCAACTTTAGGCGCTACCACTAGAGCCAGATCTCTAAGGTTGTCGATTCGAGGATGGTATTACTATTGGCTCCAGGTGATTGGCTGCTCAAACCAACGGAGATACCCGGGAATCACCGGCTCGGCCATGCTGATGGCTCTCTTTTTACCTTTGTGTCTCGTTTGCAAGCATTGGTGGTGAAGACATGGTACTGACCACTACTTGGTTGTTTAAGGTCCCCAGATGACCCGCCAGTGGTATCCTGACCCGGATGTTCCTCTTTGTACTTTCGGAGAACCCAGTTCTGGAAATCTCACATGATACATCAGTCCTCCCATGAATGATTGGTCGGCTTCTCCTGAGTACCATGTTTGGGGCAAGGCGCCTTGAGCGCAGCCTCGTAGTTGGGTGCTTTACTCATCTGATGATCCTTAGGGCGGCCGCTCCATCGCTGGGTTTTGAAGCGAGCGTTGGCACTAACCACAGACTATGATCCGCCTCTGGGTCACTTCCGCTTGTTGTTACCGTGGCCTTCAACGTCCCCATCTTTGAGATGATGGGCTAACCCGGTGTTCTCCACCATGGTGTGGCTTCGGCCAGCCCTACGCCGGCTGGGCTGAGCGCGACCAGCTGGCTCGACGATGTTGGTGCATATGTCCCACTCAGGCGTTGTTTGGTTGACCTTACCGATGAAGATGTGGATCTTGCCGAAGGGGACTAAGTACCTATACTCGATTGAGTCGGCATAGGGACCCCGTCTTGAATCGTCGATGTAGATCTTACCATGGCGACTCTTAGTCATCTGACCCGCCACGTAGCTCTCGAATCCTGGAAGAGCTCCCTTCGAGAACTCAACTCCACATTTTGATAACCCCATGGTAGGCGCCAACTGTCGTGGCTTTGTCACGGCAGATGTCCTCGAGAACGGACTTAGTGGTGAGGCCATCCTCGTGGTGTGGGAACTCAAAGAGGTTAATCGGGAACAGGACACAAGTTTACCTAGGTTCGCCCTCCCCCCCCCCCCCCCCCCCGATGGAGGTAAAAGCCGACAACCTGCTTTTGTGTCTATATTGATGGGGATCTCGATTACAAAGGTGCGGAATCGCTAACCTAGCTCTCGAGAGTTTCTTGCCTGATCTTTCTGGCTCGAGGGCTCCCCTTTATATATAGGTAGATGCCTCGAGTCTACAACAGAGTCCGGGTCGAACAAGTACACGTGCCCTATTACAATTCTACTTTATCTTGCCTCCCAAGCTAGGAATACTTCTCGCGTCTCCCACCTTGTGGGCCTTAAGTCACCGTCTTCTGGTGTTGGGCCATGTGACGTCTTACTGGATAAGTCTTTTCTTCCTCCCTCTTGTCTTCTCCATGGTTTGACCCAGCCCAGTATGGCGGGTTATACCGTGGGGTTATATCTCGACAATCTACATCGTCAGAGGTCACCGCTCGCGCACCACGAGCAAGCGCTACACACCACTACCGATCACCGGGGCCTCATGTCCCAATGGCGGCGCCGAGCCCCCAAATCTGGCGCCCAATGAACCGGGAGATGCCGCAAGAATGTGTCATGCCACCGCAGTCGGCCTTGCGGGCTTCGCCTGGCCGCGTTCTCTGAAGTGACGTGGTGAGAGGTGGAGGTAGGAGGAGGAACATCACGGTGGTTTCAGGGTCGCGTTCGGGTCGCCTATGGCAGAGCGACGTCGGCATGATCCTCTTTCTCTTGAGAATTTTTTAGGCCATTGTACAGATCAAGAAGAGCTTCAATGACATCTTGGACTTAAGGGCATCTTCAACATTGACCCGCAGATTCCCTCCCGCATTCATCCACGGATGTGGGAGGCGGTCATCTAATGCTATCATGTATATGGCTGCCGAGTATTAAGCCTCCGCCTCCGCCTCCTTGTGTGTCGCCTCATGCTCGTCCTCCATGTTCATCACCAACAACTCATGTTTCTACCGCTGCAATATCTTGTAGTGAATGGCTTGCACAATCATCCTTGCATCAGCATTCAAATTCAACGACAAAATTTTGGCTTCCCCTGCATCGGTTGCGATCATCACCTTCTTATCTTTGATTATGACACTCTTGTCTTTGAGGGTAGCTTCTCCTCAGTCGCCTCCATCAATAGCTTGAACCTCTCTACCTTCTTTTCCTCCTTGATGTTCGAGCGCTTGATGTATGCCTCCTTCTTCTTGGACAAGATGTCCTTGAACCTCTTTGTCAACTTTACCGTCACACCTTCTCGCTTCGCCCTCTACTCGTCCCATTTCTTTCTATCAAACCCTCTTCTATCCTTCTTGGATTGTTCTATCGTTGGGTAAGCTGGTTCACCGGTTTTTTCCTCGGTGGCTTGGGCAGCGGTCTTGGTTATGTATACTTCCAATTCAGTTGCTCACTAAACTTCAACTAACAATGCATGACGGTGAAGTTTTTCTTCTCCAACTTCTTGAACATCGTACATGCACTAGAAGGCTACAACATAGAACATTGTCAACAAAACTATGCACATCCGGCTAGTAATCAAAAAATTATGCACACATCCGATAGGGATAAACAAAACTATGCACATTCGGCTAGTAATTAGCAAAACTATGCATATTCGGCTAGTGATCAACAAAACTATGCACATCTTGCTAGTGATCAACAAAACTATGCACACATCCGGCTAGTGATCAACAAAACGATGTACATCCGGCTAGTGATAAACAAAACTATGCACATCCGACTAGTAATCAACAAAACTATGCACATTCGGCAAGTGACCAATAAAACTATGCACATCTGACCAATAAAGTTACTTGCTCGATAATTTGTGCACCACTAGGCCACCGTACTATGAGGTGCGCCAAGCGGCCACAATACTTCGATACTGCCTCTTGGATGGTGTATGATCGATGGACGGAGTACTTCGGTTCACGGTTGCGGATGAGTGCGTCGGAGTAGGGAACAAAATGCTTATATTCATGGAACCATGTGTGAATGTTGGCCTAAACGGTGTGCTATTTTGCTCCGTGCCATGAATTAGATTAGGGCTAGTGGTCAACCATGCGTCGCACATGAGCTCATCCTCCCGCATGTTGAAGCTTTCTCTTCTACCCTTCTTCTTTGGATCGTCGGCAAAATCATCAGGATCATCTTCCTCGTCGTCCTTCTCCTCCTCCGCCTGTCCGGCAGCCCAATCCTACTTTTGTGAGCCCATGCCGGTCTGGGCGTAGCCCTGCTACGTGTGGGTGTAGTTGCCTGCCTGGGTAGGATCCGAGTCTTCCACCTGCCCGTACTCATAACTACCTCCTCCTCCACCTATGTCGTGGATTATGTCAAAAGTCTCCCTGTTCGTGTCGTCGTACGCCTTCACCCCCACTTTAGGGATAATAGCGAATAGCGTGAGGGAACTCATGTGCTCCTCGCCCACCGTCCACGCCCAGAAGAGCTGCGGCCAGGAACACTCCGGGAAGAGCAGCGATGGCGCGTTTGCGTCGACAATGTAAGGCACTTGCCCGACAGCGGTTGTTGTGGCTTGCCTACTGAGCTTCTTGGCAGCGTAGTAGTACGGAGCTTTGTAATGCTCTGACCATGACGAGGTATGGACCGTGGGCGTCACTATCAGGGCTCTCGGACCCGGTTCGCCACCTCCACCATGTTCGCGGCTAGCACGCCCACCGCCACACATGACATCAGCATGCGTGTCACCGGCCTTCCGCTTCTTGAACTTCTCCTCCTTTGCCGCCTTCGTTTTGACGCGGCGATTTTGCCGCATCGCCTAGTTGATCTTCTGCGTGAGAGTGATGTGGGGATCCTCATGCACCTCCACCACCACCTTCATCTCCGGCAGGTTGTTGTCCAATCGTATGCCTCAGTGACGGGGGCGAGGAAGAAAGTAGAAGAAAAGAGCGAGAATTTCTTGAAGAGCTACGTGATCGAAGAAGAGAGTTGAGGATTTAGGCGCAGAAACAGTGTGGGTCCTACAAAAGTACAGGCTCAGCCTTTTTTTGGATAGGTCATGCGTGTAAGAGACCGACGTGACTCGTATCCGGACTCTTGTAAAGCTCATATGTTTGATTTCGGTTTGCAAAAAAAAAAAAAAACATGATCCGAACTGTTCAACACATTGATACAAGTCTGCGATTGAATGACTTTCTAGGTCAGTATTGCACGATGCGTACGCATACAGGTGATTTGAGAGTTGGAGTTAGAGATGCCCTAAATCAGTATTGAAAACGGAGCTGTCGATAATCATCTCGGCCACTGACCTGTGAAGCTAACTTAGAGTCACAAGTTTACTAATTCAGTGTGCAAAATTGAGTAGTTGATATACAATAATACAAACCGCCCAAAGTCATTTAACAACAAAGGAAGCTAGCTAGGGTCACATGCATCGTTCGTCACTCGACGAGGGTACAAAATAACAGGTTAAATTGGTGGCGTGGAGCACTGGAGCGTACACAACTCGTAGCAAATTGTGAAGGCGAAAGCAGGCAGGCAGCGCTGTGCTAGGAGGAATCATGTTGTCCCATCTCATTGGCTACGCGTAGTTTAAGCGCTGATCAATCGATCCCTGCTGCCTATTACCTTGATGCCTCCCTCAAAGATAAAAAAACTGAATACCGAAAAGGAACCTAATTTCGTCCACCAAAGTTGCGGTAGGGGTCGTCTTTTCTGTTTTCTTTGTCTTGGTCGGCCCGTCTTTTTTGGCTACCCACATAGGACGAATGGGCACCTTTTCTTGTCTTGTTAGTGTCATGTATTTTTATCCATGAGAGGAGATAGCACGGCTTTGCTAAGTCAACTTGTCTCAAGTGGTGGTGCAACTGCAGCTTAGGCATGGTAGCATTTGTGCTGTGTTTAAAGAACACTAAGAGCATCTGCAGCCAGACATTAAATCAGAATCCTCAAACGTCCGTTGATGTTACACCAGACATGTCCGCACATAGTTATCGGTCACACCTCATATTCTTTATTATGCTTCCGAGTCCCTAATATTACATCTTCTAGATTCATATAAAATACGTAACAGAAAACTTACATACTATGCAAATTACATTAGTCTACACATCGTCCTCGTGTGAGATCTCTAATATCTCCATGCCGGGCGCTGCGTACACGGGTGCTTGGGAGGGCTCCGTCTCCTCTTCACTATGTGGGCAATCATCTCGTCGCGTCCACCTCCAGCTCCGCTTGAAGGATACAACGGTTTGCCTTTGTCTTCGACTGGATCGATTCGAGGATTGCATGCTGCTTCGCGTGCAGATCTGCGTCCCTCGCATCCTGCTCATCGAACTCCCCCTCTTCTTTCTTGAAATCCTCTTCCGGATCAATCACTTCTAGTGGTAGCGTCGCGGCGATCCGTGCTTCGCACCTTGCCAGGGTCTGTTCAAGGAGCTGCAGCCGGCACACCGGAATTAGATAGCTCACCCATTGTTGTGGTGGCATGGCTAGTTGATTGTGGTTGTGGAAGGCGAGTAGCCGGTTTTTGAAGAGTGAGGTAGGGAGGGAGAGAGGTGGATGGGCTTAGGCTGGCAGCGCGAAGGAGGAAGAGGTTGTGGCTAGGGTTAGGGACACCGGTCAGCTTAAATAGCTGACCTTTGGCCTCGTGTGGCGAGCTGGAGGGAGTGCCACGCGACGTTCCAACCCCACCAGAGGACAAGCCGTCAAACTGTTGGGTTTTTAGGCGATTCTGTGTGGGACCCGGCCATCGGTCGAACGTGGCGAACGCGTAGAGTCTCTCCATATTTGGTTGTATATGAGGGGTGTTGATCATCTCGAATGTTTGAGGTCCGTTTGAGGCGTCCGTATAAATCAGTATTTTTATTGGTGAGTAAGCGAGTCGTCCGCCCGAACGTTGGGGGCAGGTTAGGGATGCCCAGCTGTAGATGCTTGCATGGTAAGTAACCTAGTTTTTTTAGGAAAGTAATGGTCTTCATATCATTATCTTATTTTATTTTATTATTAGAACCGAGACATTTTCCGAGCCTTGAGAATGAGGTCTTTAAGTTTTGCATCTAATAGTTTTGTCATTATCTAATACACTATGTTCCCTTATTTTAAAGGTCTTACGGTCTTCAATTTAGAACTGGGTACTAGATTTTGACCGGACCAACAATTTCTCAAAAAGCTCTCTCATTCTATTCTTTTAATTCACCATGCTTTCTAATTTTAGAGCTATTCCATATGATTGAGGTATTCAATTTTGGACTTGGATCACATTTTAAACGGGTCAATTCAAATCAGTCGACAACAACTGGCCTATAAAACATATCATTATACTGCATCCTCTCATCATCTAGAAAAAAGAAATGCCAACATGTGACATTGTAGCATCAACATAGTATATGCAGCCACCTACATAGAAATTTTTCCCTTGTGAGTATGGGTTAATTAGCAGATAACCCAGAATGGCGCCGTAAAAGGCCTGTTAAAACACCGCATTATAAAATAAAAATAAAACACACTCCATCATCTTCCCAACTCACCAAACCAAATACTTTCTCAGTTTGAAAATATAAGGTGTATTTTTTTAAAAGCATGATTTTTTTTAACTTTGACTAATGTTAGAACCAAAAACATCGACGTATACAATACATAATAAATAAAATATGAAAAAAATCATGATGAATGTAATGATACTGATTTGATATTGTGTCTATTTATATAATCCTCTATAAATTTGGTCAAACTTAACGAGGTTTGACTTTTAAAAAACAAATGCACTTAATATTTTAAAATAAAGGGATTTTATTTATAAAAACCCGATAACACTAATGGCGCAGCAAAGCCCGCCCAACCCATCTAATAGCCATCAAAATTTGACATGTTTAGCCGTTCTCGTTCTTTTCTGGTTGTTACGGTTTCTAGTTCTTGTTTTTAAAGGTCCCGTCCTTGTTTAATTTCAAACGAGAGAAGTTCTTGTTCCTGTTGGAACATTGGATCTGGACCGCCCTACACTGTTAGCTAACTTTTTTAGTGAATCATGTTAGGGAGATACTATTTGACCCTTCAAGCGTCCTTACTAGTGTTTTTGCAAACCGGCGCATGAAGTAATTCCTTCTCGCGCTGTGTTTGCGGACGTCATGTTTATTTATTTATTTGTTTGTTTTCTTTTTCAAAATGCACAAAAAACACAACCGTGTGGCAGCTTGAACTGGTGACCTCCTTTTTGAAGTACCATGTAGTAACCACCCGGCACGAAACCTCGCGTGAATACCAACATCTTTTTTCTTTTTTTCTTGTTTCTACATCCCTTTTTATTTTTCCTTTTTTCTTGTTCCTGGTTCAATAAACTTTATTAAAATTAGTGATTTTGTTTCTTCAAATTGATTACCTCAAAGTTGATGAACTTATTTCAAGTTTGATGATTTTGTTTTACAAAATTCGATGAACTTTTCTCAAATTCGATGAAGTTTTCTCAAAATGATGATATTTTTTCAAGTTCGATGAACTATTTTTCAAAATCTATGAACTTTTTTTGAACTCAATGAACATTTTTCAAATTTGATGAACATTTTATAGTTTTGTTAAACTTTCTTTCAAATTAGTGATGTTTTTCAAGAATTCATGTAAATTTTTTAATTCATGTTTTTTAGATTTTTAGGTTTTTTTTGTTTTTGAAAAGTCAACATTGATAGGTATGCGGTTGACGTAGCAAGAGTGTCCAGTCAGCAGTCAAGCAAGCTGACCAAGGCAGCGGAAGCCAGGGCACGCGTGCTTTTGGGCTCGGTCCGAGAAGTGGTAGTGTGGGCACCGAAACACCTAGTTGGCGCTTAAAACGCTCACTAGGGGCTCCCACCATGTTAGCTATCTACAAAGTATGGGGTAGGTGCTAGAACGCCCGTACATCTGGGTCAACCCAACTAGCAGTCTGGATATTATGAATCCAAGAATAGGTGAATATCTAAAATAGTTTAGAAATATTCTTGGAAAATGTGTTGAAAATTAAACACATAATAAAAAAGCAGAACAGGAGAATATGCATAAAGATAAGGAAAAGCTAAAAGTCTGACGTCATATTTTTTAGGCATGTCAATGTGACGTTTTTCATGGAAATTTGTGTTGACAATATTTTCAAGCATGATAATTTTTTGGAGAAAAAATGAACCGAGGCGGATTTGTCGTGCTCGCCAACTAAAATTTTCATTCTCGAAGACCATAATTTGCAATGAAAAATGTTCGATCTACCATTGCAAAACTCTGACGTCAAGGAGTCCTAAAGATAACTGTTAGAGTGTATTTCTCTATGTGTGGTTTTGGTAATTGATGATAATTCCTATGGACTAATGGTTGCCTTATGTTATATTTGAAGGATTTGTCCATAGGCACTTCCTGAAGTCCATCTATTGGTTTTAAGGAGTTTATATGATGACCAAGATGGTATTCAATGTTTTATCCAAAGATTGATCATATAGAAGATAAGATACAAGGTTGATCAAGACTAAGTCAAAGAATGAAGCAAGTTGATCAACACACAAAACGTACAAGATGTACCGAGAGGGATCAAGTAGCTCATGGTATGGTAAGCATTGTCCATTACGCTTTATGTACTAACAGTGATCTACATGAGAGTTCTATGCGGTGTCAGGTATGTTTGCATGGGCTTGCGTGAAGAGGAAGATATCATACAACCCATCGAGGATGACATCAAGTGGTGATTGTCGTCAAGATTGCAGTGTGCAAGTTCAATTGAAGCATCGCGAAGAGATCATGCTTGAAGCTTGTCGTCCATTGTGGTGCAAATGGACTTGTGAAGATGTCCCGAAGAGTGGCGCACCCATAGTGGAGTATGGGGAGCAATCAACTAGTCTTCATCCAGCCAACTAGCTCTTATCTGCGGTAGTACCGCTCCTCGCAGCGGTAGTACCGCTCCTCGCAGCGGTAGTACCGCTCCGATGAAACTACCACTCGCCTTCCTACCCTCTAATATGTGGCTCTGCCACCCCAGTGGTAGTACCGCTCCCAGTTGCGGTACTACCTCTTATGGGTGATGGTACCGCTCTCTGGAGAGGTAGTGCCACTTGTGTGCACGTTGAGGGGGTAACAGTTGGATTTTTACCTTCCTATAAACGGGTTTCTTCTTCCCATTGAACCCTACCCTTTGAGCTCGTGTTCTTCCCCCATTGTTGACATTCTTTGAGCTTGCTAACTCTCAATCCCTCCAATGACTCTTGCTAGTTCTTGAGGGAAAAGAGAGAGAAGATCTAGATCCACGTTTCCACCAATCAGTTTCTCCTTTATGTGAAGGGAACCCATTGGATCTAGATTTTGGAGTTCTTTGCGATCTCCTTACTTCCTCTCATATTCCTTCATAGATTTTGTTGTTGTGAAGGGATTTGAGTGTGAAGGACTTGACCACTTCGTGTGTTCTTGTCATTTATTAGTTGCATCGGTTTGAGTTCTCCACAATGATACGTGGAAGTGATGTTTGAGAGGCCTATTACTCTTGGGTGCTTCGGCGTCCTAGAAGCTTGATGGTGCCCAGAGCTCAATCATTGTGGTGTAAACCTTCGGGCAAGCGTCGGGTCTCCAATTAGGTTGTGAAGATCGCCCCCAGCAGTTTGTACGGGTACCTGTGGCCGCTCCCAAGGGTTGGCAAAGTGTACGGATTCGGTGACCACCCCAAGGGGTTGCCATTTGTATGGGTTCGGTGACCGTCCTCAAGGTTCCATTAGTGAAATCACGACATCTTGCATTGTGGGAAGGCGTGAGGAGATTAAGGTGACCCTAATGACTTCTTTGTGAGCATTGCCTTCACACCGCTCCAAACAAAGATTAGCATCCGTAAGGGTGTGAACTTTGGGATAAATCATTGTCTCTGCGTGCCTGAGTTATCTCTTACCCGAGCCCTTTATTTTTGCACTTTAGTTTCTGATAGTCATATTGTTTCTTGTTATATATCTTGTTATCACTTAGTTGTTTATCTTGCTTAGCATAAGTTTTTGGTGCACATAGGTGAGCCTACTTGTCTTTGTTTTCGTGGTTGACTAATTAAATATTAATTTTATTTTGCATTTGTTCAAGCCTAAACTATAATTATTTTATACCGCCTATTCACCCCTCCTTAGGCGACATCCACGTTCTTTCAATAACCACATATAAAAGAAAAAATAGCCCATCGGAAAATGAAAAACAAAATATACCAGATATGAAAGCCGAAAAGAAAAGCTATTGAACGAAACACAGCTTGTACCGTGCAAACCATTGAATTATGCGTTTTAGCTAGGATTCTTTACCAAGACGAAAAATAGGAAATGCCCTACCTAGAAGGAAGAAATTGGGTCGATAATGTCCAATTTTCAAATGAATTAGCAAGCTTTGAACCTCCTTTATGGGAGCTCCTACCTGCCGCATTTTGCGGCATGAAGTCCCTTGAGCACACGGTGGTCGCCCAACTCGGCTAGCCCAGTTCTTTTTTTTTTCTTTTTTCCTGTTTTTTTTCCTTTCCTTCTTATTTCCTTTATTGTTTTTTTGTTTTTTCTTTCTTTTTCCTTTTTTTGTTTTTTGAAAACAAACAAATATTGAATTTCTCATCATTTTTTGAAAAGATAAAAAATTATAAACCAGAGAACAAATTTGAAACCGTGAAAAAAAATTAAAGCACAAATATTTTTTGAATCATGAGAACAAATTTTAAAACCAAGAACAATTTTGAAAAATCATTAAAAAATTCAGAAGCGCGGTCAATTTTTTTAATCACGAACAATTTTGAATCTTGAGAACAGAATTTTGAAACGGAAAACAATTTTAAAAAAACCAAAACATATTCGAAAGCGTGAATAAATTGTTTTCGACTTCATAATTTGATCTCAAGTATTTTTTGAATCTTGAGATCAAATTATGAAGTCGAAAACAATCTCGAAAAATCCTGGACAAATTTGGAAGCTCAAACAATTTGTTAAAGCATGAACATTTTTGGAATCTTGAGAACAAAATTTTGAAAAAACCCAAACAAATTTGTAAGCGCGAACAATTTTGAAGATTTTTTAAAAGAGGAGAACTAACTTGAAAGAACGAACAATTTTTTAAAGCACGAACATTTTTGAATCTAGAGAACAAATTTCAAAACGGAGAACAATTTTTAAAAAAACATGAACAAATTTGGAAGCACGAACAATTTTTTAATGCACGGGCATTTTTTGAATCATTAGAACAAAATTTTGAAACCGATAATAATTTTGGAAAAACCTGAAAAAACTTAACAATACGAATAAATTTTTAAAACACGAACAAATTTTGAAGCCATGAACAATTTTGAAAAATCCTGAACAAATTTGAAGTGTGAATTTTTTTTTTGTAATGGCGGTCATGTTTGAATTTTGGCAACAAAATTATGAAACGGAGAACAATTTTGAAAAATCTCAAACAATTTTAGAAGCGCGAACAATTTTTCAAAGCACAATTTTTTTTAATATTGTAACCAAAATTTAAAACCTAGAACAATTTTGAAAAAATCCTGAACAAATTTGGAAGCGCGAACAAATTTTTAAAGCACAAACATGTTTTCAATCTTGAGAAAAAAATTGAAACGTAGAACAATTTTTAAAAACATCGAATAAATTTTGAAAAGTGAACATTTTTATAAATAATGAACATTGTTTGAATCTTGCGAACAAATTGTAAAACCGAGAATAATTTTGAAAAATGATGAAAAAATTTGGAAGCACGGCTTTTTTTAAAATCCTGAACTTTTTTTTACGTTATGAAACTTTTTGAAAAACGACAAATATTTATAATTTTTGTATTTGAAGTTTTTTTTAGAATCCAGTTTTGTTTCTTCTAAAAATGCAGAACATTTTTTGAAACAAAAAATAGAAAATAAAACAGAAACATAAAAGAATAAAGAAAAAAAAAGGTTCAGAGAACTTTCTGAAAGTTTCCTAAAACCAGAAAAACCCGGTTGGAAAGAAGTTCCCAAATCCGAGATCAGTGAAAGGTGCTAAGAGCAAGTACAATAAGGTACAGTCAGCAGGCTGTAAGGATTAAAATACTATATTTTTGCTGAGTTGGATGAGAGAGAAGAAGAGAGAGAAGGGAAGCGGGCTCTTCGTGAAGAGCCAGCTCTAGCACGTGCTCCTAGGTGCTTTGTGAGAATGAAAGGTGGGTCATATATGATAAAAATAGTACTCTTCTATAGCTAACTATTGTACAAGCTGGCTATAAGATGGGCTATAAGACTGCTTATAGCCAGCAGTTGGCTATACTATTAACCATGCTCTAATGGATTCCATTAAAATCCCTCGTCTCGCTTCTGTGTGTGTTTGTCCGACAACTCGCCGCAGCGAGCACGAAATAGTAGATCCCCTCCTGTATGGACGCGGCTATGTCTCCGTTTAAGCGAGACATAACTTAGCTTGGCACGCCGATAATAGTATGCCATCTGAGAAGCTATGTGGGTTTGTCATGATGACATCAGGCACACTTGTTTTATTTTATAATATCCCAAAAAAATATTTTCTTTTTTATAGTTTTTTTATATTTTCCAAATTACTTAATACACATATTGCAAAAATTATTGTTCTAATTTTTCAAAGCACATTTCAGAAATGTTAACGCGGTGTAAAAATTGTTCACTTAAATTGTAGAAAAAGTACGTACCAGTAAAAAAACTGCAAGTTACATTCAAAATCATATTTCGAAAAATATATGTGTTATTTTTGGAAAATATGATCAACTGTTAAAAAAAATCATACCGTTAGAAAATTAATGTTATATTTGAAAGTATTTTGCTTGTTTCAAAAATATGTTGATGACAATATAAAAAATGTTTATTAAATGTAATTTTTTTTTTGCATAGTTAAAAGTTGGTTTGCACCATTTGGGACGTGTTTAACATGTATCCAAAAAATGTTCAAAAACATGTATTTAATAAAAATTTCAACCATCCAGAAGTGTACCACGATTTTTTGTACAATTTTTCCTGGCGCATTACTAAATTTGTTTGCACTAATTCACTTATTTTTAATAGATAGGTAATCTAATTATTTATCATTTCTAATCTGGAAAAGGTATTGTGGAAACCTTACCCTCTTTTATGCGTATGCTACAACCAACATCCCTTTTTAAGAGGTGAACTATATAGTTTGCCTCACGACATCTTGTTTGGTAAGCGGATTTTTTACCCATGCATCTTACTGTCACCTAATCATACGACCGCAAATGTAATATGAAACATCTTTAGCTACTCGTATTCATCATGTTACAAAAACAGGATAGGTTCGATTTTTGCCATTGACGGCCTCCTTATTTGAAATATGTGATAAGTATATAACAAAATGTTTTAGATGTACATAAAGATGTACAATGTTGATAAAAAAAAGTAGGCATCAAAGCAAATATTTTAAAAAGTTAATATGCATTTAAAAATATTAAAAATGTTCATGTCTTGTATGCAAAATCTACGATGTTCATAAAAAACTCACATGCGTTGAAGAAAATAAAAAATGAAAAATACCAAAGAAAAATCCGTTAAAAAAGAAAAGAAAAAGAAAACGCATAAAAGCGAAATCAAAGAAAACTCGATATAACCTGAGGGAATCATGAAGGAAACCGTGCAAAACAATGAAGATGGTAAAGAAAACCATGGAAAAACTACTCAGGAAGCAACTACAATAATGAGTCGGCCCAATAACACACTTGCGAGAGGTCGAACAGAGCTAAATAGTTGCCGCCTCTTTATTCCCCTCTACAAAGATTCTCACATGGGCCGACATGGGCTAGGCTATAATCGACTATGAGCTTTTCAATTTTATATGATTTCTTAACATATTTAAAATAAAATATGTTAATTGGGTTTAAGAAAAAATATATTGTACTTCAAATGAAATATAGCAATGCTTGGAAGGGGAGCATTTGAAATTGATAACTCAAAATGACTAAAGACTAAACCTAGAACATCTATAGTGACACACGAGGTCAAATCGTGTCTAGAAGAAGGAGTACCTTCACATTGCTTAAAATTAAGAAACTATGAGGAGCATTGAAAAATGAATTACATTCTCGCATGCGAAAATGTTTGTTGTGTATTTAAAAAATGGTCGTTGCGTATTTGGAAGTAAAAAGCAGCTACAAATATTCATGACATATTGGGAAAATATTCATTGCATATTTAGTAGATGTTCAATGTGTATTTCAAAATGGACATCTCATACAAAAAAATACCGCACATATTTATAATTTTTTTATTGCATAATATAAAATTTGCTCATCACTTGTTATTCAAGAGTTTATGTATAAAAAAGGGGCCACATGATATGGCGACTATTTCGAGCCCGATGTGCAAAAATATGATTAGCATCACGCACATCTTTACTCCACTTATAATGGGTAATTGGAAAAATAGCTGACTGGACCATTGAAAAGAGTCAGCCCATTAATTGTGTGGTTGGAAAGTGTGCCATTAGCGGCTGTCGACACAAGAGCCTCCATCCACTAGTCGTTTACTCATTTGTGCACTAGAACATGAGTAAAATATATATACAACAGAAATTAATCACGAAAACATTATGAACTTCATATAATCGTCCATGTAATGAAAAGTATGTGTTGATGTATTCTTAAAAATCCATGCAATTTTTAAAATGTGTAGCAAAATTTTAAAGTCATTCACATAGTTTTTAAAAAGTTTTCTGTTTCTTTTGACGGTCACTAATTCAACAAGTCTTCTTGATTCAAAAACTCATGTAAGTTTAAAATTCTTCATAATTAAGAAATGTGCATATAATTATTAAAATTTCCCATGTGTTTTAGAATAAATGTTTATATAAGTGTACAGTCTCTTTTTTTAATGATATTTTTAAAAAGAGTTGACGCATTATTTTAGAGTCGTGCATCTAATTACAGAGGTTATGTTGGAAATATGTCCTAGAGACAATAAGAAAGTGGTTATTATCATATTTTCTTGTCAATGATAATCGTTTATCATCCATGTTAGAATTGTATTGACCGGAAATTTAAACACATGTGTGTGTATAGACAATAGAGTGTCCCTAATGAGCCTTTATTAGACTAGCTCGTCGATCAAACATGTTTAAGATTTTTTAACCATAGACATGAGTTATCATTTGATAACGGGATCACATCATTAGGAGAATGATATGATGGACAAGACCCAACCATAAGCATAACATTTGATCATGTCACTTAGTTTATTGCTACTATTTTCTTCATGTCAAGTATGTGTCCCTAAGACCATGAGATCATGCAACTCCGTGACACCGAAGGAATGACTTGTGTGCATCAAACGTCACTTTCTAACTGGGTGATCATAAAGGTGTTCTACAGGTATCTCCGAGGGTGTCTTTTCGATTGGCATGGATCGAGACTGAGATTTGTCACTCTGCATGACGGAGAGGTATCTCTGAGCCCTCTCGATAATACAATATCACAAGAAGTTTGTAAGCAATGTGACTAAGGAGTTAGTCGCATGATCTTGTATTATAGAACAAGTAAAGAGACTTGCCGATAACGAGATTGAACTAGGTATGAGATGCTGATGATCGAATCTCGGGCAAGTAATATACCGGTAGACAAAGGGAGCTACATACGGGATTAACTGAATCCTTAACATCGTGGTTCGACCAATAAAGATCTTCGTGGAATATGTAGGAACCAATATGGCCATCCAGGTCTCGCTATTGGTTATTGACCGGAGAGGTGTCTCGATCATATCTACATCAAGCATCGCCAAGCTTAATTCCTGCTTGTCCTCGAGTAGGTATATGATAAAAACATATTTTTTTTGATGTGGCATGCTACCCATTATGTAACCTTATGCATGTATGCTCATTGAGAAACGATGAATTAACAAACATAACATAACAATACTTATAAGTATAAGCAGCAAAATCATTAATCTTTCAAAGTATACGATCCTCAAAGATTGTTTTACCCCCATTCATGTTATTATATTATCAAGGCATGGCTCCATCTTCACTGCATTTTTACAAGTTCCAAGCACCACGGTGCTCAAGTCAGGCAATTGGATCGTACTTTTTCAATGTGCATCAACTTTTTATTCTTCATGCAATACATGAGCGTGGACCATTGGACATAGCATATAGGTGGAATAGAATATGGTGGTAGGTATCAAAGGGGTAAAAAGTGGAGAAGATAGTCTCACATCAACTAGGCGTACCAACAGGCTATGGAGATGCCCATCGGTAGATATCAATGCAAGGAGTAGGAATTGACATGCAAATGATGCACTAGAGCTATAAGTGTATGAAAGATCGACTGAAGCTAAGTGGGGTGTGCATCCAAATTGGTTGCTCATGAAGACCTTGGGCATTTGAGGAAGCCCGTTATCGGAATATAAAAACCAAGTTTATGAAAAAGTGATTCCCACTAGCATATGAATGATATAACATGAGACTCTCTATATGAAAAACAATGTGCCACTTTGAGGCACAAGTGTGGTAAAGGATAGTAGAAAAGTCCCTTCTCTCTTTTTCTCTCATTATTTTTTATGGTGGGCTCATTTAGCCTCCCTCATTTTTATTTCCTTGCTAGTATAGTGCTCTAATAATGATGATCATCGCACTTTTATTTACTTACAACTCAATATGAAGACTGATAGGACGATATGACTCTGTATGAATGTCTCTGGCAGTGTATGAGGATGTGCAAAGATCTAGCATGACATGTATAAAAATTATGATGAACGGTGGCTTTGCACAAATACTATGCCAGCTTTATATGATCATGCAAAGCATTATGATGATGAACGAACTAGTCATGTGAAGTAACGATGAATTTTGCATGACAATATATCTCAGAATGGCTACGGAAATGCCATGATAGGTAGGTATGGTGGTTGTTTTGAGGAAGATATAAGAAGGCTTATGTGCAACAAAGCGTGTCATGTCATGGGGTTTGGATGCACCGACGAAAGTTGCACTGATCCTCGAGGTGAGAACAAGCAATGCACGGTACCGAAGAGGCTAGCAAATATGAGGTGGTGAGATTGCGTATGTCCATGGTGTCACATTACTCATAAGGAACTCATATACTTATTGCAAATTTTTATTAGTTTTATCCCAAATCAAAGTACTACTCGCATGCCTCGAGGGAGAGGGTTAGGAGGAATTAACCATCGCGTGGTTCCGACTCAAAACAACACTAGGATTTCAACGAGGAATAGAAATGCTCACACATCATCACCATGCCCTTTTAATTTCTAGATGAACAGGAAGTTTAACATATCTTAATATCGACACCTCTCTGAATTAATAATAATGCACTCACACCTTTTTCATATCGCCATATCAATATCATTAACCAGTAATTTCTCTATATGTGCTACATGATGGTTTTAATTTATCACTCATTGAACACCTATTATTTTTGGTATAGACTTATGAACCATGCAAATTACCATCACTATTTATTTAAATCTCAAACAATTATAAGTGTAGAACAAGATCATAATATTTCTATAAAATCTACACGCCACCGTGCTCAAAAAGATATAAGTGAAGTACTAGAGCAACTGGTAAGCTCAAAAGATATAAGTGAAGCACATGGAGTATTTTAACGAATTATGATGATAATGTATCTATCTCAAATAGGTGTTTCCACCAAACTATGATTGTGGAAAACTGAAAGTAAAAGTAAACAAAAGCAAACGACGCTCCAAGCAAAAATCATATCATGTGATGAATAAAAATGTAGCTCCAAGTGACATACCGATGGATTGAGACGAAAGAGGGGATTTTTCCGGGGCATCCCCAAGCTTAGACGCTTGAGTCTTCCTAGAATATTATGTTGGGGTTCCTTGGGAATCCCCAAACTTATGATTTTTATGCTCCTCATTCCTTTATCCATCGGGATAATACCCAAAACTTGAAAACTTTAATCACATAAAACTCAACAAAACTTCATGAGATTCGTTAGTATAAGCAAGATATCAAATACTTTAGGTACTATTATAATTATTTTATTTTAGATAAGGTATTGTATTCTAACTTATCCATGGCTTATACCCCCTGATGCAATCCATAGCATCATCAAAACAAGCAAACTATGCAAGCACAAACATAATCTGACTAAAATAGAACAATATGTAGTAATCTGTTATGAATCTAAGCTTCCATAACTCCAAATATTCTGAAACATTAGGAGACCTTAGGAATTTATATAGAAATATTTTGTCAAAAAATCAGCTTAAAAAGACGTTCCGGTAAAATTAGAGAAATTATGCACTCGAGGTCAAAGTTTATGTTTTTGCACCATATCAGTTCTACTCATCATGCAAATCATCCCAAAGGCTTTATTTGGCACAAGCACTAATTAAAACATAAAAACACAATCATTACAGAGGAAATAATCATGTTATCACAAACAAATAGAAAGTAAAATACAAAAATAAAGATAACCATTGGGTTGCCTCCCAACAAGCGCTATTATTTTACGCCCCTAGCTAGGCATAATGCAAAGTTTTAAGTGTAGTCATCTTTGACACTCTCTTGAGAAGAAGGTTTTTCAAAGACAATAGGGAACACGTCATCAAGTAATATCTTGGCATCCTTAATGGTGCTCTCCTTAAACCCTTCCGTGTTCTCTCTTACTATCCATAAGTATTGTTTGCTAATGGTATTGAAAACTTGTTGGATAATATGGATAGAAGGAACCTATTTAGATGTGTATTCATCATAAGTATTGTTATCTTTCAACATGTATCTCATCATATAGTCCTTCTTGTATAAAATTTCATCCATCACGGGATTTTCACAACTCATATCATAGTGCTCAAAGATCTCCCGCGCTTCCCAGACTATATAGTCAAATTCATGCATGAGTATAAGCCTGGCTATTTTCTTGACTCTAGGTTCTTTTATGACCGATAGCTCATAGAAAAGCCTTTGCAAAGTAGGGTGAGTACACGTAAATATTATTTCAGGTTTTAAAACAAGAGCGAAAATAGCATCGACATAACTCTTGGTTCTTTTAAGGAATGGAGTATCCTTGCAAGTTAAAGCACCCATACAATTGAAACATTCTCAAATAATGCTTATCCCCATGATATTACTCTTTCCTACAACGAACAACTTCCCGTCTCGCTGTGGGGGAGTTTCCTCAATGGGAGACTTACTCCCATCACCCTTTTCAATAATAAATTGAGACATGGAAGCAACTTTTAGGCAAACTAGAGAGCGAAGATGCAAACTAGTGACAAGCTAAGCAAGTAAAGGTAAATATTTTTATTTTTTTATTTTTTATGAGACAAGCTAAATATACCAGCAAATAAAAAGGAGAACAAGTGAATGAAAATTTGTGTGAAGTTACTTGGTAGTTGGTGATGATATTCCCCGGCAATTGCGCCAAAAATCCTTCCTCATACTTGTGATATGCGTTGGGTTTTCCGTGAAAAGGAACGGGTTATCGCATCACAATGTGGGTAAGTATTTCCCTTAGTTATGAAACCAAGGTTTATGAAACCAACATGAATATCAACCACAACCGTCTTCAGCGGCTGCACACAAAAGAATAAACACCTTTCATCCAACGCGGGCAAGAGGGTTGTAAATCCCCTTGGTCTCGTTATTTGCAAGCAAGTGAGGTGTGTAGATAATTGTAATTGGGAAATAAAATAAAAACAAGTAAATGGCAGGAAAGTATCGAAGTTTTTGTAAATATATGGTGAATAGACCCGGGGGCCATAGTTTTCCCTAATGGCATCTCTCATGAAAACATCATACGGTGGACAAACAAATTAATGTTGGGAAATTGGTAGAAAAGCGGATAGTTATGCAATATTCACGGCAATGATCATGTGTATATATAAAAAAATAGGTCGACTCCTGCCTGCGCCTATTACTATTACTCCACTCATCGACCGCTATCTAGCATGCATCTAGAATATTAAGTAAAACAGAGTAATGCATGGAGAACGATGACATGATGTAGACAAACGAAACTCAAGCAATATGAATAAACCCCATCGTGTTATCCTTAGTAGCTGCAACACAAAGACGCATCTTATCCCCTTCTCTCACTGGGATAAAGAAATTTGCCAGGTTGAACCTACTACAATGCAACTCTCTCACCGAAGAAATATCAATCTAGTTGGCCAAACTATTTCAATAGATCGGAGAGAATTACGAAGCTATAATAATCATGCACATAAGAATCATATTACTATCCAGAGAAGACTCAAATATTTATTATGAATAATTTGAACACAAACCCACAATACTCCCTCCGTTCCTAAATATAAGTCTTTCTAGAGATTCTACTAGAGGACTACATACAGATGTATGTAGACATACTTTAGAGTGTATATTCACTCATTTTTCTTCGTATGTAGTCATCTAGTAAAATATCTTAAAAGACTTATATTTTGGAACGGAGGGAGTACATCGGATCCCCAAAAACGCACCTCACAAAAGGAATTACATCATATGTATCAACGAAGATGCGGTGATCACCGTATTGAAGATCAAGAGAGAGAGAGAGAGATTTCTATCTAGGTACTAGCTATGGAACCATAGGTCTGTGGTGAACTACTCACACATCATCATGAGGGCAGCAAGGTTGATGAAGAAGCACTCCATGATCAGTCCCCCCTCCAGCAGGGTGCCGGAACGAAGCTCCAGATGGCCTCCCATCGGAACAGAGACTTGTGGCGGCATAAAAAGTGTTTTGGGACAACCTCTAGGGTTTTCAAGATATATGAGAATTTATAAGCGGGAGAACGTAGTCGGAGGGCCTCGAGGGGCCCACAAGCCATCAAGGCGCCCCCTTAGCTGCGCAAGGTTGTCTTCTAGGGCCCTCGAGTGGCCTCTAGCCTTCTTTCGATGCTCGTTGGTCTTCTTTTGGTCCAAAAAAAATCTCAAAAAGTTTCAGGTCAATTGGACTTTGTTTGGTATTGAAAACTTGAAAATTGAAAACATGCAAAAAATAATAAACTGGCACTCAACACTAGGTCAATAGGTTAGTGCTAAAAAATAATATAAATTGGGAAATAAATACTCAAAAAAGTATTCTAGAATGATAATATATCAGCAAGGAACAATCAAAAGTTATAGATACATTGGAGACGTATGAGCCACCTAGCTACAAGAGCTTTGTGATGAACTATAACATGCAAGCGATGGAGAAGACGATTCCCAAATTGTCCACAATGCTTAAATTCGCGGAGGTAGAAATCAAAAAGGAGCATCAAGTGTTGATGGTGAACAAGACCACTAGTTTCGATAAAGGCAAGGGCAAGAAGGGAAACTTCAAGAAGAATGACAAGCCAGTTACCGTTCCTTTGAAGAAACCCAAGGCTCGACCCATGCCTAAGACTGAGTGCTTTTGCTGCAAGGAGACTAGCCATTGGAAGCGGAACCGCCCCAAATACCTAGTTGATAAGAAGGTTGGCAACGTCAAGAAAGGTATATTTGATACACATGTTATTGATGTGTACATCACTAGCTCTCATAGTAGTGTTGGGGTATTTAATACCCGTTTGGTTACTAATATTTGTAACTCAAAACAGGGACTATGGAATAAAGGGAGGCTGGTAAAGGACAAGGTGACGATGCGTGTCGGAAATGATTCCAAGGTTGATGTGATCATCGTCGACACGCTCGCTCTTCTACTACCATCGGGATTAGTTTTAAACCTAATTAATTGTTATCTGGTGCCTACGTTGACTATGAAAATTACATGTGGATCTTATTTATTATGAGAACGTTATTCCTTTAAATCAGAAAATAATGGTTGTTCTATTTATACGAGTAATATCTTTTATGTCCATGCACCCAATGTGAATGGTTTATTCTTGTTGAATCTCGATCATAGCGATACACATGTTCATAACATTGATGCCAAAAGATGCAAAGTTAATGATGATAGTACCACTTACTTGTGGCAGTGTAGCTTAGGTCATATTGGTGTAAAATGCATGAAGAAACTCCATGCTGATGGACTCTTGGAATCCCTCGATTTTGAATCACATGATGCGTGCGAACCATGCCTCATGGGCAACATGACTAAAACCCTGTTTTCCAGCACAATGGAGCGGGCAAGTGACTTATTGGAAATAATACATACCAATGTATGTGGTCCAATGAGTGTTGAGGCGTGATAACCCACAAGTATATGGGATCGCAATAGTCTTCACGGGTAGTATTAAACCCTAATTTATTGATACGACACAAGGATAGCCAAATAATATTTATTTATCTCAGAAATTGTGTTGTCAATTCAAACACACCTAGGGATATCTCTGTGTAGCAAAAAAATAGTAGCGCACCGAAATAGTAATAGGAATAGTAACATTAACAGTAGCAGTTTTGTAGTGACTGTAACAATATCAGTAGCAATAGTAACTTAGCAATATTTAGTATATGAAAAGCATAGGCACATGGATCGGTGATGGATAAAAATTTATATGACATCAATCATGTAACAGTTACACACTAGAGCAACACAGAACTAGCTCCAATCCATCAATGTAATGTAGACATGTATTTCGTATATAGTCATACGTGCTTGAATAATAAATTGAATGACATCTTTTCTCCTACCCTCCCGTGGCAACGGGGTCCATAAGGAAACTAAGGGATATTAAGACCTCCTTTTAATAAAGAACCGAATCAAAGCATGAACACATAGTGAATACATGAACTCCTCAAACTACGATAATCACCGGAAAGAATCCCAATTATTATCACCTTGGGGTATACGGATCATGACACATAATATGTGCATAAACCTTGCAATATAGGATCCAAAACACTCTCATATTCATAGAAGCATAATAGGTTCATATTTGAAATCATGGCAATCGGGCCCTACTTACAAGCATTAAGCATAGCAAAGTCATAGCAACATGTGAGAATATAGTGGATACTAGGGATCAAGCCCTATCGAAATAACTCGATTACATGATCAATCTCATACAATCCCATCACCGTCGAACAAGCCTACAAAGAAATTACTCACTCCTGATGGTGAGCATCATGATGATGTTGACGGTGAAGGGTCGGTAATGACGATGACGATGAATCCCCCTCTCTTGAGCCCCAGACGGACTCGAGATCAGCCCTCCCGGGGAAGAATAGGTGGTGGTTGCGACTCTGTCTCATAAAATGCGATGATAACTTCTCTCTTATTGTTTTTCTCCAGAATTAGGAATTTATACTACTGCAATTAGGGTCGGAGGAGCCACGAGATGGCCCCAAGCCATCACATCACGTCGTGTTCACTTGGCACCAACTGGTGGCCCCAAGCCATTAGGGCGTGCCATGCTGGCTTGGCACCAACACGTGGCCCCCCTCTGGTGGGTCTCCGCACCATTGTTTTTAAGGGATAGTTAGATTTATGCCCCTAGTTTTGTTCCACTCGGCTGTTTTACCCCTAATTTCCAAAATTCACCGGTTCTGTCCAAGTCACTTTGCTCCTCTTATGCTTTTGCCCTTTGACCGTTTGACCGTTAGTTTGAAAACTTCATAACTAATTCATACTAAACCAAAAAATGCAAATAAGATACCAAAATGTTCAGAAAAACATCACCTATATGTCAGTGTCATTTGCATTCATGACAAAGGTGTTGGAAAGGGTCCATCCGAGTTTTAGCTCTTATGATACCACCATGAATAGTAAAATATAAAAAAAATCAAAAAATTCTAAAAAATATTTGGTGGCAAAGAATGAAAAGTGTTTTAAGTGCTTGTCAAGTTTCATCAGGGAACGACATTCATGGAAGTCGTGGCAAAAAACAATCAATTTTGGAGTGTTGATTGTTTTTTTGCCACGACTTCCACGAATGTTGTTCCCTGATGAAACTTGGCAAGCAATTAAAAAAATTTCCATTGTTTGCCACCAATTTTTTTTAGAATTATTCAATTTATTTATATTTTACTATTCATGGTGGTATCATAAGAGCTAAAACTCGGATGGACACTTTACAACACCTTTGTCATGAATGCAAATGAAATTGACATATAGGTGATGTTTTTCCGAACATTTTGGTATATTATTTGCATTTTTATGATTTAGTATGAATTAGTTATGAAGTTTTCAAACTCGCGATCAAATGGTCAAAGGGCAAAAGCATAAGAGGAGCGAAGTGACTTGGACAGAACCGGTGACTTTTGGAAATTAGGGGTAAAACAGCCGAGTGGGACACAAATAGGGGCATAAATCTAATTAGTGGATACTAGGGATCAAGCCCTATCAAAATAACTCGATTACATGATCAATATCATACAAAGAAATTACTCACTCCCGATGGTGAGCATCATGATGATGTTGACGGAGAAGGATCGGTGATGACGACAACGACGAATCCCTCTCTCGGGAGCCCCAAACGGACTCGAGATCAGCCCTCCCGAGGAAGAACAGGTGGTGGCGGCGACTCCGTCTCATAAAACGCGATGATAACTTCTTTCTTATTTTTTTCTCCAGAATTAGGAATTTATAGTACTGGAATTAGGGTCGGAGGATCCACGAGATGGCCCCAAGCCATCACATCGCGCCGTGTTCACTTGGCACCAACTAGTGGCCCCAAGCCATTAGGGAGTGCCCTGTTGGCTTGGCACCAACAGGTGGCCCCCCTCTGGTGGGTCTTTGCACCATTATTTTTAATATATTCCAGAAAAAATCTACAAAAAGTTTCGTCCGATTCTGAGAACTTTTATTTTTGCAGAAAAACAACACCATGATAGTTCTATCGAAAACAACGTCAGTCCGGATTAGTTTCATTCAAATCATGTAAATTAGAGTCCAATAGAAGTGCAAAAGTGTTCGGAAAAGTAGATACATTTTAGACGTATCAACTCCCCCAAGCTTAACTCATTGCTTGTCCTCAAGCAATTCAGTTGAACTGAAAGTGACAAAGAGAACTTTTACAAACTCATTTGTTCTTGTTGCGATATATACATGCTTAGCCAGTGTTCAGGTTTCTAGCATAAATTATAAATAACCATATTCATGACAACAATTAAACATCATATTCACTCATGACAATAAAAGAACCAACTGGTGAGCAATAATAAAATATCTCACAAGCCAACAATTTGTCAAAACAATCATGATATAAGATGATGATATGGTATCTCGCTAGCCCTTTCTGAGACTAAAAAACATAAAAGCCAGAGCGCCATTAAGATTCAAGCAGTGACTAAACATTGTAATTCAGAGTAGAAAAGATCCAGTCACACTCACATCCAACATTAACTAGACTCAATGCATAAGAATGCCAATAGTGCTCTCAGGTCTGGTGCTTTTAGTAAGAAGACTAGTAAATTTGCACGTGCAACGCACATTAAATGTTCACCAAAAATATATGAATTTGATTAATACACAATGTTTTTATCTCACTCTAAGTTGTTTTACCAAAAATGGGACATCATTGTAGTCAAGCTATATTGTTTAATTTATTCTGTGTTCTGATAGGCTATAAGATAAAAATAAATCCAGTTATGATTGAAAAGCAACCTTGCATTGTGTTTAGTATGTGGAGACGGAACCTAACAATTTGTCTAAATATTGTGTAAGCAATGGATAACTAAAATCTGAGAAAAATATATAAAGAAATAGCTAAATCAACAGATACTATATAAGAGGTTGCTAAACAAATGCTTGTATGAACCTGCAAATGACCTTGATAAGGTATTATGAAATTTATGTCACACAATTATGTGCTAAAAATAAACATAAATCTGTTGGGGAACGTCGCATGGGAAACAAAAATTTCCTACGCGCACGAAGACCTATCATGGTGATGTCCATCTACGAGAGGGGATTTCGCACAGCAGAAGCGTTAAGAAACGTGGTTGATATAGTGGAACGTCCTCACGTCCCTCGATCCGCCCCGCGAACCGTCCCACGAACCGTCCCGCGATCCGTCCCACGATCTAGTGCCGAACGGACGACACCTCCGCGTTCAGCACACGTACGGCTCGACGATGATCTCGGCCTTCTTGATCCAGCAAGAGAGACGAAGAGGTAGGTGAGTTCTCCGGCAGCATGACGGCGCTCCGGAGGTTGGTGGTGATCTAATCTCAGCAGGGCTCCGCCCGAGCTCCGCAGAAACGCGATCTAGAGGTAAAACCGTGGAGGTATGTGGTCGGGCTGCCGTGGCAAAAGTCGTCTCAAATCAGCCGTAATAGCTCCATATATATAGGAGAAGGGGAGGGGAGGCTTGCCTTGAGGCTCAAGGAGCCCCAAGGGCTGCGCCACCAAGGGAGGAGGAGTCCTCCTCCAATCCTAGTCCAACTAGGATTGGAACGTGGAATCCTTCTCTTCTTTCCCACCCCCTTTTTTTTCTTTTCTCTTTGATTTTCTATCTATGGCGCATAGGGCCTTCTTGGGCTGTCCCACCAGACCACCAAGGGATGGTGCGCCACCCCCAAGGCCTATGGGTTGCCCCCCCGGTGAACACCCGGAACCCATTCGTCGTTCCCGCTACATTCCCGGTAACTCCGAAAACCTTCCGGTAATCAAATGAGGTCATCCTATATATCAATCTTCGTTTCCGGACCATTCCGGAAACCCTCGTGACGTCCGTGATCTCATCCGGGACTCCGAACAACATTCGGTAACCAACCATATAACTCAAATACGCATAAAACAACGTCGAACCTTAAGTGTGCAGACCCTGCGGGTTCGAGAACTATGTAGACATGACCCGGGTGACTCCTCGGTCAATATCCAATAGCGGGACCTGGATGCCCATATTGGATCCCATGTATTCTACGAAGATCTTATCGTTTGAACCTCAGTGCCAGGGATTCACATAATCCCGTATGTCATTCCCTTTGTCCTTCGGTATGTTACTTGCCCGAGATTCGATCGTCAGTATCCGCATACCTATTTCAATCTCGTTTACCGTCAAGTCTCTTTACTCGTTCCGTAATACAAGATCCCGCAACTTACACTAAGTTACATTGCTTGCAAGGCTTGTGTGTGATGTTGTATTACTGAGTGGGCCCCAAGATACCTCTCCGTCATACGGAGTGACAAATCCCAGTCTCGATCCATACTAACTCAACGAACACCTTCGGAGATACCTGTAGAGCATCTTTATAGTCACCCAGTTACGTTGCGACGTTTGATACACATAAAGCATTCCTCCGGTGTTAGTGAGTTATATGATCTCATGGTCATAGGAACAAATACTTGACACGCAGAAAACAGTAGCAACAAAATGACACGATCTACATGCTACGTCTATTAGTTTGGGTCTAGTCCATCACGTGATTCTCCTAATGACGTGATCCATTTATCAAGCAACAACACCTTGTACATAGTCAGAAGACCCTGACTATCTTTGATCAATTGGCTAGCCAACTAGAGGCTTGCTAGGGACAGTGTTTTGTCTATGTATCCACACATGTATATAAGTCTTCATTCAATACAATTATAGCATGGATAATAAACGATTATCTTGATACATGAATTATAATAATAACTATATTTATTATTGCCTCTAGGGCATAATTCCAAAAAAATCACACTTGAACGACTACTAAAATGAGAAACAAATATCTCACATATGACATTGAACCAATATTCTGAAATAAAATCGTAACACCAAACAATTTTTAAGGAGCCTCTTTTTACAATCAAAGGGGTCTCCGGTCACTTGCATTACAATTTACGACATAGCCTCCGGTCACTAACCTTTAGGGGTAGCTTTTTACACAGGTGTGCATACAAAACTAACCTCTATAAGAAGAAAAGACACAACAAAAGAACAAAAGGCTTGGCTGGACTCAATTTCTGACAGGAGGCCCATAATCTCCAATCTGTTATGTTTTCTTGAGTTCCATATCTCCACTAATATATGCCAATCAGATTCAAAGGCAACATGAGGCCATTCTTACTTGTTTTAGTAATAATGTATTCCTGGTCAATTTGTACAACAATCCATGAAGCACCAATCAGGTGTTTTGGATATGATTTAGCCACCCCCTAACATCGAAGAAAATTATCATATTATTAAGACTACCTCCACCCCAGGTTGATCCCCGGTTTATCTGAAAGAGAAAATATTGGTATTATTCTTTTGTTTGCTTCTCAGTGAACATGCATACATTACAGTGTGAAAAAAAATCAAATGCTTGCCCAGTCTCCGACAAGGGATAGAGCTAAAGAGGAACCATTCGATGATATTGACCCATGGGCATCCACATAATCCCTAAGGCGAGAAACACTATCTCTCATTGTGTGGATGTTTTG
This sequence comes from Hordeum vulgare subsp. vulgare, assembly GCF_904849725.1. Classification (NCBI taxonomy): domain Eukaryota; kingdom Viridiplantae; phylum Streptophyta; class Magnoliopsida; order Poales; family Poaceae; genus Hordeum; species Hordeum vulgare. The sequence goes on along the minus strand of NC_058520.1, from coordinate 397,238,848 downwards.
TATTCCTAAGAAAAGAACCTAGTGTCAAATCCAATGAATTGAAGAAATAAAACAAAGTATAAAGCAATTCTATAGATACACATACAAGCTGATCTGCGCATATATTCTTACCTCAGATTTTGGATAATTAGAAGATGACTCTCAGCCACCACCCATTGCCCCATTTGCTCTTGGCTGGGCATCAACTATGTATAATTTCTTGTTTACACCGGAAGCAGAATTTTTTGCCCTCATACATTGATAAGATCGACCGGACTAAACCATCGTTGAAAGCTACCATCACAACCATTAACCCAGATGGACCACTATATATAGAAAAGGCATAGGGATCAGGCAAACAAAGGTTGTATTGATTGCTTTTCTTTCACATGTCACAACAATTAACCTAAATGATAAGCCTCACTTCCAGTGCATGTTCTACAGATTACTTTGCTTTAATAGGTCTTAGGTATGATTGTTTACGTAAACTCAATAAACATAACTATTTAGTGCGACGGTTAAGAAAGAAAATAGCAGATAAGTAGTCAGAGCTGAGTTGATTCTCCTCATCATCCTACTATAAAATGACTTGTGCATCAACCTTAATACTTATGCATGTCTATCTCGCTCTGTATAATTGGTATAAGAACACCACAATTAAGCGTGCAAAAAACACATTTTAGGCATTAGTGCCAACTGATCCCTCCAATATGATATTAATTCTACAAATGTAAATGTAAGGTTTGTTTTTCTGAAGATGAGGGTATAAGATGCAAGAATAAAGAGATAATATCAGACAAATGGAAGGTGCATATCCCATACTTAGCCACTACCAAAATACCAAATAACGTTGATCCAATCTAATCAAACTCTACTCCTTCCAGCAACAAGATTCATCTGAACTGAATTGCACAAGCAACTAACCATTCTGGAAACCTGGATCACATCCCTGAACCTTGGTTAAGCAATTGAAAATGAGCTGGTGTGTTCGTCGGGTCCTTAACCGGAGAACGTTTTCCGGTTCCTGACGGAGATGCGTCTGGATTACGACTGTCCATCTGTCAATAGCAACTTGAAATAAGAAATGTATACTAATGAAGGTGATGCAGGAGTACACTCCCTAGATTTGGAACACGTCACATAACACTAAGCACATAAATGAAAGTGTGGATATACTGTCAAGTATTATTATGCCTACTTTCATGTTTGGAACAGTTAGAACCCTTTGCTTATTGCATCCAACATTTGTATCTTTGGAAGGCACAAACATGCATGAATTATGATAGTCTCGGTATATCAGCTTTTAATTCTTTTACATATAAACATACTACCACAGTAAAATGTGCCACTAAGGTATAGGTCTATAGCTATGGATGTTTCCAGTATACCTGAATATTTTGCACGTGCACGTGCAACGCACGTCTCGACTAATATTACAACCAGATGTCATAATTCATATACATTGAAAAGTTATTCCAAAGGCTTCAAAACAATATTAGTACAGATCAACTCTAATTTAAATGAGTTTCAAGAAATGTTAATAGTTTAACGTCGGACATGTAAAGACACAACCTAATTATCTCAGTACTTGTTAATATGCTTACGTATTTCTCAATCTAGCAAAAGCATACAAGGTGCAATGCATGTCTAAACTTATAGATTGCATTTGCACGGGCAAGGGGAATTCTATGATCATGGGATTTAAACTAATTTCAATAATCTATATAGTAACTATAGGACATAAATATATACAACATAGGAATGTAAGAAATTGGACTTTAAAGAACCACAAGCAATGTTTAATACACCCTCCATATGTTCAGCGGCTTGGATCCAAGCAATAACATAGGAAAATAAATAAAAACATATTTCAGAAACTATAAGTACAAATGAATATACTGAGAAATATTTTGTCCCCCGTTTCATTAGCAAGAAAACATTTTAGTAGGATATCATCTTCACTATGACTTTCATGTGCGAATCATTCCATTTATTATTTTCATTATCGATGTAATTTTACTTTAAAAGGTACATCGCCGTAGAATGTAAATCTTAATATGTAAGGTGCAACGCTATCTTAATGGAGTGCAAGTAAAGTCTCTAATCGATAACAAATTATACTCATTCTACAAATGTCAATATGGAATGCATATGCCAGTATTTCTTAAACCAATAGAGATCTCTATGAACCTCGCATATGACTTTTTACGACTACTATGGTGACTTGCCCTTCCTGGCATATTTCTCCTTCTATCCATGCTGACAAGTTTATGAAAAAGTTTGAAGCTCCTTTTCTTAAAAGCTTGTAGCTTAATAGTTTGTACAGAGAAGTTAGAGGGCATAAAACTTGAGCTTTGCTTCCTCTTTTACAGTTGTACCACATCCTTCATTAGAAGAGTACGACAAGACTTCATCTTGATGCACACTCTTCTCTAAGTGACTGTCACATCCCTGACATCTTAAGCAAGTTAGCTTTGTGCTCATGTTTTCCTTTGCATTGCATCTAGGAAATTTCCAACAAGAATAAAGCAAGTGATGAAGGAAAATGCTAAAACCCTAGCCACTTCTCAAAATGAAGGAAAATTCAAACTAGTTAAAATCAATGAACCCAAAATAGCCTCAAGAAAAGTTCAAACTTTCTGATAAATCATGAAAGTAAATAAGCAACGAAGAAAACCTTTTTCTTAACACTTTAAGCATTTTAAATAAATGCAAAAAAGCTACTGGTTTCAAGTTTTAAATTTGAAATCAGAAACTTTAAACTTTCAAAAATATTGAAAACTTTGGGAATGGTTGGAAATATTCCAACAAATATTCTGGTGTGTTTAAAATAGTTTTTACAAACTATTTGGGAGCTGAAATAAATAGCAAATCAATTTCAGTATTTAAAACAGAAACAAAACAGAAAGAAAATGAGAAAACCTTACCTGACGCTCACCTGGCCCGGCCCATCTTCTTCTGTCGTCTTCCTCCCCCGCCAGTGGACAGCAGGAGGTGGCTGCCGCGTACTCCGGCGCAGCCACGCACCTGTGCGCCTGCCTGGCCGCCGCTTCGCGCTGGCAAGCACGGGGATAAGCTCCCCGAGCCCGTAGCTATCCATTCATGTGCTCACTCTTCCCCTTCTCCTCTCGGTTCTCCCGATCCTCTCTGCCGCCATTGACAGGAGCTCGAGCTCGAGCTGCCTGTGCCCCTAGCCATAGGATCCTCATTCTAAGTGTGTCGTTAGCTCCGCCTCGTCGATCTGGTCCTCCCTGCAGAAGCCGAAGCCTTCCCGAGCCCTGCAACGCCCTCGGCACCGTCGTCTTCAACCTTCGGCCGCCGGCGAGCTCTGCTCGATTCGTCGCCCTCGGTGCTTCCCCGAGCTGTCTAAGCCCTTCTCTGCACTCCTCGTGAGCTTGCGCATCTTTTCCCTAAGCTCTCCCCGTCGATCCCTCCTCTAGGCTTAGTTCCATCGGAGCTTGACGAGGACCGCCGCTGCAGCTCGTCGCCGGTAGCCCTCCGGTGATGTGTTGATCCGTCTGAGGCCACCAGCAGCCTCAGGACATCACGTAGATGCTTTAGGTGCCCAGCCCCGCGCGTTTTGACCCCGAATTCGATGGCTTCGACGATGGCCGAACTTGGTCGCCGCCAAGCTCGTCGCCGGCGTTGATTCCGGCCACCCCAGCCCCTGGGGCTTGTCCCATCGTGCGCGCTGTCGAGTGGCCGTTCTTCCCGTGGTCTCTGCCGTGAGTTTTGCCGTCGGAGGCGAGTTTCCGATGCCCTCCACCGTACTGGTGGTCGCCGGAGGCTCCCCGCCGTCGAGGACGACCTCGCCGCCGGTGGATCTCAGCTGGCCTGAGCTACTGACGTGTGGGGCCAACCTCTGGATAGTTTAGAAATAATAAAAATAAATCAATTAAATTGATAAGTCACTGACATGTGGGTCCAGTGAGTTTAATTAACTAAATAAGATTAATCCTAATCTAAAATAGACCAAAGACACTGACCAGTGGGTCCCACTGGTCAGGTTTGACTTTCAACGGCCAGTTGGACCTGCTGATGTCATGCTGATGCAGTAAAAGGATTTTCCAGTATAGAAATAATTCCAGAAAATGTTTAAAACTTCAAAAATCCATAGAAATTAATTTGTAACTCCAATGAAAATAATTTATATATGAAAAAGTATCAGAAAAATTCAAGGAATCTGAATATGCCATTTTCAAACATGTTTGAAAATGTTACAGAACCCAAACATGTAGATTATTGAATAAGTCAATTCTTATAAATACTTTATAAATGGAATATGGTAAATATTTGAATTTCAATATGATTGACATGATCAAATACTGTCCTAATTACAAACCAGCAACTTAACATGTCATCCCATGTATGTTAACATCAAGTTGATCTGAGCATCAGGTCGAATCAATTAAAATGGTATCCGAGAATACCTCGTTTGAAGTGATATTTGAATGTGATTCAAATCAACTTCAAACCTAATACATGTTAGTTATAATAGTATATCACCTTGCATTCTCATGCCATGCTCATGCATCATCTTGATTGCATATGCTTGATATTGATTGTTGTCATTCCTTCCGGTAAGCTCCACTCCCCCGGATTCCACCGAATATCCATCTGAACGATATTGTCACTCCTCTCAGCAACAAGGCAAGCAACCATTTTGATCATCCCGTTAAATCACATGTTCTTGCTCCTGCACTTACTTATTGCATTAGGATCAAATGCTTCAACTGCTTTTGCCACGTTAGTTGAACCCACTTCCTTTGCATGACCTATCCTTATCACAGTAAATAGCCGAACCTTGCAACCTAGCATACCTGGTAGTTGCTTGAGCCATGATGTGCCTTATCCTGCTATGCATGCTATGCTTAGAGTTGTGTATGGTCTGTCATCTGGGAGATGAACAGAATTGTGAGAATGTGTTCGGTAAGCAAAGGTTGTGTGTCGAACCTGATTTGGTAAAGGTACCGGTGAAAGGCTGTGTAGGAGTACATGGCGGGTTGTTTCATCGGAACCGTCCTTAGGAACTGAGTTCTGTGTATGTAATCCAAGACTAGATACTACCACACATTGGGATACTTAATTGACCCTCTCGACTTATTAATCGCTTAGTGCTCGGTCCAGGAGTTGCAAGTAGTTTCTGGTGTTTATAGTCATGTTGGAGGCCGTGCATAGCGCTGACCTGAGAGGTGGGCTGTGATGTGGTAGGCAGTGGCACGGTGTACCAAGTGGCACCCGGATGGTGGGCTTGGGAACCCTGCGCACATCGTTTGGGGCCGTGGTGGAAACCTCGGCCGGACTTCCGTGCGGGTTACCCTCAGATAGGCGACAAACCTGGACTAGGTACTAGTGTGGTTAATGGTCGTGGTCGACTCCCTCGCTGGGCTTCCGCTTGAAGGTTGCCGAGGTGCATGACGTGCACATGGCGATAAGTGGCGAGAGCGTGTGTGACGAGGTGCCCCCCTGCAGGGTTATGATCTATTCGAATAGCCGCGTCCGCGGATATGGACTACTTGGAGACATATGTTGTTCATAGATAACTTCAATGGCTACTCATAAAATTGTCAAGATAAGCGTGAGTGTCATGGACGGCATTTCCGTATGGAGACGGAATGATTCCACGATGGTGTATTGTTGTGGTGTTAGTGGACTCGTGTGCGAGAAATCAAGTTGTCAAAATTATTTAAAAATGCGAGTTGTCTAGCCACGAGTCAAATGCTGGCTTCCCGCATGAAACCCCACAATACCTTGTTGATACATTGCATGAGTAGATAGTTATCCTAAAGTCTTGTTGAGTACCTTCGTACTCATGTTTGTTTAATAGATGTTGCAGAGGTTGCTAATGACCCTAATGGAGGGTTCTTCGTAGACATCGACGACGACGAGTAGCTGGTGTCCCAGCTACGATCTGGCCCTACGTTGGATCTGTAGTATAGTCAGGCCATGTGCCTTCTAGTTGCACCTGTCTGTACTCAGACAGTTTTAAACTGTTCCGCTGGCTTGTAACTGAATGACTGCTATTATGGGTCGTGAGACCCTTAATGTGTAATATTATGTGTGTGGCTCTTCCGAGCCTCTTAAATAAAGCTTGTATGTTTATGGTTATGTTGTGATGCCATCGATGTATCTATACATATCGGTATGTCATGCGTACGTGTGTCGTACTTGATATGTATGGGGTTCGATTACCTAGTCGTGAACTTTAGTAGCACTCCTTACAAGGAAATGCCCCTTTGTGATCCAACGAGCCTTGGTAGCTCGCTACTGCTCCGGACACATTGGTTGACCGGCATGTGTCCTTCTTAGCTGCTGTGTCTGTCCCCTTTGGGAAAATGTCACGCGATGTAATGGAGTCCTTGTAGCTTGCTATGACTCGTCTACATTCACTCGTGACCGACACCTGCTTTGTTGGATCATGTATGCCTGTCCTTGTGCGGTACTGCACTTTGGTTTATGACTAGACTTGTCGATCCGGGTTCTTTGACATTGGAATGCTAGCGACACTATTGCATACGTGAGTCAAAAGACGCAAACGGTCCCGGCTAAGGTAAGGCTGCAGCCGTGGAGTTAACCGTGCGTGAGACCGCAAAGGGATGCGATGTGTTACAGGCTGGATTCCTATGGCTTAGGATCGGGGTCCCGACAGCGTTGGTATCAGAGCCTGACTGACTGTAGGATTACTAAGCCAAACTGGTCGAAGTTGAGTCTAGAATTGCTTTAGTTATATATAAGGGAATTGTTTGTGGAAGGGAACATAAGACTCTTGTTCTCTCCTCAAGTTATTCTATTCTGATCATCCTCGTCTTTTCTGCGGGAATTAAGGACTAGGTTACTCATCTTCTTCTAGGCTCGTGTTTCTGATCGGTAGATTATAGGACTACGAGTCAAGAGTTATTTAGGTTTCTTTCATTCCTAGGAAAAAGGAAGTAAGTTTGATGATCAGAGAATTGAACTTGATAGTTGAGTGGTTACGCTATTCCATTTTCGGGTTGTCTCAAAATTTGTTTTTGAGCATTTACAGCCGTTATGCTGCCCAATTTTGCATTCGGAGCTCTAATGCTTTTGCATTACTCTCTATTTACAGATGTCTGGCCGTCATTCTCGTCAGGTGGTACGTCTGACCAGGTGCATTGATGTACCGGGTCATACGGCCATGCTGGTCAGGGTGATGTCGGTGTGCGGTTACCGCTGGTACCCTGAGTATACAGTGGACGAACAGTACCGAGACTTCAACCAGAGCCAGTACATCTGCACTGTTAGGGTATTCCCAGACTACCCTGGAGCTGAGGAGCCAATCCATTGGTCCTATGGGTTGGGAGTCAATGTTGACATGGCAGTACAAGATGCTGCCTATTCAATGTTGACCATTATGAGAGTGAGACATGCACTGCTGCAGAATTCAGAGTTCTGCTATGTTCCGGTCTCTCAGCCTGGTGAAGAGGGATACCTCAGCGGAGTCTATTTTGATTCTTCTATGGAGGATCCACTACTGCAGTCCACTGTTGAGATGCTAGAGAACAGAGACAGGGATGCTCGTGCTCTCCGCATGGAGCTTTATGCTACCCGTGCCCGTCTGTGGACGGCTTTGACGCAGCTGGCACCGGTAGTCCAGACAGGGTACGGAGATATGGAGATGCTGAACCCTGTTAGGACCATCTTCCGGCCCACGTTGACTGGCCAGCTATAGGAGGAGGCACCCCTCTTCGGGGACCCCTCTTACCACCAGTCAGGGGACCAAGGCCACATCCGTGTCCTTATGGATCCCAGGGATCTCAGGTTAGAGTGTTTCCTGATCCGCAGGTTGAGCTTCCAGGTCATGGAGGTAATCTCTATGAGATGTTCTATGCGGATGCCTGAGCTGTGAACGGAAGGATAGTATGGTAGTAGCCGTACGTTCACAGTCCTGCGTGACTTGTGAAGTATGCATGTGATGTGAAATGAATTCCGGAGGCCTAGATAAATAATGTATAGGAAGCTTGTAAGCCTCTGATGAGTAGTTTCATAATTTCAGTAGTTTGCTCTTCTAGTAAGTTTGTACTGAACTATGTAAGGGTGTGTATGAACCATGGTGTATATATAGCAGATGCTTGTTACCATGTTGTTCGGATATTCATTTCCGCATTCCGTGTGTTCAGTACATTCTTAATCCATAGCTAGTATTGATAAGATATTGGTCTAAGCTGTGAGTTTGTTTGCCAGGATGGTGTTCACCAGGTTGAACCGTGCCCCTGCTCATGAGCAAGGCGAGGGTAGTCAAGCGTCGCAGGAAGACCTGCCTCACCCGCCCTCTCTGGCGGAAGTGATGCTTGAGGCAGAGAGAAACAAAAGGGAGACCAACCGACTGTTAGAGCTTATTGAGCAGAATACGGCTCGTCAGCCTAGGAATGCTGCAGTGTCCCTCAACGACTTTGTGAAGCTGAATCCTCCAAAGTTTCATCATTCTGTCGATCCCCTCGATGCTGATGACTGGCTGTGCAGCATCGCACGCAAGATTCGCTCTGCGAATGTTTCTGAGGCCGACAAGGTGACCTTTGCGGCATATTTCCTGGAAGGACCCGCCAATTTGTGGTGGGAGAACTTTGAAGCTATCCGTCCTGCTGAACCAGTAGCCACATGGGCAGACTTCAGTGCAGCCTTTCGTCTGCACCATATTCCAGAGGGCCTGATGGACAGAAAGAGAGAGGAGTTCCGTGCCTTCACTCAGGGCAAGTTGACCGTGGATGCCTATAGCCGCGAGTTCGGTAACCTCGCCCGCTATGCAACAGAGGAGGTGTCTACTGACGCCAAGAAGCAAGCAAGATTCCGTAAGGGTCTGAGCCCTGAGCTTCGTCGTGATCTGCGCCTCCACAAGTGTGCAAGCTTTCAAGCCCTGGTCAACAAGGCGATCAGTGCCGAGACTGGTCATACTGACTTCGAAGCCACAAGGAAGCACTCCCGTGACTTTGGCTCGTCTTCTGGTTCCGCGTTTCCAAAACGCAGACTGTGGGTTCCAAACAGTTCTCTGCCGCCAAGATACACTCCGAGGCCATCCTACGTAGCGCCTCAGACGAATCAGGCCAACCCTCCAGCATAAGCTTATGGTGGTCCAGCTAGCAATGCTGCACCACGTGCCAACCAAGTGATATGCTACAAGTGTGGAGAACCAGGGCACTATTCCCGTGAGTGTCCTCAAAATGTGGGTGCCAAGCAACCCGGAAAGTCCGTCGGGCAAGGCAAGTCGGGCAAAGCTTACTATGTGAAGCCAACTCCTGCACGTGGCCGTGTGAACTATGTCTCAGCAGAAGAAGCTGCAGAGGATCCTGACGTCATACTGGGTACGCTTCTTGTTAATCATCATTTTGTGATATGCCAATTCCATTGGTTGTCCAAACTCCTGGTAGTAAATGGCAAACCTCTAGGATAACCTATGACAATGAAATTCTAGTAGACACGCTAGTTTTTCTAGCCTCATTGATAGCCTTGAAATCTTCGGATATTAATATCATCTTGGGCATGGACTGGATGTCAGCTCACTATGCCAAGATTGATACTCATTCTAGAAATGTCCAGCTTACCCATCCCTCGGGTGAGATAGTAAATGTCTCTACTCGAGTTGCCAAATGCTAACTCTATTCCCTAAATGCCAACCCTCTTCCGGAATTTGAAGACATTCCGGTAGTCCGTGACTTTCCGGATGTTTTTCCAGAGGAACTGCCAGGAATTCCACCTCACAGAGATGTAGAGTTTGTGATAGATCTTGTTCCGGAAACTGTCCCAATAGCCAGAAGACCATATAAGATGGCACCCCTGGAGCTAGCCGAACTTAAGAAGCAACTAGATGAGGCCTTGAATAAAGGTTTCATTCGTCCTAGCTCTTCTCCTTCGGCTTGCCCCGTCCTCTTCGTCAAGAAGAAAGACGGAACGGATCGGATGGTTGTAGATTACCGACCAGTTAATCTGGTCACCATAAAGAACAAGTATCCGCTCCCCAGGATCAACGACCTGTATGACCAGCTCGCTGGGTCCTCAGTCTTCTCCAAAATGGATTTGAGGTTGGGATATCATCAAATCAAGATCAAGAACGGGGACATTCCAAAAACGGCTTTTGTTACTCGTTATGGCCAATACGAGTACACCGTCATGTCCTTCGGGTTAACCAATGCCCCAGCCACCTTCTCTCGTCTGATGAATTCAATCTTCATGGAGTATTTGGATAAATTCGTCGTGGTATACCTCAATGATATTCTCATCTACTCGAAGAACGAACGAGAACATGCCGAGCATCTAAGGCTGGTATTGATGAAACTTCGAGAGCATCGCCTTTATGCCAAGTTTTCAAAATGTGAATTTTGGTTACCAGAAGTGACCTATCTAGGTCACGTAATCTCTGGTAAGGGTATTGCTGTCAATCCCGAGAGAGTTCAAGCTGTCCTTGATTGGACTCAACCTGAATCGGTTAAGCAAGTTAGGAGTTTTCTTGGTCTAGCGAGCTATTGTCGTCGCTTTGTCGAGAATTTCTCCAATGTTGCAAAGCCTATAACTGAACTCCTCAAGAAGGATAAAAAGTTCGAGTGGACACCACAGTGTGAGCATAGTTTTCAGGAACTGAAAAGATGCCTGACTTCCGCACCTGTATTGCTACCACCAGATTTTTCTAAGGACTTTGTTATCTATTGCGACGCCTCGCGACAAGGATTAGGTTGCATTCTCATGCAAGATCGTCATGTGATCGCATACGCATCTCGACAGTTGCGTCCACATGAGGATAATTATCCCACACATGACCTTGAGCTTGCAGCTGTGGTCCATGCACTAAAAACCTGGCGACATTACCTTGTGGGTAATCGTTGCGAAATATTCACTGATCACCAAAGTCTGAAATATATCTTCACCCAGCCGGATTTGAATCTCAGGCAAAGACGGTGGGTTGAGTTGATCTCGGATTGCGACTTAGGGATAACTTACACCCCGGGGAAGGCCAATGTTATGGCCGATGCACTAAGTCGTAAATCTTATTGTAACAATTTGATGCTACAACAAGGTCAACCACATCTCTATGAGGAATTTCGGAAGATGAATCTTCATACTGTTCCTCAAGGATTCCTTTCTACCCTGGTGGCGAAGCCTACTCTTAAGGATCAAATCATAGCCGTGCAGGCTTATGATAAGGGTATATCCCGGATCAAAGAGAATATTGCTAGCGGTAACGCTAGGGATTTCTCCATCAATGATCAAGGTGTTGTGTTCTTTCAGAACCGTTTAGTGGTTCCTAAGAGCAAACGTCTGCGGCAATTGATCCTTAAGGAGGCTCATGATTCTCCTCTCACTATTCATCCCGGTAGTACTAAGATGTATCAGGACCTACGCCAGAGGTTCTGGTGGACTAGGATGAAGAGGGAAATTGCTGAGTTCGTTGCTAACTGCGACGTTTGTCGTCGAGTTAAGGCAGAACATCAAAGACCTGCTGGCACCCTTCAACCTCTAGCTATTCCTGAATGGAAATGGGATAAAGTTAGTATGGATTTCATTACCGGATTTCCCAAGACCAAGAAAGGAAATAATGCTATCTTTGTGGTCATTGACCGTCTCTCCAAAGTGGCTCATTTTCTTCCCGTTCGTGAGAGTATAACAGCTAGCCAGCTAGCGGAGTTATATATCTCTCGAATAGTGTCTCTTCATGGTGTTCCCCTGGAGATTAACTCGGACCGTGGGAGTATCTTTACTTCTCGCTTCTGGGAAAGTTTTCAGAATGCCATGGGGACTCACTTATCTTTTAGCACTACTTTCCATCCCCAATCAAGTGGTCAAGTAGAAAGAGTGAATCAAATCTTAGAAGATATGCTCCGAGCTTGTGTTATATCGTTCGGTATGGATTGGGAGAAGTGTCTTCCATTCGCCGAATTCGCTTATAACAATAGTTATCAATCAAGCTTGGGCAAAGCTCCTTTTGAAGTTCTCTATGGACGAAGATGTCGAACACCTCTTAATTGGTCAGAAACCGGAGAGAGGCAACTCTTTGGCCCGGATATGATCCAGGATGCAGAAGAGCATGTTCGCATTATTCGTGAAAAGTTGAAAACAGCCCAGTCTCGTAAAAAGAGCCAATATGACCGTCATCATAAGGCTGTGACCTTTGAAGTTGACGAGAAGGCTTACCTTCGGGTTACACCTTTGAAGGGTACCCATCGATTCGGTATCAAGGGCAAGATGGCTCCTCGTTACATTGGTCCTTTTCGCATTCTTGCCAAACGAGGAGAAGTTGCCTACCATTTGGAACTTCCTCCGCATCTTTCCAAGGTTCATGATGTCTTCCACGTCTCGCAACTCAGGCGTTGCTTTTCGGATCCTATCCGTGAAGTGGACCACGAAACGCTTGATCTCCAAGATAACCTTTCATACCGAGAATACCCCGTGCGTATTCTTGATCAAGCTGAGCGTACCACTCGACGTCGAAACCTCAAGTTTCTTAAAGTTCAATGGTCAAATCATTCTGAAAAAGAGGCAACTTGGGAAAGAGAGGATCGTCTCCGACTTGAGTATCCTGCGTTATTCCCGACGACTTCTAAATCTCGGGACGAGATTCTTTTGAGTGGGGGTGAGTTGTCACATCCCTGACATCTTAAGCAAGTTAGCTTTGTGCTCATGTTTTCCTTTGCATTGCATCTAGGAAATTTTCAACAACAATAAAGCAAGTGATGAAGGAAAATGCTAAAACCCTAGCCACTTCTCAAAATGAAGGAAAATTCAAACTAGTTAAAATCAATGAACCCAAAATGGTCTCAAGAAAAGTTCAAACTTTCTTATAAATCATGAAAGTAAATAAGCAATGAAGAAAACCTTTTTTTGACACTTTAAGCATTTTAAATAAATGCAAAAAGCTACTGGTTTCAAGTTTTAAATTTGAAATCAGAAACTTTAAACTTTCAAAAATATTGAAAACTTTGGGAATGGTTGGAAATATTCCAACAAATATTCTGGTGTGTTTAAAATAGTTTTTACAAACTATTTGGGAGCTCCGAAGTACTTTCGGTTACCAACACCTATAACTCAACTATACCAAAACGTCACCAAACCTTAAGTGTGCAGACCCTGCGGGTTCGAGAACTATGTAGACATGACCCGAGTGACTCCTCGGTCAATATCCAATAGCGGGACCTGGATGCCCATATTGGATCCTACATATTCTACGAAGATCTTATCGTTTGAACCTCAGTGCCAAGGATTCATATAATCCCGTATGTCATTCCCTTTGTCCTTCGGTATGTTACTTGCCCGAGATTCGACCGTCAGTATCCGCATACCTATTTCAATCTCGTTTATCGGCAAGTCTCTTTACTCGTTCTGTAATACAAGATCCTGTAACTTACACTAAGTTACATTGCTTGCAAGGCTTGTGTGTGATGTTGTATTACCGAGTGGGCCCCGAGATACCTCTCCGTCACACGGAGTGACAAATCCCAGTCTTGATCCATACTAACTCAACTAACACCTTCGGAGATACCTGTAGAGCATCTTTATAGTCACCCAGTTACGTTGCGACGTTTGATACACACAAAGCATTCCTCCGGTGTCAGTGAGTTATATGATCTCATGGTCATAGGAATAAATACTTGACACGCAGAAAACAGTAGCAACAAAATGACACGATCAACATGCTACGTCTATTAGTTTGGGTCTAGTCCATCACGTGATTCTCTTAATGACGTGATCGAGTTATCAAGCAACAACACCTTGTTCATAATCAGAAGACACTGACTATCTTTGATCAACTGGCTAGCCAACTAGAGGCTTGCTAGGGACGGTGTTTTGTCTATGTATCCACACATGTAAATGAGTCTTCATTCAATACAATTATAGCATGGATAATAAACGATTATCTTGATACAGGAATTATAATAATAACTATATTTATTATTGCCTCTAGGGCATAATTCCAACAGTCTCCCACTTGCACTAGAGTCAATAATCTAGCCCTCACATCATCATGTGAATTACATTGTAATAAATCTAACACCCATACAGTTCTGTTGTTGATCATGCTTTGGCCGTGGAAGAGGTTTAGTCAGCGGGTGTGCTACATTCAGATCCGTGTGCACTTTGCATATATTTACGTCCTCTCCCTCGACGTAGTCGCGGATGAGGTTGAAGCGTCGTTTGATGTGTCTGGTCTTCTTGTGAAACCGCGGTTCCTTTGCTAAGGCAATGGCACCCGTGTTGTCACAGAACAAGGTTATTGGATTCAGTGCGCTTGGCACCACTCCAAGATCCGTCATGAACTGCTTCATCCAGACACCCTCCTTGGCCGCCTCCGAGGCAGCCATGTACTCCGCTTCACATGTAGAATCTGCTATGACGCTTTGCTTGGAACTGCACCAGCTTACCGCACCCCCATTAAGAATAAATACGTATCCGGTTTGTGACTTAGAGTCGTCCGGATCTGTGTCAAAGCTTGCATCGACGTAACCTTTTACGGCGAGCTCTTCGTCACCTCCATACACGAGAAACATCTCCTTAGTCCTTTTCAGGTACTTCAGGATATTCTTGACCGCTGTCCAGTGATCCACTCCTGGATTACTCTGGAACCTACCTGCCATACTTATGGCTAGGCTAACATCCGGTCTAGTGCACAGCATTGCATACATGATAGAACCTATGGCTGAAGCATAGGGGACGGAGCGCATATGCTCTGTATCTTTATCAGTTGCTGGGCACTGAGTCTTACTCAGTCTCGTACCTTGTAGAACTGGCAAGAACCCTTTCTTGGACTGTTCCATTTTGAACCTCTTCAAAACTTTATCAAGGTATGTGCTTTGTGAAAGTCCTATCAGGCGTTTTGATCTATACCTATAGATCTTAATGCCTAGAATGTAAGCAGCTTCTCCTAGGTCCTTCATAGAGAAACTCTTATTCAAGTAATCCTTTATGCTCTCTAAAAACTCCACGTTGTTTCCAATCAGCAATATGTCATCCACATATATTATTATAAACGCCACAGAGCTCCCACTCACTTTCTTGTAAATACAAGATTCTCCAACCACTTGTATAAACCCAAATGCTTTGATCACCTCATCAAAGCGTTTGTTCCAACTCCGAGATGCTTGCACCAGTCCATAAATGGATCGCTGGAGCTTGCACACCTTGTTAGCATTCTTAGGATCGACAAAACCTTCGGGTTGTATCATATACAACTCTTCCTTAAGGAAACCGTTAAGGAACGCCGTTTTGACATCCATCTGCCAGATCTCATAATCGAAAAATGCAGCTATTGCTAACATGATTCTGACGGACTTAAGCATCGCTACGGGTGAGAAAGTCTCATCGTAGTCAACTCCTTGAACTTGTGAAAAACCCTTTGCCACAAGTCGAGCTTTATAAACGGTCACATTGCCGTCAGCGTCCGTCTTCCTCTTAAAGATCCATTTATTCTGAATAGCCTTGCGGCCCTCAGATAGTACCTCCAAAGTCCACACTTTGTTCTCATACATGGATCCTATCTCGGATTTCATGGCTTCTAGCCATTTGTTGGAATCTGGGCCCACCATTGCTTCTTCATAATTTGCAGGTTCATTGTTGTCTAACAACATGATTGATAAGACGGGATTACCGTACCACTCTGGAGCAGCACATGGTCTCGTCGACCTGCGTGGTTCGACAGAAACTTGATCTGGAGTTTCATGATCATCATCATTAACTTCCTCCTCAACCGGTGTCGCAAGGACAAAGGTTTCCCCTTGCCCCGCGCCACCATCCAGAGGGATGAGAGGTTCGACAACCTCGTCAAGTTCTATCTTCCTCCCACTCAATTCTCTCGAAAGAAACTCCTTCTCGAGAAAAGCTCCGTTTTTAGCAACAAACACTTTGCCCTCGGATTTGAGATAGAAGGTGTACCCAACCGTCTCTTTTGGGTAACCTATGAAGATGCACTTTTCCGCTTTGGGTTCCAGCTTTTCAGGCTGAAGCTTTTTGACATAAGCATCACATCCCCAAACTTTAAGAAACGACAACTTTGGCCTTTTGCCATACCACAGTTCGTATGATGTCGTCTCAACGGATTTTGATGGTGCCCTATTTAAAGTGAATGCAGTTGTTTCTAATGCATAACCCCAAAACGATAACGGCAAATCGGTAAGAGACATCATAGATCGCACCATCTCTAATAAAGTACGATTACGACGTTCGGACACACCATTACGCTGTGGTGTTCCAGGCGGTGTTAACTGTGAAACAATTCCACATTGTCTTAAGTGAGTACCAAACTCGAAACTCAGATATTCACCCCCACGATCAGACCGTAGGAACTTGATCTTCTTGTTACGATGATTTTCCACTTCACTCTGAAATTGCTTGAACTTTTCAAATGTTTCAGACTTGTGCTTCATCAAGTAGACATAACAATATCTACTTAAATCGTCAGTGAAGGTGAGAAAATAACGATATCCGCCCCGTGCCTCCACGCTTATCGGACCACACACATCGGTATGTATGATTTCCAATAAGTCACTTGCACGCTCCATTGTTCCTGAGAACGGAGTCTTAGTCATCTTGCCCATCAAGCATGGTTCGACGTGTCAAGTGAATCAAAGTCAAGTGACTCCAAAAGTCCATCTGCATGGAGTTTCTTCATGCGCTTTACACCAATATGACCTAAGCGGCAGTGCCACAAAAATATGGCGTTATCATTGTTAACTCTAACTCTTTTGGTCTCAGTGTTATGTATATGCGTATCGCTATCAAGATTCAATATGAACAATCCTCTCACATTCGGTGCATGACCATAAAAGATGTTATTCATAGAAATAGAACAACCATTATTCTCTGACTTAAAAGAGTAACCGTCTCGCAATAAACAAGATCCAGATATAATGTTCATGCTCAACGCATGCACTAAATAACAATGATTTAAGTTCATCACTAATCCTGACGGTAACTGAAGTGGCACTGTGCCGACGACGATTGCATCAACCTTGGAACCATTTCCTACGCGCATCGTCACTTCATCTTTTGCCAGCCTTCGTCTATTCCGCAGTTCCTGTTTCGAGTTGCAAATATGAGCAACAGAACCGGTATCGAATACCCAGGCACTACTACGAGAGCCGGTTAAGTATACATCAATAACATGTATATCAAATATACCTGATTTTTCTTTGGCCGCCTTCTTATCTGCTAGATACTTGGGGCAATTGCGCTTACAGTGACCCATACCCTTGCAATAGTAACACTCTGTTTCAGGCTTAGGTCCAGCTTTGGGTTTCTTCGTTGGAGTGGCAACAGGCTTGCCGCTCTTCTTCGAATTGCCCTTCTTGCCTTTGCCGTTTCTTTTGAAACTAGTGGTCTTATTCACCATCAACACTTGATGCTCTTTACGGAGTTCAGACTCTGCGACTTTCACCATCGCAAACAACTCGCCGGGAGACTTGTTCATCCCTTGCATGTTGTAGTTCAACACAAAGCCTTTATAGCTTGGCGGCAGTGATTGAAGGATTCTGTCAGTGATAGCTTCTTGCGGGAAGTCAATCCCCAGCTCAGCTAGACGGTTTGAGGACCCAGACATTTTGAGCACATGTTCACTGACAGATGAGTTTTCCTCCATCTTGCAAGCATAGAATTTATCGGAGGTCTCATACCTCTCGATCCGGGCGTTCTTCTGAAAGATAAACTTCAACTCTTGGAACATCTCAAATGCTCCATGACGCTCAAAGCGACGTTGAAGTCCCGGTTCTAAGCCCATACAAAACTGCACATTGAACTATTGAGTACTCCTCCTTACGTGCTAACCAAGCGTTCTTAACATCCTGATCAGCCGTAGCGGGTGGTTCATCTCCTAACGCAACATTAAGAACATAATCCTTATTCCCAGCTTGTAAGATTAGCTTAAGATTACGAGCCCAGTCTACAAAGTTGCTTCCATCATCTTTCAACTTAGCTTTCTCTAGGAACGTATTAAAATTCAGGATGACTGTCGCGTGAGCCATGATCTACAACACAAATATATTCAAAGTGGACTTAGACTATGTTCAAGATAATTAGAGTTTAACTTAATCAAATTATTCGCTAAACTCCCACTCAAAAAGTACATCTCTCTAGTCATTTGAGTGGTTCATGATCCACTTACACTAGCTCAAGTCCGATCATCACGTGAGTTGAGTATAGTTTCAGTGGTAAGCATCCCTATGCTAATCATATCATCTATATGATTCATGATCGACCTTTCGATCTCATGTGTTCCGAGGCCATGTCTGCACATGCTAGGCTCGTCAAGCTTAACCCGAGTGTTTCGCGTGCGCAACTATTTTGCACCCGTTGTATGTGAACGTTGAGTCTATCACACCCGATCATCACGTGGTGTCTCGAAACGACGAACTGTAGCAACGGTGCACAGTCGGGGAGAACACAATTTCGTCTTGAAATTTTAGTGAGAGATCACCTCATAATGCTACCGTCGTTCTAAGCAAAATAAGGTGCATAAAAGGATTAACATCACATGCAATTCATAAGTGACATGATATGGCCATCATCACGTGCTTCTTGATCTTCATCACCAAAGCACCGGCACGATCTTCTTGTCACCGGCGCCACGTCATGATCTCCATCAACGTGTTGCCATCGGGGTTGTCGTGCTACTCATGCTATTACTACTAAAGCTACATCCTAGCAAAATAGTAAACGCATCTGCAAGCACAAACGTTAGTATAAAGACAACCCTATGGCTCCTGCCGGTTGCCGTACCATCGACGTGCAAGTCGATATTTCTATTACAACATGATCATCTCATACATCCAATATATCACATCACATCGTTGGCCATATCATATCACAAGCATACCCTGCAAAAACAAGTAAGACGTCCTCTAATTTTGTTGTTGCATGTTTTACGTGGTGACCATGGGTATCTAGTAGGATCGCATCTTACTTACGCAAACACCAGAACGGAGATATATGAGTTGCTATTTAACCTCATCCAAGGACCTCCTCGGTCAAATCCGATTCAACTAAAGTTGGAGAAACCGACACTTGCCAGTCATCTTTGAGCAACGGAGTTACTCGTAATGATGAAAGCAGTCTCTCGTAAGCGTACGAGTAATGTCGGTCCAAGCCGCTTCAATCCAACAATACCGCGGAATCAAGAGAAGACTAAGGAGGGCAGCAAAACGCACATCACCGCCCACAAAAACTTTTGTGTTCTACTCGAGAAGACATCTACGCATGAACCTAGCTCATGATGCCACTGTTGTGGAACGTCGCATGGGAAACAAAAATTTTCCTACGCGCACGAAGACCTATCATGGTGATGCCCATCTACGAGAGGGGATGAGTGATCTACGTACCCTTGTAGACCGTACAGCAGAAGCGTTAGAGAACGCGGTTGATGTAGTGGAACGTCCTCACGTCCCTCGATCCGCCACGCGAACAATCCCGCGATCAGTCCCACGATCTAGTACCGAACGGACGGCACCTCCGCGTTCAGCACACGTACAGCTCGACGATGATCTCGGCCTTCTTGATCCAGCAAGAGAGACGGAGAGGTAGAAGAGTTCTCCGGCAGCGTGACGGCGCTCCGGAGGTTGGTGATGACCTTGTCTCAGCAGGGCTCCGCCCGAGCTCCGCAGAAACGCGATCTAGAGGAAAAACCGTGGAGGTATGTGGTCGGGCTGCCGTGGAAAAGTCGTCTCAAATCAGCCCCAATACCTCGGTATATATAGGTGGGAGGGAGGGGACCTTGCCTAGGGGGTCGGCCGAGTCCAAGGAGGGAAGGCTCCCCCCCAAACCGAGTTGGACTTGGTTTGGTGGGTGGGAGTCCTTCCCTTCCTTCCCACCTCCATTTTTTTTCCTCTTTGATGTGTTGGTCCGTCTGAGGCCACCAGCAGCCTCAGGACATCACGTAGATGCTTTAGGTGCCCAGCCCCTCGCGTTTTGACCCCGAATTCGATGGCTTCGACGATGGCCGAACTTGGTCGCCGCCAAGCTCGTCGCCGGCGTTGATTCCGGCCACCCCAGCCCCTGGGGCTTGTCCCATCGTGCGCGCCGTCGAGTGGCCGTTCTTCCCGTGGTCTCTGCCGTGAGTTTGGCCGTCGGAGGCGAGTTTCCGATGCCCTCCACCGTACTGGTGATCGCCGGAGGCTCCCCGCCGGCGAGGACGACCTCGCCGCCGGTGGATCTCAGCTAGCCTGAGCCACTGACGTGTGGGGCCAGCCTTTGGATAGTTTAGAAATAATAAAAATAAATCAATTAAATTGATAAGTCACTGACATGTGGGTCCAGTGAGTTTAATTAACTAAATAAGATTAATCCTAATCTAAAATTGACCAGAGACACTGACCGGTGGGTCCCACTGGTCAGGTTTGACTTTCAACGACCAGTTGGACCTGCTGATGTCATGCTGATGCAGTAAAAGGATTTTCCAGTATAGAAATAATTCCAAAAAATGTTTAAAACTTCAAAAATCCATAGAAATTAATTTGTAACTCCAATGAAAATAATTTATATATGAAAAAGTATGAGAAAAATTCAAGGAATCTGAATATGCCATTTTCAAACATGTTTGAAAATGTTAGAGAACTCAAACATGTAGATTATTGAATAAGTCAATTCTTATAAATACTTTATAAATGGAATATGGTAAATATTTGAAATGCACTATGATTGACATGATCAAATACTGTCCTAATTACAAACCAGCAACTTAACATGTCATCCCATGCATGTTAACATCAAGTTGATCTGAGCATCGGGTCGAATCAATTAAAATGGTATCCGAGAATACCTCGTTTGAAGTGATATTTGAATGTGATTCAAATCAACTTCAAACCTAATACATGTTAATTATAATAGTATATCACCTTGCATTCTCATGCCATGCTCATGCATCATCTTGATTGCATATGCTTGATATTGATTGTTGTCATTCCTTCCGGTAGGCTCCGCTCCCCCGGATTCCATCGAATATCCGTATGAACGATATTGTCACTCCTCTGAGCAACAAGGCAAGCAACCATTTTGATCATCCCGATAAATCCCATGTTCTTGCTCCTGCACTTACTTATTGCATTAGGATCAAATGCTTCAACTGTTTTTGCCACGTTAGTTGAACCCAGTTTCTTTGCATGACCTATCCTTGTCACAGTAAATAGCCGAACCTTGCAACCTAGCGTACCTGGTAGTTGCTTGAGCCATGATGTGCCTTATCCTGCTATGCATGCTATGCTTAGAGTTGTGTGTGGTCTGTCATCTGGGAGATGAACAGAATTGTGAGAATGTGTTCGGTAAGCAAAGGTTGTGTGTCGAACCTGATTTGGTAAAGGTACCGGTGAAAGGCTGTGTAGGAGTACATGGCGGGTTGTTTCATTGGAACCGTCCTTAGGAACTGAGTTCTGTGTATGTAATCCAAGACTAGATACTACCACGCGTTGGGATACTTAATTGACCCTCTCGACTTATTAATCGCTTAGTGCTCGGTCCAGGAGTTGCAAGTAGTTTCTGGTGTTTATAGTCATGTTGGAGGCCGTGCATAGCGCTGACCTGAGAGGTGGGCTGTGATGCGGTAGGCAGTGGCACGGTGTACTAAGTGGCACCCGGATGGTGGGCTTGGGAACCCTGCGCACATCGTTTGGGGCCGTGGCGGAAACCTCGGCCAGACTTCCGTGCGGGTTACCCTCAGATAGGCGACAAACCTAGACTAGGTAATAGTGTGGTTAACGGTCGTGGCCGACTCCCTCGCTGGGCTTCCGCTTGAAGGATGCCGAGGTGCATGACGTGCACATGGCGATAAGTGGCGAGAGCGTGTGTGACGAAGTACCCCCCTGCAGGGTTATGATGTATTCGAATAGCCGCGTCCGCGGATATGGACTACTTGGACACATATGTTGTTCATAGATAACTTCAATGGCTACTCATAAAATTGTCAAGATAAGCGTGAGTGTCGTGGACGACATTTCCATATGGAGACGGAATGATTCCACGATGGTGTATTGTTGTGGTGTTAGTGGACTCGTGTGCGAGAAATCAAGTTGTCAAAATTATTGAAAAATGCAAGTTGTCTAGCTACGAGTCAAATGCTGGCTTCCCGCATGAAACCCCACAATACCTTGTTGATACATTGCATGAGTAGATAGTTATCCTAAAGTCTTGCTGAGTACCTTCGTACTCATGTTTGTTTAATAGATGTTGCAGAGGTTGCTAATGACCCTAATGGAGGGTTCTTCGTAGACATCGACGACGACGAGTAGCTGGTGTCCCAGCTACGATCTGGCCCTACGTTGGATCTGTAGTATAGTCAGGCCATGTGCCTTCTAGTTGCACCTGTCTGTATTCAGACAGTTTTAAACTGTTCCGCTGGCTTGTAACTGAATGACTGCTATTATGGGTCGTGAGACCCTTAATGTGTAATATTATGTGTGTGGCTCTTCCGAGCCTCTTAAATAAAGCTTGTATGTTTATGGTTATGTTGTGATGCCGTCGATGTATCTATACATATCGGTATGCCATGCGTATGTGTGTCGTACTTGACATGTATGGGGTTCGATTACCTAGTCGTGAACTTTAGTAACACTCCTTACAAGGAAATGCCCCTTTGTGATCCAACGAGCCTTGGTAGCTCGCTACTGCTCCGGACACATTGGTTGACCGGCATGTGTCCTTCTTAGCTGCTGTGTCTGTCCCATTTGGGGAAATGTCACGCGATGTAATGAAGTCCTTGTAGCTTGCTACGACTCGTCTACATTCGCTGGTGACCGACACCTGCTTTGTTGGATCATGTATGCATGTCCTTGTGCGGCACTGCCACTTTGGTTTATGAATAGACTTGTCGATCCGGGTTCTTTGACATTGGAATGCTAGCGACACTATTGCATACGTGAGTCAAAAGACGCAAACGGTCCCGGCTAAGGTAAGGCTGCAGCCGTGGAGTTAACCGTGCGTGAGATCGCAAAGGAATGCGATGTGTTACAGGCTGGATTCCTATGGCTTAGGATCGGGGTCCCAACAGCGACCTTGTGGCCATGTACATATATGATTATAATCGGCACACCAATCAGCACGAACAGAAGGACCTTTTAATCAAAAACCTCAAAAGTGTGCACTTCAGCCTTGACATCCTTTGAACATCCCTTGAACCATGTTGCAAATGAATAGAGAAACCATGTGAGAAATAACTTGGGTAATGGAAGTCACAAGAAGCATGAAACTAAGCTAAAAATAATAATATGTAAGTACACCCATCTTCACAGAATTATTTGAACAACAAAAGAATGTACAAATTGCACGGGTATGCACTGATTTACCAAACTTAGGACACCAATTCTACTGTACATAATTATTAAAGGTTACGATGTATCGCATAACTGGAAATTTTAGCTAAAGAGAGTTACTAATTTGTTCAGCTAAATTGCATGGTTGTAGATGGAACAAAGGAAAAGTTTAGAACTCACTCAACATGGGAATCCCAAAATCAATGTTATGTTATTACTCATGGAAGCATAGTCTCCTTATTATGTCATTACTTATGAAGGCCAACCATAGTAGAAACAAGCAGTCAAGTCGACATGTGCCTATTTTGTTGTACGAAGAAAATCAGCGACACCCTAATTTAGATCGACCAATAAGAGCAAGTTGCATACTATCTCTTTACGGATTCCTTTGTAGTCTCTTTCCGTAGCATGAGTTCTAATCCGCCTGCACCATTTTTACTAAAAGGTTGATCATTTTCACAACCGCATCTCAACCAGGAAAGAAAAGATTCCAGGGTTAAGCGCCCAAACCGGCTAGCTCGCGAGATTCCACCAAAACCAGAAGCATCAAAACTTTGAATTTCACCTAATACCCCCATGTGTAGGACCAAAATAGACCATATATTCTTCCTTCTAAAGCAACTAAGCAAGCATCTCAAACCCGAACTCGCCAAATCTCATTGATACTTAATCCAATACCAAAATTGTCCTAAAAACCCATCTCACTCATATTATAGGTGCAGAAATCATACCGCTCTGTCCTCAAAACCACATTTTGGTCATACGCGGAATACTACTGGAAATTACAACTTTTGTCGCTGGTAGTCCGAAAATGCAGGAAACAAATACTGAACAGCTAAAGAATACTACTATGTTGGAGAAGTATTAAACATACCATTTTTATGGCAATTCATAATGAACAGTTGAATCACATTTAAACAACACACAAACCTTTTGCTGCATCATAGTCCAAAGTAACATTACCTTCTTCCAGGAGCTTCACAATAAATATAGCACCATTAACGCCAACATTTGCAGCTATAGTGATCAAGGGAGCCTGCAGAAATTGAGTCATAATTCATATATGTCAATGAACAACTATGAAATAACAGGTCTGATACATTAATTGGAGAGCATGTACTACTATGAAATAATAGGTATGGAGAAATTGATTGCAGAAGAGAAAGTTCTAGGATAAAAAACAAGATGAGATTGCCTAAAAACATACAGTTTGAAGTAGGATTGCCTTAAAACAAGATGAGAGAAGATTGGGTATCAGCTTTTAGCAAATGAAGAAAAAAAAAGAGTAGGCCACCTTCAGACATGCTCTGTTTCACCTGACGATTCAGATGTCAATTGAGCGACCCAAGTTGGCACTGACACCTGAAGCCAACCTAGCCGATGGCCGACGAGCAGCGGCAGCAGGATCACACCACACCCACCTCTCCCTACGGCCTCCCATCTCCTTCCTCTCCTTCCTGCGGCCAGCTGTACAGTTAGGACAATATCGATCCGACGAGGAATCGGCTCCACCTCCGCTCGATGGGGAGCCGTGGTGGGATGTTGAGATTCAGAATCACACCTGCTAGCCGCTGCGGGCGCGCCGGCGGCGCTGCCTGGTGTGCACCATCCAGCAGACGATGGAGAGCATGACGGAGGCGGACATGACGACGAGGCCGTCGTAGACGATCCCGCTTTAGTGCCTGAGGCCGGGGCAGTTGTTGACGCTGATGGAGGAGAAGGTCTCCCGGACGAAGGTGCAGTCCTGGAGCTGCATGAGGAACGGCCCGTACTCGTACAGCCCCCTGCTGATGCTCGCCGCCGCCGTCATCTGGTTGTAGGCCGCCGGCGTGACCCGCCCCACCGTCGTGCACAGCTCCTTCCCGGGGACGCCGTGCTGAAGTCGACCTCGCCGGGGGCGCACTGGCGCGGGCTCATGTTCCGGCTTGAAGGGGTTGCAGAGCACCGGCATGCGGGGGCCCGACTGGTTGAAGTAGAGCGGCTCCAGCCCCGGCGGGAAGTCCCGGTTGGAGATGTTGACGATGACGTTGTTAGGCCGTGGGAAGCGGAGGAGTTGGGGGGGGGGGGGGGGGGGGCACACGGCACGGACCCGGGGGGGCACGGGCGGCAGCGGTGCAGGCGCAGGCGGCTGCGCGAGGCGGGAGTTCGCCAGAGTGGGGGGCGTGGCAGCGGTTCCCAGCAGGGAGAGTGGGGGATTAACGGAGGGTTTCGTTAACGAACCCAGCAATTTGGTTAACAATGGTTTATGACCGTGATGATGTAATTAAACGACTGAGATGGCGAGTTGGATCAGCTCTCTCGTGCTTTTATTAGTAGGGATGATGACTCAAATGAAGGAAAAGAACATGAAAATAAACAATATAAAAGTAAATAGAAACGCCCTTCAGAGAGAGAAGCATTGGTTTGCAGGGGTGCCAGAGCTCAAGGTTTAAAACTAACATGAAATTGTAATTTTTGGTGGTGTTCTTTTCCTATCAATCTCACAATAGAGATTTCAATATCTTCCATGCTGAACATATTATTGGCGGTTCCGAAGTGGAAATATAAAGTTTACTCCCATCCATCATACATACACAAGCCATGGCTGACCGAATCCTTCGGTGTCCTCCAATATTTGAACTATCCCGGGAGTTTTGTTTAATTTATTTTGATTATGCAAGACTATGCATCCTTTTTACCAGGCTCTCTCGTGCAATGACAGGTGAATACACACCCATCTTGAGAATAACCGCTTAGCATGGAAAATACCGACCGTCCTATCGCTCCATGAGCGTTACGAGCACAAAAAACATATGTTTATTTGAATGTTTAGAGGTGGCACATGCAAATTTACTTGGAACAACACGGTAAGGCCGCATATAGGTAGGTATGGTGGACTCATTTGGCATAACTTGGGTCTAGAAATTTGGATGCACAAACAATATTCCTTCTTAGTACTCCCTCCGTAAACTAATATAAGAGTATTTAGAACACTATCTTAGTAATCTAAACACTCTTATATTAGTTTACAGAGGGAGTACATGTGAAGGCTAGCAATAGATTGAGACGGGACCAGCTAGAGAGCGAAATCGGACATAATGATGCATTGGGAATAATTGCCATTGAACACTAGCATTAGTAGGATATGAATACTCTCAATTTAAATATCATGAAGAGTACATTGGGTTTAAATCAACTAAATGTTTGCACATGGGCCAAGTCAAGCCGCTCGAATTACTGACAGGGAAATACCATACTACCATACCACATCACAGCCATTTAATGAATGTTGACACATAAGATAAATCATTATCCACTCCTAGATATTTAAGCATGGAATAAGCAACTATAATCTCTAATTGTCATCATAAACATGTTTACTCATAATATGTTGAATCAAAATTGAACAAGCTAAACATATTTATAGAAACGGAAAACAAGAAGAGTTCATACCAGCTTCCTTTACCACGATCACTTCATCAAATATCATCATTATTGCCTTTCACTTTCACGATCGAATGGTGTGAAAATAATAATAGTGCAAGTGTGTCGTCGACAAGTTGAAATCTATGAAATAATTTATGCAAAGGAAAAGACAAGATACTATAGGCTCTTTTGTCATATCAACAATAATTCATATGGGAGCCGCTCAACATTTTCATCATGATCTTTTCCTTTCAATGACTCAAAAAAAGTTGGAGAAACACACTAAATATTTTTGGAGTTTTTGGTTTTTATGAAGGAATCAAATAAATAAAGAAAAGACAAAAACGAGAAAACTATTTACACAGGAAAGCTCTGTCGGGACCCCGATCCTAAGCCATAGGAATCCAGCGTGTAACACATCGCATCTCTTTGCGGTCTCACGCACGGTTATCCCCACGGCTGCAGCCTTACCTTAGCCGGGACCGTTTGCGCCTTTTGACTCGCGTATGCAATTGTGTCGCTAGCAATCCAATGACAAAGAATCCGGATCAACATGTCTAGTCATAAACCAAAGCGGTAGTTCCGCACAGGGACACGCATACATGATCCAGCAAAGCAGGTGTCGGTCACCAACGAATGTAGACGAGTCGTAGCAAGCTACAAGGACTCCATTACATCGCGTGACATTTCCCCAACGGGGACAAACACATCAGCTAAGAAGGACACATGCCGGTCAACCAATGTGTCCAGAGCAGTAGCGAACTACCATGGCTCGTTGGATCATAAAGAGGCATTTCCCTGTAAGGAATGCTACTAAAGCCTACGGCTAGGTAATTGAACCCCATACATATCAAGTACAACACACGTACGCATGGCATACCGATATGTATAGATACATCGATGGCATCACAACATAACCATAAACATACAAACTTTATTTAGAAGGCTCGGAAGAGCCACACACATAATATTACAAGGTAGGGGTCTCACGACCCATCATCACAAGTCATACACACAATTCTTACAAACCAGCGGAAGAGTAAAGCTGTCTGAGTACACACAGAAGGAAAGACAAAGGCACATGGCCTGACTATCTACAGACCCATCCTAGGGCCAGATCATAGGTGGGATACCAGCTACTCGTCGTCGTCGATGTCTAGGAAGAACCCTCCATTAGGGTCATTAACAACCTCTGCAACAATTATTAAGCAAACATGAGTACAAAAGTACTCAGCAAGACTTTAGGATAAGCTATCTAGTCATGCAATGTATCAATAAGGAGTTGTGGGGTTTCATGCGGAAAGCCAGCATTTGACTCGTGGCTAGACAACTTGCATTTTAAATTAGTTTTGACAACTTTGATTTCTTGCACACGAGTCCACTAACACCACAATAATACTCCATCGTGGAATCATTCCGTCTTCATGCGGAAATGCCGTCCACGACACTCACGCTTATCTTGACAATTTTATGAGTAGCCATTAAAGTTATCTATGAACAACATATGTCTCCAAGTAGTCCATATCCGCGGACGCGGCTATTCGAATAGATCATAACCCTGCAGGGGTGTACTTCTTCACACACGCTCTCGCCACTTATCGCCATGTGCACGTCATGCACCTCGGCAACCTTCAAGCGGAAGCCCAGCGAGGGAGTCGGCCATGACCGTTAACCAGGCTAATACTTAGTCCAGGTCTATCGCCTATCTGAGGGTAACCCGCACGGAAGCCCGACCGAGGTTTCCGCCACGGCCCCAAACAATGTGCGCAGGGTTCCCAAGCCCACCATCCGGGTGCCACTTGGTACACCGTGCCACTGCCTACCGCATCATAGCCCACCTCTAAGGTCAGCGCTACGCACGGCCTCCGGCATGACTATAAACACCAGAAACTAATTGCAACTCCTGGACCGAGTACTAAGCGATTAATAAGTCGAGAGGGTCAATTAAGTATCCCAACGTGTGGTAGTATCTAGTCTTGGATTACATACACGGAACTCAGTTCCTAAGGACGGTTCCAATGAAACAACCCGCCATGTACTCCTACATAGCCTTTCACCGGTACCTTTACCAAATCAGGTTCAACACACAACCTTTACTTACTGAACACATTCTCACAATTCTGTTCATCACCCAGATGACAGACTATACACAACTCTAAGCATAGCATGCATAGCAGGATAAGGCACATCATGGCTCAAGCATCTACCAGGTATGCTAGGTGACAAGGTTCAACTATTTACTGTGACAAAGACAGGTCATGCAAAGGAAGTGGGTTCAACTAACGTAGTAAAAGTAGTGGAAACATTTGCCCTAATGCAAGAAATGAGAGCAGGAGCGAGAACATGGGATTTATCGGGATGATCAAAATGGTTGCTTGCCTTGTTGCTCAGCACAAGGACAATATCCATCAGTCGGATATTCGGTGGAATCCGGAGGAGCGGGGCCTACCGGTAAGAACAATAACAATCATATGCAACAAGATAATGCATGAGCATGGCATGAAAATGGAAGGTGGTAGGCTAATGTGACTACCATTTCTTAAGTTGAAGTTGATTGGAATCAAGATTCAAATATCACTTCAAACAAGGTATTTTCAAATACCCTTTTTAATTGATTCGACGTGACGCTCAGGTAATCTTGTTTTAGCATGCATGAAGATGGTATTTTGAGGTGCTGATTGTTCCAGATCATTGTTTGGTAATAATATTTGAAGTGGAATTCAAATGGATTTCAAATTCCAAATCTATATTACTTAATATGGTTATCCTAATCATCATTTAATCTGTTTGGTGATGTTCACATTTTCAAACATGTTTGAAAATATCAAAATCAGATTCCTTGGATTTTTCTGATACTTTTTCATATAAAAATTATTTTCATTGGAGTTACAGATTATTTTCTATGATTTTTAGAAGTTTTGGGTATTTTCTGGAATTATTTTAAAATAGAAAAACTCTTTATTGCGTCATAACCATGTCAGCATTGCGTCAGCAGGTCAAACCTGACAGGTGGGGCCCACTGGTCAGCGTCTCAGGAGCTAATCCCGCGCTGACCAGCCCCTAAGTGGGTTTGACCCACTGCTATGGCCCACTGTCAGTGGCTACTTAGCGCTAATCCACCGGGATTAGGTCGGCCACATCGTCCCGCGCCGGAGACTGACCGGCGGCGAACAGATCCGCGGCGGGTCTTCGCCGGAGACGCACCAAATCGCGTTGTGGTGTTCGGGATCGAGTGCCGAGAGCACTGGGATGATCCCCAGGCTCGGCCTCATCCTCTACGGGCAACAGGAGGGGCTATGGGTGGCCGGAGCATGCCGGCGACGAGCCGAGGCAGCTGTCGGAGCTCGGGTTCATGGGTCTCGGGGCTAGAGTGCCGGAAAGAGAGGGGAAACAGAGGGGAAATGCTCGCAGGCTCACGGTGGAGGCGAAGCTGGGCACAGACTGCTCGGGGAGGGGCTGTAGCCGGCGATCCACCGTCGATTTGCCGGCGGCCGAAGGTTGAAGACGACGGCACAGGGGGCGTTGGAGGGATCGGTGAGGACGGTTTCGTTGACGTGCGTGTCGAGCTCTACGTTGCAGAGAGGATGGAACACTCGGGAAGGCTTCCCTGTGGCCAGAGAGCTCGGGCTCCTCGAGCTCAAGCTTCTGTCAATGGCGGCAGGAGGAGAGGGAAGAAACCGAGAGGAGGGGAGGAATGGAGAGCGGGGATGGATAGGGACGCGCTCGGGGTAGTCATCCCCGTTGTCGCGATGTCCTGGGGGGCACCAGAGGACGCCACGGCGAAGCAGGAGGTGGAGGAGGCCGCCGTGGTCGTTCTCTCGTGTGCCAGAAGGCAGAGGAAGAAGACGACCCTGCCCCTGGTGGGTTGGGCCTCGTAGGTAAGCGTAGAATAGGGTTTTTTTCATTTTCTGCTATTTCTGTTTCTGTTTTATTTGCTAACATTGATTTCTATTTATTTTGGCTTCAAAAAGCAAACTAAAAATAATTTGAAAAATGCTAGGGTGTTAGTTGGAATATTTCCAATCACCCATAAAGTTTTCAGCATTTTTGAAAACTATATATTTTTGAATTCAAATATAAGTTTGATTTCAGAGACTTGCTAGTTTAAAAATAAAATGCCAAAAGTGATTTGAAAATAGTTTTATCCCGTGATAATTTGTTTTCAATATTTATGAGAAATATTGAACTTTTAAGAAGGCCATTTTGGGTTCATTGATTTTGACAAGATTTGAATTTCCTTTGAATAAGAAGTGGCTAGGGTTTTTGGTTTGAGTTTCACCACTTCTTTGGAGTTTGTTTCAAATTCTTGAATGCAATGGAAGAAAACATGAGCACAAATACTAAACCCTAGTTAGGGATCCAGGGATGTGACAACTCACCCCCACTCAAAAGAATCTCGTCCTGAGATTTAGAAGTCGTCGGGAATAGCGCGGGATACTGAAGTCGGAGACGATCCTCTCTTTCCCATGTTGCCTCCTTTTCAGAATGATTTGACCATTGAACTTTAAGAAACTTGAGGTTTCGACGTCGAGTGGTACGCTCAACTTGATCAAGAATACGCACAGGGTATTCTCGGTATGAAAGGTTATCTTGGAGATCAAGCGTTTCGTGGTCCACTTCACGGATGGGATCCGAAAAGCAACGCATGTGTTGCGAGACGTGGAAGACATCATGAACCTTGGAAAGATGCGAGGAAGTTCCAACTGGTAGGCAACTTCTCCTCATTTGGCAAGAATGCGAAAAGGATCAATGTAACGAGGAGCCAACTTGCACTTGATACCGAATCGATGGGTACCCTTCAAAGGTGTAACCCGAAGGTAAGCCTTCTCGTCAACTTCAAAGGTCACAACCTTATGATGACGATCATATTAGCTCTTTTGACGAGACTGGGCTGTTTTCAACTTTTCACGAATAATGCGAACCTGCTTTTCTGCATCCTGGATCATATACAATGAAAGAGGTTGAACACCAACAATTTCAATGAAGTGTGCGGACATGAATATAATGTCGGTGAGAAATACATACTCCCCCTAGAATAGGCTTTTGGCCTAGCTTGGCGATCACCATCCATAGTAGCCATCTGGTCCAGGAGGAAAATAGTTGGGATGGGGTACTTGAGTATCCCAAGCATGAGCATCGGCCTTTCCCTGAGAAAACTTGTTCTGATAAACAATTATATCCGATGACATGACAACATATCCGTTCCTAGCACGATAATTAAACAAAGAGGGTGCACGCAACAAAATAACATCGTCAGTCTTCTCTCTATATACCACGCTATAAAGAATGTGGTGGGGAGGTTCAGGTTCATCAATAAATTGATGCTCTAACATGGACTAGTAATCCAGATAAACCTTAGGTAACAAGTAATCAGTGGGGCGTATATTGTTTTCAAAGTGTTTTGCTAAACAAGTGGCATAAATACCACCTTGGATCTTTCCCCTGGCCCGGTTACCATAAAGGCATCATGCAGTGATAGCTCCTAAGATGAATGTCTTATCACCAAATAATGCATGACACAAGATAGCAAGGGTAGGGGCACTGAGATCGCACATTGCTCCATAGCAATTAAACATTTTCCTATAAATAAAGCAAAGTAGCGCACAAGAGGAAAATGCAAACTGGTGGCTCTTGCGTTTGATACACCCCTAGTTTCTCCCACAGTTAAAGTAAGGAGGAAGTCCTCGAACTCCTCGAGTTTAGGCTCACATAATTCCCCGTCACGGGGAATCAAACATATCTGGTAGAACTAGGTGAATGGTATTTCAAAGTGTTAAGTGTATAAATCAAAGCATACCATGGGAATATTGAGCCTATGCAGAAAATAGATATTTTGCATAAAGGATTTTGTGAGGAGCTACTATTAATCACACACATCTGTGAGGAAGTTAGTTAGCCCGACATTTGCAATGAAGTGCATGAACTCTTGGTATTCCGTCATGAAAGGTGCATGTGGCCATTCGTACGGCCTAACCTCCATGTTTTGAGGGAGGTTGATGTCTTGGTGCTAGACACGCCCAACAACTCCCTTATATTCATATTCATCTTTCTACGAACAAATTTTTGTAATTTTTGGACCACAAAATTATGTCAATAAAAATTGATAATATTGATAGCAACTACCCATATAGATGCCTGGAGGCCATATCAAGCATTCATACTACTTGGAACTCAAAGAATTATACATGCAATCTCATTTTCAATAGCACCAAGAGCATCTGATTGTGCAAAATATAATCTACTAAATCAAAAACTATTTGGAGCAATGTGAGAGTCACATACCAAGGAGCTATCCCTCAAAACAGTTTCAGAAACGGAGTTCCGAGCAAAGAGATCAAAAATCTCAGATTTGGGAGCAAGAGCACGAGGGAGGGAGCAAACGGGAATTTTCTCTAGAGGTGGGAGGAAGAGTGGGCTGAATGGATAAGTGAGGGGCTACCTATGGGTCCCCCAAGCCATAAGGGCGTGGACACTCCCTCTTGACTTGGCACCAATAGGTGCACCCTAGGGGTGTTTTCAGCGCCAATTTTTTTCAAATATTCTAGAAAAATTCATGTAAAGATTTTGTGGCATTCCGAGACTTTTTATTTTTGGGCCATCTTTATTCCATGGAATAATTCAAAAAACTGGATAATCATGGCATTTCTTTTATTCTACTAAAAATAACAAAGAGTAAATTATAGGCACACAAATTGTGCTTACTAAATTCATCGAGCACATATCTCTCAAAAAGGATCCATTAATAAGGTTGATCAAGTCTTATTAACAATTGTTTGTGATTGATGAAACCGAAGAACTTCCATATAACACTAAGTTACCTCAATGGGTTTTTTGCATCTCCCCAACAATGAGAATATCATATTTATTCTTGGCAGTAGGAAGATGAAATTTAAACGCTCCAATAGTAATTGTAGCCACTTGCTCAATTATATTAATACTCTACACCGAGGCTTGTTTCCTCGAAAAATGCATTATATGTTGTTTACCATTGACATGAAAAGTAACCTTGATTTTGTTGCAATCAATAACAACCCTTGCAATATTTAAAAAGGGTCTACAAAGGATGATCGACATGTTGTCATCCTCGGGCACCTTAAGAATAACAAAGTCTGTTAAGTTAGTAACATTTGCAACCACGACGGGGACATCCTCACAATTCCAATAGGTATAGCGGTAGATTTAGCACACATTTGCAAAAATATATTAGTAGGTGTAAGCTTATTCAAATCAAGTCTTTTATATAAAGAGAAAGCCATAACACTAACACCAGCTCCTAGATCACATAAAACAGTTTTAACATAACTTCGTATAATGGAGCAAGGTATTGTAGGTATACCAGGATCTCCCAACTTATTAGGCACTCCACCATCAAAAGGGTAATTAGCAAGCATAGTGGCAATTTCAGTTTTAGGTATATGTCTTTTGTTGGTAATATTATCTTTCATATATTTAGCATATCGAGGGATCTTCACAATATCACTCAAACGAGTACGTAAAAAGACAGATCTAATCATTTCAGCAAAGCGCTCAAACTCCTCCTCGTCCTTACTCTTGAAAGGCTTACGAGGGAATGGCATGGATTTCTGAACCCTTGGTTCTCTTTCTTTACCATGTTTCCTGGCAACAAGGTATTTCTTATCATAACGTTTATTTTTAGGATGTGGGTTATCAAGATCCTCAACAGGTTCTATTTCCACATCATTTTCAAGTTATTTATTACTATCTGGTTGAGCATCAACAAGAAAATCTTTGTTATCATTTTCATTTTGATTATCACTAGGTAAATTTTCACTACTATATTGTGTCTCGGCATCAGAATAGAAATCTCATTATGATTCTCAGTGGGCTTTTCTATAACATGTTCACTAGAAGCATGCATAGTTCTATCGTTTATCTTTTTCTTTTCTTTTTAGATGGACCAGGTGCATGAACTTTAATTCTCTAAGAATCTTGTTCAATTCTTTTAGGATCACCTTCAAGATAAAGAGGGTCCTGAGTCATTCTACCTCCTCTAGTCATTACTCTAACAACATGATCATTCCTGTTACTATTCATTTCAATAAGCAAATCATTTTGCGACTTAGAAACTTGATCTAGTTGACTATAAACCATGGAATCATGTTTACATAGACCTTTAACATCATTAGAAATTGTAAACATTAAGTCACTCAAGCGATCAATCATCATAGCATTTCGTTGTAATTGATCTTTGACATAAAAAAATTTGATAGGGGATCTTTGACATAATTTTTTAAATATTATTGCTTGACAATGTAGTTATCAAACTCATACATGCATTGAGTAGGAATTTTTGTGTAAGGTATAATACTTGCATCAAATATACGGAGGGAATTTACCTCTACTACTTGTGTAGGGATATCAAGTCCATGTAATTCTTCAATAGGTGGTAAATTTTTAACATCTTCAGATTTAATACATTTTTCTTTCATAGTTCTCTTAGCTTCTTACATATCTTCAGGACTAAGAAATAGAATACCTCTCTTATTTTGAATAGGTTCTCGCGATGGTTCAGGAAGTGTCCAATCATTTGAATTTCTCAATATATTATTCAGTAGTTCTTCAGCTTGTCCAATAGTTTGTTCCCTCAAAACACAACGAGCACAACTGTCTAGGTAGTCCCTAGAAGCATCGGTTAGTCCATTATAAAAGATATCAAGTATTTCATTTTTCTTGAGAGGATGATCAGGCAAAACTCTAAGTAACTAGAGAAGCGCCCCCCGAGCTTGAGGGAGATTCTATTTTTTCCATTTGCACAAAGTTAAATATTTCATGTAAAGTAGCTTGTTTTTTATGAGCAGTAAATTTTTTTAGTGAAGTAATAAATCATATCCCGGGGGCTACGCACACAACTAGGGGCAAGAGTGAGGAACCATTCCTTAGCATCGCCTTTTAGCGAGAAAGGACAAGGCTTAAGGTTATAGTAATAGCGCATATTTTCCTCATGAGCAAACAAAGTGGCAATATCATTCAATATAGTGAGGTGTGCCACAATAGTTTCAGTTTCATAACCGTGGAAAGGATGAGATTCTACTATAGTGATTAACTCAGGATTAACAGAGAATTCATAATTCTTATCAGCAACACATATAGGAGAAGTAGCAAATTTAGGATCATATTTCGTTTTCTCCATCATAGATTTTTCTTTCAATCTGCATCGCAATTTTCTCAAATAATCTATATCATTACTAGCAAAAATGTCTCTAGATATGTCCCCATCCATAACATAACCCTCAGGTACATCAGGCGATTCATATCTATTAGAAGAACTAGGCATAATGGGTGATTCATAATCTTCATCAATTTCGGCATTTTCAAGTTCTCCACCTTTAGCAATATGAGAATCAAGTAATTCATTCAGTGGAACGGATTCATTTGTATCAAACATAGCAGTAGCATCACCATAAGTTTCAGAAGTAGCATCATCAAGTACTTGCAACATATCAGAACGATTAGCAAGTGGTAGTGTCATAAGCTCATTCAAAACAGTAGGTGAATCAAAAGCAGAGCTAGATGGCAGTTCCTTACCTCCCCTTGTCTTAGAGGGTATGCCCTTGGTTCTGGTATCTTTCAGATTCTTCATAGTGACAATTTGATAACCACAAGTGAACACAATAAATAGAGTTATGCTCTCCTGCAACGGCACCAGAAAAATAATCTTGATAACCCACAAGTATAGGGGATCGCAACAGTCTTTACACGTAGTATTACAACCTAACTTATTGATTCAACCCAAGGGGATCCAAAAAATATTTATTGGTCTTAGCAGTTGAGTTGTCAATTCAACCACACCTAGGGATATCTCTCTCTATAGCAAAACCTTTAGCACCACAACAAAATAGTATTTTGAACAGTAGCAATAACAGTAGAAGTTTTGTAGTGATTGTAACAATAGCAACAACAATATCAACTTAGCAAGATTCATTATATGAAAAGCATAGGCACATGGACAAGTGATGGATAATGATTTAGATGACATCAATCATGTATCAGTTACACACTCGAGCGACACAGAACTAGCTCCAATTCATCAATGTAATGTAGGCATGTATTCCATATATTGTCATACGTGCTTGCAATAAGAACTTGCATGGCATATTTTGTCCTACCCTCCCGTGCTAGCAGGGTCCATAAGGAAACTAAGGGATATTAAGTCCTCCTTTTAATAGAGAACCGGAACAAAGCATTAACATATAGTGAATACATGAACTCCTCAAACTATGACAATCACTGAAAAGAATCCCAATTATTGTCACCTTAGGGTATGCGGATCATGACACGTAATAGGTGCATACAACTTGCAATATAGGATCCAAA
The DNA here is from genome assembly GCF_904849725.1 of Hordeum vulgare subsp. vulgare. NCBI lineage: Eukaryota > Viridiplantae > Streptophyta > Magnoliopsida > Poales > Poaceae > Hordeum > Hordeum vulgare. The sequence goes on along the minus strand of NC_058520.1, from coordinate 397,201,904 downwards.
ACACTCTCATATTCATAAAAACATAATAGGTTCAGATCTGAAAACATGGCACTCGGGCCCCATTGACAAGCATTAAGCATAGCAAAGTCATAGCAACATCAATCTCACAACATAGTGGATGATAGGGATCAATCCCTATCAAAATAACTCGATTACATCGTCAATCTCTTCCAATCCCAACACCGTCCAGCAAGCTTACAAACGAATTACTCACTCCCGGTGGTGGGCATCATGATGGTGTTGACGAACAAGGGTTGGTGATGACGAGGGCAACAAATCCCCCTCTCCGGAGCCCCAAACGGACTCCAGATCAACCCTCCTCTTGAAGCACAGGAGGTGGCACCGGCTCCATCTCATAAATCACGATGAAAACTTATCTCTTATTTTTTTCTCCAGAATTAGGAATTTGTAGGACTCGAGTTAAGGTCGGAGGAGCCATGAGGTAGCCCAAAGCCATAAGGGTGGGTCAAGGGGTTGGGCGCACCCTGTTGGCTTGGCACCAATAGGTGCCCCCCTGTCGTGAGTTTTCGTTCCATTATTTTTATATATTAATAAAAAATCCACAAAAAAATTTGTTCAATTCTGAGAACTTCTATTTATGTACAAAACAAGACCAATAACACTTTTGCTGAAAACAATGTCAATCCGGGTTAGTTTCAATCAAATCATGTAAATTTGAGTCCAAAACAAGAGCAAAAGTGTTTAAAATAGATACATTTGGGACGTATCAAGGCGCAGTGGATATTGTTATTTTCTTTCCTTCACCAATGACTTAATTAGATATTGGTATATGTAGGGTAACGTAGCAAAATTAAAAATCTTTCCTACACCATATTCATATCTTCCTATGGAGAAACCAGCAACGAGAGAGGGGTGAGAGCATCTTCATACCTTTGAAGATCGCTAAGCGGAAGTGTTTCTAGAACGCGGTTTATGGAGTCATACTCGCTGCGATTCAGATCGCGGTGTGATTCCGATCTAGTGCCGAACCACGGCACCTCCGCGTTCAACACACGTGCAGCCCGGTGACGTCTCCCGCACCTTGATCCAGCAAGGAGGAGGGAGAGGTTGGGGAAGAGCTCCGTCAGCACGACAGCGTGACGGCGATGGAACGACGAGGTCTCTCGGCACGGCTTCGCCAAGCACCATGGGAGAGGAGGAAGAAGAGAGACAGGGTTGCGCCGAGAGAGAGAGAAATTTTCGTGTCTCCAATGGCCAAACCCCCCACTATATATAGAGGGAAGGGGAGGGTGGCGCGCCACTTAGTGTTCCCACCCCTAAGGGGTGCGGCAGCCCTAGATGGGGCAGGAGGTGGCGGCCAGGAGGGGAGGAGGGGGTGGCGCACCCCGTGGTGGGCCTTAGGCCCACCAGCGCTAGGGTTTCCCCCCTTCCCTCTCTTGGGCACCTTGGGCTAGGTGTGGGGGGCGCACCAGCCCACCTAGGGGCTGGTTCCCTCTCACACTTGGCCCATGTAGCCTCCCGGGGCTGGTGGCCCCTCCCTGTGGGCCTCTGGAACCCTTCCGGTGGTCCCGGCACATTGCCGGTGGTGCCCGAAACATTTCCTGCGTCTAAGCCCATCCATCCTATACATCAATATTTACCACCAAACTATTCCGGAGCTCCTCGTGACGTCCGAGATCTCATCAGGACTCCGAACAACCTTCGGTAACCTCGTATAACAATTCCCTATAACCCTAGCGTCATCGAACCTTAAGTGTGTAGACCCTACGGGTTCGGGAGGCATGCAGACATGACCGAGACACCTGTCCGGCCAATAACCATCAGCGGGGTCTGGATACCCATGGTGGCTCCCACATGTTCCATGATGATCTCATCGGATGAACCACGATGTCAAGTATTCAATCAATTCCGTATACAATTCCCTTTGTCTGTCGGTATAGAACTTGCCCAAGATTCGATCATCAGTATCCCATACCTTGTTCAATCTCGTTACCAGTAAGTCTCTTTACTCGTTCTGTAGCACATCATCCCGTGACTAAATACTTAGTCACATTGAGCTCATTATGATGATGTTCTACCGAGTGGGCCCAGAGATACCTCTCCGTCACACGGAGTGACAAATCCCGACCTCGATTCGTGCCAACCCAACAGACACTTTCGGAGATACCCGTAGTGCATCTTTATAGTCACCCAGTTATGTTGTGACGTTTGATACACCCAAAGCACTCCTACGGTATCCGCGAGTTGCACAATCTCACGGTCGAAGGAAAATATACTTGACATTAGAAAAGCTTTAGCATACGAACAACACGATCTAGTGCTATGCTTAGGATTGGGTCTTGTCCATCACATCATTCTCCTAATGATGTGATCCCGTTATCAATGACATCCAATGTCCATGATCAGGAAACCTTGATCATCTATTGATCAACGAGCTAGCCAACTAGAGGCTTGCTAGGGACACATTGTGATCTATTTATTCACACATGTATTATTGTTTCCTGTTAATACAATTATAGCATGAACAATAGACGATTATCATGAACAAGGAAATATGATAATATCCATTTTATTATTGCCTCTAGGGCATATTTCCAACAGTCTCCCACTTGCACTAGGGTCAATAATCTAGCTACATTGTAATGAATCGAATACCTATAGCATTGTGGTGTTGATCATGTTTTGCTCGAGGAAGAGGTTTAGTCAACGGGTCTGCAATATTCAGATCCATGTGTACTTTGCAAATATCTATGACTCCTCTCTGGACCTGGTCCTGGATGGAGTTGTAGCGGCGTTGGATGTGCTTGGTCTTTCGGTGAAATCTAGGCTCCTTGGCTATGGCAATGGCTCCAGTGTTATCACAGAAGAGTGTCATCGGACCTGACACGCTTGGAACCACTACAACATTGGTGATGACCTCCTTCATGCAGATCCCTTCATGAGTCGCTTCCGAAGCAGCTATGTACTCCGCTTCACATGTAGATGCTGCCACGACGTCTTGCTTGCTGCTGCACCAGCTCATTGCCCCACCATTCAAAACATACACGTATCCGGTTTGTGACTTAGAGTCATCCGGATCCGTGTCGAAGCTAGCATCGGCGTAACTCTTTACGACGAGCTCTTCGTCACCTTCATAAACGAGAAAAATCTCCTTAGTCCTTTTTAGGTACTTAAGGATATTCTTGACCGCTATCCAGTGTTCCATACCGGGATCACTTTGGTACCTCCCCACCAAACTTATGGCAAGGTTTATATCAGGTCTGGTACACAGCATGGCATACATTAGAGAGCCTACGGCTGAAGCATAGGGGACAGTACTCATCTTCTCTCTATCTGCTGCCGTGGTCGGTGACTGAGTCTTACTCAATCTCTTACCTTGCAAAACTGGCAAGAACCCCTTCTTCGAGTTTTCCATATTGAACTTCTTCAATATCTTGTCAAGGTATGTACTTTGTGAAAGACCTATGAGGCGTCTCGATCTATCTTTATAGATCTTGATGACTAATATGTATGCAGCTTCTCCAAGGTCCTTCATTGAAAAACTCTTAGTCAAGTAGGCCTTTATGCTCTCCAATAATTCTATATCATTCCCCATCAATAATATGTCATCCACGTATAGTATGGGAAAAGCTACAGAGCTCCCACTCACTTTCTTATACAAACAGGCTTCTCCATAAACCTGTATGAACCCAAACGCTTTAATCACCTCATTCAAGCGAATGTTCCAACTCTGAGATGCTTGCACCAGCCCATAGATGGAGCGCTGGAGCTTGCATACTTTGCTAGCACTCTTAGGATTGACAAAACCTTCTGGTTGCATCATACACAACTCTTCCTTAAGATACCCGTTAAGGAACGATGTTTTGACGTCCATTTGCCAAATTTCATAATCATGAAAAGCGGCAATTGCTAACATGATTCAGACTGACTTCAGCTTCGCTACGGGAGAGAAAGTCTCATCGTAGTCAACTCCTTGAGTTTGTCGAAAACCCTTTGCGACAAGTCGAGCTTTATAAACGGTCACATTACTGTTTGCGTCAATCTTCTTCTTGAAGATCCATTTATTTTCTATGGCTCGCCGATCATCGGGCAAGTCCACCAAAGTCCATACTTTGTTCTCAAACATGGATCCTATCTCGGATTTCATGGCCTCAAGCCATTTGTTGGAATCCGGTCCCGCCATTGCTTCTTCATAGTTTGAAGGTTCACCATTGTCTAACAACATGATTTCCATCACAGGGTTGTCGTACCACTCTGGTGCGGAACGTACCCTTGTGGACCTTCGTGGTTCAGTAGCAACTTGATCCGAAGCTTCATGATCATCATCATTAACTTCCTCTTCAGTTGGTGTAGGCGCCACAGGAACAATTTCCCGCACTGCGCTACTCTCCGTTTCGAGAGGGGGTACAATTACCTCATCAAGTTCTACTTTCCTCCCACTTGTTTCGAGAGAAACTCTTTCTCTAGAAAGGATCCGTTCTTGGCAACAAAGATTTTACCTTTGGATCTAAGATAGAAGGTATACCCAATAGTTTCCTTAGGGTATCCTATGAATACGCATTTCTCCGCCTTGGGTTCAAGCTTTTCTGGTTGAAGTTTCTTCACATAAGCATCACAGCCCCAAAATTTTAGAAACGACAGCTTAGGTTTCTTGCCAAACCATAATTCATACGGTGTCATCTCAATGGATTTAGACAGTGCCCTATTTAAAGTGAATGCTGCAGTTTCCAATGTGTATCCCCAAAATGATAGCGGTAAGTCGGTAAGAGACATCATAGATCGTACCATATCTAATAAAGTGCGATTACTACGTTTAGACACTCCGTTACGTTGCGGTGTGCCAGGCGGCGTCAGGTGTGTGCCAAACTCATGACTCAAATATTCTCCTCCACGATCAGATCGTAGACACTTTATTTTTCTATCACATTGATTCTCAACCTCACTCTGAAATTGTTTGAACCTTTCAAATGTTTCAGACTTATGCTTCATCAAGTAGATATATGTGACGCCCTCGGCTTAATCGTGCGCTAACCATACACGCAAATGCGTACGATCAAACCCAAGGACTCACGGGAAGATATCACAACACAACTCTAGACACAAATAAAATAACATCAGCTTCATATTACAAGCCAGGGGCCTCGAGGGCTAGAATACGAAAGCTCGATAAGCACACGAGTCAGCGGAAGCAACAAATATATGAGTACAAACATAAAACAACATGTGGTGCCTTAGAGAAGGCTAGCACAAAAGATACAACGATCGAACGAGGCGAGGCCTCCTGCCTGGGAACCTCCTAACTACTCCTGATCATCAGCGGCCTCCACGTAGTAGTAGGCACCGTCGGGGTAGCAGTCGTCGGTGGCGGGGACCTCCATCTCCTGGGCTTCATCATCTGGTCGCAGCAAACGGATCAAGGGGACAAGGGGGGAGCAAAGCAGCGGTGAGTACTCATCCAAAGTACTCGCAAGTCTTACATCAGAACTATTCTAATTATGCATCAGTATCAAAGAAGGGGGTTATATGTGGACTGACTGCAGCAATGCGAGAATAGAGAGAGAAGGCCTAGTCCTATCGAAGACTAGCATCTTCAGAGTCTTGCAGCAATAGACGAGAGTAGAACAGGGGTAACACATTAATAATCATATTGTTGCAGCAATATTAAAGTGAGGTCACGCCTAAAGATCCTCCCTTGACTCCCTGCGAGGAAGCAATCCCGAGGCAAACTAATTCCAGTTAAGTAACAATTGTAGTTGTATAAGATCGGGGCACAACTCCAAGTCGTCCTGTAACCGTGGACACGGCTATCCGAATAGTTAATTTTCATCCCTGCAGGGGTGCACCACATGTCCCGTCACGCTCGATAACACTCTGGCCGGACATACTTTTCTGGGTCCTGCCCGGCCTCGGAATATCGACACGTCGCAGCCCCACCTAAGACTAATCAGAGAGGCCAGCCCGCCGGTCTATATCCTAAGCACAAAGGGTTCATGGGCCCAGTTCCCCTTCACGCTCCTGCACGTGGCGTGGGCGGCCGACGTCAGTCCTAGCATCCCTTAATCACAAGCGTGATGCATCTCGGGACCACTCGGGCGCGCGCCGCTACACTGCTGGCATCTGAAAAGCTTCGGCTGATACCGCAACGTCGAGTACCCATAATTCTTCCCGCGTAGCCGGTTAGTGCGAAAAGGTCTCCGACCAACCCAGATCAAATACCCAAATCCATTAGCATTTTAATTAGGCCAACAACACAGTCTCGCGGGAATCCACCCGTCTTACAACTAATCACCAATGATCCCAGTAACATGGTCGGGTAACTGTGTGGTCGTAACATCGGGGGGAATCCGAGGTATCACCCTCGTTGGATTCCGAACGATGTACCCGTCAAGGTGGGCTTAGAGGAATCACCCTCGAGGGTCCCAAACTTGAGGGGTTGCATGACAGGGGCATCGTCGGGAATGGTGAAAGAGGAATCACCCTCGATAACCACGACCGACTAGCTATACTACAGAGATATCATCAGGAGTACTTAGCGAGGTGTCACCCTCGGTACCCGATAGTATCCCTATAGCGTCGTACAACGAAGGGGGGGGGGGTGAATGTGTTGTGTCGGGTCTGGCTCGTCGATCAAAGATCGAGATTTGAAAACAAGCGGGGCAACTGAGCTACGGGGTCAGAGGGGATGACTGCTCCACCTATACTAAGCAGATTAAAGGTACAGGACTGAAAGTAGCAATTCATCAAAAACAGGCTATGCATCAGATATAGGAGCTAACTACAACAGTAGCAAAATACTAATGCAAGCAGTAGGAAGAAAGACATAGGCGATATAGGAATGATCAAGGGGGGTGTTTGCTTGCCTCGTTGCTCTGCGGCAAAGGACTGATCGGCAGGGTCGTAGATGTACCCGGCAGCAGCGTCAGTCTCGGGGTCTATCGGTAAGAAGAGGGGGAAGAAACAATAAATAATAGCACCGATGCAACACAAAGCATGACATGAAAAGATGCAGGCTAGACATGAGCTAATGCAGCAACATCCGTCATAGACGGGTCGGAAGAATATCTGACGATATTTTCCGGGTCTCGGGCTACTACCGGTTACACTGGAAACGAAGGAAAAGTTCCTAGTTTGCTATACTAGGGACGCGTGAGAGACGAACGGGCCATGTATCCGGGTTCGTCTCGCTCTGCTGATCAACTTTCATGTTGAAAATATTTTGATCTGACTTACGGATTATTTTATATTAATTTTTAAAGTTTTATTAATTATTTAGGAATTAAAAACAGATTTAAAAGATTTAATAAAATCCTATTATGACATCATCGCGATGTCAGGCTGACATCAACATTTGACCGGTCAACTGACCAGCGGGTCCCGGACGTCATAGGCACAAGTTTTTATTAAGATTAAATATTTATTAATCAGGTTAATTTAACGAGGGACCCACGTGTCATTCTCTAATTATGTTAATTAATTAATTTAACTAAAATATCTATTTAACTAATCCATTAACTCATTAATTAATTATTATACCTAATTAATTAGTTATTTAATAAATACATATATCTTTATTATTATTATTTGCTTTCATTTTCCCTACTAACTTTAAATGTTTTAAGGGCGGCGGCCCCGTATGTCATTGAGACATCGATTACGCAAAAACAATTACACGCACACGCACTCGATGCACACATATATATATACGTACGTACATACATCCATTATATCATACATACATACATATTTAAGTCCGTACATACATATCCTCGCACATACATACACCTTCACCTATACGTACACACATATATATTCATGCATACATACATATGATTATACATATATATTTCTTTTTTTCATTTTTGTTCCTTACATACAAAAACGCACGTCACAGAGGGGCGCCGGATCAATGGAGAAAGAGGAGAGGGGGCTCACTACTCCTGTAGGGGAGGGGCAGCGGGCGTGAGGAGGCCGTTGCGGTGGTGCTGGTGGTGGCCGGTTGGAGTAGCGATGGCCGGCGACGTCGAGGTGGAGAAGGGGAGCCGGCGAGGGATTCGGCGACGGGGCGGTGTAGTGGAGGCGGGGCGGCCTGGCAGGGAGGAGGCACCGGAGGGAGCTCGGCCGCGGTGCAGTGGCCGGCCGGCGCAGGCCTCGGCCCGGGGCGAACGGAGGGAGGCCGAGGCGGGGCCGCCACGACCGGCGAGGCCCCGACCGAGGTGCCGATGGGGAGGGGGGCCCCCTCGGTGAGGAGAGGCAGGGGGGTCGCCGGCGTGGTGAAGCCGTGGCGCAGGGGCTCGCCGGAGCTTGCAGGGCGGAGGTGGTGCCGCGTGGTGAGAGGTTGCAGGGGGTGGCGCCGAAGTGGGGAGGCAGGGGGGACCTCGGTCTCTGGGAGGATGAGGGGGGGGGCGAGAGGGTAGCTCGCCGGGGGAAGGAGGACCGAGGAAGGGCGGCTCGCCGCCGGAGGAGGAGGGATCTGGGAGGGAGTAGGCGAGGTGGAGAGGAGGGGGGCGACGGGATCTGGGAGGGAGGTGGGTCGCTCGGCAGGGGAGGGATGGGTGTCTCTCGTGGGGTGGGAGGACCGAGAGAGAGAGGGAGTGTCGGTGGGGGGGTGGGGCCCCCCACGAGGGGGAGGCTGGGGGGGCGCTGGCGGCGCGTGGGAGTAGCGAGGGGAGGAGGCGGCGGCTCCCTCGCCAGGGGGGTGGCGCTAGGGTTTTGGAGGGTGGGGGTGGTGGCCGGCTGGGCCTTTTGGCCCAGTTGGGCCGGTTGGTTTTCCTTTTTTTTTTGATTTGTTTTATTTTGTTTTCTCTTTTCTATTATTTCTTATTCTAATCCCTTTTTCTTTATTCTATTCTTATTTACTTTCCTTTCATCGTTTATTATTTATACTTTTCGTCCTTTCTTTTGTTTATTTATCTTCATTTACTATATCTCTTTACTTATTTTGTTGGAGCCCCTTTCTTAATATATCGGGATCATCAACGATTCCAAAAGTACCCGACTTGATATTATAATCTGTTAGGGAATCTTTATAACTCCCCGACGTTGTTATCTCAACAACATAAAAATCTTTCCACGTTTGACTTAATCCCGAAGCTTCGAACTATGATTCGGTTTCAACCATCACGAGAACATTGATATAGTTAGCGGTGACGTGGCATCATTAGCGGGTGATCACTGTAGCTTAATCACATGCATTACTGTAGCAAAAGCTGAGGATGTCACAACTCTCCCCTACTAACAAGAATTCTCGTCCCGAGAATTTAGAGGTAGAAGGAAAAAGCTCGGGGTATTCATCACAAAGATGATCCTCACGTTCCCAAGTGGCATCATCTTCAGAATGATTTGACCACTGTACTTTAAGGAACTTGGTGACCTTGCGACGAGTCTTACGTTCAGCTTGGTCGAGAATGCGGACCGGGTGCTCTTTATAAGAGAGGTCTTGTTGTAGTTCAAGCATATCGTGATCCACTGCTCGAATAGGGTCCTTGAAGCAGCGACGGAGCTGAGAAACATGGAAGACATCGTGAACCTGAGAAAGGTTCGCCGGCAGTTCCAATTGATAAGCCACTCTTCCACGCCTTTCGAGAACAGTGAAAGGACCAATATAACGAGGAGCTAACTTGCCCTTGATTCCGAAACGGTGTGCACCTCTCATTGGTGTGACATGAAGATAAGCCTTTTCGCCAGGTTGATAGACCATATCTTGATGATGACGGTCATACTGGCTGTTCTGACGAGACTGAGCAGCCTTCAGATTCTCATCAATAATGTGAACTTGATCTTCAACATGTTGGGTAACATCTGGACCACAGAGTGATCGGTACTTTGAACGGTGGCTCGGGAATTTCATACGAAGCCAAGTATAAGGGATACCTTGGAATCATAGATGTACAGGAGAGTCAGGTTTCAATCCTGTGGAACTTTGGGTTATGGGTCCACCATGTGGCCCGAAAGTAGGCTGAGGGATGACATACTATACGGTCTTGGTAGCAAGACATGTCAGAGGGTAACCTGTCAGTAATGTTGGTAACAACGTCAGTACCAAGGGCGGGGAACGAATAGAACCATTTTCCTGCTCGTTGAAACGACGCGGACCAATAGGCAAGGCTCTCGTCCACCGGTGGCTACCGGAATGTTATCCATAATAGTAGCAGGGTCTTACCGACAGAGTCGTAAACCAAGAATTTTACCTAAGCAGGGAATTAACACTACTTAGATAAGTTATGCCACAATAAAAATCAAACAGACCAATGGGAGGGAAAATGTGTTCACACACACACAAGTATTAGAGTATACCATTCCCAAGGAAATCATAGAGTATGGTATACATGATAGGTCATCCAGCACATAACCATCTTGGTAAAGAGACAAGAAGAATCAACATGTTTATCCATACCATGCGGTTTGGATAATTGATCAGGAACAATTTAGCATCGCGCTTCCAATGTTCCTGTTGAAATTTAAATTACCACATCCGTGCTTTGGGGTAGTATCGACATGGTCATCAGATAAAGGTTGGACTTATGGGTATACAAGAGGAACCAGGAGGGACAACTTATAAAGCTAAGTCATACAATTTCCTCATGGTAGAATGGCGAACCTTACATATGGAAGGATTTATAACAATAGGTCCTCCGACCCAGTGTGCCAGACAAGACATCACTGTAGCGGTTTTCCTAAAGACCAAAGTTATAATTACTGGGAAATGTTCCAACCATCATATCTGCCAGAGAATTAGATCTGATTGGTGCCGGGACACCTCACACTCAAGATGACTGAGAAGAAAAATGAAGACGCAAGGTTCTCATGATATGAACTACACAAGCAATTCTTGAATCAAGAGTTTGATTTAATACATATGAACACAATGTCAAGACATTCGTGCCCACATAGAATTTGTACGTCAAAATGTAACTGGGTTCTCATTTGGACACCATCATCGAGGATAACAAGGCTCCATGTGTAAGTATGGATTAGCTCTTATGAAAGAACTTCTTTTCCTCGATCAAATCAGTCAGTAGCTTGACGTGCTAAGAGAAATTATATGGAGTGAGGATAGCAAATCTTCAAAACATATAACACTTCGCACATGCGTGAATGATTTGGTATTTCACGAGAGGAAACGAAACAAAACTTTCCATATTCACGGCGGAAAGAGTGCACGTGAACTTTGGGAAATACACTCCTACTATCCACATATTCTTCATGAGCTAGGCACAAGGATAATGATTTCAAGAGCTTCATCGTGGTACATAGAGGAGTTGAGGGTGTGGCTGATAGGCTCAACAGCAATCCCTTAAGGTTTTACCAGTGTTGAACTTCCAAAATTTATAATATTAAGGAGATAGCATTTGTCAAATCAAATGGTATAATGTCGTATGCTCGAGGGAACAACGACAATTAAACATTGGTCGAAGGGTGCACTCGGAAATACGGGTTGAGTAGCACAACCAATGCTAAAATGATGAGTCAACACCCAACACACCAAGAAGGAAACAATCAGTTGTTAACCTCAAGGGGATAGGGTTGACAGAAGTATGGGAACCACACATCAGAGTTCATTTGTCGGTATACCGGTTAGAAACAACACGGGACCAAGAAATGAATGGTGACGGCAAGAAGTATTACTATATCAAGAATTCTTAATACGCGTGCAATTTTCACGACATTCTTGACATACCAGATAGTAATACTCCAAGGTAGAAGATAACATAAGCTGGATAGTGAGTAACACAAAGGACAACACAAAACATGAACACGTTTGTGTTGGAGGGAAAGCAACACGGGTGTCGATGATAATACAAATAATCGAGGGAAAGGGAAGGTATTTCTCAACATGCATTCAATTGTTACCCTCCAAGAGCTCCGAATGCTGATGGTGATCACGACGAGAAATTTCATGAAGATGTAATCGTTTAGCGACGACATCAAGCAAGGGAATGATGAAGCAAGAGGTTGTCGGAAACACAGATAAGACTGCTCGCTTAGAATTGAGATTGCCTTTCAAGACAACCAACATGAGGTGGAAAGCTCGATGCAAGCTTAACGCATAGTTGGAATTGTGTTCGAGGGATGAAGGTTATAAATAGCATGATCGAGCTCCAACATGACGATGATGACGTGGCTTAACAGCTTGGAATGACAAGATCGAGTACAAACTCGTAAACAAGGAAGATTACTAAAAATTGTTGAATCGCAATGCGTATTCGATTCAGATATCGATGTACTCGCGTGTCCAACAACTCAAACACGAGGCAACTGGAATTAAGGAAAATATCATAGTTGATGAGGAGCTCACAAGAAGTTCCATAGCTCCGCGATATCCTCGAGCTACAAGGAATTATACTCGGAGGTAGATCAACTTTACGGTTTGGACCGGCGTGTCGATCTGAAGAAGACAAGTACTTTAACTCGTCCGAGAATGAAATCAAGGTACGACAACATGGTCGGAACCACGACTGCAAAGGACAAGGTCACAGATCCCATATTTGAACTACAGAATGAATTGATTATTTATACGAGAAGTTTCTATGATAGGATCAACGTCGTTTCCATGGGCATGAACACAATGTTCAAGGTCGACTCTCACTTCATCAATGCATCACCTGCCATTTATTCCTCGCCTTTGATCAAGTTGTAGCTTTAAAAGAACATTTGGCAAAACACCAGAAGAGCAAGACTTGTGAAAACTCTTCAGGTCATATTGATTAAGGAAGGCACATGTCCAACCCATCGGGGCATCTTAGGAACATATACCACAAACTTCAAGAGTAACTAACACATGCTTGAAGGGCATGGCTGACAATTCGTATGGTACAACTTATCAAAGGGAGAAGACACAATTTACCAATGGCATCATGTGTCAGGGGAAGCAATCACAAGAATTTTCTAAAGCAAAGGATGCCGTCGGATAATAACTCAAATGAGTCTGACAATCCACAAATGATCTGATGTGAGTAACGGTACTCAGTCAGAGGGATATAGGATGCAATGCATCGTGTTAATAGAACATCTGAAAAATATCGATACTTAACTACCAAAGGAATTAAGATTTCTAGATTGGTGTATCATAATCAGATGCTCCGGTCAAATACAAGTAAGATGAATGGATTTAGATGGACAACCACCACAATTGATTTGTCGAGAACCAGCTCTGTCTGGAAGGACGTATGCGCCGGAAGATAATTCAAGAGTGTCTGCAGATGATTGTGTGCATTCATACAGAAGTAGAATCGATAAGATCAGAGGAAATTCACAAAGGAATTTAATGAATGCGGCTAGACATATGGATTTAACCCTAACACAAGCAGGTGAAAAAGGTCAAAAGCAATAGGTTAGAGGGGATTCGGAAAGATCAATTAGTAATTCGAAGAACTCTCGAAACCCCAGACAACTAATGATGGACGAATCCCCGATAAGAAAATCCATTGCCTCTCATAAAGTAAGAGTAATTGGAGAAGAAGGTATGAAGGACATTTGTATGTAGTCATCCATAGTGGTTGACGAAGGAAGGGAAATCGCAAGAGCGATGGGCACAAGTTCTAGAGAGAAAGCATCGGAGAATATCATCGGAGTCTCCCCACGAATTGAGTCATTATCAGGAGTGGGGACTCTTCGGACGGAAGTATTTACGAGAACCTAATGTTAGAGTTAGTAAAATCTTTGACCCGAAATAGAAGAGAGAGTAGAGCCCAGAGCATAGGAAAGGAGTAAAAGATACTAATACCACCCAATTGAGATGTGGGCCCGTAAGCCACAACATCAGTGTTAGTAAAGTTTTTCAAACACTAGACTCAACTTCGGCCAAGGAGTTGGAAAGGGGGCTACCTACAGGCAGTCGGCTCTGATACCAACTTGTGACGCCCTCGGCTTAATCGTGCGCTAACCATACACGCAAATGCGTACGATCAAACCCAAGGACTCACGGGAAGATATCACAACACAACTCTAGACACAAATAAAATAACATCAGCTTCATATTACAAGCCAGGGGCCTCGAGGGCTAGAATACGAAAGCTCGATAAACACACGAGTCAGCGGAAGCAACAAATATCTGAGTACAGACATAAAACAACATGGGGTGCCTTAGATAAGGCTAGCACAAAAGATACAACGATCGAACGAGGCGAGGCCTCCTGCCTGGGAACCTCCTAACTACTCCTGATCATCAGCGGCCTCCACGTAGTAGTAGGCACCGTCGGGGTAGCAGTCGTCGGTGGCGGGGACCTCCATCTCCTGGGCTTCATCATCTGGTCGCAGCAAACGGATCAAGGGGACAAGGGGGGAGCAAAGCAGCGGTGAGTACTCATCCAAAGTACTCACAAGTCTTACATCAGAACTATTCTAATTATGCATCAGTATCAAAGAAGGGGGTTATATGTGGACTGACTGCAGCAATGCGAGAATAGAGAGAGAAGGCCTAGTCCTATCGAAGACTAGCATCTTCAGAGCCTTGCAGCAATAGACGAGAGTAGAACAGGGGTAACACATTAATAATCATATTGTTGCAGCAATATTAAAGTGAGGTCACGCCTAAAGATCCTCCCTCGATTCCCTGCGAGGAAGCAATCCCGAGGCAAACTAATTCCAGTTAAGTAACAATTGTAGTTGTATAAGATCGGGGCACAACTCCAAGTCGTCCTGTAACCGTGGACACGGCTATCCGAATAGTTAATTTTCATCCCTGCAGGGGTGCACCACATGTCCCGTCACGCTCGATAACACTCTGGCCGGACATACTTTTCTGGGTCCTGCCCGGCCTCGGAATATCGACACGTCGTAGCCCCACCTAAGACTAATCAGAGAGGCCAGCCCGCCGGTCTATATCCTAAGCACAAAGGGTTCATGGGCCCAGTTCCCCTTCACGCTCCTGCACGTGGCGTGGGCGGCCGACGTCAGTCCTAGCATCCCTTAATCACAAGCGCGATGCATCTCGGGACCACTCGGGCGCGCGCCGCTACACTGCTGGCATCTGAAAAGCTTCGGCTGATACCGCGACGTCGAGTACCCATAATTCTTCCCGCGTAGCCGGTTAGTGCGAAAAGGTCTCCGACCAACCCAGATCAAATACCCAAATCCATTAGCATTTTAATTAGGCCAACAACACAGTCTCGCGGGAATCCACCCGTCTTACAACTAATCACCAATGATCCCAGTAACATGGTCGGGTAACTGTGTGGTCGTAACATCGGGGGGAATCCGAGGTATCACCCTCGTTGGATTCCGAACGATGTACCCGTCAAGGTGGGCTTAGAGGAATCACCCTCGAGGGTCCCACACTTGAGGGGTTGCACGACAGGGGCATCGTCGGGAATGGTGAAAGAGGAATCACCCTCGATAACCACGACCGACTAGCTATACTACACAGATATCATCAGGAGTACTTAGCGAGGTGTCACCCTCGGTACCCGATAGTATCCCTATAGCGTCGTACAACAAAGGGGGGGGGTGAATGTGCTGTGTCAGGTCTGGCTCGTCGATCAGAGATCGAGATTTGAAAACAAGCGGGGCAACTGAGCTACGGGGTCAGAGGGGATGACTGCTCCACCTATACTAAGCAGATTAAAGGTACAGGACTGAAAGTAGCAATTCATCAAAAACAGGCTATGCATCAGATATAGGAGCTAACTACAACAGTAGCAAAATACTAATGCAAGCAGTAGGAAGAAAGACATAGGCGATATAGGAATGATCAAGGGGGGTGTTTGCTTGCCTCGTTGCTCTGCGGCAAAGGATTGATCGGCAGGGTCGTAGATGTACCCGGCAGCAGCGTCAGTCTCGGGGTCTATCGGTAAGAAGAGGGGGAAGAAACAATAAATAATAGCACCGATGCAACACAAAGCATGACATGAAAAGATGCAGGCTAGACATGAGCTAACGCAGGAACATCCGTCATAGACGGGTCGGAAGAATATCTGACGATATTTTCCGGGTCTCGGGCTACTACCGGTTACACTGGAAACGAAGGAAAAGTTCCAAGTTTGCTATGCTAGGGACGCGTGACAGACGAACGGGCCGTGTATCCGGGTTCGTCTCGCTCTGCTGATCAACTTTCATGTTGAAAATATTTTAATCTGACTTACGGATTATTTTATATTAATTTTTAAAGTTTTATTAATTATTTAGGAATTAAAAACAGATTTAAAAGATTTAATAAAATCCTATTATGACATCATCGCGATGTCAGGCTGACATCAACATTTGACCGGTCAACTGACCAGCGGGTCCCGGACGTCATAGGCACAAGTTTTTATTAAGATTAAATATTTATTAATCAGGTTAATTTAACGAGGGACCCACGTGTCATTCTCTAATTATGTTAATTAATTAATTTAACTA
This sequence comes from Hordeum vulgare subsp. vulgare, assembly GCF_904849725.1. Lineage (NCBI taxonomy): Eukaryota > Viridiplantae > Streptophyta > Magnoliopsida > Poales > Poaceae > Hordeum > Hordeum vulgare. Next base: position 397,185,608 of record NC_058520.1, on the reverse strand, counting down.
AAATATCTATTTAACTAATCCATTAACTCATTAATTAATTATTATACCTAATTAATTAGTTATTTAATAAATACATATATCTTTATTATTATTATTTGCTTTCATTTTCCCTACTAACTTTAAATGTTTTAAGGGCGGCGGCCCCGTATGTCATTGAGACATCGATTACGCAAAAACAATTACACGCACACGCACTCGATGCACACATATATATATACGTACGTACATACATCCATTATATCATACATACATACATATTTAAGTCCGTACATACATATCCTCGCACATACATACACCTTCACCTATACGTACACACATATATATTCATGCATACATACATACGATTATACATATATATTTCTTTTTTTCATTTTTGTTCCTTACATACAAAAACGCACGTCACAGAGGGGCGCCGGATCAATGGAGAAAGAGGAGAGGGGGCTCACTACTCCTGTAGGGGAGGGGCAGCGGGCGTGAGGAGGCCGTTGCGGTGGTGCTGGTGGTGGCCGGTTGGAGTAGCGATGGCCGGCGACGTCGAGGTGGAGAAGGGGAGCCGGCGAGGGATTCGGCGACGGGGCGGTGTAGTGGAGGCGGGGCGGCCTGGCAGGGAGGAGGCACCGGAGGGAGCTCGTCCGCGGTGCAGTGGCCGGCCGGCGCAGGCCTCGGCCCGGGGCGAACGGAGGGAGGCCGAGGCGGGGCCGCCACGACCGGCGAGGTCCCGACCGAGGTGCCGATGGGGAGGGGGCCCCCTCGGTGAGGAGAGGCAGGGGGGTCGCCGGCATGGTGAAGCCGTGGCGCAGGGGCTCGCCGGAGCTTGCAGGGCGGAGGTGGTGCCGCGTGGTGAGAGGTTGCAGGGGGTGGCGCCGAAGTGGGGAGGCAGGGGGGACCTCGGTCTCTGGGAGGATGAGGGGGGGGGGCCGAGAGGGTAGCTCGCCGGGGGAAGGAGGACCGAGGAAGGGCGGCTCGCCGCCGGAGGAGGAGGGATCTGGGAGGGAGTAGGCGAGGTGGAGAGGAGGGGGGCGACGGGATCTGGGAGGGAGGTGGGTCGCTCGGCAGGGGAGGGATGGGTGTCTCTCGTGGGGTGGGAGGACCGAGAGAGAGAGGGAGTGTCGGTGGGGGGGTGGGGCCCCCCACGAGGGGGAGGCTGGGGGGGCGCTGGCGGCGCGTGGGAGTAGCGAGGGGAGGAGGCGGCGGCTCCCTCGCCAGGGGGGTGGCGCTAGGGTTTTGGAGGGTGGGGGTGGTGGCCGGCTGGGCCTTTTGGCCCAGTTGGGCCGGTTGGTTTTCCTTTTTTTTTTGATTTGTTTTATTTTGTTTTCTCTTTTCTATTATTTCTTATTCTAATCCCTTTTTCTTTATTCTATTCTTATTTACTTTCCTTTCATCGTTTATTATTTATACTTTTCGTCCTTTCTTTTGTTTATTTATCTTCATTTACTATATCTCTTTACTTATTTTGTTGGAGCCCCTTTCTTAATATATCGGGATCATCAACGATTCCAAAAGTACCCGACTTGATATTATAATCTGTTAGGGAATCTTTATAACTCCCCGACGTTGTTATCTCAACAACATAAAAATCTTTCCACGTTTGACTTAATCCCGAAGCTTCGAACTATGATTCGGTTTCAACCATCACGAGAACATTGATATAGTTAGCGGTGACGTGGCATCATTAGCGGGTGATCACTGTAGCTTAATCACATGCATTACTGTAGCAAAAGCTGAGGATGTCACAACTCTCCCCTACTAACAAGAATTCTCGTCCCGAGAATTTAGAGGTAGAAGGAAAAAGCTCGGGGTATTCATCACAAAGATGATCCTCACGTTCCCAAGTGGCATCATCTTCAGAATGATTTGACCACTGTACTTTAAGGAACTTGGTGACCTTGCGACGAGTCTTACGTTCAGCTTGGTCGAGAATGCGGACCGGGTGCTCTTTATAAGAGAGGTCTTGTTGTAGTTCAAGCATATCGTGATCCACTTCTCGAATAGGGTCCTTGAAGCAGCGACGGAGCTGAGAAACATGGAAGACATCGTGAACCTGAGAAAGGTTCGCCGGCAGTTCCAATTGATAAGCCACTCTTCCACGCCTTTCGAGAACAGTGAAAGGACCAATATAACGAGGAGCTAACTTGCCCTTGATTCCGAAACGGTGTGCACCTCTCATTGGTGTGACATGAAGATAAGCCTTTTCGCCAGGTTGATAGACCATATCTTGATGATGACGGTCATACTGGCTGTTCTGACGAGACTGAGCAGCCTTCAGATTCTCATCAATAATGTGAACTTGATCTTCAACATGTTGGGTAACATCTGGACCACAGAGTGATCGGTACTTTGAACGGTGGCTCGGGAATTTCATACGAAGCCAAGTATAAGGGATACCTTGGAATCATAGATGTACAGGAGAGTCAGGTTTCAATCCTGTGGAACTTTGGGTTATGGGTCCACCATGTGGCCCGAAAGTAGGCTGAGGGATGACATACTATACGGTCTTGGTAGCAAGACATGTCAGAGGGTAACCTGTCAGTAATGTTGGTAACAACGTCAGTACCAAGGGCGGGGAACGAATAGAACCATTTTCCTGCTCGTTGAAACGACGCGGACCAATAGGCAAGGCTCTCGTCCACCGGTGGCTACCGGAATGTTATCCATAATAGTAGCAGGGTCTTACCGACAGAGTCGTAAACCAAGAATTTTACCTAAGCAGGGAATTAACACTACTTAGATAAGTTATGCCACAATAAAAATCAAACAGACCAATGGGAGGGAAAATGTGTTCACACACACACAAGTATTAGAGTATACCATTCCCAAGGAAATCATAGAGTATGGTATACATGATAGGTCATCCAGCACATAACCATCTTGGTAAAGAGACAAGAAGAATCAACATGTTTATCCATACCATGCGGTTTGGATAATTGATCAGGAACAATTTAGCATCGCGCTTCCAATGTTCCTGTTGAAATTTAAATTACCACATCCGTGCTTTGGGGTAGTATCGACATGGTCATCAGATAAAGGTTGGACTTATGGGTATACAAGAGGAACCAGGAGGGACAACTTATAAAGCTAAGTCATACAATTTCCTCATGGTAGAATGGCGAACCTTACATATGGAAGGATTTATAACAATAGGTCCTCCGACCCAGTGTGCCAGACAAGACATCACTGTAGCGGTTTTCCTAAAGACCAAAGTTATAATTACTGGGAAATGTTCCAACCATCATATCTGCCAGAGAATTAGATCTGATTGGTGCCGGGACACCTCACACTCAAGATGACTGAGAAGAAAAATGAAGACGCAAGGTTCTCATGATATGAACTACACAAGCAATTCTTGAATCAAGAGTTTGATTTAATACATATGAACACAATGTCAAGACATTCGTGCCCACATAGAATTTGTACGTCAAAATGTAACTGGGTTCTCATTTGGACACCATCATCGAGGATAACAAGGCTCCATGTGTAAGTATGGATTAGCTCTTATGAAAGAACTTCTTTTCCTCGATCAAATCAGTCAGTAGCTTGACGTGCTAAGAGAAATTATATGGAGTGAGGATAGCAAATCTTCAAAACATATAACACTTCGCACATGCGTGAATGATTTGGTATTTCACGAGAGGAAACGAAACAAAACTTTCCATATTCACGGCGGAAAGAGTGCACGTGAACTTTGGGAAATACACTCCTACTATCCACATATTCTTCATGAGCTAGGCACAAGGATAATGATTTCAAGAGCTTCATCGTGGTACATAGAGGAGTTGAGGGTGTGGCTGATAGGCTCAACAGCAATCCCTTAAGGTTTTACCAGTGTTGAACTTCCAAAATTTATAATATTAAGGAGATAGCATTTGTCAAATCAAATGGTATAATGTCGTATGCTCGAGGGAACAACGACAATTAAACATTGGTCGAAGGGTGCACTCGGAAATACGGGTTGAGTAGCACAACCAATGCTAAAATGATGAGTCAACACCCAACACACCAAGAAGGAAACAATCAGTTGTTAACCTCAAGGGGATAGGGTTGACAGAAGTATGGGAACCACACATCAGAGTTCATTTGTCGGTATACCGGTTAGAAACAACACGGGACCAAGAAATGAATGGTGACGGCAAGAAGTATTACTATATCAAGAATTCTTAATACGCGTGCAATTTTCACGACATTCTTGACATACCAGATAGTAATACTCCAAGGTAGAAGATAACATAAGCTGGATAGTGAGTAACACAAAGGACAACACAAAACATGAACACGTTTGTGTTGGAGGGAAAGCAACACGGGTGTCGATGATAATACAAATAATCGAGGGAAAGGGAAGGTATTTCTCAACATGCATTCAATTGTTACCCTCCAAGAGCTCTGAATGCTGATGGTGATCACGACGAGAAATTTCATGAAGATGTAATCGTTTAGCGACGACATCAAGCAAGGGAATGATGAAGCAAGAGGTTGTCGGAAACACAGATAAGACTGCTCGCTTAGAATTGAGATTGCCTTTCAAGACAACCAACATGAGGTGGAAAGCTCGATGCAAGCTTAACGCATAGTTGGAATTGTGTTCGAGGGATGAAGGTTATAAATAGCATGATCGAGCTCCAACATGACGATGATGACGTGGCTTAACAGCTTGGAATGACAAGATCGAGTACAAACTCGTAAACAAGGAAGATTACTAAAAATTGTTGAATCGCAATGCGTATTCGATTCAGATATCGATGTACTCGCGTGTCCAACAACTCAAACACGAGGCAACTGGAATTAAGGAAAATATCATAGTTGATGAGGAGCTCACAAGAAGTTCCATAGCTCCGCGATATCCTCGAGCTACAAGGAATTATACTCGGAGGTAGATCAACTTTACGGTTTGGACCGGCGTGTCGATCTGAAGAAGACAAGTACTTTAACTCGTCCGAGAATGAAATCAAGGTACGACAACATGGTCGGAACCACGACTGCAAAGGACAAGGTCACAGATCCCATATTTGAACTACAGAATGAATTGATTATTTATACGAGAAGTTTCTATGATAGGATCAACGTCGTTTCCATGGGCATGAACACAATGTTCAAGGTCGACTCTCACTTCATCAATGCATCACCTGCCATTTATTCCTCGCCTTTGATCAAGTTGTAGCTTTAAAAGAACATTTGGCAAAACACCAAAAGAGCAAGACTTGTGAAAACTCTTCAGGTCATATTGATTAAGGAAGGCACATGTCCAACCCATCGGGGCATCTTAGGAACATATACCACAAACTTCAAGAGTAACTAACACATGCTTGAAGGGCATGGCTGACAATTCGTATGGTACAACTTATCAAAGGGAGAAGACACAATTTACCAATGGCATCATGTGTCAGGGGAAGCAATCACAAGAATTTTCTAAAGCAAAGGATGCCGTCGGATAATAACTCAAATGAGTCTGACAATCCACAAATGATCTGATGTGAGTAACGGTACTCAATCAGAGGGATATAGGATGCAATGCATCGTGTTAATAGAACATCTGAAAAATATCGATACTTAACTACCAAAGGAATTAAGATTTCTAGATTGGTGTATCATAATCAGATGCTCCGGTCAAATACAAGTAAGCTGAATGGATTTAGATGGACAACCACCACAATTGATTTGTCGAGAACTAGCTCTGTCTGGAAGGACGTATGCGCCGGAAGATAATTCAAGAGTGTGTGCAGATGATTGTGTGCATTCATACAGAAGTAGAATCGATAAGATCAGAGGAAATTCACAAAGGAATTTAATGAATGCGGCTAGACATATGGATTTAACCCTAACACAAGCAGGTGAAAAAGGTCAAAAGCAATAGGTTAGAGGGGATTCGGAAAGATCAATTAGTAATTCAAAGAACTCTCGAAACCCCAGACAACTAATGATGGACGAATCCCCGATAAGAAAATCCATTGCCTCTCGTAAAGTAAGAGTAATTGGAGAAGAAGGTATGAAGGACATTTGTATGTAGTCATCCATAGTGGTTGACGAAGGAAGGGAAATCGCAAGAGCGATGGGCACAAGTTCTAGAGAGAAAGCATCGGAGAATATCATCGGAGTCTCCCCACGAATTGAGTCATTATCAGGAGTGGGGACTCTTCGGACGGAAGTATTTACGAGAACCTAATGTTAGAGTTAGTAAAATCTTTGACCCAAAATAGAAGAGAGAGTAGAGCCCAGAGCATAGGAAAGGAGTAAAAGATACTAATACCACCCAATTGAGATGTGGGCCCGTAAGCCACAACATCAGTGTTAGTAAAGTTTTTCAAACACTAGACTCAACTTCGGCCAAGGAGTTGGAAAGGGGGCTACCTACAGGCAGTCGGCTCTGATACCAACTTGTGACGCCCTCGGCTTAATCGTGCGCTAACCATACACGCAAATGCGTACGATCAAACCCAAGGACTCACGGGAAGATATCACAACACAACTCTAGACACAAATAAAATAACATCAGCTTCATATTACAAGCCAGGGGCCTCGAGGGCTAGAATACGAAAGCTCAATAAACACACGAGTCAGCGGAAGCAACAAATATCTGAGTACAGACATAAAACAACATGGGGTGCCTTAGAGAAGGCTAGCACAAAAGATACAACGATCGAACGAGGCGAGGCCTCCTGCCTGGGAACCTCCTAACTACTCGTGATCATCAGCGGCCTCCACGTAGTAGTAGGCACCGTCGGGGTAGCAGTCGTCGTCGGCGGGGACCTCCATCTCCTGGGCTCCATCATCTGGTCGCAGCAAACGGATCAAGGGGACAAGGGGGAGCAAAGCAGCGGTGAGTACTCATCCGAAGTACTCGCAAGTCTTACATCAGAACTATTCTAATTATGCATCATTATCAAAGAAGGGGGGTGTTATATGTGGACTGACTGCAGCAATGCGAGAATAGAGAGAGAAGGCCTAGTCCTATCGAAGACTAGCATCTTCAGGGTCTTGCAGCAATAGACGAGAGTAGAAAAGGGGTAAAACAATAATAGTCATATTGTTGCAGCAATATTAAAGTGAGGTCACGCCTAAAGATCCTCCCTCGACTCCCTGCGAGGAGGCAATCCCGAGGAAAACTAATTCCAGTTAAGTAACAATTGTAGTTGTATAAGATAGGGGCACAACTCCAAGTCGTCCTGTAACCGTGGACACGGCTATCCGAATAGTTAATTTTCATCCCTGCAGGGGTGCACCACATGTCCCGTCATGCTCAATAACACTCTGGCCGGACATACTTTTCTGGATCCTGCCCGGCCTCGGAATATCGACACGTCGCAGCCCCACCTAAGACTAATCAGAGAGGTCAGCCCGCCGGTCTAAATCCTAAGCGCAAAGGGTTCATGGGCCCAGTTCCCCTCCGCGCTCCCGCACGATGCGAGGGCAGCCGACGTCAGTCCTAGCATCCCTTAATCACAAGCGCGATGCATCTCGGGACCACTCGGGCGCGCGCCGCTACACTGCTGGCATCTGAAAAGCTTCGGCTGATACCGCGACGTCGAGTACCCATAATTCTTCCCGCGTAGCCGGTTAGTGCGAAAAGGTCTCCGACCAACCCAGATCAAATACCCAAATCCATTATTATTTTAATTAGGCCAACAACACAGTCTCGCGGGAATCCACCCGTCTTACAACTAATCACCAATGATCCCAGTAACATGGTCGAGTAACGGTGTGGTAGTAACATCGGAGGGGATCTGAGGTATCACCCTCGCTGGATTCCGAACGATGTAGCCGTCAAGGTGGGCTTAGAGGAATCACCCTCGAGGGTCCCACACTTGAGGGGTTGCACGACAGAGGCGTCATCGGGAATGGTGAAAGAGGAATCACCCTCGATAACCACGACCGACTAGCTATACTACAGAGATATCATCAGGAGTACTTAGCGAGGTGTCACCCTCGGTACCCGATAGTATCTCTGTAGCTCGTACAACGAAGGGGGTGTATGTGTTGTGTCGGGTCTGGCTCGTCGATCAGAGATCGAGATTTGAAAACTAGCGGGACAACTGGACTACGGGGTCAGAGGGGATGACTGCTCCACCTATACTAAGCAGATTTAAAGTACAGGACTGAAAGTAGCAGTTCATCAAAAATAGGCTATGCATCAGATATAGGAGCTAACTACAACAGTAGCAAAATACTAATGCAAGCAGTAGGAAGAAAGACATTGGCGATATAGGAATGATCAAGGGGGTTTGCTTGCCTTGCTGCTCTGCGGCAAAGGACTGACCGGCAGGGTCGTAGGTGTACCCGGGAGCAGCGTTAGTCACGGGGTCTATCGGTAAGAAGAGGGGAAGAAACAATAAATAATAGCAACGGTGCAGCACAAAGCATGACATGGCAAGATGCAGGCTAGACATGAGCTAACGCAGCAACATCCGTCATAGACGGGTCGGAAGAATATCTGACGATATTTTCCGGGTCTCGGGCTACTAACGGTCATACTGGAAACGAAGGAAATGTTCCATGTTTGCTATGCTAGGGACGCGTGACACATGAATGGACCGTGTACGTGGGTTCGTCTCGTTCTGCTCATCAACTATCATGTTGAAATTTTTTGATCTGACTTACGGATTATTTAATATTAATTTTTAAAGTTTTATTCAATAATTAGGAATTAAAAACAGATTTAAATAATTTAATAAAATGTTATTATGACATCAGCATGATCTCATGCTAACATCAACAATTGACTGGTCAACTGACCAGCGGGTCCCGAACGTCATAGGCACAAGTTTTAATTTAGATTAAATATTAATTAATCAGATTAATTTAATGGGGGACCCACGTGCCATACTCTAATTATTCTAATTATCCAATTAATTAATTAACTGATATATCTATTTATTTATTGAATAAAAACATTATTTTTATTTTTATATTTTAATTTTCACTTTTCTTTAAAAGGGGTGTGGGGCCTCCCTGTCATAGACAACGGGGTGCGTTGGCCCCACCGGTAAGTGGCTTTATGCCAAATATGTATTTTTACTCACAGATATATAACCAAACATTTAACATATACCGCCATATACCAAATACATATATACATACATACATACGTGCATCTCATACATACAAAAATACATACGCAAATACAATGTTTATTTTTATTTCTCTCAAAAACTTTCATCTCCCCCTCTGTGTTAACTTAACACACAGTCTTCTTCTCTGCTTCTGCTCTTCTCAATAGAGAAGAAAACTAACTTCAATCTCTCCTACGCGAACATCACGTCATTGGAACGGAACCGGGACGTCGAGGGGAACGAGATGGTGGGAGGATCCCGAGGAGGGGCTCACCGACGTTGATGAGACGGCCCGGTGAAGCCGGAGTTCGCAAGAAGGAGCGGAGGAGACGGCGTGGAGGCGTTCCCAGAGGCGGTGATGACGGATCCGGCGAGGTGGGTCGCCGGAGAAAACCTCCTGGAGGTCGGGGTCGGCCGGATGGCCGGCTTGGTGAGGAGAAGGGGGGTCTCCCTGCACGGTCCCTCCTGGACCGAGCGGGAGGAAGGGCCGACGGGGGGGGGAAGACGATTCAGGGGCTTCAGCCGGCGGGAGGATCCGGTAGGGCGGCTCGGGAGGGGGATCCGAGGGGGCTCTCGGGGCGTGGGGTTCCTGGGGGCCTCGTGGTCTCCATGGGAGAGGAGGGAGAGGCCGGTGGGGGAGGGGGCTCGCCGGCGGGGAAGATCTGACCGAGGGAGGGAGGCTCGAGAGGGAGAGGTGGGAGGTGTTGGTGGGGTGGGTAACGAGAGGAGGAGGTGGGAGCCTCTCGGTGGGGGGTAGGAGATCGTGGGCAGGGGGCCGAGAGGATATGGTGTCGGTGGGGGGGGGGGGGGTGGGGGCCCCCACGAGGGCAGGTGACGAGAGACGGAGCGAGAGCCCCTGGCGGCGGCTGGGATCGATGGGGGGGAACCAGGAGGTTCGCTAGGGTTGCTCGTTGCGGTGAGTGTGGCCTGGCCGGCTAGGCCTCTAGGCCGAGTTGGGCTAGGGGGTGGGGGGTTACTTTTCCTTTTTTTTCTTTTTTTTTCTTTTTCTATTATTTCTAATTCTTTTTAGTACCTAATTTTATTTACTATCTCTTATAATTTATTTTATATAATTTTACTTCTTTCTTTTATTTATTTCTTTTACATTTACTATATTTCTCTTTACTTATTTTGGTTAAGGCTCCACCTCTAAATATATTGGGCTTATCAAATATTCCAAAAGTGCTCGATTCATTTTTATACTTCGCTAGGGAATTTTTATAACTCCCTTGACATTTTCATTTCATCAACCGAATTATTTCCTCCTTTGACTTCATCTTAAAGCATCGAATTTTGATGTGGTTTCAACCAACACGAGATCGTTGATATCATTAGAGATGACGTGGCAGCATTAGCGCGGGATCACTGTCGCTTAATTACAATCATTACTGTAGCAAAAGTCGAGGATGTCACAATTCTCCCCTACTAACAAGAATTCTCGTCCCGGGAATTAAGAGGTAGAGGGAAAGAGCCCGGGGTATTCATCACGAAGATGATCCTTGCGTTCCCAAGTGGCTTCATCTTCAGAGTGATTTGACCACTGCACCTTGAGGAACTTGGTGACTTTGCGACGAGTTTACGTTCAGCTTGGACGCGAATGCGGACCGTAAGCTCTTTATAAGAGAGGTCTTGTTGCAGCTCAAGCATACCATGATCCAGTGCTCAAATAGGGTCCTTGAAGCAGCGACAGAGCTGAGAAACATGGAAGACATCGTGAACCTGAGAAAGGTTCGCCGACAGTTCCAATTGATAAGCCACTCTTCCACGCCTTTCGAGAACAGTGAAAGGACCAATATAACGAGGAGCTAACTTGCCCTTGATTCCGAAATGGTGTGCACCTCTCATTGGTGTGACACGAAGATAAGCCTTTTCGCCAGGTTGATAGACCATATCTTGATGATGACGGTCATACTGACTCTTCTGACGAGACTAAGCAGCCTTCAGATTCTCATGAATAATGCGGACTTGATCTTTGGCATGTTGAACGATATCCGGACCGAAGAGTGATCGTTCCCCAGTTTCTGACCAATTCAGAGGAGTTCGACACCTTTGTCCATACAATACTTCGAAAGGGGCCATCTTCAAACTAGCTTGATAGCTATTGCTGTAAGAGAACTCGGCATACGGGAGAGATTCCTCCCATTTCTTACTGAAAGAAATGACACAAGCTCGAAGAATGTCCTCGAGAATTTGGTGGACTCGTTCAACTTGTCCCTGGGATTGAGGATGAAATGCAGTGTTGAACGACAGATGAGTCTCCATAGCCTTCTGAAAACTTTCCCATAATTTTGAAGTGAACAAGCTGCCATGGTCCAAACTGATTACGAACAGAATACCGTGAAGTGAAACAACTCTTGACATATAAAGATCTGCCAGCTGACTAGCATTAACCGTTTCTTTGACGGCCAGGAAATGTGCAGCTTTGGACAGTCGATCAATGACGACAAGAATAGCATCATTACCTTTCTGAGATCTCGGGAAACCAGTGACAAAGTCCATTTCAACATGGTCCCATTTCCACTCAGGAATAGAGATAGGTTGCAGAGTTCCAGCAGGCTTTTGGTGTTCTGCTTTGATACGCCGGCATATATCACATTCTGCCACATAGCATGCAATGTCTTGTTTCATATTGGGCCACCAGAATCTTTGTCGGATGTCTTGGTACATCTTGGTACTACCCGGGTGAATAGACAATGGGGTGTCATGAGCCTCTTCCATCACCTTCCCAGTCATCCTGAGATTTTCCTTCTTATTTGGGACGAATAGGCGACCCTTGAAATACAAGGCGCCATCTTCATCAACAGTGAAAAAGGAGGGTTTACCCTTTGCAATATAGCTCTTAATCCTGTCGACATCATCGTCAAAGCCTTGCAGATTCTTTATGGAGCTCACAAGATCTGGTCCAACCACTAGGTTACCGAGGGAACCCTGATTAACAACATGAAGGTTCATCTTTTGACACTCTTCAGGAGGGGGAACAAGGTAACCCTGAGGAACAATGTGGAGGTTCAGCTTACGGAATTCCTCTTGCAGACGATCGTGAACCTTATGAACCTGGAGGTGGTTGCAGTATGACTTGCGACTCAAGGCATCAGCCATTACGTTAGCCTTGTCAGGGGTATATGATATACTACAGTCAAAATCTGCTATACGCTCCATCCATCTTTGTTGACATAGATTCAGCTCCGGTTGAGTGAACAAGTACTTCAGACTTTGATGGTCGGTGTAGATTTCATAGCGATTACTGACAAGGTATTGTCGCCATTCTTTTAGTGCATGAATAACTGCGGCAAGCTCGAGATCATGAACGGGGTAGTTCTCTTCATGAGCACGCAGTTGACGTGAAGCATAAGCAATCACCTTGCGATCCTGCATCAGGACACAACCTATTGCTTGACGAGAAGCGTCACAGTATATGACGAAATCCCTTTTCGTATCTGGAGGAGCAAGTACTGGAGCAGACGTCAGTTTGTCCTTGAGCGCCTGGAAACTTTCCTGACATTTATCAGTCCACTCATACTTAACACCTTTGTGAAGCAGATTGGTTAAGGGCTTCGCAATCTTGGAGAAGTTCTCGACGAATCGACGGCAATAGCTGGCGAGTCTGAGAAAACTTCTGACTTGCTTGACATTCTTCGGGGGAGTCCAGTCAAGAATAGCTTGAATTCGTTCGGGGTTGACTGCAATACCATCCTTGGAAATCACATGACCAAGGTAAGTCACTTCGTCTAGCCAGAACTCACATTTGGAATACTTCGCATAGAGTTTATGCCCCCGAAGCTTATCCAGTACCTGTAGGCATGACTGGAACTCATCTGAATTCGTCAGCTGTCGGACGTCCGACAGGGGTCGGTCGTCCGAGGCCTGTAGATGTGCCTGAACATATTTGAATTCATCAGCATACGGACGTCCGGAGTGGCCCGGAAGTCCGTGTTATACAGCACAATTTCTACTGGTGGTAGGTTCCGGATTTCCGATGGGTGTCGGACGTCCGGTGCTCGGACGTCCGGAGGGAGCCGGATTTCCGAGATATAGAACTCAATTTCTACTGGTGCAGGCTACCGGATTTCCGGGACTTGGCCGGACATCCGGGCCTCGGACGTCCGGAGGGAGCCGGAAGTCCGAGTTATATGGCTCTGAATTCTCTGGTATAGGATTCCAGATTTCCGAACTAGTCGGTCGTCCGGTCCTCGGACGTCCGGAGGAGGCCGGATGTCCGAGGCACTGGTTCTGTTTTCAGATAACAGCAGAGCAGTGGAGATGTGGTCTGAATAGAAAGTGAAGATGTAGTTTGAGCAAGTTCATCGCAAAACCTATGATCCCCTCTTAATAGTGCGGGATCCCTAAGGACTCAAGAATCATAAAAGAGTACTGATGATCCATACTTGAGTGTATACTTTTATTCGCTGATCATCACTCCGCACAACTAACGTCAAAGGAACTGATACCTTTGAGTTAGCCCTTTCACCTGAGCTTGATGTTGTTGTTCCTTCTTGGCTCAAGTTGAAAGCAAGACATGATGAAGTCTTCAAGTAGCTTTTCCATACACAATGCGGAAAGCCTAGCTTATGTATTCAGCTTCATTTGTCCACCATGTGAACATCCACAAGAATCAAGCATGAAGTTCTCAAGAATGCTTATCTTGATCTTGTCCTATCCACCATGAGAACATCCACAAGAATCAAGCATGTAGTGCTCAGGAATGCTTATCTTGATCTTGTCCTTGTTAGCACATGAGGTTGTCCTTGTGAGCACATGATCACTGACAATAGTTTCAATGATATATTCGTGCTGATCCGCTTGAACTTGCACACCACAATCTTGATGACGATCACCACTTGACGTCATCCTTCATGGGTTGCATGAGATCTTCCTTTTGACGCAAGCCCAGTGGAAGCACACCTAAACCCCCACATAGGAGTCTCACAAAGACCATGGGTTAGTACACAAACACGTAATGGACAATGCTTACCATACCATGGGATCACTTGATCCCTCTTGGTACATCTTGTACGCTTTGTGTGTTGATCATCTTGATTTACTCTTTTTTTGAGATCTTGATCAACCTAGTGTTTCTATGACCATTCTTTGGATAATACCTTGAATAACATCTTGGTCATCATATAAACTCCTTGAACCCAATAGATGGACTTCAAGAAGTGCCTATGGACAAATCCTATAAATATAACTTAAAGCAACCATTAGTCCATAGGAGTTGTCATCAATTACCAAAACCACATATGGAGATATATGCTCTAACAATCTCCCCCATTTTGGTAATTGAAGACAACCACTTTAAGAGAGTTTATATAAGGAGATAAGCATAATCGAGCGCACACATACAAGGTAATAATGCGTGTGTGCAAGATGTAAATGCTTACGCAATAAAAGCAAAACCCTCTAGACATATCCAAAGTAAACTCTCTAAACTTCTCCCCCATTGGCATCGATTGCCAAAATGGACGACAAGTTTAGAAAGCCAAAATAGTAGGTGGTCCTCCAAAAAGTGTGTACTTCTCAGCAAATGAGTGCAGAAGAATACACAAATACACTGATAAGTAGTTGGAGGAAAACAAACTACATTGAGGACCCAAAGATTGCAAATAAAAGGATCGTATGCCACAAAGACATACAAAGATGGAGGCAAGCAATCAAAGAATTCCAGATGGAACAAACAATCATATGGTCCTTCGAACCACATGAATAAAAGATATTATGATAGAGGCAACATAGTGCTTTATCAAAAACTAGAGAAGCTCCCCATGATTTGTGCACTAATATGAGATTTTTGTATTTGACACAGGTGAACAAAATAGGATCGTTGCTCCCCCAGAATTAATAGAAACACACGACGAGTGCAAGAAGATAGATGAGACAATAGGCATATCAATTGCACAAAACTAATGGTTGAGCAACATGTAAAGGAAGCAACTTAAGAATAAGCTCAACCAAAGTAATGTGTGTGAGTTATGGCAAAGCACTTGAGAAGACTTAAGATAAGGATGAGCATTGCTCATCAACATAGTCTTGATGAATATGAGATACAAAGTGCAAGACAAATCATTCCCACACACACATACTAGAAAATGGGTTCACAAGCTTACTAATAAACAAAATAAGAACCAATGCTTGTGACAACCCATTGTGAAGATAGGAAGTAAGAATCTTGTCAAGAGGAGGGATACTAATTGAAAATGGCAAAAACCCTCAACAAGACAAGCATGAGGAAAAATAATTTTCACGGCCAAAGAGTGCATCAAGATGTAGGAAGATAAGATACGCACTCAAAACAAATCCTTTCACGTTGCCACCAAAACCGAAAAAGGAAATGCAGCGGTGGACGTGAAAGAAAAGAGGATATCAATTAGAGATGTAACTTCTCTCATGTGACCAAGATTCTAAGTAGAAGACAATCATGATGATATATATATCCACAAAGAAGGATGTACACACGAAATGATTACAAGAAGGAAGAACACTAGATATCCAAAAAGGGAAGTCATAAATATATCAATGAGATCTTTTGCTTGGAAGCATAGCACATGGCCTAATATTTTCTTATTGTATAATATGAACTTCCAACATACAAACATCAAAGACATCCCAACTAGCAGTAAGACATCATCGTTCGGATGCTTTGAGAAAGCAAACAAGTACTACGAGAACAAATCAAGAGATTCATGCCATGATGCAACCTGGAAAAGAAAAGACAGGTTGGGTCCTTTGCAAGAAAAGAATGCATGAAGTGGATACTTGTTACCGAGACAACATTGGATTGATGTAGTAGATAGTTGTTATTTGATCATCCTAACTTGGCTCCAATAATCACATGGTCTCAACATCTTCCTTATAGGTGAGCCGAGCATCCAATGCATCTCCAGTTGTTCCTGGAACAACAAAAACAAACAAAATGGTGCCCAAACTCATTGGCACCAAAGAGTTAGAAAACCAGCAATACATAGGACAAACTCCACACACATATGTGCATATAGGTATGAATTTGAATTTCATGCACACCTTAGCCAATTTATGACAGGGTGAAGTTTCCCTTATATATTGGGTCAAAAGAGGAAAGCAAGCAAAATAAGTTGTATATAGTAGCTAGATATGCATGCTCAAGACTCTCAAGAATCAACTCAACACAAAGTTGATAAGTCATCAAAAGACAAGATATCAAGTGACAATAAGATCCTAAAACAAAAGAACTATCACTTGAAAGATATCAATTAAAAGATACATCAAGGAATGAGATATCCATTGACACATGTCAAATAGAAGGCAACAAGAAACCAATTGAAGGAAAACAAACAGAGGTATCTAGTTTCTAACAGAGAGCTAGGTTCCAACAAACAAAGCCCTCTACAAATTTTCATGATGGCACAAAGCATCATAAAGAGCAAGACTTTCCTCCCATCAACACACACTTGATGGGGATCAAATGATTTTATGATGGGTGAATAAAGAGAGTGTTTTAAAGAGAATAGGATAGCTCCCCCAAGGGACGTGCACTATATAGAATTTGCATTTGAATACAAAACGCACACGATGGGATCATCACTTTCTCTATATCTATAACCACACTAGACATGTTAAAAATAGATTCATAAGAGGCAAGAAAGACAAACAAAACACAAAATACAATGTAAAGATGATTATCAATTCCAATCACATGATCGGAATACCAATTGTCAACGACAAGAAGTATTTTTGAAATGATACTCATTGGTAGATCACAAATATATCCAAGATCATCTTTACCCATAAAACGCAAGCAAATGTCACTTGTAGAGCTAACATGCCACCTAGGAACAAGATAATTTACAATATCAACACTAAGTGGCAATACGTCAAATGTACACATTTTCTTGGTTTGTAATATGCACATAGCATATTACTCCCCCATAATGTGATAAACCAATAACATTAACAAGTGGCAAATTAGAACCAGCAAGAGATACTTAATGGACCATATAGAATTTGAATTTCTCATGAGTAAGACATACCACATAGACACTAGATAATCTTGAAGCATCAAAACTAAGTGGTATTCCCCATGTATACACATTTATAGGATTGTGAGGTGTGCAAAGCACATCACTCCCCCACAATGGAATAATCCATTAATCTCTCACAAGAGCCAACAAAAATACAGACAAGATGCAAATAGGCTCAATACAAGACTCTCATGTACATGATGTGTAAACCAACATACACATACTTAATTACTCAAGATAAGCAAGTTGGAAGCACAACATATACAAACGCATGCAAGGTACAAAACCACAACATGCAAAAGGGGGCAAGCACCTAACAATGTAAACAGTTTAAGTATAAGTTACCGTAAGGAGGCACATTGGATATAATATAGAAACTCGATAATCCAAATGACTTGGCTTGAGATAATATGAATTATGAAGACCCCTTAATTCTTAATTATGTATCCAAGTCTCTAATGTCCTCCATAGTCACCTATTGATCAAGTTTGAGCTTGTTGGTCCCCAACTACGTTGGGTCCTAAGAAGTTAATCACAATAGGCTTGGCTACCCAAATGGTTCTTTTCTTGACACCATTTTGAGTACCAACAAACTTGGCAAACACATTGCCAACCTTATCCTTCCCAAGGGAATAGATATCATCAATAGTGATTGGGTTGGATAAGTTACCTCTTGTGCAAGACGAAGCGACGTGACCCTTCTCACGACATAAGTAGCAACATCTACCCTTTTCTTTCTTTCCAGTTGATTTTTCACCTCGGGGAGTGTTGGTTTGGGTCTTATTGGGAAGAGGCCTTCCTTCAACTTGTAGTTGAATATGTGATTGAGTTTGTGGCCGCTTCCCTTGTTGCTTGTGACTTTGAGACTTCGTCTTCAGAGGGCAAGATCTAACATGGTGCCCTTTAACTTTGCACTTGAAGCAAATGATTTTGGCCGAATTCTTGACTTGTTCTAGGCCCCTCTTGTTCTTGTTTGAGTTTACTCCAAACTCATTTTTGTCATTCGGAGATGTTTGCTCACACAGGACATTGTTGAGTGTGGGCATCCCTTCATGACACTGTTCCAAGTCTTTCTTCAAAGAAGTGACTTGGGCCTTGAGCTCTTTGATTTCCTCTGCACGGTTAGTATCAATGCAAGTACTAGAGGAAGCGTAAGCTTCAATGTTAGAGCAACAAGGCAAGGAAAGTAACTCATCACACGAGGTAGCAACATTATGAGTAGACGAATTACGAGGACTAGCACATGGAAATATAGTACTTTGATCAGAAGTAGTGCCATTGTCCACATGAGGCTCGCTTGATGTTACCTTGGTGATGATAGCCTCATGAGCTAACTTTTGCACATTATGGGATGTTAGAAGATCGGCATGAGAGCTTGTGAGCATTACATGGTTTTCTTCCAACTTCCCATAATTGCTAGTTAGTAAATCAAGTTGAGAACGTAGCTCAACATTCTCCTTCAATGTTGATACTTCAAAAGAGGTAGAGTTAGATGTACAAGTATAATCAACAATATGAGAGGAGTAAGTAGCAAATAGAGACTTCTCATGAGTAGATTGAAGCTCCTCATAGATCTTAGAGGTTTTGATGAGCTCTCCCTTGACATTATTGCATTCAAGGAGAAGGACCTCAAAATCCTTTTTAAGTTTATCATGAGCAACTTCAATCTCTCCTTTTGAAGATCTTAAGTCTCTACATGCTTGATGACTCTTCTCAAGTTCAAGTTCAAGTTGTTCACTTTTAGCTTGTTCATGATTAAGTGAATCATTACAATTTTCAAAGTAAGAAAGAACATCTTGGAACCTTTGAAGAGAGTTATTTTTAGCTTTATGAAGAATTTTACTGATCACATAGATATTTTCAGTCAAGTCATCATCATCATCCTCATCGCAAATATCATCGTTATTGCACAGGGAAGATGATACCTCATTATTACCTCTTGCCATGAGGCACATGTGAACAGGAGGAGTTGATGATGATTCTTTTGGTGAATCAGATTCTTCATTAGTCACAAGTACTTCATATTTCTTGATTTCCCCTAAATGGTTAGTCATACAGCAACTAGGGAGAAACAAGATATTTTGATCAAGAGGACACGAGGAAGCAGGCATATCACCACAGACATTTGTCAAGGAATCTTTAGGTGAAATGCATGACCTATCAGCACAATAATTTACACTATGTGTGGTGCTAGATATGCTCGTGTCCATAGAGGCTATGCCATTTTCATCAACATATATTTCTTCACTCACCATGTCATTACCTTGTGAGATTGAAGATGCTGAGGTGTGCAAGCAATCGGATATGGAAGTAGTGGTGGACTCTTTAGGATCGAAAAGAGTGAAGAGCTCATGCACCAACTCCTTCATCATAATACCGTCTTCATCAAGATTGGACCCACCATATATATCTTCAAGTTTAGTCCAAACTTCATGAGCTGACTTGCAAGTCGAGATAGACTTAAACACTTCAGGACTTATGGTTCGATGAATGGCAAGAAAAGCCTCGCAATCAAGATACATTTCATTAGTAGATGAAGATGCATCATCCTTTTTGTCGGCAATCCCTTCAAGAACAATTCGTAAAGTATTTGGGCCCATGGCCCGAAAGTGATGAAGCATACAAATTCTCCATAGGGTATAATTTGTGCCATCAAAGTCAAAGATGCCATTGTGCACTAATCCAATAGTCGACATCGATACTCTCTAGGTCGTGAAACCTAATTAAAGAGAGACCTAGCTCTGATACCAATTGAAAATACCTCGATGACGCCTAGAGGGGGGTGAATAGGCTATTTAAAAGCTTCTTCAGATTTGGCTTGAACCTGATGCGCAAATAAACTAAGAGGGTACTTGTCAAGCACAAATCCTAAATGCACTAGGCACTGCAACGTGTATCAACAACACGATCTACTAAGATGGACACAATGCAGTTACTAACAAGCACAAGTAAGTTACACAAACTTACTTGAGCTATATCACACGACAAGTAGGTGAACAACACAAGATACTAGATCACACTATATCACACGATATATCAAGGGATGCAAGTATGTACGTGTGAATATAGAGGGTATGCTTGAATGACTAATCTTGTACAAGAAATAGCCAACACAATATAATGAGCACAAGCAATATGCAATGTATGTATGCTCAAATAACACAAGTAAACCACAAGTAAGGAGTTAGGGTTAAGGATAACCAAGGTCACTGAGACGAAGATGTATCCCGATGTTCACTTCCTTGGAGGGAAGCTAGTCACCGTTAGAGAGGTGGATGTTACCACGAAGGCACACCAACGCCACGAAGGCTCGCCCTATTCTCCCTTTGCGATAACACCACGAAGGCGTTTCTCAACCACTAGTGGTAAGCCTTTGAGGTGGCTTCCAAACCCTCACAAACTTTTCGGGGGAAATCACACGAATTGATTCCTCTCCGAAGAACTCCTACCGCCTAGGAGTCTCCAACCTCCAAGAGTAATAAGATCACGGGGAATGCTCAAATCACAAGTAGCTTGGGTTGAGAGAAGGAGAGGGAGAAGATCTATCTTTTGATTGGAACAACTCTCAAAGGGGCTCACAAATGCTCTTGGGATCTAAGATTTGGAGTGAGCAAATGTGTGTGAGGTGGAAATGTGTTCTTATGAGGATAAATATGTGTTGGGCAACCCTCTCACGAAGTGGGGGGTATTTATAGTGGGGACAGAAAAAGAGCCGTTGGGGACACTTTAAGTCACACAGGGTCCGGACGTCCGACAAAGGTCGGGCGTCCGAGACCTGTAGGCATGACTGGAACTCATCTGAATTCGTCAGCGTCCGGACGTCCGACAGGGGTCGGTCGTCCGAGGCCTGTAGATGTGCCTGAACATATTTGAATTCATCAGCATACGGACGTCCGGAGTGGCCCGGAAGTCCGTGTTATACAGCACAATTTCTACTGGTGGTAGGTTCCGGATTTCCGACGGGTGTCGGACGTCCGGTGCTCGGACGTCCGGAGGGAGCCGGATTTCCGAGATATAGAACTCAATTTCTACTGGTGCAGGCTACCGGATTTCCGGGACTTGGCCAGACATCCGGGCCTCGGACGTCCGGAGGGAGCCGGAAGTCCGAGTTATATGGCTCTGAATTCTCTGGTATAGGATTCCAGATTTCCGAACTAGTCGGTCGTCCGGTCCTCGGATGTCCGAGGCACTGGTTCTGTTTTCAGATAACAGCAGAGCAGTGGAGATGTGGTCTGAATAGAAAGTGAAGATGTAGTTTGAGCAAGTTCATCGCAAAACCTGTGATCCCCTCTTAATAGTGCGGGATCCCTAAGGACTCAAGAATCATAAAAGAGTACTGATGATCCATACTTGAGTGTATACTTTTATTCGCTGATCATCACTCCGCACAACTAACGTCAAAGGAACTGATACCTTTGAGTTAGCCCTTTCACCTGAGCTTGATGTTGTTGTTCCTTCTTGGCTCAAGTTGAAAGCAAGACATGATGAAGTCTTCAAGTAGCTTTCCCATACACAATGCGGAAAGCCTAGCTTATGTATTCATCTTCATTTGTCCACCATGTGAACATCCACAAGAATCAAGCATGAAGTTCTCAAGAATGCTTATCTTGATCTTGTCCTATCCACCATGAGAACATCCACAAGAATCAAGCATGTAGTGCTCGGGAATGCTTATCTTGATCTTGTCCTTGTTAGCACATGAGGTTGTCCTTGTGAGCACATGATCATTGACAATAGTTTCAATGATATATTCATGCTGATCCGCTTGAACTTGCACACCACAATCTTGATGACGATCACCACTTGACGTCATCCTTCATGGGTTGTATGAGATCTTCCTTTTGACGCAAGCCCAGTGGAAGCACACCTAAACCCCCACATAGGAGTCTCACAAAGACCATGGGTTAGTACACAAACACGTAATGGACAATGCTTACCATACCATGGGATCACTTGATCCCTCTTGGTACATCTTGTACGCTTTGTGTGTTGATCATCTTGATTTACTCTTTGTCTGAGATCTTGATCAACATAGTGTTTCTATGACCATTCTTTGGATAATACCTTGAATAACATCTTGGTCATCATATAAACTCCTTGAACCCAACAGATGGACTTCAAGAAGTGCCTATGGACAAATCCTATAAATATAACTTAAAGCAACCATTAGTCCATAGGAGTTGTCATCAATTATCAAAACCACATATGGAGATATATGCTCTAACACCTGGTTGATAGGACGATAGTCTTGAACCAATCGATTTGTCCGATCCTTCTTCTTAACAAAGAGAGAAGGTGCTTCCCAAGCAGAGGAACTCGGACGGATGAAACCCAGACGGAGCGAGTTGTCAATTTCTTGCTTATGTTCAAGGAGTTCATGTGGTGGCATTTTATAAGGACGTTTGGCAATAGGAGTGGTACCGGGTACCAAGTCAATGACAAACTCGACAGCTCGAGCAGGGGGAATCCTCGGAAGTTCTTCTGGGAAGACATCTTGAAATTCTCGGACCACTGGAATGTTTTCAATCCCTTCAAGAGGCGACGCATTTAATGCATTCAAAGCATACAGCCGTGCCTCAGCATTACGGACGATATGAGCATGGTAGCTTATTAATTCATCTGAAGGGTGTAGGAGGTGGACGGTTTTTTTGGCACAAACGACCGATGTCGTATGAGCTTTCAACCAGTCCATCCCCAGTATGAGATCAATGTTGGAAGAACTTAATAACATGGGGGAGGCAAAGAATACCAATCCTTCAATTTCAATGGGGACATTGGAGCAGACCATGGAGGGTCGGCATTGGCCTGAGGGAGTGTTTACCACTATTGGGACATTCATCTCTTCGTACTTAATGCCATGCATGAATGCAAAACTTTCCGATATAAAGGAATGCGATGCCCCTGTATCAAACAATACAGAAGCGGGTATTGAGTTAACGAGAAGTGTACCCATCACGGTAGCAGGCTGGTCTTGAGCTTGACCCACATCAATGTTTTTGGCCTGACCATGAACATAAGCAGGCTTAGCGTTGAAGTTGCGGTTCTGGTTGTTACCACTACCAGTTGAGGGAAGTGTCAGCTGATTCGGATTCTGCCTACAGTCTCTAGCACGGTGACCTGGACGGCTACACTTGAAGCATAGCCCATCCTTAGGACGGGAAGGAGGAACTCGAGGCGGTGGAGCTGGAAGCCTCAGTTGCCTAGGTGGTGGAGGAGGCAGGCGAGGTGCAGCATAGGACGGCCTCGGAGCAGGAGCAGGTGCATGGTACATGTTGTTGGGAATCCAGATCTTCCGCTTCTGTGTAGATGAGCCCGAAGATGAGCCCATGTCACGGTTGCGCTTGCTGCTATCTTTGTATTCCTGCAGACCAATCTCAACCTGAATAGCCTTGTTCACCAGGGTGGCGAAATCGGCATAGTCCTGAACGAGGAGTGTCAGCTTGATATCAGGGTGGAGGCCTTCATGGAACTTCTCCTGCCTGCGTGCATCAGTTGCAATGTCTTCTTCAGCATAGCGAGATAAGTCCAGAAATTCCCGCTGATAAGCATCCATAGCCTTGTTTCCCTGGACCAAGTTGCGGAACTCACGCTTCTTCTGGTCCATGATTCCCTGAGGAATGTAACGAGCACGGAAAGAAGCCTTGAACTGTGCCCAAGTGATGATAGTTCCATCGGGCTGAGAGCGCCTGTGGATGTCCCACCATTGAGCAGCGGGGCCCTTCAGAAAGTAGGCGACAAAGTTGACATAGCTCGCCAGGGGCACATTGGTAGACTCAAGATTGTAAGAAATGTCACGGAGCCAGTCATCAGCATCAAGAGGCTGAGTTGAGCTGCGGTAGATCGCAGGGTTGAGGCGGCAGAAGTCTTGCAGTGTCACGCCTTGCGGTTGGTTCATGTTCGGCCTTTGAAACTGATCCATGAGCCCTTGCATAAACTGGCGGTTCAGCTCAAACTGTTGGATCATCCCTGCCATATACTCAGGAGGCGGGGGTGGTGCATCGTTGGCAGGGGCACGCGGGCGGCCAGCTGGTCTAACCATCCTGTTAAATATTTAACAGGGGTAGTTTAGCTTAAAGTAATTGCAAAGGCATCGCATGCATTCATGAAGTAACCAAGCATGATGAAAGGGGAAATGCAATAGATACTCCATAGTTGTTGAGTTCGACATACAAACCCATACATAAGTTCGATTACAGACTAACGATTACAAATTCGAAATTTGGCGATAGCCCGGACGCATTAGACGATACCCTGGACTCACTAGGCGGCACGCAGGCACGCGGTGGAAGAGTACCACAACGAGATGTAGCGATAAGGCTACATCAACGTCGGAGAGGACGATCGAATACTGGTAGCTAGCGGTGATAGAAGGTAGGGATAGGACCCTGTGTCCCGTTGTGACTCTGGTGAGGGCACCGCATCCAGTCGAGGAGCAGAGGTCCAAGTGCAGGGGTTCTACCCCCAACATCAGTCCTGCTCGGCTCGCGGATGCGCATAGGGGGACCCCTCGGGCAGTGTGATGGCTGCAGCTCTGTCAAGGCGTAAAGACGAGCGCGCGTAGCATATAGCTCCATAGTCAGAGCTCAGAAAGCACGATCCAGAGCCTCAGTGTACTGCACCAGAAACCACGCGTCGTAGCGACGCGTCACGTAGGGGGCGCAGACAGCGATGTAGGAACGGTCGCTGCGCTCCCGAACGTCAGAAGCGTAGGCAGTGAGATCAAACCCAGTCTCATCCCCAGCAGGAGCATGCGGGATGTATCTGAAAGGGCTCTCCTCCAGGTGAGGGTACGCTCCACGGAGACGGGTGATGGCGATGTAGGCCGCATCATGGACGACCATCTCGACCGACACTCCAATACCACAAAAGACATGGCGCTCGAGGGTCTCGCCGCCCCTCTGGTCGAAGATGCGAACCTCAGCCTGGTACTGGTATTGGTTGTACTCACGGAAATCCTCGAACACAGTGTACTCGGGGTACCAGCGATATCCCAGCCTGGTCAGGAGGTCGACCAAAATAGCCGGGAACCCAGTCGTCTCAGTGGCCTGTGTCAGGCGGACGTGCTGTCTTGCGGGACGCATCTGAAAATAAGATTGACGGATGTCAAATGACAGTGTGTGTAACATATATTCAGGAGAAAGAGTAGATAGTCCAGCGCTCTACGTCGATGTGATTATGAGAACCTAATGTTGGAGTTAGTAAAATCTTTGACCCGAAAGAGAAGAGAGAGTAGAGCCCAGAGTATAGGAAAGGAGTAAAAGATACTAATACCACCCAATTGAGATGTGGGCCCGTAAGCCACAACGTCAGTGTTAGTAAAGTTTTTTTCAAACACTAGACTCAACTTCGGCCAAGGAGTTGGAAAGGGGGCTACCTACACGCAGTCGGCTCTGATACCAACTTGTGACGCCCTCGGTTTAATCGTACTCTAATCATACACGCAAATGCGTACGATCAAACCCAAGGACTCACGTGAAGATATCACAACACAACTCTAGACACAAATAAAATAACATCAGCTTCATATTACAAGCCAGGGGCCTCAAGGGCTAGAATACAGAAGCTCGATAAACACACGAGTCAGCAGAAGCAATAATATCTGAGTACATACATAAAACATGGGGTGCCTTAGAGAAGGCTAGCACAAAAGATACAACGACCGAACGAGGCGAGGCCTCCTGCCTGGGAACCTCCTAACTACTCCTGATCATCAGCGGCCTCCACGTAGTAGTAGGCACCATCGGGGTAGCAGTCGTCGTCGGCGGGTACCTCCATCTCCTGGGCTCCATCATCTGGTCGTAGCAAACGGATCAAGGGGACAAGGGGGGGAGCAAAGCAGCGGTGAATACTCATTCGAAGTACTCGCAAGTCTTACATCAGAAATATTCTAATTATGCATCATTATCAAAGAAGGGGGGTGTTATATGTGGACTGACTGCAGAAATGCGAGAATAGAGAGAGGAGGCCTAGTCCTATAGAAGACTAGCATCTTCAGGGTCTTGCAGCAATAGACGAGAGTAGAACAGGGGTAAAACAATAATAGTCATATTCTTGCAGCAATATTAAAGTGAGGTCACGCCTAAAGATCCTCCCTCGACTCCCTGCGAGGAAGCAATCCCAAGGCAAACTAATTCCAGTTAAGTAACAATTTTAGTTGTATAAGATCGGGGCACAACTCTAAGTCGTCCTATAACCGTGGACACGGCTATCCGAATAGTTAATTTTCATCCCTACAGGGGTGCACCACATGTCCCGTCATGCTCGATAACACTCTGGCCGGACATACTTTTCTGGGTCCTGCCCGGCCTCGGAATATCGACACGTCACAACCCCACCTAATACTAATCAGAGAGGTCAGCCCGCCGGTCTAAATCCTAAGCGCAAAAGGTTCATGGGCCCAATTCCCCTCCGCGCTCCTGCACTATGCGAGGGCGGCCGACGTCAGTCCTAGCATCCATTAATCACAAGCGCAATGCATCTCGGGACCACTCGGGCGCGCGCCACTACGATTGCTGACATCTGGAAAGCTTCGGCTGATACCGCGACGCCGAGTACCCATAATTCTTCCCGCGTAGCCGGTTAGTGCAAAAAGGTCTCCAACCAACCCAGATCAAATACCCAAATCCATTAACATTTTAATTAATCCATCAACACAGTCTCACGGGAATCCACCCGTCTTACAACTAATCACCAAAGATCCCAGTAACATGGTCGAGTAACTGTGTGGTTGTAACATCGGGGGGAATCCGAGGTATCACCCTCGTTGGATTCCGAACAATGTACCCGTCAAGGTGGGCTTAGAGGAATCACCCTCGGGGGTCCCACACTTGAGGGGTTGCACGACAGAGGCGTCATCGGGAATGGTGAAAGAGGAATCACCCTCGATAACCACGACCGACTAGCTATACTACAGAGATATCATCAGGAGTACTTAGCGAGGTGTCACCCTCGGTACCCGATAGTATCTCTGTAGCGTCGTACAACGAAGGAGGTGTATGTGCTGTGTCGGGTCTGGCTCGTCGATCACAGATCGAGATTTGAAAACTAGCGGGACAACTGGACTACGGGGTCAGAGGGGATGACTGCTCCACCTATACTAAGCAGATTTAAAGTACATGACTGAAAGTAGCAGTTCATCAAAAATAGGCTATGCATCACATATAGGAGCTAACTACAATAGTAGCAAAATACTAATGCAAGCAGTAGGAAGAAAGACATAGGCGATATAGGAATGATCAAGGGGGGGTTGCTTGCCTTGCTGCTCTGCGGCAAAGGACTGATCGGCAGGGTTGTAGATGTACCCCGGCAGCAGCGTCAGTCTCATGGTCTACCGGTAAGAAGAGGGGGAAGAAACAACAAATAATAGCAACGGTGCAACACAAAGCATGACATGGCAAGATGCAGGCTAGACATGAGCTAACGCAGCGACATCCGTCATAGACGGGTGGGCAGAATATCTGACGATATTTTCCGGGTATCGGGCTACTACCGGTCATACTAGAAACAATGGAAATGTTCCATGTTTGCTATGCTAGGGACGCGTGACAGACAAATGGACCGTGTATCTGGGTTCGTCTCGTTCTGCTGATCAACTTTTATGTTGAAAATATTTTGATCTGACTTACGGATTATTTAATATTAATTTTTAAAGTTTTATTCAATAATTAGGAATTAAAAACAGATTTAAATAATTTAATAAAATGTTATTATGACATCAGCATGATGTCATGCTGACATCAACAGTTGACTGGTCAACTGACCAGCGGGTCCCGAACGTCATAGGGACAAGTTTTAATTTAGATTAAATATTAATTAATCAGATTAATTTAATGGGGACCCACGTGTCATACTCTAATTGTTATAATTATCCAATTAATTAATTAACTGATATATCTATTTATTTATTGAATAAAAACATTATTTTTATTTTTATATTTAAATTTTCACTTTTCTTTAAAAGGGGTGTGGGGCCTCCCTGTCATAGACAGCGGGGTGCGTTGGCCCCACCGGTAAGTAGCTTTATGCCAAATACGCATTTTTACTCATAGATACATAACCAAACAATTAACGTATACCGCCATATACCGAAATACATATATACATACATACATACATACGTGCATCTCATACATACAAAAATACATACGCAAATACAACGTTTATTTTTATTTCTCTCAAAAACTTTCATCTCCCCCTCTTTGTTAACTTAACACACAGTCTTCTTCTGTGCTTCTCCTCTTCTCAACAGAGAACAAAACTAACTTCAATCTCTCCTACGCGAACATCACGTCGTCGGAACGGAGCGCCGTTCGTCGGAACGGAACCGGGACGGCGAGGGGAACGAGATGGTGGGAGGAGCCTGAGGAGGGGCTCACCGACGTTGATGAGACGGCCCGGTGAAGCCGGAGTTCGTGGGAAGGGGCGGAGGAGACGGCGTGGAGGCGTTCCCGGAGGCGGTGATGACGGATCCGGCGAGGTGGGTCGCCGGAGAAAACCTCCCGGAGGTCGGGGCCGGCCGGATGGCCGGCGTGGTGAGGAGAAGGGGGGTCTCCCTGCCAGGTCCCTCCTGGACCGAGCGGGAGGAAGGGCCGACAGGGGGGAAGACGATGCAGGGGCTTCGGCCGGCGGGCGGATCCGGTAGGGCGGCTCGGGAGGGGGATCTCGGGCGTGGGGTTCCTGGGGGCCTCGTGGTCTTCAGGGGAGAGGAGGGAGAGGCCGGTGGGGGAGGGGGCTCGCCGGCGGGGAAGATCTGACCGAGGGAGGGAGGCTCGGGAGGGAGAGGTGGGAGGTGTCGGTGGGGTGGGTAACGAGAGGAGGAGGTGGGAGCCTCTCGGTGGGGAGGTAGGAGATCGTGGGCACGGGGGCGAGAGGATAAGGTGTCGGTGGGGGGTGGGGGCCCCCACGAGGACAGGTGACGAGAGACGGGGTGAGAGCCCCTCGCGGCGGCTAGGATCGATGGGGGGGAACCAAGGGGGTTCGCTAGGGTTGCTCGCTGCGGTGAGTGTGGCGTGGCCGGCTCGGCCTCTAGGCCGAGTTGGGCCAGGGGCTGGGGGGTTACTTTTCCTCTTTTTTCTTTTTTTTTTCTTTTTTTTCTATTATTTCTAATTCTTTTTAGTACCTAATTTTATTTACTATCTCTTATAATTTATTTTATATACTTTTACTTCTTTCTTTTATTTATTTCTTTTACATTTATTATATTTCTCTTTACTTATTTTGTTTAAGGCTCCACCTCTAAATATATTGGGCTTATCAAATATTCCGAAAGTGCTCGATTCATTTTTATACTTCGCTAGGGAATTTTTATAACTCCCCTGACATTTTCATTTCATCAACCGAATTCTTTCCACGTTTGACTTCATCTTAAAGCATCGAATTTTGATGCGGTTTCAACCAACACGAGATCGTTGATATCATTAACGATGACGTGGCAGCATTAGCGCGGGATCACTGTCGCTTAATTACAATCATTACTGTAGCAAAAGTCGAGGATGTCACAACCAGTTACATTGTGACGTTTGATACACCCAAAGCACTCATACGGTATCTGGGAGTTGCACAATCTCACGATCAAAGGAAAAGATACTTGACATTAGAAAAGTTTTAGCATACGAACAACACGATCTAGTGCTATGCTTAGGATTGGGTCTTGTCCGTCACATCATTCTTCTAATGATGTGATCTCGTTATCAATGACATCCAATGTCCATGATCAGGAAACCTTGATCATCTATTGATCAACGAGCTAGCCAACTAGAGGCTTGCTAGGAACACGTTGTGATCTATTTATTCACACATGTATTATTGTTTCCTGTTAATACAATTATAGCATGAACAATAGACGATTATCATGAACAAGGAAATATGATAATAACCATTTTATTATTGCCTATAGGGCATATTTCCAACATTATATTCACTTAACAAAACACAAGTCTAAAACTTTTGAAAAGTTCAAACAATTCCACAGTGAAGTTGAAAATCATCTTAACAAGAAGATAAAATTACTCTGATTTGGTCGTTATGGTGAATATCTGAGTTATGAGTTTGGCACACACTTAAGACATTCTGGAAGTGTTTCACAACTCACGACACCTGCAACACCATAACGCAATGGTGTGTTCGATCATCGTAATCGTACTTTATTGAATATGGTGTGATATATGATGTCTCTTATCCATTTCCGCTATAGTTTTGGGGCTATGCATTAGAGACAAGTACAATCACTTTAAATAGGGCACCATCTAAGTCCAATGAGACAACACCATATGAATTTTGGTTTGGAAAGAAACCGAAGATGTCGTTTCTCAAAGTTTGGGGATGCGATGTTTATGACAAAAGGCTTCATCCTGCTAAGCTCGAACCCAAAGCGCAGAAGTGCATCTTCATAGGATACCCTCAGGAAACAATTTGGTACACCTTCTATCTCAGATCCTAAGGCAAGATCTTTGTTCCCAAGAATGGATCCTTTCTAGAGAAGGAGTTTCTCTCAAAAGAATAGACTGGGAGGAAGGTAGAACTTGATGAGGTTATTAAACCATCACTTCAATTAGAGAGTAGCATGACACATAAAGATGTTTCTGTAACGCCTACGCCAATTGAAGAGGAAGCTAATGATGACAATCATGAAGCTTCAGATCAAGTCACTTCAGAACCTCGTAGGTCGACAAGGACACTTACTATCCCTAAGTGGTAAGGTAATCCTGTCTTGAAGGCAATGTTGTTAGCCAACGGTGAACTTACAAGATATGAAGAAGCGATGACGGGCCCGGATTCGAACAAATGGCTAGAGGCCATGAAATCTGAGATAGGATCCATGTATCAAAACAAAGTATGGACTTTGGAGGACTTACGTGATAATCGTAAGGCCATTCAAAACAAATGGATCTTTAATAAAAAGACGAATTAGGATGGCAATGTCACTGTCTATAAATCAAGGCTTGTCGCAAGTTCAAGGAGTTGCCTATGATGCGACTTTATCACGTGTAGCAATGCTTAAGTCCATCAGGATTATGTTTGCAACTAGCAGGGTGACCCGCACATTTGCGCGACTAGATTTTCCATGTGTTGTTCTATTTGAGTTTTAACATATTTGCTATTAGCTTTGAACACGTAATTTCTTGTTAAATTTTGTTCATTGATCTTAATAACGTAGACACCAATAAATAACATGGCATTTTTTTCAAATAATAATACACCCCAATCTTGATGGCTCATTAAGTCCTTAGGTTGTTTCCTGCCCTTTCTCGTAATCATTGCTATTTAACTTAGGTTTGTTTAGGGAAAAGGCATGCATTAAGATGAGTCCACACATACAATCCATACTGCAATTTCATTTGCCATGTACCTATAAATGTAATGTATTTGTATTTACTAAAAATTGCTAGAACATTTTCTCTCCGCTAAGTCTTGCATACCTTGTGTTTATTATTTAGCTAATCATGTTCATTTTATTAATTTGATAACTGACCTCTGATTATGCCAATAATTTTCTAAAAAATATATTATTTAGCAAAACTAAAATGATTTATTACGTGATTGACATGACATTTTGTTTCAAACATTTACAAATGTAGAGTAAAAATTCTTTCCCTTCCATTATGATTGTCTATCACACACTCATCAATATGTTAATTGTTCTTATCTGTTGTCATGTACATGACATCTTTACATGGGCATGCATGTGATTATTCTATCAAATCATGGATATGTTGTTTGCATCGAGTTATATATTTTTAGCACAATTCAGATATTATAAAGCATACTTGACATCACATCTTGCTTATCTGTTATCTTCTTGCTTGTGTAATCATAATTTGCTTTCTCAAATGATTCCCATGTTCTTTTGGTGCCTATTTCACTTGCCTATCTATTGCAATATGATTACGAGTGACAAAGTAGACCTAGATCACATCAATCATAGCTTACCATTTATTGAGGTATGAAAAAATTGACAAAATTGACCTCTCAATGAAACAAATTCACAAACTCGACTGCGTTTAAAAAAGATTCACTCAGCTGATCATTTTGTGTGGCGCCAGACAGTCGGACATCACACTACACTATGTAGTGCCTAGCATATGGGAGTTACACTTCTCGTCAACCTCGCACTCGGGGCCACACTCCTGATTGTGTGACGCTTAAGAGAAAGGAGCCACATAACATTGTGTGGCGCCTAACTGAAGGGAGTCACACTACCTTGTATTAAAACTGATGTAACTTTTAATCCGTACATCCGATGAAAACGTGTTTTATATGCAAATTGTGTATTTTTTGGTGTTCTACGCAATTGTGACATTTTTAACTATATTAGGATGATTTTTTATATGAAAATTCTGTTACATAAATGCATCATAGTATAACTGATCAAATTCATTAAGACTTATAAACTTGGCATGATGATAGCCATTGACCTATAGCTCCTGTGCATTTGAATCCTACATGAATTTTGCACTACATAATGTGTATGTTCACTTCATGTCTATCCTTTCCATGTTAGTCATCTTTAACATGTTCATGTCTTGCATCTAAGTGACTAACATGATATAAATAAAATTCTGTTACAGAAAGCTACATTTTATAAGATCCATAGTAAATAATCATGGCATCATATGATTATGATATAATTACGAAAGTTGGAAAATATTATGTCTACTTTAAATTCATGTCATTTTTATACACACTAAATATTTGTGTCACTATATTTTGAGACATTAAAGTATCCAAGGCAATATTTTGTGAGATTGATACTCGTTAAATTCACCAAGTTCCTGGATGTCAACAGAACTTTGCATTTTGTAAAATGTATAGTAAATCAACCATTCTTCATATCATGTTATGTAATTTTCTGTAAGAAAATTTTATTTACTTCATGTTAATCACTTTTACTACAGATTTTACAAAATGCGGCTTTCTGTAACATAATTTCATTTATATCATGTTAGTCACTTAGATGCAAAACATGAACATGTTAAAGATGATTAACATGGAAAGCATTGGCATGGCGTTGATGTATACATGATGTATCACAAAACTCATGCAATATGCAAATGCATAATAGCTATAGGTCAATGGCTATCATCATGCCAAGTTTGTAAGTCTTAACAAATTCGGCTAGTTATACTATGATGCATTTTTGTAGCAGAATTTTTATCAAAACAATTATCCTAATATAGGTGAAAATGTCACCATTGCGTAAAACATCGAAAAATACAAAATATTCATATTAGACACGTTTTTATTGAATGTACGGATTAAAAGTTATATCAGTTTTAATATAAGATAGTGTGACTCGTTTCAATTATGCGCCACACAATGTAGTGTGGCTGCTTTCTCTTAGGCGCCACACAATCAAAAATGTGGCCCTAGGTGCCACGTTGGCCAGTAGTGTAACACCCATATGCTAGGCGCTACATAGTGTGACGCCCAGGTGTCGGGTGCCACACAAAAGGATCAACTGGGTGAATTTTTTTTTAACACAGTTCAGTTTGTTAATTTGTTTCGTTCAGGGATTAATTTTGTTGATTTTATTTTGAGGTACAGTCTATGAGTGGCATGATAAACATATCTTATTGCATAGTCCCTCGTTTACAAATGTTAGTCACACAGTTTTAGATTTTAAGTTTTGGTCATAATGGTTTATGCACAATATTTTAAATTAATAGTTAAGAGAAATATGATCATGTAAAAAGTGAAGACCATAAGTTCTAATACAAATCCAATGGTATTGTTTAATTTAAAAATCACATGATTATTTCAATTGATTGCCGAACCCTGGATTTGGTTAATTAATGTCTTGATTTTCTAGCGGATGAAATATACTATATGATTTCACGCGATCAGAACACAATTATACTTCCATCGCAAAATATATCACAAACCAACCATGAAAGTGACTGTCGGTTGTAATTACGTGGTGTCCACATGAGTCGTGCTTCCACTTGATCATCACTTCCCGCAAGCTTGAACTTCACACGGCAACAATTCAAGAGCACCAAGCTGTACTTTGCCCTACTCGTATTTATTGTTTTTTCTTTTTCTAGATTATATGAGACCTATGTCTGTTCAGATATGCAAACATAATTTAATTCTATTATTATCCCATACTTTGGTTGTACGTATAAGCTCAAACTTATAATCAGTATTCTACTCTTAACATAAGAATTATTATAGCTAAAAAGTTTGTGAAGTGTGCATGGAAAGGCAACTTCATTTAAATCTTTCATTTAGTCTTTATTAAGAATTAAAAATATTTTTTATAAAAAATAAATAGAAAATAATTATACGTGTCTCTATCTGTACGACATGTTATTTGCTTCTTATTGGGGACCCTATACAATCAATTTTACCACTCTACAGTGCATCTCTACTATTAAAGGGGATCTGCCATCTGTCGTGATGGTTCGACTATGGCAAATCCCCCGCCGCTACAGCTAGCCCTTTCATCGTTTTTCATTCATCCCTCCATAAACCAGGCGGCCCTTTCACCGATTTTTTTTTCCAGCCCTCCATAAACCAGGCGATCAACCGGCACGCTCGGAACAGAAACCCCACCCCTTATGCTGGAACCGCTCCCACGCTCACGCAGCCGCTGCTCGCGGCTCGCCCCGCCTCGCGCAGCCGCCGGTGCCACTGCTCGCCTCGCCCCCACCGATGCCGCCGCTCGCCCCCGTCACCGCCGGTACCGCCGCTTGCCCACGTCCCCGCCGGTGCCGCCGCTCGACCAGTCGCCCGATCACCCCGCCCTCGTCCGTGCCGCCTGAGCCCCCGCCCGCACCCGCCGGTGCCGGCTGAGCCCCAACCATGCCTCCAACGCCGCCAGAACCGTCTCCTATTCATGCACAGTCGGTATTACCTCTTCTTGACTCTGAGAATCTCGTTGGACGCGGATATGAGGCGGGTGAACTGATTGTCGCGTGGTGAAATCCGAGGCCACACAAGGGACGCACGGGCGGTGCTTCCCCAAGCTCCCGTCGGGGCAAGGCACTGGTGGCCTCCACCCTCCCTGGTTTTTCTTCCAAAGGTCGTCTGCTCATCTCCAGGATCCCCTCTTATGTGTTGAGTTGATGTTTATTAAACTTTTTAGACGTTTAGTTTTGGAAAGTTCTGTCTTTAGATCATCCGTAGAATTGAGTATCTTATTGACACGGGAAATTTCAAGGCTAAGAGAAACCGTTTGCACAGCTAAATTTTGTTCACCATTTGTCATGTACACGTTGATATACTCTTCACAAGAGAACATAAGTTTCCAAAAATCTCTTATTTTCTGCTTGGAGGGTAACACAAAAATAAGCTTCAGTAATTTCTTTCCACATGCCCTCTTTCGAGATAGTTTGTTCTTCAGTGAGTTTTTTAACTTATATATGGTGAGTTTGGGTAAAAGATTATACTGTCTTTGCATTTATAACACTGAAAAGTAATTCCACAGTTACATTTGCCAATTTAATAGAATTCGTTTGAGGTCAACAAGGAGGAACGCCCCCCGGGGAATGTTGATATTGAGCTAGGTTTGCAAGGCGATGTATCAGGTACCGCACAACTAGGTTTGGATGGCTTCTTTGAACAGGTGCATCATTTTCCTTTTCTGTATTTTCGAGTCTCTTTCTGTGTGAACATAGCCGGTAGAATTTATGTGGCATGATTTTCTTCTTGTGAGTTGAACTTTGTGTTATTATGACATTCAGGTTAGGGAGATTGAGTAGTTGCTTGAGACCTTGGCAAAACTACTCAAGGATCTTCAGGTGGGTAAGGAGTACCAAATTGGAGTTGTCCAATTTATCTAAGTTCAAATATTAGGGTCTCCTATACGAGTTTGGACCAACAAACCTCAGTAGTATTGTACTTCACAGTTTGTGGCTTTCTATATTGTCAAGTGTCACATATGGCCATATGCCTATACAATGCCAATCAAGTGTCGTTTCCTTTAAATTTAGAGTGGACCGGCTTCCATCATAACAAGAATGCAAATAAGTTGATCTTCAAATAATGTTATTTATCCCCAAAATCAGTTTAATTGAACGGTTATTTGAACAATCATGACATCCATCTCTCTAACAGTCTTAGATCTTTATGTAGAACTCAAATGAGGAATCAAAAGTTGTCACTAAGGCATCAATTATGAAAGGTACCATATGCAATTTTCATTGTTTTCTTCACACATGACAGTGCAAACATTTTTTCCCTTTCTCCACTTTTTTTCCAATATGTTCCTTTTTACTGAATTGCAGATATCAAAAGGTGCATGGAGAAGGATGTTAACGAAGTGACAAAGGTTGCACGGCTCACAAAATCAAAACTACATCAATTGAATAAAGAGGTGAGTTCATTTGCGCTACTGTAACTTCCACGATGCATATGCTTTGACAGTGGTAGTAGATGACAACACGTTTGAGTTATAAGGATCTTCACTTTTATTTGTCATTGACAGAATGGAGACATGTCTCTACCGGCACAATTTTATGAGGTTTACTTCATGTAGGAATTAAATATTTATTTCTCTGCAAGCTTTTTGTTGTATTTCCACAAAACTCATCTCTAGATCAACTATCTATGTGGCTATATTTATATGTAGTCGTGGGTAATCCTAATCATTTTTCCTTTGTTGACCTTACTCTCTTGTAAAATTCTTCAGATATGTTGCCCATAATTCAAGCTTTGTAAAAGGCCAAATCTTTCTATATGGCCTTGTTGAACTTTATTATTCTGTATTGAACATTGCAGGTGAGGATGAAAGCTTAGTCGGTAGACTATTTAGTACAAAATGTGTTCGGGCCTTGCTGTGAGAATCAGAGAGAGACAATCATCACTAGGATAAGTGCTCATCCGAACACGCTGAAGAAGCACACTTACAAGAAACACATACTGTCACATATGGAGAAGCTCGTCGCAACTGGAGGTCGTTCCAACATCCATGTGCTCTGTACTCTTAGGTTGTAATTCTGATGTTGTTTGTAACTAACACAAATATGCTCTCTTCTATGCACATAAAATTAGCCCAGGATGCATCGAGCTGCCAGACCTGAATGCAGTTTGGCGCATCAAAACTGAGGGGTAATACAATCTTTTTCATATGCCTTCTTTCCCAAAACCGAAGCATCAAGTTTTCTATCTGCTACTATTTTCCTCTTCTTCGTAAGCAAATGCTGGCTTTTCTATCCTTTTTCTTATCTCTCGAGTTCGGTAAGAGATGAATCATGAAGGAACAAAGAGAGTTCCTTCTGCCTGGAGCATGAGAAAAAGGAGAGAAGACATGAATCCACTTGTTTCACTATACATTATGAGTTCAAATTGGTCCGTTTACATGTTGTTGTAGTTGACCAAGTAGAATGACAACATAGGGAGAGGTCTGGATCTACTCTAATAATATGTGCTCCTATGAGGGTCTGGTTGTAGCTGGCTACTTTTTCTCAATGCCCAGGTTCCACATCGTACGCTTACCACTTATTTGTTCGAATGGAGTAGATTGAATATATTTGTGTTTCTACCTAAACTAATAGAATAGTGTATTAGATCCAGGCTACACATCTTTGGTGCGTAGTGGGGGTGAGCTATTGTATTTCCTGAGGACTGAATGGTTCTCAATTGTTAAGCTGGAATCTTGCTTTGGATTATATTAGATCTTTACTACCTCGTGTGCTCCTTTTGTTAGATTATTTTTTCATCTACCTTGTGTGCGTAGTGCTCTTAGTGACATGAGTTGGAACTTTTGTTATCATCTACTCTACAGGATATACTGGACAATCTAGAATTTGCAAAGGGGCGTGCAGAATCAACATGGGGTTCTGTTAGAGCTGCAATGGGCATCCTGAACCATTCCCAGTCAAATATGTTGCAATTGGAAATGAAGATTGTGGGAAAGAAAATTACCATGGTAAATTTTCAACTGAAATTCATTCCACACTCAAGTATTTTTTGTGGTAATCTGCACACTTAAAGCCCTGTGCACAGTATTAAGATATACAATCGAGGAGCAGGAAGCATAGCTGGGCCATGATATATATGTGCTAAAATAAGTAACATATGCAATCAAACGAAAATAATATGTGATTTCGTGCTTGCTCGTCGAGAGTCACATTTGTTCATATGAAAAATCACAAGAATATATTAGCGTGCAACGCACATCATGTACATAATTCGAATTTGTCTGACCTACTCATATAAGCTGACAATCTCATTTTATAATCATCCATTCAATTTTCTGTCACACATTTCTAAGTATACGGAGGAGAGGGATATCAAGTCAAAAGTTTTTGATGAGGCCATGTTTCTCATTCTAGGATTTTTCAGGCCAAGCAGTGCTTATATATATCATATAGAAATCCCTTAAACTTAAGAGAATATGTACTCATCATCAGAGTGGTCTGATCGCGCGAAGAAAACTTTACATCCATCTGATAATGGGAAGATTACTGTCCAATGTCTTATGATAGATAGCAATGATCGCCTTTCTAAGGTCCCAAGGTTTAGATTCAGTGAATATGATTCATTCTAACGCTGACCAAATAGTGATATTGTGGATTAATGTTCTCCTATTTTAAGAGCATTATGTACCCGAGATAAACCGATATGCCCGCAACAGCTAAGAAAACACGAAAGTGGTTATGTGTCCCTTAATTATTTTGGTTGATTTTGCATGTAAAGTGTTTCTATCTTATCATAACTCCCTATTATAGTGTATAAATTTTACTTGAACTATAGAGAACCCAACTATTTTCTACTGATATGATATGTCTTTAGATACATGACATTCTCTAATTCTATTGAACAGGTAACTGCCTTAAGTTCTACAATGCTATAAAAGAGGCCTATCTAGACATCCTCATGATTTCAAATTATGATGGTTCATCTACACCACTTGACCATCCTGCTAATTTATATGATTTCCATGTATGCTACTTGCTACCAGATCTATTTGCCTTCCTTGTTGTATAGATCCTATAATTCTATCTCATGTTTTGTCACCGAGGTCGAGTACACTCAAGTTTTTTTTCTGAGATCTTGAGGAAGCTTCTTCTTTTTAGGTATATACCTCTCGTAGTGGGTCCAAGGTCGTATGGTTCCTTAGCATTTCATATACGATTAAAACGGTAAGAATATTAGATCGAGGTATTTTTTTCGAAACCATGCAAGAAAAGTGCATTTGATCATTATAGAAGAAATAATAGTATCTAATCTCATATTACAAATCTCAAAAGAAAAGAACGACCTCGTCACAGAGAAGTGAAATCGAGCTGCCCCGTCACAGAAAAGTGCTTGAACGCAATATGCTCCTCCTCGGTCATTTGAAGGATATATGAAAACTTTCATGAGAATTCACATGAAGGTCAAACATTTTGTAGTACATATACCTCCTCTATAGATCTTTTTTTTTCTTTAGGTTTGGAAGTAGTCTAGGCCTTTAGCGAGAGTATATTTTCTAGAAAATAAGAATTAGTTATTTCATTTTTATACTCACCAGAGTTCATGTTTCCCCCTTTTTCAGTTGTGAGAGGAACTTTTTAATTTTCCCTTCATATAGCGATAGGAGGTATTGCTTAAGTCTCCTTTCAACTATATCATAAAAAGA
Source organism: Hordeum vulgare subsp. vulgare (assembly GCF_904849725.1). Taxonomy (NCBI): domain Eukaryota; kingdom Viridiplantae; phylum Streptophyta; class Magnoliopsida; order Poales; family Poaceae; genus Hordeum; species Hordeum vulgare. The sequence continues at coordinate 397,146,012 of NC_058520.1, read as the reverse complement.
GATTGACACAAAGTAAACAAACATATGTTTTGGAAGCTAATATTTCCTACTATTTTGTTTTTTGTTTTTCTGGCACCCCCCTTGAAACAATGCTATGGATACTTCTTTTGGTGTTGAGTCGACTTCAGTTTCAGTATCTACTCACCGAAAAATTGATATCACTGTTTTATGAAGAAAGAATGATATCAGTAAGAGTACAAGGTTAGAGACAAAGACAAAGATAGACCTTCTTAAGAACATGTATTGTATGCTAGGAAGACAACATGTTTGCAAACATTGAGTAAAAAGATTAGAAAGACATCTGGATACATATTTTTTACTCCGTGGCAACGCACAGGTCTTTAGCTAGTTAAGAAGTAATGGATGGCATGCAGTCCGAGCATCATCAGTCGCTAAATTTAAAAAACTAGCTAATAGTTTGACCGACTAACCAACCTCGCTTGTCTTGTTTCTTGAACAGCATTGTCATTTGGTATACTACTTCATCTTTCACGTGATGGAATCCATTGGCATCTACATCACGACTGCTCCTTTTTCTAGATAAATATGAATAGTACTTGATGGTCTGTCCTATTTCAATGAGACCAAACTCTTCTACTCCCTCCATAAACTAATATAAAAACATTTAGAACACTAAATTAGTAAGCTAAACGTTTTTATATTAGTTTACGAAGGGAGTACCTGATTTTATTTGTTCCTTTTCACATGAATGCAGACCGTTTTCCTTGTCTTCATCTGAGCAGTTCCTTTTCTATTTCTTGCGTCCGGTTAATCTTGGTTGTACATTTTCTTTTGTTTTAATTATAAATTTTGATTGATGGATATCAAGACAATGTCTTAATGATATTTTTAAGAAAAAGTTGTATATGATGCAACCGAATGGTTTTGTGGATCCTAAAAATACTAACAAAGTGTGGAAGCTCCAGCGATCCATAAAAGGTGCAAGCATCTCGGAATTGGAATCTTTAATTTGATGAAGTGATCAAAGCGTTTAGGTTCATACAAATTTATGGAGAAGCTTGTATTTATAAGAAAGCGAGTGGGAGCTATATAGCATTTTGTATATTATATGTGGATGACATATTGCTGATTGGAAACAATATAAAACTTTTGTAAAGAGTGAATATATATTTGAACAAGAGTTCTTAAATAAAAGACCTCGGAGAAGCTCCTTACATATTAGGCATCAAGATCTATAGAGATAGATCAAGACCCTTAATAGGACTTTCACAAACCACATACCTTGATAAGGTTTTGAAGAAGTTCAAAATGGATCAGTCTAACAAAGGGTTCTTGCCTGTCTTACAAGGTGTGAAATTTAGTAGGACTCAATGTCAAGTAACTTCAGAAGATAGAGAAACCATGAGAGTTGTCCCCTATGCATCAACCATGAGCTCTATCATGTATGCAATGTTGTGCACAAGACCAGATGTGAGCCTTGGCATAAGTATGACCGAAAGGTTTCAAAGTGATCCAGGAGTGGAACACTTGACAACGGTCAAAAATATCCTTAAGTATCTGAAAAAGACTAAGGAGATGTTTCTCATTTATGGAGGTGATCAATTGCTCGTCGTAATGGGTTACGACGATGCTCCTTTGACACTGAATGGTGGAGCAGTCAATTAGTGTAGCTCCAACAAAGCGTGGTAGCAGCATCTATATGTGAGGTGCAATATATAATTGCTTCGGAAGTAGCGCAGTAAGGAGTGTGGACGAAACAGTTCATGACACATGTTGGAGTCGTGCTAACTGCACTAGATCCGCCGTCTCTCTTCTGTGACAACACTAATGCCATTGCTCTAGCTAAGGAGCCGAGGTTTCATAAATAGACCAGTCATATAAAGTGCCGCTTCAGTTACATCCATGATTACTTCAAGGAGGAGGACATATAAATTTGCAAAGTACATACGAATCTGAATGTTGCAACCACCTTGACTAAACCTTTCTCACGAACAAAACATGATCAACACCAGAACTTTATGCGTGTTAGATTCATTACAATGTAAAGGTAGATTACTGATTCTAGTTCAAGTGGGAGACTATTAGAAATATGCCCTAGAGGCAATAATAAAATGGTTATTATCATATTTCTTTATTCATGATAATCGTTTATTATCCATGTTAGAATTGTATTGACTGAAAACTTAAATACATGTGTGGATATATAAGCAACATAGTGTCTCTAGTGAGCCTCTACTACACTAGCTCGTTGATTAAAGATGGTTAAGCTTTCCTAACCATAGACATGAGTTGTCATTTGATAACAGGATCACATCATTAGGAGGATGATCTGATGGACAAGACCCAACTGTTAACATAGCATTTGATCGTGTCACTTAGCTTATTGCTACTATTTTCTTCATGTTAAATATTTGTTCCTAAGATTATGAGATCATGCAACTCTCTAACATTGAAGGAATGCCTTTTGTGCATCAAACATCACTTCATAAATCGGGGGATCATAAATATCTTATACACGTATCTCTGAGTGTTTTTTGTTGGGTTGACATGGACCGAGACTAAGATTTGTCACTCTGTATGACGGAGAGGTATCTCTCGACCCTCTCGGTAATACAACATTACAAAAAGCTTGCAAGCATGGTCCCATTTTCAAGAAATCTTTATATTTTTTTTAAAAAACTTATTTTTGAAAATTTATAGTATTAGAAAAATCTGTTCAGAAATTTGGAAAGTGTACATGCCACTTCCGTAGTTTTTTTTCACAAATTTAAAAATCTTAATTTTTTTCAAAATGTGTCTATTTGAAAAATATCTTTCTGATTTAAAAAAAATCGCATTTTCGTTTTTTCTCTTGTCTTCGAAAAATGTTCGTAGTTTTAATAAATGTTATCATTTTATTCCTTTTTTCAAATAAGTTTTTGAGATTCCCTAAACTGTTCACGTTTTCGCAACATGTTCGAGTTTTAAATGTTTTCTTCACAAATTTATAAATGTTTATGTTTCAAACATTTGTTCACTTTTCTCAAAATATGTTCAAAGCTTCAAATTGTGTTCGCAAATGATTAAAGATATTTGGAACTTCATATTTTGTTCATTGTTTTGAAAAAAAATCGTGATTTCAAAGTTTATTAAAGAATCAAAATTAAAAATTGTGCTTCAATATTTTTAGGAATTATTCCAAATAATAATATCTCCTTCACAAATTTTGTTCTTTTTCTCCAAAATTTTCACATTTTTCTCAAAATCTGTTTGAAATTCCAAATTTTGTTTATTTTTTCAGAAACTATTTTGAAATCTCAATATTTGTTCACATTTCTGCAAAAAATCTTTCATGTTTTCTGAATTGTTTTCAATTATTCAAAAATACATATGCTGCCGTACAAAAAAATAATATGCAAAAGGGAATATCCCGCGATAGTATTTTTTCTAATAAGTTTGCGATGCGATTTTGTTCAAATGTAACCGTTAGCTCTAGTGGGTAGCAGCGCTCGTGTAGCATGCGCGGCCATGGGCTCGATTCCTTGCAGCATCATTTTCTGTTTTGCCATCTTCACTTGTGTGAACACAACTCGCGGTGCCTCTCGGTGGGCCGGCCAAGTCGGACATCTCATATGCGTCACGCTTGCTATTTGCCGAACTATGCGACACATAGGACCTCTCATAAAAGGAGCAGATCCTATTAGGCGCCTAGAGCATTAGGAAACCAACCCAGTGCTTAAGCAGGATCAAATAGTTAGCGAGATCGAAAGCTTTCCAGCAAGCATTTCCACGTGCCGTCACTTGACATATTCTCAGCCGTTGTCACATGTCGTTCTTATTTTGAATTTATTTTTTATTTTTTACACATGTTTTCAGCTTTTTAGATTGACTTTCTCTGATTTTTTTTAGTGTTTCGGTTTTTCACTTGTCTTTCTTAGCATTTTGCTAAAACAAATCAAAAAAATTGTAGGAAAAACTGTTTTTCGTAAGAGACACGGTTTTTCTTCCGCAAAGGCACGGTTGTGTCTCCGAGAAACGAAAAGAAACGTGTTTTCTGTTTTTTTGTGAGAGACATGGTTTTGCTTCAGCAAGAGGCACGATTTTGTCTTTGTGAGAGGCACGCTCGTGCCACTCGGAAAGGAAAAAAAATACTTTTTTCGTAAGAGGCACGGTTTTGTTTTCGCGAAAGGCACGATTTTACCTGCCGTGCCTCTCAGAAAGGAAAAAAACGTGTTTTTTCTATCGCGAGAGGCACGGTTTTTTGTGTGGTTTTTCCGTGAAAAAATAAAGTTTGTCAAAACCCATCAACATGGAATCTGGTTTTGAAAATCTAGACACAAGAAACCCAACGCTGAAAATGGTTCGAGATTTGAATGCACGATTTATGAGATAAAAAACATTTTGAAAATACGAATATACGAATAAAGGGAAAGCTATCAGGTTGCCACAAGTGGCCCGCATGTCATGCGCCACTTGTCGCAAGCTCGGAGGTAAATGTGATCTTTGAAAGGTATACTCCCCAATTAGTGTTTTTTAATGCTCACGTGTAGGGATGTAGAGCGGCACCCGATCCACCCCGCTTTCATGTCAAAATATCTCAGAATAGTTATAAATTTTTCACTAGATTTTTGGTCTATTTACCGAAATTGGTCCCGGTGACCCCAGGCCGAATCCAGCGCGTTGGGTCGTTCGGGGACGCCAGTGGAAAACTTTTGGCGTGAAAAAACGATGGTCTCGTCGAGTCAGTGACTCGCCACGCGATCGTCGTCCTTATTGCCTCGTTTTCCGCGGGAATCAATGCGTAGGCTGCGCCGCCGGTCAGCCTTCCATTGATTCACGGGGCGGCACACTGAAGGCGCGGCGACGCGCGTCCCGGCGACGCACGTCCCATCGGCTCCTGCCACGCGTTCACACGCCGACGCTCCGCGTGCTCCTCGCCCGCGACTATATAAGGCGACCCGCCCCTTCGGTAGCCACACACTTCTCCCCGCCGATGGTCTCCCCTCTTCTTCTTCGCCATCAGCCTTCTTCGCCTTCTCTTCTTATCCTCCCCAATAGCCGAGCGCTACCGAGGCGATGGAACTGTCGCTGATAGCTTCGGCCGCCGGCACCTCCGTGAGGATGAGGCCCGCCTCCACTAGGAGAAGGAGTACCCGACATCATCGGACATGCGGGTGCCGGGGCTTGGAGGCTCAGCGCCGACGGCATCCCGGTGCCGCCACCGTCCACCGGAGCTGAGCGGTGGGCGGAGATTGCGGGCATTAGGTCCGGCCTGCCGGAGAACTCGCGCAGTCTCCCGCGGTACACCGACGACAGCGACGCGCTCTGGATTGCGTTCTTCGACCGTCGTCACGCCGACCAGCTCGCCGCCACCAACGGGGTCGAGCCCCGCAGACGGCACAACTCCGAGGCGGCGGCGCCAATGGTGGGGCGTTCCCGGCCGCACGCTGGAGGTCGTCCTCCAACACATCGAGGACGACAATACGCCCAGGTACGAGTGCCCTCCCCTGCTGGCCTTTTCCTGCCACCACGGTAGCTCCTAGACGCCGAGCAAGATGGAGTCGACGACGTCCTCCTCGTCTGGCTCCCGCTCCCGCTCCTCCGGATCATCGGCACTGCTCCCCGTCAAGCCGGAGCCGGAGGAGACGTCGTCGGGGCGGCGCACCCGCAGCTTCGGAATCGTCATCAACGAGCCTGACGCCTCTTCCTCCTGCCTCGTGAGAGCGAAGACGGAGCCGGGCCTCGTGCCTGTCAAGCAGGAGCACCCCGCCATGGCCGCTGCCGCCGACGAGGCCGCCCTGAAATGGGCGAGGGACGACTACGTTCGCGTCCTAGAGGAGATATCCGCTTGTCGTCGCGACCATGAGGAGGGCGGCGTCGTCATCCTTGACGAGAGCGACGAGGAGGCGCGGACGCCCGTTTCCTCGACGACCCTGGACAGGGGAGCAGCAAGGACGGTGCTCTAGCGGGCGGCAACGACGACAACGGCGACTATATCGCCTTCTACAAGCTCATCGGCATGTAGAAGGCGGCGGCGACGGATGACAGCAGCGGGTGATGGCGACTTTAGCTAGTTTTAGTTTAAATCTATTTTTTTATTATGCTTTTTCAGTTTTTGTACAAATTTTTTATCAACCTATGATCTTCATATAAATTTGACTGGGTTTGATCAAATTTGGGGCGATTCACATTTTTTTAAAATCCTTTCGGACGTCCAGGACTGCGAGCGAGTTTTCCACCAACGTTATTTCACGTCTTTGGGGTGTTTTGGGGGGGGGGGGGGGGGGGGCGAACGACTGAAGATGCTCTAAGCGCGGGGTTTAAAGATTGAAGCTCACATACACCGATTTTCTGAAGTTTGAAGAAATGCAAAAAAAAAAAAAAAAAAAAAAAAAAGGCCGATCCAGGAAGGAGAGGGGTTGCGCTGCTTTGCGAATAACGAAGTATGTGACGGGCGCCGACGACGCCGAGTAGGAAATGGGCATAAAAGGCCAATAACGAAGTAACATGCGCTTAAGAAAATGGCATAAAGGCCATTTGCCGATGAGCCCCTGTGATCTGCGGTAGGTTAGCAATGCGCGCGGCTTGAGCCTGAGCAACCAACAGGTAACAGTGTACGCTCATCGGCCATGGATTGAGGCACATGCTAGCACACCTGGCATATGTACGACTACGAAACGGTGACATTGCCGAACCTGGGGCCACGCTTCCCACGTGTCGTACTGGGATTCGTTCGCACGGTCTTTAGTTGCAGAGGGTCGTGTACTCGACGCGGGACGCTACTTGGGCAGGGCTCGATTGAATGAGCTTGGAGGAAACCAGCTATCTGTGTCTCCGGCTCTCCGCATAGCCGGTTTCGTGGAGAATGGATGGGATCGATCGGAGTTATGCAAACCTCGGCGCCCAAATCTGAAAATTAAGCCGGGCAGAACATCAGGGCACTGCATCTGCATTCTGCAGTATGTATGCGTGCTTTCCTTCGCCCCCGGCAATAACTGAAACACGTACTGGTACGAGAGAGACCGTTCCAGTCCGGAGATGAGCACCACATGCCTGCCTGCATATAGCGCATTGTGGACGTACCGCCTTGCATGTGACAGCTACAGTTTTGGTACCAGCAGGATCATGTCGTAGACTTACCTCCATCCATCACTCCATCAGTGCTACAGCGGTGTAGATCGGTGGCACCTGCGGTAGCAGTGTAGATCGACCAAGTTTCACCCTACTTCTTTGTGCGGTTACAGCAACTCTAACTCGACGATCCATTTCGTCCGTCCGTTTAGGTTTGCCGTTTAGGTTCGTTGCGGACAAAAAAAAATCAACCCAACGCGTTGATACAAACGGACGCTCGTTTATTTTATTTTCATCCGCATCCGTTTCATAATTAAATTTGAACGACATTTGTGTCGCCGCGGACACGAAGCGGACACGCTCGTCATCCGTCCTTTTCTTTCTCTGGCCCGCCAGTCGGTGGCACGTACGTGAATCGCCTCTTCCTCATTCGCCTTCAAAACACCCGACTGCCCCGCCCGCCCCCGCCCCCCATCTCAGCCGCCCGCTTCCGTTGTCACCGCCAGTCATCAGGGTCGTGGACTCCTTCCGGCAGCCTTGTCTCCCGCAGTTGCCGCCAAGCTCCGCCACTTTCTCTCGGCGGAAGGCTCCTCTCCAGCCGGTGTCTTCCACAACGTCCATAATGTGTTCGACGCTTTGCCCATTGTACAAAGATGAGTATTTTTTCTACAACGTTCTTTTGGACTCGGATGATTCTTCATCTCATGATGAGGAGATGGTGGCGGTTGTGTTAGTCACCCATGACCACGTAAGTATGGAGTAGCCACAGTTTAAGGGCTCCATGTCGGGACACACGCCGGCACTTAATCGCAACCGGGAGACTGATCATTTCCTCCTCTGAAAAGACTACTTCGAGACCCAGATCTGCTCTTCAAACATCACTTGTTCCGTCGCCGATTTGGGATGGCTAGACATGTTTTCAACCGTATTCGAGAGGGGATGGTTGAGTACGATAACTATTTCGAGTGCAAGACGGATGCCCTTGGAAAGATTGGCTTCTCCTCTAATCAGAAATGCACTTCTGCCATTCAGATGCTTGCATATGGTGTCCACGGCGATCTCACTGATGAGTATGTCAGGATGAGTGAGTCCACCTGTCTTGAGTCATGTATAGATTTCGCAGGGCTGTCGTGTTGCCCCTAACTTAATCGTACGCTAATCATACCTGCAAATGCGTACGACAAAGATTAGTAACTCATGAGAAGATATCACAACACAACTCGAGACACAAATTAAACTCATACAAGCTTCATATTACAAGCAAGGGGCCTCTGGGACTCGAATACATAAGCTCAAATACAAACGAATCAACAGAAGCAAACAATATCTGAGTACAGACATAAGGAAACAAATTTTGTCTTAAGAAGGCTAGCACAAACATAAGGCAAGGCCTCCTGCCTGGGAGCCTCCTAACTACTCCTGGTCGTCAGCGGCCTCCACGTAGTAGTGGGCTCCGTCGGGGTAGTAGTAGTCATGGGCGGGCTCAGCCATCTCCTCGGCTCCGTCATCTAGTCGCTGCAATCGTATAAAGAGGAAAAGGAGGGGGGGGTCAAAGCAATGGTGAGTACTCATCCAAAGTACTCGCAAGACTGACAACAGAACTATGCTGAGTATGCATTAGTATCAAAGGAATGGGGCTATATCTTTGTAGTGACTTCAGAAATGCGAGAATAGAGAGAAATGCCTAGTCCTATCGAAGACTAGCATCTTCCACATCTTGCAACATTAGAAGAGTGTAGGTCAGCATAAGTAAAAAATGTAGCAAGTTTATTAAGTAACGCCCAGAGACCCTTCCTCGACTCCCCGCGAGAAAACAATCTCGGAGCCAACATTTCAATTTAAGTCACAATTCTAGTTGTATTAAATCGGGATACAACTATGAGCGTACGTTACCATGGACACAGCTATTCGAACATATATACTTCCCTGCAGGGGTGCACAAACTTACTCAACACGCTTGATTAACTTTGGTCGGACACACTTTCCTGGGTCATGTCCGGCCTCGGATGATCGACACGTCGTAGTCCTACTTAGGCTCAATAGAGAGGCCACACTCCGGTCTACATCCTAATCGCAAAGGGGTCATTGGCCAATCTCCCCTCACAATCCTGCGCATTACGTGGACAGCCAGTGTCAGTCCTGGCACCTCTTTATACAAAGACGGTACTTACATGGAGCCCCACGCGCGTGCCGCTCAATTGTGATATCTCAAGAGCTTTCGGGCTAATGTACGATGTAGAGTGCCCATACTTATTCCCGCGTGGTGGTTAGTGCGAAACAGACAAGAGGCCTTCTCAGATCACATATCCAAAACCATTAATGTTTTGTTAACATTGGTGACGATCAATGATCCACGATATCTGGTCCCATCTCCCCGTCTCGAGGACTTATGGCAAGGGCCAAGAATGCCTAGCCACGCCTCGTCACAATCACACGGGAATCCACTCGTTCCTTAATTACATCAACGATCAATGACCCATGATATGTGGTCCCATCGCCCCTTCTAGAGGACTTGTGGCAAGGGTCAAGAATGCCCGGCATGCCTCGTCACAATCACGTGGGAATCCAGCCGCTCCACACATCTCATCATGTTCATCCAGTAAAGTTAAGTAACAATGTGTCTGTAAAATCAAAGGAATCCGAGGTATCACCCTCGATGGATTCAAATTAATGTAACCGTCAAGGTGACCAGGGAGGAATCACACTCGATGGTTCACGCTTGAGGGGTTGCACAACAGAGTCGTTATCGAAAGTGGTGAAGGTGGAATCACCCTTCATAATCCACCTCCAGTTAACTACACTATAAAGTTAACATTAGGAGTACATTACGAGGTATCACCCTCGGTACTCGATAGTAGCACTGCAGAGTCGTATAACTAAGGGGTGTGAGGTGATGTGACGGGTCTGGCTCATCGACCAAGATGATCTAGTCTTCAAAGATGAAGCAGGGGAAACCGAGACATATTGGAGTAACTTGGGATTACTAATCAACTTATACTTAGCATTTAATATACAGTAGGGTACAATAGTATTTTAACAAAACTGGGCTATGCATCATAATAGGAGCTATCTACAAAAATAGCAAAATCTAATGCAAGCATGAGTTAGAAAAATGGGTGATATTGGAATGATCACGGGGGTTTGCTTGCTTCGTTGCTCTGCTGCAAAAGGCTGATCGTCAGGGGCGTAGTCATACCTAGCAACAACGTGAGTCTCGGTGTCTACCGGAGAGAAGAGAGGGAATAAACAATAAATAAAAGCAAGCACATGCAACACGATGCATGGCACGGAAAAATGTAGTGCTAGGGATGAGCTAACGCGGTACTACACATTACAAACGGAGCGGGAAAATATCTACTGATATTTCACGGGTCTTTGGCATCTAAAGGACAAATGATCCTAACGTCAAAATGTCCATGGTCATCATGCTAGAGGCATGTCACACATGAACGCACAACATATTCAGATTTGTTGGATTTTTATAAGCAACTTTCATTTATAAAATATTTTCATCCGAGTTATAATTTATTTTTTATGATTTTCAAAGTTCTATTAATATTTTGAAATAAACTGATTTGTTTTAATTCAAAAAATACAATTATTGCATGAGCATGATGTCAACATGAGGTGAGGAGTCAATAGTTAGTTTGACTGGTCAAACTAACCAGAGGGACCCTCCTCTTAGTGAGAGAGAGCTAACTAACATGGTTAAATTAGTTTAACTACCTTAATTAGTAAGTGGGGCCGGGTTGTTAGTGACTGATTAATATTAACATGATTTATTTTTGATCTACTATTTAACTAATCATCTGGCCCTACATGTGAGTGGGTCATTAGGGTGGGGATTAGTGGCTAATCCCGCAGGGTCCACATCTCGGCGGACTGCGGGGTCCACTTGTCAGCGGCCCATGGGCGTAGGCCCATTCGGGAGCTCGTCGGAACAACACTAGGATCTCGCACGTGAGGCAGGGAACGGCTGGGCAGCTCTCACGCGTTGCGAGGAGCACCGTGGTGTGCTCACTGATACGTCCCAAAAGTATCTATAATTTCTCCTTGTTCCATGATCTTTTAGGTGACATTGTTATATGTTTTGCTACACTTTTATATCATTTTACACATATTTGGACTAACCTACTAACTCAGTGCACCCAGTGCCAGTTTCTGTGTGGTGATGTCTTTTTTGCACGGGCTTTTACCCAATTTTCCGAAGTCCAAAAAAATCCATAAAATATATTAAAAAATCAGCGAAACAAAGGATTCAGGATCACCGAAGGAGGGCCAGAGGGGGCCCAGGGGCCTCCTAGGAGGCCTGCTGGCGCGACCAGGCCCCAGGCCGCGCCAGGAGGTCACCTGGGTGGGGCCCACCTCCTCCGGTGCCCTCCTTTGGCCTATATTTAGTGTTCCGTGAGGAAACCCTCGCAGACTTTCTGGAATCGTGAATTTCTCTATCGTTCCATCGCCGCAGCGCTTCTGAGATCGGGAGCGTTAGGAGACCTCTTCCCGGCACCCTGCCGGAGGGAGGATTGACCTACGGGAGCTTCTCCACCACCATGGACGCCTCCCGGATGTGCCGTGAGTAGTTTCCCTTGGACCATGAGTCCATGACCAGTAGCTATGTGATGTCTTCTCTCCAATCTTGTGCTTCAATGATTAGTCCTTGTGAGTTGCCCTACTTGATCAAGGCATCTATGTAATCCTCTTGCTATTGCTATGCTTGGTTTGTTGGGATCCGATGGATTGTGAGATTATGTTCAGATTGTTATGAGTTATATATTTGATTATCCTTTTATATTATGTTCCTTAGTGATTCATGCATGTTCTCCGTTGCTTTTTATTGCTTTGGTCAAGTAGTAGATCGTAACTCCAAGAGGGTGCGTTATGCATGATTGTTGGTTCGGGCCCCTCGATGTCTAGCTTGAGTCACAGAAACATGAGACTAGGGAATATGCTTGTTGCCACGAGGGAGAAAACAACGGTGCTTGTGACCAAGGTTGCAAGGATTCTTTACCTTACGCATAGTTCGTTAATGCAGTTGTCCGTTGCTTTGAGTTTACATTTTTGGTGGGGCTCGTAACTTAATACTGGAGAGATGTTCTGGATAGATATCTCAAGGTGGATGATTAGTAAGTAGATGCTGATAAATAAACGGTCTACTTGTATTGGCATATTGCCAATTACTATTGAACCTCTAACTATCAAGGAGCATAATTAGCATTGCGGTGCGATCATAATTCTGTCAATTGCCCAACTGTGATTTGTTTACCCTAGCATAGTTATTTATCGTCTTTTGGGAGAGAGACATCACTAGTGAACGTCATGTGACTCCGTTCCATACCACCATCATTGCTTACACCTCCACTATTTACCGCTTTATTTACTTTTCCGTTGCAATCACTATTACCTTCCCGCTTGTGTTTTGATCCTTTGCAAACTACAAGGCAGGAGAGATTGACAACCTCTCTGTACTCGTTGGGAGCAAAGTTATTTGTTGTGTGTGCAGGTCCACGTCTTCTGCTAGCGCCAGGGTGGAAGACACCTACTTGTTGAGACTAGGAGTCCTCCTGGTTCGATAAACCTTACAGTCTTCGTGTAAGGGAAATTTGTGGCTGACTACATCTCCACCTTCCACTTGGGGTCCAACGAGGGGCGAGAAGCATATACATCACCACGTCATCACTCGCCCGAGCAGAAGCTGCACCACAACGACGGCAGGAAGCTCGGCGTCACCGGCGAGCTACGTCTACTACGATGAGCTAGCTAGCAAGCCCTAGGGAGAACACAGAGGGAGGGTAATCCGAGGTGGTGCTCACAGCAAGCTTGACGCGGTGATCGGAGGAGCTACGAGGGCACGATGATGGCGAATTTCGGTGGCGAGCTCGTGTGGCCGATGATGGAGAAGATGGTGCGGTCGACGTTGATGTAGTGGCTCGGCTACATCCAACGGGCGTAGGCGATGTCGAAGACGATGAGGGTCCTCCTGGGCGCCTCGGGACTGCGACAGTTGGCAGTGGCCACATCAATGGTGAGCGACGGCGATGGCTCCGCTCGAGGGCGTGCAATTTGAGAGGAAGAGGGGCGAGAGAGGGGAATGGAGGTTCTAGGGTTCGCTAGGGGATCTAGGGGGACCTATAGACATCGGGGGGGGGGGGGCTCTAGATGGTTCCCCGTGGCTGATCTAAGCCATGGACGTTGTGCGGTCGTCCACACCGGCTTGGTGAGGAGGAGGAAGGAGAAGAGGGAGTGGGTGGGATGGGCCTCAGTGTGGACTAAGGCCCAATCCATAGTGGGGCCCTTCTTTTATTTCCGTTTTTAGTTTTATTTATTAACTCTGTTTTGTATTTTATTTTAAAAGCAAACTTGTTTCGTAAAATATAAATTTGACCCAAAATTAGCATTCCATTTTTAGACACTGCCACAAAAGGTTCCAGGACCATTTAATTAATTGTTTGGCCTATGTTTTAATTGTTTTAAGGCCTTTAATTACTCAAAAAAATGTTGGTTAATATTTTATAAATACCAAACGAGTATTTGTAATCCAAACATGATTTTAGTTTTCTGGTTTGCCAAAATATTTAAACCATTTATTAAATGAATTTTGAATTGTAATAGCAATTTGAAATGAGATATGATTCAAATGTGATCATGCACTGTTTAGCAAGATGGATTAGCTTAATCTTGTGATCGTTGTAGCTTGATCAACAAGGTTAGTGTAGCTGATAATCAAGGGGTGTTACAATTGCCATGGCTGTGTTTTGGTCAGAGTAATTGAGAGAGCCAACAACTGTCGATACAACACGTTTGTTGTCGATGAATGCGAGTAGGAGGTTCTCGGGGATGCTTGGTAGCATAGATTGTATGTATTGGAAGTGGAAGAACTGTGCTCCTGCTTGGCAAGGGCAGTATGAGGGCCATGTCCAAGCTTGCACTGTCATACTTGATGCCGTGTCTTTCAAAGGTCTCTGAATTTGGCACGCTTTCTTTGACATGGCCGGATCTCCTAACGATATCAATGCGCTCCAATGCTCTCCGATGTTTACTAGGATGGCAGTCAATTGCCCGGAGGTCAGTGTTGAGATCAATGGCCACCAATACACCAATGGATACTAGCTGACAGTATCTATGCAAAATGGTCTACTCTTGTGAAGACAATCTCCAATCATGTAGGAGGGAAGAGAAAGATATTCGTCCAAGAGCAAGAGAGTGTTAGAAAAGATGTAGAGCGTGCCTTTGGCGTTCTTCAGTCTCGACGGAGCATTGTTCGATATCCTGCTAGAACATGAAGCACGAAAAAATTATGGAACGTAATGACAACTTGTGTGATCTTGCACAACATGATTGTAGAGGATGAACGGCGAGAACGTCTCTTCGATCAACGGTTTGAGTTCCAGGGTGACAATGTTGTGCGTGAGCATGGAGGAAAGGCAACGTTTGCAAAGTTCGTCGAGTTTCATCATAAGATGCATGATTGAAATATTCACATACACGCACAAAATGATTTGGTTGAGTATATGTGGATCCATGTCAGCAACCGGTAGATGTATTCACAACCTTTTCTTTTAAATGTATCGACTATGAGATATTTTTATAATTCTTAAACTAGGCAATGTTTGGTATTGAATATTTATTAATCTAAAACATTTATAATATTTACCAATGCGTTAAAAGATAACCACAAACGTGTCGCGCGAACAAAAAATAGACCAACACGTTGGACGTACAGTCCATTTACAAAAGAAAACGAAAGAGCCGATTTATTAAACAAACAAAACACGGACAAAGCGATGCGTCCGTATGAGCCGGGCTCTGAAATTGCTCTTATATTTCCCTTGAGGTTGACGGTATCCAGCAGCAAGTCACGCCTGCTATGTGGTTACCTAACTAGGTCGATCCAAATCTGATCCTTGGCTAGCCTGCCTAAGAGCGAATCGAGGAGGAAGGAAGAGGTCGATTAGGATGCCTGGAGAACGTAGCGGCGCCGACAGGTTCCAGAGACTGCAGCGCGTTGCACGGTAGCTACGGAACAAACGCATCACGCCACAGGATACGGATTGCCCGTTCGGTTTATTTATATGCCCACCGCCTCGGTCGGACATTGCAGATTATTTTTGCACAGGTCTTCAGGGGGTCGTCAAACAAGCCATCGATCGCCAATAACAAACAATAGTCTTTCTTTCTAGCCTAGAGAATCTGCATCGACATCTCTACCCGAAAGCGGCCTCAACCAACAACAGTGTCAGGAACAACCACGGCAAGTACGCATTTCGTCAGACAGGCACAGATCATTTTCTACGTGTCATCGGGGCCTACTCCTGAAGTCGTGATTCAGTGAGCCACATCAGTTCGTGCTAGCTAGCTAGCTAGTTAGCTAGCTTTGCATAGCTTGCCCCTGATTTCGTGAGTAATTGCTGCTTGAGTTGCGTGACGTCCTTTCGTTAATTGTTGTTTAGCCCGGTTTATATGATGCCTAATGACAGATCGATCGTGCTATTCGCTATTTTATCGCCGTTTCGTATGCTAGGATTGTGGGAGTTACATGGCCCAGGCCTCGTAGACTGCGACCTCTGCGATTGATGCTGCGTTTGATGCAACTTCGTACCTAACCGATCGGTGTTTTACCGGACCGTCTCTTTGACTAGTGGCACGAGATGCTGTCTTGTGTCCATCCACGATCACGATACCGGCGCCCACAGCGGTCTTTGCAGATTGCTGGCCTTCTTTCTACTCGCAATCGTCCTCCGCGCAGCCCCGAGGCCTCTTCTCCATTAACATCCAGATCGTTTGGTGGCCGTGAAAGCAGCGAAATGGGTGCATCTTCGACACACATCAACCCCTCCTTGTCGCATTTTTTTTAACAATCCGCAAAACTTTATTACGCCGTCATGATGTTTACATGAACGAATGAAAGAGTGGCCTAACCAAATATGACGAACCCATCCTAGTTTTAACACATGTTTCGTTAAATTATGAGTTTTAAAGTTCGAACTCCTAAACTCGTGGACAAAACTACAACTAGAATAACTAGAAGAATAGTGTATTATGTCATGTATAATTGCATCATAGTGTGCCCCTGTCTTTTGACGTCTTCGACCACCACCTTGCAGTCAGACGCCACATGGATGGATTGTAAGTTCATGTCCTCTCTAAATGCCATAAACTCTCTTACCGCTAGAGCTTTCAATTAGCCGGGTTTGAGATGCCACGAAAGACAATTGTCGAGGCCCCCCAAAAAGCGCTGTCCCTGTCCCTTCATACCGCGTCAACCGATCTAACGCCCTTCTCCTGGCCACAAGTGCATCTACATTGATCTTGATCGTGCCTAGTGGTGGGGAATCCAACCCCTAATCGTTGCGATGTCGGCACTGGATGGAGAGATTTGAGGTTTCTTGATGATCTCAATCTCGTTGCATTAAGACTGGATAAACAGATGCATCGACATTGGGCTTTGAAAAATATCTTGATAAATCGCCTTTCGCCACACGAAGCAAATAGCCCACGGTGTGATCATCATTCGGACGAAGAGATGATGATGTAGTTGTTTCATCAATAAAAAGATCCACTCCCTTGTATTGTTCATATCATCTTGGCACATCTTGTCAACACGGTACTCATTTGCCAATGCCCATACACTTCTTGCCAAAGAACAATTTATCAAGGCATGCCTCGAGGAGTCCCTTGCGCCGGACAGTCGACATGCAGCCGAGGTGGACATGTTCCTGTGGTGGAGCAGGTCCGAGGTGGGTATAGAGCTTTGCGCAAGCCTTCACAAAAATAGTTTAACCTTTGAAGAAACATCAATGCCCCACATATGTGCCCATTCATTGTTTTTCTGGCCATTGCGCGATGCATCTTCTCTCTCATCTATCCAATTCTGCCTTGTGATTGGCCATTGCGCGATGCATCTTCTTTCTCATCTATCCAATTCTCCCTTGTGATTTTTGTGTGCAAAATTATTCTGTATGCAGACTTCACCAAAAAAGTTCCCCACTTCTTACCACTCCAAGAAAGTCTTCTATGTTTCTTGTGCATAATGGAATTGATAGTATCGCCTCATCATCAATTGGCAAGAATACCTTGCATACAAGCTGTTCGTTACATGCGGCCTCTGATGTAATTATCAACTCGGATACAAGGCGCGGTGGGTTTGGAATTAGTGAAGATATAGGCCTCATCATACATGTTCCTGGCAGCCAGTTGTGTCTCCAAATGTCCGTAGTGTTCCCGTTCCCAATCTACGGATGATGCCTTGCCTCAAGATATCTCCTCCATCAAGAATGGCACGCCAGATTTGTGATGGCCTGCTACCAAGCTCGGCTTCTAGAAACTCTGCTTCAGGGAAGTATGCTGCCTTCAGAATACGTGAGCTGAGAGACGTTGTCTCATTTAGAACTCTCGAGGCATGCCTTGCAGGTAGGGCAAGATTGAAAATTTCCATATCACGAAAACCAAGTCCGCCTAGGTGTTTCGGCAATGTCAATACATCCCATGCCACCCAGCTGGGTTTTTGCTTCCCAGCCTTGCCCCCCATCAGAACCGCCTGATTATAGATGTTATGTTGTCACAAAGTCCCGTCAATAGTCTAAAGTAGTCCATGGAGTAGACTGGCAGCGCCTGGGCTACGACTTTGATAAAGACTTCCTTGCGTGTGGCTGATAAGAGCTTCTCCATCCATCCCTTCACTCTCGCCGAGACCCCGTCCCTTAAATACTTGAACGTGCCCATCTTGGATTGACCCATCTTAGTAGGCATGCCCAAATACCGCTCGCTTAATGATTCATTATGTACGTTAAGAGTTCCCTTGATACTGTCTCTCAAGTGATGCGGGCAACCCTTGCTAAAGAAAATAGATTACTTCGCGAGATTCACTCTTTGCCCTGATGCGCCGCAATATGTTCCCAACATGTTTGATACCGCCATAGCTCCCTCATTACTAGACTTGAAAAGCAGCAGACTATCATCCGCAAAGCGAAGGTGGTTGGCCGTCGGGGTAGTGGGAGCCACCTTGACCCCATTGAGCATGGATGATTGAGAACTGGATTTGAGGAAGCACGGAAGGCCCCCTGCTGCAATCAAAAATAGTTAGGAGGATATCTGATCTCCTTGTCGAATACCTCATGAAGGATTAAAATATTCAAGTTTCTCTCCATTGAACAATACTGAGAAGGATACCGAGCTTATCATACTCATAACAATCTCCACCCAATCCTGGTTGAAACCCAACTTAAGCATGATAGCTCTAAGGTAGCTCCACTCTAGTCTATCATATGCCTTCATCATGTCCAATTTTAGAGCACAATGACTGTTTGTCTTAGCCTTGCTTCTCTTCATGAAGTGTAGACACTCGTAAGCACAAATGATATTGTCAGTGATGAGTCTACCTCGTACAAATGTCGACTGCTCCTCAGAAATTATGTCAGGTAGGATCAATTTCAACTTGTTTGCCACTGGATGCAAGCTTGTATATTACATTACACAAACTAATGGGGCGAAATTGTGCTAGAAGAGTAGGGTTAGACACCTTTGGTATGAGTACCAGTACCATGTCATTAACACATGCTGCACTCCCCCCTTATGATTCGTAGAACTGCCACTGTTACCACCTCACCGAATATGTCCCACTTTCTTTGATAAAAATGTGCTAGGAAGCCATCACGCCTCGGGGCCTCGGTCGGAAACATCTGAAATTTGGCAGTCTTAACCTCCTCCGATGTGTACGGCGCTCCATGCATGTTATTCAATTCCTGGGTAACCTTAAATGGAACATGTTGTAGAACCTGGTTCATGTTACTAGTCCCCTCAAATGTATATGTTGAAAATATGCCCTAGTGACAATAATAAAGTGGTTATTATTATATATCCTTGTTCATGATAATCGATTATTATCCATGCAGAATTGTATTGATTGGAAACTCAAATACATGCATGGATACATAGACAACACACTGTCCCTAGTGAGTCTCTAAAGGTCTAGCTCGTTGATCAAAGATGGTCAAAATTTCCTGGTCATAGACATGAGTTGTCATTTGATGACGGGATCACATCATTCATTAGGAGAATGATGTGATGGACATGACCCAAACTATGAACATAGCATCTGATCGTGACATTTTATTGCTATTGTTTTCTGCATGTCAAGTATCTATTCCTATGACCATGAGATCATGCAACTCACTGACACCGGAAGAGTACCATGTGTGTATCAAACGTCGCAAGTAACTGATGACTATAAAGGTGCTCTACAGGTATCTCCGAGGGTGTCTGTTAAGTTGGCATGGATCAAGACTGGGATTTTTCACTCCGTGTGACAGAGAGGTATCTTAGGGCCAACTCGACAATACAACATCACAACAAGCTTGCAAGCAATGCGACTAAAGAGTTAGTCATGGGATCTTGTATTACGTAACGAGTAAAGAGACTTGACGGTAACGAGATTGAACTAGGTATGGAGATACCGACGATCGAATCTCGGGCAAGTAACATACCGATGGACAAAGCGAATTGTATACGGGATTGATTGAACCCTTGACATCGAGGTTCAACTGATATAGCTCTTCGTAGAATATGTAGGAACCAATATGGGCATCCAGGTCCCGATATTGGTTATTGACCGGAGAGTGTCTCGTTCATGTCTGCATAGTTCTTGAACCCGCATGGTCTACACACTTAAGGTTCAGTTACAATATAAGCATAATTGAGTCATTTTGTTGGTGATCTAAGGTTGTTCGGAGTCTCGGATGAGATCCTGGACGTTACGAGGAACTCTGGAATGGTCTGGAGGTGAAGATTGATATATAGCATGAAGGTCATCAGAGTCCGAAGTGTTCGAGGGCACACCGAGGAAGTGAAGGAATACCGAAATGAGTTTTGGAAGTCCCCGACAATTGTTGGGGGGCTCATGGGCCAAGGGCAGGGGACATGGTAGCCAACCAGTGGACTAGGTGCAGCCCGACACCCTTGCCCACTTCAGCCGAAGGGAGGGAGGCCTCCTCCTAGGGTGCCGGCCAGCCCAACTTGGGTGGCAAGGCACCCAAGTGGGAGGGGCCACCCCAACCCTAGCTGTCGCCCACCTTGGCCGCCGGCCCCTAGGGGATACAATAGGGACCCCTATCCTTCTCCCTTCCCCTATATATAGAGATGTAGAGAGAGGGCAACACCATGACATCTGGCCACGATGCTTCTCCTCCTCTCCCTCGTAGTTCTTCTCCTCTAAACATCGTGTGGTGAAGCCCCGCTGAGTTGTCACCACCATCACCTCACCACGCCATCGTGATGTCAGAGGACTCGGGCTGTTACTTCACCATCGCTCGCTTGATCGAGGAGGTGAATGCTTCATCAAGCTGTAGGTGTGTTGAACGCGGAGGTGCCGTCCGTTCCATGCTTGATCGGGAGTTCGTGGGGCGGATCGTGATCGGATCGCGAAGACGTACCACTACATCAACCATGTTGTTGAACACTTCCGCTTAGCGATCTACAAGGGTATGCAGATTCAATCTCTCCTCTCGTAGATGTGCATCTCCTAGATCGATCTTGGTGAGCGTAGGAATTTTTTTGTTTCCCATGCAACGTTCCCCAAAAGTGGCATCATGAGCTAGGTCTATGCGTAGATCACATCACGAGTAAAACACAAAGGATTTTGTGGGCATTGATATTCAGATTGATTCCCTCCTTAGTCTTTTCTTGATTCAACGATATTGTGGGATGAAGCGGCCTGGACCAACTTTACTCGTCCATGTAGGAGAGACCAGTTCCATCGATTGACATGTAACTTTGTTGCATAAGATGGCTGGCTGAAAGCACATATGCTCCCTTGGTGGATTTGATAATTCATGACAGCACACATTATCTCTTGGACTAACACTTTTACCTAGTATATTTCAGGTATAGTCCACACAGAGCCTTGGCTAGCTATAGTATTGTTAGGAGAAGCCCCTTGATGAAGGAATGAATAGGATTGTCTCAAGCCTCAAGCAAGAAGACTCTTCATTTTATACTTTGTGAGAAATCACTTTGAGTCCATAGGAAAGCTGATACTATTAAATGGGGATGAGGTATTATGATGAATTGGTTGTTCAAGTGCTTAGAGGTAGCCACCAAAAATACTCAGCCATTCTCCCGCAAAATATCTCTGTCCAAACCCAAACCAGCAAAATCGGTGCCACCAACAATTTCCATTCGCCCCTATAGATTTTACACTTGACAGAACCTATGCCAAACCCTACCATCTCGGTACCACCAACATTCCTATCGTTGCCAGCAAGATTTAGTGACCAACTTTCTGTTGAGAAGATTTCAAGAATCGCAATTTCCAAGTTTGAAATCGGTCTCACTGAGTTTTGGAAACTGGTCTAGGTCATCGTATGGGTACCATCAAGATTCCTATATCGGCCTCACCGAGAATTCAAAAGTTGCCACATTTAGTGCAACTCGGTACCACCGAGATTCATGTCGGTGTCACCGACTTGGGCAATAATGTTTTAATGGCTGGATTTTGGGGGATGCCTATATATACCCCTCCACCTATGTGTCATTTGCACAGGAAGCAGTCAGAACACACTTACACTTGTCAGATCCATTTTTCTGAGACAGAACCACATACTCATGTGTTGGGATCAAGAGATTCCATTCCAACCATTTGAACCTTGATTTCTAGCCTCCCCAAGATGATTCTCACAAGATCAATATCTCTTACCCCTGTCAACAAGAAGAAGATGTCACGAGTTCAAGCAAGAGTGGACAAATATCATTTGCTGAATCAAATCTTCGGAGACATAAAAACCGGGAGAATCACTCGCGCTAAATCCTGTTTAGCTAACTTTTGCAAGCATTATTCATTTATCTCTAGCATCGAGCCTTTGAAGGTAGAAGAAGCCCTTCAATCCCGGATTGGGTGAATGCCATGCACAAAGAGCTACACAACTTCGAGAGGAATCAAGTGTGGACACTTGTTGAAAAGCCCAAAGAAGAGCACAACATCATCGGTACAAGATGGGTGTTTCAGAACAAGCAAGATGAAGATGGTCAAGTTGTACGCAACAAGGCGCGTCTCGTAGCCCAAGATTATACACAAGTCGAAGATATGGACTACGGTGAGACTTATGCCCCTGTTGCTAGACTTGAAGCCATTCTCATTCTTCTCGCTTTTGCCAATCACCATGATATTACTATTTACCAAATGGATATCAAAAGTGCTTTTCTAAATGGTGAAATTGAGGAGGAGGTTTATGTCAAACAACCTCCCGGCTTTGTGAATCCCAAGAAACCTAATCATGTTTACAAACTTCGTAAAGCTTTGTATGGTCTTAAACAAGCCCTTAGATCCTGGTACAAATGCCTAACAAAGTTTATTATATAAAAGGGTTTTGAGATCAGTAAAATTGATGCAATCTTATTCACTAAAAGGTTTAATGGAGAACTATATGTGCCAAATATATGTGGACGATATTATATTTGGTTCTACTAACCCACATTTTACTGACAAGTTTGGAAAGTTGATGCTAGAGAAAGATGAGATGTCAATGATGTGCGAGCTGAAATTCTTCCTTGGATTGCAAATGAAACAATCGAGAGAAGGTACATTTATCTATCAAACCAAGTACACCAAGGACTTAATTAGGAAGTTCAATATGCAAGGGTGCAATGGTATGAGAACCCCCCATGCCTACTAGTGGACATATTGACTTCACTAAGGAGGACAAACCGGTTGATCAAAGAGTTTATCGATCAATGATTGCTTCATTGCTATATCTATGTGCCTCCTATCCTCACATCATGTTGAGTGTTTGCATGTGTGCCCGATACCAAACGACACCTAAAGAGTGTCGTCTATTGGGTGTTAAAAGAATCATGACATACCTAATACATACACCAAATTTTGGCATATGGTATCCCAAGGGATCTTGTTTTAATCTTGTTGTCTATTCCGACTTGGACTATGTTGGAGACAAGGTTGATACAAAATCCACCTCGGGTACATGTCAATTTATCGGGAGATCTCTTGGGTCTTGGTCATCCAAGAAACAAAACTCGGTATCTTTATCTACCGCCGAAGCTGAATATAGAACCGCCGGATCATGTTGTGCGAATTACTATGGATGACTCAAACCTTTAAGAATTATGGCATACATGTTAGAAATATTCCATTATTGTGTGACAATTAAAGTCCTATTAAAATTGCCTATAATACTGTGCAACTTTCTCGAACAAAACATATTCAAGTGCGACATCATTTCATTCGTGATCATGTTGGTAAAGGAGATATAGATCTTAAGCATGTTCGTACCAACAAACAGTTAGCTGATATCTTTACCAAATCACTTGATGATAAAGTATTTATCATTTGAGGAGTGAGTTGAACATCATTGATGCTTCAAACTTGAGCTAGACTCACTCAGATGCATGCAAGTGCATGAGCTTGATTGTCTATTCCCTGATGCATTAATACGGCACTATCTTATATCTTGGAATACTATGCTCCCTTGTATTGCATCTAACCTTTTGTAGGTACTTGGAAGGAATACACTTCACAAGATTTCCATCAACTCACATCAAAAGCAATCTTGACATAGCCAAGTATCAACAGCCCCTTCTTCGGAGATGGAGGAAGAAGACATCAAAACCATATCCTTGACAACTATATGATGAGGAAATTCACTCATGTCATTTGGATATATTATGTTTTTCATTGCATGACTAGCCATTCTAGGTGAAAAGTGAACAAAAACGACAAGGATAGCTCCCAACTCAAGATGATTCACCGAATTGAGTATCCACGATAAGTTCACCTACATGCCACGTCCTCAACATCATTCGAAGGTATGTACTCATATCCTCGATAAAGCTTTGCACCAAGTCATGAGGTAAAGCAACTCAAGTGATATGAAGATATTAACAAAACTTAATCAAAAAATGGTAACCCCATTTTGCGCTTAACGATGAGTATGACCTATGATCAAGCATTCTTGCTTGACTCCCCAAGTCAAATACTCTAACATAGGTGACCTAGTCACCGCCTCACATCTAGATGGATATTCTTGTATGGTTCACATTATCATTGCATACTTTCTTGGAACCATTCAACTCTCATCTAAATGTATGTATACATTTTCAAGAAAAAACAAAAAAACAAAAAATGTTTCTCTTATTTCCTTTTTCAAAGTTTGTGGATATTTTCTGTCTAATTTAAGTTAAGGAGTTGATTTTCATTGCAACTCGGTCTAACCGATTTCTTCCAGAGGCCTGCTGTCATTCTCGGTTCTACCGAACCATATTACCTGGGTGACTCTGAAATTTATCACTGCATAAGATTTCCAGATATTTTCAGGAGTTTTGCCTTAGGGGGAGAAAGATTTGCAATGATCCCAAGATTCATTACCTTCTAAGATCTTATTGAACATTTTGGGAAACAAGATTAGTTTTAACATTATTTTTGAGGGGGAGAAATCTTCTCTAGGGAGAGAAATCCTCAATTATCCCACAATATAAGAGGAAGAAAAATTCAGGATCCCTAACTTAGGGGACATAGTTCAAGGAACTCTTATCTATTCTTAAGGGGAGAAAATTCAAATTCAAGGAACCCTTTTCAAAGAGAGAAGAATCAAGGATCCCTTTATCTCAATGATCCCTTACCCTCTGACCTTTTTGGAAATTATTTCCAAAGGGGGGTAAATATCAAAGCTTCCAGTAAGCTTATATAAAGGGGGAGAAAATAAGCCTACATAAAAGGGGAGATACATGTTCCTAAAGGAAGGTCCACCTAAGGGGAGACATATCAAACCTCACATATTTAGGGGGATCAACACCATTAAGAGGGAGAGAGATAAATTTGTTAAGATAGAAATAAAACAATATCTACATTCTATCACTAATTTTGGATTGAGCTTGTCTCACCCTACCTACTCCCAATATCTACACGCTATGATTCATGGGGAGAGGAAATGTTATATATTCATCATTAGGGGAGAAAGTTCTAAATTCTCTTGGAGACATATCTATCATCAAATGCTATTTTCAATATGTCTTCAATATGTTGGTACTTTTGAAGCTCTTTGCATATTTACAATAGAGTGCTCTTGTGTTATCTAATATTTGTTTTCCCAAGTGTACTTCTACTGCTAAGAAGCTCAAGAACCTCAAGGTAAGTATATGCATCATATCCTTGTTCATGATGATCTCTTGTCTCTCGCACATATTGTTTGTAAGAGTGAGTATTGAACATGGAAGTTATTCATTCACATATGTTTGATGCGTATATCCAAGATTTATATGACTTGTCTTGTCCTTCTACCTTGTGTGTGCCCATGCAGTCCAAAGCAACTATCCTTTAAAAGGTATCACATACATTTAGGGGGAGCTTGTACGAGTCATGTTTCTTTCAAAGCTGTCATATTCTAATGCATATCTTTATTTGAAGCTTTGTTTGTATGTTGTAATCAATTACCAAAAAGGGGGAGATTAAAAGCACATATGCTCCCTTGGTGGTTTTGATAATTCATGACAACATACATTGTCTCTTGGACTAACACTTTTACCTAGTATATTTCAGGTATAGTCCACACAGAGACTTGGCTATATGATTGTGAGGAGAATCCCATTGATGAAGGAGGGAATATGATTGGCTCAAGCTTCAAGAAAGAAGACTCTTCATTTATACTTTGTTAAAAATCACTTTGAGTCCATAAGAAAGCCAATACTATTAAAAGGGGATGAGGTACTATGATGAATTGGTTGCTCAACTGCTTAGAGGTAGCCACCAAAAATACTCAGCCATTCTTCCACAAAATATCTCTTTTCAAACCCAAACCAACAAAATTGGTGCCACCAACAATTTCCATTCGGCCCTACCGATTTTACACTTGACAGAACCTATACCAAACCCTACCATCTCGGGACCACCAACATTCCTATCGGTGCCACCGAGATTCAATGACCAACTTTTTGTTCAGAAGATCTCAAGAATCGGAATTTCCGATTTTAAAATTGTTCTCACCGAGTTTTAGAAACTGGTCTAGGTCATCGTATCAGTACCACCGAGATTCCTATATCGGTTTTACCGAGAATGCAAAAGTTGGCACATTTAGTGCAACTCGGTACCACCGAGATTCATTTCGGTGTCACCGAGTTGGGCAATAATGTTGTACTAGTAGGATTTTGGGGGATGCCTATATATACCCCTCCACCTACCTCTCATTCATAGAGGAAGCACTCAGAACTCACTTACACTTGCCAGATCCATTTTTTTGAGAGAGAGCTACCTACTCATGTGTTGAGATCAAGAGATTCCATTCCAACCATTTGAACCTTGATTTCTAGCCTCCCCAAGTTTCTTTACACAAGATCAATCTCTCCAACCCCTGCAAAATTTGAGAGAGAGAGTGATTGAGTGTTGAGGAGACTATCTTTTGAAGCACAAGAGCAAAGAGTTCTTCGTTCTACCGCATCTATTACCTTTTGGAGGGTGGTGTATCCTAGATTGGCGAGGTGTCTCTTGGGAACCTCCTACTTTGTGTTGTGGAGTTGAACCAAGAAGTCTGTGATCGCCTACTTCGTGAAGATCTACCGTGAGTGAGGCTAGTCCTATGTGGACGAAAGTCATGGTGGAATAAACAAGGACGCTTCTTCGTGGACCCCTTGTGGGTGGAGTCCTCCGTGGACTCTTGCAGCCGTTACCCTCCGTGGGTTGAAGTCTCCACTAACATGGACGTACGATAGCGTGTCACGACCAGTTTCCAAATAAGTAAATTAATTGGAAATCAGTCATGTGCGTCCTTAGTGATGAAAATATTTCCCACTGAAAGACTCAACTTGATGCAGAAAAACCAATAGTACTTAATATTATACAGGTATAGCAAGTGTTGCTCCACAGAATTATTACAACATAACCATGTCTTAGGGAAGATGGAAATGTTACAGTGGTCTGGGGGTGATTCTACTGCTCGCAATAATAAAGGGGCACGTCACATCAGAGTAATGTGACATGACAAGTACTACTACGCGCTAAGCCCGAGAGTGAAGCTCAACGATTTATTCGGGGTGGAGGAAGCGGTGGAATAATACAGCGGCGGACTCCAGGATCGCAAGACAAACTGGGACCCCTCTAGACATCGGACTCACTATCGTAATGTTCATCCATGAGATCTCCTTCATCCATATCTGGACACAACATTAAGCCAGTGAGTACTCCGGGAAGTACTCGCAAATAGTTTGCACAAAAGATGAGATGCATGCAGTTCATTTTATTATGCATGGTTATAGTCAAGTTATATGCAAAAATATACGTACTGAAAGTAAATAGGTTAGTGGATAAATCACGCGGTAGTCCTCCCGAGATATCCATGCAGAAAAATAAATACCACTGTTGGGCGTCTGAGAAACACCACATACGAGGCAAAAATTAAATAACATAACATGCTCTAGTCGGGCCTCTCAGCGACACCACATAAAGGGCTTATAATAAATAACAAAACAATGCCACAGTCGGACGTCTCAACGACACCACATAAAGGGCTTATAATAAATAACAAAACAATGCCATAGTGGGGCGTCTCAGCTACACCACATAAAGGTCTTATAATAAATAACAAAGCAATGCCACAGTCGGGCGTCTCAGCGACACCATATAAAGGGCTTATAATAAATAACGAAGCAATGCCACAGTCGGGCGTCTTAGCGACACCACATAAAGGGCTTATAATAAATAACAAAGCAATGCCACAGTCGGGCGTCTCAGCGACACCACATAAAGGGCTTAAAATAAATAATAAATATTGAATACCCAGGAGGTAGAACCATCCCAAGGATATCCAACAATAAAATCATAGGGGTTAGTCTAGAATAATAATCATATATGATCATCCACCACGTCATCATATGATTCACCACACCATTGTTATTTATATCACTTATACTCCAAAGACCGAATCTAGGACCGACACTTGACTCGTCAAACAACATCCTTGACCGGGGACACGGCTACTCGAATAGTTTTGACTCTGCACAGGGTGTACTCTTTACCCAGAGTCCACGGTTTTCAATAGTCAACATGACTAATCCCGCGTACGGTATTTTAGAAGTGCACACTCAGAATCAACACACACCCACTTTACCTCCGCGAAGCCCGGCCTCACCCGGACTACGCTGCCAAGGTAAAACCATAAGACGGGGAGGCTCTGACTTCGACAAGCATGGATCACAATATTTATATCGCACGCTCACGGGAGTTCCCTCCCTTCCGGTCCCAGACCAGAAACACCCATGCCCCCTGACCGGATGACTGGATTTAGTCCAGGGCCATGGATACCTTCATATCGGTCCCTCTAATGGTGTGTGATTTATAATAGGTCTACAACTGACTATACCGAACCCATTATCCAGGGAACTGTGGTAGCACGGTAAGAATTATGCCATAGACAAGACTCGATTTAGGTCGATAGTGGAGTTTACCAAATTTATAGCAGCACTAATGTGCTCAAGCCATGACAAGGCCATAACCTATCACGTTCCGCGTGACTAGGCTATTCCACAACCTTTCATAACCATCACTTGCCTTCATCATATTATATCACGGTTGAGTATGTATAACAAGTATGAAATATGCAAGGTGTTGGAAAAATAAATATTAGCATGATATCAAACAGCACACCAAAAGTAACAAACATGCTTGCCTGGTTCCACGTAGTCGGGATCGAGCTCGGTGAAGTTGACGTCGGGTATCTCGATGTCGGAATCTACGGTATAACACAAACAACGACATAAGCTACACTACCTAGCTACTGGTATAGAAATATTTTTAGAAAAACTTAAAAATAAACTAGACCTTATGAGGATCATTTTGCAAAAAGAATCACTTCAAAATGAGTTATAGAATAAAAGTTATAGCCAAAACAAAACTAGGGATTGTTCTGTAATTAGTTTCAAAGGAAACATGTGCTAGACTGGAAAGATTCCAAAGCGCCCGAGGGGGGGGTATGTTTTCCAAAAAGGAAAACGGCTTCGGCCGAATACGCCTTCGACGAAAACGTTTCGGAGAGGGGGAGAGAGACTGACAGTGGAGGCCCACCTGTCGGGTTTGAACTCCTCACCGGCGCCAGAGGCTTTCGGTGATCGTCATCGACGATAGGAGGGAGGAGAGAGCGAGCTAGGGGTGTGGGTGAATTCATCGTCGACTCGCCTCACGGATTGAGGTGGATTGGATGGCGGGGAAAGGCTCACGACAGCGGTAGGAGGTCTCCGGCAACAACGACTCTGGTGACACGACGGAATCGACAACCGAGGGCCTCTGCGATGAAATCGAGCACGGGGTAAGGAGGGGAGGAACTCCTGGATGCGACCGAAGATCTCAGGGGATCCTACCTCAACTTACACAACACGGGAGCGGACGGATCCCGAAGCGGATCTGGGCGGTCGGAGCCGGGGAAGAAGGTCCCTCGAGGGCCTCTTCCTGGATCGGCTGTTTCCTGGATGGGAAGATGGAGTGCGGTAGAGAGGTGGGTGAGCTCACAAGTGCTGGGGAAGGTCTCTATAAATAGGCGCCACGGGAGGGGCTTCGATCATTACTCCGGCATGGAATTCCGGCGAAGCAGGCGCTTGGGCAGGCGATTAGGTGGTACTGGACGAACCTAATCACCGAGAGGACCTCATTTTTGACCCGAGGAGTTTTGGTCATGCACGAGAAGAACGTGGCGAAGATGTGGTCAACACGGAGCTCTGCGGCGGCAGAAATGGTGCTCTGGGTTTGCAAGGGCGAGGCGATGAGCTTTGCGGGGCTAAACGAGAGCAGGTGGTCGCAAGGAGGCTGCCAGAGTGATGGACGGTCCCGTGCGGTGCGGCAGCGTAGCAGAAGCACTCTACTTCCGAAGCAGAGCCGTTGCCGACGCCTAGGAAGGCTTTGAAGGCTTGCCACCAATGAGGAGGAAGGGGCCAAACTCGCGGGTGATGGAGAGGATAAGAAGGAGCACAAGATCGACGAGGAGGGCGTCGTCACTCGTGAGATTGGCGCTGGGGGAGAGGGTAGCGCCTGCCTAGAGGTAGGTCTGAAATAAATTCAGACTTCTTTAGTCCAGTGCAGCAGAGGTGATCGAGAGGAGAAAAACCATAGCTAGGAAACGAATTTGAGGCTGAAATTTGTAGGGAAGCTCTCTCATAGGAAGAAAAGGTGCTACAATTATTGTCAGAATTTTTGGAGAAGTTTAGGGAAGATTTGAATCAAAACTGAGTTTCTGGGGTCAAACTTTGGTCAAACAAAATTTGAATTTTTCAAATTTGAGATCTCAAGGTTTTTGCTAAAATAGGTTGAGGATACCAAGGATTACAAACCGACTAAGTTTGGGGTCAAGATTCCAAAGGAAAGAGGGGGTTCCTTTGGAAAAGTTTTGGAGTTCAAACTGATTATAGAAAACCCAGTTAAAGAATAAAATTAATTGGGGGTGATCCAACCCTTCTAAATCATTGGAAATCTTTCAAAAAGAAATTTAGGGTTTGGAGAGGAGTGAAAACATTCAAAAACAGAATGGTGGTCAATACTTTTTGAAGAATTAAGTAATAGGCTCATGGAAACTATTCAAATCAAGAATAGAAGGGATCCAATTTTGAGAAATATTCTATTAACCATTTCATATATTGGAAAGGCCAAAAGATATCTCTGAATTGATTTTGAGAAGAAGAAGCTTAGAAGTATTCTCTCATGAACAAAAGCAAGAAAACTTCAAAGTTCTTGTCAAGTCAAAAATTAAAATTCCAAGGAAATCAAAGGAATAAAAAGTTGGAAAATCTTGGGTGTTACAACACCTACCCCCTTAAGAAAAATCTCATCCCCGAGATTTAAGCCAATCCTCAAGAAGTTGTGGTTGCACTTTTCATAAGTAAACCTCTCTTTCCCATGTGGCCTCATCCTCTGAGTGGTTGCTCCAGTGTACTCTCAATAGCTTGGTGACCTTCTATTGAGTCCTCCTTTCAGATTCCTCTAAAATTTTTACGGGATGTTCCTGATAAGATAGGTCTGGTTGTACTTCTATGTTGTCATGAGCTACTTGTTGCTCGGGGTTCCTCACACACTTTCTTAGCTAAGAAATGTGGAACACATCATGTACATATGACAGCTCTGCTGGTAGATCTAGCTAGTAGGAAACTTGTCCCCTACGAGCTATTATGCGGAATGGTCCGATGAAACGAGGTGCAAGTTTGCCTTTGACCTTGAATCTTTGTAGACCTCTCATGGGGGATACTTTAAGATACACATAATTGTCGGGGTTGAAACCAACATCCTTGTGCTTCTTGTCGTAGTAGCTTTTTTGACGGCTTTGCACTGTTTTGAGTTTCTCCCTCATGATTTTCACCTTGTCCTCTGCCTCTTGGAGGAATTGTGGTCCAAAGATGCGGCTATCTCCGGTTTCTGATCAATTGAGAGGGGTACGACATTGTCTTCCATACAATGCTTCGAAAGGCGACATCTCCAAGCTTGCTTGATAACTGTTGCTGTAAGAAAACTTGGCGTAAGGTAAACTGTCTTCCCAACTATTACCATATGTGAGTACACAAGCCCTGAGCATGTATTCAATGATCTGGTTTACATGCTCAGTCTGTCCTCCCGTCTGAGGGTGATAAGCTGTGCTGAATACTAACTGTGTTCCCAAAGCTTGTTGCGGATATTCCCAAAATCTTGAGGTAAATCGGGTGCCTCTGTCTGATACAATTGTCTTGGGTACTCTGTGTAAAGATACAATACGGGCGAGGTATAGCTTTGCTAGCCTTTGGGTGGAATATGTAGTCTGGACTGGTATGAAATGAGCCACTTTTGTGAGTCGGTTAGTAATCACCCATATATCATCATGTCCGTGTCGGAACTGGGGTAGTCCGACAATAAAATCCATTCCTACATCATCCCACTTCCATTTAGGTACCTTCATAGGTTGCAGTAGCCCTGCTGGCTTCTGATGTTCTACCTTGATTTGTTGGCACGAGTCACAACGAGCGATGAAAGAGGAAATATCCCTCTTCATTCCGTGCCACCAATATTTGGTCTGGAGGTCCTTGAACATTTTTGTGCCTCCGGGGTGAATAGAATAGGGTACATTGTGAGCCTCCTCCATAATCTGAGTTTTGAGGCTTTCTTGGTCTCGTACACATAGTCGGTCTCTGTACCACAGAGTCCCTTGCTCATCAATAATAAATTCGGGGGCCTTCATGAGATTTATCTTTTTCTTTATGCCTTCAATGCCGGGGTGGCCTTTCTGAGCTTCCTTGATATCCCCATGCAAGGTGGGTTGTAACTCAAGTTGTTCCACTGTACCTTCTGGGACGAGAAGTAGGTTTAGCAGAACGAACTCCTTTGCAAGCTCAGGCCTCATCTTAGGTATAGGTTTCTTGCCTGAGGCGGGGTTCCGGCTAAGAGCATCGGCTACCACGTTAGCCTTACCCGGGTGGTAATGAATGCCCACGTCCTAATCCTTAATTTATTCCAACAATTGTCGCTGTCGTAGATTGAGATCTGGCTATGTGAAAATATATTTGAGGCTCTTATGATTTGTGTATATTTTGCAGCGATTTCCAAGAAGAAAGTGCCTCCATTCCTTGAGAGCATGAATCACCGCGGCCAATTCCAAATCGTGAGTGGGGTAGTTCTCTTCGTGATGTCGGAGTTGTCGTGACGCATAAGCCATGACTTTTATCTCTTGCATGAGGATGCATCCAAGGCCTTTTCTAGAAGCATAACAGTATATTTCAAAGTCCTTGTTTAAGTGTGACACAATTAGCACTGGGCTGTAGTTAATCTCTTCTTCAGTTCTTGGAAGCTTTTCTCACATGCTTTAGTCCATTCAAACTTTTTCTCCTTCTTGAGCAACTGTGTCATGGGTCGTGCAATAGTTGAAATTTTTTCGATGAACCTCCGGTAATATCCTGCTAACCCGAGGAAACTCCAGATGTCTGGTGGCATACCTGGTAGCTCATCTGGAAATACACCTGGAAACTAACAGACTACCAGAACGTCTTTTAATTCACTGGCTTCTGTCTGGTTTAATCTTGCTTTGCTCGACTTTTCCTTGCGTAGGGCTATGATAGTTACTATTTTACCATGGTGATGGGTGAGCATGATTGTCTGGTTAAAGCAGTCAACAAATCCCTTGTTGGTGTTTAGCCAGTCCATTCCCAAAATAACGTCCACTGAGTTGGTGTTGATAACAATAAGGTTTGCCCAAAATACCAGATTCTTGATTTCAATAGGAGCCTTCTTGCAATACTCTCGAGTGCTCTGTTGTACTCCCGGGGACTTGATAGTCATCGAATTTTCCAAGGGGAGGGTTGAAATGTTGTGTTTCGAAGCAAATCTTCTCGAAATGAACGAATGTGAACCTCCAGAATCAAACAAAACATGGGCAGGAATTTTGTTGATAGGAAACTTACCAAATACGATTTCAGGTGCATTCATGGCATCTTCCTTGGCGACAAGATTCAAGTGACCCTTCCTGTGATTGTTACTGGGGTTGAAATTGTTGCACTTTGGTGCCAAGTCAAAGTTGGAAGTGTTGGTCTTGGCTGCACCATTTCCGACCTTTGGGCATTGCCTAGCGTAGTGCCCTGTTTCTCCACATGCGAAGCAAGTGATGCTGGTACGGGGAATGAAGTCTTTGTTCCTCACGTAAGAGTTGTTGTTGGACTTAGGGGTTGGTGCTGGGGTACGCCGAGCTTGCGTCTTTGAATCCTCTGTCTTGTGTGTGGTGTTGTGTACTCGGGCAGAATTATTGCGACGACGTTTGCGAATATCATCTAGGCTGCGACGTTCTGCTTCTAGGATGTTGGCTTTGTCTACCAGTGTCTTAAAATCTGGAAAGGTGTGAACGACCAGTTGGAATTTTAATGCTGGAGCAAGTCCATCCAGAAATTTCTCCATTCTCCTTTCCTCTGTCTTGTAATCTTCACTAGCATAGCGAGACAATTGATTATACTAGTCCAGGTACTCCATCACACTGGAACTCCTTTGTTTCAGGTCTTCAAATTATCTCTTCTTTATTTTCATGACGCTATTGGGTATGTGCGTGCCACGAAAACTTTCCTTGAATTCAGCCCACGTGATGCTATTCTCATCTGGATATACGCGAAGGATATTTTCCCACCACGAGGCTGCAACTCTAGTCAGATAGTGGGGAGCATAAAGTGCTTTCTCATGGTCTAAGCATTGTGCAATCGTCAGTTTTCTTTCAATGTCACGTAGCCAGTCATCGACTTCCATTGGCCTGTCGGTATGTGAAAATGTTGGCGGACGTGTCTTTTGTAGCTCAGCCAGTCGGGAGTGTTGTGGATAAGGACCACACTGATTTCCCATGTTCATTAGTTGATTCATCATTTCATGATGATGTTGTTGGCTGCTCATATAAACGATAGACTTCTGATAGTGCTGGGCTGCTTTCATGCTGACTGGTTTGACCTTGAGTGAAATTGTTCCCTGTCTCAGTGGATTGGTTTTCACCAAAGTCCCTTGGCTTGGAGTGTGTCCAGAGTCGGCTCATTTTCGCAAAGCTGGGTTAATGTTGTAAGAACCAATAAGAAAACGAAACTCGAATAAAAACTCAGAAATATTTTCCAAGAAACACTGCAAGGATTTTTCATAAAATAACCATCATGCTCGGAGAAGGACCGCAATACATCTTACATCGATCATAATTATACATACCACTCAGGTCGTACTCTAGTATGCCTGACTTGTTATTTAAGCTAGTGCACTTCTCCTATCCTACATGATGCAACACGACTACTTCTCTTCGGTCTAGGAGCACATCATCATACATATCATACAAGCAGTCTAGCGATCTGCTGCACCATATCTAGGTGGAGTCGGAAGGAACCTGGATTGGCTGACCCAGTGAAAGTCCCGGATGAGGAGTTGGGGAGTTCACTTCCTCCTCTATTGGCTCTAAGCGGATGGTGCGAGGCGGCGAGGCGCGTGCGTAACTATCAGGCAGGGCATCTCTAATGGGTGCATGAGCAATGACATGATTGAACTCCTCAGTGGTAGGCAACTGGTGGCAGAGCTGTGCTGGTGGAGTGCATGAGGCAGAAGAAGACATGCATGACCTAGGCGGTGCTGGACGAAGGAGCTCAGTCCTGTGGTGAGGACGAGTAAGGTGCTTCATGCGAGCAGCCACCAAGTCATCCACTAAGCCATCAAAAGCTGACTCCAGGGCTCGGACATACTGCACGAGCATCCCAAGAGCATCATCTTCCTATCCTTTGGGGCATGCAAAGGCATAGTGGCTGGTGTCGGCACGTGGCATGGCAGATAATAATAAGGGCAAGTCTTCATCACTCGAAGAGTGTCCCTGAGGCAAGCAATTGCCTCCCTGGCTGCCATCTAAATAGCCTGCCTCTCCATAGGCATGGCTCTCCCAACATAACGAAGGTGACAATACTCTGAACGACCACCAATGAAATGCACCGACGCCTGATGCATAGTCAGGGAGTCGCTGATCTTGTGGCGGTAAAACGTATACTCAATGCGCGTCGTCGGTCCAATCGCGATCGTCACGATGGCTGAAAGCAGTCGCTAAAATCCCGATGGCTCGTTGGTGAACACCTGCGACGGGCAACTGTTGCGAGCCATCTACAAAACAAAAAAAATCATATAGTCAAAACATAAATATATGTTGACTAACAGAATATTACTAAGCACACAAAAAACCTACGACGGCTAATCCTGTTAGCGATTGCGCCTAGGAATTTCCTATAGTCAGCCTAGCTCTGATACCAAGTTTGTCACGACCAGTTTCCAAATAAATAAATTAATTGGAAATAAGTCATGGGAGTCCTTAGTGAAGAAAATATTTCTCACTGAAAGACTCAAGTTGATGCAGAAAAACCAGTAGTACTTAATATTATACACGTAGACCAAGGGTTGCTCCACAAAATTATTACAACATAGCCATGTCTCAAGGAAGATGGAAAAGTTAGAGTGGTCTGGTGGTGACTCTACTGCTCGCAATAATAAAAGGGGCACGCCACGTCAGAGTAATGTGACATGACAAATACTACTACGCGCAAGCCTCAGAGTGAAGCTCAATGATTTATTCGGGGTGGCGGAAGCGATGGAATAATACAGCGGTGGATTCCAGGATCGGAAGACCGACTGGGACTCCTCTAGACGTCGGACTCACTATCGTAATCTTCATCCATGAGATCTCGTTCATCCATATCTGGCCACAACAACAAGCGAGTGAGTACTCCGGGAAGTACTCGCAAACAGTTTGCACAAAAGATGAGATGCATGCAGTTCATTTTATTATGCATGGTTATAGTTAAGTTATATGCAAAAATATACTTACTGAAAGTAAATAGGTTAGTGGATAAATCAGGCAGTAGTCCTCCCGAGATATCCATACAGAAAAATAAATACCACTGTCGGGCTTCTGAGGAACACCACATACACGGAAAAAATTAAATAGCATAACATGCCACAGTTGAGCGTCTCAGCGACACCACAAAAAGGGCTTATAATAACTAAATAAACAATACCATAGTCGGGCGTCTCAGCGACACCACATAAAGGGCTTATAATAAATAACGAAGCAATGCCACAGTCGGGCGTCTCAGCGACACCACATAAATGGCTTATAATAAATAACAAAGCAATGCCACAGTCGGGCGTCTCAGCGACACCACATAAAGGGCTTATAATAAATAACGAAGCAATGCCACAGTCGGGCGTCTCAGCGACACCACATAAATGGCTTATAATAAATAACAAAGCAATGCCACAGTCGGGCGTCTCAGCGACACCACATAAAGGGCTTATAATAAATAATAAATATTGAATACCCAGGAGGTAGAACCATCCCAAGGATATCCAACAATAAAATCATAGGGGTTACTCCAGAATAATAATCATATATGATCATCCACCACGTCATCATATGATTCACCACACCATTGTTATTAACATCACTTATACTCCAAAGACCGACTCTAGGACCGACACTTGACTCGCCAAACAACGTCCTTGACCGGGGACACGACTACTCGAATAGTTTTGACTCCGCACAGGGTGTACTCTTTACCCATAGTCCACGGTTTTCAATAGTCAACATGACTAATCCTGCGTACGGTGTTTTAGAAGTGTACACTCAGAATGAACACACACCCACTTTACCTTCGCAAAGCCCGGCCTCACCCGGACTACGCTGCCATGGTAAAACCATAAGACGGGGAGGCTCCGACCTCGACTAGCATGGGATCACAATATTTATATTGTGCGCTCATGGGAGTGCCCTCCCTTCCGGTCCCAGAGCGAAAACACCCATGCCCCCTGACAGTATGACTGGATTTAGTCCAGTGCCATGGATACCTTCATACCGGTCCCTCTAATGGTGTGTGATTGATAATAGGTCTACAAGTGGCTATACCGAACACATTATCCAGGGAACAGTGGTAGCACGGTAAGAAGTATGACACGGACAAGACTCGATCTAGATCGATACTGGAGTTTACCAAATTTATACCAGCACCAATGTGCTCAAGCCATGACAAGGCCATAACCTACCACGTTCCGCATGACTAGGCTATTCCACAACCTTTCATAACCATAACTTTCCTTCTTCATATTATGTTATGGTTGAGTATGTATAACAAGTACGAAATATGCAAGGTGTTGGAAAAAGAAATATGAGCATGATAGCACACAGCTCACCAAAAGTAACAAACATGCTTGCCTGGTTCCACGTAGTCGGGATCGAGCTCAGTGCAGTTGACGTCGGGTATCTCGATGTCGGAATCTACGGTATAACACAAACAACGACATAAGCTACACTACCTAGCTACTGGTATAGAAATATTTTTAGAAACATCTAAAAATAAACTTGACCTTATCTGGATCATTTTGCAAAAAGAATCACTTCAAAAGGAGTTATAGAATAAAAGTTATAGCCAAAACAAAACTAGGGACTTTTAAGTAATTAGTTTCAAAGGAAACAGGGGCTAGACTGGAAAGATTCCAAAGCGCCCGAGGGGGGGGGTACGTTTCCCAGAAAGTAAAACAGCTTCGACGAATACGCCTTCGACGAAAATGTTTCGGAGAGGGGGAGAGAGACTGACAGGGGAGGCCCACCTGTTGGGTTTGAACTCCTCACCGGCGCCAGAGGCTTCCGGTGATCGTCGGCGATGATAGGAGGGAGGAGAGAGCGAGCTAGGGGTGCGGTGGACTCACCGTCGACTCGCCTGACAGATGGAGTTGGATTGGACGGCGGGGAAAGGCTCATGACGGCGGCAACAGATCTCTGGCGGCAACGACTCTGGTGACACGACAGAATCGATAACCGAGGGCCTCTGCGATGAAATCGAGCACGGGGTAAGCAAGGGAGGAACTCCTAGATGCGACTGAAGGTCTCAGGGGATCCTACCTCGACTTACACAACACGGGAGCGGCCGGATCCTGAAGCGGATCTGGGCGACCGGAGCTGGGGAAGAAGGTCCCTCGAGGGCCTATTCCTGGATCGGCTGCTTCCTGGATGGGAAGATGGAGTGTGGGAGAGAGGTGGGTGAGCTCAGAAGCGCTGGGGAAGGGCTCTATAAATTGGCGCCACGGGAGGGGATTCGGCCATTACTCCGGCAAGGAATTCTGGCTAAGCAGGCGCTTGGGTAGGCGATTAGGTGGTACTGGATGAACCTAATCACCGAGAGGAACTCATATTTGACCCGAGGAGGCTTGGTCATGCACGAGAAGAACATGGTGATGATGCGGTCAACACGGAGCTCTTCGGCGGAAGAAATGGTGCTCTGGGGTTGCAGGGGCGAGGTGACGAGCTTTGTGGGGCTGAACCAGAGCAGGTGGGCGCAAGGAGGCTGCTAGAGCGATAGGCGGGTGCCGTGCGGTGCGGCAGTGCAGCAGAAGCACTCTGCTGCTGAAGCAGAGCCGCCGTCGACGCCTGGGCAGGCTCTGACGGCTTTCCTCCGACAAGGAGGAAGGGGCCAAGCTCGCGGGTGATGGAGAGGATAAGAAGTAGCACATGATCGACGAGGAGGGTGTCGTCACTGGCGAGATCGATGCTGGAGGAGAGGGTAGCGCCTGTTTGAAGGTAGGTCTGAAATAAATTCAGACTTCTTCGGTCCAATGCAGCACAGGGATCGACAGGAGAAAAACCATGACTAGGAAATGAATTTGGGGCTGAAATTTGGAGGGAAGCTCTCTCATAGGAAAAAAGGTGCTACAAATATTTTCAGAATTTTTGGAGAAGTTTAGGGCAGATTTGAATCAAAACTCAGTTTCTGGGTCAAACTTTGGTCAAACAAAATTTGTATTTTTCAAACATGAGATCCCAAGGTCTTTGCTGAAATAGGTTGAGGATACCAAGGACTACAAACTGCCAAAGTTTGGGGGTCAAGATTCCAAAGGAAAGAGGGGGTTCCTTTGGAAAATATTTGGAGTTCAAACTGATTACAGAAAATCCCATTTAAAGAATAAAATTAATTGGGGGTCATCCAACCCTTCTAAATTATTGGAAATCTTTCAAAAACAAATTTAGGGTTTGGAGAGGAGTGAAAACATTCAAAAACAGAATGGTGGTCAATAATTTTTGAAGAATTAAATAATAGGCTCATAGAAAATATTCAAATCAAGAATAGAAGGGATCTAATTTTGACAAATATTCTATTAACCATTTCATATATTGGAAAGGGCAAAAGATATTTCTGAATTGGTTTGGAGAAGAAGAAGCTTAGAAGTCTTCTCTCATGAAGAAAAGCAAGAAAACTTCAAAGTTCTTCTCAAGTCAACAATTTAAATTCCAAGGAAATCAAAGGAATAAAAAGTTGGAAAATCTTGGTTGTTACATAGCGCCACCTATCGGAACCATGCCAAAAATCGCCGTATCAACTTCTTCACATTTGATCTTGCTAAACTCTACTCCTTACTGCATGTGCAAAGACTTTACTTTCTGCTGCCACATATTTGTTGACTAGCATGTGTAGGGTGCACTAGACTTGTTAGAATCGCTAAAATTTGCCTTACATTGAATTGGGAAAGGCTAGGATTTTAATTTATGCAAGTAGTCTATTCACCCCCCTCTAGACACCTCTTCTATCGATCTCACACTAGCGGGTGTTTGTCTCCCCCACCTTACTTGAATTTAATTCGACATAGGCGGTCCTTGTAGAAGTTTAAATAGCAACTTGCGTATCACCGTTGTGGTTTTGCGTAGGTAAGAAGCGTTCTTGCCAGATACTCATAACAGCCACATAAAACATGCAACAACAAATTAGAGGACGTGTAACTTGTTTATGCAGGCTATTTTTTGATATGATATGGCCAAATACATGATGATATATATTTGATGTATGAGATAATCATGTTCTAATAGTTAATATCGACTTGCATGTGGATTCTACGACAACCTACATGATCCATAGGGTCGTCTTTAATTATTGAATGACATGCCTGTCAATCATTAAGCGCTATGTAATGTTTTACTTTATTGCTAAACGGTAGAAATAATAGTAGAAGCATGGTTGGCGCGACAACCTTGATGGAAACACGATGATGGAGATCATGGTGTTGTGCCAGTGATGATGGAGATCATGCCGGTGCTTTCGAGATGGAGATCAAAAGCACAAGTTCATGGCCATATCATGTCACTTATGATTTGCATGTGATGTTAATCCTATTATGCACCTTGTTTTGCTTAGGACGGCGGTAGCATTATAAGGTGATCCCTCACTAAAGTTTCAAGATAAAATTGTGTTCTCCCGGAGTGTGCACCGTTGTGGAAGTTCGTCGTTTCGAGACACCACGTGATGATCGGGTGTGATAGACTCTACGTTCACATACAACGGGTGCAAGACAGTTTTGCACATGCGGAACACTCTAGTTAAACTTGACGAGCCTATCATGTACAAACATGGCCTTGGAACACAAGAGACCAAAAGGTCGAACATGAGACATATAGTGGATATGATTAGCATGAAGATGTTCACCATTGAAACCACCTCATCTCATGGGATGATCGGACTTGGGTTGTGGATTTGGATCATGTATCACTCGAATAACTAGAGGGATGTCAAGTTGAGTGGGAGTGTTTTTATTAATATGATTAACTAAACTCATTATCTTGAACAATAGTCTAAGTAATCTTTGCAAATTTATGTTGTAGATCAATGGCTCGCGTAGTAGCACCCCTGAATTTTAATGCGTTCCTAGAGAAAGCAAAGTTGAAAGATGATGGGTTTAACTTTGTAGACTGGGCCCCAAATCTGAGGATTTAACTCACGGTTTCCCAAAATGATTATATCCTTGATGCACTGCTTGGTGATGCGCCTCTCCTACCGACGACAGAAGACATTATGAAGGTCCAGAAGGCGCGTTCTGAATACTACTCAATAATTCAGTGTGCAATCTTGTATGGCTTAGAACCAGGACTTCAAAGACGTTTTGAATGTCATGGAGCATATGAGATGTTCCAGGAGTTGAAGTTTATCTTTTAAAAGAATGCCCAGATCGAGAGGTATGAGCCTCCTGCTACTGCAACAAAAGACCTTCCAACGACGCCAAAACACCTGCTGACGGGAGACGTCTTGATTCTCCTCAGCAACGGCACCAGGAATCCTTCTGCTACGACTACGCCTTTAGGGACTTCCTAGGCAAGTATGCAAAGGATTTCCCCGTGGCCTTGGAGCCTTGCGTTGTTGTTCCCTCGAAGCGGAAAGGGTGATGTAGCGCAGCGGTGGTAAGTATTTCCCTCAGTTTTGAGAACCAAGGTATCGATCTAGTGAAGGAGTATCACAAGTGCCTGCACAAACACAAAATGCTTGCTCCCAGCACCATGAAGGGGTTGTCAATCCCTTATAGATTGTTTGCCAAGTGAGAACTGAAAGCAACAAAGTAACAAAGCAAAGTAAAAGCGAAAGTGGAAACGATAGGTGTGAATAGACCCGGGGGCCGTAGTGTTCACTAGTGGCTTCTCTCATGAAAGCAAGTAGACGGTGGGTGAACAAATTACCGTCGAGCAATTGATAGAACCACGCAAAGTCGTGACGTCATCTATGCTAATGATTATATCTATAGGCATCGCGTCCAAAACAAGTAGACCAATACTTTCTGCATCTACTACTATTACTCCACACGTTGACCGCTATCCAGCATGCATCTAGTGTATTAAGTCCAAAAGAATAGAGTAACGCCTTAAGCAAGATGACATGATATAGATGGACAATCTCATATCTACGACAAAGCCCACCTTGTTACCCTTGATGGAAACTACACGATGTGTGCCTTGCTGCCCCTACTGTCACTGGGAAAGGTCACCACACGGTAAGAACCCTAAACCAAGCACTTCTCCCATTGCAAGAATCATAGATCTAGTTGGCCAAACAAAACCCAAGACTCGGAGAGACTTACAAGGATATCAAAACATGCATATAAGAAATCAGCAGAGACTCAAATATATATTTGTGATCAGAACTTCAAGCAAACTAGCAAGGTAATCATGAACTTTCAAAATAACAAGGCTGAAATAAAGTTATCCCTACAAAAGCATATAGTCTGGCTATGCTCTATCATCATTGCACCACGAATTTAAATCATTGCACAACCCTGGTATTGGCCAAGTAATTTCTTTCACACCTTTACTTTCTCAAACCTTTTCAACTCTCACGCAATACATGAGCGTGAGCCATGGTTTTAGAACTATAAGTGGTGTGGAGTGTGGTGGAAGTTGCAAGAAAAACAAGGAGAAGATAATCACATTAACTAGGCATATCAATGAGCTGTGGAGATGCTCATCACTAGATATCAATGTGAATGAGTAGGGATTGCCATACAAATGATGCACTAGAGCTAAGAGTATGTGAAAGCTCTTAAAGAAAACTAGTGGGTGTGCATCCAACTTGCTTGCTCACGAAGACCTAAGGAAAATTTGAGGAAGCCTATCATTGGAATATACAAGCCAAGTTATATAATGAAAATTTCCCACTAGCTATATGGTGGTGACAAAACGAGAGACTCTCAATCATGAAGATCATGGTGCTTAGTATGCACAAGTGTGGTAGCATTGTCCCTTCTCTCTTTTTCTCTCATCATTTTTTTTGGTGGGCTCTTTAGCCTCTATTTTTTTGGTGGGCATCTTTGGCCTCTTTTATTTACTCACATGGGATAATGCTCCATCAATGATGATCATCACACTTTCAACTCAAAACTTAGAGCAATGATGACTCTATATGGAATGCCTTCGGTAGTGTACCGTGACAATGATCTAGCATGGCATAGACATTAATGGAAACATCATGCTTGCTATCTTAAAATCATGCAATGGCAATGTAGAAGTGGTGGCACATGTCATGGTGGTAGTTGCATTGCAATATATCTCGGAATGACTTTGAAAAAGCCATAGTAGGTAGGTATGGTGGCTGTTTTGATGGAGGCTAATGCTGGGTTTTGTGCACCGGCGAATGTTGCACGACACTAAGAAGATAGTGATGGTGGAAGGTGAAAGTGCATTTAAACCATGGACTCAACATTAGTCATGAAGAACTCATATACTTGTTGCAAAAGTTTTATTAGTAATCGAAACAAAGCATTCAACGCATACTCCTAGGGGAAGGGTTGGCAGGTGTAAACCATCGTGCGATCCCGACCGCCACGCAAAGGATGACAATCAAAAGACTAATCATGCTCAGACTTCATCACATAGTGGTTCACCATACGTGCATGCTACAGGAATCACTAACTTCAACACAAGTATTTCTTGGACCACAACACCTTACTAGCATAACTTCAATATTACCAAAACCACAACTCAAAACTAATTGAGATGAATCAAACTTCTCTAACTATTCAATGCACATGAAGGTGGAAGTTTTCGTATCACTTTGGATAACTACCCCTTTTGAGACTACTTTCAAAGCATAGATCAACTACCAAGCCACGCACCGCTGTGCTCTAAAAGATATAAGTGAAGCACTTAGAGCAAAAGCATCTAGCTCAAAAGATATAAGTGAAGCACATGTGAGCTGAATTGTCTACCAAATGATATAAGTGAAGCTCGACAAAATCATGGTGAGTGCATGTCTCTCT
Source organism: Hordeum vulgare subsp. vulgare (assembly GCF_904849725.1). Taxonomy (NCBI): domain Eukaryota; kingdom Viridiplantae; phylum Streptophyta; class Magnoliopsida; order Poales; family Poaceae; genus Hordeum; species Hordeum vulgare. Next base: position 397,101,965 of record NC_058520.1, on the reverse strand, counting down.
CTCTAGGTGTGCAGCAAGGATGATTGTGACACAACAAAAATAAAAGACTCCTACGATACAAGACGCTCCAAGCAAAACACATAACATGTGGTGAATAAAAATATAGCCCCAAGTAACGTTACCGATGGATTTGAAGACGAAAGAGGGGATGCCTTCCCGGGGCATCCCCAAGATTAGGCTTTTACGACATCCTTGAATCTCTTGGGGTGCCTTGGTAATCCCCAAGCTTGATCTCTTGCCACTCTTTATCTTTTTGTCCATAAGAACTTCACCCAAAACTTGAAAACTTCACAACACGAAACTTAATCAGAAACTCGTGATAACATTAGTATAAGAAAGCAAATCACCACTTCCTTAGGTACTGTAGCAAACTTAAATTCTAGTTATGCTGATGTTGGGTTACTGTATTTCAATCTTCCATGGCTAATACCCCCGATACTATCCATAGTTTCATCAAAATAAGCAACCAACACAACAAAAAAACAGAATCTGTTAATAGCAGACCAGTCTGTAGCAATCTGTATACTTCATATACTTATGTTACTTGAAAAATTCCGAATACTTACGACAGTCTGAAGAATTTGCGTAGAAATCAGCAGAAAAAAGAATCAACTCAAAAGCTCTTACAGAAAGTTTCTGTCTTTTCCAGCATGACCAAACGATCATCCCCAAGACTAATCATAACGGTTTTGCTTGGCAAAAACGCAAAAAGAAACACAAAAAACACAATCATAACAGAATTATGAAAGTGTGGAAAACATAAAACAGAAAGAAAAAAGGATAGATTCATTGGGTTGCCTCCCAACAAGCGCTATTGTTTAACGCTCTTAGCTAGGCAAAAGGTGATGGAATCACGTATAGTCATCTTTGGTGCTCAAAACATTGATGGGGAACGTCGCATGGGAAACAAAATTTTTCCTATGCCACGAAGACCTATCATGGTGATGTCCATCTACGAGAGGGGATGTGTGATCTACGTACCCTTGTAGACCGTGCAACAGAAGCGTTAGTGAACGCGGTTGATGCAGTGGAACGTCCTCACGTCCCTCGATCCGCCCCGCGAACCGTCCCGCGATCAGTCCCACGATCTAGTGCCGAACGGACGGCACCTCCGCGTTCAGCACATGTACAGCTCGACGATGATCTCGGCCTTCTTGATCCAGCAAGAGAGACGGAGAGGTAGAAGAGTTCTCCGGCAGCGTGACGGCGCTCCGGAGGTTGGTGATGATCTCGTCTCAGCAGGGCTCCGCCCGAGCTCCGCACAAACGCGATCTAGAGGTAAAACCGTGGAGATATGTGGTCGGGCTGCCGTGGCAAAGTTGTCTCAAATCAGCCCTAAAACCCCACTATATATAGGAGGGAGAGGGGGGAGCCTTGCCTTGGGGTCCAAGAACCCCCAAGGGGTCGGCCGAGCCAAGGGGGGAAGGTCTCCCACCCCCAAACCGAGTCCTACTTGGTTTGGAAGGTGGAGTCCTTCTTCCCTTTCCCACCTCCTCCTTTTTCTTTTTCTTTTTCTCTTTGATTTTCTTCCCAATGCGCATAGGCCCCTTTTGGGCTGTCCCACCAGCCCACTAAGGGCTGGTGCGGCACCCCGAGTACCTATGGGCTTCCCCGGGGTGGGTGCCCCCCCGGTGAACTCCCGGAACCCATTCGTCATTCCCGGTACATTCCCGGTAACTCCGAAAACCTTCCGGTAATCAAATGAGGTCATCCTATATATCAATCTTCATTTCCGGACCATTCCGGAAACCCTCGTGACGTCCGTGATCTCATCCGGGACTCCAAACAACATTCGATAACCAACCATATAACTCAAATACGCATAAAACAACGTCGAACCTTAAGTGTGCAGACCCTGCGGGTTCGAGAACTATGTAGACATGACCCGAGAGACTCCTCGGTCAATATCCAATAGCGGGACCTGGATGCCCATATTGGATCCTACATATTCTATGAAGATCTTATCGTTTGAACCTCAGTGCCAAGGATTCATATAATCCCGTATGTCATTCCCTTTGTCCTTCGGTATGTTACTTTCCCGAGATTCGATCGTCAGTATCCGTATACCTATTTCAATCTCGTTTACGGGCAAGTCTCTTTACTCGTTCCGTAATACAAGATCCCGCAACTTACACTAAGTCACATTGCTTGCAAGGCTTGTGTGTGATGTTGTATTACCGAGTGGGCCCCGAGATACCTCTCCGTCACACGGAGTGACAAATCCCAGTCTTGATCCATACTAACTCAACGAACACCTTCGGAGATACCTTTAGAGCATAATTATAGTCACCCAGTTACGTTGCGACGTTTGATACACACAAAGTATTCCTCCGGTGTTAGTGAGTTATATGATCTCATGGTCATAGGAACAAATACTTGACACGCAGAAAACAGTAGCAATAAAATGACACGATCAACATGCTACGTCTATAAGTTTGGGTCTAGTCCATCACGTGATTCTCCTAATGACGTGATCCAGTTATCAAGCAACAACACTTTGTTCATAATCAGAAGACACTGACTATCGTTGATCAACTGGCTAGCCAACTAGAGGCTTGCTATGGACAGTGTTTTGTCTATGTATCCACACATGTATATAAGTCTTCATTCAATACAATTATAGCATGGATAATAAACGATTATCTTGATACAGGAATTATAATAATAACTATATTTATTATTGCCTCTAGGGCATAATTCCAACAGTCTCCCACTTGCACTAGAGTCAATAATCTAGCCCTCACATCATCATGCGAATTACATTGTAATAAATCTAACACCCATACAGTTCTGGTGTTGATCATACTTTGCCCGTGGAAGAGGTTTAGTCAGCGGGTCTGCTACATTCAGATCCGTGTGCACTTTGCATATATCTACGTCCTCCCCTTCGACGTAGTCGCGGATGAGGTTGAAGCGTCGTTTGATGTGTCTGGACTTCTTGTGAAACCGTGGTTCCTTTGCTAGGGCAATGGCACCCGTGTTATCACAGAACAAGGTTATTGGATTCAGTGCGCTTGGCACCACTCCAAGATCCGTCATGAATTGCTTCATCCAGACACCCTCCTTAGCCGCCTCCGAGGCAGCCATGTACTCCGCTTCACATGTAGAATCTGCTACGACGCTCTGCTTGGAACTGCACCAGCTTACCGCACCCCCATTAAGAATAAATACGTATCCGGTTTGCGAACTTAGAGTCGTCCGGATCTGTGTCAAAGCTTGCATCGACGTAACCTTTTACGGCGAGCTCTTCGTCACCTCCATACACGAGAAACATCTCCTTAGTCCTTTTCAGGTACTTCAGGATATTCTTGACCGCCGTCCAGTGATCCACTCCTGGATTACTCTGGAACCTACCTGCCATACTTATGGCCAGGCTAACGTCCGGTCTAGTGCACAACATTGCATACATGATATAACCTATGGCTGAAGCATAGGGGACGGAGCGCATATGCTCTCTATCTTCATCAGTTGCTGGGCATTGAGTCTTACTCAATCTCGTACCTTGTAAAACTGGCAAGAACCCTTTCTTGGACTGTTCCATTTTGAACCTCTTCAAAACTTTATCAAGGTATGTGCTTTGTGAAAGTCCTATCAGGCGTTTCGATCTATCCCTGTAGATCTTAATGCCTAGAATGTAAGAAGCTTCTCCTAGGTCCTTCATAAAGAAACTTTTATTCAAGTAATCCTTCACGCTCTCCAAGAACTCTACGATGTTTCCAATCAGCAATATGTCATCCACATATAATATTAGAAACGCCACAGAGCTCCCACTCACTTTCTTGTAAATACAAGATTCTCCAACCACTTGTATAAACCCAAATGCTTTGATCACCTCATCAAAACGTTTGTTCCAACTCCGAGATGCTTGCACCAGTCCATAAATGGATCGCTGGAGCTTGCACACCTTGTTAGCATTCTTAGGATCGACAAAACCTTCGGGTTGCATCATATACAACTCTTCCTTAAGGAAACCGTTAAGGAACGCCGTTTTGACATCCATCTGCCAGATTTCATAATCGAAAAATGCAGCTATTGCTAACATGATTCTGACGGACTTAAGCATCGCTACGGGTGAGAATGTCTCGTCGTAGTCAACTCCTTGAACTTGTGAAAAACCCTTTGCCACAAGTCGAGCTTTATAAACGGTCACATTGCCGTCAGCGTCCGTCTTCCTCTTAAAGATCCATTTGTTCTGAATAGCCTTGCGGCCCTCAGGTAGTACCTCCAAAGTCCACACTTTGTTCTCATACATGGATCCTATCTCGTACTTCATGGCTTCTAGCCATTTGTTGGAATTTGGGCCCACCATTGCTTCTTCATAATTTGCAGGTTCATTGTTGTCTAACAACATGATTGACAAGACTGGATTACCGTACCACTCTAGAGCACCACGTGGTCTCGTCGACCTGCGTGGTTCGACAGAAACTTGAACCGGAGTTTCATGATCATCATCATTAACTTCCTCCTCAACTGGCATCGCAACGACAGAGGTTTCCCCTTGCCCTGCGCCACCGTCCAGAGGGATGAGAGGTTCGACAACCTCGTCAAGTTCTATCTTCCTCCCACTCAATTCTCTCGAGAGAAACTCCTTCTCGAGAAAAGATCCGTTTTTAGCAACAAACACTTTGCCCTCGGATTTGAGATAAAAGGTGTACCCAACTGTCTCTTTTGGGTAACCTATGAAGATGCACTTTTCCGCTTTGGGTTCCAGCTTTTCAGGCTGAAGCTTTTTGACATAAGCATCACATCCCCAAACTTTAAGAAACGACAACTTTGGCCTTTTTCCATACCACAGTTCATATGGTGTCGTCTCAACGGATTTTGATGGTGCCCTATTTATAGTGAATGCAGCTGTTTCTAATGCATAACCCCAAAATGATAATGGCAAATTGGTAAGAGACATCATAGATCACACCATCTCTAATAAAGTACGATTACGACGTTCGGACACACCATTACGCTGTGGTGTTCCAGGCGGTGTCAACTGTGAAACAATTCCACATTGTCTTAAGTGAGCACCAAACTCGAAACTCAGATATTCACCCCCATGATCAGACCGTAGGAACTTGATCTTCTTGTCACGATGGTTTTCAACTTCACTCTGAAATTGCTTGAACTTTTCAAATGTTTCAGACTTGTGCTTCATTTAGTAGACATAACCATATCTACTCAAATCATCAGTGAAGGTGAGAAAATAACGATATCCACCGTGTGCCTCTACGCTCATCGGACCACACACATCGGTATGTATGATTTCCAACAAGTCACTTGCACGCTCCATTGTTCCGGAGAACGGAGTTTTAGTCATCTTGCCCATGAGGCATGGTTCGCACGTGTCAAGTGAATCAAAGTCAAGTGACTCCAAAAGTCCATCGACATGGAGTTTCTTCATGCGCTTTACACCAATATGACCTAAGCGACAGTGCCACAAAAATATGGCACTATCATTGTTAACTCTAACTCGTTTGGTCTTAATGTTATGTATGTGTGTATCACTATCAAGATTCAATATGAACAATCCTCTCACATTGGGTGCATGACCATAAAAGATGTTACTCATAGAAATAGAACAACCATTATTCTCTGACTTAAAAGAGTAACCGTCTCGCAATAAACAAGATCCAGATATAATGTTCATGCTCAACGCACGCACTAAATAACAATGATTTAAGTTCATAACTAATCCTGATGGTAACTGAAGTGAAACTGTGCCGACGGCGATTGCATCAACCTTGGAACCATTTCCTACGCGCATCGTCACTTCATCTTTCGCCAGCCTTCGTCTATTCCGCAGTTCCTGTTTCGAGTTGCAAATATGAGCAACAGAACCGGTATCGAATACCCAGGCACTACTACGGGAGCCGGTTAAGTACACATCAATAACATGTATATCAAATATACCTGATTTTTCTTTGGCCGCCTTCTTATCAGCCAGATACTTGGGGCAATTGCGCTTCCAGTGACCCATACCCTTGCAATAGTAACACTCTGTTTCAAGCTTAGGTCCAGCTTTGGGTTTCTTCGTCGGATTGGCAACAGGCTTGCCGCTCTTCTTTGAATTACCCTTCTTGCCTTTGCCGTTTCTCTTGAAACTAGTGGTCTTATTCACCATCAACACTTGATGCTCTTTACGGAGTTCAGACTCTGCGACTTTCAGCATCGCAAACAACTCACCGGGAGACTTGTTCATCCCTTGCATGTTGTAGTTCAACACAAAGCCTTTATAGCTTGGCGGCAGTGATTGAAGGATTCTGTCAGTGATAGCTTCTTGCGGGAGTTCAATCCCCAGCTCAGCTAGACGGTTTGAGTACCCAGACATTTTGAGCACATGTTCATTGACACACGAGTTTTCCTCCATCTTGCAAGCATAGAATTTATCAGAGGTCTCATACCTCTCGATCCGGGCGTTCTTCTGAAAGATAAACTTCAACTCTTGGAACATCTCAAATGCTCCATGACGCTCAAAGCGACGTTGAAGTCCCGGTTCTAAGCCATACAAGACTGCACATTGAACTACTGAGTAGTCCTCCTTACGTGCTAACCAAGGGTTCTTAACATCCTGATCAGCCGTAGCGGGTGGTTCATCTCCTACCACAGCATTAAGGACATAATCCTTCTTCCCAGCTTGTAAGATTAGCTTAAGATTACGAGCCCAGTCTACAAAGTTGCTTCCATCATCTTTCAACTTAGCTTTCTCTAGGAACGTATTAAAATTCAGGGTGACTGTCGCGTGAGCCATGATCTACAACACAAATATATTCAAAGTGGACTTAGACTATGTTCAAGATAATTAGAGTTTAACTTAATCAAATTACTCGCTAGACTCCCACTCAAAAAGTACATCTCTCTAGTCATTCGAGTGGTTCATGATCCACTTACACTAGCTCAAGTCCGATCATCACGTGAGTTGAGTATAGTTTCAGTGGTAAGCATCCCCATGCTAATCATATCATCTATATGATTCATGATCGACCTTTCGGTCTCATGTGTTCCGAGGCCATGTCTGCACATGCTAGGCTCGTCAAGCTTAACCCGAGTGTTCCGCGTGTGCAACTGTTTTGCACCTGTTGTATGTGAATGTTGAGTCTATCACACCCGATCATCACGTGGTGTCTCAAAACGACGAACTGTAGCAACGGTGCACAGTCGGGGAGAACACAATTTCGTCTTGAAATTTTAGTGAGAGATCACCTCATAATGCTACCGTCGTTCTAAGCAAAATAAGGTGCATAAAAGGATTTACATCACATGCAATTCATAAGTGACATGATATGGCCATCATCACGTGCTCCTTGATCTCCATCACCAAAGCGCCGGCACGATCTTCTTGTCACCGGCGCCACACCATGATCTCCATCAACGTGTCGCCATCGGGGTTGTCGTGCTACTCATGCTATTACTACTAAAGCTACATCCTAGCAAAATAGTAAACGCATCTGCAAGCACAAACGTTAGTTATAAAGACAACCCTATGGCTCCTGCCGGTTGCCGTACCATCGACGTGCAAGTCGATATTATCTATTACAACATGATCATCTCATACATCCAATATATCACATCACATCGTTGGCCATATCACATCACAAGCATACCCTGCAAAAACAAGTTAGACGTCCTCTAATTTTGTTGTTGCATGTTTTACGTGGTGACCATGGGTATCTAGTAGGATCGCATCTTACTTACGCAAACACCACAACGGAGATATATGAGTTGCTATTTAACCTCATCCAAGGACCTCCTCGGTCAATTCCGATTCAAGTAAAGTTGGAGAAACTGACACCCGCCAGTCATCTTTGAGCAACGGGGTTACTCGTAGCGATGAAACCAGTCTCTCGTAAGCGTACGAGTAATGTCGGTCCGAGCCGCTTCGATCCAACAATACCGCGGAATCAAGAAAAGACTAAGGAGGGCAGCAAAACGCACATCACTGCCCACAAAAACTTTTGTGTTCTACTCGAGAAGACATCTACGCATGAACCTAGCTCATGATGCCACTGATGGGGAACGTCGCATGGGAAACAAAATTTTTCCTACGCGCACGAAGACCTATCATGGTGATGTCCATCTACGAGAGGGGATGTGTGATCTACGTACCCTTGTAGACCGTGCAGCAGAAGCGTTAGTGAACGCGGTTGATGTAGTGGAACGTCCTCACGTCTCTCGATCCGCCCCGCGAACCGTCCCGCGATCAGTCCCACGATCTAGTGCGAACGGACGGCACCTCCGCGTTCAGCACACGTACAGCTCGACGATGATCTCGGCCTTCTTGATCCAGCAAGAGAGACGGAGAGGTAGAAGAGTTCTCCGGCAGCGTGACGGCGCTCCGGAGGTTGGTGATGATCTCGTCTCAGCAGGGCTCCGCCCGAGCTCCGCAGAAACGCGATCTAGAGGTAAAACGGTGGAGATATGTGGTCGGGCTGCCGTGGCAAAGTTGTCTCAAATCAGCCCTAAAACCCCACTATATATATAGGAGGGAGAGGGGGGGAGCCTTGCCTTGGGGTCCAAGAACCCCCAAGGGGTCGGCCGAGCCAAGGGGGGAAGGTCTCCCCCCCCAAACCGAGTCCTACTTGGTTTGGAAGGTGGAGTCCTTCTTCCCTTTCCCACCTCCTCCTTTTTTTTCTCTTTGATTTTCTTCCCAATGTGCATAGGGCCCTTTTGGGCTGTCCCACCAGCCCACTAAGGGCTGGTGCGGCACCCCCAATACCTATGGGCTTCCCCGGGGTGGGTGGCCCCCCCGGTGAACTCCCGGAACCCATTCGTCATTCCCGGTACATTCCCGGTAACTCCGAAAACCTTCCGGTAATCAAATGTGGTCATCCTACATATCTCATGACGTCCGTGATCTCATCCGGGACTCCGAACAACATTCGGTAACCAATCATATAACTCAAATACGTATAAAACAACGTCAAACCTTAAGTGTGCAGACCCTGCGGTTCGAGAACTATGTAGACATGACCCGAGAGACTCCTCGGTCAATATCCAATAGCGGGACCTGGATGCCCATATTGGATCCTACATATTCTACGAAGATCTTATCATTTGAACCTCAGTGCCAAGGATTCATATAATCCCATATGTCATTCCCTTTGTCCTTCGGTATGTTACTTGCCCGAGATTCGATGGTCAGTATCCGTATACCTATTTCAATCTCGTTTATCGGCAAGTCTCTTTACTCGTTCCGTAATACAAGATCCCACAACTTACACTAAGTCACATTGCTTGCAAGGCTTGTGTGTGATGTTGTATTACCGAGTGGGCCCCGAGATACCTCTCCGTCACACGGAGTGACAAATCCCAGTCTTGATCCATACTAACTCAACGAACACCTTCGGAGATACCTGTAGAGCATCTTTATAGTCACCCAGTTACGTTGCGACGTTTGATACACACAAAGTATTCCTCCGGTGTTAGTGAGTTATATGATCTCATGGTCATAGGAACAAATACTTGACACGCAGAAAACAGTAGCAATAAAATGACACGATCAACATGCTACGTCTATAAGTTTGGGTCTAGTCCATCACGTGATTCTCCTAATGACGTGATCCAGTTATCAAGCAACAACACTTTGTTCATAATCAGAAGACACTGACTATCATTGATCAACTGGCTAGCCAACTAGAGGCTTGCTAGGGACAGTGTTTTGTCTATGTATTCACACATGTATATAAGTCTTCATTCAATACAATTATAGCATGGATAATAAACGATTATCTTGATACAGGAATTATAATAATAACTATATTTATTATTGCCTCTAGGGCGTAATTCCAACAACCATAAGTAGCCCTCATCATATATTCATAAGGCAATCTTATTTTATTTCTAGGAAAGTGCTCTATGCCCTTCTTTAAAGGAAATTGAAATCTAATATTCCCTTCCTTCATATCGATGATAGCACCAATAGTCCTTAGGAAAGGTCTACCAAGATTAATGGGACATGAAGGATTGCAATCTATGTCAAGTACAATGAAATCCACGGGTACATAGTTCTTATTTGCAACAATAAGAACATCATCGATCCTTCCCATGGGTTTCTTGATAGTAGAATCCGCAAGATGCAAATTAAGAGAACACTCTTCAATCTCAAGAAAACCAAGAATATCACATAAAGACTTCGGAATCGCGGAAACACTAGCACCCAAATCACACAAAGTATTGCACTCATAGTTTTTGGTCTTGATTTTGATACTAGGTTCCCACTCATCATGAAGTTTTCTAGGTATAGAGACTTCTAGTTCGAGCTTCTCTTCAAGAGATTTCCATAGCATCTACGATATGCGCGGTAAAGGCTTTGCTTTGGCTATAAGCATGTGGAGAGTTTGCAATGGATTGCATCAAAGAAATGCATTCAAACAAGGAGCAATTATCATAATTGATTTCCTTGAAATCCAAAGTGGGAGTTTCATTACTACCCAAAATTTTGATTTCTTCTACTCCACTCTCCACACCTTTATCATCAAGATGGGTGGACTCTGAATCATTGGGGCGTTTTCAACCAAAGTGGATTCATATCCAGCGCCTTCATCAATAGGTTTGACACGCGAAAACAAAGATTCAAGAGGAGTCACAGCAAGCACTTTAAGATCTTCGTGATTTGCATCACTAGAACGCACCCTTTTAAACCATTCATGCCTAGCGCGAATTTGGGCGGTTCTTTCTTTGCTATCATTCATGGAGACACGCATAGATTTCAAAGTTTCATCCAAGTTGACCTTGGGAGGAGCGCATCTAACTTTGAAAGCATCAATATCACAAGACATCCTATCAACGCTCTTAGCCAAATCGTCTATTTTGAGTAGTTTTTCCTCTATGGACGCATTGAAAATCTTTTGAGAGTTGATGAACTCTTTGATATTACTCTCTAAATCAGAGGGTAATTTGTTGTGATTTCCATAAGTGTTGTTGTAGGAATTGCCGTAATTGTTAGAGGAGTTACTAGGAAAAGGCCTAGGAACATAGTTTCCTCTAAAAGCATTGTTTTTGCCAAAATTGTTCATACCAACAAAATTCACGTCCAAACTAGCGTTGCTACTCTCAATCAAGGAAGATAGTGGCATGTCATTAGGATCTACAGTAGCGTTTATACTAGCAACCAAATTCATCAACTCGTCCATCTTAGCACTAAGCGAGTTAATTTTTCTATAGCGTGTACCTTTTTGCTAGCATGCGACCTTTCAGTGTGCCATCGAGAGTAGTTGGTCATGATACTGTGTAGGAGTTTTGTAGCGTCTCCTAACGTGATTTCCATGAACGTTCCACCTAAGGCGAAGTCCAAGATATTGCGAGAAGCGAAATTCAAGCGAGCATAAAAGATTTGTTTAACCATCCACAAACTCAAGCCAGGAGCGGGACAATTTCTAATAATAAGCTTCATCCTCTCCCAAGATTGTGCAACGTGTTCATGATCAAGTTGCTTGAATTTCATGATATCGTTACGTAAGGAGATGATCTTAGCCGGCGGAAAATACTTGGATATGTAAGCATCTTTGCACTTATCCCAAGAATCGATACTATTTTTATGCAAAGAAGAAAACCAAGTTTTTGCGCGATCTCGCAACGAGAAAGGAAAAAGCTTCAACTTAATCACGTCATTATCCACATCTCTTTTATTTTGCATATCACAAAGCTCAATGAAGGTATTGAGATGGGATGCGACATCTTCACTAGGAAGGCCAGAGAATTGCTCTTTCATAACAAGATTCAGCAAAGCTGCGCTGATTTCATACGATTCCGCACTAGTGGCGGGAGCAATCGGAGTACTAATAAAATCATTATTATTAGTGCTCTAGAAGTCACAAAGTTTGGTGTTTTCAGCCATGATGACTTCAACAAACAAACAAGCACACAAGCAAGCAAGAAAACATGCGAAGGAAAACGGCAAAAAGGCAAAATAAAATGGCAAAGGAGAAACGCAAAAGAGAAAGGCAAATGAAAACGGCAAATGTGAAGTGGGGGAGAGGAAAACGAGAGGCAACTGGCAAAAAAGTAAATGCAAGAGATGAGTTTGTGAGACCTACTTGGATAGATCTCTCCTTCCCCGGCAACGGTGCCAGGAATTCTTCTTGCTACTGCAACAAAAGACCTTCCAACGGCGACAGAAACACGTGCTGACGGGAGACGCCTTGATTCTCCTCAGCAACGGCACCAGGAATCTTTATGCTACGGCTACGCCTTTAGGAACTTCCTAGGCAAATATTCAAAGGATTTCCCCACGGCCTTGGAGCCTTGCGTTGGTGTTCCCTCGAAGCGGAAAGGGTGATGTAGCATAGCAGTGGTAAGTATTTCCCTCAGTTTTGAGAACCAAGGTATCGATCCAGTGAAGGAGTATCACAAGTGCGTGCACAAACAAAAAAAACTTGATCCCAACGCTATGAAGGGGTTGTAAATCCCTTATAGATTGTTTGCCAAGTGAGAACTGAAAGCAACAAAGTAACAAAGCAAAGTAAAAGCAAAAGTGGAAACGATAGGTGTGAATAGACCCGGGGGCCGTATTGTTCACTAGTGGCTTCTCTCACGAAAGCAAGTAGACGGTGGGTGAACAAATTATTGTCGAGCAATTGATAGAACCGCGCAAAGTCGTGACGTCATCTATGGCAATGAATATATCTATAGGCATCACGTCCAAAACAAGGAGACCGATACTTTGTGCATCTACTACTATTACTCCACACGTCGACCGCTATCCAGCATGCATCTAGTGTATTAAGTCCAAAAGAACAGAGTAACGCCTTAAGCAAGATGACATGATGTAGATGGACAATCTTATATCTACGACAAAGCCCACCTTGTTACCCTTGATGGAAACTACACGATGTGTGTCTTGCTGCCCCTACTGTCACTGGGGAAGGTCACCACACGGTAAGACCCCAAAACCTAGCACTTCTCCCATTGCAAGAATCATAGATCTAGTTGGCCAAACAAAACCCAAGACTCGGGGAGACTTACAAGGATATCAAATCATGCATATAAGAAATCAGCAAAGACTCAAATATATATCATAGATAATCTGGTCACAAATCCACAATTCATCGGATCTCGACAAACACACCGCCAAAGAGGATTACATCGGATAGATCTCCGTGAAGATCATGGAGAACTTTGTATTGAAGATCCAAGAGAGAGAAGAAGCCATCTAGCTACTAACTACGGTCCCGTAGGTCTGAAGTGAACTACTCACGAGTCATTGGAGGGGCGATGATGTTGATGTAGAAGCCCTCCAACTCCAAAGTTCCCTCCGACAGGGCACCGGGAAGGGTCTCCAGATGAGATCTCGCGGAAATGGAAGCTTGCGGCGGTGAAAAAGTATTTTCGTGGATCCCTTATTTTTTCTGTATTTTAGGGAATATATAGGCGAAGGAGCTAGGTGAGGGGGGCGCCAGGGAGGCCACAAGCCTGCTAGCCACCGCCCCTGGTGGCGGCTAGGGGGCTTGTGGGCCCCCTGTAGCTCTCCTGGCTTGGCCCCCAAGCCCCCTGATCTTCTTCCATTGGGGAAAATTTTATTTCAGGGATTTTATTCCGTTTGGACTCCGTTGCAAAACCAGATCTGAAAAGATCCAAAAATACAGAAAAAGCAGGAACTGGCACTTGTCACTGAATTAATAAGTTAGTCCCAAAAAAGATATAAAAGGTACATAAAACATACAAAGATGACAAGATAACATGATGAAACCATCAAAAATTGTAGATACGTTTGAGACGTATCAAGCATCCCCAAGCTTAACTCCTGCTCGTCCTCGAGTAGGGAAGTGATAAAGAATGAATTTTTGATGCTTTCATGCTACCTAGCATAGATGTCCTTTGTAACTCCTCTTATGTGACGTGAATGTTCAGATCCATTAGATTCAAAACAATAGTTTGCTATTGACGTGGAAACAATAATACTTCAAGCAAACTAGCAAGGTAATCATGAACTTTCAAAATAACAAGGCCAAAATAAAGTTATCCCTACAAAAGCATATAGTATGCCTATGCTCTATCATCATTGCACAACGAATTTAAATCATGCACAACCCCGGTATTGGCGAAGTAATTGTTTTCACACCTTTACTTTCTCAAACCTTTTGAACTCTCACACAATACATGAGCGTGAGCCATGGTTTTAGCACTATAAGTGGTGTGGAGTGTGGTGGAAGTTGCAAGAAAAACAAGGAGAAGATAATCACATTAAGTAGGCATATCAATGAGCTGTGGAGATGCTCATCAATAGATATCAATGTCAATGACTAGGGATTGCCATACAAATGACGTACTAGAGCTAAGAGTATGTGAAAGCTCTTAAAGAAAACTAGTGGGTGTGCATCCAACTTGCTTGCTCACGAAGACCTAAGGCAAATTTGAAGAAGCCTATCATTGGAATATACAAGCCAAGTTATATAATGAAAATTTCCCACTAGCTATATGGTGGTGACAAAACCAGAGACTCTCAATCATGAAGATCATGGTGCTTAATATGCACAAGTGTGGTAGCATTGTCCCTTCTCTCTTTTTCTCTCATCATTTTTTTGGTGGGCTCTTTGGCCTCTATTTTTTTTGGTGGGCATCTTTGGCCTCTTTTATTTCCTCACATGGGACAATGCTCCATCAATGATGATCATCACACTTTCAACTCAAAACTTAGAGCAACGATGACTCTATATGGAATGCCTTTGGTAGTGTACCGTGACAATGTTCTAGCATGGCATAGACATTAATGGAAACATCATGCTTGCTATCTTACAATCATGCAATGGCAATGTAGAAGTGGTGGCACATGTCATGGTGCTAGTTGCATGGCAATATATCTTGGAATGACTTTGAAAAGCCATAGTAGGTAGGTATGGTGGCTGTTTTGAGGGAGGCTAATGGTGGGTTTTGTGCACCGGCGAAAGTTGCACGACACTAAGAAGATAGTGATGGTGGAAGGTGAAAGTGCATCTAAACCATGGACTCAACATTAGTCATGAAGAACTCATATACTTGTTGCAAAAGTTTTATTAGTAATCGAAACAAAGCATTCAACGCATACTCTTAGGGGAAGGGTTGGCAGGTGTAAACCATCGCGCAATCCCGACCGCCACCCAAAGGATGACAATCAAAAGACTAATCATGATCAGACTTCATCACATAGCGGTTCACCATATGTGCATGCTACGAGAATCACTAACTTCAACACACGTATTTCTAGATCCACAACACCTTAGTAGCATAACTTCAATATTACCAAAACCACAACTCAAAACTAATTGAGATGAATCAAACTTCTCTAACTATTCAATGCACATGAAGGTGGAAGTTTTCGTATCCCTTTGGATAATGTGACATCCTCGACTTTTGCTACACTAATGATTGTAATTAAGCGACAGTGATCCCGCACTAATGATGCCACATCATAGTTAATGATATTAGCGATCTCGTGTTGGTTGAAACCAAATCAAAATTCGATGCTCTAAGATGAAGTCAAACGAGGAAAGAATTGAGTTGATGAAATGCAAATGTCAGGGGAGTTATAAATATACCCTAGCGGATTATAAAAATGAACCGGACACTTTTGGAATAATTGATGAGCCCAATATATTTAGAAGTGAAGCCTAAAACAAAATAAGTAAAGAGAAATATAATAATGTAAAAGAAATGAATAAAAGAAAAAAAAGAGTAAAAGTATATATAATAAATTATAAAAGATAGTAAATAAAATTAGGTACTAAAAATAATTAGAAAAAACCGAAACAAAAAAATAAAAAAGAAAAGGAACCCCCCACCCCCTAGCCCAACTAGGCCTAAAGGCCGAGCTGGCGAGGCAAAACCCCCGCATGGGAAACCCTAGCGCTGCCCCCCGCTCCCCCTCGCTACTCCCCCCGCGCCGCCGCCAGGGGGCTCTCGCCCCGTCTCTCTCCACCTGCCCTCGTGGGGGCCCCCACCTCCCCACCGACATCTAATCCTCTCGCCCCCCCGCGAGATCTCTCCCTCGCCACAACCCACCGACACCCCGACGAGGCCCCCTCACGTTCCCCCTTCTCTCATCCTCCACCAACCCACCCACGAGAGGCCACCTCACCCCTCGGTCTCTCCCTCCAAGTAACTCCCGTCGGCCTCCCAGATCCACCCTCGCCGACGAGCCACCTCTCCCTTCCGAGCCTCCTAGTCCCTCCCCATCGAGGACCGAGCCCCACCTCGTCTCCCACCTCGCCTCCAAGCCTCGAGGAGCCCCGCCGGCAGGAGCCCCTACATCGTCCCCCCCACGTCGGCCCTTCCTCCCGCTCGGTCCAGGAGGGACCGGGCAGGGAGACCCCTTCTCCTCACCTCGCCGGCCATCCGGCCGGCCCCGACCTCCGGGAGGTTTTTTCCGGCGACCCACCTCGCCGGATCCGTCATCACCGCCTCTGGGAACGCCTCCACGACGTCTGCTCCGCCCCTTCCCGCGAATTCCGGCTTCACCGGGCCGTCTCATCAACGTCGGTGAGCCCCTCCTCGCACTCCTCCCACCATCTTGTTCTCCTCACTGTCCCGGTACCGTTCCGGCAAACGGGGCTTCGATCCGTCGACAGTAGAGACCGGTAGGAAGGATTGAAGATTTTGTTCTTCTATGTTGAGTTAGCACACAGAACTCTTTGTTGTCTCTTTTGTTAACAAAGAGAGTTGTGAGAGAGATGAGAGTTAGAAAGAAATAAAAACAAATGATGTATTTCGTATGTATGTATTTGATGCCCGTATTTATGTTTGTATTTGCGTATATAGGTATGTGGAGGAATACGATATTTGTATGGTTATGTATTTGTGAATAAAAATATGTTTTTGGCCTAAAGCCACTTACCCGTGGGGCCAACGCACCCCGCTGTCTATGACAGGGAGGCCCCACACCCCTTTTAAAGAAAATAAAAATATAAAAATAAAAATAATGTTAATGTTTTTATTAAATAAATAAATATATATATTAGTTAAATTAATTAATTGGATTATTAGAATAATTATAGTATGACACTTGGGTCCCCCACTAAATTAATCTGATTAATTAATATTTAATCTTAATTAAAACTTGTGCCTATGACGTTCGGGACCCGCTGGTTAGTTGACCACTCAACTGTTGATGTCAGCATGACATCATGCTGATGTCATAATAGATTTTTATTAAATTATTTAAATATGTTTTTAATTCCTAATTATTGAATACAACTTTAAAAATTAATGTTAAATAATCCGTAAGTCAAATCAAAATATTTTCAACATGAAAGTTGATCAGCAGAACGAGACGAACCCGAATACACGGTCCATTCGTGTGTCACGCGTCCCTAGCATAGCAAACACGGAACATTTCCATCGTTTCCAGTATGACCGGTAGTAGGCCGAGACCCGGAAAATATCGTCAGATATTCTTCCGACCCGTCTATGACGGATGTTGCTACGTTAGCTCATGTCTAGCCTGCATCTTGCCATGTCATGCTTTGTGTTGCACTGTTGCTATTATTTATTGTTTCTTCCCCCTCTTCTTACGGTAGACCCCGAGACTGACGCTGCTGCTGGGTACATCTATGACCCTGCCGATCAGTCCTTTGCCGCAGATCAGCAAGGCAAGCTATCCCCCTTGATCATTCCGATATCGCCTATGTCTTTCTTCCTACTTCTTGCATTAGTATTTTGCTACTGTTGTAGTTAGCTCCTATATCTGATGCATAGCCTATTTTTGATGAACTGCTACTTTCAGTCCTGTACCTTTAATATGCTTAGTATAGGTGGAGTAGTCATCCTCTCTGACCCCGTAGTCCAGTTGCCCCACTTGTTTTCAAATCTCGATCCCTGATCGACGAGCCAGACCCGACACATCACATACACCCCCCTTAGTTGTACGACGCTACAAAGATACTATCGGGTACCGAGGGTGACACCTTGCTAAGTACTCCTGATGATAGCTTTGTAGTATAGCTAGTCGGTCGTGGTTATCAAGGGTGATTCCTCTTTCAGCATTCCCAACGATGCCTCTGTCGTACAACCCCTCAAGTGTGGGACCCCCGAGGGTGATTCCTCTAAGCCCACCTTGATGGATACATCATTCGGAATCCAACGAGGGTGATACCTCGGATTCCCCCCGATGTTACAACCACACAGTTACTCGACCATGTTACCGGGATCATTGGTGATTAGTTGTAAGACGGGTGGATTCCTGTGATACTGTGTTGCTGGCCTAATTAAAATGTTAATGGATTTGGGTATTTGATATGGGTTGGTCGGAGACCTTTTCGCACTAACCGGCCACGCGGGAAGAATTATGGGTACTCGGAGTCGCGGTATCAGCCGAAGCTTTTCAGATGTCAGCAATCGTAGTCACGCACACCCGAGTGGTCCCGAGATGCATTGCGCTTGTGATTAAGGGATGCTAGGACTGACGTCGGCCGCCCTCGCATCGTGCAGGAGAGCGGAGGGGAATTGGGCCCATGAACCCTTTGCGCTTAGGATTTAGACCGACGGGCTGACCTCTCTGATTAGTCTTAGGTGGGGCTGCGACGTGTCGATATTCTGAGGCCGGGAGGACCCAGAAAAGTATGTCCGGCCAGAGTGTTATCGAGTGTGACGGGACATGTGGTGCACCCCTGCAGGGATGAAAAATTAACTATTCGGATAGCCGTGTCCACGGTTACAGGACGACTTGGAGTTGTGCCCCGATCTTATACAACTACAATTGTTACTTAACTGGAATTAGTTTGCCTCGGGATTGCTTCCTCACAAGGAGTCGAGGGAGGATCTTTAGGCGTGACCTCACTTTAATATTGCTGCAACAATATGACTATTAATGTATTACCCCTGTTCTACTCTCGTCTATTGCTGCAAGACCCTGAAGATGCTAGTCTTCGATAGGACTAGGCCTTCTCTCTCTATTCTCGCATTGCTGTAGTCAGTCCACATATAACCCCCCTTCTTTGATACTGATGCATACTTAGAATAGATCTGATGTAAGACTTGCGAGTACTTTGGATGAGTACTCACCGCTGCTTTGCTCCCCCCTTGTCCCCTTGATCCGTTTGCTGCGACCAGATGATGGAGCCCAGGAGATGGAGGTCCCCACCGACGACGACTGCTACCCCGACGGTGCCTACTACTACGTGGAGGCCGCTGATGATCAGGAGTAGTTAGGAGGTTCCCAGGCAGGAGGCCTCGCCTCGTTCGATCGTTGTATCTTTTGTGCTAGCCTTCTCTAAGGCACCCCATGTTTTATGTCTGTACTCAGATATTATTTGCTTCCGCTGACTCATGTGTTTATCGAGCTTCCGTATTCTAGCCCTCAAGGCCCGTGGCTTGTAATATGAAGCTGATGTTATTTTATTTGTGTCTAGAGTTGTGTTGTGATATCTTCCCGTGAGTCCTTGGGTTTGATCGTACGCATTTGCGTGTATGATTAGCGTACGATTAAACCGAGGGCGTCAAAAGTTGGTATCAGAGCCGACTGCCTGTAGGTAGCCCCCTTTTCCAACTCCTTTGCCGAAGTTGAGTCTAGTGTTTAAAAAACTTTACTAACACTCATGTTGTGGCTTACGGGCCCACATCTCAATTGGGTGGTATTAGTATCTTTTACTCCTTTCCTATACTCTGGGCTCTACTCTCTCTTCTCTTTCGGGTCAAAGATTTTACTAACTCTAACATTAGGTTCTCGAATCACATCGACCCGGAGCGCTGGACTATCTACTATTTCTCTTGAATATATATTACAGTCACTGTCATTTGACATCCCTCAATCTTATTTTCAGATGCGTCCCGCAAGACAACACATGCACCTGACACAGGCCATTGAGACGACTGGGTTCCCGGCCATTTTGGTCGACCTCCTGACCAGGCTGGGATATCGCTCGCACCCTGAGTTCACTGTGTTCGAGGATTTCCGCGAGTACAACCAATACCAGTACGAGGCTGAGGTTCGCATCTTCGACCAGACGGGCGGCTAGACCCTCGAGCGCCACGTCTTCTGTGGTATTGGGGTGTCGGTCGAGATGGCCGTCCATGATGCGGCCTACATCGCCATCACCCGTCTCCGTGGAGCGTACCCTCACCTGGAGGAGAGCCCTTTCAGATACATCCTGCATACTCCTACTGGGGATGAGACTGGGTCTGATCTCACTGCCTACGCTTCTGACGTTCGGGAGCGCAGCGACCGTTCCTACGTCGCTGTCTGCGCCCCCTACGTGACGCGTCACTACGACGCGCAGTTTCTGGTGCAGTACACTGAGGTTCTGGATCGTGCTTTCCGAGCTCTGACTGTGGAGCTGTATGCTACGCGAGCTCGTCTTTAAGATGCGTTGACAGAGCTGCAGCCATCACAGTGCCCGAGGGTTCCCTCTATGCGCATCCGCGAGCTGAGCAGGACAGAGCTACCATCAGCTCTCGAGTGGACTGATGTTGGGGGTGGAACCCCTGCACTTGGACCTCAGCTCCTCGACTGGATGCGGTGCCCTCACCAGAGTCACAACGGGACACACGGTCCTGTCCCTACCTTCTATCACCGTGAGCTACCAGGATTCGATCGTCTTCTCCGACGTTGATGTAGCCTTATCGCTACATCTCGTTGTGGTACTCTTCCACCGCGTGCCTGCGCGCCGCCTAGTGAGTCCAGGGTATCGTCTAATGCGTCCAGGCTATCACCAAATTTCGATTTTGTAATTGTTAGTTTGTAATCGAACTTATGTATGGGTCTGTATGTCGAACTCAACTACTATGAAGTATCTATCGCATTTCCTTTCATTATGCTTGATTACTTCATGAATGCGTGCGATGCCTTTGCAATTACTTTAAGCTAAACTACCCCTGTTAAATATTTAACAGGATGGTTAGACCAGCTGGCCCCCGCGCGCCCCTACCAACGATGCACCACCGCCGCCTCCTGAGTATATGGCGGGGATGATCCAACAGTTTGAGCTGAACCACCAGTTTATGCAAGGGCTCATGGATCAGTTCCAAAGGCCGAACATGAACCAACCGCAAGGCGTGACACTGCAAGACTTCTTCCGCCTCAACCCTGCGATCTACCGCAGCTCAACTCAACCTCTTGATGCTGATGACTGGCTCCATGACATTTCTTACGAGCTTGAGTCTGCCAATGTGCCCCTGGCGAGCTATGTCAACTTTGCCGCCTACTTTCTGAAGGGTCCCGCTGCTCAATGGTGGGACAACCACAAGCGCTCTTAGCCCGATGGAACTATCATCACTTGGGCACAGTTCAAGGCTGCTTTCCGTGCTCGTTACATTCCTCAGGGAATCATGGACCGGAAGAAGCGTGAGTTCCGCAACTTGGTCCAGGGCAACAAGACTGTGGATGCTTATGAGCGGGAATTTCTGGACTTATCTCGCTATGCTGAAGAAGACATTGCAACTGACGCACGCAGGCAGGAGAAGTTCCGTGAAGGCCTCCACCCTGATATCATGCTCACACTCCTCGTTCAGGACTATGCTGATTTCGCCACCCCGGTGAACAAGGCTATTCAGGTTGAGACTGGTCTGCAGGAATACAAAGATAGCAGCAAGCACAACCGTGACATGGGCTCATCTTCGGGCTCATCTACACAGAAGAGGAAGATCTGGATTCCGAACAACATGTACCATGCACCTGCTCCTGCTCCGAGGCCGTCCTATGCTGCACCTCGCCTGCCTCCTCCACCACCTAGGCAGGCGAGGCTTCCACCTCCACCGCCTCGAGTTCCTCCTTCCCGTCCTGAGGACGGGCTGTGCTTCAAGTGTGGCCGTCCAGGTCACTGTGCTAGAGACTGCAGGAAGAATCCGAATCAGCTGACACTTCCCTCAATTGGCAGTGGCAACAACCAGAACCGCAACTTCAATGCTAAGCCTGCTTATGTTCGTGGTCAGGCCAACAACATTGATGTGGGTCAAGCTCAAGACCAGCCTGCTACCGTGATGGGTACACTTCTTGTTAACTCAGTACCTGCTTCTATATTGTTTGATACAGGAGCATCGCATTCCTTTATGTCGAATTTTTTTGCATTCATGCATGGCATTAAGTACGAAGAGATGAATGTCCCAATAGTGGTAAACACCCCCTCGGGCCAATGCCGACCCTCCACGGTCTTCTCCAATGTCCCCATTGAAATTGAAGGATTGGAATTCTTTGCCTCTCCCATTTTATTAAGTTCTTCCAACATTGATCTCATACTGGGGATGGACTGGTTGAAAGCTCATACAACATCGGTCGTTTGTGCCCCCAAGACCGTCCACCTCCTACACCCTTGAGATGAATTAATAAGCTACCATGCTCATCTCGTCCGTAATGCTGATGCACGACTGTATGCTTTGAATGCATTAAATGCGTCGCCTCTTGAAGGGATTGAAAACATTCCGGTGGTCCGAGAATTTCAAGATGTCTTCCCAGAAAACTTCCGAGGATTCCCCCTGCTTGAGCTGTCGAGTTTGTCATTGACTTGGTACCCGGTACCACTCCTATTGCCAAGCGTCCTTATAAAATGCCACCACATGAACTCCTTGAACTTAAGCAAGAAATTGACAACTCGCTCCGTCTGGGTTTCATCCCTCCGAGTTCCTCTGCTTGGGGAGCACTTTCTCTCTTTGTTAAGAAGAAGGATGGGACAAATCGATTGGTTGAAGACTACCGTCCTATCAACCAGGCCACTATTCAAAACAAATATCCTCTTCCTCGGATAAATGACTTGTATGATCAACTTGCTGGTTCCACCGTCTTCTCTAAGCTCGAATTGAGATTGGGATACCACCAGATCCGTGTTCGCAAGGAGGATATTCCAAAGACCGCCTTTGTTACTCGTTATGGATCATACGAGTACACCGTCATGTCCTTCGACTTAACCAATGCACCGGCAACCTTCTCTCGATTGATGAATTATATATTCATGGACTACCTCGACAAATTTGTCGTGGTATATCTGGATGATATTTTGGTATTTTCAAAGAACAAAGAAGAGCATGCCGAACATCTTCGTCTTGTACTGGATAAGCTCCGGGAGCATAAACTCTATGCGAAGTATTCCAAATGTGAATTCTGGCTAGACAAAGTGACTTACCTTGGTCATGTGATTTCCAAGGATGGTATTGCAGTCAACCCCGAACGAATTCAAGCTATTCTTGACTGGACTACCCCGAAGAATGTCAAGCAAGTCAGAAGTTTTCTCGGACTCGCCAACTATTGCCGTCGATTCATCGAGAACTTCTCCAAGATTGCGAAGCCCTTAACCAATCTGCTTGACAAAGGTGTTAAGTATGAGTGGACTGATAAATGTCATGAAAGTTTCCACGCGCTCGACGACAAACTGACGTCCGCTCCAGTACTTGCTCCTCCGGATACAAAAAGGGATTTTGTCATATACTATGATGCTTCTCGTCAAGGAATAGGTTGTGTCCTGATGCAGGATCGCAAGGTGATTGCTTATGCTTCACGTCAACTGCGTGCTCATGAAGAGAACTACCCAGTTCATGATCTCGAGCTTGCCGCATTCATTCATGCATTGAAGGAATGGCGACAATACCTTGTCGGTAATCGCTGTGAAATCTATACCGACCATCAAAGTGTGAAGTACTTGTTCACTCAACCGGAGCTGAACCTACGTCAACAAAGATGGACGGAGCGTATAGCAGATTTTGACTGTAGTATATCATATACCCCTGGCAAGGCTAACGTAATGGCTGATGCCTTGAGTCGCAAGTCATACTGCAACCACCTCCAGGTTCATAAGGTTCACGATCGTCTGCAAGAGGAATTCCGTAAGCTGAACCTCCACATTGTTCCTCAGGGTTACCTTGTTCCCCCTCGTGAAGAGTGTCAAAAGATGAACCTTCGTGTTGTTAATCATGGTTCCCTCAGTAACCTAGTGGTTGAACCAGATCTTGTGGGCTCCATAAAGAATCTACAAGGCTTTGATGATGACGTCGACAGGATTAAGAGCTATATCGCGAAGGGTAAACCCTCCTTTTTCACTGTTGATGAAGATGGCGCCTTGTATTTCAAGGGTCGCCTATTTGTCCCAAATAAGAAGGAAAATCTTAGGATGACCGGGAAGGTGATGGAAGAAGCTCATGACACACCAATGTCTATTCACCCGGGTAGTACCAAGATGTACCAAGACATCCGACAAAGATTCTGGTGGCCCAATATGAAACAAGACATTGCACGCTATGTGGCAGAATGTGATATATGCCGGCGTATCAAAGCAGAACACCAAAAGCCTGTTGCAAGTCTGCAACCTATCTCTATTCCTGAGTGAAAATGGGACCAAGTTGAAATGGACTTTGTCACTGGTTTTCCCAGATCTCAGAAAGGTAATGATGCTATTCTTGTCGTCATTGATCGACTGTCCAAAGTTGCACATTTCCTGGCCGTCAAAGAAATGATTAATGCTAGTCAGCTGGCAGATCTTTATATGTCAAGAGTTGTTTCACTTCACGGTATTCCATTGGTAATCAGTTCAGACCGTGGCAGCTTGTTCACTTCAAAATTCTGGGAAAGTTTTCAGAAGGCTATGGGGACTAATCTGTCCTTCAACACTGCATTTCATCCTCAATCCCAGGGACAAGTTGAACGAGTCAACCAAATTATCAAGGACATGCTTCGAGCTTGTGTGATTTCTTTCGATAAGAAATGGGAGGAATCTCTCCCATATGTCGAGTTCTCTTACAACAATAGCTATCAAGCTAGTCTGAAGATGGCCCCTTTCAAAGTATTGTATGGACGAAGGTGTCAAACTCCTCTGAATTGGTCAGAAACTGGGGAACGATCACTCTTCGGTCCGGATATTATTCAACACGCCGAAGATCAAGTCCACATTATTCATGAGAATCTGAAGGCTGCTCAGTCTCGTCAGAAGAGTCAGTATGACCGTCATCATCAAGATATGGTCTATCAACCTGGCGAAAAGGCTTATCTTCGTGTCACACCAATGAGAGCTGCACACCGTTTCAGAATCAAGGGCAAGTTTGCTCCTCGTTATATTGGTCCTTTCACTATTCTTGAAAGGCGTGGAAGAGTGGCTTATCAATTGGAACTGCCGGCGAACCTTTCGTAGGTTCACGATGTCTTCCATGTTTCTCAGCTCCGTCGCTGCTTCAAGGATCCTATTCGAGTAGTGGATCATAATATGCTTGAGCTGCAACAAGACCTCTCTTATAAAGAGCATCCGGTCCGCATTCTTGACCAAGCTGAACGTAAGACTCGTCGCAAAGTCACCAAGTTCCTCAAGGTGCAGTGGTCAAATCACTCTGAAGATGAAGCCACTTGGGAACGCGAGGATCATCTTCGTGATGAATACCCCGGGCTCTTTCCCTCTAACTCTTAATTCTCGGGATGACAATTCTTGTTAGTAGGGGAGGATTGTGACATCCTCGACTTTTGCTATAGTAATGATTGTAATTAAGCGACAGTGATCCCGCACTAATGATGCCACGTCATCATTAATGATATCAACGATCTTGTGTTGGTTGAAACTGAATCAAAATTCGATGCTCTAAGATGAAGTCAAACGAGGAAAGAATTCAGTTGATGAAATGCAAATGTCAGGGGAGTTATAAAAATTCCCTAGCGGATTAGAAAAATGAACCGGACACTTTTGGAATAATTGATGTGCCCAATATATTTAGAAGTGAAGCCTTAAACAAAATAAGTAAAGAGAAATATAATAATGTAAAAGAAAAAAAAGTAAAAGTATATATAATAAATTATAAAAGATAGTAAATAAAATTAGGTACTAAAAATAATTAGAAATAATAATAAAAATAAAAATGAAACCAAAAAGAAAAAAGGAAAAGGAACCCCCCACCCCTGGCCCAATTGGGCCTAGAGGCCGAGCCGGCCAAGCAAAACCCCCGCACGGGAAACCCTAGCGGTGCCCCCCTGCTCCCCCTCGCTACTCCCCCCCGCGCCGCCGCCAGGGGGCTCTCGCCCCGTCTCTCTCCACCTGCCCTCGTGGGGGCCCCCACCGCCACCGACACCTAATCCTCTCGCCCCCCGCGAGATTGTTGGGGAACGTCGCATGGGAAACAAAATTTTTCCTACGCGCACGAAGACCTATCATGGTGATGTCCATCTACGAGAGGGGATGTGTGATCTACGTACCCTTGTAGACCGTACAGCAGAAGCGTTAGTGAACGCGGTTGATGTAGTGGAACATCCTCACGTCCCTTGATCCGCCCCGCGAACCGTCCCGCGATCAGTCCCACGATCTAGTGCCGAACGGACGGCACCTCCGCGTTCAACACACGTACAGCTCGACGATGATCTCGGCCTTCTTGATCCAGCAAGTGAGACAGAGAGGTAGAAGAGTTCTCCGGCAGCGTGACGGCGCTCCGGAGGTTGGTGATGATCTCGTCTTAGCAGGGCTCCGCCCGAGCTCCGCAGAAACGCGATCTAGAGGTAAAACCGTGGAGATATGTGGTCGGGCTGCCGTGGCAAAGTTGTCTCAAATCAGCCCTAAAACCCCACTATATATAGGAGGAGGAGGGGGGAGCCTTGCCTCGGGGTCCAAGGACTCCCAAGGGGTCGGCCGAGCCTAAGGGGGAAGGTCTCCCCCTCCCAAACCGAAATCTACTTGGTTTGGAAGGTGGAGTCCTTCTTCCCTTTCCCACCTCCCCCTTTTTTTCCTTTCCTCTTTGATTTTCTTCCCAATGCGCATAGGCCTCTTTTGGGCTGTCCCACCAGCCCACTAAGGTCTGGTGCGGCACCCCCAACACCTATGGGCTTCCCCGGGGTGGGTGGCCCCCCCGGTGAACTCCCGGAACCCATTCGTCATTCCCGGTACATTCCCGGTAACTCCGAAAACCTTCCGGTAATCAAATGAGGTCATCCTATATATCAATCTTCGTTTTCGGACCATTCCGGAAATCCTCGTGACGTCCGTGATCTCATCCGGGACTCCGAACAACATCCGGTAACCAACCATATAACTCAAATACGCATAAAACAACGTGGAACCTTAAGTGTGCAGACCCTGCGGGTTCGAGAACTATGTAGACATGACCCGAGAGACTCCTCGGTCAATATCCAATAGCGGGACCTGGATGCCCATATTGGATCCTACATATTCTACGAAGATCTTTATCGTTTGAACCTCAGTGCCAAGGATTCATATAATCCCGTATGTCATTCCCTTTGTCCTTCGGTATGTTACTTGCCCGAGATTCGATCGTCAGTATCCGTATACCTATTTCAATCTCGTTTACCGGCAAGTCTCTTTACTCGTTCCATAATACAAGATCCCGCAACTTACACTAAGTCACATTGCTTGCAAGGCTTGTGTGTGATGTTGTATTACCGAGTGGGCACTCAAGATACCTCTCCGTCACACGGAGTGACAAATCCCAGTCTCGATCCATACTAACTTAACGAACACCTTCGGAGATACCTGTAGAGCATCTTTATAGTCACCCAGTTACGTTGCGACATTTGATACACACAAAGTATTCCTCCGGTGTTAGTAAGTTATATGATCTCATGGTCATAGGAATAAATACTTGACACGCAGAAAACAGTAGCAACAAAATGACACGATCAAAATGCTACGTCTATTAGTTTGGGTCTGGTCCATCACATGATTCTCCTAATGATGTGATCCCGTTATCAAGTAACAACACTTGCCTATGGCCAGGAAACCTTGGCCATCTTTGATCAACGAGCTAGTCAACTAGAGGCTTACTAGGGACAGTGTTTTGTCTATGTATCCACACAAGTATTGTGTTTCCAATCAATACAATTATAGCATGGATAATAAACGATTATCATGAACAAAGAAATATAATAATAACTAATTTATTATTGCCTCTAGGGCATATTTCCAACAGAGATCTCTCCCTCGCGACAACCCACCGACACCCCAACGAGCCCCCCCATGTTCCCCCTTCTTTCGTCCTCCACCAACCCACCCACGAGAGGCCACCTCACCCCTCGGTCTCTCCCTCTCAATAACTCCCATCGGCCTCCCAGATCCACCCTCGTCGACGAGCCACCTCTCCCTCCCGAGCCTCCCAGTCCCTCCCCACCGAGGACCGAGCCCCACCTCGTCTCCCACCTCGCCTCCAAGCCTCGAGGAGCCCCGCCGACAGGAGCCCCTGCATCGTCCCCCCCACGTCGGCCCTTCCTCCCGCTCGGTCCAGGAGGGACCGGGTAGGGAGACCCCTTCTCCTCACCTCGCCGGCCATCCGGCCGGCCCCAACCTTCGGGAGGTTTTCTCCGGCGACCCACCTCACCGGATCCGTCATCACCGCCTCCGGGAATGCCTCCACGCCGTCTCCTCCGCCCCTTCCCACGAACTCCGGCTTCACTGGGCCGTCTCATCAATGTCGGTCAGCCCCTCCTCGGGCTCCTCCCACCATCTTGTTCTCCTCGCCGTCCCGGTTCCGTTCCGGCAAACGGGGCTCCGATCCGTCGACGGTAGAGACCGGTAGGAAGGAGAGAACTGTGTGTTGTCTCTTGTGTTAACACACAGAGTTGTGAGAGAGATGAGAGTTAGAAAGAAATAAAAACAAATGATCTATTCCGTATGTATGTATGTATTTGATGGCCGTATTTATGTATGTATTTGCGTATATAGGTATGTGGAGGAATACGATATTTGTATGGTTATGTATCTGTGAATAAAAATATGTTTTTGGCCTAAAGCCACTTACCGGTGGGGCCAATGCACCCCGCTGTCTATGACAGGGAGGCCCCACACCCCTTTTAAAGAAAATTAAAATATAAAAATAAAATAATGTTAATGTTTTTATTAAATAAATAAATAGATATATTAGTTAAATTAATTAATTGGATAATTAGAATAATTAGAGGATGACACGTGGGTCCCCCACTAAATTAATCTGATTAATTAATATTTAATCTTAATTAAAACTTGTGCCTATGACGTTCGGGACCCGCTGGTCAGTTGACCAGTCAACTGTTGATGTGAGCATGACATCATGCTGATGTCATAATAGCTTTTTATTAATTGAATAAAACTTTAAAAATTAATATTAAATAATTAGTAACTCAGATCAAAATATTTTCAACATGAAAGTTGATGAGCAGAACGAGACGAACCCGGATACACGGTCCATTCGTGTGTCACGCATCCCTAGCATAGCAAACATGGAACCGGTAGTAGCCCGAGACCCGAAAAATATCGTCAGATATTCTTCCGACCCGTCTATGACGGATGTTGCTGCGTTAGCTCATGTCTAGCCTGCATCTTGCCATGTCATGCTTTGTGTTGCACCGTTGCTATTATTTATTGTTTCTTCTCCCTCTTCTTACCAGTAGAACCCAAGACTGATGCTGGTGCCGGGTTCATCTACGACCCTGCCGATCAGTCCTTTGCCGCAGAGCGGCAAGGCAAGCAAACCCCCCTTGATCATTCCTATATCGCCTATGTCTTTCTTCCTACTTCTTGCATTAGTATTTTGCTACTGTTGTAGTTAGCTCCTATATCTGATGCATAACCTATTTTTGATGAACTGCTACTTTCAGTCCTGTACCTTTAATATGCTTAGTATAGGTGGAGCAGTCATCCCCTTTGACCCTGTAGTCCAGTTGCCCCGCTTGTTTTCAAATCTCGATCCCTGATCGACGAGCCAGACGCGACACATCACATACACCCCCCTTAGTTGTACGACGCTACAGAGATACTATAGGGTACCGAGGGTGACACCTCACTAAGTACTCCTGATGATATCTCTGTAGTATAGCTAGTCGGTCGTGGTTATCGAGGGTGATTCCTCTTTCACCATTCCCGACGATGCCTCTGTCGTACAACCCCTCAAGTGTGGGACCCCCGAGGGTGATTCCTCTAAGCCCACCTTGATGGATACATCGTTCGGAATCCAACGAGGGTGATACCTCGGATTCCCCCCGATGTTACAACCACACAGTTACTCGACCATGTTACTGGGATCATTGGTGATTAGTTGTAAGACGGTGGATTCCCGTGAGACTGTGTTGCTAGCCTAATTAAAATGTTAATGGATTTGGGTATTTGATCTGGGATGGTCGGAGACCTTTTCGCTCTAACTGGCTACGCGGGAAGAAATATGGGTACTCGGCGTCGCGGTATCAGCCAAAGCTTTTCAGATGTCAGCAATCGTAGTGGTGCGCGCCCGAGTGGTCCCGAGATGCATTGCGCTTGTGATTAAGGGATGCTAGGACTGACGTCGGCCGCCCTCGCATCGTGCAGGAACACGGAGGGGAACTGGGCCCATGAACCCTTTGCGCTTAGGATTTAGACCGATGGGCTGACCTCTCTGATTAGTCTTAGGTGGGGCTGCGACGTGTCGATATTCCGAGGCCGGGCAGGACCCAGAAAAGTATGTCCGGCCAGAGTGTTATCGAGCGTGACAGGACATGTGGTGCACCCCTACAGGGATGAAAATTAACTATTCGAATAGCCGTGTCCACGGTTACAGGATGACTTGGAGTTGTGCCTCGATCTTATACAACTACAATTATTACTTAACTAGAATTAGTTTGCCTCGGGATTGCTTCCTCGCAGGGAGTCGAGGGAGGATCTTTAGGCGTGACCACACTTTAATATTGCTGCAACAATATGACTATTAATGTTTTACCCCTGTTCTACTCTCGTCTATTGCTGCAAGACCCTGAAGATGCTAGTCTTCGATAGGACTAGGCCTTCTCTCTCTATTCTCGCATTGCTGCAGTCAGTCCACATATAACCCCCCTTCTTTGATACTGATGGGTACTTAGAATATATTTGATGTAAGACTTGCGAGTACTTTGGATGAGTACCCACCGCAGCTTTGCTCCCCCCTTGTCCCCTTGATCTGTTTGCTGCGACCAGATGATGGAGCCCAGGGGATGGAGGTCCCCGCCGACGACGACTTCTACCCCGACGGTGCCTACTACTACGTGGAGGCCGCTGATGATCAGGAGTAGTTAGGAGGTTCCAGACAGGAGGCCTCGCCTCGTTCGATCGTTGTATCTTTTGTGCTAGCCTTCTCTAAGGCACCCCATGTTTTATGTCTGTACTCAGATATTTGTTGCTTCCGCTGACTCGTGTGTTTATCGAGCTTCCGTATTCTAGCCCTCGAGGCCCCTGGCTTGTAATATGAAGCTGATGTTATTTTATTTGTGTCTAGAGTTGTGTTGTGATATCTTCCTGTGAGTCCTTGGGTTTGATCGTACGCATTTGCGTGTATGATTAGCGTACGATTAAACCGAGGGCGTCAAAGATAACTATCCCTTTTGAGACTACTTTCAAAGCATAGATCAACTACCAAGACACGCACCACTGTGCTCTAAAATATATAAGTGAAGCACTTAGAGCAAAAGCATCTATCTCAAAAGATATAAGTGAAGCATATGTGAGTTGAATTATCTACCAAAGGATATAAGTGAAGCTCGACAAAATCACGGTGAGTGCATGTCTCTCTCTCTAGGTGTGCAGCAAGGATGATTGTGACACAACAAAAATAAAAGACTCCTACGATACAAGACACTCCAAGAAAAACACATAACATGTGGTGAATAAAAATATAGCCCCAAGTAACGTTACCGATGGATTTGAAGACGAAAGAGGGGATGCCTTCCCGGGGCATCCCCAAGCTTAGGATTTTACGACATACTTGAAGCTCTTGGGGTGCCTTGGGCATCCCCAAGCTTGAGCTCTTGCAAGTCTTTATCTTTTTTTCCATAAGAACTTCACTCAAAACTTGAAAACTTCACAACACGAAACTTAAACAGAAACTCGTGATAACATTAGTATAAGAAAGGAAACCACTACTTCCTTAGGTACAGTAGCAAACTTAAATTCTACTTATGCTGATTTTGGGTTACTGTATTTTCAATCTTCCATGGCTAATACCCCCCGATACTATCCATAGTTTCATCAAAATAAGCAACCAACACAACAAAAAACAGAATCTGTTAACACGAGACCAGTCTGTAGCAATCTGTATACTTCGTATACTTCTGGTACTTGAGAAATTCTTAAAACTTACGACAGTCTGAAGAATTTGCGTAGCAATCAGCAGAAAAAAGAATCAACTCAAGTCTCATACAGAAAAAATGAAAATTCTTTTCGTGAGCACAAAGTTCCTGTCTTTTCGAGCATGACCAAACGATCATCCCCAAGACTAATCATAACGGTTTTGCTTGGCACAAAGGCAAAAAGAAACACAAAAAACACAATAATAACAGAATTATGAAAGTGTGGAAAACACAAAACAGAAAGGAAAAAGGATAGATTCGTTGGGTTGCCTCCCAACAAGCGCTATTGTTTAACACCCTTAGCTAGGCAAAAGGTGATGGAATCACGTATAGTCATCTTTGGTGCTCAAACCATAAGTAGCCCTCATCATAGATTCATAAGGCAATCTTATTTTCTTTCTAGGAAAGTGCTCCATGCCCTTATTTAAAGAAAATTGAAATCTAATATTCCCTTCCTTCATATCGATGATAGCACCAATAGTCCTTAGGAAAGGTCTACCAAGAATAATGGGACATGAAGGATTGCAATCTATGTCAAGTACAATGAAATCCACGGGTACATAGTTCTTATTTGCAACAATAAGAACATCATCGATCCTTCCCATGGGTTTCCTGATAGTAGAATCCGCAAGATGCAAATTAAGAGAACACTCTTCAATCTCATGAAAACCAAGAATATCACATAAAGACTTTGGAATCGTGGAAACACTAGCACCCAAATCAAACAAAGCATTGCCCTCATAGTTTTTGATCTTGATTTTGATAGTAGGTTCCCACTCATCATGAAGTTTTCTAGGTATAGAGACTTCTAGTTCGAGCTTCTCTTCAAGAGATTTCATCATAGCATCTATGATATGCGCGGTAAAGGCTTTGCTTTGGCTATAAGCATGTGGAGAGTTTGCAATGGATTGCATCAAAGAAATGCATTCAAACAAGGAGTAATTATCATAATTGAATTCCTTGAAATCCAAAGTGGGAGTTTCATTACTACCCAAAATTTTGATTTCTTCTACTCCACTCTCCACACCTTTATCATCAAGATGGGTGGACTCCGAATCATTGGGGCGTTTTCAACCAAAGTGGATTCATATCCAGCCACTTCATGAATAGGTTTGACACGCGAAAACAAAGATTCAAGAGGAGTCACACCAGGCACTTTAAGATCTTTGTGATTTGCATCACTAGAACGCACCCTTTTAAACCATTCATGCCTAGCGCGAATTTGGGCGGTTGTTTCTTTGCTCTCATTCATGGAGACACGCATAGCTTTCAAAGTTTCATCCAAGTTGACCTTGGGAGGAGCGCATCTAACTTTCAAAGCATCAATATCACAAGACATCCTATCAACGCTCTTAGCCAAATCGTCTATTTTGAATAGTTTTTACTCTATGGACGCATTGAAAATCTTTTGAGAGTTGATGAACTCTTTGATATTACTCTCTAAATCATAGGGTAATTTGTTGTGATTTCCATAAACGTTGTTGTAGGAATTGCCATAATTTTTAGAGGAGTTACAGGCTTGTGCCCTCCCTGGCGCACCCCTAACCTAGCTCCTTCGCCAATATATTCCCTAAAATACAGGAAAAAAATCAAGGGATCCACGAAAATACTTTTCCGCCGCCGCAAGCTTCCGTTTCCGCGAGATCTCATCTGGAGACCCTTCCCGGTGCCTTGTCGGAGGGAACTTTGGAGTTGGAGGGCTTCTACATCAACATCATCGCCCCTCCAATGACTCGTGAGTAGTTCACTTCAGACCTACGGGTCCGTAGTTAGTAGCTAGATGGCTTCTTCTCTCTCTTGGATCTTCAATACAAAGTCCTCCATGATCTTCATGGAGATCTATCCGATGTAATCCTCTTTGGCGGTGTGTTTGTCGAGATTCGATGAATTGTGGATTTGTGATCAGATCATCTATGATATATATTTGAGTCTTTGCTGATTTCTTTTATGCATGATTTGATATCCTTGTAAGTCTCTCCGAGTCTTGGGTTTTGTTTGGCCAACTAGATCTATGATTCTTGCAATGGGAGAAGTGCTTGGTTTCGGGTTCTTACCGTGTGGTGACCTTCCCCAGTGACAGTAGGGGCAGCAAGGCACACATTGTGTAGTTGCCATCAAGGGTAACAAGGTGGGCTTTGTCGTAGATATGAGATTGTCCATCTACATCATGTCATCTTGCTTAAGGCGTTACTCTGTTCTTTTGGACTTAATACACTAGATGCATGCTCGATAGCGGTCGACGTGTGGAGTAATAGTACTATATGCAGAAAGTATCGGTCTACTTGTTTTGGACGTGATGCCTATAGATATAATCATTGCCATAAATGACGTCACGACTTTGCCCTATTCTATCAATTGCTCGACAGTAATTTGTTCACCCGCCGTCTACTTGCTTTCATGAGAGAAGCCACTAGTAAACACAACGGACCCCGGGTCTATTCACACCTATCTTTTCCACTTTTGCTTTTACTTCGCTTTGTTACTTTGTTGCTTTCAGTTCTCACTTGGCAAACAATCTATAAGGGATTGACAACCCCTTCATAACGTTGGGAGCAAGTTTTTGTGTTTGTGCAGGCACTTGTGATACTCCTTCACTGGAACGATACCTTGGTTCTCAAAACTGAGGGAAATACTTACCACCGCTGCGCTACATCACCGTTTCCGCTTCGAGGGAACACCAACGCAAGGCTCCAAGGCCACGGGGGAAATCCTTAGCATATTTGCCTAGGAAGTCCCTTAAGGCGTAGCTGTAGCAGAAGGATTCCTGGTGCTGTAGCACGTTTCTCGCACCGTTGGAAGGTCATTTGTTGAAGTTGCAGAAGTATTTCTGGCACCGTTGTCGGCGAAGGAGAGATCTATCCAAGTAGGTCTCACAAACTCATCTCCTGCATTTACTTTTTTGCCAGTTGCCTCTCGTTTTCCTCTCCCCACTTCACATTTGCCGTTTTCATTTGCCTTTCTCCTTTTCCGTTTTCTTTTGCCTTTTGCCTTTTTGCCTTTCTCCTTTGCCGTTTTCTTTTGCACGTTTCACTCTCTCTTCCTGCTCGTTTGTGTGTGAGATAGTCCATCAATGGCTAGACCCACTACTCCAAACGATACTCCTGAGAATGAAGTTCTCAATTTCACACAGAATGAGGAAGAAAATTTAAAGGACGCTTGGTACAGGATTTGCAATGCTCAAAGTAGATCTACTCGTAAGAAATCCACTACCGTTCTTCTTCGAAGTTTTTATGTTGGAATTTCTCCTTGGAATAGGTATATCCTTGATACCATTTTAGGCGGGAAATTTTTGGGGAGGCATACTGTTGACTCCTACGGAGCTATCATGAATTTGGTAGGCTCACCCCCGCTCATGGTTAATGGAACCACCTTGACCTTGGAACACGTGATGCAAAGGCTTGACACTATTGAAAACAAAATTTCCACAGTTGAACTTATTGAGGGTTTTGATAGAAATATCCATTATCAAATTACTCAGTACGGATCCAAAGTGGGAATTTTTTTGAAAAATTTATAGGATAAGGAACTTATAGTTAATGATTCTTCTAGAATTGGAAAACTAGAAGATGTCGTAACCAACTTCGGTTCCGCTTTTGCCGCTGTACAAAATACTCCAAATGTCACTCTCAAAAAGACCGTCAAGTCTGTTTTTGTTCCTAAAGCTAGTGGTGAGTCATCCAATAAAGATGAAGATCTTAAGATGATAAATGATCACACTACTTATGGTTTGGGCACCAAAGATGACTATATGTGATTCCATCACCTTTTGCCTAGCTAAGGGCGTTAAACAAAAGCGCTTGTTGGGAGGCAACCCAACGAATCTATCCTTTTTCTTTCTGTTTTGTGTTTCTCACACTTTCATAATTCTGTTATGATTGTGTTTTTTTGTTTCCTTTTGCGTTTGTGCCAAGCAAAACCGTTATGATTAGTCTTTGGGATGATCGTTTGGTCATGCTGGAAAAGACAGAAACTTTCTGCTGACGAAAAGAATTTTCATTTTTTTTGTAATAGCTTTTGAGTTGATTCTTTTTAATGCGGATTGCTGCACAAATTCTTCAGACTTTTATATGTTTTCAGAATTTTTGAAGTACCAGAAGTATACGAAATATACAGATTGCTACAGACTAGTCTGTTGTTAACACATTCTGTTTTTGTTGTGTTGGTTGCTTATTTTCATGAAACTATGGATAGTATCGGGGGGTATTAGCCATGGAAGATTGAAAATACAGTAACCCAACATCAGCATAAGTAGAATTTAAGTTTGCTACTATACCTAAGGAAGTGGTGGTTTGCTTTCTTATACTAATGTTATCACGAGTTTCTGTTTAAGTTTCGTGTTGTGAAGTTTTCAAGTTTTGGGTGAACTTCTTATGGACAAAAAGATAAAGAGTGGCAAGAGCTCAAGCTTGGGGATTCCCAAGGGACCCCAAGAGATTCAAGGATGCTGTAAAAGCCTAAGCTTGGGGATGCCCTGGGAAGGCATCCCCTCTCTCGTCTTCAATCCATCGGTAACGTTAGTTGGTGCTATATTTTATTCACCACATGTTATGTGTTTTTTCTTGGAGCGACTTGTATCATAGGAGTCTTTTATTTTTGTTGTGTCACAATCATCCTTGCTGCACACCTAGAGAGAGAGAGACATGCACTCACCATGATTTTGTCGAGCTTCACTTATATCCTTTGGTAGACAAGTCAGCTCACATGTGCTTCACTTATATCTTTTGAGCTAGATACTTCTGCTCTATGTGCTTCACTTATATCTTTTAGAGCACAGTGGTGCGTGGCTTCGTAGTTGATCTATGCTTTGAAAGTAGTCTCAAAAGGGGTAGTTATCCAAAGGGATACGAAAACTTCCACCTTCATGTGCATTGAATAGTTAGAGAAGTTTGATTCATCTCAATTAGTTTTGAGTTGTGGTTATGGTAATTTTGAAGTTATGCTAGTAAGGTGTTGTGGATCTAGAAATACTTGTGTTGAAGTTAGTGATTCTTGTAGCATGCACGTATGGTGAACTGCTATGTGATGAAGTCTGAGCATGATTAGTCTTTTGATTGTCATCCTTTGTGTGGCGGTCGGGATCGCGCGATGGTTTATACCTACCAACCCTTCCCCTAGGAGTATGCGTTGAATGCTTTGTTTTGATTACTAATAAAACTTCTGCAACATGTAGATGAGTTCTTCATGACTAATGTTGAGTCCATGGTTTAGATACACTTTCACCTTCCACCATCACTATCTTCTTAGTGCCGTGCAACTTTCGCCGGTGCACAAAACCCACCATTAGCCTCCCCCAAAACAGCCACCAGACCTACCTACTATGGCTTTTTCAAAGTCATTCCGAGATATATTGCCATGCAACTACCACCATGACATGTGCCACCACGTCTACATTGCCATTGCATGATCGTAAGATAGCTAGCATGATGTTTCCATTAATGTCTATGCCATGCTAGATCATCGTCACGCTACACTACCGAAGGCATTCCATATAGGGTGATCGTTGCTCTAAGTTATGAGTTGAAAGTGTGATGATCATCATTGATGGAGCATTGTCCCACGCGAGGAAATAAAAGTGGCCAAAGATGCCCACCAAAAAAAAGAAGAGGCCAAAGAGCCCACCAAAAAAGTAAAAAAAATATGAGAGAAAAAGAGAAAAGGGAGAATGCTATCACTTTTCCACACTTGTGCATATTAAGCACCATGATCTTCATGATTGAGAGATCTCTCGTTTTGTCACCACAATATAGCTGGTGGGAAATTTTCATTATATAACTTGGCTTGTATATTCCAATGATAGGCTTCCTCAAATTTGCCTTAGGTCTTTGTGAGCAAGCAAGTTGGATGCACATCCACTAGTTTTCTTTAAGAGCTTTCACATACTCTTAGCTCTAGTGCATCAGAGCATGGTTAATAGTATAGCTCTAGTGCATCACAGCATGGTTAATAGTATAGCCAACTGCTAGCTATAAGCAGTCTTATAGCCCATCTTATAGCTAGCTTGTACAATAGTTAGCTGTAAAAGAGTACTACTTTTATCATATATGACCAACCTTTCAGTCTCACAAAGCACCTAGGAGCACGTGCTAGTGCTGGCTCTTCACGAAGAGCCCGCTTCTCTTCTCTCTCCTCTTCTCTCTCATCCAACTGAGCAAAAATATAGTATTTTAATCCTTACAGCCTGCTGACTGTACCTTATTGTACTTGCTCTCATTTGTATGGCAATCCCTACTCATTCACATTGATATCTATTGATGAGCATCTCCACAGCTCATTGATATGCCTAGTTAATGTGGTCATCTTCTCCTTATTTTGTCTTGCAACCTCCACCAAACTCCAAACCACTTATAGTGCTAAAACCATGGCTCAAGCTCATGTATTGCGTGAAAGTTGAAAAGGTTTGAGAAAGTAAAGATGTGAAAACAATTACTTGGCCAATACCGGGGTTGTGCATGATTTAAATTCGTCGTGCAATGATGATAGAGCATAGCCAGACTATATGCTTTTGTAGGGATAACTTTCTTTTGGCCTTGTTATTTTGAAAGTCATGATTACCCTGCTAGTTTGCTTGAATTATTATTGTTTCCACGTCAATAGCAAACTATTGTTTTGAATCTAATGGATCTGAACATTCACGTCACATAAGAGGAGTTAGAAAGGACATCTATGCTAGGTAGCATCAAAGCATCGAAAATTCATTCTTTATCACTTCCCTACTCGAGGACGAGCAGGAGTTAAGCTTGGGGATGCTTGATACGTATCAAACATATCTATAATTTTTGATGGTTTCATGCCGTTATCTTGTCATATTTGGATGTTTTATGTACCTTTTATATCTTTTTTGGGACTAACTTATCAATTCAGTGCCAAGTGCCAGTTCCTGTTTTTCTGTGTTTTTGGCTCTTTTCAGATCTGATTTTAGAACGGAGTCCAAACGGAATAAAATCCCCGAAATAAATTTTTCCCGAACGGAAGAAGATCAGGGGGCTTGAGGGCCAAGCCAGGAGGGCTACAGGGGGCCCACAAGCCCCCTATCCACCACCAGGGGGCGGCGGCCAGCAGGCTTGTGGCTTCCCTGGCGCCCCCTTGACCTAGCTCCTTCGCCTATATATTCCCTAAAATACAGAAAAAATCAAGGGATCCACGAAAACACTTTTCCGCCGCCGCAAGCTTCCGTTTCCGTGAGATCTCATCTGGAGACCCTTCCCGGTGCCGTGCCGGAGGGGACTTTGGAGTTGGAGGGCTTCTACATCAACATCACCGCCTACCGTGTGGTGACCTTTCCCAGTGACAGTAGGGGCAGCAAGGCACACATCGTGTAGTTGCCATCAAGGGTAACAAGGTGGGCTTTGTCGTAGATATGAGATTGTCCATCTACCTCATGTCATCTTGCTTAAGGCGTTACTCTATTCTTTTGGACTTAATACACTAGATGCATGCTGCATAGCGGTCGACGTGTGGAGTAATAGCAGTAGATGCAGAAAGTATCGGTCTACTTGTTTTTGGACGTGATG
Organism: Hordeum vulgare subsp. vulgare; assembly: GCF_904849725.1. Taxonomy (NCBI): domain Eukaryota; kingdom Viridiplantae; phylum Streptophyta; class Magnoliopsida; order Poales; family Poaceae; genus Hordeum; species Hordeum vulgare. Next base: position 397,062,551 of record NC_058520.1, on the reverse strand, counting down.
CCTATAGATATAATCATTGCCATAGATGACGTCACGACTTTGCGCGGTTCTATCAATTGCTTGACAGTAATTTGTTCACCCACCGTCTACTTGCTTTCATGAGAGAAGCCACTAGTAAACACTACGGCCCCCGGGTCTATTCACACCTATCATTTCCACTTTCGCTTTTACTTTGCTTTGTTACTTTGTTGCTTTCAGTTCTCACTTGGCAAACAATCTATAAGGGATTGACAATCCCTTCATAGCGTTGGGAGCAAGTTTTTGTGTTTGTGCAGGCACTTGTGATACTCCTTCACTGGATCGATACCTTGGTTCTCAAAACTGAGGGAAATACTTACCACCGCTGCGCTACATCACCCTTTCCGCTTCGAGGGAACACCAACGCAAGGCTCCAAGGCCACGGGGGAAATCCTTTGCATATTTTCCTAGGAAGTACCTTAAGGTGTATCCGTAGCAGAAGGATTCCTGGTGCCGTAGCACATTTCTGGCACCGTTGGAAGGTCTTTTGTTGTAGTAGCACCTAGCAACTCTATATTCAAATTAATTCAAACTTCTCACAAATCAATGAACTCAAAATGGCCTTCATAAAAATCCATTATTTTTGATAAATTTTGGAAACAACAATTCAGGGGTGGTTTTCTTTTTAAAAATACTTTTGGCATTTTATTTAAAATACAAAAGCCAATGAAATCAACTATATATTTGATTTCAAATATTTTAGAGTTCCATAAAATGTTGAATCTTCTATGTGGGGTTGGAGATATTACAAACAACACTCCAACATTACCTCCACTATTTTAGAAATAGTTTGGAGCCAAAAATAAATGAAACAAATATCACAAGGGTTTTAACAGAAACAGAAAAGAGATAAAATGGAAAAAAACCTATCCAACGCTTACTTGGCCTAGCCGAGCTCCTCTCCCTGTCGTCTTCCTCGCGCCAGTCGGCAGCAGGAGGTGGCCGCCGCTCTCTCGGGCGCGGCCACGCACCTGCGTGCCTCCTTGGACCCTTCAACGTGCTGGCAAGGAGGTTAACCCTCCCCGCAACCCATTCCAGCTCTCTCCCTCTCCCCATTCGCCCCCGTGTGCCTCTCTCTCTCGGCTGCCATTAGAGCCTATCCTGAGCTCGAGCTCGCCGTTGTTCCTGGCCACCCAAGCCCCCTTGAGCATGCCGTTCGCTTCGCCTCAGCGAGCACATCGTCCCCGCCAAAGGAAAAGAGCCCCCGAGCCCTGCATCGTCAGATCGCCGTCGTCTTCTTCCTAAGGCCGCCGTTGATTGCCGACGTCGTTCTCCCTCTCCAGGCCGTCCTCGAGCCCGCTCTCGACTCCTCTGCAATACCTGTGAGCCCAGTGATCTTTTCCCCTCATTTCCCCCTCGATCCCATGCCCTAAGGCCCGATTCCACCGGAGCCCGACGAGATCCGCTGCGGGAGCTTGTCGCCGGTGATGCTCCGGTGATCAGTTGGTCGATCTGAGGCTACCATCAGCTTCAGCTAGACGAGTAGGTGCCGCAGGAGCCCAACCCCACGCATGATAAGCCCCGTAGCAGAGATCTCGATGATGCCCGAGCTCCGGCAGCCGTCGAGGTCGTCGTCGGCGTCAGCTCCGGTCAAATCAGCCTCTGAACATAGAAAAAATGGATGCGCCATGGAGTGGCCGTTCTCCTGGTGCCCCCGCCGTCCTTTTGGTCGCCGGGGAAGCAATCCCGAAGCCCTCCGCCGTCCCTGGAGTCACCGGAGGCTCGCCGCCGGTGGGTTTGACCCCATCGCCGGTGGGTTTCACTCCCCTCGGTCTATGACCGGTGGGGCCAACCCCTGGCTAATTAAAGTTTAAACTAATAAAATAGTTAGTTAATTAAATTGTTAAACAATCACTCACATGTGGGCCATCCCCCGTTAAATAACTAATTAACTTAAAGTTTAATTAAAATCTGGCTAGAGTCACTGACTAGTGGGTCCCACTCGTCAGGTTTGACTTTCAACGGCCAGTTGGACCTGCTGATGTCATGCTGATGCAATAACTCTATTTCTCATTTAACATAATTCCAGAAAATGCTACAACTTTGGAAATTCATAGAAAATTAAATATAACTCCAAATTTGACAAATAATATATGCAAATTGATCAGAAAAGTTCAATGAACACAATGGTGCTTCTTTCATGCATGACAAACAAAGTTATAAAACAACATCAGGTCAAATCAATTAAATGGATATGATAAATATACTATTTCAACTAATATTTGAATTTGAATTCAAATCAGCATCATCCCAAAGGTTTGATAGCCACACTAGCTCATGCTACATTTCATTTCATGCCATGATCATGCATCATATTGTTGCATATGAATGTTATTGATTGTCGTTATTGTTTTGGTAGGCTTTGACCTTCTAGATACATCCAAATATCCGACTGACGGATTTAATCCCTCTGCTGAGCAATAAGGCAAGCACCCTTTTGATCATGCCGATATAATCCCATGTTCTTGCTCCTGCTCCCACTTATTGCATTAGGACAAAATGTTTCAAATGTTTTACTTCTGTAGCTGAACCTATTCCTTTGCATGACCTGTCGTTGTCACAGTAAATAGCCAAACCTTGCAACCTAGCATACCTGGTAGTTGCTTGAGCCATGATGTGCCTTATACTTCTATGCTTGCTATGCCTAGAGTTGTGTCAGGTCTGTTTCATCTGGGTGATGAACAGAATGGATGAATGTGTTCTAGTGACTAAGAATAAGTGTGGAACCTGCTTTGGTAAAGGTACCGATGAAAGGCTATGTAGGAGTACATGGCGGGTTGTTTCATTGGAACCATCCTTAGGAACTGAATTCCGTGTATGTAATCCAAGACTAGTTACTACCACATGCTAGGCCCTGAAATGACCCCGCTCGACTTATTAAGCGCCTAGTACTTGGTCCAAGAGTTGCAAGTAGTTTCTGGTGTTTATAGTCATGCTGGAGGCTGTGCATAGTGCTGACCTCAGAGGTGGGCTATGATGCGGTAGGCAGTGGCACGGTGTACCAAGTGGCACCCGAATGGTGGGCTTGGGAACCCCGCGCACATCGTTTGGGGCCGTGGCAGAAACCTCGGCCGAACTTCCGCCTGGGTTACTCTCAAATAGGCGATAAACCTGGACTAGGTATTAGTGTGGTTAACGGTCGTGGCCGACTCCCTCGCTGGGCTTCTGCTTGAAGGTTGCCGAGGTGCATGACGTGCACATGGCGATAAGTGGCGAGAGCGTGTGAGAAGAAGTACACCCCTGTAGGGTTCTGATCTATTCGAATAGCCGCGTCCGCGGATATGGACTACTTGGAGACATATGTTGTTCATAGACAACTTTAATGGGTACTCATAAAAGTATCAAGATAAGCGTGAGTATCATGTATGTCATTTCCGTAGGGAGACGGAAATGAGTTCATGCTAGTGTATTGTTGTGGTGGTAGTGGACTCGTGTACGACTTATCAAAGTTGTTTAAACTATTTAAAATTGTAGTTTACTCTAGCCAAGAGTCAAAGCTGGCTTGCTGCATGAAACACCACCACTCCTTTATTGATACATGTGCATGAGTAGATAGATCTGTTCCAAAGTCTTGCTGAGTACTCTTGTACTCATGTTTGCTTAATAATTATTGCAGAGGATACCCACGATCCATCAGGTGGGTCTATCTAGACATCTATGATGACGAGTAGCTGGTGTCCCAACTATGACCTCGCCCCTTACAGAAGGGATCCGTAGATAGTCAGGCTTTACGCCTTTTTCCTTCCAACTTTCTGTACTCAGACAACCTTTATGCTTCCACTTGGTTTGTAAGACTCTGCTTGTATGACTTGAGTGTCGGGTCGTGTGACCCCTACCTGTATGAACATATTATGCAAGACTCTTCCGAGCCTTCTAAATAAATGTTGTGTTGTTGTATGGTTATGTTGTGATGCCATTGTTGTATCTATGCATATCGAGTATGTCATGCGTACGTGTGATGCACTGTGATATGTATGTGATTCGACACCTAGTCGTATGCCCTTAGTAGCTCTCTCTATAGAGAAATGCCCCTTTGTGATTCCAACGAGCCTTGGTAGTTCTCTACTGCTCCGGACACATTGGTTGACCGGCATGTATCCTTCTTAGCTTCTGTGTCTGTCCCTATGGGAAATGTCACGCGGTGTAATGGAGTCCTTGTAGCTTGCTACGACTCGTCTACACTCGCTGATGACCGACACCTGGCTTGCTGGGTTATGTATGCCTGTGTGTGTACACTTGAGCCACTTGAGTTTATGACTAGTTATGTCGACGCGGGTTCTTTGACATTGGAATGCTAGCGAAACTAATGCATACGTGAGTCAAAAGAAACAAACGGTCCTGGCTAAGGTAAGGTGGCAGCCGTGGGATTAACCATGCGTGAGATTGCAAAGAGATGCGGTGTGTTACAGGCTAGATTCCTATGGCTTAGGATTGGGGTTCCAACAATGTTGGTATCAGAGCCTGACTGACTGTAGGATTACCAAGCCAAACTGGTCAAAGTTGAGTCTAGAAATTCTTTAGTTATTTATAAGGGAATTGTTTGTAGAAGGGAACGTAAGTTTCTTGCTTCTCTTCTCAAGTCATTCTATTCTGGTCATCCTTGTCTTTTCTACGAGGATTAAGAACTAGGTTACTTATCTATCTCTCAGGATCGCGTGTTACTAATCGATAGATTGTAGGAAAATGGTTCGAGAGTTACTCCGAGTTTCTTTTTGTTCCAAGGAAAAGAAAATAAGTTTTGATGACCATGGAATTGAACTTGATAGTTGAGTGGTTATGCTATCCTATCTTTTGTGGGTTGTCTAAAAATTGTTTTTGAGCATTTACAACCGTTATGCTGCCCAATTTTTATCTCCAGAGCTCTAATGCGTTTTGCATTACTCTCTATTTCAGATGCCTGGCCATCCTTCTCATCAGGTGGTCCGACTGACTAGGTGCATTGATGTGCCGGGTCACACGACCATGCTGGTCAGGATGATGTTAGTAGCCGGTTACCGCTGGTACCCAGAGTATACAGTGGAGGAGCAGTACCGGGATTTCAACCAGAGTCATTACCTATGCACTATTAGGGTATTCCCAGATTACCCTGGAGCCGAGGAGCCGATCCATTGGTCTTATGGATTGGGGGTTACTGTTGGCATGGCGGTACAAGATGCTGCCTATTCAATGTTGACCATCATGAGAACCAGACATGCAATTCTACAGAATTCAGAGTCTGCTATGTTCCTGCTTCTAAGCCAGGAGAAGAAGGATACCTCAGTGGGGTCTACTTTGATTCCTCTTTGGGGGATCCGCTGCTGCAGTCTACCACTGAGATGGTAGAGAATAGAGACAGAGATGCTTGTGCCCTTCGTATGGAGCTCTATGCTACTTGTGCCCGCTTGTGGATAACCTTGACACAACTGGCACCTGTAGTTCAGAAAGGGTATGGGGATATGGAGATGTTCAACCCCGTTAGGACTCATCTTCCAGCTCATGTTGACTTGCCTGCTATAGGAGGAGTCACCCCTCTTCGGGGACCTCTACTACCACCAGTCAGGGGACCAAGGCCACACCCGTGTCCTTACGGTTCCCAGGGGTCTCAGGCTCGAGTATTTCCTGATCCGTAGGTTGAGCTCCCAGGCCATGGAGGCAACCTTTATGAGATGTATTATGCGGATGATTGAACCCGTGAGTGGAAGAGTAGTATGGTAGTAGTTGTACTTCCACAATCCTATGTGTCTTGTGGAGTATGCCTATGTCGTGAGATGAGTTCCAGAGGCATTGATACATAATGTATAGGAAGCTTGGAAAACCTCTAATGAGTAGTATCATCTTTTCAGTAGTTTGCTCTTCAGTTGAGATCGTACTGAACTATGTAATGGTGTGTATGAACCATGGTGTATATATAGCAGTTGCTTGTTACCATGTTGTTCGGATGTTCATTTCCGCATTCCATGTGTCGAGTGCATTCTTAATCCATAGTTAGTATTGATGTTGATATTAGTCTAAGCTATGAGTTTGTTTGCCAGGATGGTGTTTACCAGGTTGAACCGTGACCCTAACCATGAGCAGGAAGAAGGTAGTCAAGCAACACAGGAGGAACTGCCTCACCCCCCTTCTCTGGGAGAAGTTATGCTTGAGGCGGAAAGAAACAAGCGAGAGACCAACCGTTTGCTGGAACGTATTGAGCAAAACATGGCTCGTCACCCGTGAAATGATGCAGTGTCCCTCAATGACTTTGTCAAGCTGAATCCCCCGAAGTTCCATCACTCCGTCGATCCTCTCGACGCTGATGACTGATTGTGCAGTATATCACGCAAGATACACTCTGGAAATGTTGCTGAGGCTGACAAGGTGACCTTTGCTGCGTATTTCCTGGAAGGCCCCGCCAATTTGTGCTGGGAGAATTTTGAAGCTATGCGTCCTGCCGGACCAGCAGCCACATGGGAAGATTTCAGTGCAGCCTTCCATGTGCACCACATTCCAGAGCGTCTGATGAACCATAAGAGAGAGGAATTCTGTGCCTTAACCCAGGGAAAGTTGACCGTGGATGCTTATAGCCGCGAGTTCGGTAATCTCACTCGCTATGCAACTTAAGAGGTGTCAACTGATGCCAAGAAGCAAGCAAGATTCCGCAAGGGTCTGAGCCCCGAACTTTGTCGTGACCTGCGCCTTCATGAATGTACAAGTTTTCAAGCTCTTGTCAACAAGGCGATCAGTGCTGGGACTGGTCATACCGACTATGAAGCCACGGAGAAGCACTCTCGCGATTCGGGCTCCTCATATGGTTCCGTGTTTCCAAAACGCAGGTTGTTGGTCCCGTATAGCTCCCTGCCACCAAGATATACCCCGAGGCCATCCTATGTGGCGCCTCAGGCGAACCAGACCAACCCTCCAGCAAAGACCTATGGTGGTTCAGCTAGCAATGCTGCACCACGTGCCAATCAGGTGATCTGTTACAAGTGTGGAGAACCAGGGCACTATTCACGAGAGTGTCCTCGGAATATAGCTGCCAAGCAACCTGGGAAGTCTGTTGGGCAAGGCAAGTCGGGCAAAGCGTATTGTGTTAAGCCAACTCCTGCGCGCGGCCGCGTGAATTATGTTTCAGCAGAAGAAGCTACAGAGGATCCCGACATCATTTTGGGTACGCTCCTTGTCAATCATCACCCAGCGTTTGTTCTTTTTGACACTAGGTCATCTCATTCCTTCATTTCCAAAAGTTATGCGCAGATGCATAACATGTCCTTTTGTGATATGCCAATCCCATTAGTTGTCCAAACCCCTGGTAGTAAATGGCAAACCTCTAGGATAAGTTATGGCAATGAAATCCTAGTAGACAAGCTAGTTTTTCTAGCATCATTGATAACGCTGAAATCCTCAGATATCAATATCATCTTGGGTATGGACTGGATGTGAGCTCATTATGGCCAGATTGAAACACATTCTAGGAATGTTCAGCTTACCCATCCCTCGGGTGAGATAGTTAATGTATCCACTCGAGTTGCCAAATGCCAACTCTATTCCCTCAATGCCAATCCTCTTCCAGTACTTGAAGACATTCCGGTAGTCCGTGACTCACCGGATGTTTTTCCAGAAGAATTGCTGATACATCTCCATCGTATCTACTTTTCCAAACTCTTTTGCCCTTGTTTTGGACTCTAATTTGCATGATTTGAATGGAACTAACCTGGACTGACGCTGTTTTCAGCAAAATTACCTTGGTGTTATTTTTGTGCAGAAATCAAAGTTCGCCAAACGTCCTGAAAATTTACGGGGAGCATTTTTGGAAAATATGAAAAATATCTGCGCCAAGTTCCACCTGAGGGGGTGGGCCAGTGGGCCACAAGCCCTGGCTCTGCCACCACCCCCTGGTGGCGGTGGGCAGGCTTGTGGGGCCCACACGGCTCTGCCGCCCCCAACCTCAGGTCTATAAGTTCACTTTCGTCCCAGAAAAAATAAAGAGAGAAGTTTTCGTCGCGTTTGCGATACGGAGGCGCCGCCATCACCAGTTCTTGATCTGGAGGGCAGATCTGGAGTCCGTCTCGGGCTCCGGAGAGGGGAAGTCGTCGCCATCGTCATCATCAACCTTCTTCTCTCTCTAATTCCATGAAGCTCTTCGTCGTCCGTGAGTAATCTATTCGTAGGCTCGCTGGGCGGTGATGAGTAGAATGAGATCTATCATGTAATCGAGTTAGTTTTGATGGGGATTGATCCCTAGTATCCACTATGTTCTGAGATTGATGTTACTACTACATTGCCATGCTTAATGATTGTCACTAGGGCCCGAGTGCCATGATTTCAGATCTGAAATTATTATGTTGTCACCAATATATGTGTGTTTTAGATCCGATCTTGCAAGTTGTAGTTACCTACTATGTGTTATGATCCGGCAACCCCGGAGTGACAATAACCGGAACCACTCCCGGTGATGACCATAGTTTGAGGAGTTCATGTGTTCACCAAGTGCTAATGCGTTGGTCGGGTTCTTTATTAAAAGGAGAAACTTCATATCCCGTAGTTTCCTTTTGGACCCCGCTGCCACGGGAGGGATGGACTATAGATGTCATGCAAGTTCTTTTCCCTAAGCACGTATGACGACACATGGAATGCATGCCTACATCACATTGACGAACGGGAGATAGCCACATATCTCTCCGTGTTATAACTGTTGCATGATGAATATCATCCAAACAAATCACCAACCCATTGCCTACGAGTTTGTCCTACTACTGCTGTTACTACTGTTGCTACTGCTGTAACTTGTCTTGCTCTGCTCCTACTGTTGCTACTGCTGTTACTTGTCTTGCTCTGCTGCTACTGTTGCTACTACTGTTGCTTGCTACTGTTGCTACTTTCTACTGCTGTCACTACTGCTTTTTCCTTGCCGCTGCTATTGCTCGTTACACTGCTGCTACCTGCTACAATTTTGGTTGGCTGGTCGTTGACGGGAACTGACAACTTCCGTCAACGAGGCAACTTGGCGCCATTGATACAATCGTTAGAAATAGTCTGTCGTGTCAACAGATCGTTTCTGACACCGTTGTTATCATACTACTTTGCTGTTACTACTTTGCTTGCAGATACTAATCTTTTAGGTGTGGTTGAATCTGACATATTCAGCTGCTAATACTTGAGAGTATCCTCTCACCTCCTATAGGCGTACCAACAAATTTGGATCGAATACTCTACCCTCGAAAACTGCTACTATCCCACGCGCTGGTGGGCCGTCAACAACATTCTTCTAGTTTCGATTGCCGGAGAGTGCTAGCAGCATTCTTCTAGTGCCGTTGCAAGGGGAAGAACAGTTGACATCAAGCATTTTTCTGGCGCCGTTGCCGGGGAGGTATTGCTATATTCTATGAGTCACTTGGGATATATATCTGCTGATCACTATGAAGAATCTAAAGGATCCGAAGACCAATGTCTTGCCGTCAACTACGAGGGGAGGTAAGGAATTTCCATCTACCTCTACACTTGATTCACCTTGAGGTATGAGTAAGTTTGCGACATCACCTCCTGCTAGAAATCTTGATATGTCGCCTGTGCTTGATGATGCTTATGATGCTACTGCTAGAGATGCTATGCTTGATACTATGCCTGATGCTATGCTTGATACTGCTAGAGATACTACTTTGCCTGATGTTCCACTAGGGGTGTTCCTTGATGCTCATATTGCTAGAGTTACTGCCAATGCTCGTGATGCTTCTTATACTGCCGATACTATTGAGATAGAACCTGCTTTTGCTCCTGTTAGATCTAGCTCTCCTAGATAAGAATTGCGTGATATACCTGAGGGTTACGTTATGGAGGGAGAGATAGCTGAGGATTTTCTTGTGTGTAAGGATGCCTATGACGCTGAGAAATTACTTCTCAAGTGGAAGGAAAAATCTCAGGAAGCTAGGATGAAATATGACCCGAAGTTTTCCACTTCAGCTATCTTTATCACTGATAAGGATTATGAATTCTCTGTCGATCCTGAGATAATCTCTCTAGTCAAATCTAATCCTTTTCACGGTTATGAGTTTGAGACGGTCGTAGCCCATCTTGCCAAACTACACGATATAGCCACCCTTTTCACTAATGAGGAGAAGATCCGCCACTACTACATCCTTAAGCTGTTTCCTTTCTCTCTAAAGGATGACGCTAAAGCCTGATTCACCTCTCTTGCTCCTGGATGTGAGAGTAGTCCCCAGGAGATGGTCTATTACTTCTGTGAGAAATATTTCCCCGCACATAAGAAGCAAGCTGCCTTGCAGGAAATATACAACCTTACTCAACTCCAAGAAGAGGGTCTTCCACAAGCTTGGGGGAGGCTCTCCAGCTACAGAATGGTTTGCCTGATCACTCTCTTAAGAAGAATGAGATACTTGATATCCTCTATAGCGGACTTACCGATGCCTCTAGAGACCACCTAGATAGTTGTTCCGGTTGTGTTTTTAGGGAACGAACTGTAGAACAAGCTGAGACCCTTCTGAATAACATCTTGATCAACGATAATGCTTGGACTATTCCCGAACCACCTCCTAAGCCAACTCCTAAGAAAAGAGGTATTCTATTCCTCAGTCCCGAAGATATGCAAGAAGCCAAGAAATCTATGCAATAGAAAGGCATTAGATCTGAAGATGTCAAAAATCTACCACCTATCGAAGAGATCCATGGTCTCGATAACCCGATAAAGGTAGTAGAAGTGAATTCTCTGCGTAGGTTTGACGAGAGTGATATTCCTTTTGATAAACCTGCTAGCCTATGCTTTGATGAATTTGACAACTTTGTTGCCAAACAACAGAGTTTCAATGATTATGTTAGCAGACATTTGGAACAAAATACTCGTATGCTTAGCCATTTAAGTGCTTGTGTAGACAGAAACATCAATGATCTGAAGCTTCTGAGTAAACATGCCTCTATGATCACTACTCAGGTAGAACAAGTACTTAAAGCTTAGAATGACTTGCTCAATGAATTAAATGACAACTCTGTCAGAGTCATTACTAGAGGAGGCTGAATGACTCAGGAACCTTTGTATCCTGAAGGTCATCCTAAGAGAATTGATCAAGATTCTCAAGGAATCAATGCTGATACACCCAGTCATCCTAAGGAGAAGAAGAAGGATGATAGAAGCCTGCATGTTAGTTCACCAAATACTGTCACACCTGAAGAACCTAATGATATTTCTGCATCTGATGCAGAAACACAATCTCGTGATGAACATGAACCTAGTGACAATATGGACAATGATATTCATAATAATGCTCAACCTAGAAATGATGAGGATGTGGAGATTGAACCTACGGTTAATCCTGATAACCCACAACCTAAGAAATACGATAAGAATGACTTCACTGCTAGGAAGCATGGTAAAGAAAGAGAGCCATGGGTTCAGAGACCTATGCCCTTTCCTCCTAAGCCATCCAAGAAAAAGGATGATGAGGATTTTGAGCGTTTTGTTGAGATGATAAGACCCATCTTTCTGCAGATGCGGTTAACTGATATGCTCAAGATGTCTCCGTATGCCAAGTACATGAAAGATATCGTGACTAATAAACGGAAGATACCAGATCTTGAGATCTCCACCATGCTTGCCAATTACACTTTTAAAGGTGGAACACCTAAGAAACTTGGTGATCCCGGAGTGCCCACTATACCTTGCTCTATTAAAGGAAACTACGTAAGAACTGCCTTATGTGACCTTGGAGCCGGTGTTAGTGTTATGCCGCTTTCTCTTTATCATAGACTTGAATTGGATAAGTTGACACCCACTGAAATTTCTCTGCAAATGGCCGACAAATCAACTGCTTTCCCTATCGGCATTTGCGAGGATGTGCCTGTTGTGGTTGCTAACACCACTATCTTAACAGACTTTGTTATCTTGGATATTCCCAAGGACGATGCCATGGTTGTCATCCTCGGAAGACCCTTTTTAAACACTGCAGGGGCTGTTATAGATTGCAACAAAGGCAATGTCACTTTCCATGTCAACGGTAATGAGCACATAGTGCACTTTCCGAAGAAACGATATTAATTACATTGCATCAATGCTATCGAAAAGACTTCATCGATTCTAATTGGGAGCTTTGAATGCCCTATTCCTCGTGTCAAGATGAAGTATTATTTGCTTGTTGGGGAGATACATATCCCCCTTGAGGTGACTTAGTGGCTATTCGAAAATTCTCCGTTCTCTCTTGCGATTCGAGAAGGTTTTGTCATAAGGACTTGATTAATCCCATTGACGGATTTCTTTCAATGACCATGAAACGGATGAATCAAAGAGTCACATACCTCTGTTTTGAGCTTTCATTTTCTGTTGCTTAGAAGAAAAATGATAGAATTAGTTTAGTTTTTCCTGTTTTCTGTTTTAGCGTCCTGGAGAAAAATACCTCGAAAATAAAAGTTCTCCGATGGTCCTGAAAATTTAGTATGATTTTTTCTGGAATTTTTGAAAATTACTGGGTCTAAGAGCTGGCCTGGGGGCCAGACCAGTGGGCCACAAGCCCTAGCACCGCCACCTACCCCCCTGGTGGCGGAGTGCAAGCTTGTGGGGCACACAGGGACCCCCTCTACTCATTCCAGCTCCCAACCTCTTCTTCCACCTCCAGAAAAATTTGTTTTGCAGCTCAAACCCGTGTTCTTGCTCATTTGGCTGTGATTTTTGATCCCTTGCTCAAAGCACCATTCTCCGAACTGTTTTGGGGAAATGACTCCTTGGTAAGTGACTCCTCCATTGGTCCAATTAGTTTTTGCTCTAGTGCTTTATCCTTCGCGTATTCTTGCTAGCTTGGTGACCCTGTTCTTGAGCTAGAAATGTTGATTTTAGCTGTCCCAAGTAGTTTTAGCACGTGATACGGTCTCTAGGCACTAGTAGGAGTAGTTGCTACAAGTTGGGTTAATCTTTATTCACTTTTCTTTCGAAGTCTCTAAAAAGTCCAGAATTTTTTAGAGCTAGAAAAAGGAAAAGATGAGGAGGTTCTTGAGAGGCTCCTCAAGCCGTAACCCTAAGGAGGATGAGAAGAACCAACCCAAGTACATAGTTCCTCGAGTCACAGAAGTTCGAGCGTGCGTGTGGCCAAGTGATGAATTTTTGCGCGCCGCCGGACTTTATGAAGACTTTTATTACTTGGTGGAGAAGGCAGGTCTTACTGCGTTCGTTGAAGATAAGTGCTCACAATATCTCCTCCTCACCAATATTTTCGTTCAAAGCTTCAACTTTTATCCGAGGAAGAATCCTCCCATGGTTGAGTTCATGATATACGATGTCCCCCAGTGCATGACGCTGCAGGATTTTTGCAATGTATGCAAATTACCTTATGTTGGGGATATCCGTGACCCTCGTCCATGGGACTTGGAGGATTTCATTGGTTCTATTGCTGTTGGAGAGGAGAGAGGAGTGTCTCGTGCTAGAATTGCTAGCATACATTTTCCTGTACTTCGGTACTTCTCATTATTTGTGGGAAAATGTTGGATTGGCCGTGGGGAGGCTGGATCACTTAGTTCTATAGACCTTGCGGTTTTGCGCGAAGGCCTTTATAACGATAAGACTTATAGCTTGGGCGCTATAGTAGCTCAATGGTTGAACCTGAACCTTTCTAAAGGTGTCATCTATGGAGGTGTCTACGCTACCCGTCTTGCCAGAAACTTTGAGATACCCATTAGACTGGGAGAGGAAGGAGAGATGCTTCTCCTTGAGAAATATCTGGATTATGACAACATGGTTTGCCATGATTTTCTGGATAGAGATGCTAGTAGACGGATGATTTATAACCTGGTATTTAGTCAGGGTACTCTAGAGACTATTACTTTGCCTGGTCCTTCTTTGTTCGATCTTCATGCAGGCAGGTACACTATTATGCCCTTGGACATCTACGCATATTGGGGCTTGACCCAACCCTAGGCGCCCATGCCCGAGCCGCCAGTCGAGTACCAGACGCCAGTTTATCAGTGGGAGCCAGAGGAGCTCACACAGCAGTGGCATCCACAGTCTGCTCCGGAGTATCCTGGAGCTGGTTATTTCCCACCATGGGAGTAGACCAAGCTATGCCAAAATCCTAAGCTTGGGGGAGTACGTGTTCTCACCGACTTTACATTCATGCTTATGCTTTCACTCTGTTAGCCGGTGTTCACACTTTGCCACTCTATTATCCATGCTAGTTTATTTTTTATTTTCTTGTTTTCTTATTTTGTGTCCTTTTGAGAAAACCCAAAAATATTTTTCTTTTTTCTTTTGCTTGTTGGGAGCTTTCCCGTGTAAATACTTTTCTTTTTCTTTGTGTCAAGGTAGAAGATATTGGTTACAATGTTTATTGGTTCTTACATGCTTACCTGTTTAGCTTTCAAAGAGCCATATTACATTGTCTTCTCCTTTGTGTTTGCCTGCAGATTCAGCTTAGTCCAATGCGCTTATTATCGTTCACATCGTGCAAATGAAAGGCAATAATGATGATATATGATGAAGTGACTGAGACTGAAAAGCTGGGATGAACTTCATCTATTTTGTTTTTGTAAATATGACTAGGTTGTCGACCCAGATTCAGCTTTGTTGTGAGAGAACCATGTTTGCAATGACAACTTAGAGATCATTGTTTCTGATGCCATGCTTATTTAGCTGAGAGCTTATAATGGTTTCTCTTGAATGCCAACATAGATTTTGAAATGACTATGATGTAGTATGATAGGATGGTATTCTCCTTTGAATGTTTCAATTGGCTTGACTTGGCGCATGTTCATGCATGTAGTTGAAACAAAATCAACATAGCCTCTATGATGTTCGTGTTCATGGTGATTTATATCGTCTTTATGCTTGCATTCAGTGTTAGTCAAACTCATTACATCTTGATCACTGTTGTCGCTCTCTAGTTGGTCGCTTCCCAGTCTTTTGCTAGCCTTCACTTGTACTAATTGGAATACTGCTTGTGTATCCACTTCCATAAACCCAAAAGTTTTTCCATGAGAGTACACCATACCTACCTATTTGCGGTATCTACCTGCCGTTCCAAGTAAATTTGCATGTGCCATTCTCTAAACCTTCAAGAAATAATCTGTTTTGCATGCCCGAACTGCTGATGTGGTGACAGGGGGCTATTGGTATCTTCCATGCTAGGAGTGTTATCCTCGACATGTGTTTATTCACTGTCATTCATGAGAAAGGGGCCGGTAATTGGAATGCCCAGTTCCACGCTTAAATCGAAAACATAACTGTAAAACAAGACTCCCCCGGACTCATGTTAGTATGGACGGTACCCGAGGATTCGGCTAGCCGTGGAGTGTGATTGATTGGTGGTGGGGGAGTTGAAACTTTACTTTTCTATTTGGGAACCGCCTATAGCATGAGTATCATGGAAGATATTGAGAACTCTTGGTCATTGCGTTGACAATGAAAGCATGCCACCTAAAATTATTATCTCTCTTTTCAAAGCTTGAGCTCTGGCACCTATGCAAATCAATGCTTCCCTCTGTGAAGGGCCTGTCTTTTTATTTTCCTATCGAGTCATCCTCCTCTTTTATAAGCACCAATTAGAGAGCACCTCTGTCATTTTTATGCTTTAGTTTTGATTGATATTGAGTATGACTATGATTGGATCTTCGTTGCTATGAATTACAATGTTTAGTCAGCCCTGGATCTTTGAAAGTGCTCTGCATTTATGTTTTGCGGTCTCAGAAAGAGCTAGTGAGATACCACCTATTCATATTGCTTCATGCTTGTTTTGATTGAAGTGTTGGTATTTGAAACTCATTATTATTTGCTCGTTAGCTGATTATGCCATTGATATTAGTTTACCGTGAGACCTTTGTGCCATTTGCTTATGTGGTTAACTTGTGATCTTGCTGAAATTCTGGTTATGAGTTAGACATAATTGCAACAACAAGATCAAAGAGAGTTTGTCAAAGTTCTTCTTTCTCTCTCAGTTTGTCAACTGAGTTGCTTGAGGACAAGCAAGGTTTTTAGCTTGGGGGAGTTGATACGTATCCATCGTATCTACTTTTCCAAACTCTTTTGCCCTTGTTTTGTACTCTAATTTGCATGATTTGAATGGAACTAACCTGGACTGACGTTGTTTTCAGCAGAATTGCCTTGGTGTTATTTTTGTGTAGAAATCAAAGTTCTCCAAACGTCCTAAAAATTTACGGGGAGCATTTTTGGAAAATATGAAAAATATCTACGCCAAGTTCCACCTGAGGGGGTCGGCAAGTGGGCCACAAGCCCTGGCTCCGCCACCACCCCCTGGTGGCGGTGGGCAGGCTTGTGGGGCCCACACGGCTCTGCCGGCCCCAACCTTAGGTCCATAAGTTCACTTTCGTCCTAGAAAAATAAAAGATAGAAGTTTTCGTCGCGTTTGAGATACGGAGGCGCCGCCATCACCTGTTCTTCATCTGGAGGGCAGATCTGGAGTCCTTCTTGGGCTCCGAAGAGGGGAAATCGTTGCCATCGTCATCATCAACCTTTTTCCCTCTCCAATTCCATGAAGCTCTTCGTCGTTTGTGAGTAATCTATTCGTAGGCTCGCTGGGCGGTGATGAGTAGGATGAGATCTATCATGTAATCTAGTTAGTTTTAATGGGGATTGATCCCTAGTATCCACTATGTTCTGAGATTGATGTTGCTACTACTTTGCCATGCTTAATGCTTGTCACTAGGGCCCGAGTGCCATGATTTCAGATCTGAAATTATTATGTTGTCACCAATATATGTGTGTTTTAGATCCGATCTTGCAAGTTGTAGTTACCTACTATGTATTATGATCCGGTAACCCCGGAGTGACAATAACTGGAACCACTCCCGGTGATGACCATAGTTTGAGGAGTTCATGTGTTCACCAAGTGCTAATTCATTGGTCCGGTTCTTTATTAAAAGGAGAACCTTAATATCCCGTAGTTTCCTTTTGGACCCCGCTGCCACGGGAGGGATGGACAATAGATGTCATGCAAGTTCTTTTTCCTAAGCACGTATGACGACACACGGAATGCATGCCTACATCACATTGATGAACGGGAGCTAGCCACATATCTCTCCATGTTATAACTGTTGCATGATGAATATCATCCAAACAAATCACCGACCCATTGCCTACGAGTTTGTCCTACTGCTGATGTTACTACTGTTGCTACTGCTGTTACTTGTCTTGGTCTGCTGCTACTGTTGCTACTGCTGTTACTTGTCTTGCTCTGCTGCTACTGTTTCTACTACTGTCGCTTGCTACTGTTGCTACTTGCTACTACTGTCACTACTGCTTTTCCTTTCCGCTGCTATTGCTCGTTACACTGCTGCTACCTGCTACAATTTTGGTTCGCTGGTCGTTGACGGGAACTGACAACTTCCGTCAACGAGGCAACTTGGCGCCATTGATACAATCGTTAGAAATAGTCTGCCGTGTCAACTGATCGTTTCTGACACCGTTGTTATCATATTACTTTGCTGTTACTACTTTGCTTGCGGATACTAATCTTTCAGGTGTGGTTGAATCTGACATTCTAATACTTGAGAGTATCCTCTCACCTCATATAGGCATACCAACAAATTTGGGTCGAATACTCTACCCTCGAAAACTTCTACGATACCACTCGCTGGTGGGCCGTCAACAACATTCTTCTAGTTTCAATTGCCGGAGAGTGCTAGTAGCATTCTTCTGGTGCCGTTGCTAGGGGAAGAACAATTGACATCAACTGCCAGAAATTCCACCTGACAGGGATGTAGAGTTTGTGATAGATCTTGTTCCAGGAACTGTCTCGATAGCCAGAAGACCCTATAAGATGGCACCGTTGGAGCTAGCCGAACTTAAGAAACAACTAGACGAGGCCTTGAATAAAGGTTTCATTCGTCCTAGCTCTTCCCCTTGGGCTTGTCCCGTCCTCTTCGTCAAGAAGAAAGATGGAATGGACCGGATGGTTGTAGATTATCGACCAGTTAATCTGGTAACCATAAAGAACAAGTATCCGGTCCCCAGGATCAACGATCTGTATGATCAGCTCACTAGATCCTCAGTCTTCTCCAAAATGGATTTGTGGTTGGGTTACCATCAAATCAAGATCTAGAACGGGGACATTCCAAAAATGGCCTTTGTCACTCGTTATGGCCAATACGAGTACACCGTCATGTCCTTCGGTTTAACAAATCTTCATGGAGTATTTGGATAAATTCATCATGGTATACCTCGATGATATTCTCATGTACTCGAAGAACGAACAAGAACATGCCGAGCATCTTAGGCTGGTATTGATGAAACTTCGAGAGCATCGCCTTTGTGCCAAGTTTTCAAAATGTGAATTTTGGTTACCAGAGGTGACCTATCTAGGCCACGTAATCTCTGGTAAGGGTATTGCTGTCAATCCCGAGAGAGTTCAAGGTGTCCTTGATTGGACTCAACCTGAATGTATTAAGCAAGTTAGGAGTTTTCTTGGACTAGCGAGCTATTATCGCCGCTTTGTCAAGAACTTCTCCAAGGTTGCAAAGCCTCTAACTGAACTCCTCAAGAAAGATAAAAAGTTCGAGTGGACATCACAATGTGAGCATAGTTTTCAGGAACTGAAAAGATGCCTGACTTCCGCACCTGTGTTGCTACCACTAGATTTTTCTAAGGACTTTGTTATCTATTGCGATGCCTCGCGACAAGGATTAGGTTGCATTCTCATGCAGGATCGTCATGTGATTGCATACGCATCTCGATAGTTGTGTCCGCATGAGGATAATTATCCCACACATGGTCTTGAGCTTGCAGCGATAGTCCATGCACTAAAAACCTGGCGCCATTACCTTCTTGGTAATCGTTACAAAATATTCATTGATCACCAAAGTCTGAAATATATCTTCACCCAGCCGGATTTGAATCTCAGGAAAATACGGTGGGTTGAATTGATCACAAATTACGACTTAGGGATAACTTACACCCCGCGGAAGGCCAATGTCATGGCTGATGCACTAAGTCGTAAGTCTTATTGTAACAATCTGATGTTACAACGAGGTCAACCACGCCTCTATGAGGAATTTCGGAAGCTAAAACTCCACATTGTTCCTCAAGGATTCTTTTCTCACCTGGTGGCGAAACCTACTCTTAGGGATCAAATCATAGCTGGCCAAAAGCGTGATAAGGGTATATCACGGATCAAGGAGAATATTCTTAGCGGAGACACTAAGGAATTCTCCCTAAATGATCAAGATGTTGTGTTTTTCCAGAACCGTCTAGTGGTTCCTAAGAATCCACACTTGAAGCAGTTGATCCTTAAGTATGCTCATGATTCTCCTCTCACCATTCATCCTGGTAGTACTAAGATGTATCAGGACCTACGCCAGATGTTTTGGTGGACTAGGATGAAGAGAGAAATTGCTCAGTTCGTAGCTAACTACGACGTTTGTCATCGAGTTAAGGCGGAACATCAAAGGCCTGCTGGCACCCTCCAACCTTTACCCATTCCTGAATGGAAATGGGATAAAGTTAGTACGGATTTCATCATTGGATTTCCCAGGACCAAGAAAGGGAATAATGCTATCTTTGTGGTCATTGACCGTCTTTCCAAAGTAGCTCAATTTCTTACAGTTCGTGAGAGTATAACAGATAGACAGATAGCAGAGTTATATCTCTCTCGAATAGTGTCTCTTCGTGGTGTTCCTCTAGAGATTAACTCAGGTTGTGGAAGTATTTTTACTTCTCGCTTCTGGGGAAGTTTTCATAATGCCATGGGGACTCACCTTTCTTTTAGCACTGCTTTCCATCCTCAATCAAGTGGTGAAGTAGAAAGAGTGAATCAAATCCTAGAGGATATGCTTCGAGCTTGTGTTGTATCATTCGGTATGAATTGGGAAAAGTGCCTTCCATTCGCTGAATTTGCTTATAACAATAGTTATCAATCAAGCTTGGGCAAAGCCCCTTTTGAAGTTCTCCATGGACGAAGATGTCAAACAACTCTTAATTGGTCAGAAACCGGAGAGAGGCAACTCTTTGGTCCGGATATGATTCACGAAGCAGAAGAGCAAGTTCGCATTATTTGTGAAAAGTTGAAAACAGCCCAATCTCCTCAAAAGAGACAATATGATCGTCATCATATGGCTGAGACCTTTGAAGTTGACAAGAAGGCTTACCTTCGGGTTACACCTTTGAAGGGTACCCATCGCTTTGGTATCAAAGGCAAATTGGCTCCTCGTTACATTGGTCCTTTTCGCATTCTTGCCAAACGAGGAGAAGTTGCCTACCAGTTGGAACTTCCTCTGCATCTTTCCAAGGTTCAGGATGTTTTCCACATCTCACAACTCAGGCGTTGCTTTTCGGATCCTGTCCGTGAAGTGGACCCCGAAACGCTTGATCTCCAAGATAACCTTTCATACCGAGAATACCCTGTTCGTATTCTTGATCAAGCTGAGTGTACCACTCGACGTCGAAACCTCAAGTTTCTTAAAGTTCAATGATCAAATCATTCTGAAAAAGAGGCAACATTGGAAAGAGAGGACCGTCTTCGACTGGAGTATCCCGCGCTATTCCCAATGACTTCCAAATCTCGGGTCGAGATTCTTTTGAGTGGGGTTGAGTTGTCACATCCCTAGCTACCCTTTGAAGTCTAGCAAGATTGTTCTCATGTTTAATATTGCATTTAGAAGTGAAAATGGAAATCAAAGAGAAAAACCCTAGCAACTCTGTATTCAAATTAATTCAAACTTCTCACAAATCAATGAATTCAAAATGGCCTTCATAAAAGTCCATTATTTTTGATAAATTCTAGAAACAACAATTCAGGGGTGGTTTTCTTTTAAAAAATACTTTTGGCATTTTATTTAAAATACAAAAGCCAATGAAATCAACTATATATTTGATTTCAAATATTTTAGAGTTTCATAAAATGTTGAATCTTTTATGTGGGTTTGGAGATATTACAAACAACACTCCAACATTATTTCCACTATTTTAGAAATAGTTTGCAGCCAAAAATAAATGAAACAAATATCAAAAGGGTTTTAAAAGAAACAGAAAAGAGAGAAAATGGAAAAAAACTTATCTAACGCTTACCTCGCCCAGCCCAGCTCCTCTCCGTGCTGTCTTCCTCGCGCCAGTCGGCAGCAGGAGGTGGCCGCCGCTCTCTCCGGCGCGGCCACGCACCTGCGTGCCTGCCTGGACCCTCCAATGCGCTGGCAAGGAGGTTAACCCTCCCCGCAACCCATTCCAGCTCTCTCCCTCTCCACATTCGCCCCCGTGTGCCTCTCTCTCTCGGCCGCCATTAGAGTCGAGCCTGAGCTCAAGCTCGCCGTCGTTCCTGGCCACCCCAAGCCCCCCTGAGCACGCCGTTCGTTTCGCCTCGTCGAGCACATTGTTCCTGCCAAAGGAAAATAGCCCCGGAGCCCTGCATCGTCAGATCGCCGTCGTCTTCTTCCTCAGGCCATCGTGGATCGCCGTCGTTGTTCTCCCTCTCCAGGCCATCCCCGAGCCTCCTCTCGACGCCTGTGCAATCCCTATGAGCCCAGGGATCTTTTCCCCTCATATTCCCCCTCGATCCCGTGCCCTAACGCCCGATTCCACTGGAGCCCGACGAGATCCGCCACGGGAGCTCGTCGCCGGTGATGCTCTAGTGATCGGTCGGTCGATTTGAGGCTACCATCAGCTCCAGCTCGACGAGTAGGTGCCGTAGGAGCCTAGCCCCGCGCGTGATAAGCCCCGTAGCAGTGATCTCGTTGATGCCCGAGCTCCAGCAGCCGCCGAGCTCGTTGCCGGTGTCAGCTCCGACCACTTCAGCCTCTGAACATAGAAAAATTGGATGCGCCATCGAGTGGCCATTCTCCTGGTGCCCTCCGTCGTCCTTTTGGTCGCCGGGGAAGCAATCCCGAAGCACTCCGCCATCCCTGGAGTCACCTAAGGCTTGCCGCCGGTGGGTTTGACCCCCTTGGGTCTATGACACGTGGGGCCAGCCCCTGGCTAATTAAAGTTTAAACTAATAAAAAAATTAGTTAATTAAATTGCTAAACAATCACTAAAACGTGGCCAGCCCCTGTTAAATAACTAATTAACTTAAAGTTTAATAAAAATCTGGCCAGAGTCACTGACCAGTGGGTCCCACTCGTGAGGTTTGACTTTCAACGGGCAGTTGGACCTGCTGATGTCATGCTGATGCAGTAACTCTATTTCTGATTTAATATAGTTCCAGAAAATGCTAAAACTTTGGAAATTCATAGAAAAATAAATATATCTCCAAATTTGACAAATAATATATGCAAATTGTTCAGAAAAATTCAATGAACACAATGGTGCTAGTTTCATGCATGCCAAACATAATTATAAAACAGCATCACGTCAAATCAATTAAATGGATAAGATAAATATACTATTTCAACTAATATTTGAATTTGAATTCAAATCAGCATCATCCCAAAGGTTTGATAGCCACACTAGCTCATGCTACATGTCATTTCATGCCATGATCATGCATAATATTGTTGCATATGAATGTTATTGATTGTCGTTATTGTTTCCGTAGGCTATGCCCTTCCGGATACATCTGAATATCCAACTGACGGATTTAATCCCTCTGCTAATATAAGCCCACGTTCTTGTTCCTGCTCCCACTTATTGCATTGGGACAAAATATTTCAAATGTATGACCTGTCATTGTCATAGTAAATAGCCAAACCTTGCAACCTAGCATACCTGGTAGTTGTTTGAGCCATGATGTACCTTATCCTGCTATGCTTGCTATGCCTAGAGTTGTGTCAGGTCTGTTTCATCTGGGTGATGAACAGGAATGTATGAATGTGTTCTAGTGACTAAGAATAAGTGTGGAACCTGTTTTGGTAAAGGTACCGATGAAAGGCTATGTAGGAGTACATGGCGGGTTGTTTCATTGGAATCGTCCTTAGGAACTGAGTTCCGTGTATGTAATCCAAGACTAGTTACTACCACATGCTGGGCCCTGAAATATGACCCTGCTCGACTTATTAATCGGCTAGTACTCGGTCAAGGAGTTGCAAGTAGTTTCTGGTGTTTATAGTCATGCTGGAGGCCGTGCATAGTGCTGACCTTAGAGGTGGGCTATGATGCGGTAGGCAGTGGCACGGTGTACCATGTGGCACCCGGATGGTGGGCTTCGAAACCCTGCGCACATTGTTTGGGGCCGTGGCGGAAACCTCGGCCAGACTTCCGTGTGGGTTACTCTCAAATAGGCGATAAACCTGGACTAGGTATTAGTGTGGTTAACGGTCGTGGCCGACTCCCTCGGTGGGCTTCTGCTTGAAGGTTGCCGAGGTGCATGACGTGCACATGGCGATAAGTGGCGAGCTCGTGTGTGAAGAAGTACACCCCTGCATGGTTATGATCTATTCGAATAGACGCGTCCGCGGATATGGACTACTTGGAGACATATGTTGTTCATAGACAACTTTAATGGCTACTCATAAAAGTATCAAGATAAGCGTGAGTATCATGTATGGCATTTCCGTAGGGAGACGGAAAGGAGTTCATGATAGTGTATTGTTGTGGTGGTAGTGGACTCGTGTACTGAGTAGATAGATCTGTTCCACCACCCCTTTATTGATACCTGAGTAGATAGACTCGTGTATTGTTGTGGTGGTAGTGGACTCGTGTAGGGAGACGGAAAGGAGTTCAAGAGTCAAAGTTGTCTTGTTGCATGAAACACCACCACCCCTTTATTGATACCTATGCATGAGTAGATAGATCTGTTCCAAAGTCTTGCTGAGTACTCTTGTACTCATGTATGCTTAATAATTGTTGTAGAGGATACCCACGAGCCATCATGTGGGTTCTATCTAGACATCGATGATGACGAGTAGCTGGTGTCCCAGCTACGACCTGGCCCCTTACAAAAGGGATCTGTAGATAGTCAGGCTTTACGCCTTTTTCCTTCAAACTGTCTATACTCAAACAGCCTTTATGCTTCCGCTTGGTTTGTAAGACTCTACTTGTATGACTTGAGTGTTGGGTCGTGTGACCCCTACCTGTATGAACATATTATGCAAGACTCTTCAGAGTCTTCTAAATAAATGTTGTGTTGTTGTATGGTTATGTTGTGATGCCATTGTTGTATCTATGAATATTGAGTATGTCATTCGTACGTGTGATGCACTGTGATATGTATGGGATTCGACACCTAGTCGTATGCCCTTAGTAGCTCTCTATACAGAGAAAAACCCCTTTGTGATTCCGACGAGCCGTGGTAGTTCGCTACTGCTCCGGGCACATTAGTTGACTGGCATGTATCCTTCTTAGCTGATGTGTATGTCCCTAGGGGGAAATGTCACGCGGTGCAATGGAGTCCTTGTAGCTTGTTACGACTCATCTACACCCGGTGACGACCGACACCTGCCTTGCTGGGTTATGTATGCCTGTCTCTATACACTTGAGCCACTTGAGTTTATGACTAGTTATGTCGACCCGGGTTCTTTGACATTGGAATACTAGCAACACTAATGCATACATAAGTCAAAAGGCGCAAACGGTCCCGGCTAAGGTAAGGTGGCAGCCGTGGGGTTAACCGTGCGTGAGACCGCAAAGAGATGCAATGTGTTACATGCTGGATTCATATGGCTTAGGATCGGTGTCCCGACAGATCAGTCCAAGAAAGGGTTCTTTCCTATATTAGAAGGTGTGAAGTTGAGTAAGACTCAATGCCTAGTGACTGCAGAAGATAGGGAAAATATGAGTGTCGTCCCGTATGCTTCAACCATAGGCTCTATCATGTATGCAATACTATGCACAAGACGTGTTGTCAGCCTTACCACAAGTATGGCGGGAATGTTTTAAAGTGATCCAGGAATGGAACACTGGACATATGTCAAAAATATTCTAAAGTACGTTAAAAGGACTAAGGAAATGTTTCTCGTGTATCGAGGTGATCAAGATCTCGTCGTAAAGGGTTACATCGACGCAAGCTTTGACACAGATCCAGATGACTCTAAGTCTCAAACCGGATATGTATTTATTCTCAACGGGGAGTGGTAAGCTGGTGCAGTTCCAACCAAAGCGTGGTAGCTGATTCTACATGCGAAGTGGAGTACATAGCTGCCTCGGAGACGGCTAAAGAAGGTGTATGGATGAAGGCGTTCATGACAGATCTTGGAGTTTTGCCAAGTGGATTGGATCCAATGACTCTGTTATGTGACAACAGTGGTGCCATTTCTCTAGCCAAGGAACCAAGGTTTCACAAGAGGACCAAACACATAAAACGACACTTCAATACCATCATAGATTACATCAAGGAGGACGACATAAATATTTGCAAAGTGCACATGAATTTGAATGTTGCACACCCGTTGACTAAGCCTCTTCCAAGGGCAAAGGATGATCAACACCAGAACAGTATGGTTGTTAGATTCATTACAATGTAAATCACATAGTAATGTGATCTAGATTATTGACTCTAGTGCAAGTGGGACACTGTTGGAAATATGCCATACAGGCAATAATAAAGTGGTTATTATTACATTTCCTTGTTCATTATAATCGTTTATTATCCATGCTATAATTGTATTGATTGGAAACTCAAATACATATATGGATACATAGACAACACACTGTCCCTAGTGAGCCTCTAAAGGACTAGCTCGTTGATCGAAGGTGGTCAACATTTCCTGGCCATAGACATGAGTTGTCATTTGATGACAGGATCTCATCATTAGGAGAATGATGTGATGGCCAAGACCCAAACAATGAACGTAGCATGTGATCATGACAATTTATTGCTATTGTTTTCTGCATGTCAAGTATCTATTCCTATGACCATGAGATCATGCAACTCACTGACACCGGAAGAGTACCTTGTGAATATCAAACGTTGCAACGTAACTGGGTGACTATAAAGGTCCTCTACAGGTATCTCCAAGGGTGTATGTTGAGTTGGCATGGATCAAGACTAGGATATGTCACTCCGTGTTATGAAGAGGTATCTTAGGGCCCACTCGGTAATACAACATCACAACAAGCTTGTACGCAATGTGACTAAAGAGTTAGTCACGGGATCTTGTATTACGTAACGAGTAAAGGGACTTTCCGGTAACGATAGTAAACTAGGTATGGAGATACCGACGATCAAATCTCGGGCAAGTAACATACCGATGGACAAAGGGAATTGTATACGGGATTGATTGAATCCTTGACATCAAGGTTCGACCTATATAGATCTTCGTAGAACACTACTACAAAAATGCCTATAGCTAATATGGCTACTAGTGGAGCACCGTGCATGTGGTGCTCCACTGCTATATAGCACTAGCGCACCAGATAGTGGTGCTCCATTAGTAACAATATTACTAATGGCGCACCTACTCTCGGTGCGCCATTAGTATGTTTGGCCTCCCCCCACCCCTTGCCAAAACTTAGTAGTGGCGCACCACAGGAAAATGCGCCATTACTAGTTTTAACTAGTAATGGCGCACCATACCAACGGTGCGCCACTACAAACAATATTTGTTTTTAATTTTTTTTGAAAACTAGTAATGGCACACCACACCCAGGTGCGCCATTAGTAACCTTGGTTACCAATGGCGCACTCCTGACAGGTGTGCCATTGGGCGGTACTACCGCCAGGGGGAGCGGTAGTACCGCCATGACCCAGCGGTAGTACCGCCATGACCCATCGGTAGTACCGCTACGACCCAGCGGTACTACCGCCATGACCAAATGCACACCACCCCCCCCTCGTGGACAGCCTTTTCAGTAAAAATAAAATAAAAGATAAAGATGAAAATGTCAAAAAAATAAAATAAAATAAGTTTCCCATGTGATATGTGGTCTAGTTGTTGGGAAAATTTACAAATATGAATTTTGACTTTATTTGCAAAATCTCTCTGGAATTTGTAAAATGGGCATAACTTTTGCATACGAACTCGGATTAAAAACTTTTTTATATTAAAAATGATCGTCTCGAAAAGTTTTTATACGAAAAATGATTGCTACTGCTCCGGACACATTGGTTGACCGGCATGTATCCTTCTTAGCTGATGTGTCTGTCCCTACGGGGAAATGTCACGCGGTGTAATGGAGTCCTTGTAGCTTGCTACGACTCATCTACACTCGCTGATGACCGACACCTGCCTTGCTGGGTTATGTATGCCTGTCTCTATACATTTGAGCCACTTGAGTTTATGACTAGTTATGTCGACCCGGGTTCTTTGGCATTGGAATGCTAGCGACACTAATGCATACGTTAGTTAAAAGGCGCAAACGGTCCCGGCTAAGGTAAGGTGGCAGCCGTGGGGTTAACCGTGCGTGAGACCGCACAGAGATGCAATGTGTTACAGGCTTGATTCCTATGGCTTAGGATCGGGGTCCCGACAGATCAGTCCAAGAAAGGGTTCTTTCCTATATTAGAAGGTGTGAAGTTGAGTAAGACTCAATGCCTAGTGACTGTAGAAGATAGAGAAAATATGAGTGTCGTCCTTTATGCTTCAACCATAGGCTCTATCATGTATGCAATACTATGCACAAGACGTCTTGTCAGCCTTACCATAAGTATGGCGGGAATGTTTTAAAGTGATCCAGGAATGGAACACTGGACATCCGTCAAAAATATTCTAAAGTACGTTAAAAGGATTAAGGAAATGTTTCTCGTTATGGAGGTGATCAAGTTGTCATCGTAAAGGGTTACATCGACGCAAGCTTTGAGACAGATCCAGTTGACTCTAAGTCTCAGACCGGATATGTATTTATTCTCAACGGGGAGTGGTAAGTTGGTGCAGTTCCAACCAAAGCATGGTAGCTGATTCTACATGCGAAGTGGATTACATAGCTGCCTCGCAGACGGCTAAAGAAGGTGTATGGATGAAGGCGTTCATGAGAGAACTTGGAGTTTTGCCAAGTGGATTGGATCCAACGACTCTGTTATGTGACAACAGTGGTGCCATTTCTCTAGCCAAGGAACCAAGGTTTCACAAGAGGATTAGACACATAAAGCAACACTTCAATAGCATCATAGATTACATTAGTTACGTTGCAGCGTTTGATATACACAAGTCACCATCATGGTCTCCGAGGCAGCTATGTACTCCACTTCGCATGTAGAATCAGCTACCACGCTTTGGTTGGAACTGCACCAGCTTACCACTCCTTGTTGAGAATAAATACATATCCGGTTTGAGACTTGGAGTCGTTTGGATCTGTGTCAAAGCTTGCGTTTATGTAACCCTTTACGACAAGATCTTGATCACCTCCATACACGAGAAATATTTCCTTAGTCCTTTTAACGTACTTCAGAATATTTTTGACGGATGTCCAGTGTTCCATTCCTGGATCACTTTAAAACATTCCCGCCATACTTATGGTAAGGCTGACAACACGTATTGTGCATAGTATTGCATACATGATAGAGCGTATGCATACGGGACGACACTCATATTTTCTCCATCTTCTGCGGTCACTAGGCATTGAGTCTTACTCAACTTCACAACTTCTAATATAGGAATTCGGATGTAACTTTTCGAGACGATCATTTTTCATATAAAAAACTTTTTAATCCAAGTTCGTATGCAAAAGTTATGCCCATTTTACAAATTCCAGAGAGATTTTGCAAATAAAGTCAAAATTCATATTTGTAAATTTTCCCAACAACTAGACCACATATCACCTGGGAAACTAATTTTCTTTTATTTTTTTAACATTTTCATCATTTTCTTTTATTTTTTTAAAACTGAAAAGGCGGTCCAGGGGGGGTGGTGTGCCTTTGGTCATGGCGGTAGTACCGCTGGGTCATAGTGGTACTACCGCCAGGGGTCATGGCGGTACTACCGCTGGGTCATGGCGGTACTACCGCTCCCCGTGGCGGTAGTGCCGCCCCAATGGTTACCAATGGTGCACCTCCTAGGAGTGCGCCATTGGTAACCAGGGTTACTAATGCGCACCTGGCCATTGGTACTAGTTTTCAAAAAAAAATTAATTTTTTTTGTTAGTAGTGGCGCACCGTTGGTATGGTGCGCCATTACTAGTTAAAACTAGTAATGGCGCACTTTCCTGTGGTGCGCCACTACTAAGTTTGGCAAGGGGTGGGTGATACGTCTCAAACGTATCTATAATTTTTGATGGTTTCACGCTGTTATCTTGTCTTCTTTGGTCGTTTTATGTACCTTTTATATCTTTTTGGGACTAACTTATTAATTCAGTGCCAAGTGCCAGTTCCTGTTTTTTTGTGTTTTTGACTCTTTCCAGATCTGGTTTTGGAACGGAGTCCAAACGGAAAAAAAACCCCGAAATGATTTTTTCCCGAACGGAATAAGATCAGGGGGCCTTTGGGCCAAGCCAGGTGGTCTCCAGGGAGCCCACAAGCCCCCACTCTGCCACGAGGGGGAGGCGGCTGTGGGCAGGCTTATGGCCTCCGTGGCCGCCCCCTGACCTAGATCTTTGGCCTATAAATTCCCAAATATTCCGCAAAAAATCAGGGGAGCCTCGAAAATACTTTTCCGCTGCCGCAAGCTTCCGTTTCCGCGAGATCTCATCTGGAGACCCTTCCCGACGCTCTTCCGGAGGGGACTTTGGAGTTGGAGGGCTTCTTCATCATCATCATCGCCCCTCCAATGACTCGTGAGTAGTTCACTTCAGACCTACGGGTCCGTAGTTAGTAGCTAGATGGCTTCTTCTCTCTCTTGGATCTTCAATACAAAGTTCTCCATGATCTTCATGGAGATCTATCCGATGTAATCTTCTTTGACGGTGTGTTTGTGGAGATCCGATGAATTGTGGATTTGTGATCAGATTATCTATGATATATATTTGAATCTTTGCTGATTTCTTATATGCATGATTTGATATCCTTGTAAGTCTCTCCGAGTCTTGGGTTTTGTTTGGCCAACTAGATCTATGATTCTTGCGATGGGAGAAGTGCTTGGTTTTGGGTTCTACCATGTGGTGACCTTTCCCAGTGATAGTAGGGGCAGCAAGGCACACATCAAGTAGTTGCCATCAAGGGTAAAAAGATGGGTTTTTTATCATTGGTTTGAGATTATCCCTCTACATCATGTCATCTTGCTTAAGGCGTTACTCTGTTCTTATGGACTTAATACACTAGATGCATGCTGGATAGTGGTCGACGTGTGGCGTAATAGTAGTAGATGCAGAAAGTATCGGTCTACTTGTTTTGGACGTGATGCCTATAGATATAATCATTGCATAGATATCGTCACGACTTTGCGCGGTTCTATCAATTGCTCGACAGTAATTTGTTCACCCAGCATCTACTTGCTTTCATGAGAGAAGCCACTAGTAAGCACTACGGCCCCCGGGTCTACTTACATCCATCGTTTACACCTCCGCTTTTACTTTACTTTGTTACTTTGTTGCTTTCAGTTCTCAGTTGGCAAACAATCTATAAGGGATTGACAACCCCTTCATAGCGCTCGGAGCAAGCTTTTGTGTTTGTGCAGGATCTTGTGATACTCCTCCACCAGATTGATACCTTGGTTCTCAAACTGAGGGAAATACTTACCGTCACTGTGCTACATCACCCTTTCCGCTTCAAGGGAACACCAACGCAAGGCTCCAAGGCCACGGGGGAAATCCTTTGCATACTTGCCTAGCAAGGATTCCTGGTGCCGTCGACACACCTGTTTCTTGCGCCATTGGAAGGACTTTTGTGCATTAGCATAGCTAACATCAGAAGCATTTCTAGCGCCGTTGCCGGGGAGGAGAAATCAAGATCTATCCAAGTAGGTCTCACAAACTCTTCTCTTGCATTTACTTTTGTTGCCAGTTGCCTCTCGTTTTCCTCTCCCCCGCTTCACATTTGCCGTTTTCGTTTGCCTTATTTCGTTTGCCTTTTTCGTTCGCCCTTTTTCTCGCTTGCTTTCTGTTTGCTTGTGTGCCATGTGCCTTCAATATGCTTGCATCTTCGTTTGTTAATCTCTTTAAGAGACCCACTTATGTGGAACGAATTGCTAGTGAGTTGAGGGCAATTGACTATTTCTATGGAGTTTTGCTTAAGATGCGTGAATCTGAAAATTGTGAGGAAGAAATTAATGAAGTGATTCACGAGGGCTCCTTGGATGAAAAGCATGATTGCAATGGTTTCACTATAAATCGTATTAGTGACAATCATGCTAAAAATATGCAAAACCCTAAGCTTGGGGATGCTAGTTTCGCTTTGACCACTACTTGTTGCAATAATCATGATTGGGGTGATGATCTTTCTTACGATCTTGAAAATTTGTTCAAACCCCATGATGAATATGATATTTGCAATAATATTGGAAGTGGGTTTGGAGACGTCATGACTTTGGTTGATGATAATCCCACTATTTTTGATGAGCTTCAACTTTGCATGCATGTGGATCATGAAAAGAATATCCTATGGGATAGCTATATTGTTGAATTTGAATATGATCCCACATGTAATTGCTATGAGAGAGGAAAATATTGTGGTAGAAACTTTCATGTTACCAAATTACCTCTCGTTATGTTGAGATTGCTATTGTCGCTTTCTTCTTCCTTGCATATGGCAACTATTGGTTGTTTTGCCAATTTGTTTTCCTATAAAATGACTATGCATAGGAAGTATGTTAGAATTAGATGTGATTTTCACATGCTTTAGGATGCTCTCGTTGTGCTTCAATTCTTGTCTTTTGTAAGAGCATCATTGAATGCCTAGCTAGGGGCGTTAAACAAAAGCGCTTGTTGGGAGGCAACCCAACGAATCTATCCTTTTTCTTTATGTTTTGTGTTTCCCACACTTTTATAATTCTGTTAGATTGTGTTTTTTGTATTTCTTTTTGCGTTTGTGCCAAGAAAAACCGTTATGATTAGTCTTGGGGATGATCGTTTGGTCATGCTGGAAAAGACACAAACTTTCTGCTAACGAAAAGAATTTTAATTTTTTTCTGTAAGAGATTTTGAGTTGATTCTTTTTTCTGCTGATTTCTACGCAAATTCTTCAGACTGTAGTAAGGTTTGAGAATTTTTGAAGTAGCATAGGTATATGAAATATACAGATTGCTACAGACTGGTCTGTTGTTAACAAATTGTGTTTTTGTTGTGTTGGTTGCTTATTTTGATGAAACTATGGATAGTATCGGGGGGTATTAGCCATGGAATATTGAAATTACAGTAACCCAACATCAGCACAAGTATAATTTAAGTTTGCTACAGTAACTAAGGAAGTGGTGGTTTGCTTTCTTGTACTAATGATATCACGAGTTTCTGTTTAAGTTTCGTGTTGTGAAGTTTTCAAGTTTTGGGTGAAGTTCTTATGGACAAAGAGATAAAGAGTGGCAAGAGCTCAAGATTGGGGATGCCCAAGGCACCCCAAGAGATTGAAGGATGTCGTAAAAGCCTAAGCTTAGGGATGCCCCGGGAAGGCATCCCCTCTCTCGTCTTCAATCCATCGGTAACGTTACTTGGGGCTATATTTTTATTCACCACATGTTATGTGTTTTTTCATGGATCGACTTGTATCGTAGGAGTATTTTATTTTTGTTGTGTCACAATCATCCTTGCTGCACACCTAGAGAGAGACATGCACACACCATGATTTTGTCGAGCTTCACTTATATCTTTTGGTAGACAATTCAGCTCACATGTGCTTCACTTATATCTTCTGAGCTAGATACTTTTGCTCTATGTGCTTCACTTATATATTTTAGAGCACAGCGGTGCGTGGCTTTGTAGTTGATCTATGCTTTGAAAGTAGTCTCAAAAGGGGTAGTTATCCAAAGGGATACGAAAACTTCCACCTTCATGTGCATTGAATAGTTAGAGAAGTTTGATTCATCTCAATTAGTTTTGAGTTGTGGTTATGGTAATATTGAAGTCATGCTAGTGAGGTGTTGTGGATCTAGAAATACTTGTGTTTAAGTTAGTGATTCCCGTAGCATGCACGTATGGTGAACCGCTATGTGATGAAATCTGAGCATGATTAGTATATTGATTGTCATCCTTTGCATGGCGGTCGGGATCATGCGATGGTTTATACCTACCAACCCTTCCCCTAGGAGTATGCGTTGAATGCTTTGTTTCGATTACTAATAAAACTTTTGCAACAAGTATATGAGTTCTTCATGACTAATGTTGAGTCCATGGTTTAGATGCACTTTCACCTTCCACCATCACTATCTTCTTAGTGTCGTGCAACTTTCGCCGGTGCACAGAACTCACCATTAGCCTCCCTCAAAACAGCCACCATACCTACCTATTATGGCTTTTCAAAGTCATTCCGAGAGATATTGCCATGCAACTACCACCATGACATGTGCCACCACGTCTACATTGCCATTGCATGATCGTAAGATAGCTAGCATGATGTTTCCGTTGATGTCTATGCCATGCTAGATCATTGCCACGGTAGACTACCGAAGGCATTCCATATAGAGTCATAGTTGCTCTAAGTTTTGTGTTGAAAGTGTGATGATCATCATTAATGGAGCATTGTCCCATGTGAGGAAATAAAAGAGGCCAAAGAAGCCCAACAAAATTAAAAAAGAGGCCAAAGTGCCCACCAAAAAAAAGAGAGAAAAAGAGAGAAGGGACAATGCTACCACTTTTTCCACACTTGTGCATATTAAGCACCATGATCTTCTTGATTGAGAGTCTCTCGTTTTGTCACCACCATATAGCTACTGGGAAATTTTCATTATATAACTTGTCTTGTATATTCCAATGATAGGCTTCCTCAAAATTGCCTTAGGTCTTCGTGAGCAAGCAAGTTGGATGCACACCCACTAGTTTTCTTTAAGAGTTTTCACATACTCGTAGCTCTAGTGCATCATTTGTATGGCAATCCCTACTCATTCACATTGATATCTATTGATGAGCATCTCCACAGCTCATTGATATGCCTAGTTAATGTGACTATTTTCTCCTTTTTATCTTGCAACCTCCACCACATTCCACACCATCTATAGTGCTATAACCATTGCTTACGATCATGTATTCTGTGAGAGTTGAAAAGGTTTGAGAAAGTAAAGGTGTGAAACAATTACTTGGCCAATACCGGGGTTGTGCATGATTTAAATTCGTTGTGCAATGATGATAGAGCATATCCAGACTATATGCTTTTGTTGGGATAACTTTCTTTTGGCCTTGTTATTTTGAAAATTCATGATTACCTTGTTACTTTGCTTGAATTATTATTGTTTCCACGTCAATAGCAAACTATTGTTTTGAATCTAATGGATCTGAACATTCACGTGACATAAGAGGAATTACAAAGGACACCTATGCTAGGTAGCATGAAAGCATCAAAAATTCATTATTTATCACTTCCCTACTCGAGGACGAGCAGGAGTTAAGCTTGGGGATGCTTGATACGACTCAAACATATCTATAATTTTTGATGGTTTCACGCTGTTATCTTGTCTTCTTTGGTTGTTTTATGTACCTTTTATATCTTTATTGGGACTAACTTATTAATTCAGTGCCAAGTGTGAGTTCCTGTTTTTTTCCGTGTTTTTGACTCTTTTCAGATCTGATTTTGGAACGGAGTCCAAACGGAAGAAAAACCCCGAAATGTTTTTTTCCCGAACGGAACAAGATCAGGGGGCCTTTGGGCCAAGCCAGGTGGGCTCCAGGAAGCCCACAAACCCCCAATCCGCAACCAAGGGAGGCGGCGGTGGGAAGGCTTCTGGCCTCCGTGGCCGCCCCTGACCTAGATCTTTGGCTTATATATTCCCAAATATTCCGCAAAAAATCAGGGGAGCGTCGAAAATACTTTTCCGCGGCCGCAAGCTTCCGTTTCCGCGAGATCTCATCTAGTGACCCTTACCGGCGCCCTGCCGGAGGGGACTTTGGAGTTGGAGGGCTTCTTCATCATCATCATCGCCCCTCCAATGACTCTTGAGTAGTTCACTTTAGACCTACGGGTCCGTAGTTTGTAGCTAGATGGCTTCTTCTCTCTCTTGGATCTTCAATACAAAGTTCTCCATGATCTTCATGGAGATCTATCCGATGTAATCTTCTTTGGCGGTGTGTTTATCGAGATCCGATGAATTGTGGATTTATGATTATATTATCTATGATATATACTTGAGTCTTTGCTGCTTTCTTATATGCATGATTTGATATCCTTGTAAGTCTCTCCGAGTCTTGGGTTTTCCTTAGCCAACTAGATCTATGAGTCTTGCAATGGGAGAAGTGCTTGGTTTTGGGTTCTACCATGTGGTGACCTATCCGAGTGACAGTAGGGGCAGCAAGGCACACATCAAGTAGTTCCCATCAAGGGTAAAAATATGGGGTTTTTATCATTGGTTTGAGATTATCCCTCTACATCATGTCATCTTGCTTAAGGCGTTACTCTGTTCTTATGGACTTAATACACTAGATGCATGCTGGATAGCGGTCGACGTGTGGAGTAATAGTAGTAGATGCAGAAAGTATCGTTATACTTGTTTTGGTCGTGATGCCTATAGATATAATCATTGCATAGATATCGTCACGACTTTGCGCCGTTCTATCAATTGCTTGACAGTAATTTGTTCACCCACCGTCTGTTTGCTTTCATGAGAGAAGCCACTAGTAAGCACTACGCCCCCGGGGTCTATTTACATCCATTGTTTACACCTTCGCTTTTACTTTGCTTTGTTACTTTGTTGCTTTCAGTTCTCACTTGGAAAACAATCTATAAGGGATTGACAACCCCTTCATAGCGTTGGGAGGAAGCTTTTGTGTTTGTGCAGGATCTTGTGATACTCCTCCACCGGATTGATACCTTGGTTCTCAAACTGAGGGAAATACTTACCGTCGTTGTGCTACATCACCCTTTCCGCTTTAAGGGAACAACAACGCAAGGCTCCAAGGCCACGGGGAAATCCTTTGCATATTTGCCTAGGAAGTTCCTTAAGGCGTAGCCGCAGCTGAAGGATTCCTGGTGCCGTCGACACACCTGTTTCTAGCGCCATTCGAAGGAATTTTGTGCATTAGCATAGCTAACATCAGAAGCATTTCTGCTGTTGCCGGGGAGGAGAAATCAAGATCTATCCAAGTAGGTCTCACAAACTCTTCTCTTGCATTTACTTTTGTTGCCAGTTGCCTCTTGTTTTCCTCTCCCCCACTTCACATTTGCCGTTTTCGTTTGCCTTTTTTTCGTTTGCCTTTTTCGTTCGCCCTTTTTCTCGCTTGCTTTCTGTTCGGTTGTGTGCGATGTGCCTTCAATAAGCTTGCATCTTTGTTTGTTAATCTCTTTAAGAGACCCACTTATGTGGAACGAATTGCTAGTGAGTTGAGGGCAATTGACTATTTCTATGGAGTTTTGCTTAAGATGCGTGAATCTGAAAATTGTGAGGAAGAAATTCATGAAGTGAATCACGAGGGCTCCTTGGATGAAAGGCATGATTGCAATGGTTTCACTATAAATCCTATTAGTGACAATCATACTAAAAATATGCAAAACCCTAAGCTTGGGGATGCTAGTTTTGCTTTGACCACTACTTGTTGCAATAATCATGATTGGGGTGATGATCTTGAAAATTTGTTCAAACCCCATGATGAATATGATATTTGCAATAATATTGGAAGTGGGTTTGGAGACGTCATGACTTTGGTTGATGATAATCCCACTATTTTTTATGAGCGTCAACTTTGCATGCATGTGGATCATGAAAAGAATATCCTACGGGATAGCTATATTGTTAAATTTGAATATGATCCCACATGTAATTGCTATGAGAGAGGAAAATATTGTGGTAGAAACTAGACCACATATCACATGGGAAATTATGCCCATTTTACAAATTCCCATTTTACAAATTCCAGAGAGATTTTGCAAATAAAGTCGAAATTCATGTTTGTAAATTTTCCCAACAATTAGACCACATATCACATGGGAAACTAATTTTCTTTTATTTTTTTAACATTTTCATAATTTTCTTTTATTTTTTTAAACTGAAAAGGCGGTCCACTAGGGGTGTGCATTTGGTCATGGTGGTACTACCGCCAGGGGTCATGGCGGTACTACCGCTGGGTCATGGCAGTACTACAGCTCCCCCTGGCGGTAGTACCGCCCCAATGGTTACCAATGGCGCACCTCCCAGGAGTGCGCCATTGGTAACCAGGGTTACTAATGCGCACCTGGGTGTGGTTCGCCATTACTAGTTTTCAAAAAAAAAATTAAAAAAATGTTAGTAGTTGCGCACCGTTGGTATGGTGCGCCATTACTAGTTAAAACTATTAATGGTGCACTTTCCTGTGGTGCGCCACTACTAAGTTTGGCAAGGGGTGGGGGAGGCCAAACTTACTAATGACGCACCATAGAGTAGGTTCGCCATTAGTAATATTGTTACTAGTGGATCACCACTATCTAGTGCACCACTGCTATATAGCAGTCCAACACCACATGCACGGTGCTCCACTAGTAGCCATATTAGTTATAGGCATTTTTGTAGTAGTGTTCTACGAAGATCTATATCGGTCGAACCTTGATGTCAAGGATTCAATCAATCCCGTATACAATTCCCTTTGTCCATCGGTATGTTACTTGCTCGAGATTTGATCGTCAGTATCTCCATACCTAGTTTACTATCGTTACTGAAAAGTCTCTTTACTCGTTACGTAATACAAGATCCCATGACTAACTCTTTAGTCACATTGCTTGCAAGCTTGTTGTGATGTTGTATTACCGAGTGGGCCCTAAGATACCTCTTCATCACATGGAGTAACAAATCCCAGTCTTGATCCATGCCAACTCAACATACACCCTTGGAGATACCTGTAGAGGACCTTTATAGTCACCCAGTTATGTTGCAACGTTTGATATACACAAGGTACTCTTCCAGTGTCAGTGAGTTGCATGATCTCATGGTCATAGGAATAGATACTTGCATGCATAAAACAATAGCAATAAATTGTCATAATCACATGCTACGTTCA
Organism: Hordeum vulgare subsp. vulgare; assembly: GCF_904849725.1. NCBI lineage: Eukaryota > Viridiplantae > Streptophyta > Magnoliopsida > Poales > Poaceae > Hordeum > Hordeum vulgare. The sequence continues at coordinate 397,024,801 of NC_058520.1, read as the reverse complement.
TTGTTTGGGTCTTGTCCATCACATCATTCTCCTAATGATGTGATCCCACCATCAAATGACAACTCATGTCTATGACCAGGAAATGTTGACCACCTTTGATCAACGATCTAGTCCTTTAGAGGCTCACTAGGGACAGTGTGTTGTCTATGTATCCACATATGTATCTGAGTTTCCAATCAATACAATTATAGCATGGATAATAAACGATTATCATGAGCAAGGAAATGTAATTATAACCACTTTATTATTGCCTGTAGGGCATATTTCCCACAGTCTCCCACTTGCACTAGAGTCAATAATCTAGATCACATTACTATGTGATTTACATTGTAATGAATCTAACAACCATACCGTTTTGGTGTTGATCATGCTTTTCCCTTGGAAGAGGCATAGTCAACGGGTGTGCAACATTCAAATTCGTGTGCACTTTGCAAATATTTATGTCGTCTTCCTTGATGTAATCTATTATGGTATTGAAGTGTGGCTTTATGTGTCTGGTCCTGTTGTGAAACCTTGGTTCCTTGGCTAGAGAAATGGCACCACTGTTGTCACATAACAGAGTCGTTGGATCCAATCCACTGGGCAAAACTCCAAGATCTGTCATGATCGCCTTCATCCATACACCTTCTTTAGCCGTCTCCAAGGCAGCTATGTACTCCACTTTGCATGTAGAATCAGCTACCACGCTTTGGTTGGAACTGCACCAGCTTACCACTCCCCGTTGAGAATAAGTACTATCCGGTTTGAGACTTAGAGTCATCTGGATATATGTCAAAGCTTGCGTCGATGTAACCCTTTACGACGAGATCTTGATCACCTCCATACACGAGAAACATTTCCTTAGTCCTTTTAACGTACTTCAGAATATTTTTGACGGATGTCCAGTGTTCCATTCCTGGATCACTTTAAAACATTCCCGCCATACTTATCGTAAGGCTGACAACACGTCTTGTGCATAGTATTGCATACATGATAGAGCCTATGGTTGAAGCATACGGGACGACACTCATATTTTCTCTATCTTCTGGAGTCACTAGGCATTGAGTCTTACTCAACTTCACACCTTCTAATATAGGAATTCGGATGTAACTTTTCGATACGATCATTTTTCATATAAAAAACTTTTTAATCCGAGTTCGTATGCAAAAGTTATGCCCATTTTACAAATTCCACAGAGATTTTGCGAATAAAGTCGAAATTCATATTTCTAAATTTTCTCAACAACTAGACCACATATCACATGGGAAACTAAATTTCTTTTATTTTTTTGACATTTTCGTCATTTTCTTTTATTTATTTTTGAAACTGAAAAGGCGGTCCACAGGGGGGTGCATTTGGTCATGGCGGTACTACCGCCAGGGGTCATGGCGGTACTACCGCTCCCCCTGGCGGTAGTACCGCCCCAATGGTTACCAATGGCGCACAGGTAACCAGGGTTACTAATGGCGCATCTGGGTGTGGTGCGCCATTACTAGTTTTCAAAAAAAAATTTGTTAGTAGCGGCGAACCGTTGGTTTGGTGCGCCATTTGTAGTTAAAACTAGTAATGGTGCACTTTCCTGTGGTGCGCCACTAGTATAGGAATTTGGATGTAACTTTTCGAGACGATCATTTTTCATATAAAAAACTTTTTAATCCGAGTTCATATGCAAAAGTTATGCCCATTTTACAAATTCCAAAGAGATTTTGCAAATAAAGTCAAAATTCATATTTGTAAATTTTCCCAACAACTAGACCACATATCACATGGGAAACAAATTTTCTTTTATTTTTTAACATTTTCATCATTTTATTTTATTTTTAAAAAAACTGAAAAGGCGGTCCAGTGGGGGGGTGTGCTTTTGGTCATGGCGGTAGTACCACCATGACCAAATGCACCACCACCCCCCGTGGACCGCCTTTTCAGTTTTTTAATCCCCGTGGACCACATATCCCAGCCCAATATGTCGTTCGTTCAGTGCTTGATTGGGAGTCCGTGGGACAGATCGTGATCGGATCGCGAAGACATACCACTATATCAACCGTGTTCTTGAACGCTTCTGCTTAGCGATCAACAGGGGTATTTAGATTCAATATCTCCTCTCGTAGATGTGCATCTACTTGATTGATCTTAGTGAGCGTAGGAAATTTTTGGTTTCCCATGCAACATTCCCCAACAATATATAACTCCTTATTGAAATTTGAGACAATCGTTTTCAGCTCCCCTGGATCGTTGATCATGACACCAAGAGAATTGGCTAGTGCTTTCATCATACTCTTCTTCCTTCGCATACTCGCTCGCATATGAAAGAATCTTTTGTTTTTGTCACCCGAAGCCAACCATTCCAGCCGCGAGCGTTGGCGCCACATCAATTCCTCCCGATCGTACAATTCCACAAGTTTTTCATTGATCTTGAGTTCTGGATGTAAAGGTCCAATTCTGACCGGATGCCCTCGCAGTCGTTCTAGCTCAGTTGCCAGGTTCGTAATCGTATTTCTCACACTTCCAAAAGTGTTCCTGTTCCAAGCTCTAGGACTATTTGATACTTCGTGCAATTTTGCTCTCAATTCCTCCATGATTCCTGGCGGTTGACCATTCCCCCAACATTGCATGATTGTGTCCCGCCACCCCTCGTGAGTCTCCGACATAACATCATACCTAAAGGGTGGTTTAGGTGGAGACCTTGCTTCTCCACCCCGAAGCTCAATGCGGATAGGAGCTTGATCCAAACTTCCTGCCGTTAGATGTTTCACACTAGCAGTATTGAACCCGAGAGACCACTCCGTTGATGCAAGCGCCCGGTCGAGACTTGACCTTGTGTAGGTGCCTCCCGTCACTTTTTTCTCAAAATTCCAAAATTTACCCTCGTAACCTAAATCCAGCAGATGCAAACATCTACCGCGTCGGGGAAGCCTGTATTTGTGCATTACTTTGCTCTCCTACGCCTTCATGTTCTTCCAGGCATAATACTTCATTGAAATCCCCAAAGAAGGCCCACAGGAGGGTGTTTAAACTCGCAATACCTTTCATGACATCCCATGGTTGATATCTTAGGTGAGTCTGGGCCTCTCCATAGAAGCATGTTGCTCTCCACAGCTCATCTCCTGGCTAATTAGTGGAGAAGTCAATATGATATACCGAGTAACCCAAAATCTCTAATTTATTGAATTATTCCCGACAATTCTGAGGCCTCCACTATGACCTTGACTACTAACAGCAAAAGCATTGTCATAACTAATGGTACTAGCTAGATTTTCTATCCATGCTCTATCAAGATGAGTTTCCACTATACATAGTAGGGTAGGGGGAAACTTCCGCGAAAGAGCACGAAGCTCCTTAATTGTTGCGGCTTTGCCCGCACCGCGACAGTTCCAGCTAAAGATACTCATTGCGCCCATCAGTACTCCACTTGGGTGCCCGCTGATGTTGCATGTTGGGTTTTGCCCTTGTTCCTCTTAGCACCCTTCTCCTAGGTGTTCTGATCTCCTCCAATGCCTGTTCCGTCCCTATTCGGGTCTTGCTTAGGCGGCAGGATAAGGGGAAGGTGTTGCGTCTATAGCACCAGCACCCCCGTTCCATTAGTTCCTCCCATGACCGCGAGTGTATTACGTGGCCGAGCTGGAAGTTCTGTGCCCTAGGTCCTCTTCCTGTTCTGGTCCGCATCCACCATCGTCATGTCCTTATCAGGGTTATTGCCATGGTGACTGCCCATAGGTCCTCTCCGGCCACGGCTTCCTGAAGCATTACCTTTGTTCTTTTCCCCTCCCAGTGCAACACCCGTTCCTCGAAACGAGATTGCCTCAAGGTTCTTGAACACCACAATTGAGGGGGGTGAAGACCATCGCCACACTCCTTGTACAGATGGCCTAATCACCCGCAGACTGCACACCAGTTGGGGAGTATTTCATATTTGATGCAGAATAGCATCCTCTTTCCCCCCACCTTCAGTGATACGACATTCTTCAGTGTTCTGTTGACATCGATCTTAACCCTCACTATGAGGAAATTTCCTTCGAAGTCATGTGAAGTTGGCTCGACATACACTAGCTCACCTATCTTGGAGGCCAAGGACGGTATCTGTGACACATAACCATCACGGAAATCATGTTTTTGCACTCAGATCTCTAGCATATCCAGCTTGATGAACGAATGCTTCGTTAACCCGTCATATGGCGCTATCACCACCGCATATCCTCTGAATTCCCAAGGCCCTTCTTCCGTCATGCCTACCTGGTCCCCAAGGCACGAGAATTGCAAAGTATAGAGATTATCCTTCAAAGGGACGTATGTTAATCTTCTGCGCGAGATCCCATGCCGCCCTCATGTTCTTAGAGAATGAAAACTGACTATAGGGCTTTTCGTTATGAACCCTAGCAATAGCCATCCATCACGTTGCCTCGGGCGGCATTGCATCCTATTGCACCACCACGTCATCCAGATCCTCTTATGTGAGTCCCAATTCCTTCATCATCACCTCAAGATCGTCCTTGTCGCCCGATCTAGAAGCGTCAATCACCATGTTGTTCCCTAGCCCGAAGAAACTTTCCGCTGGGCCTGTTGCTCGAAACCATAGACCGTCAATGTGCACAAGATCCCTGGCCAAGATTGGGTAGTGATCCAGAGATCGCCCCATGTTCATTACAAGTTAGGAGATCATCATGAAATTGTGGCTGGGAAGGTCAATCTCTATGAGAACGAAAGTCGCCATCGAGAGGGAGGAAACCCTAGACTATCGTCCTTGTCGCACCTGAGACAAGAAATCTATGATGATGCGCGCAAGTGCGCCTAGGCGGGCCTGGGACTAGTTAGCTTGTTGATTGATAGATAAACTTTAGTTCTCAAGGCTGACCAACCCCTTGTTCTTTCTTCATTCATTATCTTGCGCCTTACTCGATGTGCAAGTGTAGGTGATGACCACATCATGTATGTCCCTTTTCATTCTTGTATATGTGAAAAGATACGAGATCTTTATGTATTCGCAAAAACCTCTTTAACTAGCAATTAACAAGCAATTGAGCAAACTTATGCAAAAAATTCCAACATGGTTTAAATTATAAAACCTGAATTTGTATTCTGCACATCATTTAAAAACCACATATCCAATATCATGGTAACGCACGAGTACCATCTAGTTAGTCAAACTAAAGTCTCTAGAAGATTGTACATAAAAAGAGTGACCAAAGAATGTAATTTTTGGGCCAGAGATTGTTGATACCTAGTGCAACAAATCCTAATTTTGTTGTCTTCATAATGAATCCTGAAAGATTTGATATATACTCGTGAGACAATTTTACAACACAAACTGCAATTTGACAATGTTGGAAATATATTCTTTTGCCATTATAGGAAAAATTTAGAGTGTTCTTACCAAAATAAAGTATCCTTCACACAAAACTAATTCAATAGAGGACAAATCATTATATGTGACAATGCAAAATACCGTGAGATCCGTCGGTAGGGGTCCAAGCACACCTGCAAGTCTCGGATCAAGGTCACACAAAGGGTTTATCTAGGTTCGGGCCTCCGTAGAGTAATACCCTATATCCTGCTTGCTTTTGTTATCCATGATGAAGAATACCTCGTGCGAGGAGCTACAATGGTGCATGATATTGCTATCAAGAGTTCTCCTACCATAGATTAGATGCCTTTTAGGGTTCGTGGGCTTCCTTTATGTAGCCATGAATGTCTAGGGTTTACATGATTGTAGAGGTGATGTTCAGCGCTACCACCCTTGCCTTGGAAAGCAAGAAGGTCTTTATTTCTTCCTTAGGGCTTATTTATTTCCCTCGGCTTTGCAGGCTGCCATCGGACACCGAGGCCGGCCTCAATCGGAGGAGCCACCCCTAGTGCAGGGTACCATCAGTAGTCCTAGAGTATGGCAGAGTCCGCGGGAACCGTCTTCAGATCACCAATAGGCTCTTGCCTTCTTTAGGTAGCACCTTCTTCCTGGAGCCAGGTCGAGGCATCGTTTAATGATCACTAAATTGAGCCCTCTAGGAGCTTGTTGTTTGTGGGGCTTCCCCCTTGCTCTTCGTATTGTTCGTGGAATGGGGTATAGTTGCAGCATCATGGGCCTTCCTATTCTCTTGGCCATTTTTACAGCGTGAGTTAAACTTGTCCAACCCCTACGTTCTTCAAAGAGCCACGCATGCAAACCATCTTGTCAACATCGATCGACGTGCCCATTTGGAAAATTTTCTCATTATGGCAAGCCTGCCTGGATTCCCGTGCCTAGGATCCATTGAGTGGTAATTGTAGTGGAAAGTGGGGCACCCGGCATGTCAGGACGCTTCGATTCCTGGCGCACTTCATGGTTGGTCATAAGAGTGAAGGAGAGAGGGAGAAGTTTTCCCTTCCGCTTCCATCTTCTACCTCGTGCCTCAGCCCAAGCGCCTCTCTCTGCCTCTGCCATTGGGACATCCATGGTTCCTTCTTCTAAGGTAAAAGAAATGGGAAGGACAAGCTCATGCTACCATGGTAGGGATGGATAGGCGACCAAGGAGGCCGAGAAGAAAAGGAAAAGGGAGGTCACCTCCATCAGTGACCCTCAGCCGGGGGTCGGCGCGGTCTTTGGCATTGGTCTCGCTCCCTCACCTTCGATGGGGAGGTTAACAAGCTGAAGGCTGAAGGATATTTCCCTTCTCATTTGGCATAAAAATTCCCTTGATGACGGAGACTTCATCGACGTCGTGTCCCGATGAGCGCGTGCTTCATCTTGGCAACTTCAGCCAAGGGCTCAGTTTCCCCCCTGATACGTCCATTTGGCATCATGCTTTCATGTTGATATTTATCGCTTTATGGACTGTTATTATACTTTGTGGTACCATACTTATGCCTTTTCTGTCTTATTTTGCAAGGTTTATTTGAAGAGGGAGAATACCGGCAGCTGGAATTTTGGACTGGAAAAAGAGCAAGTGTGAGTCCTCTACTCTGCGCAACTCCAAATGCCTTGAAAATCAACATGGAATTTTTTGGGAATATATAAAAAATATTGGGCAAAAGAAGTGTCAGAGGGGAGCTGCCAGGGGCACACAAACCTGGTGGCCGCGGGCTACCCCCCTGGCCGCGACAACAGGGCTTATGCGCACCCTGGTGGCCCACTGGCCCCCTCTTTTGCTATATGAAGGGTTTCGTCCGGAAAAAATTAGGGTGGAGCTTTTTCGTGGATTCTCCGTCGCCACGAGGCGGAACTTGAGCAGAACCAATCTAGAGCTCCGGCAGGACGATCTTGCCGGGGAAACTTCCCTCCCGGAGGGGGAAATCGTCGCTATCGGCATCACCAACACTCCTGTCGTCGGAGGGGAGTCATCTCCATCAACATGTTCATCAGCACCATCTCCTCTCCAAACCCTAGTTCATCTCTTGTAACCAATCTCCGTCTCGCGACTCCGATTGGTACTTGTAAGGTTGCTAGTAGTGTTGATTACTCTTTGTAGTTGATGCTAGTTGGATTACTTGGTGGAAGAGTTTATGTTCAGATCCTTGATGCTACTCATTACACCTCTGATCATGATTATGACTATGCTTTGTGAGTAGTTACTTTTGTTCCTGAGGACATGGGATAAGTCATGCTAATAGTAGTCATGTGAATTTGGTATTCGTTCGGTATTTTGATATGTTGTATGTTGTTTTTCCTCTAGTGGTGTCGTGGGTATAAGCCTGACAGTAGATGTGTAGGGTACGAATGAGATGGGCAGAGTCCTAGCTACGGCGAGGTTGTATGAGTTCGGGCCCCTCTGCGGTGGAGGTAACAGCCCTACGTCTCAGTGCTCTCGGAGCTTGTTGTCGAGTGTAATATGGAATACAATGATTTGCTAACCCCTTTACCAGTGGGGGAGGGTGGCTTATATAGAGTGCGCTGCCCTCCACAACGATTCTGATTCAGGGGCGGAGTAGTAGCGATTGAATGTGTACGTTACAGGTAATGGACGACCTAAATGCTATTAAATGCACCTGGAAACGTACGACCGTTTCTCCCCACAGGGGTCACGGTGTACCGAGTGGTATCCAGTCGGTCAGCTAGATACGCTCCGAATGTTACTCTCCGACTGGACGTCATCGAGGATCTGCTACCGACTGGATGATGGGGATTCCTTAATTCAGTCGGAACTAACTAAGGCCCTTGTCCTTTGGGAGGGGTAGTCCTTGGGTAGGACCTATAGGGCAGGCCTATGACCCTACCCTAGGACTATAACCCCATCATTAGTCCCCGAATGGATTGGGGTTGGAACGACGAAGCGATGTTTGAAGTTGGATCCGACTGGAACGGACTCGGCTTGGGCGTTGCTTGCCTCGGTCCATTTTGACTTTTCTGATCGACGATCCGAGTGGAAGTACTCGCGAAACAGACTGTCGGAACCGAGTGCTTCGGCGGCATCTTCTGATGCGACCGGTCAACTGACAGCGCCGGATTTTCCGGGATCCTCAAATTTCGGTTTCCGCGCACTCAGCGGGGATGACGCCAGCGCGCTCGAGTAGCGCCTGATGCCTCGATTCTCGCGCCTTCAACCTCTCCACTAATATCGCCGCGGTGGATCGGGGGGATAAGGTTTCGGGGCCACTTGCCAGCGACTCAGTCGGAACCCTATATAAATCTCGGCGGCGAGGCTTCTCTGTTACGCTCGCCGAATCGCTTGCTCTCGCCTGCCCGCCCTTCTCGCCACCTCCAGCGCTCCTATACTCCTCCCTTCTCCTTCCTCCCGAGTGCTCGCAGCCGCCGCCGTGACCAAGGGCCAGACCAGCAAGATGGAGGTGAGGAAGAAGAAGGGGAAGACGGCGGCACCTGCTCAGCGGCGGCCACGGCCGCTGCCGGCGGGATGGATCCAGGGCGACTTCCTCCCCTCCACGGTGACGGAGGGGATCTACTGCAGCTGGTGGACCACGGGATGATCGTGCACAAGTCCTGGAGGCTGCCGGTGGAGGACGAGGTCGAGCCAGCGCCTCGGGAGGGGGAGCGCGTCCTGCTGCTCAGCCACGTCCACCGAGGTTTTTCTTTGCCCCTGCATCCTTTCTTCAAGGGCATCATGAATCACTTCGGAGCCCAACTTCACCATTTTCCTCCGAATGCCATTGCCCATCTTTCTGCCTTCATAGTTTTATGTGAGTGTTTCATCGGCTGCCCTCCCCATTGGGGTTTGTTCAAACACATCTTCTCCGCCCGACCCCAAACCATCAAATGACTTAGCCAGTCGGATGATAAGACACACCTCCTCCAGCTCTGCGGGGGTTTAGGATTTCAGAAGAAGAGTCGGAGTAGCCATACTGCTCTCCAGTTAAGTGAGTCGGTCAGGAACTGGCAGTCGACGTGGTTCTACTGCCAGGATATCGCCTGTCCGAATGCGTCGACTCGGCTGCCTCCTATTAGTCTAGATCGGCCCGCCCCGCCTAAGTAGCTCGCACTCTCGAAGGCGGAGAAGAACGACATCCAGCCCTTGGTTGAGGCACTCGTGGACGTCGTCAGGAGGGGGGGTCACCGGTATAGACCTGCTGGAAGTCTTCCTTGGTTGGCGGATCCAGCCTCTGCAGGCTCGCGACCATGCCATGTTGCATTACACGGGGCCCGAAGACTCCACTCGGACCATCGTGGTGGGCATGATCGAGGAGAGGGTGACCTCGTGGGTGCTCCAAATCACGGCCCCCTGCAAGAATCCCAAAGGAGCTCGGCGAGTGAAGCCTTACAGCGCGGATCATGCTCCGCCAAATCAGGTGAGTGGCACTTGCCGAGTGCACTGAACTGTCTTAATTCCTGTCGTTTGTCTATATCACCGTGTGGTGTTTGTTGTTTCCGACTGGAATTTATGCAGGCGTGGACCAATTGGTTCTCCCCCGTCTCGAATGGGAATCCGGAGGAGGAAGAGGAGGAAGGCAGCCAGGAGGGCAGTGTGGAGAGCGCCGAGTACGTCTCCGACAGCGGGGAATCGGAGGAGGAGAGCAGCGAGGAAGAGGAAGAAGACGAGGAGCAAGACTCGCCACCTCCATGACCAGAGCATCGGACCAAGCGCCGACACGAGCCCGCCGTCCCTTCGGCTCCTCCTGCGTCGTCGAGTGCTCCACCTACTGCTCCGGTGGTCCCGAGTGTTCGAAGCACCAAGAGGGCTAGGGATGCCGTCGCTGAGCCTGCGGGCCAGTCTTCTAAGGCGCCCAAGCCGAGTGGGCCTAAGCCTCGGAAGGCTCTGCCGCGAATGAGGGTTGCTATCCCCGTCACCTCCACGTAAGTGTATCCAGCTTTCGATTCTTTGTGTTATCTGAGTGAACTTCTGTTTACTGGCCGAATGGATTTCACTCGACAGGGTCGCTACCTCTGCCACCGCTCCGGCGCGCCAAGGAGACGACCCCATGGACACAGACAACGTCGTTTCGTCTCAGCCAGGTGCGTTGTAGGAGCGTCGAGTGTTTTATCCCATCGCGTCTCAAATTCTATCATAGGGATTGCTTCATTCTTTATCTGAGACGTCATGTCATTCGGCCTGTCAGGGGCGATTTGCCTGGACGGGGACGACCAGGGGAGAGCCGACCCCGTTGTGGAGCCTGTTCTTGAGGCTGCTCCTCCTGCTGCCGCTCCCGCCGCCGACGTCCTACCGACTGTGGCGCTGCCGCAGACTGAACCAGTGCTGGTGGAGGAGGAGCCGACTGGGGCGGACCTTGGGATGCCTCAGGATCTTCCGACGATTCCAGGCTCGTCGAATGCTGAATTCAGCATCCAGCGTCTTCCGGAGGAGCAGGTGGGGGCGGCCAAGGGGGCTATGGTGCAGGCGGAGCTGATGGCTGGAGAAGCCAAGAGGGCCTACGACTCCATTGCAGCCTTGTACCAGCAGAGCTTGGAGCTGCGAGACGACATCCGAGTAAGTGGTCTAGTAAGTAATTACTTTTCTCTTGTAACCCACTGCGTGGTCTTGAATAACAGCTGTTTTTGTAATGGGTTCACTCCGAGTGAACCCAATGGGTGTAGTCCCCGAGACTTCTGTCGAGTGCTTGCACCGACAGTTGTCTTTATACATATTGTCTTTACTTTGTTTGTGTCTGTAAATAGTATGACTGAGTACGAGTAGTTGTTGCAGTCGGATTGCATTTACTGTAGGATTCCCCGAGAGTAAGTTGTACTCAGGTCGGGTAGTATCAGCCTCGTAGGCGTAAGTTATGACATGCATCTCAATAGGGCAGGCCTGCTTGAGCTGCGTGCTAGTGGGGTCACTCTGAGTGAACCCACTGGGTGTAGTCCCCGAGACCGCTGTCGACTTCTTGCATCGGCAGGGGTCGAAAGAACTTAGATCTTTAACTGTTGAACTTTCTGATCGTCCCTTGGTGCTTTGTGGCAGAAAACTTGTGAAATGGGGATGGCCTATGAGGCACTCAGAGCGGAGAGGAACCAGTACGCTGGTGAGCTTGATGCGGCTATGCTCGCCATGGCCGGCATGCAGGATGCTCTGGAGGGACAAGAGAAGTCCTTGGAGGAGGCTCAGGAGGCGAACAAGGTGTTGACTGAGGAGGTGGAAAGAATGAAGAAACAGAGGACTGCTCTCAATAATCAGATGGCCGTCTTGAATAGACGATGCATAGCTCAGGAGAAGTATGTCAACGACTGGGCTGGGCAGATGATGACGTGTCTGGCTGGTAAGTCGTATGTTATGCTGAGTGCTTGTCCCGTGTGCGTTACACGGCGATTATTGTATGCTTGCCCTTTTGTTGCAGACTTTTGCGTTGATGCTGAAGCTGAAGCAGCGGACGTGGAGCGGTCCATGCGCGAGAATGTGCCACTCGGCGAGGACGCCAATCGGGATCTGCTCCGGGCGCATATCCGCGTAGGCAAAGTGGGTCCTTTCATCGGTCGACTGAGAGAGGTCGTCGGCCGAATTGACAAGGAACTTTGGCCAGAAGATGAGTCGCGGCAGGAGATGGAGAGCCTGATGGCGCGACTGGAGGATATTCCAAACCGAGTGCAATCTTGGAAGAAATCAGCAGCGCGTTGCGGTGCAGATGTTGCCCTGTCCTTGGTCCGAGTCCATTACAAGGAGGTGCGGGAAGAGAAGCTGAAGACATTGAAAGTCGCCAACACGAAGAAGCTTCGATTCGAAGACTTCATGGAGACGTTCCTTGAGAGTGCTACCCGCATCGCCGACGGAATCGACTTGGACACCTTCGTGGAGCCCTCTAGCCCTGGCGCCGACCCAGCTGACGCGGAATAAAACTTTATCCTCGGTATGCCGAGTGTTTATCTGTAAGGTACTTTGGCCACTTCTGTTGGCCGCCACATTCTGAAATCGGTGCGGCTAAGCTTGATCCGCACCGAGTTAGCTATCATTGCGAGGATTTTGGAATCCGAATGAAAGCGTTTACTCTTTTGTTTGAATGTTGTTTCGAGTGTGACGTTTAGTGCACACTCGGAGGAAGTCAGTACTTAGGTGATTCTTGATCACAGCTAAGTCCCCGAGCGCGACATACAGTGCACACTCGGAGGAAGTTATTACTTTGGCGATTTGGGATCGCAACTAAGTCCCCGAGTGCGACGTTTAGAGCGCACTCGGAGGAAGTTAGAACTTAGGCGATTCAGGGTCGCGGCTAAGTCCTCGAGTGCGACGTGTAGTGCACACTCGGAGGAGGTTATTACTTAGGCGATTTGGGATCGCAGCTAAGTCCCCGAGTGCGACGTTTAGAGCGCACTCGGAGGAAGTTAGAACTTAGGCGATTCAGGGTCGCGGCTAAGTCCCCGAGTGCAACGTTTAGAGCACACTCGGAGGAAGTTAGAACTTAGGCGATTCAGGATCGCAGCTAAGTCCTCGAGTGCGACGTTTAGTGCACACTCGGAGGAAGTTATTACTTAGGCGATTTTGGATCGCAGCTAAGTCCCCGAGCGCGACGTATAGTGCACACTCGGAGGAAGTTATTACTTAGGCGATTTGGGATCGCAGCTAAGTCCCCGAGGGCGACGTTTAGTGCACACACGGAGGAGTTATTACTTAGGCGATTTGGGATCGCAGCTAAGTCCCCGAGCGCGACGTTTAGAGCGCACTCGGAGGAAGTTAGAACTTAGGCGATTCAGGGTCGCGACTAAGTTCCCGAGTGCGATGTTTAGAGCACACTCGGAGGAAGTTAGAACTTAGGCGATTCAGGATCGCAGTTAAGTCCCCGAGTGCGACGTTTAGTGCACACTCGGAGGAAGTTATTACTTAGCCGATTTGGGATCGCAGCTAAGTCCCCGAGTGCGACGTTTAGTGCACACTCGGAGGAAGTTAGAACTTAGGCGATTCAGGATCGCAGCTAAGTCCCCGAGTGCGACATTTAGTGCACACTCGGAGGAAATTAAAACTTAGGCGATTCAGGATCGCAGCTAAGTCTCCGAGTGCGACGTTTAGTGCACACTCGGAGAAAGTTAAAAGTTAGGCGATTCAGGATCGCAGCTAAGTCTCCGAGTGGGACGTTTAGAGCACACTCGGAGGAAGTTAAAACTTAGGCGATTCACGATCGCAGCTAAGTCTTTTTTTTTGTCTGTGACCGGAGTCTGCGACCGTGGAAAAACTATGAATCTGCAAAAAAAATTGAATCTGCTGTATATTATTTCATCAATACTTATTCGTTACACTGCTTCAGTCGACGATCACGTATAGAAGCGCTTGAGGAGGTCTCCATTCCATGCGCGCGGCTCGTCTGTCTCCCTCTGAATGTTGTAGAGTGTGTATACTCTGTTGTTCAGCACCTTGGAGATGATGAAAGGTCCTTCCCAAGACGGAGCCAACTTGTGGGGTCTTTGTTGATCCACTCGGAGCACTAAGTCGCCTGCTTGGAATGTGCGACTCCTGACGTGACGCGCATGAAAGCGTCGCATATCTTGCTCGTAAATTGTTGAGCGAGTTAGTGCCATCTCGCGTTCCTCCTCTAGAAGATCTACTCCATCTTGCCTTGCTTGTTCTGCTTCAGCTTCGGAGAAGAGTTCGACTCGTGGGGAATTATGAAGCAGGTCACTCGGAAGGACCGCTTCTGCTCCATAAACGAGGAAGAACGGTGATCGCCCCGTTGATCTGTTCGGAGTGGTGCGGAGGCCCCAAAGCACTGAAGGTAACTCGGTGACCCATGCGCCAGCAGCGTGTCCCACCTCTCGCAGGAGTCGGGGCTTCAAACCTTGAAGAATAAGCCCATTCGCCCGCTCAGCTTGTCCGTTGGATTGAGGATGTGCTACGGAAGCAAAATCCACTCGGATACCCTGACTCGCACAGAAACCTTTGAATCTGTCCGAGTCGAAGTTTGTCCCGTTGTCCGTGATTATGCTGTGAGGTACCCCGAATCTGGAAACGATGTCCCTGACAAATTTGACAGCTGTTGAGGCGTCGAGTTTCTTGATGGGCTTAGCTTCTATCCATTTTGTGAACTTGTCGACTGACACCAACAGATGTGTGTAGCCTCCTTGACCTGTCTTGAAGGGGCCGACTGTATCTAATCCCCAAACTGCAAACGACCACACAAGCGGGATTGTCTTCAATGCAGAAGTTGGCTTGTGGGACTTGTTGGAGTAGAACTGACAACCCTCGCATCGGTCGACCATGTCTTTAGCCATGTCATTCGCCTGTAGCCAGAAAAAACCAGCCCTGAACACCTTGGCGACGATTGCTCTTGAAGAGGCGTGATGACCGCAGGTTCCCGAGTGAATCTCTTCCAGGATCAACTGCCCCTCCGCCGGGGAAATGCAGCGTTGAAGAACGCCTGAAACACTCTCCTTGTACAATTGGCCATCAATGACAGTGAATGCCTTCGACCTGCGGACTATCTGTCTGGCCTGAGCTTTGTCTTCTGGTAGTTCATGTCTCAGAATATATGCAATGATCGGCACAGTCCACTCGGGGATGGCAGCGAGGATCTCCATAACCAGATCAACCACAGCAGGTACATCGACTTCAGTCGGATCTGTTGTGCTCTTGGGTTGTACTGGTTCCTCTGTGAAAGGATATTCTTTGACTGAGGGAAGATGGAGGTGCTCGAGGCAGACGTCACTCGGGACTGGTCTCCGAGTGGATCCGAGTTTCGCCAACTCATCAGCTGCTTGGTTCTTCAGTCTCGGAACATGGTGGAGCTCCAGACCTTCAAACTTCTTCTCCAGCTTCCTTACTGCATTGCAGTATGTGGTCATGGTGGGGTTCCTGACGTCCCACTCTTTCATCACTTGATTGACCACCAAATATGAATCGCCGTAGACCATCAGGCGACGGACGCCGAGTGAGATGGCCATGCTCAATCCGTAGAGGAGAGCTTCATACTCTGCCTCGTTGTTGGAGGAATCGAAGTGTATCTGTAGCACGTATTTGAGCTTGTCGACCTTTGGTGATATGATCACAACACCAGCGCCGGAGCCATTCAACATCTTAGACCCATCGAAGAACATTGTCCAATGAGCCGAGTAGATGTGGGTCTGTTGCTGTTGTTCTACCCATTTTGCTATAAAGTAAGCCATGGCTTGAAACTTAATAGCTTTCTTGGCCTCGAACTTGATGTCACAGTACAACATCTCCATTGCCCACTTTGCCACTCGGCCTGATGCGTCTCGATTGTGGACAATTTCCAACAACGGAGCATCAGAAACGACAGATACCGAGTGGTCTTGGAAATAATGAGCCACCTTCTTCGTAGTCATATAGATCCCATAGATATGTTTTTGATAATGGGGACACCTCTGCTTAGAAGGAGTCAGGACTTCGGAGACGTAGTACACTGGCCGCTGAACTTTGTATGCTTTGCCTTCTTCTTCTCGCTCGACTGTAAGAACAGTACTGACGACTTGATTTGTAGCCGCGATATATAGAAGAAGGGGCTCTTTACTGAGCGGAGCAGTAAGAACCGGCTGGGTGGAAAGTAGGACTTTGAGGTCGTCGAATGCGACTTGGGCTTCGTCTGTCCACTCGAAGGCATCTGATATCTTCATGAGTCGGTACAGAGGAAGTGCCTTTTCGCCGAGTCGACTCATGAACCTGCTCAAAGCCGCTAGGCAACCTGTGAGCCGTTTAACATCGTGTATCCTGACCGGCCTCTCCATTTGGACGATGGTCCCGATCTTTTCGGGGTTGACGTCGATCCCTCGTTCGGAAGCGAAGAAACCGAGTAACTTTCCGCTGGGAACACCGAATGAACATTTGGCTGGGTTGAGCTTGATATCATACCTACGAAGGTTGGCGAATGTTTCTGCCAAGTCAGTCAGCAGGTCGGAACCTTTGCGTGACTTGACTATGATATCATCCATATATGCCTCCACATTGCGACCGATCTGGTCGAGGAGACATTTTTGGATCATGCGCATAAAGGTAGCTCCTGCATTCTTCAGACCGAAACGCATAGTGATGTAGCAGAAGCACCCGAATGGGGTGATGAAGGCTGTTTTTAACTCATCGGCACCATACAGACGAATCTGATGATAGCCCGAGTAGGCATCAAGGAATGATAAACGCTCGCATCCCACAGTCGAATCGACAATTTGATCTATGCGGGGGAGAGGAAAATGATCTTTCGGGCAGACCTTATTGAGATGTTTGAAGTTGATGCACATTCGGAGCGACTTGTCCTTCTTGGGTACCATGACAACATTGGTGAGCCACTCGGAGTGGTGAACCTCGCGAATGAAGTTGGCGGCCAGTTGCTTGGCGACCTCTTCCCCGATTGCCTTCCTCTTATGCGCGGCAGATCGGCGCAAGCGCTCTCGGACGGGCCGAGCGGTGGGATCCACGTGCAGTCGGTGCTCAGCCAACTCCCTGGGTACACCTGGCATGTGAGAGGGTTTCCATGCGAAGACGTCCCAGTTCTCACGAAGGAACTGGGTGAGCTCGGCTTCCTATTTAGGATCGAGGGTGGTGGAGATGTTCGTCGGGGCAGCAGAGTCGTCCGTCGGGTGGATGCTGACCTTCTTCGTCTCTCCCGCCGACTAGAATGCGGACTCGGAAGCTGGTTTCTTGGAGCGCATCAGGTCGGCGGGGTCGACTGTCTTCTTGTACTCGTCGAGCTTGAGAATAGCCATCTGCTGGTCGGCGATTCTTGATCCCTGCTGCACACACTCTTCGGCTCGCTGACAATTGCCCGTGATGGTGATCACGCCTTTCGGGCCTGGCATCTTCAGCTTCAAGTAGACGTAACACGGACGTGCCATGAAGCTCACATATGCTGGGCGGCCCAGAATTGCGTGGTAAGCGCTCTGGAAATCCACCACCTCAAATGTGAGCTTCTCCTTGCGAAAGTTCTTGTCGGAGCCGAAAACGACGTCCAACGCGATCTGGCCGAGTGACTTGGCCTTCCGTCCAGGGACGACTCCGTGGAACTGCATACTGCTCTCGCTGAGTCTGGACATCGGATGCCCATTCCCTTGAGAGTGTCGGCGTACATGATGTTCAGCCCGCTACCGCCGTCCATGAGGACTTTGCGCAGTTGGACTCCTTCCACCACCAGGTCGATGACCAGAGCCTGTCTTCCTGGGGTGGGGACATGCGCTGCATGATCCGACTGGTCAAAGGTGATCGCAGTCTCAGACCATTTGAGGAACTTGGGGTTGGTCGGAACGGCCATGTTGACCTCCCTGTTCACCAGCTTCAGTCGACTCTTACTTTCGACGTCAGCAAAAATCATGAGTGTTGCATGGACTTGGGGGAACGGATCCTCCTTATCCTCCTCATCCTGTTCGCTGACCTTCTCACTCGGTTGTCTCTCGCTAAACCCCTGGATCAGGAGACGACACTATCGAGTGGTATGCTTCGCGTATATGGGGTTGCCTTCTTCGTCCATCTTCGTGTGAACCGGACAAGGTTGGTCCAGGATGGGATTGTTGAACGGCTTCTTCTTGGGGGTAAACTGCGCCTTCCCTTTGCCCATGAACTTGGCACTGGTCACGGCTGCAGCTTCTGCTTGCGGTGTGGGCGGAGCTTTCTGTTTCTGCTTCCGAGTGTTACCTCCGTCAACATCGCCGACTATCTTGTGCTTGCCACTCCGGATGCGGTCCTCTTCCTCGCCATTTGCGTAGCGAGCCGCTATCCTCATCATCTTGCTCATGGAGATGTTGCCTGTTCGACCGAACTTTAGGTACAGCTCTCTGTACCGCACGCCTGCCTTGAAGGCGTAGACTGCTTGATGCTCGGTGACGTTCTCCACCGTGTGGTAGAGAGTTGTCCAACGCTGGATGAAGTCGCGCAGGGGCTCATTTGACTTCTGGACACAGTGCTGGAGTTCCACAAGGCCTGCAGGGCGTTTGCACGTCCCTTCGAAGGTCCTGATGAACACTCGGGCCAGATCCACCCAACTGTAAATGCTCGAGGGGGCCAACTGGTTCAGCCACGCTCGCGTCGAGCCGTCGAGCATCAGAGGGAGGTGCTTCATAGCGACATGGTCGTCCCCTCCTCCGATCTGGACTGCCACTCGGTAGTCATCCAACCATGTTTCCGGCTTGGACTCTCCTGTAAACTTACTGATTCCCGCTGCCAATCAAAAGTTGGGCGGGATGTCAGCCGAGCGGATGGCTCGACTAAAACACTCGGGACCGGACACGATGGCGCTGCTTCCATTCGGACGGTCCATATCATGACCATCACGGTGGGCTCGACCCTTGTCGACTCTTTGCTGGGCGATACGTCCTCTTGCGTCGGGTCTTGGGTCGTAAGTGTCGCCGACTAAACGCCGATCATCATGATGTCGGGACCCATAGGGCCCACCCCGCGGAGGGGTGCTGTGAGCGGCGGCGATCTTCATGAATCATGGAACGACTGCCTCCCCTGTGATGCTGATGGGATCCAGGGCTGTGAACCGACCGATGCGTGTTTGCGTGGACGGAACTATTGTAGATCCGGTTGTGCGACTCGGAGACTGCTGAATCCTGTTGCTGCGCCGTGTGCAACAGGGCTCGGATCTGCTCAATCCCCCTTCCTGCCTCCGAATCAGTCGGCTGGAGGGAATCGGCTATCTCGGCAGCCGCAGCCAAGTTGAGGAGGGGCGTGCGGAACAACTCCACGTTGCTCCGCCGAGTGTGTCGACTGGCAGAACGGCGAGGTGGACGGCATGAACCGGATGCTTCACCGACCTCGCGCTCGCTTTGACCAGCTTGATGGGGATCTTCATGGGAGTTGGCCATGTGTACTTCTGCTGCAGGCCCGCGACCCGCGTACTCTGA
The DNA here is from genome assembly GCF_904849725.1 of Hordeum vulgare subsp. vulgare. Lineage (NCBI taxonomy): Eukaryota > Viridiplantae > Streptophyta > Magnoliopsida > Poales > Poaceae > Hordeum > Hordeum vulgare. The sequence goes on along the minus strand of NC_058520.1, from coordinate 397,005,702 downwards.
AGGAAACTCAGTCGCAACTGAGCCCGAGCGCTGGGAACGCGGGGCAACCACAACAGACTCCAGAACTGCCACTTGAGAAGACGCGATCTGACGTGCTCGGGCATGCTGCACCCAACGTTGGAGACGTGGACGGCGGGACCGCTTGTTGCGGCGAATGACGGAGGTGTAGGTCGACAACGGAGCCCATTGTTGGAGAAGAAGAACGCCACGGGCGCCGGCACGGAAGTGCGTGGCCCCGCGACGGGGAAGCGTCTCGACGTCGAGAGGTGCCTCCTGTAGCCACACCGAATCGTCGACGGTGTAGGAGAGAGCGCCGAAGAAGATCTGGTGACCCATTCTCGAATAGCCACCGGTCGACATGACGAAAGGAAGTAGTCGCAAACTCTCTGGAAGTCGCTTAGACGCCTGCCCCATGGTGGGCGCCAACTGTCGTGGGTATAAGCCTGACAGTAGATGTGTAGGGTACGAATGAGATGGGCAGAGTCCTAGCTACGGCGAGGTTGTATGAGTTCGGGCCCCTCTGCGGTGGAGGTAACAGCCCTACGTCTCAGTGCTCTCGGAGCTTGTTGTCGAGTGTAATATGGAATACAATGATTTGCTAACCCCTTTACCAGTGGGGGAGGGTGGCTTATATAGAGTGCGCTGCCCTCCACAACGGTTCTGATTCAGGGGCGGAGTAGTGGCGATTGAATGTGTACGTTACAGGTAACGGACGACCTAAATGCTATTAAATGCACCTGGAAACGTATGACCATTTCTCCTCACAGGGGTCACGGTGTACCGAGTGGTATCCAGTCGGTCAGCTAGATACGCTCCGAATATTACTCTCGGACTGGACGTCATCGAGGATCTGCTACCGACTGGATGATGGGGATTCCTTAATTCAGTCGGAACTGACTAAGGCCCTTGTCCTTTGGGAGGGGTAGTCCTTGGGTAGGACCTATAGGGCAGGGCTATGACCCTACCCTAGGACTATAACCCCATCAAGTGGTGTTATGTTAACGTCTGCTACTGCAACAAAAGACCTTCCAACGGCGCGAGAAACGTGCTACGGCACCAGGAATCCTTGTGCTACGGCTACGCCTTAAGGGACTTCCTAGGAAAATATGCAAAGGATTTCCCCCGTGGCCTTGGAGCCTTGCATTGGTGTTCCCTCGAAGCGGAAAGGGTGATGTAACGCAGCGGTGGTAAGTATTTCCCTTAGTTTTGAGAACCAAGGTATCGATCCAGTGAAGGAGTATCACAAGTGCCTGCACAAACACAAAAACCTGCTCCCAACGCTATGAACGGGTTGTCAATCCCTTATAGATTGTTTGCCAAGTGAGAACTGAAAGCAACAAAGAAACAAAGCGAAGTAAAAGCGAAAGTGGAAACGATAGGTGTGAATAGACCCGGGGGCCGTAGTGTTTACTCATGCCTTCTCTCATGAAAGCAAGTAGACGGTGGGTGAACAAATTACTGTCGAGCAATTGATAGAACCGCGCAAAGTTGTGACGTCAACTATGGCAATGATTATATCTATAGGCATCACGTCCAAAACAAGTAGACCGATACTTTCTGCATCTACTACTATTACTCCACACGTCGATCGCTATCTAGCATGCATCTAGTGTATTAAGTCCAAAAGAACAAAGTAACGCCTTAAGCAAGATGACATGATGTAGATGGACAATCTCATATCTACGACAAAGCCCACCTTGTTACCCTTGATGGCAACTACACGATGTGTGCCTTGCTGCCCCTACTGTCACTAGGAAAGGTCACCACGCGGTAAGAACCCAAAACCAAGCACTTCTCCCATTGCAAGAATCATAGATCTAGTTGGCCAAACAAAACCCAAGACTCGGAGAGACTTACAAGGATATCAAATCATGCATCAAAGAAATCAGCAAAGACTCAAATATATATCATAGATAATCTGATCACAAATCCACAATTCATCGGATCTCGACCAACACACCGCCAAAGAGGATTGCATCGGATAGATCTCCATGAAGATCATGGAGAACTTTGTATTGAAGATTCAAGAGAGAGAAGAAGCCATCTAGCTACTAACTACAGACCCGTAGGTCTGAAGTGAACGACTCACGAGTCATTGGAGGGGCGATGATGTTGATGTAGAAGCCCTCCAACCCCAAAGTCCCCTCCGGCAGGGCATCGGGAAGGGTCTCCAGAGGAGATCTCGCGGAAATGGAAGCTTGCGGCGGCGGAAAAGTATTTTCGTGGATCGCTTGATTTTTTTCTGTATTTTAGGGAATATATAGGCGAAGGAGCTAGGTCAGGGGGCTCTAGGGAGGCCACAAGCCCGCTGGCCGCCGCCCCCTGGTGGCGGATAGGGGGCTTGTGGGCCCCATGTAGCCTTCCTTGCTTGGCCCTCAAGCCCCCTGATCTTCTTCCGTTCGGGAAAAATTTATTACGGCGATTTTATTCCGTTTGGACTCCGTTCCAAAATTAGATCTCAAAAGAGCCAAAAACACAGAAAAAACAGGAACTGGCACTTGGCACTGAATTAATAAGTTAGTCCCAAAAAAGATATAAAAGGTACATAAAACATTCAAAGATGACAAGATAACAACATGAAACCATCAAAAATTATAGATATGTTTGAGACGTATCAACGTCGACTACATAACACTTCACCATATTTGGGCCTAGAGGAAGGCATTGGGGAGTAGTAAGTAGATGATGGGTTTCTAGAGTGACAGAAGCTTAAACCCCAGTCTATGCGTTGCTTCGTAAGGTGCTGATTTGGATCCATTAGTTTAATGCTATGGTTAGACGTTGTCTTAATTCTTCTTTCGTAGTTGCAGAGGCTTGCGAGAGGGGTTAATCATAAGTGCGATGCTTGTCCAAGTAAGGGAAGTACCCAAGTGCCGGTCCACCCACATATCAAACTATCAAAGTAACGAACGCGAATCATATGAACATGATGAAACTAGCATGACAGAAATTCCCGTGTGTCCTCGGGAGCGTTTTTCCTCTTATAAGACTTTGTTCAGGCTTGTCCCTTGCTACAAAAGGGATTGGGCCACTTTGCTGCACCGCTGCTACTACTTGTTACTTGTTACTTTTCACCTGCTACGTTTCACCTCACTACACCATCACTTGTTACCGCTACTTTCAGTGCTTACAGTTATTACCTTGCTGAAAACCGTTTATCAGAGCCTTCTGCTCCTCGTTGGGTTCGACACTCTTACTTATCGAAAGGACTACGATTGATCCCCTTTACTTGTGGGTCATCAAGACTCTTTTCTGGCACCGTTGCCAGGGAGGGAAGCACCTTTGGTAAGTGGAATTTGGTAAGGAATCATTCATATACTGTGCTGAAATTTATGGTCACTTGTCACTATGGAAACTATTCCTTTGAGGAATTTGTTCGGGGTATCTTCACCACGAACGGAAGCACGAGGAGTTGCTCCTCAACCTGAGGTACCTACTGAAAATATCTTTTATGAAATTCCTTTGGGGCATGCTTGAGAAACTGCTGGCTAATCCTTTTACAAGAGGTGGATCATCACATCCAGACTTGCATCTAATCTACGTAGATGAAATTTGTGGTTTATTTAAGCTTGCAGGTTTGCCCGAGGATGAGGTAAAGAAGAAAGTCTTTCCTTTATCTTTGAAGGATAAGGCGTTGAGATGGTATAGGCTATGTGATGATACTCGATCATGGGACTAGAATCGGTTGAAATTGGAATTTCATCAAAAGGTTTATCCTATGCATTTAGTACATCGTGATCGGAATTATATTTATAAATTTTGGCCTCGTGACAGGGAAAGCATAGCTCAAGCTTGGGGGAGGCTTAAATCAATGCTACATTCATGCCCCAATCATGAGCTCTCGAGAGAAATTATCACTCAAAACTTTTATGCTCGACTTTCTCATGAAGATCGTACCATGCTTGACACTTCTTGTACCGGTTCTTTTATTAAGAGGGATATCGACCACAAGTGGAATTTATTGGAAAGAATCAAACGTAACTCTGAAGATTGGGAGATTGAAGAAGGTAAGGAGTCAGGTATGAATTTCCAGTTTGATTGGGTTAAATCTTTTGTTGAAACAAACACTTCTTGAGATTTTAGCGCTAAGTATGGACTTGACTCTAAGATAGTAGCTTCTCTATGTGAATCTTTTGCTGCTCATGTTGATCTTCCCAAAGAGAAGTGGTTTAAGTATCATCCTCCTGTAAAAGTCAACATAGTTAAACCCAATTTAGTTGAAGAGAAAGTCATTGCCTTTAGTGATCCTATTGTTCCTTGTGCCTACGCTGAGAAACCACCTTACCCTGCTTGGAAAAAGGATTATTCTAAAGCTCCAACTGTGATACGTAGGGGTTACATTAGACCGCTTGCACCCCCTGAGGAAATTAGAGCTGAACCAAGTGTTGCTATTATCAAAGATCTCTTAACCGAAGACATAGACGGGCATGTCATCAAATTCTATGAGGACTCCGCTAGAATTGCTAAACCTCACGTGAAAGACAAATACGGACCTGTAGTTGGCCTGGCCATTGTTTCTGTCAAGATAGGAGATCACTATTATCATGGTTTATGTGATATGGGTGCTAGTGTTAGTGCAATACCCCGGTCCCTTTATGATGAAATCAAAGATGAGATTGCACCTGCTGAGTTAGAACCCATTGATGTCACTATTACGCTAGCTAATAGAGACACTATCTGCCTTGTGGGAATTGTGAGAGACGTAAAAGTCCTATGTGGTAAGATGAAGTATCCTAATGATTTCCTCGTCCTTCCTACTGCACAAGATAGCTTTTGTCCCATCATATTTGGTAGACCCTTTCTCAACACTGTCAATTCTCATATTGATTGCATTAAACAAACTGTCACTGTTAGTTTCGAGGGTGTGTCTCATGAATTTAACTTCTCCAAGTTTGGAAGACAACCCCATGAAAAAGAGTCGTCTGGTAGGGATGAAATCATTGCTCTTGCCTCTATTGCCGTACCTCCTACGGATCCTTTAGAGCAATATCTCCTTGAGCATGAAAATGATATGCATATGGATGAAAGAGATGAGATAGATAAAATTGTTTTAGTACAGTATCCTATTCTTAAGAATAATCTGCCTATCAAATTGCTTGGGGATCCTGTGTTCGAGCTAAAACAGTTGCCAGATACTCTTAAGTATGCCTATCTTGATGAGAAGTAGATATATCTTGTTATTATTAGTGCTCACCTCTCGAATCACGAAGAGAAGAAGTTATTAAAAACTTTGAGGAAGCATCGTGCTGCTGTCGGATATACTCTTGATGATATTAAGGGTATTAGTCCCACTCTATGTCAGCACAAGTTTAAAACCGATCCTGATTCTAAGCCAGTTGCTGATCATCAACGGAGATTAAATCCTAGGATGAAAGAGGTCGTGAGAAAAGAAATATTAAAGCTTCCAGAAGTAGGAATCATTTATCCTATTGCTCATAGTGATTGGGTAAGTCCAGTACATTGTGTACCCAAGAAGGGAGGTATCACCGTCGTTCCTAATGATAAGAATGAACTAATCCCACATAGGATTATTACTGGCTATAGGATGGTGATAGACTTCCGAAAACTGAACAAGGCAACCAGGAAAGACCATTATCCTTTGCCGTTTATCGACCAAATGCTAGAAAGGCTATCTAAACACACACACTTCTGCTTTCTAGATGGTTATTCAGGTTTCTTGCAAATACCTGTTGCACAATCTGATCAGGAGAAAACCACTTTCACCTACCCCTTCGGTACGTTTGCTTATAGACGTATGCCTTTTGGCTTATGCAATGCACCTGCCAACTTTCAAAGATGTATGATGGCAATATTCTGTGACTTTTTTGAAAAGATTGTTGAGGTTTTCATGGATGATTTCTCCGTTTACGGTTCTTCCTTTGACGATTGCCTCAGCAACCTTGATCGAGTCTTACAGAGATGCAATGATACCAACCTCGTCTTGAACTGGGAGAAGTGCCACTTCATGGTTAATGAAGGCATCGTCTTAGGACACAAAATCACTTAGAAAGGCATTGAAGTTGATAAGGCTAAGGTTGACGCATTTGAGAAAATGCCTTGCCCCACAGATATTAGAGGTATATGAAGTTTCCTAGGTCATGCTGGTTTCTATGGAAGGTTCATTAAAGACTTCTCTAAGATTTCTAGGCCTCTTACCAACCTCTTGCAGAAGGATGTTCCTTTTGTTTTTGATGAGGATTGTGAGGAAGCTTTCGAAATACTTAAGAAGGCCTTGACAACCGCACCTATTGTTCAACCACCTGATTGGAACTTTCCCTTTGAAATCATGTGCGATGCTAGTGATTACACTGTTGGTGTTGTTCTAGGACAAAGAGTTGACAAGAAGTTGAATGTTATTCACTATGCAAGTAAAACTCTAGACAGTGCCCAAAGAAACTATGCCACTACACAGAAGGAGTTTTTAGCAGTCGTGTTTGCATGTGAAAAGTTCTGATCTTATATAGTTGACTCCAAAGTCATTATTCACTCTGATCATGCTTCTATTAAGTACCTTATGGAGAAGAAGGACGCTAAGCCTAGGCTAATCAGATGGGTTCTCCTGCTACAGGAATTTGATTTGCACGTTGTTGACCGAAAGGGTGCTGATAACCCTGTAGCAGATAACTTGTCCAGGCTAGAGAATGTCCTTGATGACCCACGACCTATTGATGACAGCTTTCCCAATGAGAAACTGAATGTCATCCGCACTCCACATACTGCACCGTGGTATGCTGATTACGCAAACTTTATCGTAGCCAAATACATACCACCCAGTTTCACCTACCAGCAAAAGAAGAAATTCTTCTTTGATTTGAGACACTACATTTGGGATGATCCTCACCTTTATAAGGAAGGAGTAGATGGTGTTATTAGATGTTGTGTGCCTAAACATGAACAGGGACAGATCCTGCAGAAGTGTCATTCTGTAGCCTACGGAGGACACCATGCTGGAGATAGAACTGCTCATAAGGTATTGCAATCAGGTTTCTATTGGCCCACTCTCTTCAAGGATGCCCGTAAGTTTGTCTTATCTTGTGACGAATGTCAAAGAATAGGGAACATTAGTAAACGTCAGGAAATGCCTATGAACTATTCCCTTGTCATTGAACCATTTGACGTTTGGGGCTTCGATTATATGGGACCCTTCCCGAGTTCCGATGGGTGTACTCACATCTTAGTTGCTGTTGAATACGTCACTAAGTGGGTAGAAGCTATCCCCACTAGAAATGCTGATCACCACACCTCTATTATGATGCTTAAAGAAGTCATCTTCCCAAGATTTGGAGTCCTTAGATATCTGATGACTGATGGCGGTTCACACTTCATTCATGGTGTTTTCCAGAAGATGCTCGCTAAGTATGATGTCAACCATAGAGTTGCATCTCCTTATCATCCTCAGTATAGTGGTCAAGTTGAGTTGAGTAATAGGGAGATCAAATTGATCTTACAAAAGCATGTCAATAGATCTCGAAAGAATTAGTCTAGCAAACTTGACGATGCACTATGGGCTTATACGACTGCTTATAAGAATCCCATGGGCATGTCGCCGTATAAAATGGTTTACGGTAAGGCCTTTCATTTACCTCTTGAGCTAGAACACAGAGCTTATTGGGCAATCAAAGAGCTCAACTTCGATTTCAAACTTTCCGGTGAGAAGCGGTTGTTTGATATCAGCTCATTAGATGAATGGAGGGCCCAGGCATATGAGAATGCCAAGTTGTTCAAGGAAAATGTTAAGAGATGGCACGATAAAAGAATACAAAAACGAGAGTTCAATGTAGGTGATTATGTCCTGCTATAAAATTCTCGCTTAAGATTCTTCGCAGGCAAGCTTCTCTCTAAATGGGAAGGTCCCTATGTTGTCGAGGAAGTATATCATTCCGGTGCCATCAAATTCAATAAAGCGGGAGTTAATTTTCCTAGAGTGGTAAATGGGGAAAGAATCTAGCATTATATCTCTGGTACTCCCATAAATGTTGAGACCAATATCATCAATATCATAACTCCAGAGGAGTACATAAGGGATGCTTATCAGCCTGTTTCAGACCCTGAAAACGAAGAGGTATGTGTTTCGGTAAGTAATTGGACTCTGAAACTTTTCCAGTAGGTAATTTTCTCCGTTTTGGAATTTTTGGAAAAATAGAAAAATAAAAAGTAGTCCGGAGAGCGCACGAGGCGGCCACAAAGCTTGGTTGTCGCGGCCTCCCCCCTGGCCGCGGCAACAGGGCTTGTGGGCACCTCGTGTGCCTCCCGGACTCTGTTTTCTTGCAGAGCACTCCTTCTGGTCTAGAAAAAAATCATTATATATACGCCCGAGGGTTTTGATCTCTGTATCGTGCAGTTTTCCTCTGTTTTCGATTCGAGCCTGTTTCTGTTGCAGATCTAGATCGTCATGACTTCCCCAAAAGCTCCTAAGGACAAGATCTTCGAGAAGGTCATCAATCCTTACCTCGCGGAAGTGTTGCAGCACCCTCAATCTATCAAGATGAGTGAGGGGATGTTGCACATCCATGATGTTGAGGGGCCTAAGAAGACTGGAAGCATGGAGACGAGGCTCGAAGCAATTGAGCAACAAGTCTTCAAGTGCCAAGGGATGGTAGAGCGTGGACTCAACGCCAACCACATGATGATCACGGAGTTCACCAACAATCACACGATGGATGCCATTGACATTGGGAAGCACCTCTCCAGGCTCTATGACAGGGTTGATCAACTCCAGTGCCAGATCTATGACCTGCAGAACCAAAACTGTGAGTATGAGTATAGATTTAAATCAATACGGTTGGCTGCAGATTTGAGGATTCCGGAGACTCGTTCATCCTGCCATGATGGAGCACCTATGCCTTGGAAGACGGAGGATAAAACTCATGTTGCGACTCCACCACCATCACCACCAAAGGAAGACAAATGAGCATGGGTATGGGCAACTCCCTTGGCTTTTGCCAAGCTTGGGGGAGTTGCCCTGGTATCATATCACCTTTATATCTTTTGCTTTTACCTTTGTTTTAGTTCTTTCTTTTTCAGTTTTTACTTTCTCCTCTTAGTGGAATAAGTCTTTAGTGTTTAGTTTGAGTCTTTTGCCTTGTGTCTCCCCGATGTATTCGAGCTTGCAAGCTATATAATAAAGAGTATCTTAGCCAAGGGCTTTGTTTTGTGTCGTGATCAAAAGTATGAAAAGAACGATAGCATGAAAAATCATGAGATGATCTTATGGAAAGTGATAGCTTCACATATAACAAGTATGATGATTGAAACTTGTTGAGAATAGACCAACATAGACCCCAAACATTGTTGCAATTAATAAGAAGTAATAAGGAAAGAGAGGTTCACATGTAAATATACCATCTTAGACACTTTCTATAATTGTGAGCACTCACCAAACTATTACATGCTTAGAAGTAGATGTTGGACAAGGAAGACAACATAATGAATTGTGTTTGCTTGATTCCATACAATGATATATGTCTAGAGATCCCTTAGCATGTGACGATTGCTTCCACCTCATATTAGCCAAAACACCCACACCAAGTAGAGATACTACTTGTGCATCCATAAAACCTTCAACCCAGTTTTGCCATGAGTGTCCACCATACCTACCTAAGGATTGAATAAGATCCCTCAAGTAAGTTGTCATCGGTGCAAGCAATAAAAATTGCTCTCTAATATGTATGATCTATTCGTGTGTGGAAAATAAGCTTTGTACGAACCTGTGATGAGGAAGACATAAAAGCGATAGAATGCATAATAAAGTTCTTTATTACATGAGGCAATATAAAGTGACGCTCCTCCGCACTAAGAGGACACGCATCCGAACCTCAAAAGCGCATGACAACCTCTGCTTCCCTCTACGAAGGGCCTATCTTGTACCTTTACTTTTTTCCCTTGAAAGAGTCATGGTGATCTTTACCAATCCCTTTTTTCGCCTTTATCTTGTTGAACGTCATATGCTAGGGAAAGATCTATATTCATATATCAACTTGGAGATGAGTACTTATGCTTTATTATTGTTGACTTTACCCTGGAGGTAAATGGTTGGGAGGCAAAATTATAAGCCCCTATCTTTCTCTCTGTCCAACTGAAACTTTGATGCCATGAGTACCACGTGAGTTGTAACAATTGTGGAAAACAAAACAGATGATTGAGTATGTGGATTTGCTTTACAAGCTCTTATTTGACTCTTTCTAATGATATGATAAATTGTAATTGCTTCAATGACTATGGACTGTTGTTGGCTACTTCTCGGTAAGGTTTTTGTTTCATACTTTGCTTTGTGAAGGAATTGTTACTTTCCCATAAGAATCTTTATGATGTACTGTTGTTCTATGTGTGATCATGATGCCCTCATGTCCGTATTATGTTTTATCGACACCTTCATCCCTAAACATGTGGTCATGTTATGGGTTTTGGTTTTCGCTTGAGAACAAGCGAGGTCTAAGCTTGGGGGAGTTGATACGTCCATTTTGCATCATGCTTTCATGTTGATATTTATCGCTTTATGGACTGTTATTATACTTTGTGGTACCATACTTATGCCTTTTCTCTCTTATTTTGCAAGGTTTATTTGAAGCGGGAGAATACCGTCAACTGGAATTCTGGACTAGAAAAGGATCAAGTTTGAGTCCTCTATTATACGCAATTCGAAATGCCCTGAAAATCAACATGGAATTTTTTGGGAATATATAAAAAATATTGGGCGAAAAAAGTGTCAGAGGGGAGCTGCCAGGGGCACACAAGCCTGGTGGCCGCGGCCTACCCCCTGCCCACGGCAACAGGGCTTGTGGGCACCCTGGTGGTCCACTGGCCCTCCTCTTTTGCTATATGAAGGGTTTTGTCCAGAAAAAAATCAGGGTGGAGCTTTTTCGTGGATTCTCCGCAGCCACGAGGCGGAACTTGAGCAGAACCAATCTAGAGCTCCGGCAGGACGATCCTGCCAGGGAAACTTCCCTTCCGGAGGGGGAAATCGTCGCCATCGTCATCACCAACACTCCTCTCGTCGGAGGGGAGTCATCTCCATCAACATCTTCATCAGCACCATCTCCTCTCCAAACCCTAGTTCATCTCTTGTAACCAATCTCTGTCTCGCGACTCCGATTGGTACTTGTAAGGTTGCTAGTAGTGTTGATTACTCTTTGTAGTTGATGCTTGTTGGATTACTTGGTGGAAGAGTTTATGTTCAGATCCTTGATGCTACTCATTACACCTCTTATCATGATTATGATTATGCTTTGTGAGTAGTTACTTTTGTTCCTGAGGACATGGGATAAGTCATGCTAATAGTAGTCATGTGAATTTGGTATTCGTTCTGTATTTTGATATGTTGTATGTTGTTTTTCCTCTAGTGGTGTTATGTGAACATCGACTACATAACACTTCACCATATTTGGGCCTAGAGGAAGTCATTGGGGAGTAGTAAGTAGATGATGGGTTGCTAGAGTGACAGAAGCTTAAATCCTAGTCTATGCGTTGCTTCGTAAGGGGCTGATTTGGATCCACTAGTTTAATGCTATGGTTAGACGTTGTCTTAATTCTTCTTTCGTAGTTGCGGATGCTTGCGAGAGGGGTTAATCATAAGTGGGATGCTTGTCCAAGTAAGGGAAGTACCCAAGCGCCGGTCCACCCACATATCAAACTATCAAAGTAACGAACGCGAATCATATGAACATGATGAAACTAGCATGACAGAAATTCCCGTGTGTCCTCTGGAGCGTTTTTCCTCTTATAAGACTTTGTTCAGGCTTGTCCCTTGCTACAAAAGGGATTGGGCCACTTTGCTGCACCTCTGCTACTACTTGTTACTTGTTACTTTTCACCTGCTACGTTTCATCTCACTACACCATCACTTGTTACCGCTACTTTCAGTGCTTGCAGTTATTACCTTGCTGAAAACCGTTTATCAGAGCCTTTTGCTCCTCGTTGGGTTTGACACTCTTACTTATCGAAAGGACTACGATTGATCCTCTATACTTGTGGGTCATCACCCCCTTAGTTGGGGATGAGCTGACCAGCGAGGCGAATGATACGTCTCCAACATACCTATAATTTTTTATGGTTCCATGCTATTATCTTGTCAACTTTGGATGTTTTATATGCATGAATATGCTATTTTACATCTTTTTGGGACTAACCTATTAACTCAGTGCCAAGTGCCAGTTTCTATTTTTTTCTGTGTTTTTGACCCTTTTTTAGACGGAGTCCAAATGGAATAAAACTTTGTGATGATTTTTTTGGACCAAAAGAGACCCCCGAAGGTTTGGAAGAAGGCCAGAAGAGCCACGAGGGAGTCACAAGCCCGGGAGGCGCGACCCCCCTAGTCCACACCTACCAGGCTTGTGACCTCCTCTTGGGCCCAACCGACGTAATTCCACTGCCATAAATTCCTATAAATTCAGAAACCCCCAAAAAGAAACCTAGATCGGGAGTTCCGCCGCTGCAAGCCTCTGTAGCCACCAAAAACCAATCTGGAGCCCGTTCCGACACCCTGCCGGAGGGGGAATCCATCTTCGGTGGCCATCTTCATCATCCCGGCGATCTCCATGACGAGGAGGGAGTAGTTCTCCCTCGGGGCTGAGGGTATGTACCAGTAGCTATGTGTTTGATCTCTCTCTCTCTCGTGTTCTTGAGATGTCTTGATCTCGATGTACCACGGGCTTTGCTACTATAGTTGGATCTTATGATGTTCTTCCCCCTCTCCCTTCTTGTAATGAATTGAGTTTCCCCTTTGAAGTTATCTTATCGTATCGAGTCTTTCAGAACACTTGATGTATGTCTTGCATGTGTCTATTTGTGGTGATCAACTTGCGGGTTTGTGACATTGGGAACCTATGCAAATGGGTTGGAACACGTTTGGATATTCATGTGAGTACTCGATGTATGTTTTGGTGATCAACTTGTGGGTTTCGTGACATTGGGTACCTATGCATATGGGTTGGCACACGTTTTGACTCTCCGGTAGAAACTTTGGGGCACTCTTTGAAGTTCTATGTGTTGGTTGAATAGATGATTCTGAGATTGTGTGATGCATATCGTATAATCTTGCCCACGGATACTTGAGGTGACAATGGAGTATCTAGGTGACATTAGGGTCTTGGTTGATATGTATCTTAAGGTGTTATTCTAGTACGAACTCTATGAAAGATTGAACGGAAAGAATAGCTTCGTGCTATTTTACTATGGACTATTGAATAGATCGATCAGAAAGAATAACTTTGTGGTGGTTTCATACCCGACAATAATCTCTTCATTTGTTATCCTCTATTCTAGAGCAAAAGGAGATCAATGAGTATCGGAATAAGGCCGGAGGCCTCACGATGGTCCCACAAGCCAACATGGCACGACCTCGGGGGCGCCCAAATGGCATTTGCCTCCCTCATGGCCCTCCCAATTCCGTTCTCCGGCTTATAAATTCTTATCTACCCTAAAAACATCAGAAGGAGTCCCGAAACACTTTCTACGCTGTCGTAAGTCTGTGTTCCAATGGAAGTCCATGTAGAGCTCTGTTTCGATACCCTGTCGGAGGGGGGATCGATCAGGGAGAGCCTCTTCATCAACCTTGCTGCACTCACAATGATGTGTGAGTAGTTCACCACAGACCTACGGGTCCATAGCCAATATTTTACCACATTCACGTGATGCTTGGCAACTAGAGAATAGGTTGGGAGAAGGAATTGACTCAACATCAAAGTAAATAGCATAAAATTAAATAACATGAAAGTAAAAGACAGGCCCTTCGCAGAGGGAAGCAGAGGTTGTCATGTGCTTTTTATTTTTGGATGCACAAACTCTTAATGCAAAGGAACATCACATGGTATTGCCCCTTGTGTTAGCAACCTTTATTATGAAGTCCGTCACTTTTACTCCTTTACCATCACAAGTTCGTACCATGCTTATTTTCCCTTACAATAAAACCTCGTATTTAATTTATGAGCAAATTTTATTGCTTTTTTGCATCGATGACAACTTACTTGAAGGGTCTTATTCAATCCATAGGTAAATATGGTGGACACTTATGGAAAGGAACTGTGTTTAAGGGGTTTTGGATGCACAAGTAGTATTTCTACTTAGTGCGAATTTTTGGATAGCAAAAGTTCCTAGGCAAGCACCACATGTTGGAGGATCCATAACAACATAACTTCTATGCAAATATACCCAAACATAACTCATTATGTAGTCTTCCTTGTCCAACTTCAACTAATTTTCTCAAGTTTGAAAATAATTAATGAGTATTCACAATCATAAAAGATGTCCAAGATAATATATTTATATGTTAAAGTTCTCTTGCTCATACTATTCATCGCGAATTGCTTGCATGACCAATACTGTGATTGTCAAGATTCAAAAGATCTCACCATCTAAAATCAATGTGAAGCTACCACTAGGCATTATATAAGAATATGAAGTTCATAGTACTTCAACTTTATGATATTCAATTCATTCACAATTTACTCATAGGATACAAGTGAAGAACAAGGGTAAATGACAAACTACTCCAAAAAGATATACGTGAAGATCAAATGAGTAGTCAAACAATTAAGTAGCTATGTGAGGACTCTATATAAATAAATATTTCAGATCTTGATGATCTTATTAAAACATCAAACAAAGGGAAATAAAATGACACACCAAGTATAGCACAACTCATGTGAAGAAGCAAAAACTTAGGCTCAGCGAAAACTAACCGATTATTGTTGAAGAAAAAAGGTGGGATTCTTACCGGGGCATCCCCAAGCTTAGTTGCTTGAGACTTCATGAAATATTTTCTTGGATAACTTTGGCATCCCGAAGCTTGAGCTTTTTTGTCTCCCTAAATCCTCTCATATCATGGTTTTTCTAAATCTTAAAAACTTCATCCACATAAAACTCAAGAAGAACTCGTGATATAAGTTAGTATAGATCAGTGCAAACCCTTATCATTCTGTACTGTAACAAATCACTAAAATTATAATTTAACATTGCATACTAAATGCCTCTGCATATTTAATACTCCGATCCTCAAATAGGACCATTAAACAAGCCAACATATGCAAACAATGCAAACATAACAACAATCTGTCTAAACATGATAGTCAGTAAAAAATGCACAAAGATCCATGCTTAATTAACTCCAAATTATTTGAAAATTTACCACATTGTAGAGAATTTAATAGATCATTCTGTGTCAAAATTTCAAGATTTTATGACATAGTTGCTTTTCTAGGGAATTTTTGGACTAACATCAACCTTTCTGTTTTGAAAAAGCAACTCATTCACTTGCAAATTGAGCTTGGTAAAGGCTACACTTGACAATTTTATTGAAATAAAGGATACAAAACTTTATTATAAATAAAATCAAAAAAGTTAAATGACACTCCAATATGTGACAAATAAAAAAATAGTCCCAAGTGAGGTTACCGATAATGTTGAAGACGAAAGAGGGGATGCCTTCCGAGGCATCCCCAAGCTTAGTTGCTTGGGTCTTCCTTGATTATTACCTTGGGGTGCCTTGGGAATCACCAAGCT
Organism: Hordeum vulgare subsp. vulgare; assembly: GCF_904849725.1. Classification (NCBI taxonomy): domain Eukaryota; kingdom Viridiplantae; phylum Streptophyta; class Magnoliopsida; order Poales; family Poaceae; genus Hordeum; species Hordeum vulgare. The sequence goes on along the minus strand of NC_058520.1, from coordinate 396,990,207 downwards.
TAGGATCTTTCCACTTCTTATTATCCTCATATCAATCTCTCACCCAAAACTTGAAAACTTCAATCACACAAAACTTTACAGAACTTCGTGAGATGGGTTAGTATGATAAGTAGCATATCATTCAGTTAGGTACTATCAAAGACAAGATCCGTAATTGTTCTCACACAATGCCTACTGTACTCTATCATTTCAAAATTTATATTACTTAATATAATTTATGGAAATGCTAAAACAATCAAACTATGCAAACAAGGCAGATTCTGTCAAAAACAAAACAATTTGTAATGATCGGAACAATCACCAAACTTCCGCAACTCCAAAAATTGTTAAAAATTAGGAAAACATGGACAATTTTTATATAAATCATGTGTATAACATTCAGAAGGTTTTGACTCTGATGAATTTATAAAAATTCTACATTGGGCACACAAGTTTCTGTTTTTCCACAGAATCAAGTCAACTATCATCCACACTATCCCAAAGGCTTTACTTGGCACATCATTGAAATAAAAGCTACAAAACATGATTAATACAATATATTAATCATGTTAACACATAAAAACAGTAGGCAAAAGTGTTGGGTTGTCTCCCAACAAGGATTTTTTTCTTTAATTCCTTTCTAGCTAGGCATGCTGATTTCAATGATGCTCACCCAAAAGATAAGAATTGAAACATAAAGAGAGCATCATGAAGCATATAACCAGCACATTTAAGTCTAAACCACTTCATATGCATAGGGATTTTGTGAACAAATAATTTATTGGAGCAAGAAACAACTAGCATAGGAAGGAAAAACAAGCATGACTTCAAAACTTTTAACACATAAAGAGGAAACTTGATATTTTCGTAATAATTAAAAGCATATGTTCCTCTCTCATAATAATTTTCAGTAGCATCATGAACGAATTCAACAATATAACGAGGACAAAAGGAATTATATTCATGATCCACAAACATAGAAAATTCATTACTCTCCACACTAGAAAATTTCTTCTCATCAATAATAGTGGGAGCAAACTTAGCAAAATAACTCTCATGAGAAAATTGATTGACATAATTCAATTGAAAATAAAAATCATGATGATAAGTTTCAACATTATTCTTTATGGCATACATTTAATCACAATAATCATCATCAATTGGAGACATGCTTTCACCATAATAAATTTGCTCATCAAAACTTGGGGGGACTAAAAATATCATCTTCATCAAACATAGCATCCCCAAGCTTGTGGCTTTGCACATCATTAGCATCATGGATATTCATAGAAAGCATACTAACAAAATTGCAATCATGCTCATCATTCAAATTAAATATTTTATAGAATTTTTCTTCAATCAATTGAGCACAATTTTCAGAATCCTTATTTTCAAGAAAGACATCATAAAGGTAAAGCATTTCATGCAACTTCAATTTCATTTTTTTAGTTTTCTTTTATAAAACCAAACTAGTGATAAAACAAGAAACTAAAAGATTCGATTGCAAGATATAAAGACATACCTTCAAGCACTCACCTCCCAAGCAACCGCACCAGAAAAGAGCTTGATGTCTACTACACAACTTGTTCTTGTAGACACATGTTGGGCCTCCAAGCGTAGAGTTTCATAGGACTGTAGCAATTTTCCCTCAAGTGGATGACCTAAGGTTTATAAATATGTGGGAGGTGTAGGATGAAGATAGTCTCTCTCAAGCAACCCTGCAATCAAATACAAGAAATCTCTTGTGTCCCCAACACACCCAATACAATGCATATTGTATCGGTGCACTAGTTCGGCGAAGAGATGATGATAAAAGTGTAGTATGGATAGTAGATATGAGTTTTTGTAGTGCGAACAATAAAAAATAGCAAGGTAGTAAATAATAAAATGAGGCCTAGGATACATACTTTCACTAGTGCAATCTCTAAAAAGAAAATGAGGCCTAGGATACATACTTTCACTAGTGCAATCTCTAAAGAAGAAAATAGCATACGATGGGTAAACAAATTACTGTTGGGCAATTGATAGAAAAGAAAATAATTATGACGCTATTCAAGGAAATGATCATGATATAGGTGTCACATCCAAATCAAGTAGACCAACTCATGCCTGCATCTACTACTATTACTTCACACATCGACCGCTATCCAGCATGCATCTAGTGTATTAAGTTCATATGAACGTAGTAATGCATTAAGAACAATGACATGATGTAGTCAAGACAAAATCATATAAGAATTCATCCCAACTTTTTATACTTAATGCCAACAACACATGCCTATCAACTCCCCTTCTGTCACTAGGACTCAACACCACAAGATCGAAACCATTACCGAGCACATCTTCCCATTGCAAGAAGATCTAATCTAGTTGGCCAAACCAAACGAAAACTTCAGAGAAGCAATACAAGGCTATACTAAATCATGCATAAAATAGATCATCAAAGAATCAAATAAAACAAGGATAGATCTGATCATAAACTCACAATTCATCGGATCCTAACAAACCCTCCGCACAAAGTCATTACATCGAATAGATCGCCATGAAGATCAAGGAGACCGTGGTATGAAGATACAAAGAGAGAGATAGAGATCAAACACATAGATACTAGTACATAAACCTAGCATCAAGCATGGACTACTCCCTCCTTGTCATGGTGGCCGCCGGGATGATGAAGATGGCCTCCGGTGATTACCCCCTCCCGCAGGGTGCTAGAACAGGGTAGAGATTGGTTTTTGGAGGATACACACGCGTGCGTTGGCAGACTCCAAGTTCTAGGTTATCCATGAGAGGTTTATATATATATATATATATGTGAATTTTTGGAGTTGGTTTCATGCAAAGGGGAGCCTCAGGGGGCCCACAGAACATCACCCCATGCCCAAGGGGGGAGGGGGTGTTGTGTGGGCACTCTGAGCATCTTCTGGTCCTTCCTCTAAGCTTCCTGGGCTCTTTCCTTATATAAAAAATCATCAAAAAGTTTTGTTGCATTTGGAGAACTTTTTTTTCTTCATGAAAAACAACACCACGGTAGTTCTAGTGAAAACAGCATCAGTCCGGGTTAGTTCTAATCAAATCAAACCAAAAACATACAGAATTGTGATAAACATAGCATGAATACTTCATAAATTATAGATACGTTGGATACGTATCCTGAGTGCATTATTATTAGTTCAGATAGGTGTCCGTATTAAGAGACGTTAAACTTCTTGTTCATCTAAAAAATTAAAAAGGCATGTTGATGATGTGTGTGCCTTTCTATTCCTCGTTGAAATCCTTGTGTTGTCTTGAGTCAGAGTCACGCGGTGGTTAATTCCTACCAAGCCTCTTACTCGGGGCATGCGAGTAGTACTTTGATTTGTGATAAAACTAATAAAACTTTGCAATAAGTATATGAGTTCTTAATTACTAATGTGACACCATGGACATATGCACTCTCACCTCCTCATATTTCCTAGCCTCTTCGGTATAGTGCATCGCCTGTTCTCACCTTGAAGATCGGTGCAACTTTTGTTGGGGAATCCAAACCCATTGGCATGACCTGCTCTGTTGCACATAAACCAATTGACATGACACACTCATGGCATTTCCATATCCATTCTGGGATATATTGCGATGCGAATGCCATCGTCACTTCGCATTACTAGTTCGTTAATCATTATAATGCTTTGCATGATCATATTGAGCTAACATAGTATTTGTGGAAAAGCCAGCGTTCATCATATTTTTGATACATGTCACGCTAGATCTTTGCACATCTTGGTACACTGGGTGAGGCATTCATTCAGAGTCATATTGTCCTCTCAGTTTTCATGTAGAGCTGTAAGTAAATAAGAGTGTGATGATCATCATTATTAGAGCATTGTCCGAGTGATGAAATAAAAATGGGGGAGGACAAATGAGCCCATCATGATTACAAATGAATGAGAGAAAAAGAGAGAGGGACTTTTCTACTATCCTTTACCATACTTGTGCCTCAAAGTGTCGTATAGAGAGTCTCATGTTATATCATTCATCTGATAGTGATAATCATTTTTTTCATAAACTTGGCTTGTATATTCCGATGACGGGCTTCCTCAAATGCCCGAGGTCTTCATGAGCAAGCAAGTTTGATGCACACCGCTCTTAGCTTCAGTGGAGCTTTCATACACTTATAGCTCTTGTGCATCATTTGCATGGCAATCCCTACTCCTCGCATCGATATCTATCAACGCGCATCTCCATAGCTCGTTGGTACGCCTAGTTGATGTGAGACTATGTTCTCCACTTTTACCCCTTTGAAACCTACCATCATATTCTATTCCACCTTTATGCTATGTGCAATGGTTCACCCTCATGTACTGCATGAAGAATAAAAAGTTGATACATATTGAAGAAGTACGATCCAATTTCCTAACTTGAACACCGTGGTGTTTGAAATTTGTATTAATGTGGTGAAGATGGAGCCATGCCTTGCTAATATAATAAGGATGGATGGGGGGGGGGGGGTAAACCAATCTTCGAGGATCGTATACTATGAGAGGTTAATGATTTCTGCTTATACTTATAAGTATTGCTATGTTAATGTTTGTTAATTCATCATTTCTCAGTGAGCATACAAGCATAAGGTTACATCATGGATAGTATGTCACATCAGATATTCCGTTTTTATGATTTACCTCCTCGAGGACGAGCAGGAATTAAGCTTAGGGATGCTTGATACGTCTCCAATGTATCCATAATTTTTGATTGTCCTATGCTGATATATTATCATTCTAGAATACTTTTGTGGTATTTATTTACCATTTTATATTATTTTTGAGGACTAACCTATTGACCCAGTGCCTAGTGCTAGTTGTTGTTTTCGATGTGTTTTTCACTTTGCAGGTTTTCCATAGCAAACGAGGTCCAATGGCCCTAAAACTTTTTGGTGATTTTTTAGACCAAAAGAAGACCAACGAGCATTTGAAGAAGGTTGGATGCCTCATGAGGGGCCCACAAGCCAACATGGCACGACATGGGGTCCCTGATGGCTTGTGCCTCCCTCGTGGCCCTCCCGACTCCGTTCTTTGCTTTATAAATTCACATCTGCCCTAAAACACACCAGAGGGAGTCTTTGTTCCGACACGAGCCCATCTGGAGCTTTGTTATGGCACCTTGCCGGATGGGGGATCGATCACGAGGGCCTCTTCATCAACCTTCTGCCCTCACAATGATGTCTGAGTAGTTCCCCATAGACCTACAGGTCCATAGTGTGTACCTAGATGGCAATCTCTTCCTCTCTCTCTTTGATCTTCAATACAATGATCATCAGATCTTTGCTTTGATCCATATGATGCAATTCCGTGCGTATGTTGGGATCCGATGAATTGTGGGTTTATGTTTAGATTATTCATGATAAATATTTGAGTCACTTCTGAATACTTATATGATTCTTATGTGCATGATTATGATAGCTTCATAAGTCTCTCCAATCTATTGAAATGGTTTGGCCAACTAGATTGATATTTCTTCAGTGAGGGAGGTGCGTTGTGGTAGGTTCAACCTGGTGAATTTCTATATCCCAGTGACAGAAGGGGACAATATGCGTCTTTGTGTTGCAGCTACTAAGGATAAAAAAATGGGGTTTATTCATATTGCTTGAGTTTACTTTGTCTACATCATGTCATTGTTCCCGATGCATTACTCTATTTTACTTAATACTCTAATGCATGCTGGATAGCGCTCGATGAGTGGAGTAATAATTATAGTTGTAGGCAGGAGTTGGCCTATTTGTTTATGGATGTTATGCCTATATACACATGATTATTGTTGTGTATATCGCATAACTATCCACCTTTGTGTCAAATGCCCAACGGTAATTTGTTCACCCACTGTATGCTATGGTTCATGAGAGATGCCATTAGGTAAAGCTATGGCCCCTGGGTTTATTCACATCATATTGATAAAGCTTTTATTACCTTGTTGTTATATACTTGTTTTTATTTTATCTTGGAATCTAAAATTATCTACACACTTCACTTGCCTGCAAATAACAAGACAAGAGGATTGATAACCCTCTTGCCCCCGTTGGGTGCAAGTTATTTGTTCTTTTGTGTGCAGCCGTTGAAGACGGTTGTGGCTGATATTCCTAGTGGTTCGATAAACCTTGGTTTCATAACTCATGGAAATACTTATCCATTTTGGGCTGCGATAACACGTTCCTCTTCATAGAGACTGAATGCAGATCACGAGTATCATCTCTCATATCACAGAAAAGGGAGCTGGCTTGTTCAACAACTTTAGTTGGTATTGCCAAAGATGCCACTTCTCCATCGAAGGGATTCCCAATGAAACTAATGAGTTGTTTCATGATGAAAATGACATGGTAGTTGTGAGGAGAAGCTGGTGCAACAGAGGAGCAGTCTACAAGGGAACTTGCTTGGTATGAAGCTTTGAAGCCAAAGGCTGAGTTAGTGTTGTGCAAAAATAACAGCCTTTTCCTTCACAACAACAACTTTGGTATATTTTGGCACAGGCTTGGGAATGATTTTGCATGTCTTTGCAGCACGCACACGGGCATCCACTATCAAATCGAGGAGGAGTCTTTCAAACTCTACTTTTCTTCATAGGAGCCTAAGGAGAAAAATGCATTTGTGGATTTGGCAGTACAGTTGAAGTGGTGATGTTGACATTCTAGCTTAGAGTAGCTTGAAATTTTCCTGAGTGAGTTGAGGATCAGATCATCTACCAAAGAACTATCACTATGATTAGTTGGCAATTGTTCCCTTTTCTTCATGGGAGGCTTCTTCCTCGAGATGGATATTGCATTGGGATCATGCTTCCTCTTGGAACAACCTTCAGATTAACCACCAGATTTCTTCTTCCCGGGGTCACTTTTGACATGGCAAAGATTTTCTTCTTCTTTAGCGCCTTCTTTGTTGCTTTTTCCAGCATTCTTGATTGCATTTATTCTATGGTTTGCAAGCTCATGAGGGTAGGATTCGAGAGTACGAATGGATGACTCATGAGGCTTTGGTGGAGGAGGAGGTCTTTCTTTGAGACTAGTTTGCTTGATAGGAGAGATAGCATGGCAATCCCCCCATGGAGGATGGAAACCAAAGTTCTGAGCAAATCGAGGGTGAATGAACTCATAATTAAAACATTTTCACATCCAGTGGTGGTGAATCCATTGAAGTCGCTTTTTCTTCTCTTGCTTGTTCTCCCCTGGTACTATGTTGTATCTGCCACGAGGGATGAATTCAACACTATTGGTATATGCTAGTGTACCACTATTTTTTATTTTTCTTTGGAGCATTTTCTCCTGCCTCATTGTCATCTTGCTCAGCTATTCTCTTTCGCTTGCTTTTTTTGAAAAGGAGGATGATCCTGACCTCTACATCCGAACGATGCATGCATCCATTTTATTAATTAATCACAACGACCTTACATAGTAATATATTGGTAAGTATGAAGCCACCATCTAAGCAAAAAATGTTGCTACTCCAATTCAGTTGATGAAGGTGTGCCGAAACTCCGAGCGAATACCAAACAGACCTTGCACCAAAACCTAACATCTATAGCCAGAGGCCCCCACTTGTCGGGTCACGGGTACACACCGGTCCGACACTGTCTCAGAGTCCGCCGCCGCGGTCTTCCATCGATCCATCTTTAGAGCAGGTACTGATGCATCAACCATGTCAGGCGTGCCGTCAATGCCACCACGATGCCAGAAAATGCTACCTCCCTACGCACGTCCATCAAGACGCACCCTATATCAAGACTGTGGTGCACCATGCCACCGAGACCATAGTCGATGATATAGTTGATGCCATGCCACTCCACCTACACGCCATCTCACGTCGACTCCAAACTAACAACAACTCCACCACCACGAGCAGTCCTTGAATGACACCTTCAGGAAGGAACATGACACCAAGGTGCCGTCGTCGCCCAAATAGAGGAATAGAGGCTTTCGCGTGCGCTCATGCGAGAGATGGGACAAGCAGGATCCATACCGAAGCCTCCAGGAAGGGAATCGACACCACGGGGAGTCGACTTTGTTGAAGCCACCATGCCGGATTGAAGTTTCCCCCAGATCCATACCCACCTGCCAGATCCGTCCAAGAAGCACTGGTAAACATCGATCACAGTCACCAGATACCTAAGCCAACATGAACCGGAGTAGATCGAGTCTAAGAGATGCATCCCATGGAACTCCAGTCGGTTAATTAGGAGGCACCACAATGCCACCGCCTCCACACCACCCACACAGCCGTGGAAGGAGGCCCATCTGCACCTGTCAGTGCCACCCATGGGGCAGGCCGCACCCATGCCATCGATTGAAGGGCCCACTCCGAGATCCGATCTAACAGCTGTCACCGTGCCATGGGAGCCATAGCCCATCATGCATGCGTCCGTGCACTACACGCGCTCGCTCGTCGCACAACCCTGATACAAGCTTGCCACGGTGACCGCGCATCCCCCACAATGGACCCCCCCTTCAACATCCGAGCCCGTGAAAGGGAGAACCTAAGTTAGCGCGCCTCTGCCGTCATAGGCTGTCCTTGTGCGCGAGCTTGAAGATGATGATGTCACCGGCGAAGTCTCCATGGCGATCTCCCCGCGCCTGACCAGGATCTCCAGGGGACTAGCGTTAGCCCCGAGCGCTACGCGGTTTGCGTGGGTGCTCGCCCCCCGGAAGCATGGGGTTGAGTCGCCCTTGGCGCATCCTGCCTCCGCCGGCGAGAAGTCTGAGGCGCCGGGATCGCCCCTTCCGTGGGGGCCCTGTCGCTCCTGTCGTTGTCGGGGCGGAGAGGAAGAGGAGATGGGTCGACGTTGAAGAGTAGGTGACTCGTCTTGGCACGCTCCACGGGTCCGTCATCCGCGCATGGCTGATTCCCTTTTTGCGTGATGTCCAGAGGCGTTGCCTCACTTGGGGAGAAGAAGAAGAAGGCGGGCGTCGAGCCGAAGGCGACTCCTGACGCACCACCATCCCTTCCCAACGCGTCGCCGCCTGCTGATGAAGTAGGTGAGACTTGCGAGGCGACCTCTCAGGCCTTGGTCGCTAAGCCCCCCGAGCCCCCGAAGTGTCCTGAGGCGATCGTGGCGGCGTCATTGCCTGAGGGGCAGGCTATTGAGGGCCATGAGTCCACTGTTACGCCAATGCTCGCAACCTTCGAGCAACCTTCGGAGCCCCCTGTCCCTCGTGATGCTGCCTCCCTGATGACACCGCCCGCGACAACACTAGAGGCTCCTGAGGGGGAGATCCAGAGGACTCCGGTATATGCCGAGGGCGTCCTGAATATGGCCTTCGCCGCTCTGGGCAAGGTCGCGGTCATGATGGCGGAGGGCGAGAAGGAGGCCAAGGCCGCTCGCGCCATGCACGAGGAGCCGATGAAGGAAGCCGAATCCGCTCGCGCCGCATGCGAGGAGGCTATGAAGGAAGCTGAATCCGCTCACGCTGCGCGCAAGGAGGTGATGAAAGGAGCCGCAGCGGCTGCCAAACACTGTGAAGGGGCGGAGGCTTGCCTGAAGGCCTTCCAGGAAGAACAAGCCAAGCTAGCCGAGGAGGTTCGCCTGCGGGAGGAAGAACTCGAGGCCCGCAAGACCAAGCTCGCTGCCCGGGAAGAAGAGCTGTCCCAGGAAGAGACTCGCGTGGGTGCGAAGCAGGCACGCTTGGATGAGAAGGAGAAGGAGATCGCCTCGAAGATGACCCTTCTCGATGCCAAGGGGGAAGCCCTCGCCGCGCCGAGAAGAAGAAGGCTGCGGAGCTGGTCGGCTTCCCCGACATTGAGCTCAGGCTTCGCACGACGCTCCACACACTCTACTGGGACGGGTTCGACGATCCTCTGGCCACCCCAGAGCGTGGCTTCGCCGTTTCCGCGGTGGAGCTCACCGTGGCGTTGGAGGATGACGTCATCTAGGTGGACAAGGTCTTGGACAATGAGTGCCGCGACCTCTTTTCTGAGGCCACGACACACATCTTCAATCACCTTAATCTTCGTGAGCCGAGGTTTGACTTCGACTCCGTGATCCTGTCGGTCCCTACCGAGGCCCGCGACAGCGCTGCGGAGGTGGTGAAAGGCCCCGTGGAGGCATTGGTGAAGAGGTTTGCCCGCGTCGCAGTTTCCCCATCTCCGGATGCCGTTGAAGCCGACGGAGGGGAAGACGACGCCACAGACACCGACGACAAGCCTCCTGATGATGGAGCGACCGGCGGCGGCGGTTCTGTCTGATTTCTTCCCCTGTTTTTTCCCTGCGATGCACATCGTGCCTTGTGGAGGCGTCAAACTCATTTGCATTTTCAAGGACGTGTTAAGGCTTGCAATAACTGGCTGACTGCTTGAATGTTTTATTTCCTTGTTTCTTTCATGTTTGCTGTGGTACTCTGCGTCGGCATGCCCCGCCCCGCGCATACCTCAACCGTTATTGAACCGACTGGAATTCCAGGACAGCCCAAGAGGTGAGGGGCTACGGGTCCAGTTAGGCTCCTGAGTCGCGATGCTCAGTAGTCCCCCTTGACGTGCGAGCAGCCCTCATGACAGGAACGCGACGAGGATTTTGAAACTTCAAAACACCTTCACACTCTGCGTCGGCAGAGCCCGCCCCGCACGTACCTCTGCCGCCATTGGACTGACCAGATACTAGGACAACCCAAGGGGGAAGGGGCTCCGAGCAGAGTTAGGCCCCTAAGTCGCGATGCTCAGGAGTCCCCCTTGATGTACGAGCGACTCTGATGTCCCTCCTAAGAAGGTGACAATTTGAGACTCCCGAACTCCTTCGGCACTCTGCATCGGCAGAGCCCGCCCCGCGTGCACCTCCTCCACCGTTGGACCGCCTGGGCGGCCTAAGATGGAAGGGGATACGTGCGCAATTTAGGCTCCTGAGTTGCGATGTTCACGAGTCCCCCTTGACGTACGAGTGACTCCAGCATTCTCTCTAAGAGATTTTAAGTAGCTTGTTGAGCGCACTAGGCTCTGCATCAGCAGGGGCCGCCTCGAGCGTACCTCCACCGCTGTTGAACCGACCGGATTCCAGGACGGCCCAAGAGGCAAGGGGCTATAGGCGCAGTTAGGCCCCTGAGTCATGATGCTCAGGGGTCCCCCTTGACGTACGAGCGGCTCTGTACCTCCAGTTGTGTGTCACCCGCACTGGGCGTGGGTTTAGTCGTAGGTGGACTAGGTTGACTTCCTGGCCAGCTGTGTGCATATTCATTGGTGGACTGTGTTGATTTCCTTGCCAACTGCGGGCATAGTCATTGGTGGATTGAGTTGATTTACTTGCAAGCTGCGGGCATAGTCATTGGTGGACTGAGTTGACTGCCTCCGTCTTCTCCCCAGCGTGGAGAGTAGGGCTGCCACTAGGCGATGGAGGGACCCCTCCGCGTCCTCAGGGGGCCCCGGGCGTATACAATCGCAGCTCGTTATTACGTGAGAGTGTCACGGTCTTCTCCACAACGCGGATCATAAGGCTGCCACTAGGGGTGGGAGGGACCCCTCCGCGTCCTCGGGGGTCCCCGAGCGTATACAGACGCAACTCGTTATTACGTGAGTGTGTCACGAGGGGGGGGGGCTGGCAGGTCGCGAGGATGCTTTGGCCTCACGAGTGTCCCTACCCCCGAGGCATAGGCGCCTGATTCCTTTTGGGTCATTGGTAAACCGTGTTGCCTTCTTCTTCTTCGAGAGTGAGGCAGGGTGTGTGCTGCCTCAGGAGGCCTGCAAGGATAAGCTTCGTCCGGAACCCCCAAGCGGGGGGCCGACCGCCCAATGATACAAGCATGGTAGAACGTTAGGGTTCGAAGCGAGTGCGACGAAAATAACTGAAGAATGCGTAGATGAAAGTGGCGGCTAGGGAGTGCCCCGAACTCCTGGAGGCCACATGGCCGTGTGGGCGCCTGATACGTCTCAAACGTATCTATAATTTTTGATGGTTTCACGCTGTTATCTTGTCAACTTTGGATGTTTTATATACCTTTTATATCTTTTATGGGACTATCTTATTAATTCAGTGCCAAGTGTCGGTTCCTGTTTTTTCTGTGTTTTTGACTCTTTTCAGAACTGATTTTGGAACGGAGTCCAAACGGAATAAAATCCCCGAAATAAATTTTTCCTGAACAGAAGAAGATCGGGAGGCTTGAGGGCCAAGGCAGGGAGCCTACAGGGAGCCCACAAGCCCTGTTGCCGTGGCCAGGGGGCCCGCGGCAACCAGGCTTGTAGCCTCCCTGGCGCTCCCATGACCTAGCTCTTTGGCCTATAAATTCCCTAAAATCGCAGAAAACGTCAGGGCATCCACGAAAATACTTTTCCGCCGCCGCAAGCTTCCGTTTCCGTGAGATCTCATCTGGAGACCCTTCCCGGTGCCCTGCCGGAGGGGACTTTGGAGTTCGAGGGCTTCTACATCAACATCATCGCCTCTCCAATGACTCGCGAGTAGTCCACTTCAAACCTACAGGTCCGTAGTTAGTAGCTAGACGGCTTCGTCTCTCTCTTGGATCTTCAATACAAATTTCTCCATGATCTTCATGGAGATCTATCCGATGTAATCCTCTTTGGCGGTGTGTTTATCGAGATCCGATGAATTGTGGATTTGTGATCAGATTATCTATGAATTATATTTGAGTCTTTGCTGATTTCTTATTTGCATGATTTGATATCCTTGTAAGTCTCTCCGAGTCTTGGGTTTTGTTTGGCCAACTACATCTATGATTCTTGCAATGGGAGAAGTGCTTGGTTTTGGGTTCATACTGAGTGGTGACCTTTCCCAGTGACAGAAGGGGCCGCAAGGCACGCATCATGTTGTCGCCATCCAGAGTAATAAGATGGGCTTTTATCATAGATATGAGATTGTCCATCTACATCATGTCATCTTGCTTAAGGCGTTACTCTGTTCTTTTGGACTTAATACACTAGATGCATGCGGGATAGCGGTCGACGTGTGGAGTAATAGTAGTAGATGTAGAAAGTATTGGTCTACTTGTTTTGGACGTGATGCCTATAGATATAATCATTGCCTTAGATAACGTCACAACTTTGCGCGGTTCTATCAATTGCTCGATAGTAATTCGTTCACCCACCGCCTACTTGCTTTCATGAGAGAAGCCACTAGTGAACACTACGGCCCCCGGGCCTATTCACAACTATTGTCTCCCCTTTCACTTTCACTTTGCTTTGTTTACTTTGTTGCTTTCAGTTCTCACTTTGCAAACAATCTATAAGGGATTGACAACCCCTTCATAGCGTTGGGTGCAAGCTCTTTGTGTTTGTGCAGGTACTTGTGACTTCAACGCTCCTCCTACTAGATTGATACCTTGGTTCTCAAAACTGAGGGAAATACTTACCGCCGCTGTGCTACATCACCCTTTCCTCTTCAAGGGAACACCAACGCAAGGCTCCAAGGCCGTGGGGAAATCCTTTGCATATTTTCCAAGGAAGTCCCTATAGGCGTAGCCGTAGCAGCAGGATTTCTGGCGCCGCTGCCAGGGAAGGTCTATTGTCGCAGTAGCAGAAGGATTTCTGGCACCGTTGCCGGGGAGGAGAGATCAAGTCAAGATCGATCCAAGTAGGTGTCACAAACTCATCTCTTGCATTTACCTTTTTTGCCAGTTGCCTCTCATTTTCCTCTCCCCCACTTCACATTTGCCGTTTTCATTTGCCTTTCTCCCTTGCCGTTTCCTTTTGCCTTTTTGCCGTTTTCCTTTGCCATTTTCTTTTGCCCTTTGCCATTTTCCTTTGCCGGTTTTCTTGCTTGCTTGTGTTCTTGTTGGTTTGTTGAAGTCATCATGGCTGAAAACACCAAACTTTGCGACTTCTCGAGTACCAATAATAATGATTTTATTAGTATTCCGATTGCTCCCGCCACTAGTGCGGAATCGTATGAAATCAACGCAGCCTTGGTGAATCTTGTTATGAAAGAGCAATTCTCTAGGCTTCCTAGTGAAGATGCCGCATCCCACCTCAATACCTTCATTGAGCTTTGCGATATGCAAAAGAAAAGAGATGTGGATAATGACGTGATTAAGTTGAAGCTGTTTTCCTTTCTCGTTGCGAGATCGCGCAAAAACTTGGTTTTCTTCTTTGCCTAAAAATAGTATGGATTCTTGGGATAAGTGCAAAGATGCTTACATATCCAAGTATTTTCCGCCGCCTAAGATTATCTCTCTATGTAATGATATCATGAATTTCAAGCAACTTGATCATGAACACGTTGCACAATCTTGGGAGAGGATGAAGTTAAAGATTAGAAATTGTCCCGCTCATGGCTTGAGTTTGTGGATGATTATACAAATCTTTTACGCTGGTTTGAATTTTGCTTCTTGCAATATCTTGGACTCTGCCTCAGGTGGAACGTTCATGGAAATCACGTTAGGAGACGCTACAAAACTGCTAGACAATATCATGACCAACTACTCTCAGTGCCACAATGAAAGGTCACGTGCTAGCAAAAAGGTACACGCTATAGAAGAAATTAACTCGCTTAGTGCTAAGATGGACGAGTTGATGAATTTGGTTGCTAGTAGAAATGCTCCTTTAGATCCTAATGACATGCCACTGTCTTCCTTGATTGAAAGTAGAAACGCTATTTTGGACGTTAATTTTGTTGGTAGGAACAGTTTTGGCAAGAACAATGCTTTTAGAGGAAACTATGTTCCTAGGCCTTTTCCTAGTAACTCCTCTAACAATTATGGCAATTCGTACAACAACGCTTATGGAAATCATAAAAAAATACCCTATGATTTGGAGAGTAATATCAAAGAGTTCATCAACTCTCAAAAGATTTTCAATACGTCCATAGAGGAAAAGCTACTCAAAATAGACGATCTGGCTAAGAGCGTTGATAGGATGTCTTGTGATATTGATGCTTTCAAAGTTATATGTGCTCCTCCCAAGGTCAACTTGGATGAAACTTTAAAAGCTATGCGTGTCTCCATGAATGAGAGCAAAGAAAGAACCTCCCAAATTCGCGCTAGGCATGAATGGTTTAAAAGGGTGCGTTCTAGTGATGCAAATCACGAAGATCTTAAAGTGCTTGGTGCGACTCCTCTTGAATCTTTGTTTTCGCGTGTCAAACCTATTGATGAAGGGGCTGGATATGAATCCACTTTGGTTGAAAAACGCCCCAATGATTCGGAGACCACCGATCTTGATGATAAAGGTGTGGAGAGTGGAGTAGAAGAAATCAAAATTTTGGGTAGTAATGAAACTCCCACTTTGGATTTCAAGGAATTCAATTATGATAGTTGCTCCTTGTTTGAATGCATTTCCTTTATGCAATCCATTGCAAACTATCCACATGCTTATAGCCAAAGCAAAGCCTTTACCGCACATATCGTAGATGCTATGATGAAATCTCTTGAAGAGAAGCTCGAATTATAAGTCTCTATACCTAGAAAACTTCATGATGAGTGGGAACCTACTATCAAAATCAAGATCAAACACTATGAATGCAATGCTTTGTGTGATTTGGGTGCTAGTGTTTCCGCAATTCCAAAGTCTTTATGTGATATTCTTGGTTTTCATGAGATTGAAGACTGTTCTCTTAATATGCATCTTGCGGAATCTTTTGTCAAGAAACCCATGGGAAGGATCGATGATGTTCTTATTGTTGCAAATAAGAACTATGTACCCGTGGATTTCATTGTACTTGACATAGATTGCAATCCTTCATGTCCCATTATTCTTGGTACACCTTTCCTAAGTACTATTGGTGCTATCATCGATATGAAGGAAGGGAATATTAGATTTTAGTTTCCCCTAAAGAAGGGAATGGAGCATTTTCCTAGAAAGAAAACAAGATTGCCTTATGAATCTATGATGAGGGCTACTTATGGTTTAAGCACCAAAGATGACTATACGTGATTCCATCACCTTATGCCTAGCTAGGGGCGTTAAACAATAGCGCTTGTTGGGAGGCAACCCAACGAATCTATCCTTTTTCTTTCTATTTTGTGTTTTCCAAACTTCCATAATTCTGTGATGATTGTGTTTCTTTTTGCGTTTGTGCCAAGCAAAACCGTTATGATTAGTCTTGGGGATGATCGTTTGGTCATGCAGGAAAAGACAGAAATTTTCTGCCCACAAAAAGAATTTTCATTTTTTTCTGTAAGAGCTTTTGAGTTGATTCTTATTGCTGATGATTGCTATGCAAATTATTCAGACTGCCGTAATTTTTCAGAATTTTTCAAGTACCAGAAGTATACGAAGTATACAGATTGCTACAGACTGGTCTGCTGTTAAATGATTCTGTTTTTGTTGAGTTGGTTGCTTATTTTGATGAAACTATGGATAGTATCGGGGGGTATTAGCCATGGAAGATTGAAAATGAAGTAACCCAACATCAACATGAGTAGAATTTAAGTTTGCTATAGTACCTAAGGAAGTGGTTGTTTGCTTTCTTATACTAATGTTATCACGAGTTTCTGTTTAAGTTTGTGTTGTGAAGTTTTCAAGTTTTGGATGAAGTTCTTATGGACAAAGAGATAAAGAGTGGCAAGAGCTCAAGCTTGGGGATTCCCAAGGCACCCCAAGTTTATTCAAGGATGCCGTAAAATCCTAAGCTTGGGGATACCCGGGAAGGCATCCCCTCTTTCGTCATCAATCCATCGGTAATGTCACTTGGGGCTATATTTTTATTCACCACAAGTTATGTGTTTTGCTTGGACCGTCTTCTATCGCAGGAGTCTTTTATTTTTGTTGTGTCACAATCATCCTTGTTTCACACCTAGAGATAGATACATGCACTCACCGTGATTTTGTCAAGCTTCACTTATATCCTTTGGTTAGACAAGTCAGCTCACATGTGTTTCACTTATATCTTTTGAGCTAGTTGATTTTGCTCTATGTGCTTCATTTATATCTTTTGGAACACAGCGGTGCGTGGCTTGGTAGTTGATCTATGCTTTGATAGTAGTCTCAAAAAGGGTAGTTATCCAAAGGGATATGAAAACTTCCACCTTCATGTGCATTGAGTAGTTGGAGAAGTTTGATTCATCTCAATTAGTTTTGAGTTGTGGTAGTGGTAATATGGAAGTTATATTAGTAAGGTGTTGTGGATCTAGAAATACTTGTGCTGAAGTTAGTGATTCCCGTAGCATAGACATATGGTGAACCGCTATGTGATGAAGTCTGAGCATGATTAGTCTATTGATTGTCATCCTTTTTGTGGCGGTCGGGATCGCGCGATGGTTTATACCTACCAACCCTTCCCCTAGGAGTATGCGTTGAATGCTTTGTTTCGATTACTACTAAAGCTTTTGCAACAAGTATATGAGTTCTTCATGACTAATGTTGAGTCCATGGTTTAGATGCACTTTCACCTTCCACCATCACTATATTCTTTAGTGTCGTGCAAATTTCGCCGGTGCACAAAACCCACCATTAGCCTCCCTCAAAACAGCCACCATACCTACCTACTATGGCTTTTTCAAAGCTATTCCGAGATATATTGCCATGCAACTACCACCATGACATGTGCCACCACTTCTTCATTGCCATTGCATGATCATAATATAACTAGCATGATGTTTCTATTGATTTCTATGCCATGCTAGATCATTGTCACGGTACACTACCGAAGGCATTCCATATAGAGTCATCATTGCTCTAACCAAAGGATCATCATTGATGGAGCATTGTCCCATGTGAGGAAATAAAAGAGGCCAAAGATGCCCACCAAAATAAATAAAAAATAAAAAAAAAGTTGCCAAAGAGCCCGCAAAAAAAATATTAAGAGAAAAAGAGAGAAGGGATAATGCTACTATCTTTCCACACTTGTGCATATTAAGCACCATGATCTTCATGATTGAGAGTCTCTCGTTTTGTCACCACCATATAGCTAGTGGGAAATTTTCATTATATAACTTGGCTTGTATATTCCAATGATAGGCTTCCTCAAAATTGCCATAGGTCTTCGTGAGCAAGCAAGTTGGATGCACACCCACTAGTTTTCTTTAAGAGCTTTCACTTACTTTTAGCTCTAGTGCATCAATTGTATGGCAATCCCTACTCCTTCACGTTGATATGTATTGATGAGCAGGTCCATAGCTCATTGATATGCCTAGTCAATGTGACCATCTTCTCCTTTTTTGCCTTGCAACCTCCACCACACTCCACACCACTTATAGTGCTAAAACCATGGCTCACGCTCATGTATTGCGTGAGAGTTGAAAAAGTTTGAGAAAGTAAAGGTGTGAAAACAATTACTTGGCCAATACCGAGGTTCTGCATGATTTAAATTCGTTGTGCAAGGATGATAGAGCGTAGCCAGACTATATGATTTTGTAGGGATAGCTTTCTTTTGGCCTAGTTATTTTGAAAGTTCATGATTACCTTGCTAGTTTGCTTGAATTATTATTGACTCCACATCAGTAGCAAACTATTGTTTTGAATCTAATGGATCTGAACATTCACGTCACATAAGAGGAGTTACAAAGGACATCTATGCTAGGTAGCATAAAAGCATCAAAAATTCATTCTTTATCACTTCCCTACTCGAGGACGAGCAATAGTTAAGCTTGGGGATGCTTGATACGTCTCAAACGTATCTACAATTTTTGATGGTTTCACCTTGTTATCTTGTCAACTTTGGATGTTTTATATACCTTTTATATCTTTTATGGGACTAACTTATTAATTCAGTGCCAAGTGCGAGTTCCTGTTTTTTCTGTGTTTTTGACTCTTTTCATATCTGATTTTGGAACGGAGTCCAAACGGAATAAAATCCCCGAAATAAAATTATCCAGAACAGAAGAAGATCGGGAGGCTTTGGCGGTGTGTTTGTCGAGATCCGATGAATTGTGGCCTATAAAATTGTGCCTCCCTGGCGCTCCCCTGCCCTAGCTCTTTGGCCTATAAATTCCCTAAAATCGCAGAAAAAATCAGGGCATCCACGAAAACACTTTTTCGCTGCCGCAAGCTTCCGTTTCTGCAAGATATCATCTGGAGACCCTTCCCGGTGCCCTACCGGAGGGGACTTTGGAGTTGGAGGGCTTTTACATCAACATCATCGCCTCTCCAATGACTCGCGGGTACTCCACTTCAGACCTACGGGTCCGTAATTAGTAGCTAGATGGATTCTTCCCTCTCTTGGATCTTCAATACAAAGTTCTCCATGATCTTCATGGAGATCTATCCGATGTAATCCTCTTTGGCGGTGTGTTTGTCGAGATCCGATGAATTGTGGATTTGTGATCAGATTAACTAGGAATTATATTTGAGTCTTTGCTGATTTCTTATTTGCATGATTTGATATCCTTGTAGGTCTCTCTGAGTCTTGGGTTTTGTTTGGCCAACTAGATCTACGATTCTTGAAATGGGAGAAGTGCTTGGTTTTGGGTTCATACCGTGTGGTGACCTTTCCCAGTGACAGAAGGGGCAGCAAGGCACACATCGTGTTGTTTCCATCAAGGGTAACAAGATGGGCTTTTATCGTAGATATGAGATTGTTCATCTACATCATGTCATCTTGCTTAAGGCGCTACTCTGTTCTTTTGGACTTAATACACTAGATGCATGCTGGATAGCGGTCGACGTGTGGAGTAATAGTAGTCGATGCAGAAAGTATCGGTCTACTTGTTTTGGACGTGATGCCTATAGATATAATCATTGCCTTAGATAACGTCACGACTTTGCGCGGTTCTATCAATTGCTCGACAGTAATTCGTTCACCCACGTCTACTTGCTTTCATGAGAGAAGCCACTAGTGAACACTACGGACCCGGGTCTATTCACAACTATCGTCTCCACTTTCACTTTTACTTTGCTTTGTTTACTTTGTTGCTTTCAGTTCTCACTTTGCAAACAATCTATAAGGGATTGACAACCCCTTCATAGCGTTGAGTGCAAGCTCTTTGTGTTTGTGCATGTACTTGTGACATGAATGCTCCTCCTACTGGATTGATACCTTGGTTGTCAAAACTGAGGGAAATACTTACTGCCGCTGTGCTACATCAACCTTTCCTCTTCAAGGGAACACAAACGCAAGGCTCCAAGGCCGCGGGGAAATCCTTTGCATATTTTCCAAGGAAGTCCCTATAGGTGTAGCCGTAGCAGCAGGATTTCTGGCGCCGTTGCCAGGAAAGGTCTGTTGTCGCAGTAGCAGCGCCCTCAGATAGAGTGAGCCAAGGAGTTACCTGGCAGCAGCCAACAAAAAGTCACCTGGTGTCCATGCCGCTGAAGGTCTGAGGGCGTCGTCGTCGCCCGATCTCATGCTTCCACTATCGCGACCCTCACGGGCCGCTGTCTCCCGAGGCTCGGGACCTTCGCTTGGCCCGAGCATCTCCTCCTATTCCTCACCACGCCCCAGCAGGCAAGGCACGAGCATGGCCTGCTGGAGCCGCCGGTAGGTAGCAGCCGCGTTCCCCAGCCCAGAGGGCATGAGGGTGCTGGCGCCCGGGCACACCTACCGATGGTCAGTTCGCGTGGGCCATAAGGGGCCTTGAGCTGCGGCTCTGCCGATTGCGAACGTGTCAACGCAGATGCTGGGCCGATCGACCGTGACGACAACGACGACTGCAATTGGTGATGCAGGGCAGTCCCCGCCTCGCATGGCCTAGTCCTCTCGAAGTTCTTGGATTCCTCTGATGACGGACTCATGGGAGCTAGGCGGACGTGCTCCGGAGTACGCCCTCGGGTTGTTCTCGAGCGCCAGCCTCGCCTCACTGGTCGGGTCGGGAACCTCCCCGGTGGGAGCCCCCAGGCCTGACCAAAGGGGGGCAGCGAGCGCGCCTTCCGATGCGATGGGAGGCATGACCCTGTCCCTGGGCACGGAGCCCGAAGTCCCATGGCGCTCCATGGGGAGGAGCTGCTTCTTCTTATTGCATGGTTCCTCGCGAGGTGGCTGGTCTTCTTCGTCGTCAAAGCGTTCCGCCGTTGCGGTGCGGTAGGTGCGCTCGAGTGTACAAACGACATCCTTCTCATCGCAGGCGATGCTGATGACGCCGCCGCTCCTTGACATCTTGAGGACGTTGTAGCCATGGTGGGTCACTGCCATGAGCTTGGCGAGAGCCGGGTACCCAAGGATCGCGTTGTACGGCAGGAGGATGTAGATGACGTCGAAGACGATGATCTCACGGTCTTCACGATGTTGTTCATGCCAGCCCTGACGCAGCTCCCGATCATCCCAGCGGCCTCCACTACCACCACCGCGGCGCGCGGGGCCTCTGTCTCCCCGTCCGGGGCGCGTGCTGAAGTGCTCGGCACGGACCAATCAGAGCTCTTGGCATTTGGAGGTATCATGGTCGTTGGTGCCGTGGAAGACGCACGTTGGCCCCCCTCTTGACGGACGCTCTCCCCCTCGGTTGTGCTTCGCCTCAGGCTCGGCTGCGAGCATCGCCGGAGCCTTGTGCTTCGTCTCCTTGGCCTTGGTCTTCTTCTCTTCTGGTTCCGCCGCCTCAGGCCCGAGGAGTGACATGCGACCTTCTTCAGCCCTGGCGCACTTGTTTGCCAGGTTGAACATCTCCAGTGCAGTGCTCATTTCATCACTCATGGCGAGCTCCTCCTTCATCTTGTGGCCAGTGACTCCGTCAGAGAAGGCCGTGATAACGGCCTCGTCCGACGCCTTGGGGATCTTGAGGCGCATGGCTGTGAAGCGATGTATGAACTTGTGCAGGGTCTCCCCCTCCTACTATTGCTGCGCTGCAGGTCGTTCATGCTGGGAGCGCGGTCGCGGGTGCCCTGGAAGTTGGCGATGAAGAGTTCGCGTTGATCATCCCAGGAGGTGATCGACGCCCTTTGGATGTTGAGGATCCAAGAGAGCGTGCCGCCCTTGAGCGCCATGGGGAACCAGCATGCCATGACCTTGTCGCCCCCTCTTGCCGCCCTGATACACAGCGTATAGAGTTGCAGGAACTCGGTCGGGTCGAGGGTGCCATCATAGCGCGGGGGTAGGTCGGGCTTGAACTTGCAGGGCCACACCGTTGGGTAGAGCTCAGGGGCGATGGCGAGGCACCTCACCGGCCCGACGGGTGCAGCGTGCGCGAGGGCGACCTGGTCCTGTGGCTCTAATGGGTCTGCTTTGAGCAGGGCACGCTCGCGGCATGAGATTTGCAGCGCCGGGAGTGCGCGCGTGTCGGCGCGTGGCCGAGGAGCCACCCGACAGCTTGCTTCATCTCCTGGCCTCGCCCCGGGTTCGCGAGGCCGGTCGCGCGGACGTCCTTCCTGCCTTGACTTGGGGTGCACGCCACGCCGTGGAGGTGGTGGTGGCGTGTCTTTCTCCTCGTCATTCACCAGGGACGGTTGGGGTCGAAACGAGAAGGAGAGCACCGCGGGATAATCTGTAGCGACGACGAGCTCCTCGATGCGTTGGAGCCAATCGTTGCGGCGGTCAGGGGCGGGCCGGTAACGGAGCAGCTTGGCGGCCATGGCAAGCGTGCGCCCAGCCATGCGGCTTCTTCGGCCAGGCACTCGAGGACGACTCGGAAGCCCAGACGAGCGACAAAGTGACGATGCGGCTGCCGGGCTGCTCGGTAGCCGGATGGGAGGAACCTTGCTGTTCTTGAGCGTCGGGGCCCGTGGTGGCGTTCACCATGGGCTATGGTGACCGGCGCGCATCGGCAGGGCCCACGGGCGTCGTCTAAGCAACGCGGGTGGCGTGGCGCTTGGCGCGAGCCCGGCGAGCGTCAGCCATCGGAGCGGCGAAGCTTGGTGAAGGTGGAGCTTGGGGAAAACCTTGACACGCCCCCTACCTGGTGTGCCAAATATCGGATTTCGGGCTCCGCAAAACCCTAAAGCTTCGAACTCAGGGGCGTGTACGAAGATCTCTCGCGGGCTCGCCTCACCTAACTTGCTGCTTGCTAGGGATGGCATAGAACTCACTCTATGGTGAGGAAGACACAGAACTAGGCAGTTTACCGAGGTTCGGGCCGCTGAGAAGCGTAATACCCTACTCCTTCTTTGGTGGATTGCCTCTCATGGAGGTTGGTGGATGAACTAGTAGAGTGTTCGAGGGCCCCCGGAGGCTGGGTGGCATTTGTGTGGTGCCACTGGGCGAATGAATTGATCTCGTCCTCCTCTATGAAGTAACATACTCTCTATATATAGGGGCGGCCAAGGTCCTCTTCCCTTATCGTTTCGACGGGAAGGGATCCCACAATGGACAATTTTGAAGGGGAACAGGGGAACATGCTCCCCTACTTAAAGGTGGTCTTCGCGTGCAAAGTGGATGCCACTACTGCAGCGACGGGTCCAGGGATGACGTATGTCCTGGTGGAGGGCGGCGATGGCCTTGTTACACGAGAATGCAAACCTTTGGAAGATGCCTTGGGAACCTCGGTTCATTCTTGCCCCCTTTGCACTAAAGGGGAAACTGCTCTGTCCTGCTGTCTGCTGCTTGTCTGTCCTTCCTCCGCGTCATCCTTGACTCCCGAGGCCTCGCCTCGCCTCGGATTATCCACCACTCTGGAGGGGTCCTGCGGAGGCCCCCTGCGGGTCTTGATGGTGTTCCTTCTTGCGAGGCTTGGCCCCTCGCGAGGACCCTGCCTTGAGCGGTGCCGCGCCCGATTGTGATTGCCTAATGAAGTGGGCCAACCCTGGGCCACAGGTAGGCAGGCCTGGTACCCCCATTCCCAGAACGCCTATAATATGGATCCGCACTCCCCCTCTCGTAGATGTCATCACCATGGATAGATCTTATGCGTGCATAGGAAAAATTTTGTTTCCCATGCGACGTTCCCCAACATGTCTTGCCTTCAGCTTTAACCAAGAATAAACAATAACATCAAGCTCAAGTGAAATGCTCGACTCAAAGGTATTAGTTTCTTTGACGTTAGTGGTGTGGAGTGACGATCACCAAATAAACATATACACTCAAGAATGGATTACCGGTAGCTATGTAGTGTAGCTCTTTTATTATTCTTGAGTTTTATGGATCCCACACTATTAAGAGGGGATCAAAGGGTTTCGTAGTGGACTTTCTCAAGTTAACATCTTCTATACACAATTCCATTCCTATCATATATCCCAAAGTAAATCCGTTAGCCAAAAAGGGTTCCCCAAATTCTATACTCAAACCTTTGCATTCATTGTATCATCCATTTTGTTTGATATTGGGTGGTTATCTATGTTAGGACCTCGAGCTTTTCAATAGCTACAAAACGAGACCAAGATCATCAAAGTCGGAGTTCCTATGTAAAAGTTACGCATGTTTTACTATTGGTATGCTCGCTGTTTATTGGTGGGACAGAAATTCCGGGAAGGTTCCGGGAAAAGTTCTCGGCTAAACAGAAAGTTTGTGAAAATCTGGCACAAAGGGAGCCCAGAAGTTCCGGACCCTCCCGGAAGTTTCGGGGGCCAGAAGTTCCGGGCAGGTTCTCAGGCAAGTTCCGGGCTAAACAAAAACTTTACATTGTGTGCCTCAATAGGGAGCCCGGATGTTCCGGGCAAGCCCAGAAGTTCCAGGCTACATTTTTCTATGCATAACGGGCAGATTTAGTGGGGCACTATATAAGGTACCGTTCTTCCCCAACGAGTCAGAGCTTTTTGGATCTGAGATTTCCAGATTGTTTTGAGCTCTCTCCTCCTCCCCCAAGCCTCAAAACAAGATTCAATAAGAATAAACCATTCCCATTGGGTGTGTGGCCATAAAGCATATTACTTATATAAATATAACAACCATACTCTCATTGAAATTAATAATTGTCTCGCAATAAACAAGATCCAGATATAATGTTCATGCTCAATGCATGCACCAAATAATAGTTATTTAGGTTTAAACTAATCCTTAAGGTAATCAAAGCGGGAGCGTCCCGATAGCGATCACATCAACCTCAATACCATTTCTGACGTGCAGCGTCACCTCGTCCTTTACCGGCCTCCGTTTATTCCATAGTTCTTGCTTCAAGTTACTCATATTAGCAACCAAATGTTGGGGAACATTGCATGGGAAACAAAAAAGTTCTACGCACACGAAGACCTATCATGGTGATGATCATCTACGAGATGGAGATCGGATCCACATACCCTTGTAGATCGCTAAGCGGGAAGCATTAAGAAACGCGGTTGATGTAGTGGATCGTCTCCACGATCCAAATCATCGTCCCACTCTCCCTCCCGATCTAGCGACGCACGGATGGCACCTTCGTCTTCAGCACACATACAGCTCAATGACGATCTCCTCCTTCTTGATCCATCAAGAGAGGTGAAGAGGTAGCTAAATTCTCCAATAGCATGATGGCATAGCGGTGATGATGGTGAAGCTACTTTGGCAGGGCTTTGTCATGCCGTACCGATCTAGCTACGAGGTGTCACAAAGTAGTGGAGGGAGAGAGGGCTGCACAAAGGCTTGAGGTCCAAAATCCCTAAAACCCTCCACTATATATAGGAGGAACCAAGGGGTGCATGGCTTGCCTCCTACTCCAAGGAGGATCCTTCGGCCGAGGCAAGGAGGGAGTAGTCCGCCTCGAATTCAGTTTCGTGGAGGACTCCTTCCTATGTTGTCCACCTCCTTTTTTCTTTTCCTTCTTTATTATTGCTTTGGCCGAAATAGCTTTATTGGGCTGGCCTCACCATCCCACTAAGGGCTGGTGCGCCACCCATCGGCCTATTTGGTTCTCTCCCGGGTGGGTGGCCCTTCCAGGTAAAACCCCAGAACCCATTCGTCACTCCCAGTACTTTCCCGGTAATGCCCGAAATCTTTCCGGAAGCCAAATGCAACAATCCTATATATCAATCTTCATTTCCGGACCATTCCGGAGACACTCATGACGTCCAGGATCTCCTCCGGGACTCCAAACAACATTCGGTGACGAACATCACTAATTCAACTATACCGAAAACGTCACTGAACCTTAAGTGTGCAGACCCTACGGGTTCGAGAACTATGTAGACATGACCGAGACACTCTTCGGTCAATATACAATAGCGGGACATGGACATCCACATTGGATCCTACATATTCAACGAAGATCTTATTGGTTGAACATCTATGTTAAGGATTCACACAATTCCGTACATCATTCCCTTTGTCCTTCGGTATGTTACTTGCCCGTGATTCGATCGTTGGTATCGCCATACTTATTTCAATCTCGTTACCGGCAAGTCTACTTACTCGTTCTGTAATACAAGATCCTGTGGCTAACTCTTTAGTCACATTGCTTGCAAGGCTTGTTTGTGATGTTGTATTACCGACTGGGCCCCTAGATACCTCTCCGTCACACGGAGAGACAAATCCCAGTCTTGTTCCATGCTAACTCAACGGACACCTTCGGAGATGCCTGTAGAGTACCTTTATAGTCACCCAGTAACGTTGCAACGTTTGATACACACAAGGCATTCCTCCGGTGTCACTGAGTTACATGATCTCATGGTCATAGGAATGTATACTTGACAAGTAGAAAACAATAGCAACAAAATGACACGATCATATGCTACGTTTATAGTTTGGGTCTTTGTCCATCACATCATTCTCCTAGCGATGTGATCCTGTATCAAGTGACAAGACTTCTCTATGGCTAGGAAACCTTAACCATCCTTGACCAACAAGCTAGTCAACTAGAGGCTCACTAGGGACATAGTTTTGTCTATATATGCACACATGCGTTTATGTTTCCATTCAATACAATTATAGCATGGATAATAAATGATTATATTGAAACAGGAAATATAATAATAACTATTTTATTATTGCCTCTAGGGCATATTTCCAACAATCTCCCACTTGCACTAGAGTCAATAATCGAGCTTCACATCTCTATGTGATTTGTAATGTAATGAATCTAACACCCATACAGTTCTCATGTTGGTCATGCTTTGCTCGTGGAAGAGGTTTAGTTAGCGGATCTGGAACATTCCGATCCGTGTGCAGTTTGCAAATATTTATGTCCTCCTCCTTCATGTAATTGTGGATGGCATTGAAGTGTCGCTTTACGTGTCTGGTCCTCTTGTGAAACCTTGGTTCCTTGGCTAGAGCAATGGCACTAGTGTTGTCACACAACAGATTGATTGGGTCTAGTGCACTTGGCGCTACTCCAAGATCTGACATGAACTACTTCATCCAGACACCCTGCTTACACGCCTCTAGGGCAGCTATGTACTCCGTTTCGCATGTAGAATCAGCTACAACTCTTTGCTTGGAACTGCACGAGCTTACCGCACCCCCATTAAGAATAAATACGTATCTGCTTTGAGACTCAGTCATCAAGATCAATGTCAAAGCTTGCATCGACGTAACCCTTTACGACGAGCTCTTCATCACCTCCATAAACGAGAAACATTTCCTTAGTCCTTTTCAGGTACTTCAGAATATGCTTGACCACCGCCCAGTGTTCCACTCCTAGATCACTTTGAAACCTGACTGCCATACTTATGGCCAGGCTGACATCCGGTCTTGTAAACAGCATTGCATACATGATAGACCATATGGCTGAGGCATAGGGGACGACACTCATCTTTTCTCTATCTTCTATAGTTAGTGGACATTAAGTCTTACCCAACTTTATACCTTGTAACACAGGCAAGAATCCCTTCTTGGATTGTTCCATTTTGAACTTCTTCAAAACTTTATCAAGGTATGTGCTTTGTGAAACAGCTATTAAGCGCCTTGACCTATCTCTATAGATCTTTATGCCCAATATGTAAGCTCTTTCTCCTACGTCCTTCACTGAAAAACTTTTATTCAAGTAATCCTTTACGCTTTCCAAAAAATCTACATTGTTTCCAATCAGCAATATGTCATCCACATATAATATTAGAAATGCAATAGAGCTCCCACTCACTTTCTTGTAAATACAAGCTTCTCCAAAAACTTGTATCAACCCAAACACATGTGATCACCTCATCAAAGCGCTGATTCCAACTCCGAGATGCTTGCACCAGTCCATAAATGGATCGGTGCAGCTTGCATACTTTGTCAGCATTCTCTGGATCGACAAAACCTTCGGGTTGCATCATATACAACTCTTCCTTAAGAAACCCCTTAAGGAACGCCGTTTTGACATAAATCTGCTAGATTTCATAATCGAAAAATGCAACTATTGCTAACATGATTCGGACGGACTTAAGCATCGCTACGGGTGAGAATGTCTCATCATAGTCAACTCCTTGAACTAGTGAAAAAACCTTTGCCACAAGTCGAGCTTTATAAACGGTCACGTTACCGACTGCGTCCGTCTTCTTCTTAAAGATCCATTTGTTCTGAATAGCCTTTCGACCTTCAAGTAATACTTCCAAAGTACATAATTTGTTTTCATACATAGATCCTATCTCGGATTTCATGGCTTCTAACCATTTGTTGGAATCTGGGCCCACCAATGCTACTCCCTAATTCGCAGGCTCATTGTTGTCCAACAACATGATTAACAATACAGGATTCCCGTACCACTCACGAGCAGTACGTGCTCTTGTCGACCTGCAAGGTCCGACAGTAACTTGATCCGAAGCTTCATGATCACCATCATTAGCTTCCTCTTCAACTGGTGGTGCCTCAACATAAATTTCTTTCTACCCTGTGCAACCATATTGTTGAAGTAGAGGTTCCGCAACCTCATCAAGTTCTACCTTCCTCCCACTCAATTCTTTCGAGAGAAACTCTTTCTCAAGAAAAGCTCTGTTCTTAGCGACAAACACTTTGCCCTCGGATCTGAGATAGAAGGTATACCCAACTGTCTCTTTTGGGTAACCTATGAATATGCACTTTTCTGCTTTGGGTTCCAGCTTTTCAGGGTGAAGTTTTTGACATAAGCATCATATCCCCAAACTTGAAGAAACGATAACTTTGGCTTCTTGCCAGACCATAGCTCATATGGTGTCGTCTCAACGGATTTTGATGGTGCCCTATTTAAAGTGAATGCAGCTGCCTCCAATGCATAGCCCCAAAATTAAAATGGCAAATCGGTAAGAGACATCATAGAACGCACCATATCTAATAAAGTACAATTACGACGTTTGAACACACCATTATGATGTGGTGTTCCACACGGTGTCAACTGTGAAACAATTCCACACTGTCTTAAGTGAGCACCAAACTCGTAACTTATATATTCACCTCCTCACTCAGATCGTCGGAACTTGATCTTCTTGTTATGATGAGTTTCAACTTTACTCTGAAATTGTTTGAACTTTTCAAACGTTTCAGACTTGTGCTTCATCAAGTAGATATAGCCATACCTACTCAAATTGTCAGTGAAGGTGAGAAAATAACGAAATCTGACACGCGCCTCTATGCTCATCGGTCCAGACACATCAGTATGTATGATCTCCAACAAGTCGCTTGCATGCTCCATTGTTCAAGAGAACGGAGTCTTAGTCATCTTGCCCATGAGACATGGTTCGCATGTGTCAAATGATTCAAAATCAGGTGACTCCAAAAGTCCATCAGCATGGCGTTTCTTCTTGCGCTTAACACCAATATGACCTAAGCGGCAGTGCCACAAGAAAGTGGCACTATCATTATTAACTCTACATCTTTTGGTCTCAATGTTATGGACATGAGTGTCATCACAACCGAGATTCAATATGAACAAACCCCTCACATTGGGTGCATGACTATAAAAGATTTTACTCATATAAATAGAACAACCATTATTCTCTGACTTAAATGAGTAACCATGTCGCAATAAACAAGATCCAGATATAATGTTCATGCTCAACAGAGGCACTAAATAAAAATTATTTAAGTTCATCACCAATCCCGATAGTAACTGAAGTGAGACCGTGTCGACGGTGATCGCATCAACCTTGGAAACATTTCCCACACGCATCGTCACTTCATCCTTCGTCAGCCTTCGTTTATTTCGCAGTTCCTGTTTCGAGTTGCAAATATGAGAAACAGAACAGGTATCAAATATCCAGGCAGTACTACGAGAGATGTTGAGGTACACATCAATAACATGTATATCAAATATGCCATGTTTGTCGTTGGTCGCCTTTTTATCGCCAGATACTTGGGGCAGTTGTGCTTCCTGTGACCAGTCCCCTTGCAATAATAACACTCAGTTTCCGGCTTAGGTCCAGCCTTGGGTTTCTTCGTCGGAGGGCAACAACTTTGCCACTATTCTTGGAGTTACCCTTCTTGTCTTTGCCGTTTTTCTTGAAAACTAGTGGTCTTATTGACCATCAACACTTGATGTTCTTTCTGGATTTCTGACTGAGCGACTTTCAGCATAGCAAATAACTTGCCGGGTGACTTATTCATCCCTTGCATGTTATAGTTCAACACGAAGCTCTGATAGGTAGGTGGCAGTGACTGAAGAATTCTGTCAGTGATAACTTCTTGCGGGAGTTCAATCCCCAACTGAGCTAGATGGTTAGAGTACCCACACATTCTGTCCATGTGTTCATTGACGGACAAATTTTCTCCTCCAATTTGCAAGCATAGATCTTATCAGAGGTCTCATACCTCTCAATCCGTGAATTCTTCTCAAAGATAAACTTCAACTCCTGGAACATCACATATGCTCCAGGACGTTCACAACGTCTTTGAAGTCCCGGTTCTAAGCCATTCAAGACTGCAAATTGAACTAGTGAGTAGTCATCCTTACGCGCTTGCCAAGCGTTCAAAACATCTTGGGTAGCCGTAGAGGGTGGTGCATCCTAGAGCATCATCAAGCACATATTCCTTTTGGCCATCTTGGAGGATAAACCTTAGATTTCTAGCCCAGCCAACAGATTTGCTTCCATCATCTTTCAGCTTAGCTTTCTCTAGGAACGTATTAAAATTCAGGGTTCTACTGCGTGAGCCATTAATCTACAACATAAAATTTCGCAATATTACTTAGACTATGTTCAAGACAATAGAGTTTAGCTAATCACATTACTAATAAACTCCCACTCAAATAGACATTCCTCTAGTCATTCGAGTGTCACGTGATCCAAATTCACTAACTCAAGTCCGATCATCACGTGAGTTGAGTATAGTTTCAATGGTGAACATCTCCATGTTAATCATATCAACTATATGATTCATGCTCGACCTTTCGGTCTCTTGTGTTCCGAGGCCATGTCTGTACATGCTAGGCTCGTAAAGTTTAACCCGAGTGTTCCGCATGTGCAAGTGTTTCGCACCCGTTGTGTGTGAACGTTGAGTCTATCACACCCGATCATCAGGTGGTGTCTCGAAACGACGAACTATCGCAACGGTGCACAGTCGGGGAGAACACAATTTTATCTTGAAATTTTAGTGAGTGATCACCCTATAATGCTACCGTCGTTCTAAGTTTAAAATAAGGTGCATAAAAGGATTAATATCACATGCAAATCATAAGTGACATGATATGGCCATGAACTTGTGCTTCTTGATCTCCATCACGAAAGCACCGACATGATCTCCATCGTCACCGGCACCAAACCATGATCTCCATCATTGTGCTTCCATCGAGGTTGTCGCGCTATCTATGTAGTTACTACTAAAGCTACTGCCTAGCGATATAGCAAGAGCATATGCAAGCGCAAAATAAATTTAAAGACAACCCTATGGCTCCTGTCGGTTGCCGAAGCCTCGACGTGTAAGTCAATATTTAAATATTACAACATAATCATCTCATACATCCAGTATATCATATCATGTCTTTGGCCATATCACATCACAAGCAGACCCTGCAAAAACAAGTTAGACGTCCTCTAATTTGTTGTTGCATGTTTTACGTGGCTGCTATGGGTATCTAGTATGATCGCATTTTACTTACGCAAAACCACAATAGTTATATGCAAATCGCTATTTAACCTTCTCCAAGGACTGCCTATGTCAAATCAAATTCAACTAAAGTTGAAGAAACACACACCCGCCAGCCATCTTTATGCAACAAGTTGCATGTTATTCAATGAAACCGGCCTCTCGTAAGCGTACGAGTAAAGCTATTCCGGGTCGTTTCAATCCAACAATGTCGTTGAATCAATAAAAAAGTAAGGAGGGCAGCAAATTTAATATCAACGCCCAGAAACTGTTTTGTGTTCTACTCTAGATATCATCTACACACGAACCTAGCTCATGATGCCACTGTTGGGAAACGTTGCATGGGAAAACAATTCCTAGGCACACGAAGACCTATCATGGTGATGATCATCTACGAGAGGGAGATCGGATCCACATACCCTTGTAGATCACTAAGAGGGAAGCGTTAAGAAACATGGTTGATGTAGTGGAACGTCTCCACGATCGAAATCGCCGCCGTCCCATGATCCGTCCCGATCTAGCGCCGACCGGATAGCACCTCCGCGTTCAGCGCACGTGCATCTCAATGATGATCTCCACCTTCTTGATCCAGCAAGAGAGATGAAGAGGTAGCTGAATTCTCCGGAAGCACGACGGCGTGGAGGTGATGATGGTGAACCTACTCCGGCAGGGCTTCGCCGTGCCGTACCGATCTAGCTACGAGGTGTCACGAAGTAGTGGAGGAGGAAGGGCTGCACAAAGGCTAGAGGTCCAAAAACCCTAAAACCATCCACTATATATATGAGGAACCAAGGGGTGGGTGGCTTGCCTCCTAATCCAAGGAGGAGCCTTCGGCCGAGGCAAGGAGGGAGGAGTCCTCCTCCAATTTGGTTTAGTGGAGGACTCCTTCCTATCTTGTCCACCTCCTTCTTTTTTTCCTTCCTAATTATTGCCTTGGCCGAAATAGCCTTATTGAGCTGGCCTCACCAGACCACTAAGGGATG
Organism: Hordeum vulgare subsp. vulgare; assembly: GCF_904849725.1. Classification (NCBI taxonomy): domain Eukaryota; kingdom Viridiplantae; phylum Streptophyta; class Magnoliopsida; order Poales; family Poaceae; genus Hordeum; species Hordeum vulgare. The sequence continues at coordinate 396,957,688 of NC_058520.1, read as the reverse complement.
GTGCACCACCAGTGGGCCTATATGGTTCTCTCCTGGGTGGGTGGCCCCTCCCGGTAAAACCCCGGAACTCATTCGTCACTCCCGGTACTTTACCGGTAATGCCCGAAATCTTTTCGGAAGCCAAATGCAACAATCCTATATATTAATCTTCAGTTCCGGACCATTATGATGACACTCGTGATGTCCGAGATCTCATCCAAGACCCTGAAAAATATTTGGTTACCAACATCAATAATTCAACTATATTGAAAACGTCACTAAACCTTAAGTGTGCAGACCGTGCGAGTTAGAGAACTATGTAGACATGACCGAGACACTCTCCGGTCAATATCCAATAGCGGAACCTGGACGTCCATATTGGATCCTACATATTCTACGAAGATCTTATCGGTTGAACCTCTATGTAATGGATTCACACAATCCCGTACATCATTCCCTTTGTCCTTCGGTATGTTACTTGCCCGAGATTCGATCGTCGGTATCGCCATACTGATACGTCTCCGTCCTATCTACTTTGCCGAACTGTTTTGCCCTTGTTTTGGACTCTAATTTGCATGATTTGAACGGAATTAACCCGGACTAACGTTGTTTTTAGCAGTATTGCCATGGTGCTGTTTTTGTGCAGAAATAAAAGTTCTCAGAATGTCCTGAAAATTTACGGAGAAATTTTCTGTAGTTAATGAAAAATACCTGCACAAAGATCCACCAGAGGAGGTGTGCCAGTGGGCCACAAGGCCCTGGGCCGTGGCAACCCCCTGGCCACGTTGTGAGGGCTTGTTGGGCCCACGTGGCGCCACCGCCTCCAAACTCAGCTCTATTTATTCCATCTCGCCCGGAAAAAATCAGAGAGAAGGATTCATCGCGTTTTAGGATATGGAGGCGCCACCACCTCCTGTTCTTCATCTGGAGGGTAGATCTGGAGTCCGTTCTGGGCTCCGGAGAGGGGAGATCGTCGCCATCGTCATCATCAACCTTCCTCCATCAGCAATTCCATGATGCTCTTCATCGTTCATGAGTAATCTCATTGTAGGCTTGTTGGACGGTGACGAGTTGGATGAGATCTATCATCTAATCGAGTTAGTTTTGACGGGGATTGATCCCTAGTATCCACTATGTTCTGAGATTGATGTTGCCACTACTTTGCCATGCTTAATGCTTGTCACTAGGTCCCGAGTGGCATGATTTCAGATATGAACCTATTATGTTGTCGCCAATATATGTGTGTTTTAGATCCTATCTTGCAAGTTGTAGTCACCTACTATGTGTTATGACACGGCAACCCCGGAGTGACAATAGCCGGAACCACTCCCGGAGATGACCATAGTATGAGGAGTTCATGTATTCACCAAGTGTTAATGTGTTGGTCCGGTTCTTTATTAAGAGGAGAACCTTAATATCCCGTAGTTTCCATTAGGACCCCGCTGCCATGGGAGGGATGGACAATAGATGTCATGCAAGTTCTTTTCCCTAAGCACGTATGACTACATACGGAATACATGCCTACATTAGATTGACGAATGGGAGCTAGTTACATATCTCTCCGTGTTATAGCTGTTACATGATGAATCACATCCGTCATACTCATCCATCACCGATACACTGCCTATGAGTCTTTTACTACTGGTCCTTGCTACGTTACTTTGTCGCTGCTACTGTTGCTACTACTGTTACTCTGCTGCTACTGGTTACTGTTGTTACTTGCTGCTGCTGTCACTACTGCTGTTACTTGCTGCTGTTGTCACTACTGCTGTTACTTGCTACTTTGTTGGTACCTGTTGCAAGACTTTTCTGGAGCCATTGCTGGGGAAGAATAGTCCCCCGTCAACGTGCTATTTACTGGCGCCATTCATACAACAGTTAGGAATAGTCTGCCATCAACAAATCTTTTTCTGGCACCGTTGTTATCATACTACTTTGCTACTGATACTTTGTTTGCACACACTAATCTTTCAAGTGTGGTTGAAACTGACAAACTCAACTGCTAATACTTGAGAATATTCTTTCGCTTCCCTTCGTGTCGAATCAATAAATTTGGGTTGAATACTCTACCCTCGAAAACTGTTGCGATCCCCTACACTTGTGGGTTATCACATACCTATTTCAATCTTGTTACCGACAAGTCTCTTTACTCGTTCCGTAATACAAGATCCCGTGGCTAAATCCATAGTCACATTGCTTGCAAGGCTTGTTTGTGATGTTGTATTATCGAGTGGGCCCCGAGATACCTCTCCATCACACGGAGTGACAAATCCCACTCTTGATCCATGCTAACTCAACGGAAACCTTCGGAGATGCTTGTAGAGTACCTTTATAGTCACCTAGTAACGTTGCCATTATTGATACACACAAGGCATTCCTCTGGTGTCAGTGAGTTACATGATCTCATGGTCATAGGAATGTATACTTCACTTGCAAAAAAAACAATAGCAATAGAATGACATGACCATAGGCTACGTTTATAGTTTGGGCCTTTGTCCATCACATGATTCTCCTAATGATGTGATCCCGTCATCAAGTGAAAACACTTGTCTATGGCTAGGAAACTTAACCATCCTTGACCAACAGGCTAGTCAACTAGAGGCTCACTAGGAACATAGTTTTGTCTATATATCCACACATGCATTTATGTTTCCATTCAATACAATTATAGCATGGATAAGAAACAATTATCTTGAAACAGGAAATATGATAATAACTATTTTATTATTGCCTCTAGGGCATTTTTCCAACACCAAACTAGAATCAAATATGCATGCACTACTATGAGAGCTAGTAAGTTACACATCAATAACATGTATATCAAATATATCTCTATTAACGTTGCCATCCTACTTATCATCCAGGTACTTGGGGCAGTTCCGCTTCCATTGACCAGTCCCCTTGTAGTAGAAGCACTCAGTCTCAGGCTTCGGTTCAACCTTGGGTTTCTTCACGGGATCGGCAACTGGCTTTCCATTCCTCTTTAAGTTTCCCTTCTTTCCCTTGCCTTTCTTGAAACTAGTGGTCTTGTTCACCATCAACACTTGATGCTCCTTTATTCCTACCTCCGCGGCCTTAAGCATCACGAACGGTTTAACGATCGTCTTCTCCATCTTTGCATGTTATAGTTCATCACAAAGCTCTTGTAGCTAGGTTGTAGTGACTTGAGAACTCTTTCAATCACTACCTTACCCGAAACATTAACTCCCAATTGGTTTGAGCGGTTATAGTACCCAAATATTCTCAGTACATGCTCACTCCCACAGTTGTTCTCCTCCATCTTGGACCTAAAGAAATTGTAGGAGGATTCATACCTGTCACCCCGGGCATGAGCCTGGAAAACCAGTTTCAGCTATTGCAACATCTCATATTTTCTATTGTGCTCAAAACGTTTTTGGAACAACGGTTGTAAGCCATACAACATGGCGCACTAAACTATGGGGTAGTCATCAAACCTTGCGTGCGAGATGTTCACAATGTCCATAGATGATGCTGGAGCGGGCGGCACACTGAGTGCTGCATCAAGGACATAATCCTTTTGTGCGTCCGTGAGGATAATCCTCAGATTATGGACGCAATCCGCATAGTTACTTCTATCATCTTTCAACTTAGCTTTATCTAGGAAAGCATTACAATTCGGGGGAGCTACTCCGTGAGCCATTGATCTAAAACATACTTTCCAAAGACAATTAATACTAAGTCTATGTAATTAGTTGAATTAATCAAATTACTAATGAACTCTCACTCAAATAAACACCCCTGAAGTTGTCTAAGTGTGAGATGATCCCAATCCACCAACCCAAGTCCAATCATCGCGTGATATGAGGTGGTTCTTATTCAATCCAAGGTAGATATGGTGGACCCTCATGGAAAGAAACTGTGTTTAAGGGTTTTTGGATGCAAAAGTAGTATCTCTACTTATTATGAATTTTTCACTAGCAAGCACCAATGTTACACGATCCATGACAATATAACCTCTATGTGAATATAAACAAACAAAACAATTACATTGTCTTCCGTCTCCAACATCAACTACTTGATCAAGTTTGAAAATAATTAATGGAGGCTCACAATCATAGAAAATGTCCAAGGTAGTGTATTTATATGTGAAATATCTGTTCATTCAATATTCTTTCATGAATTGTTCAAGTGACCAATGCTATGTTTGCTAACTTCCAATAATTTTCCGCTTATACTTCTAGTGTGGAGTCATTATTCCCCATGGGACAAGCATATTAAGCATATATATTTCACATTTATAACATTCAATTCATTCAATATTTTCTCTTAGGATATATGATAAGCACAATAGTGAACATCAAACTACTCTCAAAAAGATATATGTGAAGACCAATGAGAAGTCAAACAATTAAGTAGCTACGTGAGGACTATCTCTCTCTCTCTTAACAAGTATTTGCATGTCTGAGAATTTTATTCAAATAGCAAAGAAAGAAAAAATGCATTCCAAGAATAACACATATCATGTGAACGAAATAAAACATAGGATCAATATAGGCTAACTGGTAGTTGTTGATGAAGAGATGTGGGATGCATAGCATTCCCAAGCTCATATTCTTGAGACTTCTTGTAATATTTACTTGGGGTACATTGGGCATCCCAGTATTGACTTTTTTATCTCGTTCAATCCTCTCATATTTCGGTTTCACCTAAGTCTCAAAAATTTCATCTTCACAAAACTTGAAAATGACTCTTGAGATAGGTTAGTACACATAAGACTAAATCAACACTTCATGTACTGCCAAGATAGGTTGAATGATAATCATTAGACATTTGGTACTATATACTATCATTTCCACAACTTATATCCATCAATATAAGCTATGAAAACTCTAAGATAAGTAGATAACAAAACTATGACAGCAATTTGTCCAAACAGAATAGTCTGTAGAAATTCTTTTCAAAAGTGTACTATTGTAACTCCAAAAATTCTGAAAATTTAGGATAGGCTAAAGACTTTGTATTAAAATACTTAAAAAAATAGAAAATTTTGACGTTCTAGTAATATTTCATCATTAGAAAACTATAACAAAAGTTTCTTTTTTGTGTGCAGTACACATCACACATCCAATTCAAGCATTATAAAAGCAATTCTAGGTAGTTTTTATTGAAAACAAGATTATAAGTAACAACAAGAAAATGCTTACAAAATAAAATGATGCTCTAGCACAACACATATCACGCGAATAATAAAAATATAGCTCCAACTAAGATATACGCGCAGTGTTGAAGAAAAAAGAGGGGATGCCTTCTGGGGCATCCCAAAGAAGGCATCCCCAAGCTTAGACACTTTAGTCTTCCTTGGATATTAATTTGTGGGTTCCTTGGGCATACCAAAGATTAGGGTCTTGATGCTCCTTATTCTCCTCATATCGGTATCTCAACCAAAACTTGAAAACTTCAATCACAGAAAACTTAACGGAACTTCATGAGATGTGTTAGTCTAATAAAGATAGATCATTCACTTGGGTACTGTCAATACAAGATTCATAATTGTTCTCACATAATTACTACAATATTTTATCATTCCCATAATTTATATCACTAAATATAAGCAATGAAAGCACTAAAACAAGCAAACTATGCATGCATAAAAGAATCTGTGAAAAAATAACAGTTTGTAAATATCTGAAATAAAACCATACTTACTTATCTCAAATTTCCAAAAATTTAGGACAACATAGAAAATTTGCATAAGAAAACTGTTTAAAAATTTCAAAATATTTGACTCTCCAATAAAATCACGTAATCCATATATTGGACGCAAAAAGTTTCTGTTTTTGCACAAAATTAAATCAACAAGTATCCACACTATCCCAAAGGCTTTACTTGGCATATTATTGAAATAAAAGGCACAAAACATGATCACTACAATAGATTAACTATGTGAACAGAAAAATAAGAAAGTATAAGTGTTGGGTTCTCTGCCATCGTGTGCTTTTTAATGCCATTTAGCTAGGCATGGTGATTTCAATGATCCTCACGTAAGAATAGTAATTGAAACATGCAAGAGAGCATCAAGAAGCACATGTCAAGCACATTTAAGTCTAACCCACTTTCTATGCATACATATTTCGCAAGCAAACTATTTATTGTAGCAATAATCAACTTGCATAGGAAGGCAAAACAAGAATGACTTGAAAACTTTGAACACATGGAGAGGAAAGTTGATCTTATCGCAATACCAACAAGCATATGTTACTCCCTAATAATAGTTTTCGGTAGCATCATGAAGGAATTTCACAATATAACTATAACATAAAGCATTATCTTCAAGATCCACAGTCATACAAATTTATTACACTCCCAATAAGAAAAATTCCCATGCATGATATTCGGAGTATCATGGGAGACTTCAATACTATAAACTGTTTCCATGTTAAAAGAGTAATGTCCGCAAAAAGGGTATTCATAATTATGCCAATTTTATAATAATAATCATCACTACTTTTTATACCATAAGTATCATCACAATACTCATCTTAAGTAGGAGGCACACAATCATCATAAAAAAATTGATCATTCGGAGTAGGGGGACTAAAAAGATCATCTTCATTAAGCATAGCATCCCCAAGATTGGGACAAACATTAATTGCAGCAAAAATATTCTCAAACATATCATTCTCATCAAACATAGCATCGCCCGAGCTTGTGGGATTTCATATCATTATCATAATCACTCTTATGATTAATAGTAAGAATGGCACAAATAGTTTAACAATTATTATGATCATAATTTTCCAAGTTGGTGCCAAAAACATTTCCAAAATTATAAGAAGTATCATTATCTTCCCAATCATAACTATCATGACAAGTAGTAGGCATAAAAACATCATCAACTAACATTGTACTCAATACTATAGGATTCATTCTCATTATTTGGGAGGGATTCCTTTTTACCTTTACTTTTCCTTATTTTCTTCTTCTCCACCACATCATGTGGTGTTTAATCAATTTTTTCGAGCTTCTTATTAATGAGCTTGGTTGGATAGGAAGCTCCTTCTCGTAACTGGTTTCATTATGAGAGACAATAGAGGGAAAGTGGAAATCTTTACCCTTTAATTAGTACTCCTTTATATTCCATTGGTTTTCCCATCTTCCTATGGTTGGCAATGTAAGAATTCTAGTTGCAATTTACTACACAAAACATATAGACCTCTTGTAGATTAGTTCCCAAATAGTCTGTGAATAAGAATGCTTCAAACCAAGTATTTTTTCTGTCAATTTTCCACACCCAAAAAATAAATAAAGTTCATTATAAAGTTCAACGGTGATCAAGTTATTACAATATTTGGTCATGATTTAATCATGAAAAAGTATGCATTGAAAATGAAGACGACCAACCCTATTGCAAAGTTCACAAGTAATGGCATGAAGAGAGCATAATTTCATAGTAAATTCATCTATATATTTGAGCCACCAATTGGTTTTAGCATGTTTATGATTCTTACAAAATTTTCCATCCCTATATGGAATGTCTTAAAAAAATTACTCACTCCACAAAAACTAGCATGCTTATAACAAATATTTTTATCGTGACTAATGCAATCATCATTAGTATCATAGATATTCTTGGAATTCATACTAAAAACTATTGCTATCATTCTCATCATTCAAGGATTTAATGCCAAACATTTTATTAAATTATTCTTCTAACACTTTGGTGCAATTTTCTGAACCATCATTTTCATGAAATATATTATAAAGATGAAGTAACTGAGGCAACCTAAACTCCATTTTTTGTAGTTATCTTTTATAAACCAAACTAGTGATAAACAAGAAAAATAAATATTTGATTGCACGATCCAAATATATACCTTCAAGCACTCACCTCCCCGACAACGGCGCCAGAAATGAGCTTGATGTCTATTGCACAATTTTAGTCTTGTAGAAGTTGTTGGGTCTCCAAGCACATAATTTTGTAGGACAATAGCAATTTTCCATCGAGTGGATACCCTAAGGTTTATCAGTACCTGGGAGGTGTAGGATGAAGATGGTCTATCTCATACAACCCAACAATCAAATACAATAAATCTCTTATGTCCCCAACACAACCAATACAATGGTAAATTGTATAGGTGCACAAATTCGGCGAAGCGATGGTGATACAAGTGTAGTATAGATAGTAGATATAGGTTTTTGTAATCGGAAAATATAAAAATAGCAAGATAAAAATAGGAGAAGTCATCATAAACAATATTGCAATGCTTGGAAATAAGGCCAAAGATTCATACATTAAGTAGTGCCATCTCTCATGAATGCTAAGACAATAAAATCATATAATAGTCCCCCATTGTCCAACAAGAATCACTCCAAAGTTCATATCTAGTGGAGAATATAAGAGGAAATTGTTGTAGGTGGTAGAACCACCTCGAAGCTATTCTTTCCGATCAATCTATTGAGATATTGCTATAAGTGTCACAAACAGCCCTAGAGTTCGTACTAGAATAACACCTATGATACACATCAATCAACCCTAATGTCACCTAGATACTCTAATGTCACCTCAAGTATCTGTGGGTTAATTATTCAATATGCATCAAATAATTTTAGATTCATCATGTACAATCCAACACAAAGAACCTCAAAGAGTACCCCAAGACTCTATATGAGAAAGTAGGCCAAGAACGTGTATCAACCCATATGAATAAATTACCCCAATGTCATATCAAGCATCCACAAGTTGAGTACTAATACGTATCCATCGCATCTATAATTTTCGGTTGTCACATATTTTTTGGCAACATTTTATATGATTTATTGGACAAACGTATTGATCCAGTGCCAGTGTGAGATCCTGTTTGTTGCATGTTTTTTTGTTTCAGAGAATATCCATACCGAACGAAGCCGAACACGATAATAATTTTTACAGAATTATTTTGGAATATATGATATTTTTGGGAGTTGGGACAACGTCAATGGAGGCCCGCAACCTCCACTAGATACTAGGGCGCGACCCATACCCCTCGCACGTGTTGGTGGTTAATGGCCACACCGTAATATGGTTGGGGCTCTTCTTCGGGCGCAAGCAAGATAATTTATGGAAAAAAATCATGTAAAAAATTTGAGCCCAATCGAAGTTACGGATCTCCATGAATTTAAGAAACAATGAAGAGCCAGAAACCAGGAACGTGAAACAGAAGAGAACCCGAGAGGGAGATCCAATCTCGGAGGGGCTCCTGCCCCTCCGATGCCATGGAGTACGTGGAGCATAGTGGGAATGCTCCACCCATCTAGGGGGATGCCAAGGAATAAGAAGAAGCAGGGGGCTCTATCGGTGGCGCAGGAGTACCACCGGGGCAAGGAGCATGATTGTGATCTACATCAACAAACTTGTCACCGTCAACACCAACTCTACCGCCTCTATATAGTGGTGTAACACCTCTTTTACCAATGTAACTCCCTACTTAAACATTGTTCTAAACACTACATACAATTTCCTAATGATATGCGACTATCCTATGATGTTTGAGTAGATCCATTTTGTCCTACGGGCAAATTGGTGAAATTGCTATGATTGGTTTAATTTGCTTGTGGATATGTTGATGTCCTCTGGTGCCCATCATATAAGCATGCGTGTGGATCACAACATAGGGTTAGTTGTATGTTTATAGGATTATGCATTGGAGGGCAAGAGTGACAGAATACTTCTTTCTAACATAGAAATTTATGCATACGGGATTGAAAGGGGACCAATATATATCTTAATGATATGGTTGGGTTTTGACTCAATCAATGTTAGTAGTTGCGGATGCTTTCTAATAGTTCCAATCATAAATGCATGGAAGTGGCCTCTCCCGCATAAAAACTTGCTATTGGTCTAGTAATATAATCAATTGCCTAGGGACAAATCCTTATCTTGTCTTACAAAAAGCATGCTACTACACTACTATATTTATTATCTTGCAATTATTTCTAGTTTTATTCTTGCAAAGTAACTCTAGTTTTATTATTGTTTTAGGTAAAGGAAACATTAATTGTGTGAAGAGTTGTATCGGTGGTCGATAGAACTTGAGGGAATATTAGTTCCACCCTTAGCTCCTCATTGTGCTTGTGGGTTATCAAGACCTTTTTCTCGCGCCGTTGCCGGGGAGCAATAGGGTGAGGTGAATATTCTCGTGTGTGCTTGTTTGCTTTATCACTAAGTAGTTGAGGGAAAATCATTAGATGAGCATTCTTATTATGTGCGAGACCGCTTATCTCAAAAAGGGAAACTTTTATGGCATCATATTAATACTTTGCTTTTCTATGCTTGGAATTTATGTGAAATATATGATTTTACTTATTGTTCTGAAGACCCTAAGAAACACCTTCCCTACCGATGTGAGTGTAGTGATAATGGAAACTTAGCTTCTTATGCTAAAGGTGTTTTATAGTTATTATGATGTTGAACAAATTGAAGAACTTGTTTCTTTTAAGGATCCTTCTGAAATTGCTTCTTTGATTGAAAAGTATGATGCTACACTTTACAAATCTGAAAAATTTGCCATACTTAAATATTGCTATGAATATTATGCTTCTAATGCTTATGTTAAACTATATATTGAGGACTCCTCTATTGTCCAAGAAGAGGCTAATATTTTGCAGGACTCTATGGAAGAAGATATTGATGAAACTGTGAGCCTATTGGATGAAAAAGATGACGAGGAGAGTGAAGAATAAAAGGAGGAAGTGCGGATTAGCTACCCGTTCCCACCTTCTAATGAGAGTAACTCTTCAACTCATATCCCTTCCTGATTAATGATACGTCCATTTTGCATCATGATTTCTTGTAACTTTTCCTTTGTTGTTGTCCATTATTCAAAATATTATGCAATTCTTATGCATTTTTCTCTCTGAATATGAAAGGAACATCACAATGAGGGAAATATCTCGAAACTGGGATTCTCGACCGGAAAACGGAAGAATAAGGAGAGAAATCACCAGACTCCAAATGACCTAAAATTTCACAAAGAATATGTTTGGAATATTTAAGAATTTATGGAACAAAAATACACCGCAGGAGGGCTGCCAGCTGGGCACATGCCAACAGGGCACGGCCCAGCACCTGTCCGCGCCCTAATGGCTTGTGGGGCCCCTGCTGGCCCTCCGACGTCCATATTCTCCTATATGGTGTGTTTTAACCTAGAAAAATCAGGAGATTACTTTCGGGACGAAGCATCGCCGTATCGAGGCGGAAACCTGGGCACATGCCCTTTTTCTCTCCTATAGTGCGATCCTGCTCGGGAAATTTCCCTCCGGGAGGAGGAGATCGAAGCCATCATCATCACCAACGCTTCCTCCTTCGTGGGAAAACGAATCTTCGTCAACATCAACACCAACACCATCTCATTTCCAACCCTAGTTCATCTCTTGTATTCGATATTTGTCTAAAAACCTCAGATTGGTACGTGTGGGTTGCTAGTAGTGTTGATTACATCTTGTAGTGGATGCATGTTGGATTAATTGGTGAAAGATATTATGTTCAGATCCTTTGTCACCATCATTATACCTCTCATCTTGAACATGTTGATGAGGTGTGAGTAGTTACTATTGTTCCTGAGGACATGGGATATGTCTTGTCACAAGTAATCATGTGAAATTGGCATTCGTTCGATATTTTGAAGATATGTATGTTGTTTTTTCTCTTAGTGGTGACATGTGAACGTCGACTACACGACACTTCACCATGTTATGGGCCTAAGGGAAGGCATTGTGGAGTAACAAGTAGATGATCGGTTGCGAGAGTGACGGAAGCTTAAACCCCAATTCTTGTGTTACTTCATAAGGGGATGATTTGGATCCACACGTTTGGTTTTATGGTTAGATTTATCTTAATTCTTCTTTCATAGCTGCGGATGCTTGCGCGAGGGGGTAACCATAAGTGGGTTGTATGTTCAAGTAAGAACAACACCTTAGCACCGGTCCACCCACATATCAAATTATCAAAGTAGCGAACACGAATCAATTCAACATGATAAACATGATGAGATAAAACTCCTCATGTGTCCTCGGGAGCACTTTCTTCATATAAGAACACCTCCTAGCATGTCCTTTGCTGTAAAAAGGATTGGGCTAGCTTGATGAACCTTACTTACTATTGTTACTTGTCACTTGTTACAAAATATCTTGCTGCAAAACTATCTACTACTATCACTAATAGCACTTGCGGAGAACACCTTGCTGAAAACTGCCTATCATTTCCTTCTGCTCCTCATTGGGTTCGACACTCTTACTTATCGAAAGACTACGATTGATCCCCTATACTTTTGGATCATCAAGACTCTTTTCTGGCGCCATTGTAGGGGAGTGAAGCACCTATGGTACGTGGAAATTGGTAAGGAAATGTTTTTGCTAAGTGTTGAAATTTACTGTTACTTGTTGCTATGGACGATCACCCTTTGAGTGGCTTGTTCGGGTATCTTCGCCTCGAAAGGAAGTGGAAAAGGTTTGTCCTCAACCTACTGAACCTAAATAGAATATTTATTATGAGATTCCTCCTGGTTTGTTAGAGAAACCGCTAGCTAGTCTTATGATGGTACAACTAATCCTGATTATCATTTAATATTTATCAATGAAGTTTGGGGACTCTTTAAGCTTGCATGTGTGGGGACCTCGACTTACGAGTCGAGATCGCCGAATGAACGTACTCAGTGATCCCAGAGATCAATGCTCACTAAACACACAACATACATACCATTTGATACAATAATTGACCATTGCGGTCAAGTCTTACATATATAGGGCCTTGAGGACCAACACAGCAAACTTAACCAATAGCGGAAATATTGGTCGAAAGCGTGAACCCATGCCATCAGACTTAACCTACTAACATTCTGACTGGGTAGCGTCCTAGCTCGCTGGAACATCACCAAGTTACTCTTCACCATATCCTAACATCTCATACCTGGTCAATGAAATAACCAGTGGCAAGCCAATTAGTACCTTGAACATACTCGCAAACAACCCATGATATGGATAATGCAGTTGGTATGGTAACAAGTGATATGCAGTATTGGTGGATAGCAGCTTAACTGTAAATAACCATGATCATAGATGGATGTGCATCATAAGCTAGATGGTATGTAGAAGAATAGGTTACAGATATCAACATATCTGTTATGGGTTGAACACTTCGGGTTCACCCGATATGCCAAGTCACCAAACTTGGTCATATCAACTCTTTCAGATAACGCCTTGAACACACACACACACACACTCACACTTGGTTTATGCGGAAACAATGGGACGTAGTTTAAGAAGCACCACCCAACCGTCCTTGACCGTGGACATGGCTATTCAAATAGTCCGACACTCTGCACAGGTTGTACGCAGTACCCACGAGATCCGGGAAACTTCCGTGTCATCCACGACTCGCAGTATATAACATACCGGAGGTAAGTACCCGATCAATGCCTTTTCGCTGACGATACTAGACAAAGAGATCCACTCGATTGGTACCCAGCCCACATGATGTACGTCTTACAAGCACCGACTCTGGACAGTATCATCCATGCGGGGACCAATGGTGTGCCCAAATCATTTAAAAACGGCATAGTCGCCCTACTGGCACGACCCCGTCACGAGAGTGACCACACATCACTCCCGCCACTAGTAATGTTGCTCTTTGCTAGCACCGACCAGAGTAATCAATAAAGCCCCATCCCATAAAGGGGTAACATGGTCGCACATGTAAGGTTGGGACGGTCGACACATCATAAATATAATCCCATTTTCGAAACCACTCACACCAAAATACACCTGGTGCACCACTTCTCCAAAAGTGGCCACCTAACTCATCATCACCCCCGAAAATAAGTGGCACCCGTTGGGGTTTTCATAAACCTTTAATTTTCCCATCATCATGCTCATGCTACTACTATGTTTAGCTCTACTTGTCAACATGGTATTAGCATGATCCTCATAGGTGGTAGGATCATACTCAAAATGCAAGTGCTCCGGGGGAGCCGTCGGTAACATCACATTGATGATTTACCAATACTTATGATCACATGCAACGGAAATATTTGCTTTACTAGCATGCAATATAACATATGCTCAGACATGGTGAAAGGGCTGCTTGCCTTGCTCACATAAGTCCCTGGGGTCTTCGACGTCTTCCGCTCCAACTCTTAGTACTCCGTCTACTCCATCAACTAACGTCGAAAACAACACAGTAAGCCATACAACAAGCAGAAACAATGTGCTATAAAAATAGAAGTTATATTTTTCTTGGACCTCTCTGGTCATAAGAAAAATACCCGAAGCTTGCTTTAGGAGATTTGGATCATCAGGGAATTTTGAATGGACGAAGGGAAGAATAGGTGATCCTTGAAGAAGCCTACGAAAAATATCATGATAAAAATGAGTGGAGGCACTCATTTACCAAAGTATAATTTTATAAATATTTAGGAAGTTGTTTCACTCGATTCAGAGTTGATATTAATATACTAGGGATTTTTCAACACTGGATAAATAGCAAAACGGAGATATTTATTTATTGCAACATAAATATGCCTCATAAAAATGTTGGCTATGGCTCCAAAAATTGGGCATGATATTAGAAGCATCTGGAATTTGGAATCACCCCATTTGGAGTGGATTTGAATCCTCTAGGATTTTCGAAAGGGGGGATAGAAGCACTCAAATATGTACTTAAATATAAATGTAGTATAAAAGTTGTTTGGAGTAAAAATGTGCAAAGCACACCTCTGGATAGATCTTGATTTTTGGGACCTGCAGAAATTTGAATCAAACAAACTGGTGTTCAGATTATTTTCGAGTGGAATTTTGAAGTTTTTGATAAAAGAAATAATGAAAAGAGGGTAACCCAGAGGCTATATTGCGCGGGCGGCGCTAGAGTGGGACTGGGCGGGCCTAGTGGCTCGGCCTCGTGCGCAGAAGGGCCACGTCAAAGGCGCCTTTGCTGGAGTGCGCCTTCCTCACTTGAAGGCACCCAGAGCCAGTGTTGTTTCCACTTAACTTGACCGGCGGCCTCAGCAGGCCGGTCTAGAGACCGACCAATGGGGTAGCCGGCCCCACTGGCAGGTTCATCCCCTTCCTCGCGTCGCGCTCACTTGAGGGAAGGGGAGCCATGGCCGAGCGCTCTCGGTGCCAGCTCCGATGACACTGGGCGTCTTCGGTGAGGCCAGGCTCACCGACGTGCTCGGGCGGCCATGCCACATCCAATTGGGCCCTAAGCGCTGGCAGGGAGGGGTTGCAGCAGCGTCGGCTAGGGCTGGCCGTAGGGTTTTCCGTCGGCCGTCGTGGCTCCGTATATACGGTATCCAAGAGGGAAAACGGCGATTGCGGGGCTTTAAAGAGGAAGAGGGGGATGCTCCACGCCAACCAGAGGGAGAGGAGGAGCTTGTATTTGGGCAAGCTGAATCAGGTGCCTCGCGACCATGGGAGGAGGAGGCGATCTAGGGAACTCCCAGGGGAGGTTCCGAGGGTGGCTAGGAGGGAAGAGGGACTCGGGGAGAGCAAGAGAGGGCTCGGGGCGAGGTATAGCACAAAGGCTACGAGGGGGGCTCAGATCTGCCTCTGGTGCTCACTGGCACGGCCGACACACGCGGCCAGAGCAGCTTGGAGTGTTCCTGACGTTGTGGAGGGGTCAAAGTATGCTCTACGGCGCTCTGGTAGATGCTCCCCTCATTGGACCCAAGATGCAGCTAGAGCCCAAGGTGTAAAGGACCGTTTCAGCATGCCAGGGAGGTGGTCACCACCCCTTTTATGTGTCCAAAGCCACCCCTGGACATAGCAATGTGTCAAACATGCAAGGCATGTGTGCCACGACACACTAGTGGAGTTTGGACCAAAGTGGAGCTGCTTAGGTGGGGTGTTGGCTGAGGTTTAGTTTGCAGCGGCAAACTTAGGGCTAGGATTGAGGGTGCTTAATGGTGTGATCTCAGGATGGAACCTTGTCTAGCATGCTTGTCTATGCAAGGACTGCAATACTGCCAAGTTTGAGCTCAAGCAGAGGAGGGTAGATTGTACTTGTTGTACAAGGCTACATTTCAGCCAAAATTCAACTTGTATATGTGATGCTCATTTTCCCCACATGAGCATGCCATAAGTTGGTTTGAAATGATGCCATGGGATTCTAGGAACCCTCTGGAAAAAGATGGGGGCATTAGCTTAAGCACAGGAGGGTCAAGAGGGGTAAAATTGGTGATCCAAGGGTAAAAGTGATAGGTAGTTACATGGAGCCTCTCTCCAATAATTGACCAGAGGTCATGGAAATGCTACTTGAGGTAAAGTGTAACTATATGAAGCTGTGGTAGAAAGTTGATGTTAAGGGTAAAAGTGGGAGGGGCCAAGGTAGCCATTAAAATGAGTGCACACAAGGTGTTTGATGAGTGTGAGGGCAACCATACAGACTTCAGTGGATATGAAACTTAAGATGATCAAATAATAGATGAAAACAAGCTTGGACACCAAATTTGGGATTTGGTGGAGAAGGTTTCTAATGTAGACTTGGAAAATCCATGAAATGGGCAGAAATGGCCTTCTACTTACAAAGCTATTCAAATTATTTCCCACAAATCCAATATTTTGTGTGGGGCATTATTTGAGCATTAAGGCATGCCCAAAAAGTTTGGGGTCAATTGGAGAAAGTTTATAATGTAAAGTTTCCCAAAGTCAGAAATCAACATAGAGGGTTTTCAGGGGCTTGGGACAAGTTCTTCTATTCTCCTTGATTCACCACTTGGTGTGAATGCATTATTGGAGTATGATAACGTGTCCACCAAATTTGAGCACAATTGGAGACACTTGGCAATGTAGACTTGCTCAAATTTCGATCTACACTGATAGGGTTTTAGAATAATTAGGGAAATCAAATCAACTTGGATAGAGATGAAACTTTGGAAGATCATCACATATATCATATGTGACATGCTAGAATTTTACTCGAATTAATTGAGAATATTTCTTATATAAATATTCCAAAAGCATGAAATAGGCAGGAAGGGTTTTAAAGGGGTTTGGCCAATATTTTCAACATGACCATGTGTTGTTGAAACTCATATATATGGAATATATATGACCACTCAGTTTCCCTAATTTTTCTTAAATATTTTGAAAGCAATAAAAATAACTTTCCTTCATAAGAGACCATTTCTGGCCTCACAGGAAGGCATTTAAAGAAAATAGTAAAATAGCCTTTAAAATAATAATATTGTGATTTTGGGAAGTCATTTTGATAATGGGTTTTGAATAAAATAATAGGTGCAAAATAAATTCCCTAATATGAGGACTTGTAGCTCAAATCTCATCTCACGGGTTTTGAAAGCTTAATTCAAAAAAATGCTTTTTGGTGAAAATAATATTTGGTAAAAATAGTTTCTCGTCCTAAACACATGGCATGATCATTAGGCACGAGTTTTGGGCTAAGGAGGTGAGTGTGGGGAGTAACAAGAATTATTGAGAATCAAACACAAGCATACCAGCAATCAAGCAAACAAGAGTCACTTCAAGCATCACAAGCATTCACAAAAAAATTAATTGGTCCTAATTTTTAAATAAGTTAATTAGACAGAAAAGCTAAACACAGGGTGTTATAGACCTTACCCCCTTAAGAAAATCCGGTCCCCTAGATTTGCTTAGGTGACTACAAGGGCCTGCTTCTGCTATGCTGCTTCACGACCACGTTGGAGGAAGGGAAAAATTGCAATTCCCGGTTGTGCTAATCATACCCGGTGCTTGGCACCTACTCCGGCTGACAGGTGGGCCTAGGGGCCACTGTCAGCATCTTCTTCTTCCTCTGATTCTTCTTCCATTGGTGAGTCCCTGGTGCTGCCTCCACTTGTGGTGCTTAGGGGCGTAGGGTGTCCGGGGCCGCCCTACGGTGTTGCGCAGTGAGCCAGGTGTCGGCATAGCGAGCATTCACCTTGCGGGCATGCGCCTATCGGCACTTCTTTGGGATTCCCAACAAGCACCGACGACCGAGTGGTGAGCGGGGCTGGTGGTCTGGCCAGTGGCTCATCGTGCCTGGCTATAAATTGGCCAGGGAGTCCTTCTCGTTCTCTCACCCGGCCTCATTCCTTGTTGCTGCTCCGGTCCTCTTCCTCCTTCTTCTTATCCTTGCAGGTGCTCGAGGAGAGACTGCAATGGCGTACGTGACCTCGGGGTGGCTCATAATCCTCTTGTTCGGAGTGGTGGCGATGCTGGTCGGGGTCTCGACGCTGTACTGCGCGATCATCCATGATGATTGTCATGATGCTGTTGCCAGAACAGCGGCTCTCCGTGGCGGCAGGGCTCATAACGTCTAGGCAACTACTCACTGTACGTGTGGTGCTAGTGTGTTAGCGGTCTTCCATGAAATAAATACGTAGGCGGGTTTCTTCCCACGAAGGAACTGAGGTATGCCATAGTGGCAATCGGTTAAGTGTTAATGTGTGTGTGGTCGTGAACGTTGTTGTGGTCCAGGTGGATGTTGCTTCCGGTGCGTCTGTCCCTGCTGGTCTTATAGTCTTGCACGTCGTAGTTGGCGTAGTTGACATAGGAGTTGCAATAAATTTGTTGCTTCTTCTCCGTTGTCATGGCTCCTTGATCATGTCGATGCTTCACCATGCTTGTGGGGAATTGTCTTCAGTTGCTAGAGGGTTGCAATGCCTCGCTCTCGAGAGGCATTGCGATCTGCGGAGTCTGCGGCTCATACAAACAGGACTAAGGTGTTCATCCTCTTATTGGGCGATTAAGTATCTCATCCATGAGGACAACAACATATCTTCCCAAGCATCACATAAGCACAATGCTCATGAGATAGGTGAGGAGAACGGGGACTTGCTATCGGCGGTTGCTGGCCGAGGGGTTTGTGATCCAACATGTCCTAGTCCTTCATGTCCATGTTCGTCATAGACACGATGGGTGGTGGTCGGGCAGAGTACTGGCCATATTCCAATGACTTAGAGTCGTTTTCTATGGTCGTAATCCGACTTCCTTATGACTTGGTGAAGCTTTAGGGTCTCAAGGAACTTAGGATGTGGGTGAACAGTTATCATTTTTGTCCTTAAGCACATTCCATAGATGTCAATAGTCTGACCTATTGCTCTGGATAAAATCACTCTATTTATCAAAGGCACCAACTCCCATAAGTCAACTCCATACCACTCATGCTTATCAACTCCGACGTCTGAGGGAAGACCCTAACCTAAATCTCATAGGATTATTATAACTACGTTACTCATGCACCTCTATGTAAAAAATCCTCGGAAGACCGTACAAGCTTCTAAGCTTCAACTCAGATGCCACCAATCCAAGTGCTCAGCTAGGTCATCCAATAGGCAGGGTACTACATTTCTATATTAAGGAAACACATAGTACACCAATCCAAGATCTGGTATCCTTCCTACGAATCCGATCAAGTGGTCCATCAATCCGGTCGATCATCACTCGACCCATTACTCCTACAATCCAATATGGATGGGGTTCTACAGGATCACTTAGAGTCCTCATACATCACATATTACCACAAGGATTACGTCATAGTGTATCCACCAACTTCCAATATCATGGCCGACAAATCTCCAAGGCCATACTTATGCAGATTTGTAAGTCATTTCCACAACTCCAATTACTACTACGTGTTATCCACCAAGAAACATGGTATCATGATCGAGATCATCGGGCTAAATACAATTTACTGCGAACCATGTGGTCTTTGTCATCATCGATACCCTATTGAGATTACCTATTTAAATCCAAGTCCAATAAGAACTCTTACTCGACACTCAAGGTCATTATGGTAAAATCATCAAATCACGTCAACTACTTGATAAAGTCAATTATACCACCAAGAATTATTGCTCGCGATCATAATCGTCCTACCGAATCCAAATTTACTCCAGGAACATGTAGGTTACACTACTATCAATTTGTTCCACCGAGTTCACCTACCGAATCCAAATCCTACCGAGTTCACCGAGTTCACTTACGATCCTCCAAGATAGTCTAGCTATATCCTCAAGACTACTATCATCATCACAGCAACCTTAGTCTAATACTCTTATATCCGAGAACGGTCCTTCTTATGGCATCAGGGTTATGGTGCTAGCTTAAGAATGAGGGATACTCGTTCACCGTGATCACTTGTTCCTTAAAGAACCCGGTGCTACTGAGGGGTTTATCAGGGCTCGACGGGTCTTCTGGCGAATCCGTGTATTCGACACGTGACCAGAAATTTGAGCCGGAAAGGCTTGTGGAGGTTAGGCCAGGCTAGAGAGGGTTTCCGGTCTTGAGGGAAAGCATCACTTCTACACGTCACGTCTGGCGGAGCACATCATAGTTAGCGTCTTCGGTGTCGGTTGTCCGTTGAAGTGGATCCCTGGTGCATCTTGTCTTGCTGGTCTTTAGTTGTCGAGAGGGGTGAGAGAGATGGAGAGAGTGGTAGCATAGAAGAGAGTTCCTAAGGGGTGCTATAGTGCAGGTGTAATCAAACAAGTGTTAGGAAGTCAATTCAAGCATCAAGATGAGGCAAGTGATAAAACCACATGCTTGTTGCCTAGAGAAAAAGTGTGACTCATATCAAAGAACAAACAACAAAAACAAGCAACACACAACATGGTTCCATCCGAACCATTTCACGGACTCGACTTCGTATAAGGGATTTACGACTCCTCCTACCCTAGGGGTTCTCGGACTCGACAGTCGTGCTTGCTTCATGTCCCGAAGAGGGTCTGCTTAGTCCTCTGGATCTTCTAATGGTGTTGCGATGTCTCTTGTTGTTGATTGCCGAAGCGACTCGGGTTGAGTCGAAAGGATTATTGATGACTTCCCGTGTGGTGAGTTGCCGACGAAGGTGGTTCCTCATGGATGTCGTTGACAGGATCTTCTATTGTCTTTATAATCTTTCCATTGTCTTCTTGCCCTTCAAGGCGTTGGGAGTTCTAAGCGGACGACCTCCATGCAATGATGTTAGCAAGGCATGATAGAGTTGTGACCCATCAGTCATGTTGATCGCGATATCGACACCTAGAGCGTGGGATAAAGAGAACCGTTTTCCTGCTCACTAGGGTGAGGCGGACCAAATGGCGAGGTTCTCCTCCACCGGTGGTGGTCGACACAACCTTAATGTTGACGGGATCGCTCTATTAGCGATGTAGTTCATGGCCTTGCATATATTACGTCCTGCTAATCGTAGGTGAAGGTGGCATTACCCCGGAACAGTGCCGAGGGTGTCGCCATCTTCTCGGCCTCGATGTCCTGGTTCCTCATGGAGGTACTTCTGTTGGTGTCGTCTGGTCCTAGCGTTGTCATCCTCATCCTTTAGTACATGGGTGGTCGTTTGGAAAGGTTGCTTCCTTCCGAGTTACCCACGAGGATTTTTGGTAATCCCGTGGTCAGGCATAAGGGTGCTAGCAACCATTTGCAAGTTTTGAAAAAGTAGACAAGAAGTGTAAGAGAATATGGTCGAAAGAGTTAAGGCAATAACCTTGGTTCTCTTGAAAATTTAGGAGAGGCGAGAAAGGTACATGTTTTGCAAGTACTTTTAAAATCTCTGGAAAGCAGCTTTATCCTAACTAATGTTCGAGCTAACTAAGGGCTTCCTACAGTTAGGATGGCTCGGATACCAGCTCTGTGGGGACTCCGACTTACGAGTCGAGATTGCCGAATGAACGTGCTCAATGATCCCAGAGATCAATGCTCACCAAACACACATAAACTGAATAACAATAGTCTTACATCCATACATACCATTTTGATACAATAAATGACCATTGCGGTCAAGTCTTACATATATAGGGCCTTGAGGGCCAACACATCAAACTTAACCAATAGAGGAAATATTGGTCGAAAGCGTGAACCCATGCCATCAGCCTTAACCTACAGGCATTCTGACTGGAAAGCGTCCTAGCTCGCAGGAACATCACCAAGTTACTCTCCACCATATCCTGACCTCTCATACCTGGTCAATGAAATAACCAGTGGCAAGCCAATGAGTACTTTGAATGTACTCGCAAACAGCCCATGATACGGATAATGCAGTTGGTATGGTAACAAGTAATATGCAGTATTGGTGGATAGTAGCTTATCTGTAAATAAACATGATCATAGATGGATGTGCATCATAAGCTAGATGGTATGTAGAAGAACAGGTTACAGATATCAACATATCTGTTATGGGCTAAACACTTCGAGTTCACCCGATATGCCAAGTCACCAAACTTGGTCATATCAACTCTTTCAGATAACTCCTTGAACACACACACGCACACTCACACTTTGGTTATGCGGAAACGATTGGACGTAGTTTAAGCAACACCACCCAACTGTCCTTGACCGTGGACACGACTATTCGAATAGTTTGACACTCTGAAGAGGTTGTACGTTGTACCCACGAGATCTGTGAAACTTCCGTGTGATCCATGACTCGCGGTATATAACATACCCGAGGTAAGTACCCGATTAATGCCTTTCCCCTAACGATACTAGACAAAGAGATCCACTCGATTGGTACCCAGCCCACATGATGTACGTCTTACGAGCACCGACTCTGGACAGTATCATCCATGCGGGGAACAACGGTGTGCCCGGAACACGTAAAAACGGCATAGTCGCCCTACCTGGCACGACCCCGTCATGAGAGTGACCACACATCACTCTTGTCACTAGTAATTAATGTGGCTCTTTGCTAGCACCGACCAGAGTAATCAACAAAGCCCCATCCCATAAAGGAGTAACGTGCTCGCACATGTAAGATTGGGACTATCGACTGATGACGAGATGATGTATACACTTCTCGCACCTTGTTGGTTACCCCAAGTGGAAGGTTGCGATCTAGTCAGCAGCACGTTTTCCCTCACACAGGAACTGTAAGGTTTATCGAACCAGGAGGACTCCTAGGATTAGCAAGTAGGTGTCTTCCACCCTGCCGCTAGCAGAAGATGTGGACCTGCACACACACAAATAACTTTTCTCCCAACGAGTACATATAGGTTGTCAATCTCTCCGGCCTTGTAGTTTGCAAAGGATCAAAACACAAGCGGGAAGGTAATAGTGATTGCAACGGAAAAGTAAATGAAATCGGTAAATGATGGAGGTGTAAACAATGATGGTGATATGGACCGGAGTCTCATGATGTTCACTAGTGATGTCTCTCTCCCAAAAGACAATAAACAACTATGCTTGGGTAAACAAATCATAGTTGGGCAATTAACCGAATTAGGAATGCACTACAATGCTAATTATGCTACTTGATAGTTAGAGGTTCAATAGTATTGGGCAGTACGCCAAGACAAGTAGACCGTTTATTCATCAGCATCTACTTACTAGTCATCCACTTTGAGATATCTATCCATAACATCTCGCCGGTATTAAGTTGCAAGCCCCACCCAAAGTGTAAACTAAAAACAACGGACAACTGCATTAACGAACTATGCGTAAGGTAAACAATCCTTGCAACTGTGGTCACAAGCACCGTTGTTTTCTCCCTGGTGGCAAAATCACATCCCCTAGTCTCATGTTTCTGTCACTCAAGCTAGACATCGAGGGGCATGAACCCACAATCGTACATAACACTCCCTCTTGGAGTTACAATCTACTACTCGGCTAAAGCAATAAATAGCAACGGATAACATGCATGAATCACTAAGGAACATAATATAAAAGTATAATCAAATATATAACTCATAACAATCTGAACATAATCACATAATCCATCGGATCCCAACAAACCGAGCATAACAATAGCAAGAGAATTACATAGATGCCTTGATCATGTAGGGAAGCTCACAAGGACTAACCATTGAAGCACAAGATTGGAGAGAAGACATCACATAACTACTGGTCATGTACTCATGGTCCAAGGAGGACAACTCACGGCACGTACGGGAAGCTTCCATGGCGGTGGAGAAGCTCCCACGGGTCAATCCTCCCTCCAGGAGGGTGCCGGCAAGAGGTCTCCTAACGCTCCCGATCTCAGAAGCGCTGCGGCAGCGGAACGATGGAGAAATTCGTGATTCTGGAAGGTGTGGAAGGGTTTCCTCTTGGGACTCTAAATATAGGCCAAAGGAGGGCATCGGAGGAGGTGGGGCCCACCCAGGCGGCCTCCTGACGCGGCCTAGGGCCTGGCCGTGCCAGCAGGTCGCCTGGGCACCCCCTGGCCCCCCTCTGGCCCATCTTCGGCGATCCGGAAGCTTCTGTTTCGCTAAGTTTTTATATTTTTTCCTGGAATTTTTCGGGCTTCCGAAAATTGGGTAAAAGCCCCTGCAAAATAGTCATCAGCAGATAGAAACTGGCACTGGGTGCACTTACTTAATAGGTTAGTCCAAATATGTGTAAAATGATATAAAAGTGTAGCAAAATAGATAACAATGTCACCAAAAGATCATGGAACGATCAGAAATTATAGATACGTTTGGGACGTAATAACATCCCCAAGCATAATTTCTGCTCATCCTCGAGTAGATAAATGATAACATAATAATTTCTGTGGTGACATGCTAACACACATATAAGATCTTCAAAGTAAAGCAAGTGAGATATGCAATTCAAGTCAAGCTAATAACAGGCAAGATTCTATATCTAGTATTGAGTTTAGCAAAGTAGGAACATAAAGGTGCAAGAGCTCTCGCTGTCTGTGACTCGAATGTCTCCAAATGGTGTTTGCGTGCAAGAAGTGTAAGATGGGTTGAGATCATAAAATATATTTTTAATTGAGAACTCAATATACTAAAATTTTACACTTGGTCTCCTTCGAAATCTTATTTTGACTCATCCCCAGACCACTAGTGAGGCACTAGTCAAAATGATCCTCTCCCTTTCGATTTTGATAACTCATGCAATGGATGAGTGTAAGCAAGATATGTTGGAACTTAGGATGGAAAATAGAATAATGATGGGGAAGGAAGGCAAAAAGGTGTGAAAACCTCACATCAATGAGGACAACCATAGGCGAGAGAAAGCCAAATGATAGATATGATATGCGGAGTAGGGATTGCCATGTAACGGATGCACATATGAGCTAAGGTAAGCTCTCCAATGGAACTAGTGGGGGTGCATCCAACTTTTTTGCTCATGAAGAACTAGATCTCATCTGAGGAGGCTCATCATTGTAATATGCAAACCAAGTTCTATAGTGTAAGGGTCCCCACATAGTTATGCATGAATGATAATCTCTATGTAATACCAATATAGCAATGGAGTACGAGTGTGGATCTTCAAAAGGAATAGTAGTGTTGCCCCCTTCTCTCTTTTTATTTTTATCTCTCATTTGTCCTCTTTGGGATCTTTTGTTTATCCTCTTTGGGATATTTTCCTCACTTAAGGGCAACACTCTATGTTTTACAAGAATAAAAATAAGATCATCACACTTTATAAGAAGTACTCAATATAAAGACAAGTGAAAACTATCATGATGTATGCAAATGTATGCCTCTGCCGGTGTAGCAAGATACGCAATGATACTAGCGTGTCATGTAGAAATAATTGGAGCAAGGCCCAACTATCATTCAGCTCTATGATCAAAGAAAAGAATGTATGACATGAAGATCAAGTCATGAGATGGTGGATGTTGCATGGCAATGTATCTCGGAAAGGCTATGGAAATGTCTTAATAGGTAGGTATGGTGGCTGTTTTGAGGAAACATATAATGAGGCTTATGTGACAGAGCGTATCATGTCATTGGTTTGGATGCACCGGCGGAGTTTGCACTAAGTCTCAATGTGAGAAAGGGCAATGCATGATACCGAAGAGGCTAGCAAAATATGGATGGTGGAAGTGCCAACAATCGAATACTCACATTAGTCTGGGGAACTCATACACTTATTATCGGTAACTCTCTATCTAGTTAGGAAATTCACAAAGAGACAAGTACCCCGAGGAGGAGTGTTTGGGGGTTTGGTTATCCTTGCGCATCCTCGACTCATGGTAACGTGAGGGTACTCTATATATTCCAACCCCTCCAGAGGTTAGCGGTCAATTTAGTAGCTAGAGATCTCAACTAATTTAGTTTTTGAAAACACATGGATTTCCCAAAATATGACACCTATCACTAATAGGCATAAGCTCTTGGCACCAATAGTCCAAACATTACTCAAATCAATACCTCAAAACTATTGCAAGTTACTACTATACTTAAGTAGCAACCTCAGTTACCTACTCATGCAAGACACACAACTCAGTGCAACAAGCCAACTCTCTAAACAAGATAAGCATGATAACTCAAGAGAGTTCCAAAAGCAACCTAAATAAAATCTCTTAAAAAGATATAGCATGAAAAATAAGAGCTCGGCATGACAGTAGCTAAGAAAAGATAAAGAACACACAAAAAGGATAAGCATGAAAACTTATGTTGTGTTCTAGAGTGGAATGGAGCATGTTTCTCTTCCAAACAAGGTAGGCTTGGTTCCGACTTGTTACGTACAGCAAACAAAACTAAAACAAACTACAAAGTATAGAGCGCGACACTCCAAGCATAGCACATAACATATGAAGTGATAAAAATATGGCATGGCGATGGACGAACTGATGATTGTTGATAGAGAAGGGGATGCACGGGGGCATCCCCAAGCTTAGACGCTTGAGTCTCCTTAAATATTTCTTGGGGTGCATAGGGGCATCCCCAAGCTTGAGCGCTTGACACTCATGTATCTTCTTTCATCATCTCCCATCGCATACTTGAAAACTCCCTTCATAGGAAACTCGTCAAAAGCTGATTAGAGTGGTTAGTACCCTTAATAAAATAATTCATTACCTGCTGGAAATAAAGATATTCATGAAAAGCTACTGCTTCTCATGATTGCCAACAGGTTTTTGCAAACAAAAAGTAAGCTTAGGATTAGCAAAACAATGAAAATGCAAAACATGGCAGAATCTGTAAAAAACAGAACACCAGGTAGTAAATAATTTATCCGGGGCACTTGTGCAACTCCAATCAAAAAACTCAGAAAAGATGCCAGAAATGCAATTATATAGAGCATGTTGTCAAACAAATTAAGATCAAAAAGATGACCTGGTGATTTTTGGCGAATTTATCCGTCAAGCAGACAGAATCTGTTTCTCGACAACATGTCACAATTTTTGAACTTCCCTTCAATCGGAGGCTAAAACTTGGCACAATGCTTGAAAATAAAGATACAATGATGTTGCTACAGTAGTAACAAGCATCAGGACCACTAAAACTGAAAGTAAAACCTCAAAGTAAAGATAACAAGGGTTGTCTCCCTAGAGCTCTTTCTTTATAGCCATAAAGATAAGCTTAAGATTTTAATGATGCTCTCGTAGGAATATGAGTTGTAGAACAAAAGAGAGCATCAAGAAGCAAATACCAAACACATTTAAGTCTAACATGCTTCATATCCATAGGAATATTGCAATAGAATAACTCATTGAAGCACAAGGCAATAAGCATAGGAAGGCAAAACAAGTGCAGCTTCAAAACCTTCAACATAAAGAGAGGGAACTTGATATTATTAAAATGTCTATAAACATATGTTCCCTTCTCATAATAATTTTCAGTTGGATCATGAATAAACTCAACAATATAACTACCACATAAGGTATTATTTCCATGATCCACATGCAAAAAGGTACTCTTACTCTCCACATAAGCATAATCTTTGGGGAGCTCATGGTTAGGACATTTTAGCATTAAAGTTTTCAGTCTCCCCCAAGCTTCAGCTATGCTCTCTCCGTCACGAGGATAGAAATTATAAACATAATTCCTATTCTCATGGACTTCACGAAGAGGATAAAACTTGGAGTAAAATAGAGACCGAATCTCTTCCCAATCCCGTAGGTGAGAATCATCTAGTAGCCTATAACATTCCAATGATTTTCCTTTCAGTGACAAGGCAAATAATTTCCTCATGACTCCATCTCTTGTCAAACCTGAAATATTAAACAACTCACAAAGTTCTGTAAGTTTCAACAAATGAATACTAGGATTGACTGTTCCATCTCTTGCATAACAATCATTCTTAATTATTTCTATTATCCCAAGTGGTATTTTGAAGGATACATTTAGTAGGTGGAGGAGACTTCTCTACCACGGGTGTTGTAAAGCGGCCTTCCCCAAGCAGCAAACTAAGAGTGAAGTTTTCCATAAGCCTAACTAGTCATGCCAATCATGAAAAGCAAACTACCAAGACTAAAAAGCAAAGGTAAAAGATAGCATGCAACTCCCCTATCTTGAAGACTGGAGTCCCCGGCAACGGCGCCAGAAAACTTTGCTTGATGACCAGATGGTGTATATACTTCTCGCTTCTCGTTGGTTACTCCAAGTGGAAAGTTGAGATGTATTCAGCAGAAAGTTTTCCCTCACACGGAAACTGTAAGGTTTATCGAACCAGCAGGACTGCTAGGATCAACAAGTAGGTGTCTTCCACCCTACCGCTAGCAGAAGGCTTGAACCTACACACACACAAATAACTTTGCTTCCAACGAGTACAGAGAGGTTATCAATCTCTCCAGCCTTGTAGTTTGCAGAGGATCAAAACACAAGTGGGAAGGTAATAGTGATTGCATCGAAAAGTAAATGAAAGCGATAAACTATGGAGGTGTAAACAATGATGCTGATATGGACAGGAGTCACATGATGTTCACTATTGATGTCTCTCTCCCAAAAGACGATAAACAACTATGCTTGGGTAAACAGATCACAATTGGGCAATTGACAGAATTATGAACGCACCGCAATGCTAATTATGCTACTTCATAGTTAGAGGTTCAATAGTAATGGGCAGTATGCCAAGAGAAGTAAACCGTTTATTCATCAGCATCTACTTACTAATCATACACCTTGAGATATCTATCCAGAACATCTTGCCGGTTTTAAGTTGTGAGCCCCACCCAAAGTGTAAACTCAAAGCAACGGACAACTGCGTTAACAAACTATGCGTAAGGTAAACAATCCTTGCAACTGTGATCACAAGCACTGTTGATTTCTCCCTGGTGGCAACAGCACATCCCCTAGTCTCATGTTTCTGTCACTCAAGCTAGACGTCGAGGGGCATGAACCCACAATCATGCATAACGCTCCCTCTTGGAGTTATAATCTACTACTCGGACAAAGCAATAAATAGCAATGGAGAACATGCATGAATCACTTAGGAACATAATATAAAAGGATAATCAAATATATAAGTCATAACAATCCGAACATAATCTCAAAATCCATTGGATCCCAACAAACCGAGCATAAAAATAGCAAGACAGTTACATAGATGCCTTGATCATGTAGGGCAGCTCACAAGCACTAACCATTGAAGCACAAGATTGGAGAGAAGATATCACATAGCTACAGGTCATGGACTCATGGTCCAAGGAGGACTACTCACGGCATGTACGGGAAGCGTCCAGGGTGGTGGAGAAGCTCCCGGAGGTCAATCCTCCCTCCGGGAGGGTGCCGAGAAGAGGTCTAAATATAGGCCAAAGGAGGTCACCAGAGGAGGTGGGGCCCACCCAGGAGGCCTTTTGGCGCGGCCTAGGGCCTGGCCGCGCCAGCAGGTCGCCTGGGCAGCCCCTGGCCCCCCTCTGGCCCATCTTCGGTGATCCGGAAGCTTCTGTTTCGCTGATTTTTTATATTTCTTTCGTGGAATTTTTCGGGCTTTGGAAAATTGGTAAAAGCCCCTGCAAAATAGTCATCAGCAGTCAGAAACTGGCACAGGGTGCATTGAGTTAATAGGTTAGTCCAAATATGTGTAAAATGATATAAAAATGTAGCAAAACATATAACAATGTCACCCAAAAGATCATGGAACAAGCAGGAATTATGGATACGTTTGGGTCGTATCATCGACACATCATAAATCTAATCCCATTTCCGAAACCACTCACACCAAAATACACCCGGTGCACCACTTCTCCAAAAGTGGCCACCTAACTCATCATCACCTTCGGGCATTAGTGGCACCCGTCAGGGTTTTCATAAACCTTTGATTTTACCAACATCATGCTCATGCTACTACTATGCTTAGCCATAATTGTCAACATGGTATTAGTGTGATCCTCATAGGTGGTAGGATCATGCTCAAAATACAAGTGCTCCGGAGGAGCCATCGGTAACATCACATCGATGATTTGCCAATGCTTATGATCACATGCAACGAAACTATTTGCTTTACTAGAATACAATATAACGTATGCTCAAACATGGTCAAAGGGCTGCTTTCCTTGCTCAGATAAGTCCTCGGGGTCTTCGAGGTCTTCCGCTCCAACTCCGAGTACTCCATCTACTCCGTCAACTATGGTCGGAAAAAACATAGTAAGCCATACAACAAGCAGAAACAATGTGCTATAAAAATGGAAGTTATATTTTTCTTGGACCTCTCTGGTCATAAGAAAAATACGTGAAGCTTGCTATAGGAGATTTGGATCATCAGGGAATTTTGAATGGACGAAGGGAAGAATAGGTGATCCTTGAAGAAGCCTATAGAAAATATCATTATAAAATGAGTGGAGGCACTCATTTAGCACAGTATAATTTTAGAAATATTTAGGAAGTTGCTTCACTCGATTCGGAGTTGATATGAATATACTAAAGATTTTTCAACACCGGATAAATAGCAAAAGGGAGCTATTTATTTATTACAACACAATTATGCCTAATAAAAATGTTGGTTATGGCTCCAAAAATAGGGCATGATATTAGAAGGCTGTGGGATTTGGAATTACTCCATTTGGAGTGGATTTGAATCCTCTAGGATTTTTGAAAGGGTGGCTAGAAGCCCTCAAATCTATATTTAAATATAAATATAGTATAAAAGTTGTTTGCAAAAATGTGCAAAGCACACCTTTGGATAGATCTTGATTTTTGGCACGTGCAGAAATTTGAATCAACCAAATTGGAGTTCAAATGTTTTTCAACTGGAATTTTGAAGTTTTTATAAAAGAAATAATGAAAAGAGGGTAACCCAGAGGTTATATTGCGCGAGCGGTGCTAGAGAGGGACCGGGCCGACCCAGTGGCTCGGCCTGGCGTGTAGAAGGGCCACGTCGAAGGCGCCTTTGCTGGAGTGCGCCTTCCGCACTCGAAGGCGCCCAGAGCTAGTGTGGTATCCACTTAACCCGACCTGCGGGCCGAGCAGGGTGGTCCAGAGACTGACCAGTGGGCTAACCGGCCCCACTGGCAGGTTCCTCCCCTTCCTCGCGCCGCGCTCATTTGAGGGAAGGGGAGCCATGGCCGAGCACTCTCGGTGCCAGCTCCACGACACTGGTCGTCTCTAGTGAGGCTAGGCACACCGACAGGCTCGGGCGACCGTGCCGCATCCAACAGGGCCCTAAACGCCGACGGGGAGGGGCTCTAGCGGCGTCGGCTAAGGCTGGCCGCAGGGTTTTCCGTCGGTTGTCGTGGCTCCGTGCACACGGTGTCCTAGAGGGAAAACGGCGGCGACACAGTTTGAAGGAGGAATAGGGGGATGCTCCACGCCAACCAGAGGGAGAGGAGGAGCTCGGGGAAGCTCGTATTCGGGAGAGCCGAATTAGTGGCCTCGCGGCCATGGGAGGAGGAGGCGAGCTAGGGAGATCGAAGGGGAGGCTCCGAGGGTGGCTAGGAGGAAGCAGTGACTCGGGGAGAGCAAGAGAGGGCTCGGGGCGAGGTATAGCAGAAGGGCTATGAGGGGGAACTCTGATACGCCTGTGGTGCTCACTGGCATGACCGGCACATGCGGCCTGAGCAGCTTAGAGTCTTCCTGGCATCATGGAGAGGTCAAAGGATGCTCCGCGGCACTCTCGGAAACACTCCCCTCGCTTGACCCGAGCTCCAGCTAGAGCCCAAGGTGTAGAGCACCGTTTCAGCATGCCAGGGAGGTGGTCACCACACCTTCTATGTGTCCAAAGCCACCCCTGGCCATAGCAAGGTGTCCAACATGCAAGGCATGTGTGCCACAACACACTGGTGGATTTTGGACGAAAGCGGAGCTGCTTAGTGGGGTTTTGAGTGTGGTTTAGTTTGCAGCAGCAAACTTAGGGCTAGGATTGAGGGTGCTGAATGGAGTGATCTCAGGACGGAACCTTGTCTAGCATTCTTGTCTATGCAAGTACTACAACATTGCCAAGTTTGAGCTCAAGCAGAGGAGGGTAGTTAGTACTTGATGTACAAGGCTACATTTCAGCCAGAATTCAACTTGTAGATGTGCTGCTCATTTCCCCCACATGAGCATGCAATAACTTGGTTTGAAATTATTCCTTGGGATGCTAGGAACCGTGTGGAAAAATATGGGTGCATGAGCTTAAGCAGAGGTGGGGCAAGAGGGGTAAAAATGGTGATCCAAGGGTAATAGTGAGAGGAAGTTACATAGAGCCTCTCTCCAATAATTGACCAGACGTCATGGAAATGCTACTTGAGGTAAAATGTAACTATATGAAGCTGTGGTAGAAAGTTGAGGTCAAGGGTAAAAGTGGGAGGGGCCAAGGTAGTCATTAAAGTGAGTGCACACAAGGTGTTTGATGAGTGTAAGGGCAACCTTATGGACATCAATGGATATGAAACTTAACAGGATCAAATAATAGATGAAAACAAGCTCGGACACCAAATTTTGGATGATTTGGTGGAGAAGGTTTCCAATGTAGACTTGGAAAACGCATGAAATGGGTAGAAATAACCTTATGCTTACAAAGCTATTCAAATCCATTCCCACAAATCCAATATTTGGTGTGGGACATTATTTGAGCATTAAGGCATGCCCAAAAAGTTTGGGATCAATTGGAGAAACTTTATAATGTAAAGTTTCCCAAAGTCAGAAATCAACAGAGAGGGTTTTGAGGGGCTTGGGACAAGTTCTTCTATTCTCCTTGATTCACCACTTGGTGCGAATGCATTATTCGAGTATCAGAACATATCCACCAAATTTGAGCACAATTGGACACTCTTGGCTATGTAGAGTTGCTCAATTTTTGATCTGGACTAATAGGGTTTTACATTAACTAGGGAAATCAAATCAACTTGGATTGAGATGAAACTTGGGAAGATCATCACATATATCATATGTGACATGCTAGAATTTTACAGGAATTAATTGATAATATTTCTTATAGAAATATTCCAAAAGCTTCAAATAGGCAGGAAGGGTTTTGAAGGGGGTTTGCCCAAAATTTTGAACATGACCATGAGTTGAAACTCATATATATGTAATATATATGTCCATTGAGTTTCCTTAATTTTTTTAAATATTTTGAAAGCAATAAAAATAACTTTCCTTCATAAGAGACCATTTGTGGCCTCACAGGAAGGCATTTAAATAAAATAGTAAAATAACCTTCAAAATAATAATATTGTGGTTTTGGGAAGTCATTTTTATAGTGGGTTTGAAATAAAATAATTGTTGCAAAATAAATTCCCTAATATGAGGACTTGTTGTACAAATCTCATCTCAGGGGTTTTGAAAGCTTAATTCAAAGAAATGCTTTTTGGTGAAAATAATATTTGGTAAAAATAGGTTTTGGTCCTAAACACATGGCATGATCATTCGGCAGGAGTTTTGGGCTAAGGAGGTGAGTCTGGGGAGTAGAAAGAATTATTGAGAATCAAACACAAGCATACTAGCAATCAAGCAAACAAAAGTCACTTTAAGCATCACAAGCATTCACACAAAAAATTAATTGGTCCTAATTTCGAAATAAGTTAATTAGTCAGAAAAGCAAAACACCGGGTGTTACAGCAGGTTTTGCTAGAGAAAAAGTTAAGAAAAAAGTTTTCCCTTTATCTTTGGATGGAAAGTCATTGATATGGTATAGGCTATTGGATGATATTTGATCGTGGGACTGGAATCGCTTGAGGCTGGAATTTCATCATAAGTTTTACCCTATGCATCTAGTTCATCCCGATCGGAATTTCATTTATAATTGCTCGCCTAGTGAAGGAGAAAGCATCGCTCAAGCTTGGGGGAGGCTTAAATCTATGATGCACACCTTCCCCAACCATGAACTCTCAAGATAAATGATTATACAAAAAATTTATGCTCGGCTTTCTCATGATGATCAAGTACTACTTGATTCTTCTTCTACTGGTTCCTTTATGAATAAGACTATTGAATTCGAATGTGATCTTCTGGAAAGAATCAAACGCAACTCTGAAGATTGGGAAGTCGAGAAAGGTAAAGAGTCAGGTATAAGGCTTAAGTTTGATTGTGTTAAATCTTTTGTGGAAACTAATACCTTTCACGAGTTCAGCAATAAGTATGGCCTTGACTCTGAGATAGTAGCTTCTTTCTGTGAATATTTTGCAACTTATGTTGATCTCCCTAAGGAGAAGTGGCTTAAATATCATTCACCAACCGAGAAACAATTAGATGAACGTGTTAAGATTAAGAAGGAAGAAATAATTGTTAGCCATGTTGACCCAATTGTTCCTACTGCTTACATTGAGAAACCATGTTTCCCTGTTAGAATTAAGGAACACGGTAAGGTTACAAATGTGGTTAATAAGAGCCATATTAGAACACCTACACCTTGTGAGAAAATAACTGTTGAGCCTAATGTTGCTATGGTTAAAGATCTTCTAGTTGATAATATTGATGGTCAGGTTATCTACTTCTGTGATGAAGCTGCTAGATGATAATATTGATGGTCAGGTTATCTACTTCTGTGATGAAGCTGCTAGAATTGCAAAAACTGTTAGAAACAAACATGATCAGCTAGATAAAAATAAACCAGTTGTTAGCATGCCTGTTGTTTCAGTTAAAATCGGAGATCATTGTTATCATGGTGTCGGGGAAATCGATACATATGGGAAGCTCAAAGGGTCCCTTGATCGTTCGGCAGAAGGAGAGAGGTGGCGCCGAGAGCTGAGCTAGCGATCAACACCGGCAAGGTCGCTTACCCACGTTCGGGCCGCTTGGCCTGTAAAACCCTACTCCTGCTTAGTTTGTATTGTGGGCTTACTGTAGGGTGATTTGCCACAGTAACTTAGCTAGTGATTAGGGAGTCTCAAATCCCAAAAAGTTTAACCCCCAGAGAATGAGCCTTGGGACTCCATTTATAGGCAAAGGGGTCACCAACAGTGTGCTCGTGGGTCGCATAGTATACAGGGTTCACCGGTCACGTTCTACGGTCGTGTCAGGGGCAGTAAATGCCTTGTCTGACACCCTGACCTGCGGCGAGGTGGTCGCGAAACGTACCGAGGTGAATCAACACTTGGGCCTTGCGCTGGCGCATGAAGGATGCGCTGAAGCGGTTGGATTGTGGTAGAAACAGGGGAGGATACCTGGCGAGCGAAAGGAGCTCGCTGGCCTGGTGTACCTGTCGGATGACCTGATTATCTTCCCGGCAAGGAGGGCTTGCCGGGGGCTTGAACATCTTCCCGGCAAGGAGGGCTTGTTGGGGCCCTGCGAGTCTCTATGAGTCTTCCCGGCAAGGAGGGCTCGCCGGTGTCTTGCGAGTCTTTGGGAGTCTTCCCGGCAAGGAGGGCTTGTCGGGGCCTTGGGAATCTTCCCGGCAATCACTACTGAAATTCAGAAATTTGCCGTCTCCCAAGGCAGCCGGCAAAAGGGGGAACCACGGACGGCAAAGGCTTTGCCGTCGGTCAGCAGATGGCTAACTAGACGGTAAAAAAAATCCGGTGAAGAGGTTCTTTGTCGTCTGCTTTTGCAAAGTGGACGACAAAGAATCTTTGCCATGAGGGGGCAGACGGCAAATAAAACGGGACGGCACGTAGTGCAATGGCCCCGTAAAGTGTTAACGGCGGGCCTCCTCTCTTTGTCGTCTGCCATCCCCCCCTTTGCCATGCGGGGGCACACGACAAAGAGGGGAGAGAGAGGGGGCTGATTCCCCCCTTTGCCGTCTAGCCACCCCCCTTTGCCATGCGGGGGCATACGACAAAGAGGGGAGAGAGAGGGGGCTGATTCCCCCCTTTGTCGTCTGCCCACCCCCCATTGCCATGTGGGGGCAAACGACAAAGAGGGGAGAGCGAGGGGGCAGATTCCCCCCTTTGCCGTCTGCCTACACCCCTTTGCCATGTGGGGGCAGACGGCAAAGGGGGGAACCAACCCCTTTTTAATTTATTTTTTATTATATCCAGTATTTTTAACAATAATCATGATATATATATATATATATTTTTTACATAAATAAATTTCTTTCCGTACTCATAACCATATTAAAATAACTCTCATCCGTAGTGCATACATATTATGCAAGTTGCATCCGTACCAAACCATATATTACACCAGTTTCATCCACATGCATACAAAGTTTCATATATATCCATATACTACAATAATTTCAATACAACCCATGGTACAAGAAATCATCTTCAAGCATTCCATCAATATAATCCAAGCTTCCCGTGAAGTGAAGGTAATCTGCAAAATGACAAATAAGAAAGTTAGAAGAATAATACTAGATGAAGAAGTGTATATATAGGTTATTTCGGAGAGAAATTAAATAATTATAGACCATTTAGGAGCTAACTAAGCTAATTATGTCATTTAGGTGGAACCCTAGCTAACTATAGGTCGTTTCGGAGCTAACTTGGGTAAAATAGGTCATTCCGGAGCAAACTAAGCTAATTATGTCATTTTTTATTAAATAGGTCATTTTGGAGCTAAGTAAGATAATTATGCCATTTCGTAGGATAATTAGCCAATTTAGCCTTTCTTGGATATGTCTAAGCTACGTAGAAGAAGAGAAAGAGAAGAAGAAGTAAAAGACGGAAGAGGAGGAGGAGAAGGGGAAGGAAGAGGAGAACAAGAAGAAAAGAAGAAGGAGAAGGAGAAGGAGGAAGAAGGAGGAAGAAGAAGGAGAAGGAGGAGCTCCTTCTCCTTCTTCGACTCCTTCTTCTCCTTCTTCTTATCCTCCTCCCTCTCCTTCTTCTTCTTCTCCTCTTCTTCTTCTTCCTTCCTTTCATTTTTCCTCTTTCTTCTCCTCTTGTCCCCTTCTTCGGGCTAAATTGGCTAAGAATGCCTTTTTGGAGGTAATTATGTCATTTCGAGGATAATTAGCTAAGTATAGGCCATGTTTTATTAAATAGACCATTTAGGAGCTAACTAAGCTAATTATGTCATCTAGGTGAAACCCTAGCTAACTATAGGTCGTTCCGGAGCTAACTTGGGTAAAATAGGTCATTCCGGAGCAAACTATGCTTATTAAGCCCTTTTAGATCTAGCTAGGCTAATTATAGGCCATTTAATACCTATGTTAGGGGAAATAGGTCATCTTGCAGCTACGTAAGCCTTATTATGTCATTTAGGAGAGAACTTAGCTAACTATAGGTCATTTTTTTATTAAATAGGTCATTTTGGAGCTAACTAAGCTAATTGTGTCATTTCATAGGATAATTAGCCAATTTAGCCTTTCTTCGATTAGTCTAAGCTACGTAGAAGAAGAGAAATAGAATAAGAAGTAAGAGAAGGAGGAGGAGGAGGAGGAGGAGAAGGAGAAGGAAGAGGAGAAGAAGAAGAAAAGAAGAAGGAGAAGGAGAAGGAGGAAGAAGGAAGAAGAAGAAGGAGAAGGAGGAGCTCCTTCTCCTTCTTCTCCTCCTTCTTCTCCTTCTTCTTATCCTCCTCCCTCTCCTTCTTCTTCTTCTCCTCTTCTTCTACTTCCTTCCTTTCATTTTTCCTCTTTCTTCTCCTCTTGTCCCCTTCTTCTGGCTAAATTGGCTTAGAATGTCTTTTTGGAGCTAATTATGTCATTTCGACGATAATTAGCTAAGTATAGGTTATGTTTTATTAAATAGACTATTTAGGAGCTAACTAAGCTAATTATGTCATCTAGGTAGAACCCTAGCTAACTAAAGGTCGTTCCGAAGCTAACTTGGGTAAAATAGGTCATTTCGGAGCAAACTATGCTTATTAAGCCATTTTGGATCTAGCTAGGCTAATTATAGGCCATTTAATACCTAAGTTAGGGGGAATAGGTCATCTTGCAGCTACGTAAGCCTTATTATGTCATTTAGGAGAGAACTTAGCTAACTATAGGTCATTTTTTATTAAATAGGTCATTTTGGACCTAACTAAGCTAATTATGTCATTTCGTAGGATAATTAGCGAATTTAGCCTTTCTTGGATGAGTCTAAGCTACGTAGAAGAAGAGAAAGAGAAGAAGAAGTAAAAGAAGGAGGAGGAGGAGGAGGAGATGGAATAGGAGAAGAAGAAGAAAAGAAGAAGGAGAAGGAGAAGGAGGAAGAAGGAGGAAGATGAAGGAGAAGGAGGAGCTCCTTCTCCTTCTTCTCCTCCTTCTTCTCCTTCTTCTTATATTCCTCCTTCTCCTTCTTCTTCTCTTCTTCTTCTTCTTCCTTCCTTTCATTTTTCCTGTTTCTTCTCCTGTTGTCCCCTTCTTGGGGCTAAATTGGCTTAGAATGCCTTTTTGGAGCTAATTATGTCATTTCGAGGATAATTAGCTAAGTATATTTCATGTTTTATTAAATAGACCATTTAGGAGCTAACTAAGCTAATTATGTCATCTAGATGGGACCCTAGCTAACTATAAGTCGTTCCGGAGCTAACTTGGGTAAAATAGGTCATTCCGGAGCAAACTATGCTTATTAAGGCATTTTGGATCTAGCTAGGCTAATTATAGGCCAATTAGTACCTAAGTTAGGGGGAATGGGTCATCTTGCAGCTACGTAAGCCTTATTATGTCATTTAGGAGAGAACTTAGCTAACTATAGGTCATTTTTATTAAATAGGTCATTTTGGAGCTAACTAAGCTAATTATGTTATTTCGTAGGATAATTAGTCAATTAAGCCTTTCTTGGAGCTAACTAAGCAAATTATGTCATTTAGATGGAAGTCTAGCTATTTTTTATTAAAACACTAGAAATAACATACCATTATCGTCATCACAGCGGTGAAGCACGGTGGCTCTGGCTTGTTTCACCTCGAGAAGGATGCCCTGGAGAAGGCTCAACTATACAAGGGTCGTGCGATGCGGTTCGGGAGATATTCTGCACCAAACATCGTTTGCAATGTGTAGTTAGCATGAGGACACTCTTAAGATCACCGCAGTGAAATGAAACTCACCGTCCCCGCCACGTTAATGACTCGCATCGGCGGAGGGACTTGGCCACTCTTCTCGCACATAGACTGTACATTTGGTTTCGACAAGTCGAACTTTTTATTTATTAATGATACGGACATTCAAATCCAAGATTTGAAATAACATGAAGAAGAAACTTACCACGAAGAGCTCGTATATGGCCGTGTTAGACGCATCATTCCGTGCCCTCTCCGCCTCCACTAATGTAGTCGTCCTCTCCTCCAGCTCCCTAATTCCCTTATCCTTCTCCGCCATATCCGCCTGCATTGCCTCTCTCTCTTTCTGAATAGCAGCCTGCAACACAACTCATTGTTAGCAATATAATCATATTGGTTCCAACGCACAACATAATGCGGAAAGATAGTTGAGTCCATTAAACTAACCTCGATGGCGAGCTCGACTGGCCGTGGACGACGTGTTATCTCCGGACAAGAGCTCGTTTGGCGTGCCTTTATCTGCCGGAGAGTGCTAGGACAACGTATAAGGCCGTCTCCAATGGCGATCGAGCCATGGGGCCTCCCGTTGCCAGCTATCATCACCAGCTCTAGATCAATAGGCCCCTCGCTCGGGTTAAAGTCCTCCCCTTTCCTCGCCTTCCTGTGATATATGTACTTCACGAGCTTGTGGTGGGAGGAGATGTTGGTGAAGTTTTCAGGATGCTCGAGGTCAGACTCAGAGGATGCCTTGACCTTCTTGTACGAGGCAGTATGGGCCATCGCATACAGGTCGTACATCTGTGGTGCCTCCGTCTTATTGTGACGCGCCTAAAAGAGAGAGAGAGAGAGGAAAATTGTATTAGTAAAGGGCTCAAGATAGCATTAAGAATGAATTGCATGAGGCATGAAGCAAACCACATACCCAGTTCTCGCCAAATTTGATTAAGTTGACGCTCCCTTGATGGTGTGGCACACCAACCATTTTTCCATGCCTCTCCTTGGCGTTCTTGTGGCTGGACTCCCACGTTTCGGAGCACCACTGATCCACCAAGGCCTCCCAGCAATCCATCTTATCCACACACCATATCGGGGGCACCTAAGTTAATAAAGTGAAATTTGAGCGCATAAGTACCAAATCAAGGAAACTAACTACAAAGCCTTAATAATATGTAATTACCTTCATGTAATGCTCCTTCTCCATCTTAGCATCACGACACTTCGCCTTGTCAATCCTAATACGCCGCGTGGCATAGTAATCTCGAACAACCTGCACCCGAGCCTCGTGCCGAAAGTTTTGAAGTAGGCGGCGACATTCGGTTTTGATAACCTTTGCCGCGTCCTCCTCCTATCCCTCCTCACACCTGTAGTAGGTCTGCAAACAAGACAACACCGATTAGTACAATAAGTAGCTATGGTTGATTTATAATTGTGTGAGGGAGAAATTACCCAGAACTTTCGGATCACCATGTCCGCCCTCGTGTTGCACAAAACGCCGTCAATCTCCACCTCCGGCGGGGCCGGGGCACCCAAGTAGTGCTCCCAGGTCATTCCTACCTCCCGCTCGTGACCGGGCAACGTAACAAACCCTAGGAAGTTTCTACGGCAAAGAACACCAAGGACGCTGTTGGGCTTGCCGACACCCTTGGCAACAATCCAACCCCTACAGTATGACAATTAAAGCCAAAACATTAGATATTTGAGAAAACGCGAAGGCAAAAGGTTAAACAAGAGCAAATTAACTTACTTGTCCCCATTTGGCCTAATCGACCACCTCTGCTCGGGGGTCGCTGGCACGAGCGGGAGGCCCGAACTACCACGCTGGTAGACGGTAGCCCCCTCACCCAGCTCCTCGTCGCTACCAGCATCCCACTGGGTCTCTTGGGACGTACCCTCATCCCTGCTTTGCTCCGGAGTCACCTGGAAGGAAGCCTCTGTGACATGAGTCTCGTGGGTTGAAGGCTCGTCGACCTGAGGCTCGTCGACCCGAGGCTCGTGAACCGGAGACCATGTAGCCTCCACCTCAGACGAATCCACCCTAGAAGTCTTGTGCTGAGGTGAATCAGCTTGGGGTGGTGGCGGAGACCGTGTAGCCGCCATCTCAGAAGGCGTGGCAGCCACCGCCCTACCTCTCCCGTGGGCACGTGTACCTTTAGAACATCATAAATACCAACATGAGTAATAAAATGTATATAAATACCAATATGCATACAACATGAGTACAACATAAATACCAACATGAATACAACGTGTACCTTTAGTGCCTCTCGGCTTCGCGGGGGGTCGACCTCCTCTCACAGGGGGCGCTCCTTGCATAGTAGAGAGCAACACTCTCCGAAGAGGCGAGGCGGGAATGGAAGTACCCATCCCATCACCCGCCGACGAAGAAGGAGCCGCGGAGTGCTTTCGACCCTTTCCCACCATCTTTCAACACCTGTCATGACAAAGAGTAAATGAAATTAGTACAACATCAATACCAACAGGAGTAATAAAATGTATATAATTTAATTGTATCTTCATCATAAATACCAACATGACTAATAAAAATTGAATACCTAACATGAACTCAAAATTTATATATAGTATAATAGTTGAATACCTGACATGAACTAATAAAAATCATGCTCGTCTATATATGCTTCGGGGTCAATAAATGCATCATGATCATCACTATCATCAATAAATGCATCATCATCATCACTATCACGAAGAACATGTGGAAGGACACCATTATGTAATCGGTCAAGAAGTGACAGGTCATCCGCAGCAGTAACCTCTTCTTCTTCCAGCTCTTCCTGTTCGGGCTCAGGGGTTAAGACGGATTCACTGTCACTGTCTACTTCAATGTTCTGGGGTGAAGTAGAGCGGTTCTTGAAACGTTTCTTGGACATACGTGTTTCTTGGAAGAATTCTCCTTCATATGTGTCTGGGTTAATGTGAGGTTCGTAATCCTCTTCATTGAGGGTAGGTTGTCTAAAATGTGGTGGCACTTCATAAACGACATCCCAACCTTCGAGATTTGGATCAGTTTGGCAGGACCACGGTAGATAGAAAACTTGTGTCTCCTGTTGAGCCGTAATATAGACATCGGGAACATCTAAGTGGGTGTTTTGGTTGATTTCGACTAGTCCTATATGTTCATGAGTCCTTCTAGTCTCCCTCGGCTCAAACCAATAACATTTGAAGACTACGACGGTCGGTGGGTTTTCACCATAGAATAGAAGTTCATAAATTGCTTCAACTCCTCCATAATACTCGGTGTCTCCTTCTTCGATAGCAGAGACAGAACAATTTGTAGTCTTTAGGTCGGGCATAGATAGCTCTTTGCCAAAGGTACGAAAGTGATACCCGTTGATGTTGTATTTGTCAAATGAACGGACCTTATAGTCAAAACCATTAGCGACTTGTCTCAACTCGGCGTCCATAGACTCTGCATCAACCTACAAGTTTAATACGAAAGAATGGATGCATTAGCCGCAAATTAGACCAAGAAATCAAATGGGCCCTTAATGGTAATTAATTACCTTTGTTTGAACCAAGAGATGTAACCGGGATAGTCGCCTCCATGCTTTGCGAGAAGCTCATACTCTTTGACGGAATGCTTTTCAATGACCGGTCCATCCGAGAATTTGGCGACGTATCGACTATATCAAATATCCGGGAATAAGAGTAGTTCAAAGCAATTAGAAGTTGCGGAACAATAAATTACCGAGAACTTACTCGATGTACGGCCGCACTTCTGTTAAGTTGGTGAAGATATACAATGAAATGGTCCGCCAGTCTTCGACATCCAACGATTTCCCTTTCGAAGCACCGGATGGTGCGAGCTTACCTTTGAATAGGCTGAGGTTGGATCGAACTTTTTATTGATCGCCATCATTGTACCGAGGCTTCGGGTTATGCAAATGATGATTTTTGGTTTCGTAGTGTGTTGTCACGAAGTTTGCCGCCTCCTTAGTAATGAATGCCTCGGCCATCGATGCTTCAATTCTATGTTTATTTTTACACTTAGCTTGAAGCGTCTTCTGCATCCTCTCAGTTGAGTAGCACCATCGATTTTGAACACCCCCCATTCTTGCCTCAGTTGGGAGATGCAAAATCAAATGTTGCATTGGATTAAAGAAGCTCGGTGGAAAGATCTTTTCTAATTTGCAGATCAGCTCCGGCGCCAACTCTTCCATTTCATCAAGCACGCCAGGCGATAGTTCTTTTGCACAAAGAGAACGGAAGAAATAGCTCAGCTCTGCTAGTACTAGCCATTCATCCTCAGGGATAAAGCCACGCAACATCACCGGCATTCCCCGCTCAATCCATATGTGCCAATCATGAGTCTTGAGCCCAAATATTTTCAATTTCTCAAGACTCGCTCCCCTCTTTAGATTCGCAGCATACCCATCGGGGAACATCAACCGCATTTTCACCCACAATATCATTTCCCTCATAGCTGGCCTTTCAAGATTGAACCATGCCTTTGGCTTCGCTATGCTTTGCCTTCCTTTCCGTTGTCGCAAGGTTTTTAACGGTGTATCACATAGAGCCTCGAGGTTGATTCTAGCCTTAGGATTATCTTTTGACTTCCCCTCTATGTCGAACAATGTACCAAAAATGGCCTCCGCAATATTCTTTTCAGTGTCCATCACGTCAATGTTGTGTGGGCAAAGGAGGTCTTTGAAGTAAGGCTGATCCCATAAGCATGACTTGTGAGTCCAGGCGTGTTCCGTATTATACACTTTGAAGTATCCTGGATGCAAAGGATCAGGCTCGAGAGCGTTTAACTGATCAAGGGTCTGTTGGCCTGTCAATGCAGCTGTGAAGTGTTTTTGACAACTCTACCTTTGATGAAATTCTTCTTGTCTTTTCTGAACTTATGGTCAGGATCTAGGAATTGTCTATGCATGTCGAAGAAAGAATACTTGCGACCAGCCTGCACCAACGGAACTGAAGAGCCGCCTTGCATGTGGTGCACGGGAACCTTCCATGCACACACTAGCCAGCGAATAGCGCAAACGCCGGATAATCATGCGTCGAGTACATGTACCACACACGCATTTTGAAATTTCTTTTGGTAGCCGTGTCATAGGTCTTGATCCCATTATCCCAGGCTTCTTGCAACTCATCCTTAAGCGGCTGCATGTACACATTCATATTCTTCCCCGGATAGTTGGGCCCTGGAATTATCAACGTCATGAAAATGTTCTTTCTTTTCATAATCTCTCCGGGTGGCAAATTTAGTGGAATGACAAATATAGGCCGACAACTGTATTGTGCTGCCGTCATACCATACACATTGAACCCATCCGTGCTGATGGCAACTCTAGGTTGCCTTGGATTTTCGATTTATCCTTATGTAATGCATCGAAGTGCTTCCACGCAAAACATCTGAAGTGTGTACCAGCATCTTGTTCCCATCCGCATCTAGTTCGGTTCTTTTGCCCAATTTGTGCCATGTCATCTGTCTGGCCGTCTCTTCGACCATGAAAAGACGTTGAAGTCTTGGTACGATTGGCAGATACCGAAGAACACTAATGGGGATTTTGGTCTGATTCTTCTCACCCATGCCGTTGTCTACCACAATATACCTGGAAGAATTGCAAATGGGGCAATAGTTCAAGGCCGCATACTCAAGCCTAAATAACGCACATCCATTCTCACAGGCATGTA
Organism: Hordeum vulgare subsp. vulgare; assembly: GCF_904849725.1. Lineage (NCBI taxonomy): Eukaryota > Viridiplantae > Streptophyta > Magnoliopsida > Poales > Poaceae > Hordeum > Hordeum vulgare. The sequence continues at coordinate 396,913,205 of NC_058520.1, read as the reverse complement.
TCTTCTCATAGGGCATCTTAAGTACACGGAGGATTTTCTCTGACTGGTACAGGTTTGCAGGTAGTACATGGCCTTTGGGTAGAAAGCGTCCAAATATCGTCATCATCGCGTCGTAGCATTCTCTGCCTAGGTTGAATTGAGCCTTTAGAGCCGTTACTTGCGCGATGGCATCCAGCTGACAAAGCTCAGTCTGCTCGTGGAGAGGACGTTTTGAAGACTCCAACATTTCATAGAAGGCCTTTGCAGATTCCTCCATCTCATCGTCCGAATCCCGAGCATCATCAAAGTCTTGCACCATGTCTTCAATCCCGGTACCATGCTCGTCGGTGCGACGACGAATCACCTCAGCTCTGGCACATTGGTGAGACTCACCATGAAAAGTCCACATCGTATAATTAGGCGTAAAACCCCACTTATGCAGGTGTTTACCCATTTCAAACTCTGTCTGCTTTTTCCAGTTGTCGCAGTTGGGACAGGGGCACCATGTTTTTTGCTGGCCATTTGCAAATGCGGCTCTCACAAACCCCCTGGTTTTTGTTAACCATTCATGGGTCATGTCTTTCTGACTAGGGTGACCAGTGTACATCCAAGCACGATCACTCATGTTGCCTAGCTACCTATGGGGGCACAAGAAATAAATATATAATTCATCATCTATATTCATACACTAATCAAGTTTGTCTGTTTTATTACGTCCATGCAACCTACACGCTAATAGGTAAAGATAGGTCCTAATCCCACCCGAGTATGTGTAGACTGGGTTCGTTTTCCCATGCTCTGCTCCAGATGCGATGCAGAATTTCGGCAGCACCTCCCCGCTTTTCTCCTGATACACGTCTCGGGAATAAGCAGAGAGGATGTGTACCCGGAGAAAAACAGGGGAGGCACTGACGAAATTCCACATCGGCTCCGGAGCACAGCATACGGGAAAACAAACCCAATCTACACATACTCGGGTTGTCCATGGTTAATGTTGGACAATTCGAAAGGATGGCTGTTATAAATATGCAAAGAAATGCATATTTATAGATGTCGCCCTTTCGAACGGGAGACGCATACTGGTCACGCATACTCATGATTGAAGAAACCTATAGCTAGCAAGTTTCATCGGCACGAAGACCGGGACAGAGCAAATTAAGGGGGTAGGAGGAGAAGTCATTTGTGCTCACCAACAAACGCAAGGGCGGAGCTCGTCCAACGCACGTGGAGGTCGTCGAAGAACTGCACATTGAAATTCACATGATCAACACAAATACGATGTTTTTTAATTAACATAATCGGACAATATGTGACCTAACTCATAATTTACAAAACTATGACCTCGTGGGCCTCTCGAAGGCGGAAAAGCACCTTCTCGTTCAAAAGAAGGCAGAAGAGGTGTCGGGGGTCGGGGCTTAGTGCCGTCAGGAGTCAGTACCGTCGAGGGTCGATGGTGTCGGGTGTCGGTGGCATCGGGGTCGGGGGGTTAGTGGCGTCGATTGTGGGGGGCCAGTGGCGACGGGGGTCGAGGGTTAGTGACGTCGGGTGTTAGTGGCGTCGGGGGTTGGTGGCGTCGAGCGTCGGGGGTCGGGAGTCGTGGGCCCAGGGTTTGGGTCGGGGGTCAGTGGCGTCGGGGGTCGAGGGTTAGTGGCGTCGGGGGTCAGTGGCGTCGGGGGTCGGGGGTCAGTGGCGTCGGGCGTCAGGGGTCGGTGGTCGAGGGTCAGTTTCGGGGTGCCGGGGTTCCCTTTTACTCTTCTTTCTTCTTCTCCTCTCTCCTCGTTTTCTTCTTTTTCTTCTTCTTCTTCTTCTTCTTCTTCTTCTTCTTCTTCTTTTTTCTCCTCCTCCTCCCCCTCCTCTTTTTCTCCTCCTATTCTTTTTCTTCTTCTTCTTCTTCTTCTTCTTCTTCTTCTTCTTCTTTCTCCTCCTCCTCCTCCTCCTCCTCCTCCTCTTCTTCTTCTTCTTCTTCTTCTTCTTCTTCTTCTTCTTCTTCTTCTTCTTCTTCTTCATCATCTTGTTCTTCTTTCTCCTCCTCCTCCTCTTCTTCTTCTTCTTCTTCTTCTTCTTCTTCTTCTTCTCCTTCTTCTTTTCGTTCTTCTTCTAATTATTTTCTTCTTTTCCTTTTTTCTTTTTCATTTTTTTCCTTCTCCTTTTCCTCTTTTTTTCTTCTAACCTAACTAACTAACCTAATTAGCCTAATAATCTAACCAAATAAACTAACAAAATTACCCTATATATAATAAAAACTAACCTAATAAACTAACTAAAGTAATTAACTTTTTTTAAAAGAAAAATAAGAAGAACTCACCGCGGTGGACGACGCCAGGGGGCGGCGGCGGCGGCGGTGGCGGTGGACGACGGCAGGGGGTAGGGGGCGTGCGGCAGGGGGCTCATCACGGGGAGGGGCTCGCCGCGGGGGTGGGTTGCCGTGGGGAGGGGCTAGCCGCGGGGGGGGGGGGGGCTCGCCACGGGGAGGGGCTCTCGCGGGAGGGGGCGCCATGGAGTGAGACAGAGCGAGACAGTGGCCGGGGGGAGAGAGACAGTGAGGAGGAGGGGGTTAACGACTGTTATAGGGCGGCCCCTTTGCCGTCCGCCCCCGACGGCAAAGGGCCCCATGGCAGACGGCAAAGGCCCGCGGACGACAAAGGCCCCCGGATTTCGTACATGGCACGCATGGGACCCACCCGTCCTCTTTGCCGTCTGCCCTGGGTCTCTTTGCCGTCCGCTGGCAGACGGCAAAGGGCCGACACATGGCAAGTAGTATTTTTGCCATGTGTCAGTCCTTTGCCGTCTGCCTTGTGCCAACTGATGGCAAAGAGGTTCTTTGCCATCAGCCAGCAGACGGCAAAGAACTGGCTGACGGCAAAGAACTCGATTCCAGTAGTGAAGGAGGGCTTGTCGGGGCCTTGTATATGGAGCTCTTGTACTATACGCCCTTGGAGAGGGGGGGTGGCCTCGGTGGGTCTTGGTTTGTCTTCCTTTCGGTCTTCCTCGTGCACTGCTGCTAGGGGCATTGAGTGCACAAATCTGGGGCACAAGGGACCCCAGTCCCTAGTGCACCGACAGGAACCCCCGGGCCTGGTCCACGCACACGCATGGGGCGTTGCTAGGCCAGGCCCAAAGTGGTGCACGGGCTTCTATGCAAGGGTACTTTGTAGCTTGGGAGCCGTTGTGAGCGTCCTTTCCCCACGTCGCGCATCGAGCGCGCGAGGTGGAGAAGTGTGCGCACAATGGCCTCCCCACCTCCTGAAGCATTACTGCCACGTGTGAGGCATGCGCAGTAACGGTCAGGAAGGTGTAGTTCTTCGCCTTAAAGGCCGCACTTGTGGCAGGGCCCGCCTCCGCCTGCATTAGTGGAGCAGGGTGGTTCCCTGTTCGCTCGTGATCATGGGTGATTGGGCGAGAGGGACGGCGGTTTCTGGAGTGAGGAGAGCTAGCCCCCGCGCCTCGCCCTATATATTAGGAAGTTTACGAGGGGGTTTTGCTCATCCATCCAACTCCTGAAACATTAACCACCCCGGGCATGCATCTGCGGAGTCTTCTCTTAGTCCAGGTGGCGCTCGCCCCTAACCATGGCTAGGGGAGAGGATGGCCACCATCGGCACCCAGGGCGGGAAGAGGATCCGATTCGGATCATGCCACAGCTTCAGGGGCCACAGCTGCGAAGGGCGGCACGAGCGCCCGAGGTGGTGGAGGGGCGAGGGCCTGCGGTCCCTGCGGAGGTCGTGGCCGGGGAAGGCAGAGTGCTACTCCAGCACCTCCGTCTTCTCCCCCAGTGCCAGCTTCTCCTTCGTGGGGCAGGTACTCGGACGGGACGTCACTGGAGTTTGTCGTGGAACTGCATGGCGTCCCTCAGGGCCATCTGCACCTCCCTCACCCTTTTGCTAGGGCAATGGAGGCCACCAAGCCTCTCGTCCTGTGGTTACGGGCCGTACGGTTGCTCCCACGATGCTATGCAGGTGCACATGGAGTACTCGAATCGCCGCTCCATGTTGCTCGGGCGGGGCTGGAAAGCCTTCGCTCGCGCCCACAACCTCCAGGATGGGCATATCCTCCGCTTCAAGTTAGCGGGAGATAATATGCTATCCGTCAAGTTTTATGGCCGCTCAGGTGTGCGTCTCGGCTGCTGCGAAGAGAGCTCGAGCGGCGCCAAATGTCCCTCCTCGAGCCATGGCGATGAGGAGGACAGCGGGGACAGTGGCGCTCTTGGTAGGTCAGGATCTCGGGGGGGGGGGGGGGGCTTCAGGTCAGAGTACGACACCCCGAGCTCTGACTGACCGCCGGCCATGTTGCCGAGGCCCGCTCACGCCTCTCCCCTGCCCGGCGGAGTTATCTTGCCGGAGTTGGCGTCGGTGCCTCGTGTACCAGGAGGAGGCACCTCCGCAAGCTCTGACTTCTCCATCCCCTTTGCTTGGGCCACCTCACCGGAGCTGGCGGTGGTGCCCTGGCTCCAGGAGGAGGCACGCTCGCGGGCTTCGGATCCTTCGCCCCTTCTTGTGGCCATGTCCTCTGGTACCAAGCCAGAGGGGCCGGGCGGTGCTTGTCGGGGCTGGTTCCATTCTCGTCGGCACAGTGCTAGTCCTGGAGGATCCAGCCTTGACCGTGCTGTGAGCTCCGCCTTTTTGTCTTCTTGAACTTCTGTCCAGCAAGCATGTCCCTCGCGAAAACACAATATCATAGATTAGAGTAGCAAAAATCATCCATGTAATATGTCTGAGTTAGTCTCAAACAGATGAATGAAATATTGATTCCTTTGCATCTAATCCTTCACTTTGCATGATACACCCTTTGCATTTTCCGAAAGCTTGTCGGCGTGACTGGTCCTACCGCTAGTGCTTTGAGGAACGGATCCTTAGCAGTTCCCTGGAGGAGTCGTTACCGGCAAGGCTCCTTGCCGCACTCAGTGAAACCATTAGATCGTCGAGCGCGGCTCAAGGTGAAATAAGATGCTGCATAGCCGCTTGGTCTGTTGAACCAGTTCGAAACAGTGTGAAGGCGCTGTGTGGCCGTTGAGGTCGTTGAACAAGTTTGAAACATAGCCAAGGTGCACTGATCCTGACAAGGTCCCATCTATGCGCAAGTTTCTCACACAAAGTTTGGGATGTCCATAGAGGAAACAACCTATGTACTCTGAAATCTCATCTAGAATATCTATCACTTATCTGTTGTGCCACGACACTTCTTCCCGCGGCGCTTGGGTCCTTTGCCAAGGCCTCAGATCCCCGGCAAGCAGGAGGTTACACTCTCATGGCAACTTCCCCTTGGGCATGATTTTTGCTGATAGTTCCTGACTATCGTATAGAAAGGGTGTTGTCGGAGTATAACTCCTTGTCCTCTTTTTCCAAGCCGTGTTGCGGAGCCCCGGAGCACATCTTCGGCAGCGACGCGATGCTTCCAAGGGGGGAAAGCATTTTCGCTGGAGTGCTTGCGTGGGCTTCGGGACCTGTTGTCGCATCCTCGACGGCTATGCATTACTCCAAGGAGGTGCGTCGGCCGGAGTATGCGCCGCAGGCCTCGGCACACCCTCGACAGCAGCGCACTATCATAGAGTGGCGCGTCAACCTGATGCCTTGAAGCTCGGGGTCTCCGCCTCCCTGGCCCGTTCTAGCACAAGCATTAGGAGGCCATCGCAAAGTAGAGCGACCACCGGTGCACCCCTCTTCGGGGGACCGCAGTGGTGCACTCAACTTCCCAAGATCTGGTGCGGAACTCACTCGAGTTCGCGAAAAAGCTCTCAACCACCTCCCCCTACCTGGCGCGCCAAAAACGTTGGGCGAAATTGACACCTATGGGAAGCTCGAAGGGTCCCTTGATCGTTCGGCGGAAGGATAGAGGTGGCGCCGAGAGCGGAGCTAGCGACCAACACCGGCAAGGTCGTTTACCCAGGTTCGGTCCGCTTGGCGCATAAAACCCTACTCCTGCTTACTTTGTATTGTGGGCTTACTGTAGGGTGATTTGCTACAATAACTTAGCTGGTGATTAGGGAGTCTCAAATCCCAAAAAGAATAACCCCCAGAGAATGAGCCTTGGGCCTCCTTTTATAGGCAAAGGGGTCACCAACAGTGTGCTCACGCGTCGCATAGTGAACAGGGTTCACCGCTCACCTTCTACGGTGGCGTTAGGGGCAGTATATTCCTTGTCTGACCCCTGACCTACGGCGAGGTGGTCGCGACACGTACCCAGGTGGATCGACACTTGGGCCTTGTGCTGGCGCAGGAAGGATGCGCTGGAGTGGTTGGATTGTGGTAGAAATAGGGGAAGACACCTGGTGAGCGAAAGGAGCTCGCTGGCCTGGCGTCCCTGTCGGATGACTTGATTATCTTCCCGGCAAGGACGGCTTACCAGGGGCTTGAACATATTCCCGGCAAGGAGGACTTGTCGGGGCCCTGTGAGTCTGTGTGAGTCTTCCCGCCAAGGAGGGCTCGTCGGGGTCTTGCGAGTCTTTGGCAGTCTTCCTGGCAAGGAGGACTTGTCGGGGCCTTGCAAATCTTCCCAGCAAGGAGGGCTTGTCGGGGCCTTGTATGTGGAGCTCTTGTACTATACGCCCTTGGAGAGGGGGGCGTGGCCTCGGTGGGTCTTGGTTTGTCTTCCTGCCAGTCTTCCTCGTGCACTGTTGCTAGGGGCGTTGCCGGTGCCCGTGCACAAGTTTGGGGCACAAGGGACCCAGTCTCTAGTGCACCGATACATGGCTTGTGTGACTTGGGTGCTAGTGTTAGTGCCATACCTATTTCCCTCTATGATGAAATAAAGAATGACATAACACCCTCTGAACTTGAATATATTGATGTTACTATTAAACTTGCAAATAGAGACACTATTGCATCGCTTGGGTTTGTTAGAGATGTTGAAGTCTTGTGTGAAAAAATTAAGTACCCAACTGATTTCCTAGTACTTGGTTCAGAACAAGATAATTTTTGTCCCTTTATATTTGGTAGGGCTATCTTGAGAATTGTTAATGTTGAAATTAATTGTTTAACTTAAAAGGTTAAAGTAAAATTTGGCGATGTATCTCATGAATTTAATTTCTCCAACTTTAGTAAGAGACCTCATGATAAGGAATTACCTAGTAAGGATGAAATAATTGGTCTTGCCTCTATTGCCGTGCCTCCTACCGATCCACTAGAACAGTGATTTCTAGACCATGAAAATGATATGCATACGAATGAAAGAATTGACATAAATGATATATTTCTTAGCCAAACACCTATTCTTAAACACGACTTACCAGTTGATATTTTAGGGGATCCCCCTCCACCCAAGGGAGATACAGTGTTTGAGCTAAAAACTTTACATGATACCTTCAAATATGGTTATCTTGATGAGAAGAATATATATCCTATTATTATCAATGCTAACCCTTCAGAGCATGAATAAATGAAATTGTTTAAATTTCTAAAGAAGCACATGGCTGCTGCTACTTCTCAAACAACAGCGCCAGAAATTGACACGTTGACGGAGACTTGGCTTGCGTTGGTTTTTCCCTTGAAGAGGAAAGGGTGATGCAGCATAGGAGCAGTAAGTATTTCCCTCAGTTTGACAACCAAGGTATCAATCCAGTAGGAGAATCTCGTCAAGTCCAGAGTACCTGCGCAAACACAAAACAGCTTGCACCCAACGCTATAAAAGGGGTTGTCAATCCCTTCAAGATTGATTGCAAAGTGAGATCTGAAGGCGGAAAGTGCAACGAAGTAAAAGAGTAAGGTTGAAAATATGGTGTGAAGTAGACCCGGGGGCCATAGTGTTCACTAGAGGCTTCTCTCAAAATAGCAAATATTACAGTGGGTGGACAAATTACTGTCGAGCAATTGATAGAACCGCACAAAGTAATGACGATATCTAAGTCAATGATCATACATATAGGCATCACGTTCGGGACATGTAGACCGATAATGATGATGCATTTATTGATGATAGTGATGATCATTATGCATTTATTGACCCCGAAGCATATATTGACGAGCACGATTGTTATTAGTTCATGTCAGGTATTCAACTATTATACTATATATAAATTTTGAGTTCATGTTAGGTATTCAATCTTTATTAGTCATGTTGGTATTTATGACGATGATACACTTAAATTATATACATTTTATTACTCTTGTTGGTATTTATGTTGTACTAATTTCATTTACTCTTTGTCATGACAGGTGTTGAAAGATGGTGGGAAAGGGTCGAAAGCACTCTGCGGCTCCTTCGTTGGCGGATGATGGGATGGGTACTTCCATTCTTGCCTCGCCTCTTCGGAGAGTGTTGCTCTCGACTATGCAAGGAGCGCCCCCCGTGAGAGGAGGTCGACCCCCCGCAAAGCCGAGAGGCACTAAAGGTACACGTTGTATTGATGTTGAGATTTATGTTGTACTCATGTTGTATGCATATTGGTATTTATATACATTTTATTACTCATGTTGGTATTTATGTTGTACTAAAGGTACACGTGGACGCGGGAGAGGTAGGGCGGTGGCTGCCACGCCTTCTGAGGTGGCGGCTACACGGTCTCCGCCACCACCCCAAGCTGATTCACCTCAGCAAAGGACTTCTAGGGTGGATTCGTCTGAGGTGGAGGCTACAGGCTCTCTGGTTCACGAGCCTCGGGTCGACGAGCCTTCGACCCACGAGACTCATGTCCCAGAGGCTTCCTTCCAGGCGACTCCGGAGCAAAGCAGGGATGAGGGTACGTCCCAAGAGACCCACTGGTATGCTGGTAGCGACGAGGAGCTGGGTGAGGGAGCTACCATCTACCAGCGTGGTATTTCGGGGCTCCCGCTCGTGCCAGCGAGCCCCGAGCAGAGGTGGTCGATTAGGCCAAATGGGGACAAGTAAGTTAATTTACTCTTATTTAACCTGTTGCCTTTGCGTTTTCTCAAATATCTAATGTTTTGGCATTAATTTGTCATACTGTAGGGGTTGGATTGTTGCCAAGGGTGTCTGCAAACCCAACAACGTCCTTGGTGTTCTTTGCCGTAAAAACTTCCCAGGGTTTGTGACGTTGCCCGGTCGGGAGCGGGGGTAGGAATGACCTGGGAGCACTACTTGGGTGCCCCGGCCCCGCCGGAGGTGGAGATCGATGGTGTTTTGTGCGACACGAGGGCGGACATGGTGATCCGAAAGTTCTGGGTAATTTCTCCTTCACACAATTATAAACTAACCATAGCTATTTATTGTACTAATCGGTGTTGTCTCCTTTGCAGACCTACTACAGGTGTGAGGAGGGATACGAGGAGGACGCGACAAAGGTTATCGAAACCGAATGTCGCCGCCTACTTCAAAACTTTCGGCACGAGGCTCGGGTGCAGGGTGTTCGACACTACTATGCCACGGGGCGTATTAGGAATGACAAGGCGAAATGCCGTGATGCTAAAATGGAGAAGGAGCATTACATAAAGGTAATTACATATTATTAAGGCTTTGTAGTTAGTTTCCTTGATTTGGTTCTTACGCGCTCAAATTTCTCTTTATTAACTTAGGTGCCCCCGAGATGGTGTTTGGATAAGATGGATTGGTGGATCAGTGGTGTTCCGAAACGTGGGAGGCCAGCCACAACAACGCCAAGGAGAGGCGTGGAAAAATGGTTGGCGTGCCATACCATCAAGGGAGCGTCAACTTAATCCAATTTGGCGAGAACTGGGTATGTGGTTTGCTTCATGCCTCATGCAATTCATTCTTAATGCTATCTTGAGCCCTTTACTAATACAATTTTCCTCTCTCTCTGTTTTAAGCACGTCACAATAAGACGGAGGCGCCACAGATGTACGACCTGTATGCGATGGCCCATACTGCCTTGTACAAGAAGGTCAAGGCATTATCTGAGTCTGACCTCGAGCATCCAGAAAACTTCACCAACATCTCCTCCCACCACAAGCTCGTGAAGTACAGAGATCACAGGAAGGCGAGGAAAGGGGAGGACTTTAACCCGGGCGAGGGGCCTATTGATCCAGAGCTGGTGATGATAGCTGGCAACGGGAGGCCCCATGGCTCGATCGCCATTGGAGACGGCCTTATACGTTGTCCTAGCACTCTCCGGCAGATAAAGGCATGCCAAACGAGCTCTTGTCCGGAGATAACACGTCGTCCACGGCCAGTCGAGCTCGCCATCGAGATTAGTTTAATGGACTCAACTATCTTTCCGCATTATGTTGTGCGTTGGAACCAATATGATTACATTGCTAACAATGAGTTGTGTTGTAGCCTTCTCCAGGTGAAACAAGCCAGAGCCACCGTGCTTCACCGCTGTGATGACGATGATTGTATGTTATTTCTAGTGTTTTAATAAAAAATAGCTAGGCTTCCATCAAAATGACATAATTAGCTTAGTTAGCTCCAAGAAAGGCTAAATTGGCTAATTATCCTACAAAATGACATAATTAGCTTAGTTAGCTCGAAAATGACCTATTTAATCAAAAATGACCTATAGTTAGCTAAGTTCTCACCTAAATGACATAATAAGGCTTACGTAGCTCCAAGATGACCTATTCCCCCCAACTTAGGTATTAAATGGCCTATAATTAGCCTAGCTAGATCCAAAATGGCTTAATAAGCATAGTTTGCTCCGGAATGACCTATTTTACCCAAGTTAGCGCTGGAACGACCTATAGTTAGCTAGGGTTCCACCTAGATGACATAATTAGCTTAGTTAGCTCCTAAATGGTCTATTTAATAAAACATGACCTATACTTAGCTAATTATCCTCGAAATAACATAATTAGCTCCAAAAAGGCATTCTAAGCTAATTTAGCCCGAAGAAGGGGACAAGAGGAGAAGAAAGAGGAAAAATGAAAGGAAGGAAGAAGAAGAAGAAGAAGAGAAGAAGAAGAAGGAGAATGAGGAGGATAACATGAAGGATAAGAAGGAGGAGAAGAAGGAGAAGGAGCTCCTCCTTCTCCTTATTCTTCCTCCTTCTTCCTCCTTCTCCTTCTCCTTCTTCTTTTCTTCTTCTTCTCCTCTTCCTTCTCCTCCTCCTCCTCCTCCTCCTCCTTATTTTACTTCTTCTTCTCTTTCTCTTCTTCTACGTAGCTTAGACTCATCCAAGAAAGGCTAAATTGGCTAACTATCCTACGAAATGACATAATTAGCTTAGTTAGCTCCAAAATGACCTATTTAATAAAAAATGACCTATAGTTAGCTAAGCTCTCTCCTAAATGACAATAAGGCTTACGTAGCTGCAAGATGACCTATTCCCCCTAACTTAGGTATTAAATGGCCTATAATTAGCCTAGCTAGATCCAAAATGGCTTAATAAGCATAGTTTGCTCCGGAATGACCTATTTTGCCCAAGTTAGCTCCGAAACGACCTATAGTTAACTAGGGTTCCACCTAGATGACATAATTAGCTTAGTTAGCTCCTAAATGGTCTATTTAATAAAACATGACCTATACTTAGATAATTAACCTCGAAATGACATAATTAGCTCCAAAAAGGCATTCTTAGCCAATTTAGCCCGAAGAAGGGGACAAGAGGAGAAGAAAGAGGAAAAATGAAAGGAAGGAAGGAGAAGAAGAGGAGAAGAAGAAGGAGGAGGGAGGAGGATAAGAAGAAGGAGAAGAAGGAGGAGAAGAAGGATAAGGAGCTCCTCCTCCTTCTCCTTCTTCTTCCTCCTTCTTCCTCCTTATCCTTCTCCTTCTTCTTTTCTTCTTCTTCTCCTCTTCCTTCTCCTTCTCCTCCTCCTCCTTCTTCTTCTTTTACTTCTTCTTCTCTTTCTCTTCTTCTACGTAGCTTAGACTCATCCAAGAAAGGCTAAATTGGCTAATTAGCCTATGAAATGACATAATTAGCTTAGTTAGCTCCAAAATGACCTATAGTTAGCTAAGTTCTCTCCTAAATGACATAATAAGACTTACGTAGCTGCAAGATGGCCTATTCCACCTAACTTAAGTATTAAATGGCGTATAATTAGCCTAGCTAGAGCCAAAATGGCTTAATAAGCATAGTTTGCTCCGGAATGACCTATTTTACCCAAGTTAGCTCCGAATGACCAATAGTTTGCTAGGGTTCCACCTAGATGACATAATTAGCTTAGTTAGATCCTAAATGGTCTATTTAATAAAACATGACCTATACTTAGCTAATTATCCTTGAAATGACATAATTAGCTCCAAAAAGGCATTTTTAGCCAATTTAGCCGGAAGAAGGGGACAAGAAGCGAAGAAAGAGGAAAAATGAAAGGAAGCAAGAAGAAGAATAGGAGAAGAAGAAGAAGGAGAGGGAGGAGGATAAGAAGGAGAAGAAGGAGAAGGAGCTCCTCCTTCTCCTTCTTCTTCCTCCTTCTTCCTCCTTCTCCTTCTCCTTCTTCTTTTCTTCTTCTTCTCCTCTTCCTTCTCCTTCTCCTCCTCCTCATCCTCCTCCTCCTCCTTCTTTTACTTCTTCCTCTCTTTCTCTTCTTCTACGTAGCTTAGACTCATCCAAGAAAGGCTAAATTGGCTAATTAACCTACGAAATGACATAATTAGCTTAGTTAGCTCCAAAATGACCTATTTAATAAAAAATGACCTATAGTTAGCTAAGTTCTCTCCTAAATGACATAATAAGGCTTACGTAGCTGCAAGATGACCTATTCCCCCTAACTTAGGTATTAAATGGCCTATAATTAGCCTAGCTAGATCCAAAATGGCTTAATAAGCATAGTTTGCTCCGGAATGACCTATTTTACCCAAGTTAGCTTCGAAACGGCCTATATTTAGCTAGGGTTCCACCTAGATGACATAATTAGCTTAGTTAGCTCCTAAATGGTCAACTTAATAAAACATGACCTATACGTAGCTAATTATCCTCGAAATGACATAATTAGCTCCGAAAAGGCATTCTTAGCCAATTTAGCCCGAAGAAGGGGACAAGAGGAGAAGAAAGAGGAAAAATGAAAGGAAGGAAGAAGAAGAAGAAGAGAAGAAGAAGAAGGAGAGGGAGGAGGATAAGAAGAAGGAGAAGAAGGAGGAGAAGAAGGAGAAGGAGCTCCTCCTTCTCCTTCTTCTTCCTCCTTCTTCCTCCTTCTCCTTCTCCTTCTTCTTTTCTTATTCTTCTCCTCTTCCTTCTCCTTCTCCTCCTCCTCCTCCTCCTCCTTCTTTTACTTCTTCTTCTCTTTCTCTTCTTCTACGTAGCTTAGACTCATCCAACAAAGGCTAAATTGGGTAATTATCCTACGAAATGACATATTTAGCTTAGTTAGCTCCAAAATGACCTATTTAATAAAAAATGATCTATAGTTAGCTAAGTTCTCTCCTAAATGACATAATAAGGCTTACGTAGCTGCAAGATAGCCTATTCCCCCTAACTTTGGTATTAAATGGCCTATAATTAGCTGAGCTAGATCCAAAATGGCTTAATAAGCATACTTTGCTCCGGAATGACCTATTTTACCCAAGTTAGCTCCGAAACGACCTATAGTTAGCTAGGGTTCCACCTAGATGACATAATTAGCTTAATTAGCTCCTAAATGTTCTATTTAATAAAACATGACGTATACTTAGCTAATTATCCTCGAAATGACATAATTAGCTCCAAAAAGGCATTCTTTGCCAATTTAGCCCGAAGAAGGGGTCAAGAGGAGAAGAAAGAGGAAAAATTAAAGGAAGGAAGAAGAAGAAGAGAAGAAGAAGAAGGAGAAGGAGAAGGAGGAGAAGGAGCTCCTCCTTCTCCTTCTTCTTCCTCCTTCTTCCTCCTTCTCCTTCTCCTTCTTCTTTTCTTCTTCTTCTCCTCTTCCTTCTCCTTCTCCTCCTCCTCCTCCTTCTTTTACTTATTCTTCTCTTTCTCTTCTTCTACGTAGCTTAGACTGATCCAAGAAAGGCTAAATTGGCTAATTATCCTACGAAATGACATAATTAGCTTAGGTAGCTCCAAAATGACCTATTTAATAAAAAATGACCTATAGTTAGCTAAGTTTTCTCCTAAATGACATAATAAGGCTTACGTAGCTGCAAGATGACCTATTCCCCCTAACTTAGGTATTAAATGGCCTATAATTAGCCTAGCTAGATCCAAAATGGCTTAATAAGCCTAGTTTGCTCCGAAATGACCTATTTTACCCAAGTTAGCTCTGAAACGACCTATAGTTAGCTAGGGTTCCACCTAAATGACATAATTAGCTTAGTTAGCTCCTAAATGGTCTATACTTAGCTAATTTCTCTCCGAAATAACTATATATACACTTCTTCATCTAGTATTATTCTTCTTACTTTCTTATTTTTCATTTTGCAGATTACCTTCACTTCACGGGAAGCTTGGATTATATTGATGGAATGCTTGAAGATGATTTCTTGTACCATGGGTTGTATTGAAACTTATTGTAGTATATGGATATATATGAAACTTTGTATGCATGTGGATGAAACTGGTGTAATATATGGTTTGGTACGGATGCAACTTGCATAATATGTATGCACTATGGATGAGAGTTATTTTAATATGGTTATGAGTACGGAAAGAAATTTATTTATGTCATATATATATATATATATATATATCTTGATTATTGTTAAAAATGCTGGATATAATAAAAAATAAATTAAAAAGGGGCTAGTTCCCCCCTTTGCCGTCTGCCCCCACATGGCAAAGGGGTGTAGGCAGATGGCAAAGGGGGGAATCTGCCCCCTCTCTCTCCCATCTTTCTCGTCTGCCTCCACATGGCAAAGGGGGGTGGGCAGACGGCAAAGGGGGGAATCAGCCCCCTCTCTCTCCCCTCTTTGCCATCTGCCCCCGCATGGCAAAGGTGGGTGGGCAAACGACAAAGGGGGGAATCAGCCCCCTCTCTCTCCCCTCTTTGTCGTCTGCCCCCGCATGGCAAAGGGGGGATGGCGGACGACAAAGAGAGGAGGCCTGCCATTAAGACTTAACGGGGCCGTTGCACTATGTGCCGTCCCATTTTGTTTGCCGTCTAGCCCTCATGGCAAAGATTCTTTATCGTCCGCTTTGCAAAAGCAGACGGCAAAGAACCTCTTCACCGGATTTTTTTGCCGTCTAGTTTGCCCTTTGCTGACCGACGGCAAAGCCTTTGCCATCTGTGGTTCCCTCCTTCGTCGTCTGCCATGGCAGACGGCAAATTTCTGCATTTCAGTAGTGCTTGCCGGGAAGATTCCCAAGGCCCCGACGGCCTGCGGGGCGAGTTCTCCTCCCCATTTATGTTCGGCCAACACCAGTTCGGCCGCTGATGACTTGCTGATTTCTGAGCATAGGTATTTAAGTGGAGGATGCTCCTCGGTTCTTCCAAACTATTCTTCGTCTTCGGTTTTCGGTGTTGAAAACTGGTTCAACAAATCTTCCCATCTCTGATCTTGAGGATCAACGGGTTAATTCGAAGAGTTTCACACATCGGGCATCTGAGGAGCCCCTGAAAGTTTTCATCCTTTATTAATGCCTTGTAACTTTTCATGCCACGCCTCAGGGTTGAAATGTTTCCTGTGCAACGATATCCTCTTGCTCCAACGTTGAACTACATCTGAGGTGTCCTCTTGCGATTGAGCTCCAATATTGGACTGCATTTGAGGTCTCGTTTTGTAGCCGAGCTCCAATGTTGGTCGGCATCTGAGGGGTCATAGATTACCTCAGTCTGTGAAAATTTGAAGGAATTCCTCCGAGCTTAAATGCCAGAATAGTCTTTTATGGAGCCAGCCATTCACATTCAAACTATATGCCTGACTGCTTCCGAGGTGGTGCACCACCTAAGCCGTGGAATGATTTTTGTGGACATATAGCCAGTAGCCCTAAAGGAGCGTGTCGATCTAAAACCTAAGATGCACCTGAAGGAAAAAATAAAACCACTGATCCCAGTAGCCCCTGAGACTCAGGTCGGTTCGCGAAATCGACCTGAGGATCAATTCCTTGCTCGGCAGCATACTTTAGGAATTAAAACACGATGTGTAGTAGCCCCTGAGACTTAGGTTGAGTGCAGATAACCAACCCGAGGATCAAATATTCTTGCAAACCGTATTGCACTTATTGTGTCTATTTTGACAACGACAAGGTGCAGGTCGGCAGGGAGGATGTCGGACTATGGGTCAGATTTTTTTTTCCGGTTGGTGTAATTTATTATCTGACGAGCTGTATAACTAGTAGCCCCCGAGACTTGGGTTGGGCAACATGGCCGACCCTAGGATCGTATCTCCTCAAGAACTTTTTCATATATTAAGTGTGTTTTGACAACACCGATGTGGAGCTCGGCAGGGAAGATGACGAATGGTAGGTCGAGAAAAGTTCTCCGAACAGAATCACCATGGAGAACACCTCGAACAAGAGGATGTCCTGCCTCCTGAGAGAAATAAAATATGAATAGGTTAAAGGTGCCATAAGCTTGGCAATAACAAAACCTTTAGCAACACATTATCAAGTTGCATTCAGGTATGCAATAGCCTCCAAGACACAGGATGGGTGCGGCCGACCGACCTGAGGATTGAATCTCCTCATAAACCATATTGCACTTTGAATTTTCTTCATTGAATAACCAATGCACTAGCCCCGAGCCTTTATTTGGGCACGGGTGATTGAATTAAGGATCGATATTTGCTTGACACAAACTTTGTTATGTTTGACACAGTTTAAGTGTAATGATTCTATGTATCCAAGTATTTTATATCAGTGATGCTCGGATCCGCATTGTACAACACTTCGTTGACCGACCATCGGCTTCAACCTCCTTGGCCAGTAGTCGAGGAGTGCTTGTCCTACTTTGTAAATCCTTTATAAGGGCAAAGATTTATGGCAAACAAGGCAATCTAGTCTTACTGTTTTATAATTGAAGGTACGCGGAGAGATTATTATTTAACGTAAAAACAATTTACGGGAAAAATAGTTCATTTATATGTTCCTTTTCCAGAATATCATGTTTGACCTTGACCTTGAAACCTCAACTCCGATCAATGTGGGAGGAAACTATGGAGGATTTAGTCTGGGGAATGTCCCCGAACTGTGTGGTCCTTAATGAACCGAAATTTTCACTTTCATCATTGTCGACCAATTATATTCTTAAGATGGCTAGCTTTCAGCTTCACCCACTCTGAGGTACTCTCCCACATGACTTGGAAGGAACAATCATAGAGGTGCTCCCTTTACCCCCTAGCCGAACAATCGGGAATGTAGGGGGTAAGCACATGAGCCACGCAACCCAGCTTGGCCAAAATATTAAGTTAAATTGATGCATATTTATGGCTTTATAACAATCATTATGAAAGGGATCACTAGCATATTGAATACAAATTCTTTTATGCTATATGCTAAGTATGTATAATCTAAAAGTGGCCCATCGTCGGCTTCCAACCCTTTGTAGATACGACATCAGGTGTTTCCGTACTAAGAAGACAACCCTTAGCGAACGTCTCGGTGCCCGGAGGTGGTTGTGTTTAGTGGAAACGAAGCAATCAGATATTCTGGCTTTATAACTTTCGCTTAGTCATTAGAGCTTTTAAGTAGGGAGGCAAGTTACTAGCCCTCACTTAGTGTTCAGCGTTAGCCGAGGTTAAGCCATTAACACTGCAAGCAATTTTATGTAAGGCTCATGGGGTAATCGCTATCAGTCTATAGTTTGACAGAGTCATTGGGTCACTGACCAGCTTGCGCTCATTGTGGCTGTCAGTTTTTTGCTTTCTCCACTGAGGTAATTGACCAGTCAAATCGGAAGTACAACCGCAGTTGTTCTCCCTTTGCACACCTAGACGAACAAAGCAGGATATAGGAGGTAATCACAGGAGCCGGGCAACCCAACTATTGACCGAAGACACAATTAGAAACTGATGCATATAAAGCAATATCCGAGAAACCGAGGTGCAAGTTGGCAGGGAAGATGCCGTGCTACGGGTTAGTAAATATTTCCCGAGCTGAATTATTACGTAGGTAACCTCGATGAGGAGGATGTTCCTCCTCTTAAAAACATTCAAGAGGTTAAAAGTTCCATAAGCTCGAAAACCCAAAAAAATATGTACGAACTTGACATCTTAATTAAATCAAAAAAATTGGTGCCAACCCAAAATTGGTCTTTCTAAAATTGATATGTTCTTCGGCCATGCGTTAACATGATACATCATATCTCCGAACTGCAAGCGGGTCAGCCTTTGGTTTCAACATCCATATCCCGAATGCAGGGTGTTTCTCCGAGGCTTGTTTAGCAAACTAAACTCGAGCGGCTTTACAAAAAAACCAGGCTATCCGAATATTGACCATACACTAGTGTCGGAAAAATGAATACTAGAAAAAGACTTTGCAAAGACCAAGAAGAAAAAACATTTATTTATAAAATATCTCATATAAATTTAAGAGCCCCCAGTTAACATGGGTAAAGGAAGTTTTTTAACAAACAATGCTTTTAGCAATCTAAGTTTTTAACAAACAACTTTTGTGTTTAACACAAATAAATGCTTGGCTGAACTGCATAGAAATTAAAAAATTTAAAAAGGTTTAGCATGAAAGCGATTTAGTTGGTTAATGTGCTCAGTGTGCGTGGGCCGAGCTATGTTGGGCCAATGTCCCAGCCCCCAAGCCCGTCACGAGGTAGCCGATGAAGATCTCAGCATGATGAAGTGACAACACAACACTTTGGAAGGGACGAGGCAAAACTCGACGTCCAGCCGTGGAGACAGAGTAGTTCGGCAGTATGACGGCGAAGCTACCATGTTAGTCGATCATGTCGATGACGCAATTTGGTTGGTGGAGGTGTGACGACGACGTCGGCACGTCGAGGTGACTATCCAACATATTTGAAGCCAACCACCTATGCACATAAAATAGTGCAAGTCAAAAGTAATATCAAATAATAATAAAAATCCTCTACTTAATTAACTTAAGTGAAGTAAATAATTACAAAAAATATGGATTGGGCGCCGAGGTGCCCGAGCGAAGATCTCGGCTTGAAGAAGTTGCAATGCGGCATGACCGATGTGGAGAGGTGAAACCCTCAGTCCAGCCGAGATGACGAAATTGGTCGACCGATGACGCCGAAGTCCATGGAGCAGGTTGATGAAGAGATGATGAAGCCCCCGGTCTTACTGAGGTGACGTTGTAGTTCGGTATGGTGGCACTAGAGGCCCCATGCCAGCCAACATGTCGAAGCAGGTCGGCGTGTTGAACGTTGACTTAACGAAGCGGCAGCACGGCGATGCCGACGCAGGTCGAAATTTGTGACGCGATCAATGCTCGCTTGAAGAAGCAACGACACGCCCGACCCATGCAACGCGTGAGTGATGAGTTGTTCCGGAGATTATTCGTCCTTTGCCATGCCACACTCTTGATCGGATCTCCAAGGTGCTGATCCGATGAGATTGACCTCAGCTCCACGAAGCGATGATGTGTCTAGTGTAGGTCGGCAGCCATGGAGCAATGTTGCTGGGCTGGTTTGGCACCAGTGAAATGGTGAAGATTACCTTGGAAAAAGCTCAAAATTTATGGGCATGTGTTTTAGAACAACACATAATACCTTAATAAAATTCCTTCAAAAAGGATTAACGAAACACCATTCATGAAGAAAGATGAACTCGGGTCGGACTCGTTTTCGTGAAAAAAAACAGATCGAAAATTCATTGTACTCATCGGATGTTTCCCGGACTTTGGACGGTCGGAATAAAACTGCAATTTTGAGGGGTGATCGATATAGGAATTCCGCATCCCATGAACGGTGGGATTTTCCAACGGACGTTTGAGCTAAATATTGGACATCTCGCCCTAAACTCATCCAGATTCCCGTTTAGATTCAACAGGGCTATGATATATTGGAGATTGTCGGAGATTCCTCCATCAGAATGCGACGAAATTTTGTAGGGTTGTTGTAGAGACAATCCACACAATTACACCAAAGAAATTATTAAAGCGACGCTAAAGGAAGCAGAGACGACGAACAAAGATTCACAGTCCAAAAAAACAAGAAGAAACTATAATCTGCAAACGAGCCATCAATCCTTTTTCCGATCACATAGCAAAACTCTCAATGAAAGCACCAATGTCGGTGTCAAAACCGGCTGATCTCGAGTAGGGAGTCCTAAGATAACATATTCCTAGTCGACTAAGTTGGTGGAAAGGAGTCCTTGTCTGGATCACAAAGTCTTGTGGAATCCTCCTCGTAAATGTCATCAGTTGTCCGAAGTAGCCAAGGAGTCTAGCCCATAGAGATAGGCCGACGGCCCAAGGACCCCTTAGTACCGGACTCCCTCAATCCCTACTACTTGCATTGATATCGATTAATGGGCATCTTCATGGCCTCTTGATCCACCTAGTTGATGTGATACCTTCTCCCTACTTCCTTTGTTCTCCACAGCTGCATTCTATTCTAGCTATAGTGCAATATCCATGGCACAATCACGTGTATTGCATTAAGTTGACAATGCTGAAGCACGTTAGAAGTACGATCCAATTGCATGGTTTAACAATGGGGTGCTCATAACTTATATTAATGCGATGAAGACGTAGTCATGCCATGCTAATATGATAAAATAAGTAGGGATAAACATTCTTTAGCAATCGTATACTTTGAATAAGTAATGATTATGTTCTTATATTTTGGAGTATTATTATGTTGATATTAATTAATTCACCATTCTTAATAATTACATTGTGATCAAGATTACATGTTGGGCGGCATTCGACATCAAGAATTATGTTTTTATCATTCACCTACTCAAGGAGGAGTAGGAATTAAGCTTGGGGATTCTTGATACATCTCCAACGTATATATAATATTTAATTGTTTCATGCTACTATGTTATTAATAATCGATGCTTCATTTGCAATTATATGCTATTGTATATAATTTTCTCGGACTAACCTATTAACTTAGTGTCGAGTGCCAATTCATGTTTTTGCGTGTTTTTGACCTTTGCAAATAAATAGTACCAAACAAGTCCAAGCACGATCAAATTTTACAGGGGTTATTTTTGGACACAAAAATACCCTAGAAGCTTCTCGAGGTGGTTGAGATTGATCCGACCATTCAAACTCTAGGAAACGTCCGATGAGTGCATCAATTTTTCGGATGTGTTTTCTTCGTGAAAACGAATCCGACCTGAGTTCATCTTTCTTCATGAACGGGGTTTTGGACATCCTTTTTGAAGTACATTTTTGAAGGTATTTTGTGTTTTTCTAAAACACATGCCTATAAATTTTGATCCTTTTCCAAGGCAATCTTCACCATCATGCTGGTGTCTAACCAGCCCGACGATGTTGCTCCGGGGCTTCCGAGTTGCACCGCTCTCGCTCCATCAAGCCAACGATAACCTCATCATATCATCACCCCGGTTAGCCGAACAAGAGTTTGGCATCACGAGGGAAAAATAATAATTAAGAGAACCTCGTCATCCGGGTGTTGCACGGATCAAACACAATGTTGCTTCATCAAGCCAGCATTGATTGTGCCACAATTTCCGACCTGCAGCGGCATCGTCACTCGCTTTTTCAAACCGACATCCACCACGCAAACATGTTTCGATACAATGGCTGGCATGTGCTCTAAATTCACCATATTGACATACTTCATCACCTTGGCTAGACCGGGGGCTTCATCATCACTACATCAACCTGCTCCGTGGACTTTGGCGTCACCAGGCAACCAACTTCGTTATGTTAGCTCGACCGGGGGCATCGCCTCGCCACCTTGACCGTGTTGCGTCGCCACTTCATCAAGCCGTGCTCCTCACTTGAGCACCTCGGGACCGGATTGGGGGATGGGACCTTGACCCTCTACAAGCTCGGCCCACGTCACACCGAGCACATTAACTAGCTAAGTCTCTTTCATGCTCAACCTTTAAAAAAACCAGTGCGGTTCAACCAAGCATTATATTTGTGTTACACAAAAAAGTTGTTTGTTCAAAACATAGCTTGTTAAGAGCATTGTTTCTTAAAAACACTTCCTTTACCCATGTTACCTCGGGACTCTTAAATTTGTATGAGTCCTTTTATAATAAAGTGTTTTCCTCTTGGTCGTTGCAAACTCTTCTTCTACCGCTCCTTTCTCGACTTGAGTGTTTAGTCAATAGCCACATATATAGCCTAATTTATTTCTCAAAACACTCGAGTTTAGTTCACAAAACTGGCCTCGAAGAAACACTCCACCTTCGGGGTGTGGATGTTGAAGCCGAAGGCTGGCCAACTTGAAATCTTGAGATCGGATGTGTCATGTTAAAGCATGACAAAATCACAAACTAATTTGACGACCAGAATTTTTGATGTGCAATGTTGGCTAACATGATCATCATATTCTTTTCTTTATAGCATGGACATCTGGATTTGTAGATGATTCAAAACAATAGTCTATAATTTGACACGAAAAGTTTAATACTCAAGCATATCAACAAGCAACCAGGAATTTCAAAATATCAACGCTAAGGAACGCTATCCCTAGCCCATCGTGCTCAATCATTGATCCATTCATGCAACACACCCAAATATCAGCTGCATCCAATGCTCAAGTATGATAATAGTGTTTCGTAATTGGTGCTTTATAAGAGAACATGTTAACTCAACTAACAATAAAAATTGCGTAAAGTAAATATATAGGCCGTTCGCAGTGGGAAGCAGAGATTTGTAGAGGTGCCAGAGCTCAAACCTTAAATTGAGACAGAAAATTATTTTGGGTGGCATACTTTTCCTGTCGAAGAAAATGACTAAGGGTTTACAATATCTTCCATGCTAAACAAATCATAGGCATTTCCCAAACTGAATATAAAGTGTATTCCTTTTTCCACCATTCTTTCACAGTCCACGTCTACGAGCATCCACGGGTAGCGTCTATACCAACACTTCCAAGGAATTTATTATTTGGCAGCATAAAATAAATTTCTTTGCATTTTGGGACTCGACATTCCTATTATCGCCATACTCTCGTGCAATGAAAAGTGAATAAAGACTCATCTTGAGAATAACTATTTAGAGTGGAAGAAACCGGCCACCACTCGCCGCTTCATGAACGGTACGAGCACACAAAACATAAGTTTATTTTGAACATTAGAGTTGGTGCATACAAATTTACTTGGAACAACACTAAAATACCGCATATAGGTAGGTATGGTGGACTCATTAGGCACAACTTTGGGTTTAGGATTTGGATGCACAACCAGCATTCCCGCTTAGTACAAGTGAAGGCTAGCAAATATATTGAGAAGCCCCAACCAAGGAACGAAAACCATCATAGGCGAAAGTTAAACATAACTAACACTGAATAATGCAACACAAGTTGGATGTAATTTCATAGCATAATTATTGACTTCATGTGCATGCATAGGGAATCACAAACCTTAACACCAATATTCTTACTAAAGCATAATTACTTATCAACAAATCTCAGATATCACTATCTTCATATCTCAAAATTACTGCAAAGATCAAGTTTATTATCCAATGATCTTCATGAAAGTTTTCATTATATATTACTGGATATCTATCACTTTTGGGACTTATTTATTTTCCATTGCTAATAACAAGCTCTCAAACAATAATAAGTGAAGAACGAGAGCACATGTTTCTTTACAATTTTCAACTCTCAAATTAATATAAGTGAAGCAAGAGAGGATTTCTTCAAAGTTTCTACTAACTCTCAAAGCAACCTAAGTGAAGCGCATATTTCTTCAAAATAACAGCACACCGTGCTCAAATACATATAACTGAAGCACAAGTGCAAACAATCAAACTACTCTCAAAAGACATAAGTGAAAATCAATGAGTAGTCAAAAAATTAAGTAGATAAATGAGGACTCTCTCTCAATGAATATTTTAATATATTATAATTTATTGAAAACAGCAAATAAAACAAAAGACCCTCCAAGAATAGCACATATCATGTGGACAAATAAAATTTTAAGCTCAACATAGCCAAATCGATAGTTGTTGATAAAGAAAGGTGGGATGCGTAGCATCCCCAAGCTTAGATGCTTGAGACTTCTTGAAATATTTACTTGGGGTGCCTTGTGAATCCCCAATATTGAGCTTTTGTATATCCTTATTTCCTCTAATATCATGGTTTCACCTACGTCTCAAAAACTTCATCCACACAAAACTTGAAAATAACTCGTGAGATAGGTTAGTACACATAAAAGTAAATCAACTCTTTATGTACTGCCAAGACAAGTTGCATAATAATTTTAAAACATTAGGTAATGTATACTATCATTTCCACAATCTATATCTACCAATATATGCCATGGAAACTATCGGATAAGTAGATAATGAAACTATGACAACAATGTGTCCAAACAGAACAGTCTGTAGAAATCTATATAAAGAATGTACTTATGTATCTCCAAAAATTCTTAAAATTTAGGAACTTATGAATAATGTGTATGAATGTACTGTGTAATTCTTTTAGAAACTTTCCATATTCCAGTCAAATATGATAATTCAAATACTACAACGAAAGTTTCAGTTTTTGTACAGCACACATCACACATGCAATTCAAGCATTCTAAAGGCCATTCTTGGAACTTTTTATGGAAAAAAAGATCATAAATAACATCTAACAAAGAACAAAAAAATAAAATGATGCTCCAAGCAAAACACATATCATGTGACGAATAAACATATAGCTCCAAGTAAGATATACCGATAGTGTTGGAGACGAAAGATAGGCATCCCCAAGCTTAGACGCTTGGGTCTTCGTTGTATATTACATTCGTGATTCCTTGAGAATCCCCAAGATTATTTATTTTCTACTCCCTATTCTCCTCATATTGGTATCTCACCCAAAACTTGAAAACTTCAGTCACACAAAACTTAACGGAACTTCGTGAGATGGGTTAGTATGATAAATATAGATCATTCACTTAGGTACTGTCATGACAAGATTCATAATTTTTATAAAATAATACCTAATGTATTATATAATTCCCATAATTTATATCATCCAATATAATCTGTGGAAACACTAAAAGAAGCAAACTATGCATGCAAAACAGAATCTGTGAAAACCAGATAAGTATGCCAAGATCTGCACGAAGACCATACTTCCCTGACTCCAAAAATTCTGAAAAATTAGGAAAACATAGAGAATTTTCATAAAAATCTATGTAAAAATTTCAGAATTTTTTAGGCTCCAGTAAAATCAGAGAAATTCTTCACTGGACATAAAAGTTTCTATTTTTGCATAGAATCAAATAAGCAAGTATCCACACTATCCCAAAGACATTACTTGGAACTTTATTGAAATAAAAACCAAAAACATGATTACCACAATAGCTTAATCATGTTAACACATAAAAACAGAAAGTAAAAGTGTTGGGCTGTCTCCCAACACGCGCTTTTCTTTAATGTCTTTTAGCTTCGCATGATGATTTCAATGATGCTCACATAAAAAGTAGTCATTGAAACATGAAAGAGAGCATCATGAAGCAAATGATGTCGGTGTAGGTGTGCATTCGATCATCTATGGGACCTTTGGCCCCTTTGTGGTTCTGCGGGGAGGTCGTGTGGCGCAAAGAGCAGAAACTACGAGGCAACACGATAATAAGACTCGGAGAGTTTTACCCAGGTTCGGGGCGTTGTGAAGCATAAAACGCTACTCCTGCTTGGTGGATTGATTGAGGAAGATGAAGTTCGCACGGAGTTCTCCCCCCGCAAGGGTTGCCGCGGAGGGCTATCACGTACATACAAATGTTCTTGGTTTTGATCTCCTGGGGGTTAGAATCTACCAAGTGTCCAATCCTTTGTTGGGTTGCCTTGGGCCTCATTTTATAGCTCAAGGGGCATCCAAAGTGGAAACAATACATGATTAGATAGCCAAAAGTGCTATCATACCTAACTCTAGCACCTAAGATAACGTGTCGTAAATTCGGCCTTAGGTGGTAAGCGGGGGTGCATTCCCGGCAAGCTCCTGCCACCTATCAGCTGGTCGTGCCTTGGAGTCTTCACCCGCCTCTGGATGGGTCTCAACTGGTTATAATCTACTCCCTCTGTAAACTAATATAAGAGTGTTTAGATAACTGAAATAGTGATCTAAACGCTCTTATATTAGTTTGCGGAGGGAGTATCTCCTATCGCGTCGCCACGTATCTCCACTTAGCCATCTGGAAGCTGGACACCTCATCAATAAGTGACTCGTTGGCGATGAGGTGGAGCGGTCGCAGATTGGCTCGCGCTTGCCCGGGAGGAGACTTGCCGGGGCCTTGTCGAGGATGCATGTGCCTTCGTCCTGGGTCAGGCCCAAAGTTTGTGCACGAGCGTGAAATTGCAAAGGGCTAACCGCCAACCCACTATCCTACGTTGTCCCGCCACTTCAGGTCGCTTCCGCCATGCGCACAGCATGCATAGCGCGAATCTCGCGGCGGGTGTGCATGATTTAAAGTCATGGTCGTGGTATGATGACCCACAAGTATAGGGGATCAATCGTAGTCCTTTCGATAAGTAAGAGTGTCAAACCCAACGAGGAGGAGAAGGCTCTGATAAACGTATTTCAGCAAGGTAATAACTGCAAGCACTGAAAGTAGCGGTAACAAGTGATTGTGTAGCGAGGTGAAACGTAGCAAGCAAAAAGTAACAAGTAACAAGTACTAGCAATGGTGAAACAAGTGGCCCAATCCCTTTTGTAGCAAGGGACAAGCCTGAAAAAAGTCTTATAGGAGGAAAAACACTCCCGAGGACACACGGGAATTTCTGTCATGCTAGTTTCATCACGTTCATATAATTCGCGTTCATTACTTTGGTACTGCCCTTACTTGGACAAGCATCCCACTTATGATTAACCTCTCTCGCAGGCATCCGCAACTACAAAAGAAGAATTAAGACAAAGTCTAACCATAGCATTAAACTAGTGGATCCAAATCAGCCCCTTACGAAGCAACGCATAGACTAGGGTTTAAGCTTCTGTCACTCCAGCAACCCATCATCTACTTACTACTTCCCAATGCCTTCCTCTAGGCCCAAATATAGTGAACTGTTATGTAGTCGACTTTCACATAACACCACTAGAGGAAAAGACAACATACAACATATCAAAATACCAAACGAATATCAAATTCACATGACTATTATCAGCATGACTTATCCCATGTCCTCGGGAACAAAAGTAACTACTCACAAAACATAATCATAATCATGATTAGAGGTGTAATGAATAGCATCATGGATCTGAACATAAACTCTTCCACCAAGTAATCCAACTAGCATCAACTACAAAGAGTAATCAACACTACTAGTAACCTTACAAGTACCAATCGGAGTCGTGAGACAGAGATTGGTTACAAGAGATAAACGAGGGATTGGAGAGGAGATGGTGCTGATGAAGATGTTGATGAAGATGCCTCCCCTCCGACGAAAGGAGTGTTGGTGATAACGATGGCGACGATTTCCCCCTCCGAGAGGGGAAGTTTCCCCGGCAGCATCGTCCTGCCGGAGCTCTAGATTGGATCTACTCAAGTTCCGCCTCGTGGCGGCGGCGAAACCATGAAAAAGCTCCCGTATGATTATTTCTGGACTAAAACCCTTCATATAGCAAAAGAGGGTGCTAGTGGGCCGTCAGGGAGCCCACAAGCCCCCACTCTGCCACCAAGGGGTGGCGGTGGCAGAGCTTGTGGCGCCTTGACAGCCCCCTTCCGGTACTTCTTTCGCCCAGTATTATTTATACAATCCAAAAAAAATCCACGTAAATTTTCAGGGCATTTGGAGATGTGCAGAATAGTGGACTAAGATTTGCTCCTTTTCTAGTCTAGAATTCCAGCTGGCTGAATTCTCCCTCTTCAAATAAACCTTGCAAAATAAGAGAGAAAAGGTATAAATATGGTACCACAAGTAATATAACAGCCCATAAAGCAATAAATATCAACATGAAAGCATGATGCAAAATGGACATATCAACTCCCCCAAGCTTAGGCCTCGCTTGTCCTCAAGCGAAAACCAAGTTCCATAAACATGTCCACATGTTGAGGGACGAAGGTGTCGATAAAACATAATACGGACATGAGGGCATCATGATCACACATAGAACAACAATACATGATAAATATTCTTATGGGAAAGTAACAATTCCTTCACAAAGCAAAGCATGAAGCAAAAACCTTACCGAGAAGTAACCCACAATAATCCACAGTCATTGAAGCAATTACAATTTATCACAACATCAGAAAGAGTCAAATAAGAGCTTGTAAGGCAAACCCACATACTCAATCATTTCTTTTGTTCTCCACAATTGTTACAACTCACGTGGTACTCATGGTGTCAAATTTTCAGCTGGACACAGAGGAAGATAGGGGCTTAAAGTTTTGCCTCCCAACGATTTACCTCATGGGTAAAGTCAACAACAATAAAGCATAAGTATTCAACTCCAAGTTGATATATGAATATAGATATTTCCCAAGCATGTGACGGTAGCCAAGACAAAGGAAAAAATAGGGAATTGGTGAACATCACCATGACTCTTACAAGGGCAAAAAGTAAAACTACAAGATATGCCCTTCGCAGAGGGAAGCAGAGGTTGTCATGCGCTTTTGAGGTTTGAATGCGTGTCCTCTTAGTGCAGAGAAACGTCACTTTATATTTCCTCCTGTGATAAAGAACTTTATTATGCAGCCTATCGCTTTTGTGTCTTCCTCATCACAGGTTCGTACAAAGCTTATTTTCCACACACTAATAGATCATACATATTAGAGAGCAATTTTTATTGCTTGCACCGATGACAACTTACTTGAAGGATCTTGTTCAATCCATAGGTAGGTATGGTGGACTCTCATGGCAAAACTGGGTTGGAGGTTTATGGATGCACAAGTAGTATCTCTACTTGGTGCGGGAGTTTTGGCTAATATGAGGTGGAAGCAATCGTCACATGCTAAGGGATCTCTAATCATATAACATTGTTTGGAACCAAGCAAACACAATTCATTATGTTGTCTTCCTTGTCCAACATCTACTCCTAAGCCTGTAATAGTTTCGTGAGTGCTCACAATTGTAAAAAGTGTCTAAGATGATATATTTATATGTGAACCTCTCTTTCTTTATTACTTCCTATTAATTGCAACAATGACTAAGGTCTATGTTGATTTATTCTCAACAAGTTTCAATCATCATACGTGTCATAAGTGAAGTTATCACTTTCCATAAGATCGTCTCATGATCTTTCATGCTATGTTCTTTTCATACTTTTGGTCATGGCACAAAGCAAAGCCCTTGACTAAGATACTCTTTATTATATAGCTCGTAAGCTCGAATACATCGGGGGAGAGACAAAAGAAAAAGACTCAAACTAAACACTAAAGACTTATTCCTCTAAAAGAAGAAATAAAAACTGAAAAGGAAAGAACTAAAACAAAGGTAAAAGCAAAAGATATAAAGGTGATACGATACCAGGGCAACTCCCCCAAGCTTGGCAGAACCAAGGGGATTTCCCATACCAATGTTTAGTTGTCTTCCTTTCGTGGTGATGGTGGTGGAGTTGTTGAAGCAATCTTGAGCTTGTCTAATTTCCACTTGAGCAAAAAGTTCTGCTCCCTCAGATCGTCATTTTCCTCCTCAAGCTTCAACACTTTACGGCAAAGTTCCTTTCTTACTCTCCTGCAAGACACGAGAGGGGATAAATATGGTCTTAGGCTTCCTCCTGGAGTTGGGGAGGCTTGACTTCTTGAACTCCACATGGGTGTTTGCAGGTTGAGGTAGAGGAGCCTCCTCTTCATCGGAACTCGTTTTTTCCTTCCCTTGGGGCTCATAGTCCTCTTCCTCATCACTGGTCCAGCCGTATGGTTCCAAGTCCCCATTAATCCTAGAGTTAGCACGATCATTGGCCACATAGATCTCTTCTTCTGAATCTTGAGAAGACATCTTGACCTAAATCCGCGGCAGACGACAAGCTCGAAACGAAAACAGAGGAAAAATGCGCGATTCGGAGATCAAAACCTTCGGGCGAGTTTATATTGATTTTTTCTGGACCAGAAGGAGTGCTCCGCAAGAAAACGGAGTCCGGGAGGCACACGAGATGCCCACAAGCTTACCCTCCGCCACCAGGGGTAGGGGGCGGTGGTAGGGCTTGTGGCCGCCTCGTGCCCTCTCCGGACTGCTTCTTATTTTTCTAATTTTCCAAAAATTCCAAAACGGAGGAAATATCCTATTGGAAAAGCATCGGAGTGCAATTTCTTACCCAAACAGACACCTCTTCATTTTCAGGGTCTGAAACAGGGTGATAAACATCCCTTATGTACTCCTCTGGAGTTTTGACATTGAGGATATTGGTCTCAACATTTATGGGAGTACCAGAGATGTAATGCTTGATTCTTTGCCCATTTACCGCTCTAGGAAAATTTCCTTCCGTGTTATTGATTTTGATGGCACCGGAACGATATACTTCCTCGATAACATAAGGACCTTCCCATTTAGAGAGAAGCTTGCCTGCAAAAAATCTCAAACGAGAATTGTATAGCAAGACATAATCACCTACATTGAACTCTCGTTTCTGTATTCGTTTGTCGTGCCATCTCTTAACCTTTTCCTTGAACAACTTGGCATTCTCATATGCCTGGGCTCTCCATTCATCTAACGAGCTGATATCAAACAACCGCTTCTCACCGGCAAGTTTGAAATCAAAGTTGAGCTCTTTGATTGTTCAATAAGCTTTGTGTTCCAGCTCAAGAGGTAAATGACAGGCCTTACCGTAAACCATTTTATACGGCAACATGCCCATGGGATTCTTATAAGCAGTCCTATAAGCCCATAGTGCATCGTCAAGTTTGCTAGGCCAATTCTTTCGAGATCTATTGACGGTATTTTGTGGGATCAACTTGATCTCCCTATTACTCAACTCAACTTGACCAATAGACTGAGGATATAAGGAGATGCAACTCTATGGTTGACATCATACTTCGCTAGCATCTTGCGGAAAACACCATGAATGAAGTGTGAACCGCCATCAGTCATCAAATATCTAGGGACTCCAAATCTTGGGAATATGATTTCTTTAAGCATCTTAATAGAGGTGTGGTGATCAGCATTTTTAGTGGGGATAGCCTCTACCCACTTAGTAATGTAATCCATAGCAACTAAGATGTGAGTGTACCCATTGGAACTCAGGAAGGGTCCCATATAATCAAAGCCCCAGACATCAAATGGTTCAATGACAAGTGAATAGTTCATAGGCATTTCCTGACGCTTACTGATGTTTCCTATTCTTTGGCATTCGTCACAAGACAAGACAAACTTACGAGCATCCTTGAAGAGAGTGGGCCAATAGAAACCTGATTGCAATACCTTATGGGCAGTTCTATCTCCAGCGTTGTGTCCTCCGTAGGCTTCAAAATGACACTTCTGCAAGATCTGTCCCTGTTCATGTTCATGCACACAACATCTAATAACACCATCTACTCCTTCCTTATAAAAGTGAGGATCATCCCAAAAGTAGTGTCCCAAATCAAAGAAGAATTTCTTCTTTTGTTGATAGGTGAAACTGGGTGGTATGTATTTAGCTACGATATAGTTTGCATAATCGACATACCACGGTGCACTATGTGAAGTGCAGATGACATTTAATTGCTCATCAGGAAAGGTGTCATCAATAGGTAGTGGGTCATCAAGGACATTCTCTAGCCTAGACAAGTTAACTGCTACAGGGTTATCAGCACCCTTTCGGTCAATGACGTGTAAATCAAATTCCTGTAGCAGGAGAACCAATCTGATCAGCCTAGGCTTAGCGTCCTTCTTCTCCATAAGGTACTTAATAGCAGCATGATCAAAGTGAATAGTGACTTTGGAGTCAACTATGTAAGATCTGAACTTTTCACATGCAAACACGACTGCTAAAAATTCCTTCTCCGTAGTGGCATAGTTTCTTTGGGCACTGTCTAGAGTTTTACTAGCGTAGTGAATAACATTCAACATCTTGTCAATTATTTGTCCTAGAACAGCACTAACAACATAACCACTAGCATCACACATGATTTCAAAGGGCAAGTTCCAGTCAGGTGGTTGAACAATAGGTGCGGTTATCAAAGCCTTCTTAAGTATTTCGAAGGCTTCCTCACAATCCTCATCAAAAACAAAAGGAACATCCTTCTGCAAGAGGTTGCTAAGAGGCCTACAAATCTTAGAGAAGTCTTTAGTGAACCTTCTATAGAAACCAGCATGACCTAGGAAACTTCGTATACCTCTGATATCTGTGGGGCAAGGCATTTTCTCAATTGCATCAACCTTAGCCTTATCAACTTCAATGCCTCTTTCAGAAATTTTGTGTCCTAAGACGATACCTTCATTAACCATAAAGTGTCACTTCTCCCAATTCAAGACGAGGTTGGTTTCTT
The DNA here is from genome assembly GCF_904849725.1 of Hordeum vulgare subsp. vulgare. Taxonomy (NCBI): domain Eukaryota; kingdom Viridiplantae; phylum Streptophyta; class Magnoliopsida; order Poales; family Poaceae; genus Hordeum; species Hordeum vulgare. The sequence goes on along the minus strand of NC_058520.1, from coordinate 396,881,072 downwards.
CGCATCTCTGTAAGACTCGATCAAGGTTGTTTAGGCAATCATCAAAGGAAGACCCGTAAACGGAGAAGTCATCCATGAAAACCTCGACAATCTTTTCACAAAAGTCAGAGAATATAGCCATCATACATCTTTGGAAGGTGATAGGTGCATTGCATAAGCCAAAAGGCATACGTCTATAGGCAAAGGTACCGAAGGGGCAGGTGAAAGTGGTTTTCTCCTGATCAGATTGTGCAACAGTTATTTGCGAGAAACCTGAATAACCGTCTAGAAAGCAGAAGTGTGTGTGCTTTGATAGCCTTTCTAGCATTTCGTCGATGAACGACAAAGGATAATGGTCTTTCCCGGTTGCCTTGTTCAGTTTCCGGAACTCTATCACCATCCTATAGCCGGTAATAATCCTTTGTGGGATTAGTTCATCCTTATCATTAGGAACGACAGTGATACCTCCCTTCTTAGGTACGCAATATACTGGACTTACCCAATCACTATGAGCAACAAGATAAATGATTCCTACTTCTAGAAGCTTTAACGTTTCTTTTCTAACGACCTCTTTCATCTTAGGATTTAATCTCCTTTGATGATCAGCAACTGGTTTAAAGTCAGGATCAGTTTTCATCTTCTGCTGACATAGAGTAGGACTAATACCCTTAAGATCATCAAGAGTATATCCAATAGCAGCACGGTGCTTCCTCAGAGTTCTTAGTAACTTCTTCTCTTCGTGCTCTGAGAGGAGAGCTCTAATAATGACAGGATATATCTCCTTCTCATCAAGATAGGCATACTTAAGAGTATCAGGCAACTGTTTAAGCTCGAAAACAATTTTATCTATCTCATCTCTCTCGTCCATATGCATATCATTTTCATGCTCAAGAAAATATGGCTCTAAAGGATTCGTAGGAGGTATGGCAATAGAGGCAAGAGCAATGATTTCATCCCTTCCAAACAACTCTCTTCTTTGGGGTTGTCTTCCAAACTTGGAGAAGTTAAATTCATGAGACACACCCTCGAAACTAACTGTGACAGTCTGCTTAATGCAATCAATGTGAGCATTGACAGTGTTGAGAAAGGGTCGGGATTAGGGATTATGAATTTAGCAGTTCAGAATGAAGCACTCCTGCTCAAACATGCTGATAAATTCCTCAATCATGCTGATATCCCTTGGGTTCATCTGATTTGGAACACTTACTATCATAACACTGTACCTCAGGGTACTGCACTTTGTGGTTCCTATTGGTGGAAAGACATCTTCAAACGTCTTGACAAATTCAGAGCTGTTACCTATGTTCTGCCAAATAAGGGTGACTCCTTCTTGTTTTGGTCTGATTCCTGGTTACTTGGAAATTCCACTACGCCATTGGCAGCCAGATTCCAAAGACTGTTCTCCTTTGTGGTTGACCCTTTCTGCACAGCTCAAGAAGTCTTTGCTGCTTTTTCTGATGATAGTATGCTCTCCATGTTTCACCTTCCACTGTCTGCTCAAGCTTATCAGGAAATGACTGCGGTTCAACCTTTACTTCTGGACCTGGACCTTGATCATCAGGCCTCTGACCGATGGGTAGGGCGTAAGGATGCTAAGGTCTACACACCCAAGGCATACTATGCTCATGTTCATAGCAGTATTGTACCTAACCCTTTGCTTAACTGGATCTGGAAAAGCTGTTGTACCATGAAGGTTAAGATGTTTGCCTGGATGCTCATCATGGACAGGCTGAACACTCAGGATATGCTGGAGAGGCGTCACTGGAAGGTCTCTGATTCTAATCTCTGTGTTTTATGCCATGCTCGAGTCAAGGAAGACAGAGATCATTTATTCTTCACATGCCTATTCAGCACCAGGGTTTGGAACTACCTGCAGATCACTTGGCAGGGGTCATCTATGTGGACTGCTACTGCCGCAGCTAGAAAGGACTTCCCTTATCCTTTCTTTGCTGAGGTTGTTTTCACTGCCTGTTTGAATATCTGGACTACCAGAAATGCAAAGGTCTTCAACCAGGAGCAGCCAAAGTTCAGGAAATGGAGAGCTGGATTTCTTCATGACATTTCTTTGTTAGCTCATAGAATTAAGGCTAGTTTCAGGGATGATCTCCTTAAGTGGATTTCCTTTTTGCCTCCTTCAGGTTTGTATCCCTCTGCTCCTCCCCCCTTTGTACATTCTACAACCCCTATTGTACATACAGTTTCCATAGTTGAAATACAGAAAATGGCTGTGGGGGGTTTTCCATACAGTAGCCGGCCAAAAAAATATGATGGGACAAAAGCTATCTTGTGCAGTACCAAGGACAAGGAAATCAGTAGGATACTTCGTCTTACCACACAGGACTTTTACATCTCTCACAATTCCCACAGGGCAGATAGTGTCTCTATTAGCTAGCGTAATAGTGACATCAATGGGTTCTAGCTCAGCAGGTGCAATGTCATCTTTGATTTCATCATATAGAGAACGGGGTACTGCACTAACACTAGCTCACATATCACATAAACCATGGTAACAGTGATCTCCTATCTTGACAGAAACAAAGGGGAGGCCAATTACAGGTCCGTGTTTGTCTTTCGCGTGAGGTTTAGCAATTCTAGCAGAGTCCCCACAGAATTTGATAACATGCCCATCTATGTCTTCGGCTAAGAGATATATGATAATAGCAACACTAGGTTCAACTCTAATCTCCTCAGGGGGTGCAAGTGGTCTAATGTAACCCCTACGTATCACAGTTGCAGCTTTAGAATAATCCTTTATCCTAGCAGGGTATGGTGATTTCTCAGTGTAAGCACAAGGAACAACAGGATCACTAAAAGCAATGACTTTCTCCTCGACTAGATTGGTTTTGTCTATGTTGCTTTCTACAGGAGGATGATATTTAAACCACTTCTCTTTGGGAAGATCAAGATGAGCAGCAAAAGATTCACATAGAGAAGCTACTATCTCAGAGTCAAGTCCATACTTAGCGCTAAAATCTCTAGAAGTGTTTGTCTCAACAAAAGATTTAACGCAATCAAACTGGAAATTCATACCTAACTCCTTACCTTCCTCCAGCTCCCAATCTTCAGAGTTGCGTTTGATTCTTTCCAATAAATTCCACTTGTGATCAATATCCTTCTTCATAAAAGAACCGGTACAAGAAGTGTCAAGCATGGTACGATCTTCATGAGAAAGCCGAGCATAAAAGTTTTGAGTGATGATTTCTCTCAAGAGCTCATGATTGGGGCATGAATATAGCATTGATTTAAGCCTCCCCCAAGCTTGAGCTATGCTTTCCCTGTCACGAGGCCAAAAGTTATAAATAAAGTTCCGTTCACGATGTACTAAATGCATAGGATAGAACTTTTGATGAACTTCCAATTTCAACCGATTGTAGCCCCATGATCCAGTATCATCACATAGCCTATACCATGTCAACGCCTTATCCTTCAAAGATAAAGGAAATCCTTTCATCTTTACCTCATCCTCGGGCAAACCTGCAAGCTTAAATAAACCACAAACTTCATCTACATAGATTAAATGCAAGTCCGGATTTGAAGATCCATCTCGTGTAAAAGGATTAGCCCGCAGTTTCTCAAGCATACCCGAAGGAATTTCATAAAAGATATTTTTCAGTAGGTACCTCAGGTTGAGGAACAACTCCTCGTGCTTCCGTTCGTGGTGAAGATACCCCGAACAAACTCCTCAAAGGAACAGTTTCCACAGTGACAATAAATTTCAGCACAATATATAGATGTTTCCTTACCAATTTCCACATACCAAAGGCGCTTCACTCCCCGGCAACGGCGCCAGAAAAGAGTCTTGATGACCCACAAGCATAGGGGATCAATCGTAGTCCTTTTGATAAGTAAGAGTGTCGAACCCAACGAGGAGCAAAAGGCTCTGATAAACGGATTTCAGCAAGGTAATAACTGCAAGCACTGAAAGTAGCGGTAACAAGTGCTTGTGTAGCGAGGTGAAACGTAGCAAGCAAAAAGTAACAAGTAAAAAAGTAGTAGAAACGGTGCAGCAAGTGGCCCAATCCCTTTTGTAGCAAGGGACAAGCCTGAAAAAAGTCTTATAGGAGGTAAAACGCTCCCGAGGACACACGGGGATTTCTGTCATGCTAGTTTCATCATGTTCATATGATTCGCGTTCGTTACTTTGATAGTTTGATATGTGGGTGGACCGGCACTTGGGTACTGCCCTTACTTGTACAAGCATCCCACTTATGATTAACCTCTCTCGCAAGCATCCGCAACTACAAAAGAAGAATTAAGACAAAGTCTAACCATAGCATTAAACTAGTGGATCCAAATCAGCCCCTTACGAAGCAACGCATAGACTGGGGTTTAAGCTGCTGTCACTCCAGCAACCCATCATCTACTTACTACTTCCCAATGCCTTCCTCTAGGCCCAAATATGGTGAAGTGTTATGTAGTCGACATTCACATAACACCACTAGAGGAAAAGACAACATACAGCATATCAAAATACCGAACGAATATCAAATTCACATGACTATTATCAGCATGACTTATCCCATGTCCTCGGGAACAAAAGTAACTACTCACAAAACAAAATCATAATCATGATCAGACGTGTAACGAATAGCATCAAGGATCTGAACATAAACTTATCCACCAAGTAATCCAACTAGCATCAACTACAAAGAGTAATCAACACTACTAGTAACCTTACAAGTACCAATCGGAGTCGTGAGATGGAGATTGGTTACAAGAGATGAACTAGGGATTGGAGAGGAGATGGTGCTGATGAAGATGTTGATGAAGATGCCTCCCCTCCGATGAGAGGAGTGTTGGTGATGACGATGGCGACGATTTCTCCCTCCGAGAGGGAAGTTTCCCCGGGAGGATCGTCCTGTCGGAGCTCTAGATTGGATCTCCTCAAGTTCCCCCTCGTGGCGAAGGCGGAACCAAGAAAAAGCTCATGTATGATTTTTTTTCTGGACCAAAACCCTTCATATAGCAAAAGAGGGGGGCTAGTGGGCCGTCAGGGAGCCCACAAGCCCCCACTCCGCCACTAGGGGGGTGGCGGTGGCAGGGCTTGTGGCGCCCTGGCAGCCCCCCTCCAGTACTTCTTTCGCCCAGTATTTTTTATCTAATCCCAAAAAAATCCACGTAACTTTTCAAGGCATTTGGAGGTGTGCAGAATAGTGGACTAAGATTTGCTCCTTTTCCAGTCCAGAATTCCAGCTGCCTGAATTCTCCCTCTTCAAATAAACCTTGCAAAATAAGAGAGAAAAGGCATAAATGTGGTACCACAAGTAATATAACAGCCCATAAAACAATAAATATCAACATGAACGCATGATGCAAAATGGACGTATCATGGTATAAGACGCACGGTTGTGGATTGGATTGATGGGGTGGTTACATATTCTTCCGTGACGGTGGGAAACGGCATAGGTGGAGATGGGTGGCGACCCTTGGAGCCTAGGAAAGCCAGCCCCTTGCATCCTCCCTATAAAAGCACGAGGGGTGCGGTAGACAATGCTCATCCATCCTACTCCTCTCCTCCAACCTAGGGTTACCCGGCTTGTTCTTATCTTCTTGCCCTCTGAGGTGGCTTCGGGTTTTGGCTATGGCACGGAGGCGAGGGTGCCCCCCAAGTTCTGTAGGGCATCAAGAGCCTCCCTTTGGGATCATGCAGACGCTTCAGTCGTGGCGCTGGAGGGTGGCACCAGTGCTCGAGGTGGGGGTGCCGGAAGGGCCCATGGTCGCCGAGGAGCCCATGGTCGAAACGGACGTAGTGCCGTGACCGATCTCCCTTCGGCGACGCTGGCGCCGCCGTTGCCGGGGAAGACCGAAGGTACGCGTTGGAGTTCGTCGTCAGGCTGCGCGGTCCTCCACGCGGTTGTCTGCACCTCCCTCGCCCTTTCGCTAGGGTGATGGAGGTCGACAAACCGTAAGGAGTGTGTCTCTGCGTGCACGGTTGTTGTAACGTTGTCCTGTACACTAACGTTGAATATCCAACGCCGCATGGCATGTTCTTGAGGCGCGGGTGGAAGGCCTTCGTGCGTGCCCATAACTTCATGGTGGGGCATGTTCTCCGCTTCAAGCTGGTGGAGGACGACGTGCTCACCGTCAAGATCTATGGGCACTCGGGATTTCATCTAGGCTGCTGTGAAGAAAGCTCAAGGGACGTCAAAAGTTCCTCCTTGAACAACGGTGAAGAGGAGGACAACACCGGCAAGGATGGTGACAGCGAGCTCCCAGCCGTCATGCCAGAGTATGATGGTTCGGACTCCAACTGATCGTTGGTCGTACCATTACCGTCACTACACGCCCCTCCCCCTCTGTGACATCCTCGAATTTTGCTACTGTAGTGTATGTAATTAAGCTACAGTTATCCCACGCTAATGATGCCACATCATCGTAATTTCTATCGTTGATCTCGTGTTAGTCGAAACCGAGTCAAATTCAAAATTTAGAAATAAGTCGAACGAAAAAAGTTTTCAAATGCTAAAATAAAAATGTTGGATGAGTTACAAATATTCCTTAATTATTTATAGAATTAAATCGGGCATTTTTTAAATTATTTAAAACCCTTATATATTAAAAACAGAAACTACAAAAAATAATAGTAACAAAAGGCCCCGGCCCAACTGGGCCAAGTGGCCGAGCCGGCCACCCCACAGCCCACCAACCCACCTGGGGGTATAAGACCCCAAGGGGAAACCCTAACCGAGCAAACCCTCCCATTCCTCCATGCCCGGCCGCCAGGGCCCTCCCACGGTGCCCCACCAATCCCAGTCGCTCCCTCCCGTCGCGAGCCCCCGAGCGCCCGCGCTATCTCCTCCCAGATCGCCCCTCGATCGAACCCCAGCCTCACCTCGCGACACTCCTCTCCCCATCTCCCTAGCCCCGTCGCTCCTTCCCATCGCCAGGAACGCCCAGCGCCTCCCCTTACCACCTCACGCCGGACCGCCCCGCCGTCACCCTCCTCCAGCACCAGCCCGGGGCCTCTTCACCGTGCCACCCCGCCGCCGTCCAGCTACCCCTCCGGTGGCTCCTCCTTCGATCTCCCCCACCGCGTCGCCCTGACGCCCCCGCACCGACCGACTCCTCTTGATCTGCACCGTCGGATCCACTCCGACCCCCTCCTCCTTGTCGGCCTCCTCATCTTGTCCCCGACGGCTCCATTGAGCCTCGCTGACCCGGCCACCCTACAACGTGGGTGAGAACGCGCCCTCTCCCTCTCCTTCACTCTCCGGTTCCGTTCCGACGTTCATCGCCTCGTCCCGGCGTCATTGATCTCCTGTAAAGGAGGAGATGAAGTTTTGCTTAATGTCTCTCTGTTGAGAGAGAGAGAGATGAACACAGAGATAACTGAAAGATAGAAAAGAGGTGATAGAAAAACAAAAGGAAAATATGGATATATGTATATGTGTATGTATGTAAATATATGTATATGTATGTATGTATGATGCGTATTGTGGATGTGTGTAAAAATATGTATGTAAGATATTGAGGACTCTGTGTGTGTTGTGTTGTATGTGGCCTGTGGGCCACTGCAATGTGGGGCCAACCCCCCACTCCCATTAATAGGGAGGCCCCACACAACCTTGTGTTAAAAAAATAAAATAAAATAAAAACAAATATAAATATATATATATATGTTTTTATTAATAAAATAAATAAATATATTATTTAATTATTTAAATAAACAAATTAGTAATCTGTTAATATAGATAAATAATTATTCTATTAGAATATGACACGTGGGTCCCCCACTAAATTAATCTAATTAATTAATAATTAACCCTAATTAAAAATTATGTCTATGACACATGGGACCCAGTGGTGAGTTGACCAGTCAACTGTTGATGTCAGCATGACATCATGTTGATGTCATAATAGTATTTAATTGAATTAATTAAATCTGTTTTTAATTCCTAAATATGAGTAAAAGTTTGAAAATTCATATAAAATAAACTATAACTCATATGATAATATTTTCAACATGAAAGTTGATCAGCATAACGAGACGAACCCAGATACGCGGTCCATTCATCTGCCATGCGTCCCTAGCATAGCAAACGTGGAACTTTTAGATCATTTTCAGTCTCACCCGTAGTAGCCAAAGACCCGGAAAATATTCTTCCGGCCCGTCTGTGACATGTGTTGCTGCGTTAGCTCATGCCTAGCCTGCATATTGCCATGTCATGCTTAGTGTTGCATCTGTTGCTGTTATTTATTGTTTCTCCCCCCTCTTCTTACTGGTAGACCCCGAGACTTACGCTGCTGCCGGGTACATCTACCCTCCCGACGACCAGCCCTTCACCACAGAGCAACAAGGCAAGCAAACCCCCTTGATCATCCCTATATCGCCTATGTCTTTCTTCCTCCTGCTTGCATTAGAATTTTTGCTACTGTTGTAGTTAGCTCCTATATCTAATGGATAGCCTATTTTTGATGAACGGCTAGTTTCAGTACCACACTTTTAAACTGTTTAGTATAGGTGGAGCAGTCTTCCCCTCTGACCCCTTAGTCCAGTTACCCCGCTTTGTCATCAAGCCTCAATCCCTCATCAATGAGCCAGATCCGACACAACACTCACCCCCCCTTAGTTGTGCGGCGCTACAGAGCTACTATCGGGTACCGAGGGTGACACCTCGCGAAGTACTCAGGATGATACCTCTGTAGTGTAGCTAGTCGGTCGTGGTTATCGAGTGTGATTCCTCCTTCACCACTCCCGACTTTGTCTCTATCGTGCAACCCCTCAAGTGTGGGACCCTCGAGGGTGATTCCTCTAAGTCCACCTTGATGGTTACATCGTTTAGGATCCAACGAGGGTGATGCCCCGGATCTCCTTGATGTTACAACCACACAGTTACTTGACCATGTTACTGGGATCTTTGGTGAATAGATGTTAGGCAGGTGGATTCCCGCATGGATGTGGCGATGACTTAATTAAAATGATAATGGATTTGGGTATTTGATCTGGGTTGGTCGGAAGGCCTTATTACACACTAACCGTTTGTGTGGGAAGAATTATGGGTAATCGATGTCGTGGTATCAGTCGAAGCTCTTCAGACGTCAGCAATGGAGCGACGCGCGCCTGAGTGGTCCTGAGATGCATCGCTCTTGTATTCAGGGGTGGTAGGACTGACATCGGCCGCCCTTGCATCGTGTAGGAGCGCAGAGGTCAAGTGGGCCCACGACCCCTTTGTGCTTAGGAGTTAGACCGGCGGGCTGGCCTCTCTATTGAGCTTAGGTGGGGTTGCGACGTGTCGATATTTCGAGGTCGGGCATGACCCAGAAAAGTGTGTCCGACCAGAGTGTTATCGAGTGTGATGGGGATGTTGTGCACCCTTGCAGGGAAGAACTTACCTATTCGAATAGCCGTGTCCACGGTTACAAGACAACTTGGAGTTGTGCCCTAATCTTAAACAACTACAACTGTTACTTAACTGGATTTAGTTGACCCGGGATTGCTTCCTCGTAGGGAGTCGAGGGAGGATCTCTCGGCGTGACCTTATATTAATATTGCTGCAACAATATGACTATTAATTGTGTTACCTTGTTCTACTCTCGTCTATTGCTGCAAGACCTTGAAGATGCTAGTCTTCGATAGGACTAGGCCTTCTCTCTCAATTCTTGCATTGCTGCAGTCAGTCCACATAAACCCCTTCTTTGATGTTGTTGCGTACTTAGCATAGTTATGATGTAAGTCTTGCGAGTACTTTGCATGAGTACTCACCGTTTCTTTGCTCCCCCTTTGCCCCCTTGATCCATTGCTGCGACCAGATGATGGAGCCAGGAGATGGAGTTTCCTGGCGACGTCTGTCCCCCGATGGCGTCTTCTTCGTGGAGTCCACTGAAGACCAGGAGTAGTTTAGGAGGCTCTCAGTAAGGAGGCCTCGCCTCGTTCAATTGTTGTATCTTTTGTGTTAGCCTTCTCTAAGGCACCCCATGTTTTCAGTCTGTACTCAGATAGTGTTGCTTCCGCTGACTCGTGTGTTTATCGAGCTTCTGTATTCTAGCCCTTGAGGCCCCTGGCTTGTAATATCAAGCTTGTATGTTTTATTTGTGTCTAGAGTTGTGTTGTGTTACCTTCTTGTGAGTCCTTGAGTTTGATCGTACGCATTTGCGTGTATGATTAGTGTACGATTAAATTGAGGGCGTCACACTCTCTTGGCAAGGCGGTCTTGTCGGGGCTTCTTGGCCGGGATGCTGCCGCATCTTCTAGATGGGTCTCGGCAAGCCTCGTGGACTTCGGCTTCGTCTTCACCACCGGTGGGTACGCCGAGCCTCGTCCATCTGGTCCTGGCGGGGTCAGCCTGGGCTTCTGTTTGGGCCTCCCATTGCCCTTTTTTCTCCTCCATCCAATCCCTCAGAGGAGATGGATAAGAAAGGAATTTCGGGGCACTTATCTTTTTATAAAGCAAAAGGTTGCGGGATCTTGCTAATTTTTTACTAGTGGACATGTAATTTTTTTATCCATTTGTACTGAAGAATGAATAAAACAAGCGCCATCCATCTTTCTTGAGTATTGTCCTTCCACCCTTCTATTCGCGTTGTGATGTATGTTTATTCTCGCCGCGTAGTGTACCTTGCCGGGTTGGCGCGGGATGCAAGTGTCGAAGGGGGAGCGAGCCCCTGGGCAACAGGCGGGCACACCATTCCCTGGCAAGGCCCTTTGTCGGTATCTATGCATTCCCTCCCAAGGCTAATAAGAGACAAGAGATGAAGGAAGGCTCGTCCCGACAAGGGTCCCAGCTGAGCAGAGATTTTCATTGTACATGATAGAAGAGGGGCGGCAAGGATTTCCTCAAGGAGGAGAACGGAACCGAGCTTAAGATAAGGTAGTTTAAACTTATCTCTTTAGGTGAGGCCCCCCTTCAAGGTACGATGGTTTGTCGCCCTTGCCTTTCCCCTATCTCCTGTTTACCTAGAGGTCAAACAAATAGAGCAAAAGAGAGGCTTTGTCCCCTCCAAGAGAGGGGAGACGCGATAACAAGGATCACAAGGCCATCAAGCACTCCGAATAACTAGTAAACTAGGGAGGTAGTGACATCATAACACAAGCAAATGTGTAATGCATATGCAAATGATGATATGATGCAATGCCTAGTTTTATTTATGCATAGGGTCTGCACCTGTCTTTGTACAAAGGGTTACATGCAACTGCGACAAAGCTTGAACAAAAGGTGGTTGCCGGGGACTGGGCCCGGCAATCGCGCCTCACGGGTATGCTCAATATTCCATGAGTTAAGTACTTTGATGCCATCTTCGGTATCCAGACGAACTGCACCAGATCTAGTGACTTGTACTCCCCGGTAAGGGCCTTCCCACTTTGGCGTCAACTTGTTGGAACCCTTGGCGGACTGAGCGCGCCTAAGGACAAAGTTTCCTTCCTAAAATCTCCGAGCATGGACCCTACGTCTATGATAGTGGCACACGGCTTGCTCGTAGCATGGAGCACGCACAGCAGCCCGGAGATGATATTCCTCAAGGAACGTGGCATCGTCATGCCACAGCTGTTGTTGCCCCACTTCATTGTAGGAAAGCACTCAAGGTGACCCGTATATGAGTTCCTTAGGGATAACTGCTTCTACCCCATATACTAGCGCGAATGGTGTCTGGCCAGTAGCTCGATTCGGTGTCGTTCTAAGGGACCAAAGAACCACGGGCAGCTCATCAATCCAGCGCTTCCTGCATCTGCGCAGTCTATCAAAAGTTCTTGTTTCAATCCCTCGAAACACTTCATCATTCATCCTCTCGACTTGCCCATTGCTCCTTGGGTAAGCAACAAAGGTGAAGGAAACCTTGCTTCCAAGGCTTTGGATGTACTGCATGAATATGCGGCTTGTGAACTGGGTGTCGTTGTCACTGATTACCCTATTGGGTACTCCAAAGCGGCACACCAGTCCTTTCACGAACTTGATAGCTGACTACGCGGTCACCTTTCTCACTGGCTCCACCTCACATTATTTTTATAACTTGTTGATTGCTACGTTGAGAACTCAAAACCCCCGGCGGTGTGGGGGAAGGGTCCCAGGATATCGAGCCCCCAAACCGAGAATGGCCAGGATAGAAGGATTGCGTGGAGGGCTTGTGCTGGCTGACGAATGTTCCTGGCATGGAACTCGCAGGCTTCACTATTGGTGACTAGCTCAGTTGCATCTTGGAGGACTGGGGCCAATACAAACCCCGCCGGAAGGCCTTTCTAACAAGGGCCCTTGATCCTATGTGTGACGCACACACGCCTCTGTGAATCTCTGCCAACAACTTCAGTCCTCCCTTCCGGAAGATGCACCTTAACTTCACACCATTGGGTCTCCTTTTGTACAGAGTGTCATCGACAAACTAGTACATACTAGACTGACGGCCTACTTTTTCGGCCTCTTTCTGCTCTTCAAGAAGTTCTCCTGTTTGAAGGGATCAGACAATATGTTGCGCCCAAGTCGGATCCTGTGGCTCAACGGCAAGGACTAAAAGCATCTCTTCGTTCGTGGGAGCGCTTACCTCTACCGAGAGAACCTGATGTTCCGCATGAGGGAGCGGCTCACCAGTTCAAACGGAACCGCCTCCAGCAACTTCTCTACAGGGGGCTTCAGGAAGCTCAGCCGGGAAATGTTAGCTGGAGTTCAGTTTTCTTCTTTTCTTGGTCATTGTTGAGGGGGATACAAATGGGTGAGGTGGAGGACAAAAATACCTCATTCCACAGGAAGCTTCTATGCGGCACACTTTGACAGGCCATCGGCAATGCTATTTTCTGCTCGTGGCACATGTTCCACCTGCAATCCAGCAAAGCATTCCTCCAACTTCCTCACTTCCTCCATGTATGCCTCCACCAACGGGATTTGATAATCCCTGTTGATATGCTTCACGACAAGCTGAGAGTCTGCTTTGACGATCAGTTTCTTGATTCCCAACTCTACCGCGGTTCAGAGTCCCACAAGGACTCCCTCATATTCAGCGGTGTTGTTGCTAGCTTCCTCCCGGGGAAAGTGCATTTGGACCATGTATTTGAGGTGCTCTCCGGTGGGAACGATGAGGAGCACACCTGCCCCGGCACCCTGGAGTGAGAAGGCACCGTCAAAATACATGAGCCATTCTTTGGTTGCTTCCCTATCGGGGACGATTGTTTCTTGGACTTCTTCGTCTGGTGTGGGTGTCCATTCAAGTATGAATTCTGCCAATGCTCTGCTCTGAATGGTGAAAGTGCTTTCGTACTTCAATCCAAAACTTGATAGCTCTAGCGCCCACTCGACTATTCTGCAAGTGGCTTCTGGGTTCCTCAGGATACGGTGTAGTGGAAACTGGGTGACAACCATGATCTCATGGGCTTGGTAGTAGTGGTGCAGCTTCCTCGAGGCCTTGATGAGTCCGAAGATCAGGTTTTGTACTCCACAGTACCTTGACATATCCCCCTGTAACACGGAGCTGACAAAATACACTCGTTGTTCTACCACTTTCTTCTTCGGCATCTCTCTGGTGCTCCCTTCGCTATCCTGCTGGGGTTCTTCTGAGCCTGTGTTGGATGTTTGTCGCGGGTATCTTTACTTCATCCCCGGCAACATCTGCCACGGTGGCTGCATCTTCATTTACTTCCCGCTACGTCACTAGAGCTGCACTAACCACTTGATTCATTGCCGCCTGGTATAGCAGCAACGACTCTCATGGCTTGGGAGAGACCAAGGTGGGAGCGGAAGAAAGATATGTTTTCAGATCTTGCAGCGCCAAGTCTGCTTCCGGGGTCCAATTCATCGGCCAACCTTCTTCAGTATTTGGAAGCACGACAGGGCGCGTTTAGCGGATTTGGAGATGAATCTGCCTAACGCGGCAACGCATCCGGTCAGGCGTCTCTCGTCCTTGACTATCTTGGGTGCTTATATCTACTCGATAGACTTGATCTTGTCGAGGTTAGCTTCTATTCTCCGCTGAGACACAGAGAATCCAAGTAGCTTGCCGGACGGAACACCAAACACGCAGTCCTCGAGGTTGAGCTTCAGGTTTGCAAAATTTCTCCCAGGTCTTGTAAAAGGGTAGCTTCATGTGTGGTGTTGACCACTATGTCATCCATATAAGCTTCCACATTCCTTTGCAACCGGGGTCCAAATCCGATCAGCACGACCCTCGCAAAGGTAGAACCGGTGTTGTTTAACCCGAAGGGCATTCGTACAAAGTAGGACGCACCGCACATAGTTATGAACATGGTATTTTCCTCATCCTCTTTAGCCAAGAATCTCTGATGGTGTCCGGAATATGCATCCAGGAAGGAAATCCGATCACATTCGAAAGTGGCGTCAACTATCTGATCAATGTGCGGCAAGGGAAATGGGTCCTTCGGGCATGCTTTCTTTAAGTTTGTGAAATCATTGCAAAGCCTCCATCTCCCATTTTCCTTGTGCACCACAATCAGGTTAGCTAACCACGTTGGATGCAGTACCCCTCAAACCAAACCAGTTGCTTCTAGCTTCTTGGTTTCTTCGGTGATGAATTGTTGCCTCTCCAAGGCCTGTTTACTGACTCACTGCTTGACGGGTCTGGCGTGAGGGCAGACAGAAAGGTGGTGCTCAATTACCTCTCTGGGAACACCGGGGATGTCAGAAGGTTGCCAGGCAAACACATCAACATTCGCCCGCATAAAGGCAATGAACGCGCTTTCCAATTTGTCATTAAGGGTGGCGTTGATGGTAAACGTACTATCAAAGTTGTCCTCCCTTGCCCAGACCTTGTCCGTCGCAGGGTAGGAGACCTTGGATTTCCTGCCAGTGGAACTCTCGGGAAGGTCACCGACGGGCGCAGCGCACTCCGCAGAGGCGCCCTTCCCGGAGTCCTTGCCGATGTTCCCGCTAGACTTCTTTTCCTTCTTTTGTCTTCAGGCAGGACGGGTCCTCCCGTGGCTTCAGTTGCCACCGCATCTCGATACATCTAGTCTACAAAAATGAGTGCGTCCTTCTTGTCGGACGGGCTGGAGATTACTCCCATGGGGCCTTGCATCTTTAGAACATTGTAAGCATAGTGGGATGTTGCCATGAATTTTGCCAAGGCTAGGCAACCAAGAATTCCACTGTACGGTAGTGAAAGCTCGACCACATCAAACACGACCTTCTTGGTCCGGTAGTTGAGCTCTCCACCAAACGTAACCGACAAAGTTATATTTCCCTTTGGCTGGCCTGTGCCGGAGTTAATCCCTTGGAATGAACCCGTAGGCTTGAGCTCGGTGTCAGGGATCTGCAGCCTCTTGACCACCTCGGGAGAAATCAGGCTCATCCGTTCCCCGGCATCAACTAGCATCTTTGTAACATCCCAAATTTCGGAATGTTAATATAATTATTATATTGTTTGTTTGTTTGCTTGCGTGATTGAAACTTGAGTGAAATTTGAAACTTTTCAAAAACTTTTGAATGAGAGGGAATAAAATGACTTTCCCCTTCTCCGGTAAATTCAAATTCAGCCAGTTAAAAGCAATGAGAGAAGATGACATGACTTCTTCAACTATAAAGAATTTGAATGGAGTTTGCATTTGAATGCTTTCAAATTTTTCTTTTGCATTTCTATTTGTTTTCCTCGTGCAAGAAGTGCCGGGAAATAATTTCTCGCAAGAAAGAAAGAGAGGAGGAATATGACCCTCCAAAATCACGAGGGGCACTTTTGATATATTTTGAGCCAAGGAAAACACAAAACTTGTGGAGAAAATAATTTCAAAAAGAAAGTAAAGCCTTAGTGGTTTTTCTGAACAAAAAACATTTGAAAATTTTTATTTTCATTTTGGAAAAATGATAAACGAGTAGGAAATATTTTTCTAATCGATTTGGTATATAATACCCCATATAAATTATTTTTATTTTGTTTCCTTTTATTCTTTTTCTTGCTGTTAAAAAAAACAAAAAAAATCGGGAGATTTTCATGGGCCAGATCCCCCCATCGCTGGGAGAGAATCCCTGGCCGATCCAGCCCCCCTAGCGCACCCCCTTTTCTTCCTTTTCTTTTTTCCCTTTCTTTCTTTCCTTCCTTCTTCTTCCTCTTTCCTTTCTTTCCCCGTGCCTCTTTCCTTTCCCAGCGCACCCATGGCGTCGCCCCTGCCTCATCGGGATCCAATGGATCCGCCCCCGATTCGGCTCCCCCTTCCTTCCCCGAGCCCCATCGCCCCTATATAACCGCCGCCTCCAGCCACCCCCCCTTCGGCCCCCTCCTCCTCACGCCAGAACGCCACCGCACCTCGCTGCAGCCGAAAATCCGGTAGAACCCTCGCCACCACCCCCACGCCACTACCGCACCTCCCCGCCCCAACCGACGCCGCTACAAGCACCCCCGCCTCCACCGCGTTCCATTTTCCCACCCAGCCCGAGCCCCTCGCCGCTCCACGCCACCCCCGCTGCTCACCGGAGTTCGGCCGGCAACAGAGACTTCCCCGGCCGCCCCTGCTCTCCCCCGACCTCGAAGCACCTCGCCGTCGCCGCCAATCGACGGAGGAGACCCACCTCCATCCTCCCCACGCCTCGGACGCCGTCGGAGATCATCGGAGCCCCCGCCCCGAGCACCACCTCTTCTCTGTCTCGCTGGAGAAGAAGAAGCCCCAGCAACTCACGGTGAGTCCCCCCATCTTTTCCTTAGCCGTTAGATCGTGAGTAAACGGTAGAGATTAGATCACCCGTACCCTTTCGGCCTTTGAAACAAAACCGGGACGGTTTTCATTACTTAATATTAGCCAAAGAGGTTTTTGTTAAGTTTCGGACGTTTGTTAGATTTCCCCGCAGCAAACACCCGTAGACCAATCAGAGAGCGCCATGTGTACCCCCTATCCGATAGAATTCAGATTTTAGTTTTCTGTTTTAATTCCAAAACAGAGGAAGTTCCAATCTTGTTTTGATCATAACTTTTGATATAGAGATCCAATGAGGTTGATTCTTTTTCCAATAGATCACAATTTTCCTTTAGTTTTCAGAAACATATTATTTATCTATGTTAGAAATTTTCAAATTCGAATTAGATCAGATTATTTTTAAACCTTGTTTTGCTTATTCTGGGAGTTTAAAAATAGCTTTTAATTTAACTATTTTTCTACTGATCACTAGTGATCTTAATTATGAGTGGTAAAAATTTCAGAATTATTTGAGTATTTTAGCTCATTGTTTCTTGTGAAACAATTTCTGTTTCACCTCTTTTAGGATTGTGACTAATTTTCTTTCTTTAGTTGTTTTTAAATTATTATTTTTTATTTTACATTATGTTATGTTTTTGTTAGTTAACAGTAGGTTTGCAACAAGTTTTGATTTTATTTTTATATGTTATTATGAAATCAATTCTAGTTCTCTAATAACTTGCAACTTATTTCTCTATTAGTTTAACTCCCATTTGAAAATACCTTCAAATAGTTTTGTGAAAAATACTTTATTTTATCTTAGTTAAATTTATATCTTAGTTCCCTATTATTTAAGTATTTTTTTTCTGCTAGACAAAAACTATTTTAGTGTTTGATGTAGTAGAAGACTCCCTAGTCTTACTTGAAGTTTCTTTCGGATTCTTATTCACTCTCTCTTTTGTTTTGATTGCTAGAATGATTGCTAGTATGAGTGCTTATGTGAATGATATGTTTGTTATATAGATTTCATCGGAGAGTGACGAGTAGTCTATCAAGTTATTTCTCGAGAAATTCCTCTTCGTCAACATCACGAGGCAAGTCATTTGATCATGTATCACCTATGTTTTATGCATCATAGTTCTACCATCCTATGCCCAATTGCATGCTGAGTAGGTACTTGGAAATTATGGTTACATATTGTAGTATCATATGGTAGGCACCCAACAACCCCGTTACTTGGCTCGGGACGACAAATTTCATATTGCTATGCTTGAGTAGACGGGATTCTGGTTGAGAGTTTATCATGAGTGATGCGAGAATAATTTAATAACAAGATCGGTTAAGTCAAGACTTTTCAAGACCTGGTGATGCAATGCAACTCTCGGTGAAGGACGATTGATCGGCTCCCTGGAGAAACCAGTGGATGACCCGGGATGCTGGAGACGGCCATGACATCTTGCAGAAAGCTTCACCCAGGCTCAAAGAGACGGACGGATATTTTCAAGACCCAAGGCTTACCTGCACAGCCACAAGTCATTATGGGCTCTGGCTTGGTTGGACAACACGGCGACTCTGGACAGGCGGTGCTAGCAGATGTAGAAGAAAGGTAGGATTGGATGGGCACCGACAGGGATTCAGAGGGACCCGTTGAAAGACCATGTTTTGATCATCCGGTCTTCAAACACCATGAAGTGCGAGGACATACACGGAGGCGATCAAATCTTGTGGGGAACATGTGCAAAACTCTGCAGAGTACTCAAACTTAATCGATTAGACGTGTCCACGGTCATGGAAACTTGAGCCGAAGGAACTGAAGTTATCTGAAATTCTCAACACCATTATAAATACTTGATGAGGGTAATATTGATAACTTGGGTATGAGAACTGGTTGGCGGAACCATCTCATTAACAACCAACAGCGTAGTAATATTTTGCTTTTAGCCCCTCTCTTGTTGTAGGAGAAAATTTGCTTTACGCTAAAACTTACAACACCACCTGCCATATATGCATATAGTATAGATGATATTTTACCCCTCTCATATGGGACTTGCCAGCATATTCAATATGCTGACCTACACGGCTGCAACGTCTTATGTTGCAGATATTTTTCTTCGACGAGTAAGAGTACGATTCAGGGTTACGGTCTACACTCAACTTGCTGTTGGTGTTTATTGGGACTCCACTCCCTTGACTGCTTCCGCTGAGATATTTAAGGTATATATCAGTTTTACGCTATTTACATGTGATTGCACTTTGATATATACATTGATGTACTTTGTGTGCCAGCATACTGATCCAGGGATGGCATCCAGAAACACAGAGGCTTGACTCATTTTGAGTCGGGTCGCTACAATCTTAGTGAATTTGAGGTTGCGGACTGTTAAGAAACCAACAGTGGCATACACCCGACCACAGTAACGCGGTCAGGGTGATCCTCTCCGTCAAAGATGATAGGTGTGCGGGACCATTGGAGCGGCCTTCCAGATTCAGCTGCCGGCTCCATGGTGTTACCTTTCTGCGCCCACTATTTGAGTTCGCAACGAGAAGAGTACAAGGATGCACCCCGATAAATGCACATGGCATCGGCGGTCCTCTGGAATTCTCTATCGCTGGAATCATGTCCATCATCTTTGTCATCACTCACCTCATCGTCTTCTTTCTTCTCACGCCCTCTGCCAGGCTTTTCTTTTTCCTACGGGGCCTTGCGGCGGCGGCCACCCTTACCACCGCAACCCTTACCAGCAGAACCATCTTGGTCCTTCTCTTTGTCGCGCTTCTCGTACTCTTCTTTTTTTATTTTCAGCAAGCTACTCAAATTGGCGGAACTCTTGAAGATCATGGCCTTGGTGCGATGGATCTTGCAATATGGCCCATCAAACTTTCCGGCAATTAGCGAATGAGGCATCTCCCTTGTCGGGGGTCTCGGATTTCGCCTTCTTGCCGGCGCTGAGACCACTAGAGCTTTCAACGGCCAACACTACCTTGACTTCGCGCTTCTTGTTGCACTTCCGATTCGTCCCCTTCGACCCAGGGGTATCGTCGTCATCATCAGAGTCAACTCCAACATGTGCCTCCTCTTCGGGGAGTCGCCTTCCTTCTTCAGCTCGTACACACTTGTCCACCAACGTGTACAACTCGTTGACGGTCTTGGGGAGTTTGACGTTCATCTTTGCCCGCATCCTCCTGTTGCGCACGTTCGAGTGGAATGCGACAAACACGGCTGCACGGTGTATCTCCGGAATGTTGTGGTGCACCCTAGTGAACCTCTAGATGTACTTCCGCAGGGTTTCCCCCTGCTTGTGCGGGAGGACCTACAAGTCGTTGGGTTGTCCTGGCTCCTGGTGGCCACCCGTGGAGGTGCGAATGAACTCATTACACAGGTCAGCCCATGATGCAATGGAATTGTCCGGCGTGTGCATCAACCACGATCTCACATTTGTCTTGAGTGCCAAAGGGAAATAGTTGGCGAGAACCTTCTCATCTCTTCCACCCGTAGCTTGGACGGCTATGGTGTAGATGCCCAAGAACTCTGTCGGGTTGAGCTTTCCGTCATATTTCTCCATCAGCTCGGGCTTCAAAGCTCGGCTCGATGGCCAACGCACCTGTCGCAACTCGCAAGTGAAGGCGGGAAACCTGACCTCATAAGGTAGGTTTTCGCCAGCACTGGGCGCGGGGTCGCCAACGTTTGCGTCGTTGTGCTTGTAAGATTGGTGTTGTGCTTCTCGGCGTCGTACGATGGTGATACGCGCGTCCTCGTTCCATCGGTCTTCCAGGACACGTCGCTGGTCTTGTTGGTCGTGCGGGCCGGTCGAGGCCATGGGTGCCTCGTCAGGCCCATTAGTGCGCGGAGCTTGTCTCGGCTGCCCTTGAGCTTGATGTTGAGGAGGGGACTGCACCGCTGGTGTTGCCCCCTCAACATGATCATCAGTCCAGGCCGCCGTTGCCGTCCGTGGACGATGGGATGGTCCTACTTGTTGAGATTTGCTGGCTTCATCTAAGCCGATCAAACTCTAGATGGTGGCTCTCCACTCGTCCATCTTGTCAGCCGCTGGTCGAAAGTTCAAGAGGAGCTGAGCCCGTGCCATTGCCTCCATGGCCGTGTCTGGCATGGGCAATGAGGCAGACCGCGACGTAGCTCGACTCCTAGTGGAACCAGGAGGAGCCTCGTCATGCCCTCCTCGTCGTGCACCAGTCGTGGTGGTGATCTGGCATGGGGTAGCCTAAGCCCGTGGGTCCGTGGCCCCGCTCAGCACTCTATATTGCTATGGACAAGGCGCCCGCCCAGCAGGAGTGCATGTGACAGGCATAGCTGATGGATCACGGCTTGCTTCGGATTGGGCGCCGCTGTTGTGAGCGCGGCCACTGATGCATCGGATGCGCGGGGCCTGGGTGTCCCTTTCGCCCGTAGCACCAAGGCCAAGCTTGCTAGGACCTGCTGTTGCTCACCTCCAGCGCCCCTCGTTCTGGCTTCAGCCGCGGGGGACACAACGGCTGCGCCTCCTGCACCGACCATGTTGCCCATGGCGCCCGCATTGCCCAATGCCACCACGATGCCAGCATCGTCTGCGGCCGCAAGCTCCTGGCCTGCAAAGTAGAAGGATGGGCATCTGCGCCGGTCTTCTTCTTGGGAGCCATGATGAAAAGGAAACAGCAACGAAGATCAACATGCTGCTCATAACCTCAGGTTTGCGTGAACGAATCCCCCTGCCTTTCGTACCAAAGATGTCGGTGCAGGTGTCCATTCGATCACCTATGGGACCTTTGGCCCCTTTGTGGTTCGGCAGGGAGGTCGTGTGCACAAAGAGCAGAAACTACGAGGCACCACGATGATGAGACTCGGGGAGTTTTACCCAGGTTCGGGCCATGGTGAAGCGAAAAACCCTTCTTTGGTGAATTGATTGAGGAAGACAAAGTTCACACAGAATTCTCCCCCTGGCAAGGGTTGCCACGGAGAGCTATCACGTACGTACAAATGTTCTTGGTTCTGATATCTTGGGGTTCAGAATCTACCAAGTGTCCAATCCTCCGCTAGGTTGCCTTGGGCCACCTTTCATAGCTCAAGGGGCATCCACATTGGCAAATAGACATGATTAGATAGCCAAAAGTGTTCTCATACTTAACTCTGGGACTTAAGACAAAGTGCCACAAATGCGGCCTTCAGTGGCGAGCGGGGGTGCGTTCCCCTCAACCTCGTGCCACCTATTAGGTGGTCGTGGCTTGGGGTCTTGACACGCCTATGGACGGGTGTCAATTGGTCATAATCTGTCTCCCAGCACATCGCCACATATCTAGCGAGAGCCACTTAGCCATGTGGGAGCTCGACACCTCATTGATAAGTGGTTGGTGTGGCGATGAGGTGGAGAAGTGGCAGATTGGCTCACGCTTGCCGGGGAGGCGACTTGTCGGGGCTTGTCGAGGATGCATGTTCATCCATCCCCAACACGTGTCGGGGGTTCTTGGCACGTCTTGGGCTACTTGTGTAGGTCTTGTCGATGTCTGGTTCCGGCTCTTTGCTTGGGTTGGT
The DNA here is from genome assembly GCF_904849725.1 of Hordeum vulgare subsp. vulgare. Classification (NCBI taxonomy): domain Eukaryota; kingdom Viridiplantae; phylum Streptophyta; class Magnoliopsida; order Poales; family Poaceae; genus Hordeum; species Hordeum vulgare. The sequence goes on along the minus strand of NC_058520.1, from coordinate 396,859,032 downwards.
GGTTGCTCTTGAGGGGTTATGCTCTTATCACATGTGCAAAAGTCAGGGGCACTAGGTACCCCATTACTAGTGCACCAACACATGACAATCATATTTTAGTCTAACTCATTTCCTATGCATATGGATTTTGCAAGCAAAAAAGTAGCAATAATCAACTTGCATAGGAATGCAAAACAAGCATGACTTGAAAATTTTGAAAACATAGGGAGGAAACTTGATATTATTGCAATTCCTACAAGCATATGTCCCTCTCCCATAATTATTTTCACTAGAATCATGAAGAAATTGAACAATATAACTATGACATAAAGCATTATCGATGCACAAGTGATACGTCCATTTTGCATAATGCTTTCATGTTGATATTCATCGATTTTTGGGCTGTTATTACACTTCACAGTACAATACTTATGCCTTTTCTCTCTTATTTTGCAAGGTTTACATGAAGAGGGAGAATGCCGGCAACTGGAATTCTGGCCTGAAAAGGAGCAAGTTTCAGATGCCTATTCTGCGCAACTCCAAAAGCCGTGAAAATCAACGTGGATTTTTTTTAGGATTTATAAAAAATACTGGGCCGAAGAAGTACCAGAGGGGCGCCAGCACGAGGCCACAAGCCTACTAGGCGCGACCTCCCCCTAGCCGCGCCTAGGGGGCTTGTGGGCTCCCACTTGGCCCTCTGGCTCCCCCCTTTTGCTACAAGAAGGGTTTCCTTCCAGAAAAAAATCGGGAGGAGGCTTTTCGGAGGATTTGGCGCCGCCACGAGGCGGAACTTGAGCAGAACAAATCTAGAGCTCCGGCAGGACGATCCTGTCGGGGAAACTTCCCTCCCGGAGGGGGAAATCGTCGCCATCGCCATCACCAACACTCCTCTCGTCGGAGGGGACTCATCACCATCAACATCTTCAGCAGCACCATCTCATCTCCAAACACTAGTTCATCACTTGTAACCAATCTCCGTCTCGCGACTCCGATTGGTACTTGTAAGGTTGCTAGTAGTGTTGATTACTCTTTGTAGTTGATGCTAGTTGGATTACTTGGTGGAAGAGTTTATGTTCAGATCTTTGATGCTATTCATTACCTCTCTGGTCATGAATATGATTATGCTTTGTGAGTAGTTACTTTTGTTCCTGAGGACATGGGATAAGTCATGCTATAAGTAGTCATGTGAATTTGGTATTCGTTCGATATTTTGATGTGTTGTATGTTGTTTTTCCTCTAGTGGTGTTATGTGAACGTCGACTACATAACACTTCACCATTATTTGGGACTAGAGGAAGGCATTGGGAAGTAGTAAGTAGATGATAGGTTGCTAGAGTGACAGAAGTTTAAACCTTAGTTTATGCGTTGCTTCGTAAGGGGCTGATTTGGATCCACTAGTTTAATGATACGGTTAGACGTTGTCTTAATTCTTCTTTCGTAGTTGTGGATGCTTGCGAGAGGGGTTAATCATAAGTGGGATGCTTTTCCAAGTAAGGGCAGTACCCAAGCACCGGTCCACCCACATATCAAACTATCAAAGTAACGAACGCGAATCATATGAACATGATGAAAACTAGCTTGACAGAAATTCCCATGTGTCCTCGGGAGCGTTTTACCTCCTATAAGACTTTGTCCAGGCTTGTCCCTTGCTACAAAAGGGATTGGGCCACTTTGTTACTTGCTACTTGCTACGAATCATCTCACCACACAACTACTTGTTACCGATATTTTTAGTGCTTGCAGATATTACCTTGCTGAAAACCACTTGTCAGATCCTTCTGCTCCTCGTTGGGTTCGACACTCTTACGTATCGAAAGGACTATGATAGATCCCCTATACTTGTGGGTCATCAACAAGCATATAATTTTTATTACTACCCGCACAAGCAAAATTCTTCTCATTCATAGTAGTGGGGGCAAACTCAACAAAATAACTATCATGTGATACTTGAGTGGCATAATCCAATTGAAAATTAAAATCATGATGACAAGTTTCATGGTTTTTATTACTATTTATAACATACATGTCATCACCATAATCATCATAGATAACAACTTTGCTGTCATAGTCAATTGAAGCCTCTTCCAAAATAGTGGGTTCTTCACTAAATGAAGTCATCACCTCTCCAAATCCACTTTTATCATTATGACAATAAGATTTAACACCCTCCAAATTAGTGGGATCATTAGTAACTAGAGTTGATACTCTTCCAAACCCACTTTCATCAATAAAATTATCATAAATAGGAGACATGCTTTCATCATAATAAATTTGCTCATCAACACTTGGGGGCTAAAAATATCATCTTCATCAAACATAACATCGCCAAGCTTGTGGCTTTGCATATCATTAGCATCATGATATTCAAAGAATTCATACCAACAATATTTCTATCATGCTCATCATTAAAGGATTCTATGCGAGAAATTTTATAAAAATCCTCTTCTATCAATTGACCACAATATTTCTTTCCATCTTTTTCAAGAAAGACGTGATAAAGATGAACAATATAAGACCACCTCAATTCCATTTTTTGTAATTTCATTTGTATAAAACCTAACTAGTGAAAAACAAGAAACGAAAACATTCAATTGCAAGATCTAAAGATATACCTTCAAGAACTCACCTCTGTGGCAACGGCGCGAGAAAAGAGATTGATGCCTACTACACAGCTTGATCTTGTAGACTCGTGTTGGGCCTCCAAGCGTAGAGTTTTGTAGGATAGTAGCAAATTTCCCTCCAGTGGATGACCTAAGGTTTATCAATCCGTAGGAGGCGTAGGATGAAGATGGTCTCTCTCAAACAACCCTCCAAGCAAATAACAAAGAGTCTCTTGTGTCCCAACACACTCTATACGATGGTAAATTTTATAGGTGCACTTGTTGGGCGAAGAGATGGTGATACAAGTGTAATATGGATGGTAGAAATATATTTTTATAATCTTAAAAAATAAAAACACCAAGTTAGAAAGTAACAAAAGTGAGCATAAGCGGTATTGCAATGCTTCCAAATGAGGCCTAGGGTCTGTACTTTCGCTAGTGCAATCTCTTAGTAATGCTAATATAATTGTATCACACAACAATCCCTCAATGTGGAATGAAGAATCACGCCAAAGTCCCTATCTACTGGAGATCATAAGATAAAAAAAATTGTTGGGTACGAAACCAACTCAAAGTTATTCTTTCCGATCAATCTTTCCAAGAGTTCATACTGATATAACAAGTTATCCTTTCCGATCGATCTATCAAGAGTTCATACTAAAATAACACCATAACATATTAAGATTCATAATACTCAATCCAACACAAAGAACTTCAAGGAGCATACCAAGATTTCTATCAGAGAACATAGTATGAAAACGTGCAACTAACCCAATGTCACCTCGGGGATCCGCGAGTTGATGCCACAACATATATCAAGTGAATCACTTGAATACCCCAATCTCACTAGGGTATCCGCATGCAAGACATATATCATGTGCTCTCAAACCTCAATATTCAATCCAACATAACGATTCTTAAAGTGAAAGATTCAGTTCATCACAACAATAGCATGGGGCAAACACCATATAATCCAATAATATTAAGAAGGCACATGATATATCAAGATCATGACATCTCAAGAACACGAGAGAGAGTAATATTAAACACATAGATACTTGTACAAACCCTCAGCCCCGAGGGTGGCCTACTCCATCCTCATCATGGCCTCCACCGAGATGATGAAGATGGACACCGGAGATAATCCGCCCTCCAGGAGGGTGCTGGAATGGGCTCCCAGTTGGTTTTTCGTGGCTAAAAAGGCTTGCGGCGGAGGAACTTTCTCATCTAGGGTTATTTCAGGAGGTTTCTCAATATATAGGATTTTTGGGAGTTGGAATCACGCCAAGATGGGCCACGAGGTGCCAACTAGGTATCAGGCCGCGCCAGGGGGGCAGGTGCGCCATGGTACCTAGTGGGCACTACGAGCCTCCTCTTTGGTTGAACTTTGCTCCTCTGGATGTCTTCTAGGCAGAAAAAAATCTCCAAAAAGTTTCATGACATTTGGCCTCCGTTTGTTATTGATTTTGCGCGAAGTAAAAAAAAAGAAAAAAAACAAGTGGCACTCGGCACTATGTCAATAGGTTAGTCCCAAAAATGATATAAAGTTTCTATAACATGATTGCAAAACATCCAAGAATGATACTATAACAACATGGAACAATCAAAAATTATAGATACGTTGGAGACGTATCAAGACCGTCCTTGGGCAGCGGTGCAGGGCAGATGATTCGTTTAAATTTATCCATCCAAAACTATGAATACAAAGGAAAAAATGCTAAGAGCCTTATTAAAGGGAAATATCCGATCACAAATATTGAAATTTTATCATACCTCTCCCAGAGGGTATTTGATGTCAAGGCATGTGTCCTCCTCCTCGATCGGCCAAGTCTTATGTGGCTAGAACATGACCTTCCTTAGTTTGCTATGGGTAGTACGGTAGAAATGGTGCATGGTGACCGGACCTTCGGGATTGTAGAACCACATGAGTGTAGCCCGATGTTGACAAGGGAGGAGGCGGCGGTGTAGCATGACCTGAACCATATTGGTGAGCTCAATCTTCTTCTTCACCACATGGGAGACACACCTCTAAGAGACTCCAACTCTGCGGCACACCCCCAATCGAGTCCCTTCCTCATCCATGATACCAGTCTAGTGGGAGGTACGGATCTGATTCCGGAGGGTGCTTCCTACTCCCTGTCGCATGGTTCGGTGATATAGAATCACTCCTGCTGCTAGATCTTGACGGTTTTTATAATAGAACTATCCTACCATTGTACTTGGGGGAGCTTGCTAATCATCACTCCCCTGCAGTCTACCTGCTCGTCGCTAACTACCATCGGCTTGACATCGAAAACTTTCAGCCACAAGCCGAAGTGGGGTTGGATCGCAGAAAGGCCTCGCAGACGATGATAAAGGCTGAAATCTGCATGAAAGAGTTCGGGGGAGCTCATGAAAATCCAACAATTAGAAAATATCAAACCCCTTACAAAGGGGTGGAGTGGGAAGCGGAGGCCCCGGAGGAAGTGGGGGATGAACACCACCTTCTCGCCTTCTTTTTTGCGTGGGGATAACTTGGCCCTTCTCCAGAGCGCGATGAACAATGTTTGCTGAGAGGTAGCCGGTGCGCTTCACCTCCAAGATGTCATCATTGGTGCGCACGAGGCCTCCCACTTGCCTTTAGATCCCGAACCAGCCATGGACGAACTGGGGAAGACATTTGAAGACATTGGGGGAAGATTCGCTTGGAGCTTAGAAGATTTCCGAAGGCAGTGGCAATGCAAGTTTGAAAGGCGTGTGGAGGCTACGGTGGTAGTTTCCGTTTTATAAGCCGTTGTAATACCAAGAGCCCATTTACTGCACTGCAGACCTCACCACTTCTAGATATATCACACAATACTGATATCACCCCGCAAGCCGAATATAAATGGGGAGGGGAACTCACCCTGCAAGCCGAAGACCTTGGACGCAAGAAGCTTCTAGGAATCGAGACTACGTCGTTGGAGGCCAGTTTGGGGGATACTAAAGGAGACCGGGACTAAGGGGTCCTTGGGCCGCTAACCTATCTTTACGGGCCGGACTCATGGGTTGCCGTGTGATTATCATCGAAGGGCCGAACTACAAGACGATGTCGTGTCGAGAATGAAATCTTTCGAAGCCTTGGTGTATGCTCCAAGTCAAGATGATAATATCGACATGTTTTTTCCCGGATGTAACCGACATTGTGTAACCCCATGTGTCCCTAGTCTATAAGTCATATTAAGATCATTACTCCTAGGTTTGTAGACCACATCATACGATCTCGAGGTAGATCAACTATGTACTTGATACCTCATCATCAATACAAACAAAGTAGGACGTAGGGTATTACCTCCATCAAGAGGGCATGAACTTGGCTAAACATCGTCTCCCTATCTCATGTAACCCATCGATCCAAGATAGTTAGGGACCCCCTACCTAAGATCTGCTAGTTTTGACATCGATAGGATGATAACAAGAGCATGCACGGCTGGAGCCTTTCTAATCTAGATATCCAGGGACGACATACGCCAATCCATATAGGTATGTGATGAGAAAGACCACGACTCGTGAGCGGCCAAATTGAAGAGGTCGACATCCGATAGAAAAATGACATGACAGATGAAGAGTACTAGGGCCAAACCACCACATCACCAAGGGCCACCATGCCCTCGCAATTGTGTGCGACACACCTGCAATACGTCATCGATGCAATAAGGTGCAGATGCATAACTCATATTTTCGATCTGTGTTGGGTTTTCAATGAAGAGGAACCAGTGATGCAACACAATATAGGTAAGTATTTCCCTCAGTAGAGAAGCAAGGATTATCGAACCAATAGGAGTAACAACCAACCACCATCTTCAACGACTGCACACAAGAGAAACAAACAGTTGCACCCAACATGGGCAAGAGGGTTGTCAATCCCCTTGTCTCGTTATTTTCAAGCAAGTAAGCAGTGTGGTTGTAAGTTGCTAAGTGAAAAATAAATAAAAGTAAATGAAGGCAGCAAGGGAATTGTAGCATTTTGTAAAGTTATACGTGAATAGACCCGGGGGGCATAGTTTTCCCTAGTGGAATCTCTCATGAAGGCAAGCATACGGTGGGTAAACAAATTACTGTTTGGCAAATGATAAAAAAAGCACATTGTTATGTGATATTCAGGGCAATGATCATGTTTATATAGGCATCACGTCCATAAGAAAATAGGTCGACTCCTGCCTGCACCTTTTACAAATATTCCACCCATCGACCGCTATCCAGCATGCATATAGAGTATTAAGTAAAAGAGAGTAATGCTTGGAGAACATTGACATGATGTACACACATAGAATTCAATTAATACGATTTAACCCCATCGTTTTATCCGTAGTGGCCAATACAAAGATGTATCTTGTCCCCTTTTGGCACCCTGATACATAAATCCGTCAAACTGAACCCACTACAACGCACCCCTCTCACTGAAGGAATATCAATCTACTTGGCCTAAGAAAATTATCAGATCAGAGATATTTATGAAGCTATAGTGATCATGCACATAATAATCATATTTAGAATTCATAGAATATTCAAATAGGTGTCATGAATAATCTGAACATAAACCCAGAATTCATCAGATCCCAACAAACGCATCGCACAAAAGGATTACATCGGATAGATTAAAGCGAAGATGAGATGGTCATTTTATTGAAGTTCAAGAGAGAGAGAGAGAGAGAGAGAGATAGCCATATAGGTACTAACTACGAACCTGTAGGTCAATCATGAACTACTCACACATCACAGTCGGACACTGGTGCAACAACGTGCTATACAAATGGTTTTTAACCCCTTTCTACGACACCATTTTAAACCATCGCCTAGTGAGTGTAGGCTCTAGGGAGGTCCTTCCCAGACGATCGAGAAACCATCGGGGATAGGTCCTCCGGTCACACACGCTACGCAAAATGCGCTCATGTGCCATCGGGCTAGCCATCGCATACAATTATAGAGGCCCAATCGTTTCCGTTTGTATGTACATCCCACACAGTCAATCCTAGAAAAACATTTCCATTAATATGGACATTCCACTAGATGAATCCGAGACAAACATTTCTGCTCGCACGTACATCACACACAATTTTCCCCATCAAATCGTGTGTGATAGCGTTTCCATTGGAGAGGATATTAACAATTTCATTGTTTGCATTCTTAAATGCATCACGCATGGTGCATACAAGAAACTGTGTGGCATAGGCTGTCCATCACACACACCTTTTATGTGGAAAATGTTTGCACAAGGTGTCCTAACGCAAACAGTTTTCAAGAGGAAGTCGTGTGTGATTGTTCATTGATCCAACACATTTTCATCCTAGAAACTGTGTGCGTTGTATTAGGCCATCGCCCATGGTGTTTTCTCAATAATCGTTTGCGATAGGAAACCCCAATTAGCAGGCTAATTGGCCAATATTTAATAATCCATTTATTAATCAAATTGATATTTCATATTAAGCACACAATATATTTCATAGTATTACGAGACAAGGATTTCTTAATTGAAATACATGAGAGTACAAAATCATGTAGCTTCAGCACTCAGTTACACCATATAGGCATATAGCCATCTACCACATTACACAACTGCACTAGCACCAATTTTCACATGCACCATCTATAACCTTTGGAAATTAGCATCATAGACGGTAGATAGACACATGAATCTCATTTGGAAAACTGCTGAAGCAGAAGGCGAACACTGAGCCTTCATTGATGTTGAAGGTATTTGCAAGTTTAGGCCAGTGCGTGTGGATGATTGACCGTCTATCCTTTGTCCTCTTCTAGAAGACTTAAAGATTGTACCATGGGTGTTGTATGAATAGCTTCCTCGCCTCCTGGCCATACAGGTGGTTTGAGAGGTAATTATCAGTTAACTGCTTTGGAAAGGCCTGAAAACAAGCATATGCATAAATATCTTCTCTAGATTTGAAATGCGCAAAGGAATAGAAAAGACAAGGAATAATAGTTAGTACCATCCTGTAGTGCACTGATGTCTTCTTCATTGTGCACACAAAGATCCTGTTGTTTTTTGTCGCTAGTTTCTTTATCATAACAATCTTTTTGAGTTTTTTGACATGACTAATATTCATGGACAACTCATTTCCCCACATGCAAAAAGGGTGGAATAGTAGGTCAAAACCTCTAACAGCGGGACCTACATGTGTAAGACCAAATTGTTAAAAACCTAAATATTAGAATGGTTCCTGCAATTGCACAATAATGTGCTATTGCACAATAATGTGCTACTACCTCTGTTCCTAAATATAAATCTTTTTAGGGATTCCACTACAAACTACATACAAATGTATATAGACATACTTTAGAGTGTAGATTCACTCATTATACTCTACACGTAGTCCATAGTGAAAGATCTAGAAACACTTATATTTAGGAATGAAGGGAATATTAGACAAAGGACCATGCATGTCTCATTGTAAACCTTAGTGCTTCCCATTGTTTCCCTGCAACAAATATAAGGTAGTTATTGATCATGTTAAGTGAGGGTTGGCATGCTATCCTTAAAATATGTTGATGAAAACTAAACGCATTGTAGATTCAGCGGATTAATTCGAGCCACATGGAAAAGCCATTTATCCAAACCAAGCATGATTAAGAACTAAAAATATAGCAATTGTATATGTTTCTCATGTATTAAGTGCAGCTAAATTTGATTTATTCATCACATGCATAACAATACAAATTTGTACCCACAACAATTGGAAGTCACATTGCGGAATTGAACCAAGAAGTTAACTAAACACCACAACAAATGAACCAAACATTAAGTGAGCACCACATTGCACAATATAACATACTCCTAATAGAAGATCAGAAAGTTAACCAAACCAAGCATGCTTAACAACTTGAATATATATAAATTGTATTTGTTTATCTTGTATTTTGTACAACCAAATTTGATTTATTTCTCACCTGGAAGACAATACAAAATGTGTGAACAAAATGTGAAAGCAAACAATTAATATACTTTACCCCGTGTGTGATGAGTTTGATCATGGAAAATTTGGTCCAAATTTCCCTAGTTATAGTGGTCATCCACATCACTAAATAGTAAAATGATATTTGGGGAGGGAGTTAGTGTGGTTGACACGCTGGCTGTGGAGTGTAGCCGATGCACCTTCTCGCGTAAGCCATATATGTACTACTTCGACGATATGGTGCTTCAAGATATTTTGTACTGCATCTCACATAGTTGGTGATCATAAACTGTGTGCGATCTACTTGATTTTTCATCTTTATTTGAAATACATAATGGGGTCACAGTGGCAAAAGATGGTGTTTGAATTGCTAGAACTTTTATCTGAAGTGAACATGCAACTATAGGTGTGTCGTCAAAAAATTGGAATTATTCATGGTTTGTGTGGACATTTTTATACACTAACTTGCTTTTCTAGGCATTTCAGGTGCACAATTCAAAACTAAACAACATGTACATGCTCCGGTGCACCAAAATGGGTTGTAAAATCATATATGTGTCCATGGGTTAATGCTTATGTCCCATGCAAGAAATGGGGATGAATTTCGAACATCTTGACATCGTGGCTCGCCGATAAATGTTGAGATACTTGGCTTTGAAATTCTAGGAAATCCAAAACTCGTATGAAATTCATGAACCTTGGCATGCTATCATGGAATGGAATCAACATGGTGTGCTAATGTTTTTCCCCATTTGGGGAAGGTTTTGGTATAAGCTTCTCACAAGAAACCTCATGGTTCCGGTAGGGAACATGTCACCTTTCTGGATGAAACGATATTCGTTTCCTATTCTTGCTTTCAATTTTTTTCTGGTGTCAATATAGAACAACGGGAGTGTCGTGTTAAATTTTGGAATATTTACGGGTTCATTTCGACATTTTTATATATTAAGTGAGTCTCTAGTCATTTATGTACATAATTCAAATTTGAAATGTAAGCACATGCTCCAGTGCATAAAAACGGGTTGAAAAATCAAATGTTTGTCCTTGGTTGCATGCTTTGGTCTCATGCAATAAATGGGAATGAATATCAAACACCTCGGCATCGTTGCTTGGTCACAAACAATGAGATACATGGTTTTAAAATTCAAGTAAATCCATAAATCGTCTGAAATTCATGAAACTTGGCATGTTATCATGGAACGACATCAACATGGTGTGGTAAAAAAATTGTCCCATTTGGGGTAGGTTCGGGTATAAGCTTCCCACAAACTAGACCTTCTCACAACAATCCTCATGGTTCTGGTACGGAACGTGTCACCTTTGTGGATGAAACGATATTCGATGCCTCTTCTTGCTTTCAATTTTTCTCTAGTGTCAATATAGAACAACACGAGTGTTGTGTTAAAGTTTGGAATTTTTGGGGGTTCGTTTGGACATTTTTATACATTAACTCGGTTTTCTATGCATTTATGTGAATAATTCAAATTTGAACTACATGCACATGCTTCAGTGCATATAAATGGGTTGAAAAATCAAATGTGTGTCCTTGGTAGGATACTTCTTAGGTCCCATACAAGAAATGGGAATGAATGTAAACACCTCGGCACCATCGCTTGGCCACAAACATTGAGAGACATGGTTTCAAAATTCTAGTAAATCCAAAACTTGTTTGAAATTAATGAAACTTGGCATGCTATCATGGAAGGGCATCAACATATTTTGGTAAAAAAATTGTCCCATATGGGGCAGGTTTGGGTATGAGCTTCTCATAAACCAAAGCTTCTCACAACAAGCCTCATGGTTCCGGTAGAGAATGTGCCTCCTTCGTGGATGAAACGATTTGTGTTGCCTTTATTGCTTTCAATTTTTTCCTATTGGCAACATAGAGCAACATGAGTGCCTTGTTAATATTTGGATTTTTTGGGGTTCACTTGGATACTTTTATACATTAACTGAGTTTTCTAGGGATTTTTTGTGCACAATTCAAATTTGAACTACGGCACATGCTCTAGTGCAAAAAAATGGGTTGAAAATCAAATTTGTGTCCTTGCGTGCATGCTTAGGTCCTATGCAAGAAATGGGAATGAAGTCCAAACAACTCGGCATCGTGCCTCGATCGCCAACATTGAGATGCTTGGTTTTAAAATTCTAGTAAATCCAAAACTCGTCTGAAATTCATGAAACTTGGCATGCTATCACTGAATAGCCTCAGCATGATGTGGTAAAAAGATTGTCCCATTTGGGGCAGGTTTGGGTATAAGCTTATCAGAAACAAGAGCTTCTCACAACAAGCCTCATGGTTCCGGTAGGGAATATGCCTCCTTCATGGATGAAACAATATTTGGTTCCTCTTCTTGCTTTCAAATTGTTTCCTAGTGATAACATAGAACTACATGAGTGTCTTGTTAAATTTTGGAATTTTTTGGGGTTCGTTTGGACATTTTTATACATTGAGTTTTCTAGGCATTTTGTGCAAAATTTAAATTTGAACTACGAGCACATGCTCAAGTGTAGAAAAATGGGTTGAAAAATAAAATGCGTGTCCTTGGGTGCATGCTTAGGTCTCATGCATGAAATGAGAATGAACTTCAAACACCTCGGCATTGTACCTCGGACGCAAAGATTGAGATACTTGGTTTTAAAATTCTAGTAAATCCAAAACTTGTGTGAAATTCATGAAACTTGGCATGCTATCACGGAATGGCACCTGACATAATGTGGTATTTTTCATGTCCAATTTGAGAGTAGGCGCACTCGAATCAACAACCAACAAAGGCATTTTGAAACAAATAGATGCCACCTTATCATCTCAAACGTTTGAATAATTTAAATCATGGGTGCTCTGTTAACCGTTCATGTGATGCCACACATCACACTTTTAATGCCTACGATGTGTCGTGCGGACAACTGCTTGAGTAGACGCGAGGCATGCGAGAGAAAATGTGCCAGGGAGGATTTGTGCAGCTCTTCATTGCAAAAGTTTTAGATATAACACCCGTATGCAAAGCGATAGTTATGGTCCTTCCCCATTAAGCCAACCTAAATTTGCCTCACAGGATTTGTCCATCTCTTCATTACAAACAATTCATATTCAAGACAGTATGCAAAGAAAGAGCTATGGTTCCTTCACCGCTAAGCCAAGAGAAAATCTCGCACGCAGGATTTGTACACCCCTTCAACGCAAATGGTTTGTTCGGATGACACATCTGCAACCACGTACACACAATTAGGTAAGATTTGCATCTATCAAATTGGGTATATTGCCATTTGTGAAACTAAAAAGATTGACATTTGTCTAACTAGTAACATTGCCCTTTGTCAACCTTGTAACACTGCCATATTTCCAAATTTGCAGCTAAAAAATTACTAGCACTGTCTAATTTTTGCAACTAAAATTCAGTAAGCATAGATTTCATTCATTGATTAAGCAGTCGTTCAAATCGACAGCTGAAACGACCAAACCTTTCCCAATTGTTGCCAACCACATACTGATATAGCTAGTTCAACTATATATACTAGCTAATTTTGAGTATGTTGTACAGTTCAACCACATATATAGTGAGATGAACTGAACAAAATAGCCCCTAAGTACTACTACTACGAAGGGGCTTTGTACTACTTCCAGCAGCCCCTCTTGTGCCGAGCGCGCTGAGTAAGAGGCACATGAGGAGGATCCTAACAAAGAGGTGGACAACTGGAATACGGTGTGTGTCGCTCCTGCACCATTAGCGATGCTCACCTCGAACGCCCTCTCCTACTCCAGACGACCCATATCGAAGCAGGAGAACTCCTCGTAGATCTCCTCATTCCGTGCCTCTGCAATGGCGTGTGCTGGAGCAACGATGGTGGTAAGACTCTTTGCCTTCTCGACCAGGCGCTCCTTCTCCTTCCGCTGGAACTCGATGTAGAATGCGAGGTCGCTTACGCACATGTGGGGATCCACCTCCCTCCTTCGAGCGGTGGTGGCGAAGCGAGTGATGACCCTGGCGATCATCGGTGTGCTGGCGACGATGGTGGCCGACGATGGGGTGGCGGCCATGACCGTCACCACCCGCCTTTGGGCCATGTTGGCGGAGGGGGTGATAGCCATGGTGGTCGACAATGGTGTGGCAGCAACGACGGCCACCTCCCACCTTCGAGCCGTGGTGGCAGAGCAGGCAATTGCCCCTAGCTTTCGACGATGATGTGGCGACCATGATGGTAGACGGTGGAGTGGCGGCAACGATGACTGGCAACAACTGTTGGCAGGTAGCGGCCGCGGAGTGTGTGGTCGGTGTTGCACGCACACCCAACAGGGACGCCATCCGCACTACACTACGCTGGGGACTGCGCCACCGCCACGGTGTAGCCTCCTAGTTAGAGGTGTCTTGTTTTGACGGCGGAGTGGCTGAGTGAACATGATGGACCGATGCCATTGGTGATTGTTGGAGAAGCAGACAAGATAAGCTATAGGGAGGGAGGGGGAATGCGATGCGGTACTTGCTCGACATGAGGGTTTATATAGGAGGCCGGTAAGCATTGGGATTTTGGGGGGTTTCATCAAGTTGGGTGGGAATCTTGCGCGGAAAGTGCGTGAACCTATGCGTTTGCACGAGAACAGGCTCACCGACGATTCATTGGTGCCACTTCAAGCCACCGCTTGGCCAACGCCTGCACGGTGCTCATGCTTCCGCTCGAAGCCGTGTGCGGCTATTGGGTGAAAATTGACAAGATGTGCGAGAGGAAGATGAAGTGACACGTACACAAATGGTTAATAAAAAAACGTTTGAGATTTAATGACCTACTACCTCCGTGGTTTCTAAGTCCTCTTTGTATGTTGTGCCAAATTTTGATTAGAGATTTAACTAATAAATACAAATGCATGTCGCTAAGATTATATCATTGGATTCGTATTTGACCATATTTTCCAACTATATTATTTTTATAACATGCATTAACATTTTTTAGTTAGATATAAGGTGTGGCACATAATATAAAGGGGACTAATAGACCAAGACGGAGGTAGTAGCACACGTCCGCTCTCTATGCAACATCGCGAATGATTGTTTGACCATCGTGTGATGTTGAATGCGACATAGTTTCACATCATGCCACTGGCTCGCAACTGTTGGCCGACTTGTAGACGGCCATTCCCTGCATGTTCAACTGCTCTATGCGTATGGTTGCTCGCGGTTGAGAATGTCGTGTGTAGGATCAAAAGTATGTCTAGAGGGGGTGATTAGACTACTTGACAAGATAATTTTTTTCCTTTTCCCAATTTTAGTTGAGAGGTAGCTATGGAAGTTATAGCAAGTCTAGTACACCCTACACATGCAGTTCTAAGAGTATAGAAGCGGAATGTAAAAGATGCAAGTGTAAAGTGGAGGAGTAAGGTAGGGAGATCAAACACATGAGGTTGACACGTCGATTTTTGGCATGGTTCTGATAGGTGGTGCTATCGTATGTCCATGTTAGTGGAGACTTCAACCCACGGATGGTAACGGCTGCAAGAGTCCACGGAGGGCTCAGCCCACGGAGGGTCCATGAAGAAGCGACCTTGTCTATTCCACCACGGCTTCCGCCCACGAAGGACTAGCCTTACTCACAGTAGATCTTCACGAAGTAGGCGATTTCCTTGCCCTTACAAACATCTTGGTTCAACTCCACAACATGAAGTAGGAGGCTCCCAAGCGACACCTAACCAATCTAGGAGGCACCACCCTCCAAAAGGTAATATATGTGGTAGATCAATGAACTCCTTGCTCTTGTGCTTCTAAAGATAGTCTCCTCCACACAAAATCACTCTCTCACAGAATATGCATGGGTATAAGAGGTGGATTTGGTGGAAAGCTGTTTGGGGAGGCTAGAGATCAAGTTTTAAATGATTGGATTGGAATATCTTGGTCTTAACACATAAGTAGGTGGTTCTCTCTCACAAAATGGATCTAGCAATGAAGTGTGTGTTCTGAGTGCTTCTCCCATGAATGAGAGGTGGGTGAAGGGCTATATATAGGCAGCACACAAAATCCAACCGTTTATACAGAAAGTGGCAAACTCGGTGACATCGAAGTGAAAGACTCGGTCGTACAGATTAGCACAAAGGTAGCAACTTTTGAATCTCGATGAGACCGATATATGAAACTCGGTGGCATCGAAAAGGTGGCTAACTGTCAGGCGGCCAAACTCGGTGGCACCGATACTCAAACTCAAAAATTCCGATTTTGCGTACCGAGGCACCCGAAAGTTGGTCACCCAAACTCGGTAGCACCAATATGGATTCGGTTGCACCAATTTTGTGGGAATGGGTAGGGTTTCTGCCTTAGGTCAAACTCGATGGGTCCAAAATATGAAACTTGGTGACACCGAATTTGTGTATATGGAATTTGATAGAGTGGATATGTCGAGAAAATGACTGGGTATTTTGGTGGCTAACTTTGAGCATCTTGAGCAATTAGTTCATTTTAGTACCTCACCCCCTTTTAATAGTACTGGATTTCCTGTGGACTCAAAAGTGATTTCTCACAAATATAAAAAGAAGATTCTTCTAGCTTGAAGCTTGAGCCAATATTATTCCTTTCTTGCATCAAGGGGCATCTCCACATAAGCCTTTATCCATAACATCTTTTGAAATTTTCTGAAATATAATTGGAAAACATATAAGTCCGATGATGCATATGTTGTGATCAACTATCAAAACCACCCTAGGGAGCAATTGTGCTTTCACCGTGGCGTGCTCTACTCGCGTCCAGCCGTGCGCGTTGTGCTCTCGCATCCCTCCATGGGCTCTGCCCACATCTCTCCACGCGCACTGCCAGTGTTCGAGGCCAGCGCACGATCACGTGTATCCTGTTGTCGTTATGCATGCGATTGCGTCGGGCCCGGTGCCACGACGCAGTTACCTACTGCAAAAACTGCCATCTCTCGTGCCACACGATACAATAAGCACACCCACGACGACACATATAGAGAGGATATCCAGCGGTTCCAATGGTGCTCCCCATGGCTCCAATGGCGCTCCCAGCGGCCGGTGACGACAATGGGGGGCAGTTCTGTGACAGCCCGATGCCGACGTTCCAGAAGATTCCCCTCTCTTTCCGTTTTCGTCGTGTGTCTATTTATATTGGTCGCATCATCATTGCATCATGTGCATCATCAGCATTGCATCGGCATCTCCGTTGCCGCCAGTTTTCAAAACTTGCATTCGTTGTTAGTTGTCGGTTCGCGTCGTCGTCCGTTCTGAGCCCGACCGCACTCGCACGCGCCAGCGGCACTGTCGAAACCCTATTTTAAAAGTGCGTGGAAAACTTTGTCTGATTCGGGTGAGGTCTGACGCGCAGTATTATTTATATATAGCTAGGCCGCCTGTCGAATTTCATCGCGATCGGAGTCCGTCTGGTACCCGAACGGTCGACCGTAGTGGCACCGTCTCCGGTTATTCGTCGGATGTTTGTCGATGTTTTAAAATTCGTGTCGCGTCGCCTGTTCTCCCTCTCGTCTCCGGATATCCCCTCAACACGGCCACTTAGCACGTCCCGCGTTCGGAATCGTCTGAATCCGACCCCGCGGTTGGATCCGGAGCGCGATTCCGGTTAACCGAGCCCCCCCCCCCCCGTTTCTCTATATATAGGCCCCTCCCTAATTTTTAGGCAAAAAACCCCTCTCCACCTCGGGATCCGCGCCGTCCCGAAACCCTAATTTCCCCACTCTCTCTCCCCTGTCTCCCACCTCCAGCCGCCGGGCCCGCCCGAGCCCGGGTCAGGCCCGCCGAAGCCCATCTCGGCCCGACCCTGAGCTCCCTGGCGTTTCTCCCATGGCAGCCTCGAGCTCCTCCCGTGCCCGTGCCCGAGCAGGGCCTCTCCCTGCCGAGGCAGCAGCCCCGCGCCTAACCCGCACCTCGTCCTATTCCCCGACGCCGACAGCAGCTCGCCGGAGCACCTCCACCGGCCGGAGCCCCGCCGCCCTCGGACCAGCGCCGCCCCGCCTGCTCGACTGCTCGCCGCCGCCGCCTTCGTCTGTCGCCGCCTCGAGGCCGGCTCAGGCCAGATCCAGCCCGAGGATCCTTCCCCGAGCTCCGGTCGCCCTGGATTCGCCGCCTCCCGCCGGCTCCTCGCCCCGCATCGCGTGCTGCGTCGCCAGCGCTACCGTCGCCGGCCTCGTTCCTGCGAGGGGAACGACGAGCGCTCCAGCACCTGGGCCGCCTCGCTGCGAGTTGGGCCGGCCTTCCCCAGCTCCTCCCCGCGGCCCACAGCGCCCCCTGGGCCTCGCTGCCGCCTCCTCGCCCGTGGCCCAGCTCGGCCTCATCGCCCCGAGGCCCGACTGGCCTTCGTCCCCAGGCTGCCTCCGCCCCAGCCTGCATGGGCCGAGCCCACCCGGTGAGCTTATTCCCCGCCCAGTGCATTTTTCTGCTATAGTGCGCTTGAGGTTTTGGCCCAATAGATTAGTAGGTTTTTTCGGAGTTATAATAAATTCCAGATATATACGTTAGATTTTTAAACGTCCGTAGATTTTGACCCGTATATCGGATCGGAGCGTTTTATATATGTTTTCGGGGTAGAATTTCGCGTAGAATCCGAATTTCAAACATGCACATTTGTTTGTTTAGTTTAGCGTGCCTAATGCCTAGTTTTACGTGCTGTCTCGATAGGTTTATTGCGCGTAGTTATTTTTCGTGCAAGTGCGGACTGCCCGTATACCGTAGATTAAATGCTCGTGTTTTAGGGATCATTTTTGCATGTATTTTAGAGCGGTCAATTGTATTCTTACGTGTAGGGATTTGCCGGTAGTATACTTTTTCGTATATAGGTTATCTTTCCCGCTTTAATTTGTGGCTTTATTTTGTGTTGCAAACCCCACATATATTATATGTTTCCGGGTAGAAAAATCCCATGGATTTTTCTGTGCAATTAGTTTTAGCTTTTGAGGAAGTTAGTTCACGAGATATTTTGCTATGTTGGCCTTTTGATTAATTCGTAAGATTTATTCCGTGCGTCGTTTGCCGGAGTTGTCAACTAGAGAGTTGATGTTGGATGTTTTGTTTAGTCCCTGGTATTTTTGGTTGCAATAGAAATGCATGTTTAGATGTGTTTTGCTTGCTCTCAAGTTGCTAGAAATAGTGCTGTTTTAGAGGAGCTGAAATATTTCTAAGTCTGGAATCTGTTATTATTTTGTTGTTGTCTTGTCTTGCTCACATCTTGTGATCTGTAGCTCTTTTGAGGTTGGTCCAGTGGAGTTAGTTGTACCCCTTATGTTTCTCTAGCATGCTGTTAAGTTTCATGCCATTTGGAGTCCTGTCACTATAGTTTTTTCTGCTGTCAATATTGCTTCAGATCGAAAACTGCACTTTCACGAGGTGTAATTTTCACTAAGTCTGAAATAGTGCGTGAGATGCCATTTTGTGTCTTCTTTTCCTAGTGCTCCTTGCTGCCATGCTAGTTGTTGTTAGTTGTTCGTAGTAGTGCTTCTTGCCCTCTTCCGTGCCATGCTTTGCTTGGGCATATCGGAGTTGTGTAGCCGTAGTTGTGGGGCGTAGAAAATGCTATGTGGCTGATTTTGGCAGATTGTAGTGATTTCTTGTTTTGCTCGTAGTTTTCGAACCGTAGCTCCGCTTTGATCGTGTCCTACGTGAAACTTGCTTAGGATCTTGTGTAGTTTCATTTTCTCTTGCTGGTTGTATGTTTTGAAGTGCTCGTAGCCGCCGTTGCACACATATTGCATTCATGCTATCATATCTTGCGAAGCTTGCAACTTCTGATCCGTAGCTCCGTTGGAGATGTTCTTTATGTGTAGATTGCTTGGAATGACGCGTAGAATCACGTGAACCTATTTGTTTTGCTGTTTAACAACCAATTAAATGCATTAGTTTAGATCTGGACAGAATTGTAAATTAACATGTGAGGTCGTTTCGGAGATGCTATATGTCATTTCCGACCTCACTTAAAATGCCTAGATAGGTAGTTTAACTTCCGCTTCACCTCTTGCATGTTTGACAACATTAATATTGCCGTGTAGATAACCAGGAGTGAAGTAAATAATAAACGAGGAGTTTCGTCAATATGCAACTCGTTGCATATTGAACTTCACTTGATGTGTAGTGTTTGGTTGTTGTGATTGTCATGCCTCGCATCATTGAGCCGTTCATGCATCATGTGTATCTTGCATCGTGTGGTGTATATCGTGTGTTGATGCTTGTTTCCGTTTCCTCCGTATCGATAGAGTTCCGCAAGCATGTCGGAGGTGAGGACTCGTTCGACTACGTCGGTTCGTCTGCTTCACGGAGTCATTCTTCTTCCAGGCGGGATCTCAGGCAAGATGATCATTTCCCCAGATACCATTACTATCATTGCCATGCTAGTTATTTCGATGCTATCTCTTATGTCTCGTTGCCTACCACCTGTTAAATATCAGCCTCTCAACAATGCCATGATTACCTTCAACCTGTTCAACCTAGCAAACCACTAATTGGCTATGTTACTGCTTGCTTTACCCTGTGTTAGCCTTGCTAGTTGCAGGTGCAGATGCTTGCATGTGAAAACATGGGTTCCTTGTTATATCACCATATTTAAATGCTATTTAATTTAATGCACCTATATAGTTGGTAAAAGGTGGAAGGCTCGGTCTTTCTAGCCTGGTGTTTTGTTCCACCTTTGCCCCCTTAGTTTCCGACTACCGGTGTTATGTTCCATAAATGAGCGCTCCTAACACGATCGGGGTTGTTATGGGGACCCCCTTGATAACTCGTTTTGGATTAAAGCTGGTCTGGCAAGGCCCAACTTTGGTACTACATTTGCCTAATCACCTAATAAAATTGCATAGGGACTTCCCGGGCCCCGAGGAAAATTATTTAACCCCTGGGCCAGTGCTCCTCATGAGTGTTGGCCCCACCTGAGCGATGTCCGGCGCCCCTCTGGTCACCCGGAGGTTTAGCGATCCCGACGTCTAGCTCATCCGCCGTGTCCTGAGAACGAGGTACGCGACTCCTATCGGGATCGTCGACACGTCGGGTGGCCTTGCTGGATTAGTTTTACCTTTGACGAGATATCTTGTGCATCGGGATTCCGGTGATGCTTTGGGTAATCTCAGAGTTGAGATTTTCCACTAGGGAATCCGACGAGATCGCGAGCTTCGTGATTGAGGATTTCTATGCGGCTTGTGGTAATTTGTGATGGACTAGTTGGAGCACCCCTGCAGGGTTAAATCTTTCGGAAAGCCGTGCCCGCGGTTATGTGGCAACGTGGAAACTTTGTTTAACACTGGTTCTAGATAACTTGAAATTAATTTAATTAAAACATGCCAACTGTGTGCGTAACAGTGACTGTCTCTTTCGTGAGTTCTTCTCTGATCGAGGACACGGTGGGGTTATGTCTGACGTAGGTAGGTGTTCAGGATCATTCATTCGATCATCAGTAGTTCACGTCCGTTATGCGTAGACCGTCCCCCTCTTATTTCTGGTACTCGTAAGTTTAGCCACCAAATATATGCTTAGTCGCTGTTGCAACCTCACCACTTAACCATAGCTCACCCACTAAGCTTTGCTATTCTTGATACCTTTGGAAATGAGATTGCTGAGTCCCCTGTGGCTCACAGATTACTACAACACCAGTTGCAGGTACAGGTAAAGGTTACTTGACGCGAGCGCGTTGATTGTTCATTTGGAGTTGCTTCTTCTTCTTCTTCTTCTTCTTCATCGATCTAGGATGGGTTCCAGGCCGGCAGCCTGGGATAGCAAGGATGGACGTCGTTCTTCTTTTGTCGTTTGTTTTCGTCCGTAGACGGACCCTGCTCTTACTCTTGATGATTATGTAATGTACTGATGTGACTCTGATGTACCTTGTGGCGAGTGTAAGCCAACTCTGTATATATATCTCTTCTTTTCAGTACATGTACTTGTAACGATATCCATTCTTGCGACACGACGAGATGCGCTTCTATCCCTGACGAGGCCTTCGTGTCAAATTGAGGATAGGGTCGCATCTTGGGCGTGACAAGTTCACCACGCATCACGTAGTGGACACCCACGTGAGGGGGAAGGATCTCTCGATGGTGTATACGAATGAGCCGCTCTTTGTGGAGATCTCCATCCAAACTATGGAGCAGTTGCTTGCTGAGGATAAGTACCGAGTGGTCAGCTTCGACCTCGAGTTCACCAGCGGTCGTGCCCGACAAGATCAGAAGGTTGTCGTCACCCAGTTGTGTGTGCGACATGACATCCTCGTCTACCACTACCACCTGGCCAGAAGGCCTTGCGAGTGTTTACCAGGTTTATCAACAGCCCCGACTATAGCTTCGCTACGGTGGACACCACCAACGGTCTAAAAGAGCCCGATGTTTCGTGGTTGACCTGCCAGAATCTTGTCAACACCCGTGACCACTACAAGGTTTGGGGCAGCACTAATAATAAACAGAACTGCCCGGTTGACCTTGCCTCTGCCATCATTGACCCCTACTACATGAATATGAAGGATGAGATCAAGAAGGAGAAGAACGCCTTGCACAGTGCCCAGGATCAAAGACTAGATGAAGAACACGTCAAGTACGCGGCCAAGGACGTGTACATAAGCTACAAGATGTATAGGCGGCTCGCTGACATGAGGAAGTGTCTTCGTCTCGCCCCACACGAGGGATCGAGCACAAAGCACTCGCGAGAGCGTCACAAGAATTAGATGACTAGATGGTCATTTCTCCTAGTTTAGAAGGCATGCAATTGTTTATGAGGTGTGTGTGGATGATTTGTATAGTCACTTATGTAATTGGATGTTTATTTTAGTTATATATGTGTTCTTCTTCTATAGACAAACAAAATCACACGGCTTATTAGCCGTAATCGTCTGTGTTATTATCGGTCTGCACATACATTTTTTATTGCGGACCTATTTACCCCGTATCACACACATCTTGTTCAGTTGAACTGTTTCCATTGTCTTAGCCCATCACAAACAGTTCATCCAAGTGAATTGGATGCCCTCCATCGCACACACCTTGATCTAGCTGACCGTTTCTGTTGTGTTACCTAATCACATACGATTCATCCCTGTGAATTGTATGTTGTATGTCGCACACACCCTCATTTGGCTGACCGTTTCTGTTGTTCTGGATCATCACAAATAGTTCGTATGAATTAACCATATGTCACATATCGCACACACAGCTCTGATCTGAATCGTGTTTGATTTCTGTGCCGCCGCAAAACAGTTCATATCATTTTTGATGGTTTTCTTACAAAATCGCTTGCGATTAATACATCGCACTCGGTTTCGTCGAAGAGTCTCTGAGTGTAGTGTCGCGTTTGGACCATCCTATAGTAGTGAGAGTAGAAAGGATGATGTAGAGGCCCTCCGTGATCGATCCGTGCTCCGACAGGGCACCTGAAATGGGCTCCAGATGGGCAGATGGTGGAATAGAGACTTATGGCGATGGAAAAAGTGCTTCGGAATGCTCTTTAGGGGTTTTGGGATATGTGTGAATTTATAGGATGAAGAGGAATGCCAGGAGGCAACCGAGGGGAGCATGAGGGATTAGGGCGCGCCCTAGGCCCTGGTCATGCCCCGTTAGCTCGTGCTTCCCTCATGAGGCGTCTGGCCTCCCACCAAAGCTTCCTAGTCTTCTTTTGGTCCAAAAAAAATCACCAAAAAGTTTCGTGGCAATTGAACTTTGTTTCGTACTGTAAACCTGAAAAGCCAAAAACACTCACAAAATAAGAATTGGCACTCAGAACTAGGGTTAATGCTCAAAACTAATAAAAATTGGTATCAAAACTCCGAAAAAGTATCCTAGAATGATAAAGTAATAGCATGGAACAATCAAAATTTATAGATACGTCGAAGACATATTATCATCCTCGAGCTTAATTCCTGCTCGTCCTCGAGTAGGTAAATGACAAAAACAGATTTTTTGATGTGACATCTACCTAACATGTAATCTATTGATGGTCTCATCACTGAGAAACGATGAATTAATAAATATCAACATAGCAATTCTTATAAACGTAAGCAACATAATCATCAAGTTTCAAAGCATACGATCCTTAAGGAATGTCTACCCACTATTCGTTTTGCTTATAAATATAACATGTCTCCGTCCTTCCCATATAAATACAAATGTTAAGCACCATAGTGTAAATTCGGGAAATTGGATCGTACTTTTTAATGCTCTTCGGATTTTTATTACTTATGCAATATATGAGCGTGAACCATGGATATAGCATAAAGGTGGAATAGAATATGGTGGTAGGTTTCAAAGTGGTGAAAGTGGAGAAGAAGGTCTTGCATCAACAAGGCGTATAAATGGGCTATGGAGATGCACATCAATAGATATAAATGTGAGGATTTGGGATTGCTATGCAACGGATGAACTAGAGCTATAAGTGTATGAAAGCTCAACTGAAGCTAAGTGGGTGTGCATCTAACTTGCTTTCTCATGAAGACCTTGGGCATTTGAGAAAGCCCATCAATGGAATATACAAGCCAAGTTCTATAATGACAAATCCCACTAGCATATGGAAGTGATAAAACAGGAGACTCTCCATATGAAGAACATGGTGCCACTATAAGGCACGAGTGTGGAATAAGAGCTAGTAGCATTGTCCCTTCTCTTTTTTCCTTCATTTATTTTTTCCTTTTCTGTTTCCTTTCCCCTTTTTTATTTTATTTTTCGTCCAGAGTCTCTTCCTGACTTGTGGGGGAATCATTCACTCCATCACCCTTTCCTCACTGAGATAGTGCCCTAAATAATGACGATCATTACACCTTTATTTACGTACAACTCAACATGAAAAACTGATAGGATGATATGACTCTATATGAAGGCCTCTGGCAGTGTACCAGGGTGTGCAATGATCAAGCATAACATGTATAACAATGATGAACGGTGTCTTTTCCACAAATACTATGTCAGCTTATATAATCATGCAAAGCAATATGATAATGGAAGTATAAGTCATATGAAGTGACGGTCGAAGTTGCATGGAAATATATCTTGGAATGGCTATGAAAATGTCAAGATAGGTAGATATGGTGGCTGTTTTGAGGAAGATATAATGAGGCTTATGTGCAATGAAGTGTATCATGTCACGTGGTTTGGATGCACCGACGAAAGTTGCATCGATCCTCGAGGTGAGAATGGGTAATGCAGGGTACCTAAGAGGCTAGCAAATATGTGGAGGTGAGAGTGCGTATATCCATCAATTCATATTAGTCATGATGAACTCACATACTTATTGCTAGATTTTATTAGCTTTCTCAAAGCAAAGCACTACTCGCATGCCCCTAGGGACGAGGTTGGTAGGAGTTAACCATCGCGTGCACTCGACCCGAACCGCACTAGGATTTCAACAAGGAATAAGTATGCTCACATATCATCACCATGCCATAAAAACATTTTGATGAACAGCAAGTTAACATCTCTAATTCACGATACCTATATTAACCAATGATCATGCACTCATGCTATTTCACATTACCACATTAATATCTTTAACCATGATTTCTCTTCTATGTGCTACATGTGGTTTTGATTATGCACTCATTGAATGCCTATTATTTTTGAACTAATCTTATGACCCACACAAACTACCGTAGCAGTTTATTAACTCTCAAACAAATATAAGTGAGGAACGGGAGTGCAATTATTTCTATAAAATCTATACACCACTGTGCTCTAAAAGATATAAGTGAAGTACTAGAGCAAGTGCTAAGCTCAAAAGATATAAGTGAAGCAGAAAGAGTATTCTAATAAATCAAGGTGATCGTGTGTCACTCTAAAGTTGGTGTATTCATGATAATGATGATTATGGAATACTAATAAGAAAAAAAATAAAGCAAATGAAGCACCAAGCAAAACTCATATCATGGGACGAATAAAAATGTAGCTCCTAGTGACATACCGATGGATTGAGATGAAAGAGGCGACGCCTTCCGGGGCATCCCCAAGGTTAGACTCTTGATCTTTGATACATCTTCATCGTATCTACTTTTCCAAACTCTTTTGCCCTTGTTTTGGATTCTAATTTGCATGATTTGAATGGAACTAACCCGGACTGACGTTGTTTTCAGCAGAATTGCCATGGTGTTGTTTTTGCGCAGAAATAAAAGTTCTCGGAATCACCTGGACATTTATGAGGATTTTGTGTGGAATATATAAAAAATACTAGCGCAAGAATCACGTGGAGACGTGGAGCCAGGAGCCCACAAACCCAGGAGGCGCCCCCCTGGCCGCGCCTGGTAGGCTTGTGAGGCCCTCGTGGCTCCGCTGCCTCCAACTCCAACTCTATTTAGTCTCTCTCGCCCAGAAAAAAATAAGAGAGAAGAGTTCATTACGTTTTACGACACGGAGTCACCGCCACCACCTGTTCTTCCTCTGGAGGGCAGATCTGGAGTCCGTTCTGGGCTCCGGAGAGGGAAAATCATCGCCGTCGTCATCACCAACCTTCCTTCATCGCCAATTCCATGATGCTCTTCATCGTTCGTGAGTAATCTCATCGTAGGCTTGCTGGACGGTGATGGGTTGGATGAGATCTATCATGTAATCGAGTTAGTTTTGATGGGGTTTGATCCCTAGTATCCACTATGTTCTGAGATTGATGTTGCTACTACTTTGCTATGCTTAATGCTTGTCACTAGGGCCTGAGTGCCATGATTTCAGATCTGAACCTATTATGTTTTCATCAATATATGTGTGTTCTTGATCCTATCTTCCAAGTTGTAGTCACCTACTATGTGTTATGACCCGGCAACCACTACTGGAATTGAGAATTTTGCCGTCTGCTGACGCATGGCGAAGGTACTCTTTGTCGTCAGTTGTCACAGTGCTGACGGCAAAGAGGTGGCTGATGGCAAAGGTTTTATTTGCCGTCGGCCTCCTCTTTGTCGTCTGCTGGCGGACAGCAAAGAAGCCCTATGCGGACGGCAAAGGGTGGGCAGACGGCAAAGCCCCCCCCAACGGCCGAAACCCCACCCCCACCCACCCCGCCCCTTTGCCGTTCGCCACCCTCCCTTTGCAGACGGCAAAGGGGGCATGGCCCTAACGGCTCCCACCCCGCACCCAATCCCTGCCCGCCTACCCCCCCCCCTCTCTCTCTCTCTCGCGCGCGCGCCGTCATCTGCCCACCCCGCCACCGCCGTAGCTCCCCTCCCCAACCACCCCGCGCTGCTGCCCTCCCGACCGCCGCCCCCTCCCACCTTCCTCCAGACCACTGGCCCGCTCCCACCTCCCTCCTAGCCGCCGCCCCCCTCCCACCTCCCTCCCAGCCGCCGCCCCCCTCCCACCTCCCTCCCAGCCGCCGCCGCCCCCTCCCACCTCCCTCCCGACCTCTCTCCCACCTCCCTCCCGGCCGCCGCCGCCCCCTCCCACCTACTTCCCGGCAACCGCCCCCCTCCCACGTCCCTCCCGGTCGCCGCCCCAGCCTCACCTCCCCTGTGCCGGCGACCCCGACGCCCTCCCCTCCGGTTAGCATGGTTTTTATAATATTTATCTGTTTTTAGTGCTAGGTTTAGTTTTAGTGCTAGGTGATAGGTTTAGTGCTAGGTGCTAGGTTTAGTGCTAGGTGCTAGGTTTACTGCTAGGTTTAGTGCTAAGTAGAAATGGTAGAATAAGTAGAAGAAGAATATGTAGTTTAGTGCTAGGTTTAGTTTTTTTTCTGTTTTTTATGTTAAATTAGATAGTTAGTTTATTAGGTAGAAAAGGTAGATAGAAAAGAAAAAATTAGATAGAAAAAACTTAGAAGAAAATAAGAGAATAATAAATTAGAAGAAAAAAGAAGAAGAAGAAGAAGAAGAAGAAAGAGGAGAGGAGGAGAAAGATAAAAGAAAGAAGAAGAAGAAGAAGAAAGAGGAGAGGAGGAGAACGATAAAAGAAAGAAGAAGAAGAAGAAGAAGAAGAAGAAGAAGAGGAGGAGGAGGAGGAGAAAAAAGACGAATAATAATTATAAGATGATCAATAAGAAGAAGAAGAAAGAGAGGAGAGAGGAGAAGAAGAAAGAAGAGGACCCTGACCCCCGACCCGCGGCCCCCGACCACCGGCGCCCGACGCCACCAACCCCCGACCCTCGACCCCCTACCTCCGACGCCACTGGAACCCGAATCCCGACCCTCGACACCCGACACCACTGACCCCCGACACCCGACTCTCGACCCCCGATGCCCGACGCCACCAACCCTCGACGCCCGACGCCACCAACCCCCGACCCTCGACCCCCGACCCCCGACGCCACTGACACCCGACTCCCGACCCCCGACCCCCGACGCCCGACACCACTGACCCCTGACCCCCAACTCCCGACGCCCGACACCACTGACCCCCGAACCCCGACCTCCAATCCCCGACTCCCGACCACCGACCCCCGACGCCACTGACCCTCGACCCCCGACCCCCTACCCCCGACCCCCGACGCCACTAACCCCCAACCCCGGGCCCCGACACCTCTTTGGCCTCTTGTTGATCGAAAACACCCCAACCCCCGACGATAGTGACCCTCGACCCCCGATGAGACTGACCCCCGACCATCGACGCATTTAACCCGACTCCCGACCACCGACACCCGACATCACCGACCCTCGACGGCACTGACTCCCGACGCCACTAAGCCCCGACCCCCGACACCTCTTCTGCCTTCTGTTGAATGAGAAGGTGCTTTTCGGCCTTCTAGAGGCCCACGGGGTCATAATTTTGTAAATTATGAGTTAGGTCACATATTTTCCGACTATGTTAATTATAAAAACATCATATTTGTGTTGATCGGGTGAATTTCAATGTGCAGTTGTTCGACGACCTCCACGTGCGTTCGAGGAGCTTCGTCCTTGCGTTTGTTGGTGAGCACAAATGACTTCTCCTCCTACCCCCTTAATTTGCTCTGTCCCGGTTTTCGTGCCGATGAAACTTGCTAGCTATAGGTTTCTTCAATTATGAGTATGCGTGACCAGTATGCGTCTCCCGTTCGAAAGGGCGACATCTATAAATATGTATTTATTTGCATATTTATAACCGCCATCCTTTCGAATTGTCCAACATTATCCATGGACAGCCCGAGTATGTGTAGATTGGGTTTGTTTTCCCGTATGCTGTGCTCCGGATCCGATGCGGAATTTCGTCAGTGCCTCCCCTATTGTTCTCCGGGTACACATCCTCTCTGCTTATTGCCGAGACGTGTATCAGGAGAACAGCAGGGAGGTGCTGCCGAAATTCTGCGTCGCATCTGGAGCAGAGCATGGGAAAACGAACCCAGTCTACACATACTCGGGTGGGATTAGGACCTATCTTTACCTATTAGCGTGTAGGTTGCATGGACGTAATAAAACTGACAAACTTGATTAGTGTATGAATATAGATGATGAATTATATATTTATTTCTTGTGCCCCCATAGGTAGCTAGGCAACATGAGTGATCGTGCTTGGATGTACACTGGTCACCCTAGTCAGAAAGACATGACCCATGAATGGTTAACAAAAACCAGGGGGTTTGTGAGAGCCGTATTTGCAAATGGCCACAATAAAACATGGTGCCCCTGTCCCAACTGCGACAACTGGAAAAAGTAGACAGGGTTTGAAATGGGTAAACACCTGCAGAAGTGGGGTTTTACGCCTAATTATATGGTGTGGGCTTTTCATGGTGAGTCTGACCAACGTGCCAGAGCTGAGGTGATTCGTCGTCGCACCGACGAGCATGG
The DNA here is from genome assembly GCF_904849725.1 of Hordeum vulgare subsp. vulgare. NCBI lineage: Eukaryota > Viridiplantae > Streptophyta > Magnoliopsida > Poales > Poaceae > Hordeum > Hordeum vulgare. Next base: position 396,829,893 of record NC_058520.1, on the reverse strand, counting down.
TACCGGGATTGAAGACATGGTGCAAGACTTTGATGATGCTCGTGATTCGGACGATGAGATGCAGGAATCTGCAAAGGCCTTCTATGAAATGCTGGAGTCTTCAAAACGTCCACTCCACGAGCAGACTGAGCTTTGTCAGCTGGATGCCATCGCACAAGTAATGGCTCTGAAGGCTCAATTCAACCTAGGCAGAGAATGCTACGATGCGATGATGACGATATTTGCACGCTTTCTACCCAAAGGACATGTACTGCCTGCAAACCTGTACCAGTCAGAGAAAATCCTCCGTGTACTTAAGATGCCCTATGAGAAGATACATGCCTGTGAGAATGGATGTGCCTTATTTAGGCTTGAGTATGTTGCCTTGAACTATTGCCCAATTTGCAATTCTTCCAGGTATATTGTGGTAGACAACGGTAGGGGTGAGAAGAATCAGACCAAAATCCCCATTAGTGTTCTTCGATATCTGCCAATTGTACCAAGACTTCACCGTCTTTTCATGGTCGAAGAGACGGCCAGACAGATGACATGGCACAAATTGGGCAAAAGAACCGAACTAGATGCGGATGGGAACAAGATGCTGGTACACACTTCAGATCGTTTTGCGTGGAGGCACTTCGATGCATTACATAAGGATAAATCGGAAGATCCAAGGCAACCTAGAGTTGCCATCAGCACGGATGGGTTCAATGTGTATGGTATGACGGCAGCACAATACAGTTGTTGGCCTGTATTTGTCATTCCACTAAATTTGCCACCCGGAGAGATTATGAAAAGAAAGAACATATTCCTGACGTTGATAATTCTGGGGCCCAACTATCCGCGGAAGAATATGAATGTGTACATGCAGCCGCTTAAGGATGAGTTGCAAGAAGCCTGGGATAATGGGATCAAGACCTACGACGCGGCTACGAAAACAAATTTCAAAATGCATGTGTGGTACATGTACTCGACACATGATTATCCGGCGTTTGTGCTATTCGCTGGCTGGTGTGTGCATGGAAGGTTCCCGTGCACCACATGCAAGGCAGCTCTTCAGTTCCGTTGGCTGCAAGCTGGTCGCAAGTATTCTTGCTTCGACATGCATAGACAATTCCTGGATCCTGACCATAAGTTCAGAAAAGACAAGAAGAATTTCACCAAAGGTAGAGTTGTCAAAAACACTGCACCAGCTGCGTTGACAGGCCAACAGACCCTTGATCAGTTAAACACTCTCGAGCCTGATCCATTGCGTCCAGGATACTTCAAAGGGTATAATACGAAACACGCCTGGACTCACAAGTCATGCTTATGGGATCTCCCTTACTTCAAAGACCTCCTGTGCCCACACAACATTGACGTGATGCACACTGAAAAGAATATTGCGGAGGCCATTTTTGGTACATTGTTCGGCATAGAGGGGAAGTCAAAAGATAATCCTAAGGCTAGAATCGACCTGGAGGCTCTATGTGATAGACCGTTGCAAAACTTGCGACAAAGGAAAGGAAAGCAAAGCATAGCGAAGCCAAAGGCATGGTTCAATCTTGAAAGGCCAGCTATGAGGGAAATGCTATTGTGGGTGAAAATGCGGTTGATGTTCCCCGATGGGTATGCTGCGAATCTAAAGTGGGGAGCGAGTCTTGAGAAATTGAAAATATTTGGGCTCAAGAGTCATGATTGGCACATATGGATTGAGCGGGTAATGCCGGTGATGTTGCGTGGCTTTATCCCTGAGGATGAATGGCTAGTACTGGCAGAGCTGAGCTATTTCTTCCGTTCTCTTTGTGCGAAAGAACTATCGCCTGGCGTGCTAGATGAAATGGAAGAGTTGGCGCCGGAGTTGATCTGCAAATTAGAAAAGATCTATCCACCGGGCTTCTTTAATCCAATGCAACATTTGATTTTGCATCTCCCGACCGAGGCAAGAATGGGGGGGCCCGTTCAAAATCGATGGTGCTACTCAACTGAGAGGATGCAGAAGACGCTTCGAGCTAAGTGTAAAAATAAACGTAGAATTGAAGCATCGATGGCCGAGGCATTCATTACTGAGGAGGCGGCAAACTTCGTGACAGCACACTACGAAGCCAAAAATCATCATTTGCATAACCCGAAGCCGCGGTACAGTGATGGCGCTCGAGAAAAAGTTCGATCCAACCTCAGCCTATTCAAAGGTAAGCTAGCACCATCCGGTGCTTCGAAAGGGAAATCATTGGATGTCGAAGAATGGCGGACCATTTCATTGTATATCTTCACCAACCTAACAGAAGTGCGGCCGTACATCGAGTAAGTTCTCGGTAATTTATTGTTCCGCAACTTCTAATTGCTTTGAACTACTCTTATTCCTGGATATTTGATATAGTCGATACGTCGCCAAATTCTCGGATGGAGCGATCATCGAAAAGGATTCCGTCGAAGAGTATGAGCTTCTCGGAAAGCATTTAGGTGACTATCCCGGTTTCATCTCTTGGTTCAAACAAAGGGTAATTTATTACCATTAAGGGCCCATTTGATTTATTGGTCTAATTTGCGGCTAATGCATCCATTCTTTCGTATTAAACTTGTAGGCTAATGCAGAGTCTATGGACGCCAAGTTGAGACAAGTCGCTAATGGTTTTGACTATAAGGTCCGTTCATTTGACAAATACAACATCAATGGGTATGACTTTCGTACCTTTGGCAAAGAGCTGTCTATGCCCGACCTAAAGACTACAAATTGTTCTGTCTCTGCTATCGGCGAAGGAGACACCGAGTATTATGGAAGAGTTGAAGCAATTTATGAACTTCTATTCTATGGTGAAAACCCACCGACCGTCGTAGTCTTCAAATGTTATTGGTTTGAGCCGAGGGAGACTAGAAGGACTCATGAACATATAGGACTAGTCGAAATCAACCAAAGCACCCACTTAGATGTTCTCGATGTCTATATTATGGCTCAACAGGCGACACAAGTTTTCTATCTACCGTGGGCCTGCCAAACTGATCCAAATCTCAAAGGTTGGGATGTCGTTTATGAAGTGCCACCACATTTTAGACCACCTACCCTCAATGAAGAGGATTACGAACCTCACATTAACCCATACACATATGAAGGAGAATTCTTCCAAGAAACACGTATGTCCAAGAAACGTTTCAAGAACCACTCTACTTCACCCCAGAACATTGAAGTAGACAGCGACAGTGAATCCATCTTAACCCCTGAGCCCGAACAGGAAGAGCTGGAAGAAGAAGAGGTTACTGCTGCGGATGACCTGTCACTTCTTGACCGATTACATAATGGTGGCCTTCCACATGTTCTTCGTGATAGTGATGATGATGATGTATTTATTGATGATACTGATGATCATGATGCATTTATTGACCCCGAAGCATATATAGACGAGGACGATTGTTTTTAGTTCATGTCAGGTATTCAACTATTATACTATATATAAATTTTGAGTTCATGTTAGGTATTCAATTTTTGTAAGTCATGTTGGTATTTATGACGATGATACACTTAAATTATATACATTTTATTACTCCTGTTTGTATTTATGTTGTACTAATTTCATTTACTCTTTGTCATGACAGGTTTTGAAAGATGGTGGGAAAGGGTCGAAAGCACTCCGCGGCTGCTTCTTCATCGGTGGGTGATGGGATGGGTGCTTCCATTCCTGCCTCGCCTCTTCGGAGAGTGTTGCTCTCTACTTTGCAAGGAGCGCCCCCCGTGAGAGGAGGTCGACCCCCCGCAAAGCCGAGAGGCACTAAAGGTACACGTTGTATTCGTGTTGGTATTTATGTTGTACTCATGTTGTATGCATATTGGTATTTATATACATTTTATTACTCAAGTTGGTATTTATGTTGTACTAAAGGTACACGTGGCCACGGGAGAGGTAGGGCTACATGGTCTCCGCCACCACCCCAAGCTGATTCACCTGAGCACAGGACTTCTAGGGTGGATTCGTCTGAGGTGTAGGCTACATGGTCTCCGATTCATGAGCCTCGGGTCGACGAGCCTTCGACCCACGAGACTCCTGTCCCAAAGGCTTCCTTCCAGGCGACTCCGGAGCAAAGCAGGGATGAGGGTACGTCCCAAGAGACCCAGTGGGATACCTGGCCTGAGGCAAGTGGCCATGCTGGTAGCGACGAGGAGCTGGGTGAGGGGGCTACCGTGTACCAGCGTGGTAGTTCGGGGCTCCCGCTCGTGCCAGCGACCCCCGAGCAGAGGTGGTCGATTAGGCCAAATGGGGACAAGTAAGTTAATTTACTCTTACTTAACCTTTTGCCTTCGGGTTTTCTCAAATATCTAATGTTTTGGCTTTAATTTGTCATACTGTAGGGGTTGGATTGTTGCCAAGGGTGTCCGCAAGCCTAACAGCGTCCTTGGTGTTCTTTGCCGTCAAAACTTCCCAGGGTTTGTTACGTTGCCCGGTCGGGAGTGAGAGGTAGGAATGACCTGGGAGCACTACTTGGGTGCCCCGGCCCCGCTGGAGGTGGAGATCAACGGTGTTTTGTGTGACACGAGGGCGGACATGGTGATCCGAAAGTTCTGGGTAATTTCTCTTTCACACAATTATAAATCAACCATAGCTATTTATTATACTAATCGGTGTTGTCTCGTTTGCAGACCTACTACAGGTGTGAGGAGGGATACGAGGAGGACGCGGCAAAGGTTATCGAAACCGAATATCGCCGCCTACTTCAAAACTTTCGACACGAGGCTCGGGTGCAGGCAGTTCGAGACTACTATGCCACGCTGCGTATTAGGCTTGACAAGGCGAAGTGCCGTGATGCTAAGATGGAGAAGGAGCATTACATGAAGGTAATTACATATTATTAAGTCTTTGTAGTTAGTTTCCTTGATTTGGTTCTTACGCGCTCAAATTTCTCTTTATTAACTTAGGTGCCCCCGAGATGGTGTGTGGATAAGATGGATTGTTGGGAGGCCTTGGTGGATCAGTGGTGCTCCGAAACGTGGGAGGCCAGCCACAACAACGCCAAGGAGAGGCGTGGCAAAATGGTTGGTGTGCCACACCATCAAGGGAGTGTCAACTTAATCCAATTTGGCAAGAACTGGGTATGTGGTTTGCTTCATGCCTCATGCAATTCAATTTTCCTTCTCCTTTACCAATACAATTTTCCTCTCTCTCTCTTTTAGGCGCGTCACAATAAGACAGAGGCGTCACAGATGTACGACCTGTATGTGATGGCCCATAATTCCTCGTACAAGAAGGTCAAGGCATTCTCTGAGTCTGACCTCGAGCATCCAGAAAACTTCACCAACATCTCCTCCCACGACAAGCTCGTGAAGTACAGAGATCACGGGAAGGCGAGGAAAGGGGAGGACTTTAACCCGAGCGAGGGGCCTATTGATCCAGAGTTGGTGATGATAGCTGGCAACGGGAGGCCCCATGGCTCGATCGCCATTGGAGATGGCCTTATACGTTGTCCTAGCTCTCTCCCGCAGATAAAGGCACGCCAAACGAGCTCTTGTCCGGAGATAACACGTCGTGCACGGCCAGTCGAGCTCGCCATCGAGGTTAGTTTAATGGACTTAAATATCTTTCCGCATTATGTTGTGCGTTGGAACCGATATGCTAACAATGAGTTGTGTTGTAGGCTGCTATTCAGAAAGAGAGAGAGGCAATGCAGGCGGCTATGGCGGAGAAGGATAAGGAAATTAGGGTGCTGGAAGAGAGGACGACTGCATTGGTGGAGGCGGAGAGGGCACGGAATGATGCGTCTACCAGGGCCATATACGAGCTCTTCGTGGTAAGTTTCTTCTTCATGTTATTTCAAATCTTGCATTTGAATGTCCGTTTCATTAATAAATAAAAAGTTTGACTTGTCGAAACCAAATGTTCAGTCTATGTGCGAGAAGAACGGCCAAGTCCCTCCGCCGATGCCAGCCGTTAACGTGGCGGGGACGGTGAGTTTCATTTCAGTGGAGTGATCTTAAGAGTGTCCTCATGCTAACTACACATTGCAAATGATGTTTGGTGCAGAACATGTCCTGAAACGCATCGCACGACCCTTCTACAATCGAGCCTTCTCCAGGGCAGCCTTCTCCAGGTGAAACAAGCCAGAGCCACCGTGCTTGACCCTAACTTAGGTATGTTATTTCTAGTGTTTTAATAAAAGATAGCTAGATGACATAATTAGCTTAGTTAGCTCCAAAAAGGCCTATTTAATAAAATATAGCTAGATGACATAGTTAGCTTAGTTAGCCCACTCATGGCAAAGGGGGGGAGGCAGACGGCAAAGGGGGGAATCTGTCCCCTCTCTCTCCCCTCTTTGCCGTCTGCCCCACATGGCAAAGGGGGGGAGGCAGACGGCAAAGGGGGGAATCTGCCCCCTCTCTCTCCCCTCTTTGCCGTCTGCCTCCACATGGCAAAGGGGTGGAGGCAGACGGCAAAGGGGGGAATCTGCCCCCTCTCTCTCCCCTCTTTGCCGTCTGCCCCCACATGGCAAAGGAGGGGAGGCAGACGGCAAAGGGAGGAGGCCTGCCGTTAACACTTAACGGGGACGTTGCACCCTGTGTCGTCCCAGTTAATTTGCCGTCTGCCCACTCATGGCAAAGATTCTTTGCCGTCCGCTTTGGGAAAGCTGACGGCAAAGAACCTCTTCACCGGATTTTTTTTACCGTCTACTTTGCCGTCTGCTGACCGACGGCAAAGCCTTTGCCGTCCGTGGTTGCACCCTTTGTCGTCCGCTTTGGCAAACGGCAAATTTATGAATTTCAGTAGTGAACCCCGGAGTGACAATAGCCGGAACCAGTCCCGGAGATGACCGTAGTATGAGGAGTTCATGTATTCACTAAGTGCTAATGCTTTGTTCCGGTTCTCTATTAAAAGGAGACCTTAATATCCCTTAGTTTCCATTAGGACCCCGCTGCCATGGGAGTGATGGACAATAGATGTCATGCAAGTTCTTTTCCATAAGCATGTGTGACTATATACGAAATACATGCCTACATTACATTGACGAACTGGAGCTAGTTACAAATCACCCCATGTTATAGCTTATACATGATGAATGTCATCCGACATAATTATCCATCATCGATCCAATGCCTACGAGTTTTTCCTACTTGTCTTTGCTACGTTACTTTACCGTTACTGCTGTCACTGTTGCTACTGTTACCACTACTGCTGTCACTGCTACTGTCACTATCACACTACTTTGCTACTGAAACTTTGATGTAGATACTAAGTCTTTCAGGTGTGGTTGAATTGACAACTCAACTTCTAATACTCGAGAATATTCTTTTGCTTCCCCTTGTGTCGAATCAACAAATTTGGGTTGAATACTCTACCCTCGAAAACTGTTGCGATCCCCTATACTTGTGGGTTATTGCTTGCTAGCAGTCCACGACAACTACACTAGAAGAATGTTGTTGACGTGTGCCTGACTTGATGCCTCCACGGCAACAAAGCCAGAACTGCTCCCAGTTGCTCAACAATTAGCAATTGTCTTGCAATGGCCCACCAGCGTGCGGGTTCGCGGCAGTTTTCGAGGGTAGAGTATTCAACCCAAATTTGTTGGTTCGCCAGACGGGATAGAAAGGATACTCTCAAGTATTAGCAGTTGAATGTGTCGGATTCAACCACACCTGAAAGATTACCATCTGTAAGCAAAGTATTAGCAGCAAACTAGTATGATAACAACGGTGCCAGAAATGATCTATTGACGGTAGACTATTCCTAACTGTTGTATCAATGGCGCTAGAAGTTGACCATGGACAGAAAATATTCTTTCCCGTCAGCGGTGCGAGAAAAAGTATTGTAGCAGGTAGCAGCAGTGTAACGAGTAACAGAAGTGGCAAGGAACAGCAGTAGTGACAGCAGTAGCAAGCAAAACAAGTAACAGCAGTGATGTCAGCTGTGCTTCTCCGGCAACGGGGACAGGAATAGTCGTGTCGACGGCACAAGGAATCCTTCTGCTACGGCTATGGAGCCCTGCGTTGGTGTTCCCTCGAAGCGGAAAGGGTGATGTAGCACTGCGGTGATAAGTATTTCCCTCAGTTTGAGAACCAAGTTATCAATCCAGTGGAGGAGTATCACAAGATCCTGCACAAACACAAAGAACCTGCTCCCAACGCTATGAAGGGGTTATCAATCCCTTATAGATTGTTTGCCAAGTGAGAACTGAAAGCAACAAAGTAACAAAGCAAAGTAAAAGTGGAGGTGTAAACGATGGATGTGAATAGACCCGGGGGCCGTAGTGTTTACTAGTGGCTTCTCTCAAGAAAGAAAGTGGGCGGTGGGTGAACAAATTACTGTCGAGCAATTGATAGAACCATGCAAAGTCGTGACGATATCTATGGCAATGATTATATCTTTAGGCAGCACGTCCAAAACAAGTAGACCGATACTTTGTGCATCTACTACTATTACTCCACACGTCGACCGCTATCCAGCATGCATCTAGTGTATTAAGTCCAAAAGAACAGAATAACGCCTTAAGCAAGATGACATGATGTAGATGGATAATCTCATATCAACGACAGAGCCCATCTTGTTACCCTTGATGGCAACTACTTAATGTGTGCCTTGCTGCCCCTACTGTCACTGGGAAAGGTCACCACATGGTAGAACCCAAAACCAATCACTTCTCCCATTGCAAGAATCATAGATCTAGTTGGCCAAACTAAATCCAAGACTCGGAGAGACTTACAAGGATATCAAATCATGCATATAAGAAATCAGCAAAGACTCAAATATATATCATAGATAATATGATCACAAATCCAAAATTCATCGGATCTCGACAAACATACCGCCAAAGAAGATTACATCGGATAGATCTCCATGAAGATCATGGAGAACTTTCTATTTAAGATCCAAGAGAGAGAAGAAGCCATCTAGCTACTAACTACGGACCCGTAGGTCTGAAGTGAACTACTCACGAGTCATTGGAGGGGCGATGATGATGATGAAGAAGCCCTCCAACTCCAAAGTCCCCTCCGGCAGGGTGCCGGGAAGGGTCCCCAGATGAGATCTCGCAGAAATGGAAGCTTGCGGTGTAGGAAAAGTATTTTCGAGGCTCCCTTGATTTTTTGTTGTATTTTAGGGAATATATAGGCCAAAGATCTAGGTGAGGGGGCGCCCAGGGAGGCCACAAGCCCTGCCACCGCCGCCTCCCCACTGGTGGCGGAGTGGGAGCTGGTGGGCTCCCTGGAGCCCACCTGGCTTGGTCCAGAGGCCCCCTAGTCTTATTCCGTTCGGGAAAAAATCTTTTCATGGATTTTATTCCGTTTGGACTCCGTTCCAAAATCAGATCTGAAAAGAGCCAAAAACACACAAAAAAACAGGAACTGGCACTTGGCACTGAATTAATAAGTTAGTCCCAAAAAAGATATAAAAGGTACATAAAACATCCAAAGATGACAAGATAACAGCATGAAACCATCAAAAATTATAGATACGTTTGAGACGTATCAAGCATCCCCAAGCTTAACTCCTGCTCGTCCTCGAGTAGGGAAGTGATAAAGAATGAATTTTTGATTCTTTCATGCTACCTAGCATAGATGTGCTTCGTAACTCCTCTGATGTGACGTGAATGTTCACATCCATTAGATTCAAAACAATAGTTTGCTATTCACGTGGAAACAATAATAATTCAAGCAAACTAGCAAGGTAATCACGAACTTCCAAAGTAACAAGGCCAAAAGAAAGTTATCCCTACAAAAGCATATAGTCTGGCTATGTTCTATCATCATTGCACAACGAATTTAAATCATGCAAAACCCCGGTATTGGCCAAGTAATTGTTTCACACCTTTACTTTCTCAAACCTTTTCAACTCTCACGCAATACATGAGCGTGAGCCATGGTTATAGAACTATAGATGGTGTGGAATGTGGTGGAGGTTGCAAGACAAAAAAGGAGAAGATAGTCACATTAACTAGGCATATCAATGAGTTGTGGAAATGCTCATCAATAGATATCAATGTGAATGAGTAGGGATTTCCATACAAATGATGCACTAGAGCTATGAGTATGTGAAAGCTCTTAAAGAAAACTAGTGGGTTTGCATCCAACTTGCTTGCTCACGAAGACCTAAGGCAATTTTGAGGAAGCCTATCAGTCGAATATACAAGCCAAGTTATATAATGAAAATTTCCCACTAGCTATATGGTGGTGAAAAAACGAGAGACTCTCAATCATGAAGATCATGGTTCTTAATATGCACAAGTGTGGAAAAGGGGGTAGCATTGTCCCTTCTCTCTTTTTCTCTCATTTTTTGGTCGGCTCTTTGGCCTCTTTTTTTTTATTTTGGTGGGCTTCTTTGGCCTCTTTTCTTTCCTCACATGGGACAATGCTCCATTAATGATGATCATCACACTTTCAACTCAAAACTTAGAGCAATTATGACTCTATATGGAATGCCTTCGGTAGTGTACCGTGGCAATGATCTAGCATGGCATAGACATCAATGCAAACATCATGCTAGCTATCTTACGATCATGCAATGGCAATGTAGACATGGTGGCACATGTCATGGTGGTAGTTGCATGGAAATATATCTCGTAATGACTTTGAAAAAGACATAGTAGGTAGGTATGGTGGCTGTTTTAAGGGAGGCTAATGGTGGGTTTTGTGCACCGGCGAAAGTTGCACGGCACTAAGAAGATAGTGATGGTGGAAGGTGAAAGTGCATCTAAACCATGGACTCAACATTAGTCATGAAGAACTCATATACTTTTTGCAAAAGTTTTATTAGTAATCGAAATAAAGCATTCAACGCATACTCCTAGGGGAAGGGTTGGTAGGTATAAACCATCGCGCGATCCCGACCGCCACGCAAAGGATGACAATCATTATACGAATCATGCTCAGATTTCATCACATAGCGGTTCACCATACGTGCATGCTACGGAAATCACTAACTTCAACAGAAGTATTTCTAGATCCACAACACCTTACTAGCATGACTTCAATATTACCATAACCACAACTCAAAACTAATTGAGATGAATCAAACTTCTCTAACTATTCAATGCACATGAAGGTGGAAGTTTTTGTATCCCTTTGGATAACTACCCCTTTTGAGACTACTTTCAAAGCATAGATCAACTACCAAGACACACACCGCTGTGCTGTAAAAGATATAAGTGAAGCACATAGAGCAAAAGTATATAGCTCAAAAGATATAAGTGAAGCACATGTGAGCTGAATTGTCTACCAAAATATATCAGTGAAGCTCGACAAAATCACGGTGAGTGCATCTCTCTCTCTAGGTGTGCAGCAAGGATGATTGTGACACAATAAAAATAAAAGACTCCTACGATACAAGACGCTCCAAGCAAAAACACATAACATGTGGTGAATAAAAATATAGCCCCAAGGAACGTTACCGATGGATTGAAGACGAGAGAGGGGATGCCTTCCCAGGGCATCCCCAAGCTTAGGATTTTACGGCATCCTTGAATCTCTTGGGGTGCCTTGGGCATCCCCAAGCTTGAGCTCTTGCCACTCTTTATCTCTTTGTCCATAAGAACTTCACCCAAGACTTGAAAACTTCACAACACAAAACTTAAACAGAAACTCGTGATAACCTTAGTATGAGAAAGCAAACCACCACTTCCTTAGGTACTGTAGCAAACTTAAATTCTACTTCTGTTGATGTTGGGTTACTGTATTTTCAATCTTCCATGGCTAATACCCCCCGATACTATCCATAGTTTCATCAAAATAAGCAACCAACACAACAAAAACAGAATATGTTAACAGCAGATCAGTCTGTAGCAAACTGTATATTTAGTATACCTCTGGTACTTCAAAATTCTTAACAATTACGACAGTCTGAAGAATTTGCGTATCAGTCAGCAGCAAAAAGAATCAACTCAAAATCTCTTACAGAAAAAAATGAAAATTCTTTTCGTGAGTAGAAAGTTTCTGTCTTTTCCAGCATGACCAAACGATCATCCCCAAGACTAATCATAACGGTTTTTCTTGGTACAAACGCAAAAAGAAACACAAAAAACACAATCATAACAGAATTATGAAAGTGTGGAAAACACGAAACAGAAATAAAAAGGATAGATTCATTGGGTTGCCTCCCAACAAGCGCTTTTGTTTAACGCCCTTAGCAAGGCGAAAGGTGATGGAATCACGTATAGTCATCTTTGGTGCTCAAACCATAAGTAGCTCTAATCATAGATTCATAAGGCAATCTTATTTTCTTTCTAGGAAAGTGCTCCATGCCCTTCTTCAAAGGAAATTGAAATCTAATATTTCCTTCCGTCATATCAATGATAGCACCAATAGTCCTTAGGAAAGGTCTACCAAGAATAATGGGACATGAAGGATTGCAATCTATGTCAAGTACAATGAAATCCACGGGTACATAGTTCTTATTTGCAACAATAAGAACATCATCGATCCTTCCCATGGGTTTCTTGACAGTAGAATCCACAAGATGCAAATTAAGAGAACACTCTTCAATCTCATGAAAACCAAGAATATCACATAAAGACTTTGGAATCGCGGAAACACTAGCACCCAAATCACACAAAGCATTGCACTCATAGTTTTTGATCTTGATTTTGATAGTAGGTTCCCACTCATCATGAAGTTTTCTAGGTATAGAGACCTCTAATTCGAGCTTCTCTTGAAGAGACTTCATCATAGCATCTACGATATGCGCGGTAAAGGCTTTGCTTTGGCTATAAGCATGTGGAGAGTTTGCAATGGATTGCATCAAAGAAATGCATTCAAACAAGGAGCAATTATCATAATTGAATTCCTTGAAATCCAAAGTGGGAATTTCATTACTACCCAAAATTTTGACTTCTTCTACTCCACTCTCCACACCTTTATCATCAAGATAGGTGGACTCCGAATCATTGGGGCGTTTTTCCACCAAAGTGGGTTCATATCCAGCCCCTCCATAAATAGGTTTGACACGCAAAAACAAAGATTCAAGAGGAGACACACCAAGCACTTTAAGATCTTCGTGATTTGCAGCACTAGAACGCACCCTTTTAAACCATTCATGCCTAGCGCGAATTTGGGCGGTTCTTTCTTTGCTCTCATTCATGGAGATACGCATAGCTTTCAAATTTTCATCCAAGTTGACCTTGGGAGGAGCGCATCTAACTTTCAAAGCATCAATATCACAAGACATGCTATCAACGCTCTTAGACAAATCGTCTATTTTGAGTAGTTTTTCCTCTGTGGACGCATTGAAAATCTTTTGGGAGTTAATGAACTCTTTGATATTACTCTCTAAATCAGAGGGCAATTTGTTGTGATTTCCATAAGTGTTGTTGTAGGAATTGCCATAATTGTTAGAGGGGTTACTAGGAAAAGGCCTAGGAACATAGTTTCCTCTAAAAGCATTGTTGTTGCCAAAATTGTTCCTACCAACAAAATTCACGTCCAAACTAGCGTTGCTACTCTCAATCAAAGAAGATAGTGGCATGTCATTAGGATCTATGGTAGTGTTTCTACTAGCAACGAAATTCGTCAACTCGTCCATCTTAGCACTAAGCGAGTTAATCTCTTCTATAGCGTGCACCTTTTTGCTAGCAGGCGACCTTTCAGTGTGCCACTGAGAGTAGTTGGTCATGATATTGTCTAGGAGTTTTGTATCATCTCCTCACGTGATTTCCATGAACGTTCCTCCTGAGGCGGTGTCCAAGATACTGCGAGAAGCGAAATTCAAGTCAGCGTAAAAGATTTGTATAATCATCCACAAACTCAAGCCATGAGCGGGACAATTTCTAATCATAAGCTTCATCCTCTCCCAAGATTGTGCAACGTGTTCATGATCAAGTTGCTTGAAATTTATGATATCGTTACGTAAGGAGATGATCTTAGCCGGCGGAAAATACTTGGATATGTAAGCATCTTTGCACTTATCCCAAGAATTGCTACTATTTTTAGGCAAAGAAGAAAACCAAGTTTTTGCGTGATCTCGCAACGAGAAAGGAAAAAGTTTCAACTTAATCACATCATTATCCACATCTCATTTCTTTTGCATATCACAAAGCTCAATGAAGGTATTGAGATGGTATGCGGCATCTTCACTAGGAAGGCCAGAGAATTGCTCTTTCATAACAAGATTTAGCACAGCTGCGTTGATTTCATACGATTCCGCACTAGTGGCGGGAGCAATCGGAGTACTAATAAAATAACTATTATTAGTGCTCGAGAAGTCGCAAAGTTTGGTGTTTTCAGCCATGATGACTTCAACAAACAAACAAGCACACAAGCAAGCAAGAAAACCGGCAAAGGAAAACGACAAAGGCAAAAGAAAACGGCGAAGGAGAAAGGAAAATGAAAACGGCAAATGTGAAGTGGGAGAGAGGAAAACGAGAGGCAACTGACAACAAAAGTAAATGCAGGAGATGAGTTTGTGAGACCTACTTCGATAGATCTTGATCTCTCCTCCCCGGCAACGGCGCCAGAAATACTTCTGATGTGAGTTGTGCTTCCCCGGCAACGGCGACAGGAATAGTCGTGTCGACGGCACCAGGAATCCTTCTGCTATGGCTATGGAGCCCTGCGTTGGTGTTCCCTCGAAGCGGAAAGGGTGATGTAGCACAGCGGTGGTAAGTATTTCCCTCAGTTTGAGAACCAAGGTATCAATCCAGTGGAGGAGTATCACAAGATCCTGCACAAACACAAAGAACCTGCTCCCAATGCTATGAAGGGGTTGTCAATCCCTTATAGATTGTTTGCCAAGTGAGAACTGGAAGCAACAAAGTAACACAGCAAAGTAAAAGCGGAGGTGTAAACGATGGATGTGAATAGACCCGGGGGCCGTAGTGTTTACTAGTGTCTTATCTCAAGAAAGAAAGTGGACGGTGGGTGAACAAATTACTGTCGAGCAATTGATAGAACCGCGCAAAGTCGTGACGATATCTATGGCAATGATTATATCTTTAGGTAGCACGTCCAAAACAAGTAGACCGATACTTTGTGCATCTACTACTATTACTCCACACGTCGACCGCTATCCAGCATGCATCTAGTGTATTAAGTCCAAAAGAACATAGTAACGCCTTAAGCAAGATGACATGATGTAGACGAACAATCTCATATCAACGATAGAGCCCATCTTGTTACCCTTGATGGCAACTACTTAATGTGTGCCTTGCTGACCCTACTGTCACTGGGAAAGGTCACCACATGGTAGAACCTAAAACCAAGCACTTCTCCCATTGCAAGAATCATAGATCTAGTTGGCCAAACAAAACCCAAGACTCGGAGAGACTTACAAGGATATCAAATCATGCATATAAGAAATTAGCAAAGACTCAAATATATATCATAGATAGTCTGATCACAAATCCACAATTCATCGGATCTCGACGAACACACCGCCAAAGAAGATTACATCGGATAGATCTCCATGAATATCATGGAGAACTTTGTATTGAAGATCCAAGAGAGAGAAGAAGCCATCTAGCTACTAACTACGGACCTGTAGGTCTAAAGTGAACTACTCACGAGTCATTGGAGGGGCGATGATGATGATGAAGAAGTCCTCCAACTCCAATGTCCCCTCCGGCAGGGTGCCGGGAAGGGTCTCCACATGAGATCTCGCGGAAACGGAAGCTTGCGGCGGCGGAAAAGTAATTTCAAGGCTCCCGTGATTTTTTGCTGTATTTTAGGGAATATATAGGCCAAAGATCTAGGTCAGGGGGCGCCCAGGGAGGCCACAAGCCCTGCCACCGCCGCCTCCCCCTAGTGGCGGAGTGGGAGCTTGTGGGCTCCCTCGAGCCCACCTGGCTTGGCCCAGAGGCCCCGTGATCTTCTTCAGTTCGGGAAAAAATCATTTCGGGGATTTTATTCCGTTTGGACTCCGTTCCAAAATCAAATCTGAAAAGAGCCAAAAACACAGAAAAAACAGGAACTGACACTTGGCACTGAATTAATAAGTTAGTCCCAAAAAAGATATAAAAGGTACATAAAACATCCAAAGATGACAAGATAACAGCATGAAACCATCAAAAATTATAGATACGTTTGAGACGTATCAAGCAGCAGTGCAAAATAAGTAACAGCAGCAGTGGGACAAACTCGTAGGCAATGGGTCGGTGATTCGTTTGGATGACATTCATCATGCAACAGTTATAACACGGAGAGATATGTGGCTAGATCCCGTTCGTCAATGTGTTGTAGGCATGCATTCCGTGTGTAGTCATACGTGCTTAGGGAAAAGAACTTGCATGACATCTATTGTCCATCCCTCCCGTGGCAGCGGGGTCCAAAAGGATACTACGGGGTATTAAGGTTCTCCTTTTAATAAAGAACCGGAACAACGCATTAGCACTTGGTGAACACATGAACTCCTCAAACTATGGTCATCACCGGGAGTGGTTCCGGTTACTGTCACTCCGGGGTTGCCGGGTCATAACACATAGTAGGTAACTACAACTTGCAAGATCGGATCTAAAACACACATATATTGGTGACAACATAATAATTTCAGATCTGAAATGATGGCACTCGGGCCCTAGTGAAAAGCATTGAGCATGGCAAAGTAGTATCAACATCAATCTCAGAACATAGTGGTTACTAGGGATCAATCCCCGTCAAAACTAACTCGATTACATGATAGATCTCATCCTACTCATCACTGCCCAGCGAGCCTACGAATAGATTAGTCATGAACGATGAAGAGCTTCATGGAATTGGAGAGGGAAGAAGGTTGATGATGACGATGGCGACGATTTCCCCTCTCCGGAGCCCAAAACGGACTCCAGATCTGCCCTCCAGATGAAGAACAGGATGTGGCGGCGCCTCCGTATCGCAAACGCGATGAAATCTTCTCTACTGATTTTTTTTCTGGGCGAAAGTGAATTTATAGAGCTGGAGTTGGGGGCGGGAGACCCATGTGGGCCCCACAAGCTTGGTTGCCGCGGCCAGGGGGGCGCGGCAACAGGGCTTGTGGCCCACTGGCCCATCCCCTCTGTTGGATCTTTGCGCAACTATTTTTCATATTTTCCAGAAATATTCTCCATAAATTTTCAGGATGTTCCGAGAACTTTCATTTCTGCACAAAAACAACACTATGGCAATTCTGCTGAAAACAGCGTCAGTCCGGGTTAGTTCCATTCAAAGCATGCAAATTAGAGTCCAAAACAAGGGCAAAAGAGTTTGGAAAAGTAGATACGATGGAGACGTATCAACTCCCCCAAGCTTAAAACCTTGCTTGTCCTCAAGCAACTCAGTTGACAAACTGAAAGAGAAAGAAAAACTTTGACAA
This sequence comes from Hordeum vulgare subsp. vulgare, assembly GCF_904849725.1. Taxonomy (NCBI): domain Eukaryota; kingdom Viridiplantae; phylum Streptophyta; class Magnoliopsida; order Poales; family Poaceae; genus Hordeum; species Hordeum vulgare. The sequence continues at coordinate 396,812,710 of NC_058520.1, read as the reverse complement.
ACTCTGTTTGATCTTGTTGTTGCAACTATGTCTAACTCGTAACTAGAATTTCAGCAAGATCACAAGTTAACCACATAAGCAAGTGACACAAAGGTCTCACGGTAAACTAATATCAATGGCATAATCAGCTAGCGAGCAAATAATAATGAGTTTCAGATACCAACAATCCAATCAAAACAAGCATGAAGCAATATGAATAGGTGGTATCTCGCTAGCTCTTTCTGAGACCGCAAAACATAAATGCAGAGCACTTTCAAAGATCAAGGGCTGACTAAACATTGTAATTCATAGCAACGAAGATCCAGTCATAGTCATACTCAATATCAATCAAAAGCAAAGCATAAAAATGAGAGAGGTGCTCTCTAATTGGTGCTTATATAAGAAGAGGATGACTCAATAGGAAAATAAATAGACAGACCATTCGCAGAGGGGAGCATTGATTTGCAGAGGTGGAAGAGCTCAAGCTTTGAAAAAAGAGATAATAATTTTAGTTGGCATGCTTTCATTGTCAACGAATTGACCAAGAGTTCTCAATATCTTCCACGCTACTCATGCTATAGGTGGTTCCCAAACAGAAAAGTAAAGTATTAACTCCCCCACCACCAATCAATCACACTCCACGGCTAGCGGAATCCTCGGGTACCGTCCATACTAACATCAATCCGGGGGGAGCCTTGTTTTACAGTTATGTTTTCGATTTAAGCGTGGAACTGGGCATTCCAATTACCGGCCCCTTTCTCGTGAATGATAGTGAATAAACACATGTCGCTGATAACACGCCTAACATGGAAGATACCAATAGCCCCATGTCACCACATGAGCGGTTCGGGCATGCAAAACAGATTATTTCTTGAAGGTTTAGAGAATGGCACATGCAAATTTTCTTGGAACGACAGGTAAATACCGCAAATAGGTGGGTATGGTGGACTCTCATGGAAAAACTTTTGGGTTTATGGAAGTGGATGCACAAGCAGTATTCCGCTTAGTACAAGTGAAGGCTAGCAAAAGACTAGGAAGCGACCAACTAGAGAGCGACAACGGTCATCAAGATGCAATGAGTTTGACTAACATGGAGTGCAAGCATGAACATGATATAAATGACCATGAACACGAACATCATAGAGGCTATGTTGATTTTGTTTCAACTACATGCATTAACATGCGCCAAGTCAAGCCACTTGAATCATTCAAAGGAGAATACCATCCTATCATACTACATCATAGTCATCTCAAAATCTATGTTGGCATCCAAGACAAACCATTATAAGCTCCTAGCTAAATAAGCATGGCATCATATACTATGATCTCTAAGTTGTCATTGCAAACATGGTTCTCTTACAACAAAGCTGAATCTGAGACGACAAGCTAGTCATATTTACAAAAAAATAGATAGAGTTTATACTAGCTTTTCCAGGCTTAGTCACTTCATCATATATCATCATTATTGCCTTTCACTTGCACGATCGAACGATGTGAACAATAATAAGCATGCTCATGCAATGGACTAACCTGAATCTGTAGGCAAACACAAAGGAGAAGACAAAGTAATATGGCTCTTTGAAAGCTAAACAGGTATGCATGCAAGAGCCACTAAACATTGTAACCATTATCTTCTACCTTCACCCAAAGAAAAAGAAAACTATTTACACGGGAAAGCTCCCAACAAGCCAAATAAGAAAGGAAAATCTTTTTGGGTTTTCTCAAAAGGACACAACACAAGAAAACAAGAAAACGAAAATAAACTAGCATGGATAATACAGTGGCAAAGTGTGATCACCGACGAACAAAGTAAAAGCATAAGCATGAACGTAAGGTTGGTGAGAACACGTACTCCCCCAAGCTTAGGCTTTTGGCCTAGCTTGGTCTACTCCCAAGGCAGGAAATAACCAGCTCCGGGATACTCCGGAGTGGACTGTGGATGCCACTGCTATGTGAGCTCCTCTGGCTCCCACTAATAGACTGGCGTCTGGTACTCGAGTGGTGGCTCGGGCACGGGCACCTTTGGTTGGGCTAAGCCCCAATATGCGTAGATGTCCGAGGGCATAATAGTGTACCTGCCTGCATGAAGATCGAACAAAGAAGGAGCAGGCAAAGTAATAGTCTCTCGAGTACCCTGACTAAATACCAGATTATAAATCATCCGTCTACTAGCATCTCTTTCCAGAAAATCATGGCGAACCATGTTGTCATAATCCAGATATTTCTCAGGAAGAAGCATCTCCTCTCTCTCGCGAAGTCTAATAGGTATCTCAAAGTGTCTAGCAAGACGAGTAGCATAGATACCTCCATAGACGACACCTTTGGAACAGTTTGTGTTCAACCGCTGAGCTACTATAGCACCTAGGCTATAAGTCTTAGTGCTATAAAGGCCTTCGCGCAAAACCGCAAGGTCTGGAGAGCTAAGTGATCCAGCATTCCCACAGCCAATCAAACATTTTCCCACAAATAATGAGAAGTACCGAAGCATAGGAAAATGTATGCTAGCAATTCTAGCGTGAGACACTCCTCTCTCCTCTCCAACACCAATAGTACCAATGAAATCCTCCAAGTCTCGTGGACGAGGATCATGAATATCCCCAACATAAGGTAATTTGCATGCATTGCAAAAATCCTGTAGTGTCATGTGCTGGGGGATATCATACAACATGAACTCAACCATGGGAGGATTCTTCCTCAGATAAAAGTTGAAGCTTTGAACGAAAATATTGGTGAGCAGGAGGTATTGTGAGCACTTATCTTCAACGAACGCGGTAACACCTGTGTTCTCCACCAAGTAATAAAAGTCTTCATAAAGCCCGGCGGCGCGTAAAAATTCATCACTTGGCCACTCGAACGCTCGAACTTCTGTGACTCAAGGAACCACGTACTTGGGGTGGTTCTTCTCATCCTCCTTGGGGTTACGGCTTGAAGATCCTCTCAAGAACCTCCTCATCTTTTTCCTTTTCTAGCTTCAAAAAATTCTGAAATTTTTAGAGACTTCGAAAGAAAAGTGAATGAAGATTAACCCAACTCGTAGCAACTACTCCTACTAGTGCCTAGAGACCGTATCACGCGCTAAAACTACTTGGGACCAGCTAAAATCAACATTTAAAGCTCAAGAACAGGGTCACCAAGGTAGCAAGAATACGCGAAGGATAAAGCACTAGAGCAAAAACTAATTGGACCAATGGAGGAGTCACTTACCAAGGAGTAATTTCCCCAAAACGGTTCGAAGAATGGTGCTTTGAGCAAGGAGATCGAAAATCACAATCAAATGAGCAACAACACGGGTTTGAGCTGCGAAACGATTTTTTCTGGAGGAAGAAGAAGAGGATGGGAGCTGGAATGAGTGGACGGGGTCCCTGTGGGCCCCACAAGCTTGTTTGCCGCGGCCGGGGGGGTGGCCGCGGTGACAGGGCTTGTGGCCCACTGGTGTGGCCCCCCAGGCCAGCTCTCAGTCCCAGTATTTTTCAAATATTCCAGAAAAAATCATACAAGATTTTCAGGACCATCGGAGAACTTTTATTTTTGGGGTATTTTTCTCCGGGACGCTAATACAGGAAACAGGAAAAACTAAACTAAACCTATCATTTTTCTTCTAAGCAAAAGAAAGTGAAAGCTTAAAACAAAGATATGTGACTCTTTGATTCATCCATTTCATGGTCATCGAAAGAAATCTGTCAATGGGGTTGATCAAATCCTTATGACAAAACTTTCTCGAATCGCAAAAGAGAACGGAGAATTTTCGAATAGCCACTAAGTTACCTCAATGGGGATATGTATCTCCCCAACAAGCAAATCATACTTCATCTTGACACGAGGAATAGGGCAATCAAAGCTCCCAATAAGAATCGATGAAGTTTTTTCGATAGCATTGATGCAATGTACTTGATATCGTTTCTTCGGAAAGTGCACGGTATGCTTATTACCGTTGACATGGAAAGTGACATTGCCTTTGTTGCAATCTATAACAGCCCCTGCAGTGTTTAAAAAGGGTCTTCCAAGGATGACAGCCATGGCATCGTCCTCGGGAATATCCAAGATAACAAAGTCTGTTAAGATGGTGGTGTTAGCAACCACAACAGGCACATCCTCGCAAATGCCGACAGGGAAAGCAGTTGATTTGTCGGCTATTTGCAGAGAGATTTCAGTGTGTTCAACTTATCCAGTTCAAGTCTATGATAAAGAGAGAGAGACATAACACTAACACCGGCTCCAAGGTCACATAAGGCAGTTCTTACGTAGTTTCCTTTAATGGAGCAACGTATAGTGGGCACTCCGGGATCACCAAGTTTCTTAGGAGTTCCACCTTTGAAAGTGTAATTGGAAAGCATGGTGGAGATCTCAAGATCTGGTATCTTCTGTTTATTGGTCACGATATCTTTCATGTACTTGGCATATGGAGACATTTTGAGCATATCAACTAACCGCATCTACAGAAAGACGGGTCTTATCATTTCAATAAAGCGCTCAAAATCCTCATCATCCTTTTTCTTGGATGGCTTAGGAGGAAAGGGCATAGGTCTCTGAACCCATGGCTCCCTTTCTTTGCCATGCTTCCTAGCAGTGAAGTCATTCTTATCGTATCTCTTAGGTTGTGGGTTATCAAGATAAACCGTAGGTTCAATCTCCACATCCTTATCATTGCTAGGTTGAGCATTATTATGAACATCGTTGTCCATATTGTCACCAGGTTCATGTTCATCACCAGATTGTGTTTCTGCATCAGACACAGAAATATCATTTGGTTCTTCTGGTGTGACAGTATTTGGTGAACTATCATGCAGGTTTCTATCATCCTTCTTCTTCTCCTTACGATGACTGGGTGTATCCGCATTAATTCCTTGAGAATCTTGATCAATTCTCTTAGGATGACCTTCAGGATACAAAGGTTCCTGAGTCATTTTGCCTCCTCTAGTAATGACTCTGACAGAGTTGTCATTTAATTCATTAAGCAGGTCATTCTGAGCTTTAAGTACTTGTTCTACATAAGTAGTAATCATAGAGGCATGTTTAATCAGAAGCTTCAGATCATTGACATTTCTGTCTACACAAGCACTTAAATGACTATGCATACGAGTACTTTGCTCCAAATGTCTGCTAACATAATCACTGAAACTCTGTTGTTTGGCAACAAAGTTGTCAAATTCATCAAAGCATAGGCTAGCAGGTTTATCAAAAGGAATATCACTCTCATCAAACCTACGCAGAGAATTTACTTCCACTACGTGTATCGGGTTAACGAGACCATGGATCTCTTCAATAGGTGTTAGATTTTTGACATCTTTAGATCTAATGCCTTTCTCTTGCATAGATTTCTTTGCTTCTTGCATATCTTCGGGACTGAGGAATAGAATACCTCTTTTCTTCGGAGTTGGCTTAGGAGGTGATTCGGGAATAGTCCAAGCATTATCGTTGATCAAGATGTTATTCAGTAGAGTCTCAGCTTGTTCTATAGTTCGTTCCCTAAAAACACAACCGACACAACTATCTAGGTGGTATCTAGAGGCATCGGTAAGTCCGTTATAGAAGATATCAAGTATCTCGTTCTTCTTAAGAGGGTGATCAGGCAAAGCATTCTGTAGGTGGATGAGCCTCCCCCAAGCTTGTGGGAGACTCTCTTCTTTGAGTTGAGCAAAGTTATATATTTCCTGCAAGGCAGCTTGCTTCTTATGGGCAGGGAAATATTTCTCACAGAAGTAATAGACCATATCCCGGGGACTACTCACACATCCAAGAGCAAGAGAAGTGAACCAGGCTTTAGCGTCATCCTTTAGAGAGAAAGGAAAGAGCTTAAGGATATAGTAGTGGCGGATCTTGTCCTCACTAGTGAAAAGGGTGGCTATATCGTGTAGTTTGGTAAGATGGGCTACGATCGTCTCGGACTCATAACCGTGGAAAGGATCACATTCGACTAGAGAGATTATCTCAGGTTCGACAGAGAATTCATAATCCTTATCGGTGATAAAGATAGATGAAGTGGCAAACTTTGGGTCGTATTTCATCCTAACTTTCAGAGATTTCTCCTTCCACTTGAGAAGTAATTTCTCAGCGTCATAGGCATCCTTACACGCAAGAAAATCCTCAGCTATCTCTCCCTCCATAACGTAACCCTCAGGTATATCAGGGAACTCATATCTAGGAGAGCTAGATCTAGCAGGAGCAAAAGCAGGTTATATCTCAATAGTATCGGCAGTTTCAGAAGCATCACGAGCATTGGCAGTAACTCTAGCAATATGAGCATCAAGGAATACCCCTAGTGGCACATCAGGCAAAGTAGTATCTCTAGCAGTATCAAGCATACTATCATCAGGCAAAATAGCATCTCTAGCATCATCAGGCAAAGCAGTATCAGGCATAGCATCTCTAGCAGTATCAGGCATAGCATCTCTAGCAGTATGAGGCATAGCATCTATAGCAGTATCAGGCATAGCATCTCTAGCAGTATCAGGCATAGCATCTCGAGCCGTATCAGGCATAGCATCTCTAGCAGTATGAGGCATAGTAGCATCATAAGCATCATCAAGCACAAGCGACATATCAAGATTTTTAGCAGGAGGTGATGTCGCAAACTTACTCATAACTGAAGGTGAATCAAGTGCAGAGCTAGATGGCAGTTCCTTACCTCCCCTCGTAGTTGAGGGCAAAACTTTGGTTTTTGGATCTTTCAGATTCTTCATAGTGATCGATAGATATAAATCCCAAGTGACTCAGAGAATATAGCAATCCTTCCCCGGCAACGGCGCCAGAAAAGAGTTGCTTGCTAGCAGTCCACGACAACTACACAAGAAGAATGTTGTTGACGTGTGCCTGACTTGATGCCTCCGCGGCAATAGAGCCAGAACAGCTCCCAGTTGCTCAACAATTAGCAATTGTCTTGCAATGGCCCACCAGCGTGTGGGTTCGCGGCAGTTTTCTAGGATAGAGTATTCAACCCAAATTTGTTGGTTCGCCAGACAGGAAGTGAAAGGATACTCTCAAGTATTAGCAGTTGAGTGTGTCGGATTCAACCACACCTGAAGGATTAGTATCTTTAAGCAAAGTATCAGAAGCAAAGTAGTATGATAACAACGGTGCCAGAAACGATCTGTTGTTGGTAGACTATTCCTAACTGTTATATCAATGGCACCAGAAATTGACCGTGGACGGAAAATATTATTTCCCGTCAGCGGCGCGAGAAAAAGTATTGTAGTAGGTAGTAGCAGTGTAACGAGTAACAGCAGTGGCAAGGAACAACAGTAGTGACAGCAGTAGCAAGTAGCAATAGTAGCAAGCAAAACAAGTAACAACAGCAGTGCAAAACAAGTAATAGCAACAGTGGGACAAACTCGTAGGCAATGGGTCGGTGATTCGTTTGGATGACATTCATCATGTAACAGTTATAACATGGAGAGATATGTGGCTAGCTCCCATTCGTCAATGTGATGTAGGCATGCATTCCGTGTGTAGTCATACGTGCTTAGGGAAAAGAACTTGCATGACATCTATTGTCCATCCCTCCCGTGGCAGCGGGGTCCAAAAGGATACTACGGGATATTAAGGTTCTCCTTTTAATAAAGAACCGGAACAACGCATTAGCACTTGGTGAAAACATGAACTCCTCAAACTATGGTCATCACCGGGAGTGGTTCCTGTTATTGTCACTCCGGGGTTGCCGGGTCATAACACATAGTAGGTAACTAGAACTTGCAAGATCAGATCTAAAACACACATATATTGGTGACAACATAATAATTTCAGATCTGAAATCATGGCACTCGGGCCCTAGTGACAAGCATTAAGCATGGCAAAGTAGTAGCAACATCAATCTCAGAACATAGTGGATACTAGGGATAAATCCTCGTCAAAACTAACTCGATTAAATGATACATCTCATCCTACTCATCACCGCCCAGCGAGCCTACGAATAGATTACTCATGAACGATGAAGAGCTTCATGGAATTGGAGAGGGAAGAAGGTTGATGATGACGTTGGCGACGATTTCCCCTCACCGGAGCCTAAAACGGACTCCAGATCTGCCCTCCAGATGAAGAACAGGATGTGGCGGTGCCTCCGTATCACAAACGTGATGAAATCTTCTCTCCTGATTTTTTTCTGGGCGAAAGTGAATTTATAGAGCTGGAGTTGGGGGCGGCAGACCCACGTGGGCCCCACAAGCTTGGTTGTCGCGGCCAGGGGGCCGCGGCAACAGGGCTTATGGCCCATTGGCCCATCCCCTCCAGGGGATCTTTGCGTAGTTATTTTTCATATTTTCCAGAAATATTCTCCGTAAATTTTCAGGACGTTCCGAGAACTTTCATTTCTGCACAAAAACAACACCATGGCAGTTCTGCTGAAAATAGCGTCAGTCCGGGTTAGTTCCATTCAAATCATGCAAATTAGAGTACAAAACAAGGGCAAAAGAGTTTGGGAAAGTAGATACGATGGAGACTTATCAGTTATTAGTCTTCCTTATAATACTACCTTGGAGTGCCTTGGGCATCCCCAAGATTGAGCCCGTGCCTCTCCTTATTCCTTCATCCGTCGGGATAACACTCAAAACTTGAAAACTTCACCACACAAAACTCAGCAGAAACTTTGTGAGATCCGTTAGTATGATAAACATATCATATACTTTTGGCACTGTTATAAATTGATTAATATTTTATTACTTCATAAGGTACTTTATTCTAACTTATCCATGACTTATACCCTCCGATATAATCCATAGCATGATCAAAACAAGCAAACTATGTAAGCAAAAAACAGAATCTATCTAAAATAGAAAAGTCTGTAATAATATAGTTAAGTATAATATTTATTTCACTCTATAAAATATTAAAAATAAGTAAGTCGTGGCTAATTTTTATATAAATATTGTATAAAAATTCAGATCAAAAAGACTTTCGAGTAAAATCGCAGAAATTTTACACTTGACGCTAAACTTTCTGTTTTTGCACTTCATCAATTTTTCCATTATCCAAACCATCCCAAAGGATTTACTTGGCACAAACATTAATTTAAACACAAAAATATAATTATTACATAGGCAGCAATCCTTTTATGACACACAAACAGAAAGTAAAAATAAAGAGATAAAGATAACTATTGGGTTGCCTCCCAACTAGCGCTATCGTTTTATGCCCCTAGCTAGGCATGATGCACACAATTCAAGTGTTGTCATCTTTGACACTCCACCCATAAGTAAACCTCATGATAGACTAATAATGTGGTTTGATTCTCTTTCTAGGGAAGTGTTCCATCCCTTTCCTCAATGGGAATTGGAACCGTATGCTTCCCTCTTTCATATCAATTAATGCACCTATAGTTCGTAGAAAATGTCTCCCAAGTATTATTGAAAAAAGATGGGCTGCAAGAAATATCAAGGACTACAAAATCTACCTGAATATTATTTATATTATGAATTATGAGAACATAATTTATTCTCCCGAAAGGTTTCCTGGTAGTAGAGTCCACAAGATGTAGATTAAGAGAACACTCATGAATATTAGTAAGACCAAGCACAGGAGATGAAGATTTACGTATAGTTGAAACACTAGCACCTAGATCCTACAAGGCATTGCATTCATATTGTTTGATCTTAATTTTAATAGTAGGTTTCCATTCAGCATACAACTTTCTAGGAATAGAGACTTCTAACTCAAGTTTTTCATCATAGGCTTTTACCATAGCTTCTACTATATGTTGAGTAAAAGCTTTATTTCGCTCATAAGAATCGGGTGAGATAATAATGGATTAGAGAAAGTAAATACATTCTACTAAATAGCAATTATCATATTTGAAATCCTTGTGATCCAAGATAGTAGGCATATCACTAGTTAAAATTTTAACCTCTCCAAACCCACTTTTTCAGTTCTAGAATTAGAATCATCACCCTCCAAGCAATTGGGATGCTCTATAACAAGATTTGACTCATATCCGGTCACATTATCATTTATTTTCAGATAAGTAAACAAAAATTCAATAGGAGAAGTACTAAGTACTTTAAGATCTTCATCATGATTCCGGTAAAAGCACGGTGGAAGAGATTTTTCTAGGAATTCCTGCTTAGCTGTCAACTTGGCAGTCCTCTCCCTACATTCATTCATAGATATTTGGATGGATTTAATAGTCTCATTAAATTCATGCTTTGGTCGCAAAGTTTTACTTTAAGAGTTTCTACATCAAGATCAATCCTATCCATGTTCCTAGCCAAATCATCAATCTTATGCAACCTTTCTTCTACCATAGTATTCAAAACTTTTTGAGAACTAATAAATTCTTTAACGTTGTTATAAATATAATAGGATAACTTATTATTATTGGTACAAATATTCCCATAAAAATTGCCATAACAATTAGAGGTGTTACAATGATATGACCTAGCATTTAAATTACCCCTATAAGCATTATTATTGAAATTATTTCCCAAGATAAATTTCACATCAATGACATTATCATTTTGCACAATCAAAGTATACAAGGGCATGTCACTAGTATAAACATGAGCATTTTTATTACCAACCAAATTCATAAGAGCATCAACTTTTTTACTCAAAGTAGCGATTTCCTCAAGAGAGTTTACCTCTTACAAGTTAGAGCTCTTTAGGTATGCCATTGAGGATAGTTGGTCATGATGTTGTCTAGAATTTTGGTGGCCTCTCCGAAGGTCACCTCCATGAAGGTACCACATGCGGTAGAATCTACAAGATTTCTATATACAGAGTTTAGTCTAGCATAGAAATTTTGGATAATCCTCCACAAGTTTAAGCCATTAGTAGGGCAATTTCTAATCAACAATTTCATCCTCTCCCATGATTTTGCGACATGTTCATGATAATGGTGTTTAGAATTCATTATTTTATTTCTAAGGGAGATGATCTTAGCTATAGGAAAATACTTGGTAATAAAAGCATATTTACACTTGTCCCATATTCCAATACTATTACGTGGTAAAGATGAGAACCAAGATTTAGCTTTATCTCGTAAAGAAAAAGGAAATAAATTTAATTTCACAATATCATTATCCATGTCCTCTTTCTTTTGCATATCACAAAGTTCAACAAAGGTATTAAGATTAGCTGCGGGATCCTCATTAGGACTTCCCAAAAATTGTTCTTTCATGACAAGATTCAGCAATGCAACATTTGTATCATAAGCCTCCGTGCTAGTGGCGGGTGGTATAGAGTACTAATAAACCCGTTGTTATTAGCATTTGAGAATTCACACAACTCAGTAGTATATTGAGACATGATGACCGAGCAAGCAAGGTAGCAAGCATGACAAGTAAACTAGCAAGCAAAGAGAGCAAAGAAGTAAACTAGAAACTAGCAAAGACAACTATTTTTATATTTTTGATTTTTATGGAGAAAGAAAAATATAATATCATACAAAAATAAGAAAAAGTGAATGATAACTTGTGGGAAGTTACTTTATAGTAGGTTGATGATACTCCGGCGCCCGAAATCCTTCCTGATACTTGTTATCTGTGTTGGGTTTTCCATGACGAGGAACGGGTGATGTAACACAATATAGGTTAGTATTTTCCTGAGTAGATAACCAAGGTTTATCGCACCAATAGGAGTAACAACCAACCCACGTCTTCAGCGACTGCACACAATAGAAACCAATACTTGCACCCAACATTGTGTGACGCCCCGGTAAATTAAGCTACAGTAAACCTATGCTAATGGTGACACGTCACCGGGATTACTATTGGTAATCTCGCATAGCTTCAAACGATTCAAAATTCAAGTTTGAAGTAAAATCAAAACAATAAAAGTTTTCGGATCTTAAGATAAAAATTTGTCGGGGAAGTTATTAAAAATTTCCTAATAGATAATAATAATAATTCGGGCATTTTTTAAATTGGTTAAAACCCTATGTATTTAAAACAGAAAAAATCAAAGAATAAAATAATCAAAGAAAGTATTTTTTTTGAAAAAGAATAAAATAAGGATAAAATAAATAATAATAATAATAAGGAAAAAGCCCACCCCTTCCCGGCCCACCCGGGGGGGTATAAAGCCCCCCACGGGGTAACCGTAATCGCCCCAACACCCCCCACTCCGTGTCGCCGCTAGTCCCCCCCACCCCTCGCTCGCTACTCCCTGTCCCACGTCGCTACACCCACCCCCGACTGAACCCCTCACCAGCGCATGACCCCCCCTCTCGCACGAGAGCCCCTCCACTCCCCGTCGATCCCTCCTCCCTCGCTGGGATCGGCATCCTCCAGATCTAGCGCCAGCTCCCCACCTCGCCCTGCCTCTCCACCCCCACTTCCGGCAAGCCCCCTCTAGCGCACCTCCCCCCCACCGCCGGCCAGACATCCACCGCGCCTCCACCTCCCTCTACCTCCCCTCCAGATCCCTCCCTGGAGCCCGATCCCCCACCTCTCCCTCGCTACGGCCTCACCACCGCCGGCCTCCCTCACCTCCGGTCGGCCGACCCCTACTTCCGGCGAGCCAACCTCCCATCGGCCGGAGCCCCCCCCCCCCCCCACGGCGGCCCCGTCCCCGGGGCCCCTTCCCACCGGAGCTCCCCACGACGGCCCTCCGCCGCGCCGTCCCATCACCGGAGCTCCATCGCCGGCCACCACCACCACCGGGAGCTCCTCCTCACCGGAACCGCGCCGACATCCCGTGTAGTCCGGCTTCACCGGGCCTTCCCGTCAACGCCGGTGAGCTCCGGGCACCGGCCATCCTCTCCTCCTCCCTCTCCCGGTTCCGTTCTGGCGATCGTCGTCGCGTTCCGGCACCATTGTGCTTCCGGAGGTGGAGGTGGAGTTGCCACTCTCTCTCTCTGTTGAGAGTTCTGTGTAACAGAGAGGTTGGAGATGAGAGATGTGTTAGATAGGAAAAGAAAAAAAAAACCATAATGGGAAAATCTAACTGACTGCGCCGCACCATCGCGTTCTCGTGCAGCGGCCGAACGCACAGACCCATGTGATTAAGTCTAGTAAAAATAGTTCAGCCGAACGGTGTAGAGTGGGTGAGTACATTGTGTCGCCAAAGGAAGGTGTCAATATTATATAAAGAAAAAGCACGATGCGTGAACTATTTGCTACATTAGCGAAACAGTGATGTTTTGGGAGATGTCACGGGTAGCAGCTTGACTCTATTGGTTTGAAATCTGAAAAGTTTTATCTTTAAAACCGTTAATTTAATTGACGATCCAATTTCATCATTGGCTTTGTCGCGATGATATCTTCAAAACTAGACCCCATGTCGACATGTTACGAGAACTTTTATTCTCCATCCATAATTACCACATTTTTAGACTTACTTGTCGTATTATTAGCCTCTTAATTACCGGAAAAAATAACTTAATTGTCATTTTTTTTCTCAATGTGAACTATGTGCCACATGTATCCATATTTCAGCACACAGCAGCTTGGGCTAGAAGCATATGCGGATGACATCACAAAAATATGCATTGGATACAAAGCGTCACACAAAAAATCCGTAAAAAAAGTGTTACACGCAAAACATGTGTTGGTAGACCGTATTCACAAGCTAAATGCATCTGGTTAGTACTAGTACTACTAGTAGTAGTTTAAAATTGCATAGTTGCCAATTTTACAAAAACTTAGTTGTCAAGATGCTATAAATGATTTGTTGTCCTTTGATAGTTATAACTATGCAATTTTTGTCATGTTTAGAGGTGATTGACACTGATAATTTGTTAACTATGACAACTTGATTTAAAAGCACCAACAAGCTTTGTGCGAAATCACATTAAAAAGTGTCAATTAAGTTATTTTTCTCACGCAAGTAAGTGGTTAATAGTATGGTAACTGAGTCAAAATATGTGGCAACTATGGAAAGAAAAAAACAGTTGACGGACTATGTCGACATGGGATCTAGTTTCGAAGAACTCGTCGCGAGAAAGTCAATGGTGAAAACGGATCATCAATTGGATTAACGGTTTTGTAGATAAAACTTTTTAAATTTCAAACATCAAAGAAAATATTGATAACATCATTGGCTGCATGTATGTTGGAGAGAGGGTGAATTAGCCGGTGCATGTCAATACATATCGCAAGAAGATGTATGTGATGATATGCATGCAGTCTGTAGGCCCCTTTGTTTTTTTGCCGTGTTTGTCCATGCATATAACAGCCGCCGCACGGGAATACATGAGTGCGGCGCCGCTGCCTAGTTGGCTCCAACAATAATGTATATGTGTATGTATGTATGTATGTATGTATGTATTGCGTATATATGCATGTATGTGGGAGCATACCTTATGTTATGTATGAATACATTATATGTGTGTTTTGTGCTTATGTGGCTAATGCCACTTACCGGTGGGGCCAAACACACCCACTGTCTATGACACGGAGGCCCCACACGTTGATAAATAAAAATGATAATAAAAGTAAAATATAAAAATAAAAATATGTTTTTATTAAATAAATAAATAAATAGATATATTGTTTAATTAATTAGTTAATTAATTAATTGGATAATTAAGTAATTAGGATAATTAGAGTATGACATGTGGGTCCCCCACTAAATTAATCTGATTAATTAATATTTAAACCTAATTAAAAATGTGTGTCTATGACACTTGGGACCCACTGGTCAGTTGACCAGTCAACTACTGATGTCAGCATGGCATCATGCTGATGTCATAATAGTATTTAATTAAATTAATTAAATCTGTTTTAATTCCTAATTACTGAATTAAACTTTAAAAATTAATATAAAATAATCCATAAGTCTCATCAAAATACTTTTAACATGAAAGTTGATCAGCAGAACGAGACGAACCCGGATACATGGTCCATTCGTGTGTCACACGTCCCTAGCATAGCAAAATAGCAAACATGGAACTTTTCCGTCGTTTCTCGTCTGCCGGTAGTAACCAGAGACCCGGAAAATATCGTTAGATATCTTCCGACCCGTCTATGACGGATGTTGCTGCGTTAGCTCATGCCTAGTCTGCATATTGCCATGTAATGCTTACTGTTGCACCTATTGCTTTTATTTATTGTTTCTTCCCCCTCTTCTTACCGGTAGACCCCGAGGCTGACGCTGCTGCCGGGTACATCTACGACCCTGCGGACCAGCCATTTGTCGCAGAGCAGCAAGGCAAGCAAACCCCCTTGATCATCCCTATATCGCCTATGTCTTTCTCCCGCATGCTTGCATTAGTTTTTGCTACTGTTGTAGTTAGCTCCTATATCTGATGCATAGCCTGATTTTGATGAACTGCTACTATCAGTATTGTACTTTAAATCTCCTTAATATAGGTGGAGCAGTAATCCCTTCTGACCCTGTAGTCCAGTTGCCCTGCTTTGTTTTCAAATCTCGATCGCTGATCGACGAGCCAGACCCGACACACCACATACACCCCCTTAGTTCTAGAAAGCTACAGAGATACTATCGAGTACCGAGGGTGACACCTCGCTAATTAGTCCTGATGATATCTCTGTAGTATAGTTAGTCGGTCGTGGTTATCGAGGGTGATTCCTCTTTCACCATTCCTGACGATGTCTCTGTCATGCAACCCCTCAAGTGTGGGACCCCCGAGGGTGATTCCTCTAAGCCCACCTTGACGGATACATCGTTTGGAATCCAACGAGGGTGATACCTCGGATTCCCCCCGATGCTACAACCACACAGTTACTCGACCATGTTACTGGGATTATTGTTGATTAGTCGTTAGACGGGTGGATTCCCGCGAGATTGTGTCGATGGCCTAATTAAAATGATAATGGATTTGGGTATTTGATTTGGGTTGGTTGGAGACCTTTTCGCACTAACCGGCTACGCGGGAAGAATTATAGGTACTCGACGTGCCGGTATCAGCCGAAGCTTTTCAGATGTCAGCAATAGAGCGGCGCGCGCCCGAGTGGTCCCGAGATGCATCGCGCTTGTGATTTAGGGATGATAGGACTGACGTCGGCCGCCCACGCATCATGGAGGAGCGCGATGGGGAACTGGGCCCACGAACCCTTTGTGCTTAGGAGTTATACCGGCGGGCTGGCCTCTCTGTTGAGTCATAGGTGGGGCTGCGACGTGTCAATATTCCGAGGCCGGGCATGACCCAGAAAAGTCTGTCCGGCCATAGTGTTATCGAGCGTGACGGGAAATGTGGTGCACCCCTGCAGGGATGAAAATTAACTATTCAAATAGCCGTGTCTACGGTTACAGGACGACTTGGAGTTGTGCCCTAATCTTATACAACTACAATTATTACTTAACTGGTTTTAGTTGCCCTGGGATTGCTTCCTCGCAGGGAGTCGAGGGAGGATCTCTGGGCGTGACCTCATATTAATATTGCTGCAACAATATGACTATTAATTGTGTTACCTTGCTCTACTCTCGTCTATTGCTGCAAGACCGTGAAGATGCTAGTCTTCGATAGGACTAGACCTTTTCTCTCTATTCTTGCATTGCTGCAGTCAGTCCACATATAACCACCCCCCCCCTTCTTTGATACTGTTACATACTTAGCATAGTTCTGATATAAGTCTTGCGAGTACTTTGGATGAGTACTCACTGTTGCTTTGATCCCCCTTTGTCCCCTTGATCCGTTGCTGCGACCAGATGATGGAGCCCAGGAGATGGAGTTTCTTGCCGACGTCTGCCCCCCGATGGTGTTTTCTTCGTGGAGGCCGCTGAAGACCAGGAGTAGTTTAGGAGGTTCCCAGACAGGAGGCCTCGCCTCGTTCGATCGTGTTTCTTTTGTGCTAGCCTTCTCTAAGGCACCCTATGTGTATGCCTGTACTCAGATATTGTTTCTTCCGCTGACTCGTGTGTTTATCGAGCTTCCGTATTCTAGCCCTCAAGGCCCCTGGCTTGTAATATGAACCTGATACTGTTTTTTTTGTGTCTTGAGTTGTGTTGTGATATCTTCCCGTGAGTCCTTGAGTTTGATCGTACGCATTTGCGTGTATGATTAGTGTACGATTAAATCGAGGGCGTCACACATTGGCAAGATGGTTCTCAATCCCCTTGTCTCGTTATTTGCTAGCAAGTAAGTAGTGTGGTTGGAAGTTGCCAAGTGAAAAGTAAATAAAAAGAAAATGAAGGCAGCGAGGGAATTGTAGCGTTTTGTAAATTTATAAGTGAATAAACACGGGGGCCATAGTTTTCCCTAGTGGCATCTCTCATGAAATCAAGCATACGATGGGTAAACAAATTACTATTGGGAAATTGATAGAAAAGCGCATAGTTATGTGATATTCATGACAATGATCATGTGTATATAGGCATCACGTCCATAAGCAAATAGGCTGGCTCCTGCCTACACCTATTACTATTACTCCACCTATCGTCCGCTATCCACCATGCATCTAGAGTATTAAGTAAAATAGAGTAATGCTTGGAGAACATTGGCATGATGTAGACAAAGAGAATTCAATTAATATGAACTAACCCCATCATTTTATCCTAGTGGCAACAATACAAAGACGTGTCTTGTCAACTTATGTCAGTGGGATATAGAAATCCTTCAGACTGAACCCACTACAACGCACCCTCTCACTAAAGAAAGATCAATCTACTTGGCAAAAGCAAATCAACACATCAGAGATATTTACGAAGCTATAATGATAATGCGAATAAGAATCATATTTAGAATTCAGAGAAGACTCAAATATTTTTTGTGAATTATATGAACATAAACCCACAATTCGTCGGATCCCAACAACACATAGCACAAAAGGATTACATCGGATAGATGGAAGCAATAATGTAATTATCATTGTATTGAAGATCAAGAGAGAGAGAGAGAGATAACCATCTAGGTACTAACTAAGGACCAATAGGTCTATGGTGAACTACTCACACATCACCATGGGAGCAGCAAGGATGATATATAGGCCCTTTGTGATTGATCCCCATCTGGCAGGGCACCAGAAAATGGCTCCTGATGGGAACACGGTAGAACACACAGTTGCTGCAGTGCAAAAAGTGTTTTGGGTTGGTCTCTAGGGTTTTGGGGATATGTGTGAATTTATAGGACGAAGAGGTACGTCAGGAGGCAACCAAAGGGAGCACGAGGCAACACGTCGCACCCTAGGCCTTGGTCATGTTCGGGAACGTTGCATGGGAAACACAAAATTTCCTACGCACACGAAGACCTATCATGGTGATGATCACCTACGACAGGGAGATCCGATCTACATACCCTTGTAGATCGCTAAGAGGGAACTGTTAAGAAACGAGGTTGATGTAGTGGAACGTCTTCGCGATCCAAATCGCCGTCGTCCCACGATCCATCCCAATCTAGTACCGAACGGATGACACCTCCGCGTTCAGCACACGTATAGCTCGATGACGATCTCCGCCTTCTTGATCCAGCAAGAGAGACAGGGAAGTAGATGAATTCTCCGGCAGAGTGACGGCGAGCCGGTGATGGTGGTGATCTATTCCTGCAGGGCTTCGACTAAGCACCGCAGAAATCCGATTTAGAGGACGAACTACAAACTAGAGGAGAGGGTTGCACCTGGCTGAACATGTGTCTCAAAAGCCCTAAAACCTCTAGTATATATAGGAGGAGGGAGGAGGCAGCCTTGCCCACCAAGGGAAACCCCTTGGGGCCGGCCGAACCGAAGGAGGGAGGAGTCCTCCAATCCTACTTGGATTAGGACTCTTCCCAAATTGTCCACCTCTTTTGGATTTTCCACCTTTTTCCACATGGGCTTTCTTTGGTTGACTAGACAGCCTACTAAGAGCTATTGCGCCACCATCAAGTCCATGTGGCCCTCTTGGGGACTGGTGGGCCGACATGATGTACCTGTACCCATTCGTCACTCTCGGTACACTGTCGGCAATGCCCAAAGTTCTTTCTGAATCCAAATATCAACTTCCTATATATTAATCTTTGTTTCCGGACCATTTCGAAACTCCTCGGTGACGTCCGGGATCTCATCCGGGACTCCGAACAAAACTTCGGTCACCAGCAACTATAACTCAAATATACCGAAACGTCGCCGAACCTTAAGTGTGCAGACCCTGTGGGTTCGAGAACTATGCAGACATGACCTGAGACACTCCCTGGTCAATATCCAATAGCGGGACCTGGCTGTCCATATTGGATCCTACATATACTATGAAGATCTTATCGGTTGAACCTCTATATCAAGGATTCATATTATCCTGTATACCATTCCCTTTGTCCTTCTGTATTTTACTTGCCCGAGATTCGATCGTCGGTACATCCATACCTACTTCAGTCTCATTACTGGCAAGTCTCTTTACTCATTCCGTAATACAAGTTCCCGTGACTAACTCTTTAGTCACATTGCTTGCAAGTCTTATATGTGATGTTGTATTACCGAGTGGGCCCCGAGATACCTCTCCGTCACACGGAGTGACAAATCCTAGTCTTGATCCATGCTAACTCAACGGACACCTTCAGAGATGCATGTAGAGTGCCTTTATAGTCACCTAGTAACGTTGCAGCGTTTGATATGCACAAGGCATTCCTCCGGTCTCAGTGAGTTACATGATCTCATGGTCATAGGAATGAATACTTGACATGCAGAAAACAATAGCATCAAAATGACACGATCATATGCTACGTTCGTAGTTTGGGTCTTGTCCATCAAATCATTCTCCTAATGATGTGATCCCGTCATCAAGTGACAACACTTGTGTATGGCTAGGAAACCTTAACCATCGTTGATCAATAGGTTAGTCAACTAGAGACTCACTAAGGACATAATTTTGTCTATATATCCACACATGCATTTATGTTTCCATTCAATAAAGTTATAGCATGGATAATAAACGATTATCTTAAAATGGGAAATATAATAATAACTATTTTATTATTGCCTCTAGGGCATATTTCCAACAGTCTTCCACTTGCACTAGAGTCAATAATCTAGTCTCACATCTTCATGTGATTTACTAAGTAATGAATCTAACACCCATACAGTTCTGGTGTTGTTCATGCTTCGCTCGTGGTAGAGGTTTAGTAAGTGGATCTGCGACATTCAGATCCGTGTGCACTTTGCAAATATTTATGTCTTCCTCCTTGACGTAATCGCGGATGGCGTTGAAGCATCAAAACGGTGATTCCAACTCTAAGATGCTTGCAGCAGTCCATAAATGGATCGCTGGAGCTTGCACACCTTGTCAGCATTCTCTGGATCGACAAAACCTCCGGGTGGTATCATATACAACTCTTCCTTAAGAAATCCATTAAGGAACGCAGTTTTGACATCCATCTACGAGATTTCATAATCGAAAAATGCAGCTATTGCTAACATGATTCGGACGGACTTAAGCATCGCTGCGGGTGAGAGAGTCTCATCATAGTCAACTCCTTGAACTTGTGAAAAACCATTTGCCACAAGTCGAGCTTTATAAACGGTCACAATACCACCCGCGTCCGTCTTCTTCTTAAAGATCCACTTGTTCCGAATATCCTTGCGACCTTCAAGTAATACTTCCAAAATCCACACTTTGTTTTCATACATAGATCCTATTTCGGATTTCATGGCTTCTAAGAATTTTTTGGAATCTAGGCCCACCATTGATTCTCCGTAACTCGCAGGCTCATTGTTGTCCAACAACATGATAGACAAGACATGATTCCCGTACCACTCGGGAGCAGTACGTGTCGTGGGTATAAGTCTGACAGTAAATGTGTAGGGTACGAAAGGATGGGCAGAGCCTTAGCTACGGCGAGGTTGTATGAGTTCAGGCCCCTCTACGGTGGAGGTAAAAGCCCTACGTCTCAGTGCTCTTGGGAGCTTGATGTCGAGTGGAATATGGATTACAGTGAAATGCCAACCCCTGCACCAGTGGGGAAGGGTGGCTTATATAGAGTGCGCTGCCCTTCACAACGGTCCGGTGCACAGGGGTGGAGTAGTGGTGAATAAATGCCTACGTTACAGGTAACGTATGCCTTAAATGCTAATAATGGTACATGAAAACATATGACCGTTGCCCTCTAGGGGGTTAAGATATACACAGTGGAATCCAGTCAGTAAGTTTAATACGCTCCGAATGCTTGTCTCCGACTAGATGATGGAGGAATCGTCACCGATTGGATGATGGGAAGTCATTAATTCAGTGGAACTGACTAAGGGCCTTGTCCCTTATGAAGGGTAGTCCCTGGGTAGGACCTATAGGGCAGGCCTATGACCCTATGCTGGGACCATAACCCCATCATTAGTCCCCGAGTGGATCGGGGTTGGAACGACGAAGCGATGCTTGGAGTACGGATCCGACTGGTATGGATGCGACTTTCGCGTTGTTTGCCTCGATCCATTTTATCCTCTTGACCAATGATCCGAGTGGATATATCCGTGAAACGAACCGTCAAGGACCGAGTGCTTCCGCGGAATCTTTTGACGTGATCGGTCAACTGACAGCGACGGATTTTCTGGGATCCTCAAATTTCGGTTGCCGCGCGCTCAGCGGGGATGACGACATCGTCATCGGGTAGTTTCTGCTGCCTCGATTACCGCGCCTTCATCTCCTCCACTAATATCGCAGCAGCCGGTCGGGGGATAAGGTTTTGGGGCCACCTGCTAGTGACCCAGTCGGAAGCTTATTTAAACCTCTCCAGCGAGGGTTTCTCGTTGCGCTCACCTGATTACTCGCACTCGCCCCGATTTTCCCGTGGCTCTCTGCGCACCCCAAGCTTCCTCCTTCCTCTCCTCCGCCGCGGATCTGGAGCCTCCACCATGACGAAGGGGCAGACGAGCAAGCTCGAGTCACAGAAGAAGAAGAAGAAGAAGGCGGAGCGGCGACAGCGGGCACTGCCGGTGGGTTGGATCCAGGGGGATTTCCTCCCCTCCACGGTGACGACGAATGACATGATGGAGCTGGTGGAGCAAGGTATGATCGAAAACAAGTCGTGGAGGCTGCCGGCGGAGGGCGAGACGGAGCCGGCGCCCAGGAGGGGGAGCGCGTCTTGCTGCTCAGTCACGTGTATCGAGGCTTCTCTCTGCCTCCTCATCCATTCTTCAGAGGTATCATTGTAAGTGCATCTAGTGCCCCTTAGTGATTTTGGTGGTTTGAAGACTTATAGGTTAAGTATCTAATGTGTTTATAAGTGTACACAGGATCTATAAGTCATTGAGGAGTTTGAGATATTTGAAGAATATCGACCCCTAAAAATGTATATCTTCAGTTGAAGAAATTGGTCTGAAGCTGAAGAAATGAATCACGAGGAATCTGCGATGAAATTGATATTCCTCATGAAGATACTGATATTGAGAAGGCCGGTGGTTCCTGAAGAAAATCATTTTGAATAATTTGAAGCGTGAAGATTTACACTTTCTGTTTTACTTTCTTCACATTTGATGAATAGGAACACCGTATTGTTAAAGGGGGTCAAAGTAACACTATGGAATGGATTTCCTCATGATGCTCAACCCAAGCCTAATCCTACCAAAAGCCTCAAGTGAGGAATATGAGTGACCTGAGGACTCTCACAATTGAGGGTCCCGACCGTTTCGATAACCACGCCAAGTCACTGGTCTTATCCACTCTAACGGTCATATTATTTAAGGGATTAGTGTCAAATCATGTCGGGATGCTCCCAGGCTATAAATAGCCACCCCCCACAACCACTAGCTGGTTGGCTGCTCCGTTAGAAACTGACACTTGTCATAAGAGCAACCCAAATTCCTCAGAGTCTTCGAGAGTAATTCATCAGTGAGGAAATACACCACCCACCGAAACCACAAACCAAACCTAGTGATGGAGCATCACTCAAGAAGTTGTTCCTGTGTGGGACTGAAGTCTTTTACCTTTGAGGACTGTGCATCCTCCAGACGGTTAGGCATCATGGTCTAGAACGTTCCAGCAGTTCATTGTGGATCGTCGAGTGACCAAGTTTGTGAGGGTTTGGAAGTCTGCCCTGAAGACTTACCACGAGTGTTGGGCAAGGACTGTGTGTCCTTAGCTCAAGGAGAATACGGTACGGACTGTGTGTCCCGGGACTGGGTGTCCTTTGGTTTCAATACCAAGCCGCTCCAAACCAGATGTACAACTGTCACAGCAGTTGGAACTAGGTCATCAACAAATGTCTTCTCTGAGAATCGGGTTCTAATTCCTCAACTCTTTACTTTCTCTGTATTATGTGTTGCTGACTTTCACTGTGCCTGTTTGAAGAATTTGCTCAAGACTTTCTCTGAATTTCCTCAACCCCAAATTCTTCACTATAGTTAATCATCATCTGTATTCTTCGTGCCTGCTTACTGTGCAATCTGTTTTCACATTCTTCACTCTGAAATACTGCTGGTGTGAACGTTTGCACGTCTGATCCTTTACTGTTTCCGCTGTAAGTTAGTCATCAGTGAGGAATTTCCTCAAAAGGAATTTCCTCAGTGATGAAATTCTAAAAATCTCCTATTCACCCCCCCTCTAGTCGATATAACGCACTTTCAATCATGAACCACTTCGGGGCGCAGCTCCATCATTTTCCTCCCAATGCAATAGCTCATCTTTCTGCATTCGTCGTGCTTTGCGAGTGCTTTATCGGTTGTCCTCCCCATTGGGGGCTCTTTAAGTACATCTTTTCCACTAGATCCCAAACTGTAAAAAGACTTAGCCAGTCGGACGACAAAACTCATATCCTCCAGCTCTGCGGAGGCTTAGGCTTCCAGAAGAAAAACAAAAGTAGCTATCCCGCTCTTCAGTTGTCCGAGTCCGTTAGGAACTGGCAGTCGACTTGGTTCTATTGCCAGGACGTCGCTTGCCCGACTGCTGCAACTGGGCTGCCACCTTTTAGCCTAGACCGACCGGCTCCGCCCAGGCAGCTTGCACTCACGAAGATGGAAAAGATCCAGATTCAGCCTTTGGTCGAAGCGCTGATAGATGACGTCCGCAAGGGAGTCACCGGCACGGATTTGCTGGAGATTTTTCTGGGTCGGCGCATCCAGACTTTGCATGCTCGACACCATGCCATGTGGCACTACACGGGGCCTGAGGACTCCACTCGGACTCACCCCGAATGCGTGACCGGGGAGGTTGTGACGGCGTGGGTCCGCAGCATCACAGGCGCCTGCGATAACCCCAGAGGAGCCCGGCGAGTGAAGCCCTTCCGCGCTGACAACCCTCCTTCGAATGAGGTGAGTATATCTTGTCGAGTGCTTACAATTCTCTTAGATTTATTGCTTTTTCTTCTATCACTGTCTGACGTCTGCTATTGTCGACTGTATCTCGTGCAGGCGTGGACCAATTGGTTTTCTCCCGTCTCGAACGGGAATCCGGCTGAGGAAGAGGAAGGCAGCCAGGAGGGCAGCGTGGACAGCGTCGAGTACGTCTCTGACAGCGGGGTGACGGAGGAGGATACCGAAGAGGAGGAGGGGGAAGCTGGGGAGCAGATCTCGCCACCCCCACCACCAGAGCCTTGAACTAAGCGCGTCACGAACCCGTGCCTCCGTCGGCTCCTCCAGCGGCTCCGAGTGCCTCGCCAGCTCCTCCCGTGGTTCCGAGCGCCTTGCCAGGTACTCCCGTGGCTCCGAGTGCTGGGAGCACAAAGAGGATCAGGGACGCTGCTGCCGAGCCCACGGACCAACCTTCCAAGGTGGCCAAACCGAGTGGATCCAAGCCTCGGAAAGCTTTGCCTCGGATGAGGATCGATGTTCCCGTTGCCTCGGCGTAAGTGTCTTGTTCTCTTATCTTCTTTCAGTATTTGATTGAACTCATGCTTATTGGTCGAGTGGATTTTACTCGACAGAGCTGCTACCTCCGCCACCTCTCTGCCTCGCTCGGAAAACGATCCCATGGATACGGATAACATTGCCACATCACAGCAAGGTACGTTGTGACGACTCCGAGAGTCTGCATTATTGTTCCGCGAATCCTGTATTTAATCTTGCCCTTTTTCTGTAATCTCATGTTGTTCAGTTGGGCTTCCTTCAGAGGTGATACATCTGGAGGAGGATGACCAGAAGAGATCAGGGCAAGCTCTGGCGCCTGTCCTTGAGGTCGTTCCATCTGCTGTTGCTCCCGCTATGGACGCGCCGCCGACCGAGACGATGCCGTCGACTGAGACAGTGCTCCCCGCGGCTGAATCGACTGGAGCGGGACTTGGGATGCCCAAGGAGTCTCCTGTCGTGCCGGGTCCGTCGTCCGTCCAGTATGCCGCCCGACACCTCCCGGAAGATCAAGTGGGAGCCGCCAAGGAGGCTATGGTGTAGGTGGAGTTGATGGCGGGTGATGCCAAGGGGGCGTACGACTCCATCGCATCTTTGTACAAGAGAAGCTTGGAGCTCCGGGACGATATCCGAGTAATGCGCTAGTAAATATTTGCTTTCCTCTTGTAACCCACTAGGGGTTTAAGCGATATACTCGGATACAGTAGGATTATTTTGCAGTGGGTTCACTCTGAGTGAACCCAGTGGGTGTAGTCCCCGAGACTTCTGTCGAGTGCTTGCACCGACAGTTGTCTTTATATACATTTTCCTTGACTTGATCGGACCAAAACTAATCTGTCTGAATGGTACCAGTGGGGGCACTCCGAGTGCACCCAGTGGAAGTAGTCCCCGAGAGTAATTTTACTCAGGTCGGGTAGTAGTAGCCTCATAGGCTTGTTTTGTGATGTAGCTCAATAGGGCGGGCCTGTTCGAGCTTCATGCCAGTGGGGTCACTCTTAGTGAACCCACTAGGAGTAGTCCCCGAGACCGCTGTCGACTGCTTGCGTCGGCAGGGGTTTGAAGAACTTTGAGCTTTTATTGTTTTCTTTGTTGAATGTGTCTGATCTTCTCTTCACGCTGATTTGCAGAAAACTTGCGAAATGGGATCAGCGTACAATGCTCTGAAGGCTGAAAAGATTCAGCTTGCTGCGGAACTGGAGGCAGCTGTGAACGACTTAGCTGGTTTGAAGGGGGGCCTTGCTGAACGAGAGAAATCTTTGGAGGAGTCCCGTGAGGCGAACAAGGCATTGGTGGCCGAAACTGAGATAATGGGCAAGCAAAGAACTGAGCTGATGGGTCAAATGAAGTTGATGAACAGTCGGTGCATATCGCAGGAGAAGTACGTCAGTGACTGGGCAAGGAAGATGATTGCACTGCTTGGTGGTAAGTTCTTCCCGAGTGCTTCTTGACTTTGTATTTCGTTCTGCGCTTACTTTCTGCTCGTCTTGTCTTTGCAGATTTTTGTATGGACGATGAGGCTGAAGCAGCTGACGTTGAGCGGTCGGTTATTCAGAACGTTCCACTCGGCGACGAAGCCAATCGAGACATGCTCCGAGCGCACATTCGTCTTGGCACAGTGGGACCTTTCATCGGTCGCCTAAGAGAAGTCGTCGACAAAATCGACAAGGAGCTGTGGCCTGAAGACGAGTCCCGGCGGGAGATAGAAGGGTTGATGATTCGGCTGCAGGACGTCCCAAACCGAGTGCAGGCGTGGAAGAAGTCTGCTGCTTGCTATGGTGCGGACGTGGCGCTGTCGCTGGTCCGAGTGCACTGCAAGGAAGCTCGCGAACAGAAGCTGAAGGCGTTGCAGGTCGCCAACACCAAGAAGCTTCGATTCGAAGATTTCATGGAGACCTTCCTTGAGACCGCCACTCGCATCACAGACGGGATCGACCTTGACACTTTTGTGGAGCCTGCCAGTCCCGGTGCCAGTCCTGACGACGCTTGAAAAACTTTACCTCGGTATGCCGAGTGGTATTTGTATCAAACTTTGGCCACTGCTGTTGGCCGTCACATTCGTGGTTCGGTGTGGATAAGCTTGATCTACAGCAAGCCGACTATCGTTGAACCAACTTTGAAATCGAATCGAACATTTTTCTCTTCTTTCGCCAAAAAAAAATTTGACACGATTTTGGCTCGTGGTTTATGTTTGACGTTTCTTGGTGAAGCCAATGGCAAACATGCGGAGCATGTAGTTGTCAGTTGTCTTCACATCTGCATGAGCCTCAATGAGGGTCTGCTACACCTCCGAGTGGATCTCTAGGATACACTCGAAGGAATCTTTTTTACTTAGGCGATTCGTGATCGCAGCTAAGTCTTCGAGCACGACTGTAAGGTCGCACTCGGAGCGATTTGCAATTCATGTAATTGTCAGTTGTCTTCACATCTACATGAGCCTCAATGAGGGTCTGCTAAGCCTCCGAGTGGATCTCTAAGATACACTCGAAGGAAGCTTTCTTACTTAGGCGATTCTTGATCGCAGCTAAGTCTTCGAGTGCGACTGTAAGGTCGCACTCGGAGCGAGTTGCTACTCATGTAATTGTCAGTTGTCTTGACATCTACATGAGCCTTAATGAGGGTCTGCTAAGCCTCCGAGTGGATCTGTAGGATACACTCGAAGGAAGCTTTTTACTTAGGCGATTCTTGATTGCAGCCAAGTCCCCGAGTGCGACGTTTAGTGCACACTCGGAGAAAGTTTGTACTTAGGCGATGCTGGATCGCAGCTAAGTCCCCGAGTGCGACGTTTAGTGCACACTCGGAGAAAGTTAGTACTTAGGCGATTCTGGATCGCAGCTAAGTCCCCGAGTGCGACGTTTAGTGCACACTCGGAGAAAGTTTGTACTTAGGCGATTCTGGATCGCAGCTAAGTCCCCGAGTGCGACGTTTAGTGCACACTCGGAGAAAGTTAGTACTTAGGCGATTCTGGATCGCAGCTAAGTCCCCGAGTGCGACGTTTAGTGCACACTCAGAGAAAGTTTGTACTTAGGCGATTCTGGATCGCAGCTAAGTCCCATGTGCGACTTTTAGTGCAAACTCAGAGAAAGTTAGTACTTAGGCGATTCTGGATCGCAGCTAAGTCCCCGAGTGCGATGTTTAGTGCACACTCGGAGAAAGTTTGTACTTAGGCGATTCTGGATCGCAGCTAAGTCCCCGAGTGCGACGTTTAGTGCACACTCGGAGAAAGTTAGTACTTAGGGGATTCTGGATCGCAGCTAAGTCCCCGAGTGCGACGTTTAGTGCACACTCGGAGAAAGTTTGTACTTAGGCGATTCTGGATCGCAGCTAAGTCCCCGAGTGCGACGTTTAGTGCACACTCGGAGAAAGTTTGTACTTAGGCGATTCTGGATCGCAGCTAAGTCCCCGAGTGAGACGTTTAGTGCACACTCGGAGAAAGTTTGTACTTAGGCGATTCTGGATCGCAGCTAAGTCCCTGAGTGCGACGTTTAGTGCACACTCGGAGAAAGTTTGTACTTAGGCGATTCTGGATCGCAGCTAAGTCCCCAAGTGCGACGTTTAGTGCACACTCGGAGAAAGTTTGTACTTAGGCGATTCTGGATCGCAGCTTTTTTTTTTTGAGACCGGAGTCTACCAACGCGGAAGAATTTGGAATCTGCGAAAACTCAATCTGCTTTGTATTACTTCAATGATACTTGTTCTTTACATTGCCCCAGTCGGCGTTCACGTGTAGAAGCGCTTCAGGAGATCTCCATTCCATGCTCGCGGCTCGTCCGTTTCCCTGTCGAGGTTGTAGAGTCGATATGCTCCATTGTTCAGCACCTTGGAGATGATGAAGGGTCCATCCCAAGCGGGAGCCAACTTGTGAGGTCTCTGCTGATCCACTCGGAGCACCAGGTCGCCTGCTTGGAATGTACGACTCCTGACGTGTCGCGCGTGAAATCGCCGCAGATCTTGTTGATAAATGGTTTAGCGAGTCAGTGCCATCTCGCGCTCCTCTTCTAGAAGATCCACTCTGTCTTGCCTGGCTTGCTCTGCTTCGGCTTCGGAGAAGAGTTCGACTCGTGGAGCGTTGTGAAGCAAGTGACTCGGAAGGACTGCCTCTGCTCCGTAAACGAGGAAGAACGGAGATCGCCCTGTAGATCTATTTGGAGTTGTGCGGAGGCCCCACAGCACCGAAAGCAGCTCGGTGACCCATGCGCCGGCAGCATGTCCAACTTCTCGCAGGAGTCGAGGCTTCAACCCTTGAAGAATAAGTCCATTCGCCCGCTCTGCTTGCCCGTTTGTTTGGGGATGCGCCACAGATGCAAAATCCACTCGGATACCTTGGCCCGTAGAGAAACCTTTGAATCTGTCCGAGTCAAAGTTTGTGCCATTGTTAGTGATTATGCTATTCGGTACCCCAAATCTGGAGATGATGTCCCTGACAAACTTGATGGCCGTAAGGGCGTCGAGCTTCTTGATGGGCTTGGCTTCCATCCACTTGGTGAACTTGTCGACTGCCACCAACAGATGTGTGAATCCCCCTTGGCCTGTCCTGAATGGACCGACTGTATCTAATCCCCACACTGCAAACAGCCAAACAAGAGGGATTGTCTTCAGCGCGGATGTTGGCTTGTGGGATTTGTTCGAGTAGAACTGACAGCCTTCGCATCGGTCGACCATTTCCTTCGCCATTTCATTCGCCTGCAACCAGAAGAAACCAGCTCTGAATGCTTTGGCGACGATTACTCTTGAGGAGGCATGATGACCACAGGTTCCCGAGTGAATTTCTTCCAGGATTAACTGTCCCTCCTCAGGGGAGATGCATCGTTGAAGGACGCCTGAAATACTTTCTTTGTACAACTGGCCATCAATGATGGTGAACGACTTCGACCTGCGGACGATCTGTCTGGCTTGGACCTCATCTTCTGGTAATTCTTTCCTTAGGATGTACGCAATGAACGACACAGTCCAATCGAGGATGACAGCAAGAATATCCATGATCAGATCAACCACAGCGGGGACCTCGACTTTAGTCGGATCTGTCAAGCTCTTTGATTGTACTGGTTCCTCTGTGAAGGGATCTTCTTTAACTGAGGGAAGGTGTAGGTGCTCGAGGCAGACATCACTCGGGACTGGTCTCCGAGTGGATCCAAGTTTCGCCAATTCATTAGTTGCTTGGTTTTTCAGTCGCGGAACATGGTGGGGTTCCAGACCTTCAAACTTTTTCTCGAGCTTCCTCACCGCGTTGCAGTATGTAGTCATGGTGGGGTTCCTTACGTCCCACTCCTTCATCACTTGATTAGCCACCAAATCTGAATCGCCATAGACCATCAGGCGACGGACGCCGAGTGCGATGGCCATGCACAATCCATAAAGGAGAGCTTCATACTCTGCCTTCTTGTTGGAGGAATCGAAATGTATCTGCAACACATACTTGAGTTTGTCATCTTTTGGCGATATGATCACAACGCCAGCGCCGGAGCCATTCAACATCTTGGACCCATCGAAGAACATTGTCCGATGAGCCAAGTAGATGTGAGTCGGTTGCTGTTGTTCTACCCATTCTGCTATGAAGTCAGCCAGATCTTGAGACTTTACAGCTTTCTTGGCCTCGAACTTGATGTCACAGTATAACATCTCCATTGCCCACTTCGCCACTCTGCCCAATGCGTCCCGATTGTGGAGGATTTCCGACAACGGAGCATCAGAAACGACAGACACCGAGTGGTCTTGGAAATAATGAGCCACCTTCTTCGCAGTCATGTAAATCCCGTAAATAAGTTTTTGATAGTGGGAATACCTCTGCTTGGAGGGAGTTAGGACTTCGGAGACATAATACACTGGTCGTTGAACCTTGTATGCTTTGCCTTCTTCTTTGCGTTCGACTGTGAGAACAGTGCTGACGACTTGATTTGTAGCCGCGATGTACAGAAGAAGGGGTTCCTTACTGAGCGGGGCAGTAAGAACCGGTTGGGTGGAAAGCAGGGCTTTGAGGTCGTCGAATGCAATTTGGGCTTCGTCTGTCCACTCGAAAGTATCTGATTTCTTCATGAGTCGGTACAGAGGTAGCGCCTTCTTGCCGAGTCGACTGATAAACCTGCTCAAAGCCGCTAGGCAACCTGTGAGCCTTTGAACATCGTGTATTCTGACCGGCCGCTCCTTCCGGACGATGGTCCCGATCTTTTCGGGGTTGACATCGATCCCTCGTTCAGAAACGAAGAAACCAAGTAACTTTCCGCTGGGAATGCCGAATGAACACTTGGCTGGGTTGAGCTTGATATCGTACCTACGAAGGTTGGCGAATGTTTCTGCCAAGTGAGTCAGCAGGTCGGAACCTTTTCGTGACTTGACTACGATATCATCCATATACACCTCCACATTTCGACCGATCTGGTCAAGGAGGCATTTTTGGATCATGCACATAAAAGTTGCTCCTGCATTCTTCAAACCGAATGGCATAGTGATGTAGCAGAAGCACCCAAATGGGATGATGAAGGCTGTTTTTAATTCATCGGGGCCATACAGACGGATCTGATGATAGCCCGAGTACGCATCAAGGAATGACAAACGCTCGCAACCCGCAGTCGAATCGACAATTTGATCAATGCGGGGGAGCGGGAAATGGTCTTTCGGGCAGACCTTATTGAGATGCTTGCAGTCGATGCACATTCGGAGAGACTTGTCCTTCTTGGGCACCATAACAACATTGGCGAGCCACTCGGAGTGGTGTACCTCGCGAATGAAGTTGGCTGCCAAAAGTTTAGCCACCTCCTCTCCGATTGCCTTCCTCTTATGCGCGGCGGACCGACACAGGCGTTCTCGGACAGGCCGAGCAGCAGGATCCACATGCAGTCGGTGCTCAGCCAACTCCCTGGGTACACCTGGCATGTCAGCGGGCTTCCATGCGAAAATGTCCGAGTTCTCACGGAGGAATTGGATGAGCTCGGATTCCTATTTTGGATCGAGGGTGGTGGAGATGTTCGTCAGGGCAGCGGTGTCGTCCGTCGGGTGGATGCTGACCTTCTTCGTGTCTCCCACCGACTGGAATGCGGACTCCGAAGCTGGCTTCTTCGAACGCATCAAGTCAGCAGGGTCGGCTGTTTTCTTGTACTCGTCGAGCTCGAGGATAGCCATCTGCTGATCGGCGATCCTCGACCCCTGCTGCAGACACGCCTCAGCCCGCTGCCAATTGCCTGTGACAGTGATCACACCTTTGGGACCTGGCATCTTCAGCTTTAGGTACACGTAACATGGACGGGCCATGAAACGTGCATACGCCGAACGGCCCAGAATCGCGTGGTATGCACTCTGGAAGTCCACCACCTCGAATGTCAGCTTTTCCTTGCGGAAGTTCTTGTCGGAGCCGAAAACGACGTCCAACGAGATCTGGCCGAGTGACATGGCCTTTCGTCCAGGGACGACTCCGTGGAACTGCATGCTGCTCTCGCTAAGTTTGGACATCGGAATGCCCATCCCCTTGAGAGTGTCGGCGTACATGATGTTCAAGCCGCTGCCGTCGTCCATGAGGACTTTGCGCAGTCGGACTCCTTCCACCACCGGGTCGACGACCAGGGCCTGCCTCCCTGGGGTGGGCACGTGTGCTGGAGGATCCAACTGGTCAAAGGTGATCGCAGTCTGAGACCATTTGAGGAACGTGGGGTTGGTTGGGGTGGCCATGTTCACCTCCCTGTTCACCAACTTCAGTCGACTCTTGCTTTCCACGTCAGCAAAAATCATCAGTGTTGCATGGACTTGGGGGAATGGATCCTCCTTGTCCTCCTCATCCTGTTCATTGTCCTTTTCACTCGGCTGCCCTTCGCCGAACCCTTGGATCAGGAGGCGACATTGCCGAGTGGTATGCTTCGGAAATATGGCGTTGCCTTCTTCATCCATCTTCGTGTGGATTGGACATGGCTGATCCAGGATGTGGTTTCCGAACTGCTTCTTCTTGGGGGCGAACTGAGCCTTCCCCTTGCCCTTGAACTTGGCATTGGTAACGGCTGCGGCCTCTACCTGCGGAGTGGACGGAGCTTTCTGCTTCTACTTCCGAGTGTTGTTCCAATCTCCATCGGTGACTGCTTTATGCTTGCCGCTACGAATGCGGTCCTCTTCTTCGCCATTTGCATAGCGTGGCGCAATCTCCATCATCTTGCTCATGGAGATGTCGCCTGTCCGACCGAACTTCAAGTACAGATCTCTGTACCGCACGCCTGCCTTGAAGGCGCAGACTGCTTGGTGCTCTGTGACGTTCTCCACCGTGTGGTAGAGGGTTGTCCAACGCTGGATGAAATCGCGCAGGGGCTCATTCTGCTTCTGGACACAGTGCTAGAGCTCCACAAGACCAGCAGGGCGTTTGCACGTGCCCTCGAAGGTCCTGATGAAGACTCGGGCCAGATCTGCCCAGCTGTAGATGCTTGAAGGAGCCAACTGGTTCAACCACGCACGTGCCGAGCCGTCGAGCATCAGGGGGAGATGTTTCATGGAGACCTGGTCATCCCCACCACCGATCTGGACTGCCACTTGGTAGTCGTCCAGCCATGTTTCCGACTTGGATTCTCCTGTAAACTTGCTGATCCCCGTCGGCAATCGGTAGTTTGGAGGGATCTCAGCCGAACGAATGGCCTTACTGAAACACTCGGGGCCATAGACGATGGTCCTGCTTCCACTCGGACGGTCTCTATCATGACCATCGCGGTGGGCTCGACTCCTGTCGACCTTCCTCTGGGTGATGTACCCTCTCGCTGTTGGGGAACGTCGCATGGGAAACAAAAAATTTCCTACGCGCACGAAGACCTATCATGGTGATGTCCATCTACGAGAGGGGATGAGTGATCTACGTACCCTTGTAGACCATACAGCAGAAGCGTTAGAGAATGCGGTTGATGTAGTGGAACGTCCTCACGTCCCTCGATCCCCCCGCGAACAATCCCGCGATCAGTCCCACGATCTAGTACCGAACGGACGGCACCTCCGCGTTCAGCACACGTACAGCTCGACGATGATCTCGGCCTTCTTGATCCAGCAAGAGAGACGGAGAGGTAGAAGAGTTCTCCGGCAGCGTGACGGCGCTCCGGAGGTTGGTGATGACCTTGTCTCAGCAGGGCTCCGCCCGAGCTCCGCAGAAACGCGATCTAGAGGAAAAAACGTGGAGGTATGTGGTCGGGCTGCCGTGGAAAAGTCGTCTCAAATCAGCCCTAAAACCTCCGTATATATAGGTGGGAGGGAGGGGGCCTTGCCTTGGGGCTCAAGGAGCCCCAAGGGGGTCGGCCGAGTCCAAGGGGGAGGACTCTCCCCCCCAAACCGAGTTGGACTAGGTTTGGTGGGAGGGAGTCCCCCTTCCTTCCCACCTCCTCCTTTTTTTTCTCTCTTGATTTTCTTCTCCTTGGCGCATAGGGCACTTGTGGGCTGTCCCACCAGCCCACTAAGGGCTGGTGTGGCTCCCCCAAGGCCTATGGGCTTCCCCGGGGTGGGTTGCCCCCCCCCCCCCCCGGTGAACTCCCGGAACCCATTCGTCATTCCCGGTACATTCCCGGTAACTCCGAAAACCTTCCGGTAATCAAATGAGGTCATCCTATATATCAATCTTCGTTTCCAGACCATTCCGGAAACCCTCGTGACGTACGTGGTCTCATCCGGGACTCCGAACAACATTCGGTAACCAACCATATAACTCAAATACGCATAAAACAACGTCGAACCTTAAGTGTGCAGACCCTGCGGGTTCGAGAAGTATGTAGACATGACCCAAGAGACTCCTCGGTCAATATCCAATAGCGGGACCTGGATGCCCATATTGGATCCTACATATTCTACGAAGATCTTATCGTTTGAACCTCAGTGCCAAGGATTCGTATAATCCCGTATGTCATTCCCTTTGTCCTTCGGTATGTTACTTGCCCGAGATTCGATCGTCAGTATCCGCATACCTATTTCAATCTCGTTTACCGGCAAGTCTCTTTACTCGTTCCGTAATACAAGATCCCGTAACTTACACTAAGTTACATTGCTTGCAAGGCTTGTGTGTGATGTTGTATTACCGAGTGGGCCCCGAGATACCTCTCCGTCACACGAAGTGACAAATCCCAGTCTTGATCCATACTAACTCAACTAACACCTTCGGAGATACCTGTAGAGCATCTTTATAGTCACCCAGTTACGTTGCGACGTTTGATACACACAAAGCATTTCACCGGTGTCAGTGAGTTATATGATCTCATGGTCATAGGAATAAATACTTGACACACAGAAAACAGTAGCAACAAAATGACACGATCAACATGCTACGTCTATAAGTTTGGGTCTTGTCCATCACATGATTCTCCCAATGACGTGATCCAGTTATCAAGCAACAACACCTTGTTCATAATCAGAAGACACTGACTATCATCGATCAACTGGCTAGCCAACTAGAGGCATGCTAGGGACGGTGTTTTGTCTATGTATCCACACATGTAAATGAGTCTTCATTCAATACAATTATAGCATGGATAATAAACTATTATGTTGATACAGTAATTATAATAATAACTATATTTATTATTGCCTCTAGGGCATAATTCCAACAGTCTCCCACTTGCACTAGAGTCAATAATCTAGCCCTCACATCACCATGTGAATTACATTGTAATAAATATAACACCCATACAGTTCTGGCGTCGATCATGTTTTGGCTGTGGAAGAGGTTTAGTCAGCGGGTCTGCTACATTCAGATCCGTGTGCACTTTGCATATATTTACGTCCTCTTCCTCGACGTAGTCGCGGATGAGGTTGAAGCGTCGTTTGATGTGTCTGGTCTTCTTGTGAAACCGTGGTTCCTTTGCTAAGGCAATGGCACCAGTGTTGTCACAGAACAAGGTTATTGGATTCAGTGCGCTTGGCACCACTCCAAGATCCGTCATGAACTGCTTTATCCAGACACCCTCCTTAGCTGCCTCCGAGGCAGCCATGTACTCCGCTTCACATGTAGAATCTGCTACGACGCTTTGCTTGGAACTGCACCAGCTTACTGCACCCCCATTAAGAATAAATACGTATCCGGTTTGCGACTTAGAGTCGTCCGGATCTGTGTCAAAGCTTGCATCGACGTAACCTTTTACGGCGAGCTCTTCGTCACCTCCATACACGAGAAACATCTCCTTAGTCCTTTGAGGTACTTCAGGATATTCTTGACCGCTGTCCAGTGATCCACTCCTGGATTACTCTGGAACCTACCTGCCATACTTATGGCCAGGCTAACATCCGGTCTAGTGCACAGCATTGCATACATGATAGAACCTATGGCTGAAGCATAGGGGACGGAGCGCATATGCTCTCTATCTTCATCAGTTGCTGGGCACTGAGTCTTACTCAATCTCGTACCTTGTAAAACTGGCCAGAACCCTTTCTTGGACTGTTCCATTTTGAACCTCTTCAAAACTTTATCAAGGTATGTGCTTTGTGAAAGTCCTATCAGGCGTTTTGATCTATCCCTATAGATCTTAATGCCTAGAATGTAAGCAGCTTCTCCTAGGTCCTTCATAGAGAAACTTTTATTCAAGTAACCTTTTATGCTCTCCAAAAGCTCTACGTTGTTTCCAATCAGCAATATGTCATCCACATATAATATCAAAAACGCCATAGAACTCCCACTCACTTTCTTGTAAATACAAAATTCTCCAACCACTTGTATAAACCCCAATGCTTTGATCACCTCATCAAAGCGTTTGTTCCAACTCCGAGATGCTTGCACCAGTCCATAAATGGATCGCTGGAGCTTGCACACCTTGTCAGCATTTTTAGGATCGACAAAACCTTCGGGTTGCATCATATACAACTCTTCCTTAAGGAAACC
Organism: Hordeum vulgare subsp. vulgare; assembly: GCF_904849725.1. Classification (NCBI taxonomy): domain Eukaryota; kingdom Viridiplantae; phylum Streptophyta; class Magnoliopsida; order Poales; family Poaceae; genus Hordeum; species Hordeum vulgare. Next base: position 396,776,362 of record NC_058520.1, on the reverse strand, counting down.
GTTAAGGAACGCCGTTTTGACATCCATCTGCCAGATTTCATAATCGAAAAATGCAGCTATTACTAACATGATTCTGACGGACTTAAGCATCGCTACGGGTGAGAAAGTCTCATCGTAGTCAACTCCTGGAACTTGTGAAAAACCCTTTGCCACAAGTCGAGCTTTATAAACGGTCACATTACCGTCAGCGTCCGTCTTCTTCTTAAAGATCCATTTGTTCTGAATAGCCTTGCGGCCCTCAGGTAGTATCTCCAAAGTCGACACTTTGTTCTCATACATGGATCCTATCTCGGATTTCATGTCTTCTAGCCATTTGTTGGAATCTGGGCCCACCATTGCTTCTTCATAATTTGCAGGTTCATTGTTGTCTAACAACATGATTGATAAGACGGGATTACCGTACCACTCTGGAGCAGCGCGTGATCTCGTCGACCTGCGTGGTTCAACAGAAACTTGAACTGGAGTTTCATGATCATCATCATTAACTTCCTCCTCAACCGGCGTCGCAACGACAGAGGTTTCCCCTTGCCCTGCGCCACCATCCAGAGGGATGAGAGGTTCGACAACCTCGTCAAGTTCTATCTTCCTCCCACTCAATTCTCTCGAGGGAAACTCCTTCTCGAGAAAAGCTCCGTTTTTAGCAACAAACACTTTGCCCTCGGATTTGAGATAGAAGGTGTACCCAACTGTCTCTTTTGGGTAACCTATGAAGACGCACTTTTCCGCTTTGGGTTCCAGCTTTTCAGGCTGAAGCTTTTTGACATAAGCATCACATCCCCAAACTTTAAGAAACGACAACTTTGGCCTTTTGCCATACCACAGTTCCTATGGTGTCGTCTCAACGGATTTTGATGGTGCCCTATTTAAAGTGAATGCAGCTGTTTCTAATGCATAACCCCAAAATGATAACGGCAAATCAGTAAGAGACATCATAGATCGCACCATCTCTAACAAAGTACGATTACGACGTTCGGACACACCATTACGTTGTGGTGTTCCAGGCGGTGTTAACTGCGAAACAATTCCACATTGTCTTAAGTGAAAACCAAACTCAAAACTCAGATATTCACCCCCACGATCAGACTGTAGGAACTTGATCTTATTGTTACGATGATTTTCCACTTCACTCTGAAATTGCTTGAACTTTTCAAATGTTTTAGACTTGTGCTATCAAGTAGACATAACCATATCTACTTAAATCGTTAGTGAAGGTGAGAAAATAACGATATCCGCCGCGTGCCTCTACGCTCATTGGACCACACACATCGGTATGTATGATTTCCAACAAGTCACTTGCACGCTCCATTGTTCCGGAGAACGGAGTCTTAGTCATCTTGCCCATGAGGCATGGTTCGCACGTGTCAAGTGAATCAAAATCAAGTGACTCCAAAAGTCCATCAGCATGGAGTTTCTTCATGCGCTTTACACCAATATGACCCAAGCGGCAGTGCCACAAAAATATAGAGCTATCATTGTTTACTCTAACTCTTTTGGTCTCAATGTTATGTATATGCGTATCGCTATCAAGATTCAATATGAACAATCCTCTCACATTCGGTGCATGACCATAAAAGATGTTACTCATAGAAATAGAACAACCATTATTCTCAGACTTAAAAGAGTAACCGTCTCGCAATAAACAAGATCCAGATATAATGTTCATGCTCAACGCAGGCACTAAATAACAATGATTTAAGTTCATCACTAATCCCGATGGTAGCTGAAGTGACACTGTGCCGACGGCGATTGCATCAACCTTGGAACCATTTCCTATGCGCATCGTCACTTCATCTTTCGCCAGCCTTCCCCTATTCCGCAGTTCCTGTTTCGAGTTGCAAATATGAGCAACAGAACCGGTATCAAATACCCAGGCACTACTACGAGAGCCGGTTAAGTACACATCAATAACATGTATATCAAATATACCTGATTTTTCTTTGCCCGCCTTCTTATCTGCCAGATACTTGGGGCAATTGCGCTTCCAGTGACCCATACCCTTGCAATAGAAGCACTCTGTTTCAGGCTTAGGTCCAGCCTTGGGTTTCTTCGGCGGATTGGCAACATGCTTGCCGCTCTTCTTCGAATTGCCCTTCTTGCCTTTGCCGTTTCTCTTGAAACTAGTGGTCTTGCTCACCATCAACACTTGATGCTCTTTACGGAGTTTAGACTCTGCGACTTTCAGCATCGCGAACAACTCGCCGAGAGACTTGTTCATCCCTTGCATGTTGTAGTTCAACACAAAGCCTTTATAGCTTGGCGGCAGTGATTGAACGATTCTGTCAGTGATAGCTTCTTGCGGGAGTTCAATCCCCAGCTCAGCTAGACGGTTTGAGTACCCAGACATTTTGAGCACATGTTCACTGACAGACGAGTTTTCCTCCATCTTGCAAGCATAGAATTTATCGGAGGTCTCAGACCTCACGGTCCGGGCGTTCTTCTGAAAGATAAACTCCAACACCTGGAACATCTCAAATGCTCCATGACGCTCAAAGCGACGTTGAAGTCCCGGTTCTAAGCCATACAAGACTGCACATTGAACTATTGAGTAGTCCTCCTTACGTGCTAACCAAGCGTTCTTAACATCCTGATCAGCCATAGCGGGTGGTTCATCTCCTAGCGCAGCATTAAGGACATAATCCTTCTTCCCAGCATGTAATATTAGCTTAAGATTACGAGCCCAGTCTACAAAGTTGCTTCCATCATCTTTCAACTTAGCTTTCTCTAGGAACGTATTAAAATTCAGGATGACTGTCGCGTGAGCCATGATCTACAACACAAATATATTCAAAGTGGACTTAGACTATGTTCAAGATAATTAGAGTTCAACTTAATCAAATTATATGCTAAACTCCCACTCAAAAAGTACATCTCTCTAGTCATTTGAGTGGTTCATGATCCACTTACACTATCTCAAGTCCGATCATCACGTGAGTTGAGTATAGTTTCAGTGGTAAGCATCCCTATGCTAATCATATCAACTATATGATTCATGATCGACCTTTCGGTCTCATGTGTTCCGAGGCCATGTCTGCACATGCTAGGATCGTCAAGCTTAACCCGAGTGTTCTGCGTGCGCAACTGTTTTGCACCCATTGTATGTGAACGTTGAGTCTATCACACCCGATCATCACGTGGTGTCTCGAAACGACGAACTGTAGCAACGGTGCACAGTCGGGGAGAACACAATTTCGTCTTGAAATATTAGTGAGAGATCACCTCATAATGCTACCGTCGTTCTAAGCAAAATAAGGTGCATAAAAGGATTAACATCACATGCAATTCATAAGTGACATGATATGGCCATCATCACGTGCTTCTTGATCTCCATCACCAAAGCACCGGCACGATCTTCTTGTCACCGACGCCACACCATGATCATCCATCAACGTGTTGCCATCGGGGTTGTCGTGCTACTTATGCTATTACTACTAAAGCTACATCCTAGCAAAATAGTAAACGCATCTGCAAGCACAAACATTAGTATAAAGACAACCCTATGGCTCCTGCCGGTTGCCGTACCATCGACGTGCAAGTCGATATTTCTATTACAACATGATCATCTCATACATCCAATATATCACATCACATCGTTGGCCATATCACATCACAATCATACCCTGCAAAAACAAGTTAGACGTCCTCTAATTTTGTTGTTGCATGTTTTACGTGGTGACCAAGGGTATCTAGTAGGATCGCATCTTACTTACGCAAACACCACAACGGAGATATATGAGTTGCTATTTAACCTCATCCAAGGACCTCCTCGGTCAAATCCGATTCAACTAAAGTTGGAGAAACCGACACTTGCCAGTCATCTTTGAGCAAAGGGGGTTACTCGTAACGATGAAACCAGTCTCTCGTAAGCGTACGAGTAATGTCGGTCCAAGCCGCTTCAACCCAACAATACCGCGGAATCAAGAAAAGAGTAAGGAGGGCAGCAAAACGCACATCACAGCCCACAAAAACTTTTGTGTTCTACTCGAGAAGAAATCTACGCATGAACCTAGCTCATGATGCCACTGTTGGGGAACGTCGCATGGGAAACAAAAATTTTCCTACACGCACGAAGACCTATCATGGTGATGTCCATCTACGAGAGGGGATGAGTGATCTACGTACCCTTGTAGACCGTACAGCACAAGCGTTAAAGAACGCGGTTGATGTAGTGGAACGTCCTCACGTCCCTCGATCCGCCCCGCGAACAATCCCGCGATCAGTCCCACGATCTAGTACCGAACGGACGGCACCTCCGCGTTCAGCACACGTACAGCTCGACGATGATCTCGGCCTTCTTGATCCAGCAAGAGAGACGGAGAGGTAGAAGAGTTCTTCGACAGCGTGACGGCGCTCCGGAGGTTGGTGATGACCTTGTCTCAGCAGGGTTCCGCCCGAGCTCCGCAGAAACGCGATCTAGAGGAAAAACCGTGGAGGTATGTGGTCGGGCGGCCGTGGAAAAATCGTCTCAAATCAGCCCTAAAACCTCCGTATATATAGGTGGGAGGGAGGGGGCCTTGCCTTGGGGCTCAAGGAGCCCCAAGGGGGTCGGCCGAGTCCAAGGGGGAGGACTCTCCCCCCCAAACCGAGTTGGACTAGGTTTGGTGGGAGGGAGTCCCCCTTCCTTCCCACCTCCTCCTTTTTTTTCTCTCTTGATTTTCTTCTCCTTGGCGCATAGGGCACTTGTGGGCTGTCCCACCAGCCCACTAAGGGCTGGTGTGGCTCCCCCAAGGCCTATGGGCTTCCCCAGGGTGGGTCCCCCCCCCCCCCGGTGAACACCCGGAACCCATTCGTCATTCCCGGTACATTCCCGGTAACTCCGAAAACCTTCCGGTAATCAAATGAGGTCATCCTATATATCAATCTTCGTTTCCGGACCATTCCGGAAACCCTCGTGACGTCCGTGATCTCATCCGGGACTCCGAACAACATTCGGTAACCAACCATATAACTCAAATACGCATAAAACAAAGTCGAACCTTAAGTGTGCAGACCCTGCGGGTTCGAGAACTATGTAGACATGACCCGAGAGACTCCTCGGTCAATATACAATAGCGGGACCTGGATGCCCATATTGGATCCTACATATTCTACGAAGATCTTATCGTTTGAACCTCCGTGCCAAGGATTCGTATAATCCCGTATGTCATTCCCTTTGTCCTTCGGTATGTTACTTGCCCGAGATTCGATCGTCAGTATCCGCATACCTATTTCAATCTCGTTTACCGGCAAGTCTCTTTACTCGTTCCGTAATACAAGATCCCGTAACTTACACTAAGTTACATTGCTTGCAAGGCTTGTGTGTGATGTTGTATTACCGAGTGGGCCCCGAGATACCTCTCCGTCACACGGAGTGACAAATCCCAGTCTTGATCCATACTAACTCAACTAACACCTTTGGAGATACCTGTAGAGCATCTTTATAGTCACCCAGTTACGTTGCGACGTTTGATGCATACAAAGCATTCCTCCGGTGTCAGTGAGTTATATGATCTCATGGTCATAGGAATAAATACTTGACACACAGAAAACAGTAGCAACAAAATGACACGATCAACATGCTACGTCTATAAGTTTGGGTCTTGTCCATCACGTGATTCTCCCAATGACGTGATCCAGTTATCAAGCAACAACACCTTGTTCATAATCAGAAGACACTGACTATCATCGATCAACTGGCTAGCCAACTAGAGGCATGCTAGGGACGGTGTTTTGTCTATGTATCCACACATGTAAATGAGTCTTCATTCAATACAATTATAGCATGGATAATAAACTATTATCTTGATACAGGAATTATAATAATAACTATATTTATTATTGCCTCTAGGGCATAATTCCAACACTCGCGTCGGGCCTTGGATCATAAGTGTCACCGACCGAACGCCGATCATCATGATGTCGGGGCCCGTAGGGCCCACCCCGCGGAGGGGTGCGTGAACGGCGACGATCTTCGGGATTCATGGAACGGCTGCCTCCTTTGTGTCGCTGATGAGAATCGGGGCTGAAAACTGACCGATGCGTGTTCGCGTGAACAGAACTGTTGTGGATCCTGTTGTGCGACTGGGAGACAACCGAATTCTGTTGTTGCGCCGTGTGCAGCAGGGCACGGATCTGCTCGATCCCTCTGCCAGCCTCCGAATCAGTCGGCTGGAGGGAATTGGCTATCTTGGCGGTGCAGCCAGGTTGAGGACGGGTGTGCGGAACACCTCCACGTTGCTTTGACGAGTACGTCGACTGGCGGAACAGCGAGGTGGACGGCGAGCGCCGGATGACTCGCCGACCTCGTGCTCGTTCCGACCAGTTTGGCGGGGACTTTCATGGGAATTGGCCATGTGAACTTCGGCTGCAGCCCCGCGACCCAAGTACTCGGAAGGCAACTCAGTCGGAACTGAGTCCGAGCGCTGGGACGGCGGCGCAACCACAACCGACTCGAGGACCGCCACATGAGAGGACACGTTTTGGTGCGCCTGGACGTGTCGCACCCAATGCTGGAGCCGCGGACGGCGAGAACGCTTGTTAGGGCGCGTGACGGGGGCGAAGGTCGACACCGGAGCCGACTGCTGGAGAAGAAGGATGCCGCGGGCGCCGGCACGGAAGTGCGTAGCCCCGTGACTGGGGAGTGCCTCGACGTCGAGAGGCGCATCCCGAAGCCATGCCGAATCGTTGATGACGAAGGAGAGTGCGCCGATGTAACGACCAAGATGCGGTCCTTTCCGATCTGCGGGTCGAGGCCCCCGAATAGGGAAGAAGCGCATCTAAGCGTTTCGCAAGCAAGTAACATAGCACAAACAATAATACAAGTAGACAATTCAGGATTCAACTGTCTTCTTAATAATAACTCAGAGTACAACACAGATACAAACAAGGTAGTTCCGGTACGGACTACAAAACATGGAAAATGCTATGCTACCCTGCTGTAGGCCCACGATCACGACCACGGCTTAGTCCTCTGGATAGTTCACGTAGAGGCGGTATGTCTCCTCGTCGTACTGCCACGCCAGCTGGATGCCGTCGGGATCATATGTCTCTGGGGTACCTATACCTGTTGGGAGTTTCGGAGGAATCCGTGAGCCACGGGGACTCAGCAATCTAAGACCTTGGTGCCAGAACTAGTCATGTTATTGGGTAAGGTAGGGATGAAGTGTATCAGGCTGCAGCATCCTATGATTGAATAAGTGGCTAACTTACGCAAAAGAGAAGTGAAGGTGGTCTACGCTAACGGTCGGGATTACTTGATCAGAAAGTGATCCTGAACACCTACCTACGCATTCATAACCCCACCGTGTTCCCGATCGAAGAGAGATCTTCGAAGGGACAGTCACGGTTACGCACACAGTTGGCATTTTTATTAGTTTATGTTTGAGTTCTCTAATACCGGATGTTAACAAAATATTCCAAGTTGCCACATAACCGCGGGCACGGCTTTCCGAAAGATTAAACCCTGCAGGGGTGCTCCAACTAGTCCATCACAAACGAACACAGGCCGCAAAGGCATCCTCTATCACGAATCTCGTGATCTCGTCGGATTCCTTAGAGGAAAACCTCAACTCTGGGGGAAATCAAAGCTTCACTGGGATTCCTATATGCAAGATATACCACTAAGGTAAGACAAGGCTAGCAGGACCTCCCGACGTGTCGACGACACTGATAAGAGCCGCATATCTCAGTCTCAGGACACGACGGATGAGCGATGGTTACCACGCCAAAACACCGAGTTTCCCCGGGGAGCGTAATAAGCTGCTCTGGTTTGGACCAACACTCATGAGGAGCACTGGCCCGGGTTGTTGATTAAGAAACCTCGGGGTAGCTACTCCCTATGCAGATTATTATTAAGTGATTAGCAAATTAACACCAAAGTTGGGTCCTGCCGGACAAGCCTTAGCACTACGCGATTTATCAAGGGGGTCCCCATAACAACCCCGAACGTGTTAGGAGCGACCATTATGGAATCAAACACCGGTAACCGGTAACTAAGGCGGCAATAACGGAACAAAGCACCCGGCAAAAGGCTAGGCCTCCCGTCATTTACCAAGTATATAGGTGCATTAAATAAATAACAGAATTTAATATAATGATATCAAAGCTCATGTTTTCACATGAGGCAAAGCACCTGCAACTATCAAAGCTAACATTAGAAGCTGAGCAAGCCTACTTAGCCATACAAGTTTGCTAGGAAGGAGTACGGTGTTTGGGCTCATGGCATACGAAGAGGCAATTTAATTCAGTGGTAGGCAGCGAGCAATATGACATGGAAACGAAACTAACATAACAAGTCTAGAGATGGAATCAAGGTCATATCATCTTGCTTGTGATATCCTCAGCTTGGAATGGTTCTGGTTCGTCCTGCACGTACTCTCCTGACTCCACGTATCCGTTCTCCGATCCCGGTGCTACCCAACATAAACATAACAGCCAATGAACAGCATCACCACAATATGCAACAATCACATGATGCATGAGATGAAATTTGAACATGCACCACTATTCTATCACTAGCACAAGCAAAATAAACTACTGCAAGTTTCTGGACAGAACTGAACACTAAACTATTTTCACATGCATGAGAATGACATAAACAGATGCGGCTCGTGAAAATGGTACAAAACCATATAAAGAACATTGCAAACGGAGCTACGGATCAACGGGAATCAACGAAACAAGATATAAAGCTCTACGTGGAAGATTCAACACCACACGCACAATTGGCACAAATCTGGTATTCCCAGGTAGCCAAGACATGTAATAACCCAACATGAATGAAATGGAGCAAGGTAGAACATCACAACATCAATTAAGCACATACTTTGAACAAAATGGCAAAACTACATAATCTGCCAGATTCTGCATCTTAGTTGTGTGGGAGCAACATGCAACATAGCTACAGGTCTTCAAACACGACAAATAATATATGTGGCTGTTTCCAACCAAGAACACCACAAGCACCAGCAAGAATCACAGCAAAAGGAATTAAACTCTAGAAGATACAAGGCCACAAACTTTCCCAAAACCATCAGATCTTAGGGACTTAGTGAAAATTCCTGCACCTGATTTTCTGTTTCTGTTCTGAAGCTTTTTGACAGCAATCAAAACACAATCTAATGGACTCCAAATGACTTGCAAATTCACAGGAAGCTTCACAAACATACCAGGTTCAAAATACTGGCACTGAACCAACGCCAGTTCTCAACAGAATGACCAGCACATACTCGTCTACAGGGGAAGAAAATGTTTCCAGCATCCCAGACTTAGTGAAATTTTCAGAGTTCAAAAATCTGGAATTTTCCACCCACATGCCCACTTTGTCTAGGCATAGTTTGCACACACATAACACCAAGAGTTAATTGACACCACTATGGTGTAGAGCAAAACCCCTACTTCAATCACACAAATCTCATGCCCTTGGGCTCCACCTATTCCATGGAATCCAAGATCAAACTTGCAACAAAACTGAATATGGAACTCCATAAAGCACCCTACTAAGACAACCACTTCCACGGTAGAGTTCATGTGCACAATGACAAAGTGACATGGGGGTTTGAACCCCATGTTTGTGTCATGCACATCAACAACACCAACACATCTACCAAACTATCCCCACACACAAACACCATGCCCTCTCACATATAGACATGTGAAGGTGCATAGTTTTTGCAAAGGTGGGGAAGTTCCACACACACTCACATACTCCACATGATCTTAGCTACCAACTAAAACAAGGTCAACTTCATATTTAAACACACAACCTAGTGCATCAACACATCATAGCACTTACAACAAAGAAGAAGCTACACAAGTTTTCTACTTCACTTGCTAGCTTTACCTAGGATAATCTACTAGGTAGCACCACCATGCACACACCACATGTCAAGCTTCTCCATATGCATATGGCCTCACACACACATGCAATTCTCACAAGCCACACACTACATCACCTAATATAGATATAACAGCAAGAAAATAAAATAGAAACAAGATGCCATGACCACCTATGAGTATAACAGGAACTACAAAGCAAAGATGAACCAATATAGCAGCAAAGAGAAAACAAAACAAAAAGAAAAAAAAGGAACTTCCTGGGATTCGATCCCAGTACTCCCTCTGGTAACCCAGAGCACCACTACCACTCCACTGATCACCATGCACTCGACAGAGGAGGGGTGCATGGCGAGATAACCTCTCTGCTGCTGGTACTACTTACGAACAGGAAATAAAACCAAAAAATAGGGGTGGTGCACCACCGGGGACTCGAACCCTGCACCTCTCGATGACCAACAGGAGTCACTACCACTGCGCTACTGCATCGACATCTGATAGAGGAAGGACCTGAAGCGAGAAATAGCAAGAACATCGCTGTCTCTGCTCCACAACTGCGCCGGCGACAGAGAAGACACCGTGGCGAGCAACTGCTGCCGCTGCGCCGCTCGAGGGCGACCTGCCGAAGTGGGATGATGCTACAAGGGGGAGGAAGAACCCTACTACCACTACCAACTACAAACCGCGCCTGCAGAGAACAGCATGCACACAAGCTGAAGAAGCTACAGCTTTGCTCGACGGAATTGCACGGCGACAGGGAGTTCGCCGGCGTCCTGTTGCTGCAGTTGCTACCGGAGGAACCGAAGCAACCCGAGGAGATGGATCCCCTGCTACTATCTACGCATAGCCGCGGGGCTACCTCGTCTACATCGACACGAACGGCGGAAGTCTACTCTGCCTGCGCCAACTAGCAGAGAAACAACTACACGTACAGCCTGCCGGTGCAACTCCGGCAAGCCTCGAGCAGGAGGCTCGGCGCCACTACCGAAGAGGAAACGAGGAGGGGGAGAGGCACGGTCTCGCTCACCTTGCGTCGAGAGGAGAGGCGCTCGACGTGGAAGAAGAAGAAGTGCGCCTACTGCTGCAGGTAAAAGCCGCTGGCCGAGGAAGAAGGTGCTCGTCGGGGACGTCGAGGAAGAAGCCCCGGCTCCGGCTCCGCGCGAAAATGGAACCCCTCCCGGGTCCTCTTGCCTGCGCAGCGGCGGGGAGGGGCGGGGTGGCCGCTACGCCGGTGACGAGCTTGACCCGGAGCTGGCCATGGCTTGGGAACGACCACGAGGTCTCTGGCGGCGCAGGAGGAAGAAGAGGAGGGAGAGCAGGAACCCTACCTCCTGGGGGAGGGAGAGGAGCGCTTTTATGAGCCTCGAGGGACGAGCCTGAACCGCAGGATCAAGGACTCGCTGATCGGGAGGCTGCCAGCAGGTCGTACGTGCATGACGTCGGGACGAAGAAGAGGGGCGGCGAGTGGGCTGCTACAGCGAAGGGGTATGGGCCTGGGAGGAGGGTTATGGCCCAAGTTGGCTCTAGGTAGAGAGAAAGAATCCCTGGGATTGTTTTCTAATAAAAGTAAGGCCTGAATGAAAAGAAATATACAAAACCACCTAGTAGGGATAAAAATAAAAGAAAATTCCCCTTGGTCTTAGAAAAATATGACCTATTTAAATAAAACAAGTACAAGATTTTTAGGAGCAAACAATATTTCACAAAACAGAATTAATTTGATCTGTTTTGTAATTATATATGCACCTATAAACACCCATTCAAAACTAGCAACTCACATCTCTCATCCACCACAATTTTAGCTAAAACATGGGCATTATTTTAAAAGGGAAAGGAAGAGGTGAAATTTTCCATAGGGGAAAATAGAGAGGAGGAGAAGGTGGTTGGTTTGAAACCTAAGACCTTACTATCACATGCACCACTCCACTCAAGCCACACAAGCATGAAATCACAAGACACATGACCACAAGATTAAAAGCACCACATGGATTCATATGACCACATGCACCAACACCTAACACATGAAATGATATGATATGCATGCAAACAAGGGAAGAAATAAAAGGACACATGAAATCATCCAAGCATAGGACACTCTCATATCAATGACAAGGTGGTCCCACATGAAGTAGGTCCAAAAAGGGTAGGTTTTACACTTGGGGCATTACAAACTCTCCCACACTACAAAAAAGATCTCGCCCTCGAGATCTAGGACTGAAAGAAATCGGGAAATTCGGAACGGAGGTGATCCTCGTGTTCCCACGTAGCCTCTTTATCGGAATGGTGTGACCACTGCACTTTGAGAAACTTGACAGACTTGTTACGGGTCTTGCGCTCAGTCGCCTCGAGAATCGCAACTGGATGCTCACGATAAGAAAGATCAGGCTGAAGATCGATATCTTGAAGATGCACAGTGCGCTCGGGGTTCTTGAAACACCTCCGGAGCTGAGAAACATGGAACACATCATGGACATTTGCAAAGGTTGACGGAAGCTCGAGCTGGTACGCGAGGTCGCCCCTCTTGCCAACCACTCTGAACGGACCAACGAAACGAGGTGCAAGCTTGCCTTTGATGCCAAACGATGCATACCCTTCATAGGCGACACCTTGAGATAGACAAAATCATCAAGCTCATACGACATGTCATGGTGCTTGCTATCGTAATAGCTCTTCTAACGGGACTGAGCTGCTCTGAGGTTGTCGCGAATGATCCGACACATCTCCTCAGCTTCTTCTATCATATCATTGCCAAGGATCTGACGCTCGCCTGTCTGGGACCAGTTGAGCGGAGTACGACACTTCCTGCCATAGAGAATTTCAAACGGAGCCTTGCCAAAACTAGCTTGATAACTGTTATTATACGAGAACTCCACGAAAGGCAGACAATCTTCCCACTTCATGCCAAAAGAGATAACACAGGCTCTCAGCATGTCCTCAAGAACTTGATTCACCCTCTCCACTTGACCACTAGTCTAAGGATGGAACGCTGTGCTAAAGCGAATCTTCGTGCCCATAGCATACTGAAAAGAGTCCCAGAACTTGGTAGTTAAGATACTTCCGCGATCTGATGAGATCATCATAGGTACGCCATGCAACGAGACAATCCTCGAGGTGTACAACTCTGCCAGCTGAGCTGCTGAAATGGACTCCTTGACTGGAAGGAAATGCGCCACTTTACTCAATTTGTCGATGACGACGAAGATAGCATCATTGCCCTTCTTGGACTTCGGAAACCCTGTGACGAAGTCCATCTCAATGTGATCGAACTTCCACTCGGGAATCGGCAAAGGCTGCAAGAAGCCCGCTGGTCTTTGATGTTCTGCTTTCACCCTTCGACATACATCACACTCATTAACGAATTGTGCAATTTCACGCTTCATACGGGTCCACCAGAAAGTCTGCTTCAAGTCGTGGTACATCTTGGAACTTCCAGGATGAATAGAAAGCAGAGAGTTATGAGCTTCTTCCATGATCACCTTCCTGAGATCACCTTTCGGGACGACAAGGCGGTCCTCGAAAAACAAAGTGTCCCTGGCATCCACAGTGAAACATTTATACTTGGGAAGACTCTTTCCCACACCAATCTTGACCTTCTTCACCATAGTATCAAGTAGCTGAGCTGCTCTGACCTGATCTTCCAAGGTAGGAGAGATCTGAAGGTTCGCAAGAAAACCCTGAGGAACCAGCTGAAGATTGAGCTTCCTGAAAGACTCAGAAAGACCCGTCTGGAGAGGTTGCAGAATCATACTGTTGCAATATGCCTTCCTGCTCAATGCATCTGCCACAACATTTGCCTTGCCTGACGTGTACTCAACACTCGGATTAAAATCCTGGAGCATTTCCACCCAACGTGTTTGCCGAAGATTCAAGTTAGGCTGAGTGAAGATATACTTGAGGCTCTTGTGATCGGTGAAAACTTCAACCTTACGTTCCAACAAGAGATGTCTCCAAGTCATCAAGGCATGCACAACAACTGCTAGCTCAAGATCGTGCACAGGATAGTTCTTCTCTGCAGGCTTCAGCTGCCTGGAGGTATAAGCAACCACCTTCCTATCTTGCATCAAGACTGCACCGAAACCCTGGAGAGAAGCATCGCAAAAGACCTGGTACGGCTTGGAATCATCCGGAGGAGCCAATACCGGAGTGGAGGTAAGCTTCTCTTTGAGTGTATCGAAAGCCAGTTGACACTCTAGAGACCAAACATACTTGACACCCTTCTGAAGAAGACTAGAGAGCGGCTTGGCGATTTTGGAGAAGTTCTCACCGAATCTTCTGCAATATCCGGCAAGACCGAGAAAGCTTCGAAGTTGCTTCACATTCTGCGGAGGTTCCCATTCAACAATGGCTTGAACCTTGGACGGGTCAACCTTAATGCCCTCGGCAGAGATAATATGCCCAAGATAAACCACTTCTTTCAGCCAGAACTCGCATTTGGAAAACTTGGCATACAGCTTGTATTCTCTCAGTTTATCAAGCACCAACCTGAGATGTTTCTCATGTTCTTCCTCATCCTCAGAGAAGACCAGAATATCATCGAGATAGAGCAAGACAAACTCATTCTTGAATGGCGAGAAAATATAGTTCATCAATCAGCAAAAAGTCGGAGGAGCATTAGCCAGACCAAAAGACATGACCGTATACTCATACGAGCCAAAACTGGTCCTGAATGCCGTCTTCGGAATGTCTTCCTCGCGAATGCGAATCTGATGATAGCCCATTCTGAGATCAAGCTTGGAGAACACTTTAGCACCTTTCAGCTTCTCGAACAACTCATTTATGTTCGGAAGTGGATATTTGTTCTTGATTGTCTTCTTGTTCAATGGGCTGTAATCGACACACAGTCGGTCTGTACCATCCTTCTTCTTGACAAACAGAACACCACATCCCCACGGAGACGAGCTTGGTCTGATCAAACCCAAACGCTCCTGCTCATCGAGTTGCTTCTTGAGTTCCTTCAACTCTTCTGAACCCAACTTGTACGGCCACTTGCACACTGGCTCTGTGCCTGGCTCAAGCTCAATGACGAACTCCACTTCATGGTGCGGAGGCATCCCTGGCAGCTCTTCAGGAAACACATCTTGATATTCGCAGACTACTGGAACTTGCTCAATGGGATTGATCTCGCCCTTTTCATTCAAGGAGAACAAGCGGATTGTGTCATCGCGCGCCGCGAATATAATCACATCCTCCGAAGAGTGGGTCAGTTTCACTTGTTTAGCTTCACAATCAATTGATGCCTTGTTCATGGCCAACCAGTCCATACCAAGGATCAAATCAATGTCGGACTTGCCCAAAACAATAGGAGATGCCAGAAAAGCATAATTGTCCATTTTGATAGAAACATCCGGAACCCTCATGAACGAACTCATGCGCATGCCCGGAGAAACCACACGGAAGGGACTATCCAAATGAATTGCAGGAATATCATGCTTAGCTAGGAAAGGCTTGGAGATGAAGCAATGCAAAGCACCAGAATCAAACAAGACTTTAGCAGGAAAATCATTGACTAAGAGATTACCCATGATCACATCCGATGAATTTTCTGCCTCAGCTGCATTCACCATGTTGACTCGAGCTGATCTGGGGTTGAACTTCACAAGAGCGTTGCTAGGAGGTTTGCCTGGAGGAGGGGGCGGCAGACGGAGATGAGAAGTGCATTTGTTGGCATAGTGACCCTTCTGCCCACATTTGTGACAAGTGACATCTGCTGGCTGCCGAAACTGAATCTGAGGAGGCCCTTGCTTCTGATGCTGATATCTCTGCTGGAAGCCAGGGTTGGGTGGGTGGGAAGAACCACGTCCACCTGAGTGCTTCGGCTGCTGAGAGTGCCGAGGAGGAGGAGGAGAAACCCAAAACCTCTGTTGCTTCTGAACCACCTGAGTCGAGGAAGAGCTGGAATCTCTGAAACGTTTCTTGGAGTTCTCCACCCTGAGCAAGGCTGCCTCTGCTCTGAGAGCTAAGTTGTAGAATTTGTCAAACTCCTCAGGATCGTGCAAAGCAAGTGCTAACTGCAAATCCTCCTTCAAGCCACCCCTGAACTGGTATATCTTGCTCTTCTGATCCGGAACATCCTGCAGCGCGTAACGGGCCAGCTCGTGGAACTCAACATTGTACTTGTACACAGAATTGCTGCCCTGCTTCAAGCGCCTGAACTTCTCACGCATCTCCTCAACAAAACTGGAAGGGATGTAGTGGGACCTGAAGTCACGAAAAAACTCGTCCCAAGTCATCACCCTGCCACCTCTGGAGTCCTTAAGCTGCTGCCACCAAATAGAAGCCTGCCCCTTCAACTGGAATGTTGCAAACTTTACATAGTCCTCTGGACGCACATTGCTACACTCAAAATGCTTGTTCATATCACGGATCCAATCTTCTGCATCAAACGGCTGGTCGCAAGAAGTGAACGTCTTAGGCTAGTTTGACAGGAACTGACTCAGACTGGCGAAGTGATTGCCACCCTGCTGGAAATTGCCCTGCTGATGATTGGCTCTCTCCTGGATCAACTGCAATAGCATCTGAGTGTTTGCATTGGTAGCTGACATCATCGCCTGCCAGGCCTCTACAGGAGGAGGCGGCGGAGGAGGAGGAGGTGGAGGCGGCATATCCTCACGCGCTGGGGTCTGACGAGTTGGTGGAGCCATCCTGAAGACGGACAGCATATTAGACCACAGAATAATTGAAGATATTGCTGAATCAAAAGACAGAATATCTGAATAGAATTTAGCATAGCACTCGAACAACATAGCAAGAGTGCATCCTCAAAGTAACAGACGACAAAATTCCGATAAGGGCCACTGCAAACAAGTGTGAGCTAGAACTGCTCGGAACAAACATATGACCGAGATTTCCCAAACCTCAATCAAGCGTCTGTAGGAAGATAGTCCTATAAGATACTACTAGATATCCCACCTATGAATTCCCGAAATAACTGGTCATGCAATCAGGCACACGGATACAAGGAGTATTTCACACAACTCCTAAACTAACCCGTCACCTGTATCACATCCTTCAACACACAACCAGCATCTCGGACCTTCGTCTACAACAGATCCTCGTGATCACAACGATACAAGGTGTGGTAATACCCCCGAACAATCTACACCAGTACTGGGAACATCGGGGTTATCTCACCACCACCCGTATTGAAGCAATAACGAACACCCTCCGTTCTTAGATACTCAGAAATCTGAATGATGGCGATGTGCGCGATAATCCCTGGAGCTCAACTCCCCTGATACTTAGAGCAGATAGGAGGCACCAGGACATGATTCCATCACATCGAAATCATATAGATTTCACAAATACCCGCGTGATCCTGAAAAAAATTTGAGCGAGAAAAGGAGTAGAGTTAGAGATTTCCTAAGACGGGAACCTCACCAGAGCATAGAAGAGGAGAAAAATGAAACCTACTCTCCGATATAACTACGACTCAAAACATTTTCTAGACTCGACTCAGTCAGATACAATCACACTAAGTCTCCTATGGTCGTAAGGCTCTGATTACCAACTTGTAACGACCAAGATGCGGTCCTTTCCGATCTGGGGGTCGAGGCCCCCGAATAGGGAAGAAGCGCATCTAAGCGTTTCGCAAGCAAGTAACATAGCACAAACAATAATACAAGTAGACAATTCGGGATTCAACTATCTTCTTAATAATAACTCAGAGTACAACACAGATACAAACAAGGTAGTTCCGGTTCGGACTACAAAACATGGAAAATGCTATGCTACCCTGCTGTAGGCCCACGATCACGACCACGGCTTAGTCCTGTGGATAGTTCACGTAGAGGCGGTCTGTCTCCTCATCGTACTGCCACGCCAGCTGGATGCCGTCGGGATCATCTGTCTCTTGGGTACCTGTACCTGTTGGGAGTTTCGGAGGAATCCGTGAGCCACGGAGACTCAGCAATCTAAGACCTTGGTTCCCGAACTAGTCATGTTATTGGGTAAGGTAGGGGTGAAGTGTATCAGGCTGCAGCATCCTATGATTGAATAAGTGGCTAACTTACGCAAAAGAGAAGTGAAGGTGGTCTACGCTAACGGTCGGGATTACTTGATCAGAAAGTGATCCTGAACACCTACCTACGCATTCATAACCCCACTGTGTTCCTGATCGAAGAGAGATCTTCGAAGGGACAGTCACGGTTACACACATAGTTGGCATTTTTATTAGTTTATGTTTAAGTTCTCTAATATCGGATGTTAACAAAATATTCCAAGTTGCCACATAACCGCGGGCACGGCTTTCCGAAAGATTAAACCCTGCAGGGGTGCTCCAACTAGTCCATCACAAACGAACACAGGCCGCAAAGGCATCCTCTATCACGAATCTCGTGATCTCGTCGGATTCCTTAGAGGAAAACCTCAACTCTGGGGGAAACCAAAGCTTCACTGGGATTCCTATACGCAAGATATACCGCTAAGGTAAGACAAGGCTAGCAGGACCTCCCGACGTGTCGACGACCCTGATAAGAGCCGCGTATCTTAGTCTCAGGACACGACGGATGAGCGATGGTTACCACGACAAAACACCGAGTTGCCCCGGGAAGCGTAATAAGCTGCTCTGGTTTGGACCAACACTCATGAGGAGCATTGGCCCGGGTTGTTGATTAAGAAACCTCAGGGTAGCTACTCCCTATGCAGATTATTATTAAGTGATTAGCAAATTAACACCAAAGTTGGGTCCTGCCGGACAAGCCTTAGCACTACGCGATTTATCAAGGGGGTCCCCATAACAACCCCGAACGTGTTAGGAGCAACAATTATGGAATCAAACACCAGTAACCGGTAACTAAGGCGGCAATAACGGAACAAAGCACCCGGCAAAAGGCTAGGCCTCCCGTCATTTACCAAGTATATAGGTGCATTAAATAAATAACAGAATTTAATATAATGATATCAAAGCTCATGTTTTCACATGAGGCAAAGCACCTGCAACTATCAAAGCTAACATTAGAAGCTGAGCAAGCCTACTTAGCCATACAAGTTTGCTAGGAAGGAGTACGGTGTTTGGGCTCATGGCATACGAAGAGGCAATTTAATTTCAGTGGTAGGCAGCGAGAAATATGACATGGAAACGAAACTAACATAACAAGTCTAGAGATGGAATCAAGGTCATATCATCTTGCCTGTGATATCCTCAGCTTGGAATGGTTCTGGTTCGTCCTGCACGTACTCTCCTGACTCCACGTATTCGTTCTCCGATCCCTGTGCTACCCAACATAAACATAACAGCCAATGAACAGCAGCACCACAATATGCAACAATCACATGATGCATGAGATGAAATTTGAACATGCACCACTATTCTATCACTAGCACAAGCAAAATAAACTACTGCAAGTTTCTGGACAGAACTGAACACTAAACTATTTTGACATGCATGAGAATGACATGAACAGATGAGGCTCTTGAAAACGGTACAAAACCATATAAAGAACATTGCAAACGGAGCTACGGGTCAACGGGAATCAACGAAACAAGATATAAAGCTCTACGTGGAAGATTCAACACCACACGCACAATTGGCACAAATCTGGTATTCCCAGGTAGCCAAGACATGTAATAACCCAACATGAATGAAATGGAGCAAGGTAGAACATCACAACATCAATTAAGCACATACTTTGAACAAAATGGCAAAACTACATAATCTGCCAGATTCTGCATCTTAGCTGTTTGGGAGCAACATGCAACATAGCTACAGGTCTTCAAACATGACAAATAATATATGTGGCTGTTGCCAACCAAGAACACCACAGGCACCAGCAATAATCACATCAAAAGGAATTAAAATCTAGAAGATACAAGGCCACAAACTTTCCCAAAACCATCAGATCTCAGGGACTTGGTGAAAATTCCTGCACCTGAGTTTCTGTTTCTGTTCTGAAGCTTTTTGACAGCACTCAAAACACAAGCTACTAGACACCAAATGACTTGAAAATTGACAGGAAGCTTCACAAACAGACCAGGTTCACAATACTAGCACTGAACCAAGGCCAGTTCTCAACAGAATGACCAGCACATCCTCGTCTACAGGGGAAGAAAATGTTTCCAGCATCCCAGACTTGGTGAAATTTTCAGAGTTCAAAAATCTGGAATTTTCCAGCCACATGCCCACTTTGTCTAGGCATAGTTTGCACACACATAACACCAAGAGATAATTGACACCACTATGGTGTAGAGCAAAACCCCTACTTCTATCACAGAAATACTCATGCCCTTGGGCTCCACCTATTCCATGGAATCCAAGATCAAACTTGCAACAAAACTGAATATGCAACTCCATAAAGCACCCTACTAAGACAACCACTTCCACGGTAGAGTTCATGTGCACAATGACAAAGTGACATGGGGGTTTGAACCCCATGTTTGTGTCATGCACATCAACAACACCAACACATCTACCAAACTATCCCCACACACAAACACCATGCCCTCTCACATATAGACATGTGAAGGTGCATTGTTTTTGCAAAGGTGGGGAAGTTCCACACACACTCACATACTCCACATGATCTTAGCTACCAACTAAAACAAGGTCAACTTCATATTTAAACGCACAACCTAGTGCGTCAACACATGATAGCACTTACAACAAAGAAGAAGCTACACAAGTTTGCTACTTCACTTGCTAGCTTTACCTAGGATAATCTACTAGGTAGCACCACCATGCACACACCACATGTCAAGCTTCTCCATATGCATATGGCCTCACACACACATGCAATTCTCACAAGCCACACACTACATCACCTAACATAGATATAACAGCAAGAAAATAAAATAGAAACAAGATGCCATGACCACCTATGAGTATAACAGGAACTACAAAGCAAAGATGAACCAATATAGCAGCAAAGAGAAAACAAAAAAAAACAAAAAAAAGGAACTTCCTGGGATTCGATCCCAGTACTCCCTCTGTTAACCCAGAGCACCACTACCACTCCACTGGTCACCATGCACTCGACAGAGGAGGGGTACATGGCGAGATAACCTCTCTGCTGCTGGTACTACTTACGAACAGGAAATAAAACCAAAAAATAGGGGCGGTGCACCACCGGGGACTCGAACCCTGCACCTCTCGATGACCAACAGGAGTCACTACCACTACGCTACTGCATCGACATCTGATAGAGGAAGGACCTGAAGCGAGAAATAACAAGAACATCGTGTTGGGGAACGTCGCATGGGAAACAAAAAATTTCCTACGCGCACGTAGACCTATCATGGTGATGTCCATCTACGAGAGGGGATGAGTGATCTACGTACCCTTGTAGATCGTACAGCAGAAGCGTTAGAGAACGCGGTTGATGTAGTGGAACGTCCTCACGTCCCTCGATCCGCCCCGCGAACAATCCCGCGATCAGTCCCACGATCTAGTACCGAACGGACGGCACCTCCGCGTTCAGCACACGTACAGCTCGACGATGATCTCGGCCTTCTTGATCCAGCAAGAGAGACAGAGAGGTAGAAGAGTTCTCCGGCAGCGTGACGGCGCTCCGGAGGTTGGTGATGATCTCGTCTCAGCAGGGCTCCGCCCGAGCTCCGCAGAAATGCGATCTAGAGGAAAAACAATGGAGGTATGTGGTCGGGCAGCCGTGAGAAAGTCGTCTCAAATCTGCCCTAAAAGCCCCATATATATAGGAGGGAGGGGGACCTTGCCTTGGGGTACAAGGGATCCCCAAGGGGTCGGCCGAGCCAGGGGGGAGGACTCTCCCCCCCCAAACCGAGTCCTACTTGGTTTGGTGGGAGGGAGTCCTTCCCCCTTCCCACTTATTCCTCTCTTTTTTTCTTTCCTTTGATTTTTCTCTCTTGGCGCATAGGGGATTGGTGGGCTGTCCCACCAGCCCACTAAGGACTGGTGTGACCCCCCCAAATGCCTCTGGGCTTCCCCGGAGTGGGTTGCCCCCCTGCGATGAACTCCCGGAACCCATTCGTCATTCCCGGTACATTCCCGGTAACTCCGAAAACCTTCCGGTAATCAAATGAGGTCATCCTATATATCAATCTTCGTTTCCGGACCATTCCGGAAACCCTCGTGACGTCCGTGATCTCATCCGGGACTCCGAACAACATTCGGTAACCAACCATATAACTCAAATACGCATAAAACAACGTCGAACCTTAAGTGTGCAGACCCTGCGGGTTCGAGAACTATGTAGACATGACCCGAGAGACTCCTCGGTCAATATCCAATAGCGGGACCTGGATGCCCATATTGGATCCTACATTTTCTACGAAGATCTTATCGTTTGAACCTCAGTGCCAAGGATTCGCATAATCCCGTATGTCATTCCCTTTGTCCTTCGGTATGTTACTTGCCCGAGATTCGATCGTTAGTATCCGCATACCTATTTCAATCTCGTTTACCGGCAAGTCTCTTTACTCGTTCCGTAATACAAGATCCCGCAACTTACACTAAGTTACATTGCTTGCAAGGCTTGTGTGTGATGTTGTATTACCGAGTGGGCCCCGGGATACCTCTCCGTCACAAGGAGTGACAAATCCCAGTCTTGATCCATACTAACTCAACTAACACCTTCGGAGATACCTGTAGAGCATCTTTATAGTCACCCAGTTACGTTGGGACGTTTGATCCACACAAAGCATTCCTCCGGTGTCAGTGAGTTATATGATCTCATGGTCATAGGAATAAATACTTGACACGCAGAAAAACAGTAGCAACAAAATGACACGATCCACATGCTACGTCTATTAGTTTGGGTCTAGTCCATCACGTGATTCTCCCAATGACGTGATCCAGTTATCAAGCAACAACACCTTGTTCATAATCAGAAGACACTGACTATCATCGATCAACTGGCTAGCCAACTAGAGGCATGCTAGGGACGGTGTTTTGTCTATGTATCCACACATGTAAATGAGTCTTCATTCAATACAATTATAGCATGGATAATAAACTATTATCTTGATACAGGAATTATAATAATAACTATACATTTATTATTGCCTCTAGGACATAATTCCAACAGTCTCCCACTTGCACTAGAGTCAATAATCCAGCCCTCACATCACCATGTTAATTACATTGTAATAAATCTAACACCCATACAGTTCTGGTGTCGATCATGTTTTGGCCGTGGAAGAGGTTTAGTCAGCGGGTCTGCTATATTCAGATCCGTGTGCACTTTGCATATATTTACGTCCTCCTCCTCGACGTAGTCGCGGATGAGGTTGAAGCGTCGTTTGATGTGTCTGGTCTTCTTGTGAAACCTTGGTTCCTTTGCTAAGGCAATGGCACCAGTGTTGTCACAGAACAAGGTTATTGGATCCAGTGCACTTGGCACCACTCCAAGATCTGTCATGAACTGCTTCATCCAGACACCCTCCTTAGCCGCCTCCGAGGCAGCCATGTACTCTGCTTCACATGTAGAATCTGCTACGACGCTTTGCTTGGAACTGCACCAGCTTACTACACCCCATTAAGAATAAATACGTATCCGGTTTGCGACTTAGAGTCGTCGGGATCTGTGTCAAAACTTGCATCGACGTAACCTTTTACGGCGAGCTCTTCGTCACCTCCATACACGAGAAACATCTCCTTAGTCCTTTTCAGGTACTTCAGGATATTCTTGACCGCCGTCCAGTGATCCACTCCTGGATTACTCTGGAACCTACCTGCCATACTTTTGGCCAGGCTAACATTCGGTCTAGTGCACAGCATTGCATACATGATAGAGCCTATGGCTGAAGCATAGGGGACGGAGCGCATATGCTCTCTATCTTCATCAGTTGCTGGGCACTGAGTCTTACTCAATCTCGTACCTTGTAACACTGGCAAGAACCCTTTCTTGGACTGTTCCATTTTGAACCTCTTCAAAACTTTATCAAGGTACGTGCTTTGTGAAAGCCCTATCAGGCGTTTTGATCTATCCCTATAGATCTTAATGCCTAGTATGTAAGCAGCTTCTCCTAGGTCCTTCATAGAGAAACTTTTATTCAAGTAACCTTTTATGCTCTCCAAAAGCTCTACGTTGTTTCCAATCAGTAATATGTCATCCACATATAATATTAGAAACGCCACAGAGCTCCCACTCACTTTCTTGTAAATACAAGATTCTCCAACCACTTTTATAAACCCAAATGCTTTGATCACCTCATCAAAGCGTTTGTTCCAACTCCGAGATGCTTGCACCAGTCCATAAATGGATCGCTGGAGCTTGCACACCTTGTCAGCATTTTTAGGATCGACAAAACCTTCGGGTTGCATCATATACAACTCTTCCTTAAGGAAACCGTTAAGGAACGCCGTTTTGACATCCATCTACCAGATTTCATAATCGAAAAATGCAGCTATTGCTAACATGATTCTGACGGACTTAAGCATCGCTACGGGAGAGAAAGTCTCATCGTAGTCAATTCCTGGAACTTGTGAAAAACCCTTTGCCACAAGTCGAGCTTTATAAACGGTCACATTACCGTCAGCGTCCGTCTTCTTCTTAAAGATCCATTTGTTCTGAATAGCCTTGCGGCCCTCAGGCAGTATCTCCAAAGTCCACACTTTGTTCTCATACATGGATCCTATCTCGGATTTCATGGCTTCTAGCCATTTGTTGGAATCTGGGCCCACCATTGCTTCTTCATAATTTGCAGGTTCATTGTTGTCTAACAACATGATTGATAAGACGGGATTACCGTACCACTCTAGAGCAGCGCGTGATCTCGTCGACCTGCGTGGTTCAACAGAAACTTGAACTGGAGTTTCATGATCATCATCATTAACTTCCTCCTCAACCGGCATCGCAGTGACAGAGGTTTCCCCCTGTCCTGCGCCACCATCCAGAGGGATGAGAGGTTCGACAACCTCGTCAAGTTCTATCTTCCTCCCACTCAATTCTCTCGAGAGAAACTCCTTCTCGAGAAAAGTTCCGTTCTTAGCAACAAACACTTTGCCCTCGGATTTGAGATAGAAGGTGTACCCAACTGTCTCTTTTGGGTAACCTATGAAGACGCACTTTTCCGCTTTGGGTTCCAGCTTTTCAGGCTGAAGCTTTTTGACATAAGCATCACATCCCCAAACTTTAAGAAACGACAACTTTGGCCTTTTGCCATACCACAGTTCGTATGGTGTCGTCTCAACGGATTTCGATGGTGCCCTATTTAAAGTGAATGCAGCTGTTTCTAATGCATAACCCCAAAACGATAACGGCAAATCAGTAAGAGACATCATAGACCGCACCATTTCTAACAAAGTACGATTACGACGTTCGGACACACCATTACGCTGTGGTGTTCCAGGCGGTGTTAACTGCGAAACAATTCCACATTGTCTTAAGTGAGTACCAAACTCGAAACTCAGATATTCACCCCCACGATCAGACCGTAGGAACTTGATCTTCTTGTTAGGATGATTTTCCACTTCACTCTGAAATTGCTTGAACTTTTCAAATGTTTCAGACTTGTGTTTCATCAAGTAGACATAACCATATCTACTTAAATCGTCAGTGAAGGTGAGAAAATAACGATATCCGCCGCGTGCCTCTACGCTCATTGGACCACACACATCGGTATGTATGATTTCCAACAAGTCACTTGCACGCTCCATTGTTCCGGAGAACGGAGTCTTAGTCATTTTGCCCATGAGGCATGGTTCGCACGTGTCAAGTGAATCGAAGTCAAGTGACTCCAAAAGTCCATCAGCATGGAGTTTCTTCATGCGCTTTACACCAATATGACCCAAGCGGTAGTGCCACAAAAATATGGCGCTATCATTGTTTACTCTCACTCTTTTGGTCTCAATGTTATGTATATGCGTATCTCTATCAAGATTCAATATGAACAATCCTCTCACATTCGGTGCATGACCATAAAAGATGTTACTCATAGAAATAGAACAACCATTATTCTCAGACTTAAAAGAGTAACCGTCTCGCAATAAACAAGATCCAGATATAATGTTCATGCTCAACGCAGGCACTAAATAACAATGATTTAAGTTCATCACTAATCCCGATGGTAGTTGAAGTGACACTGTGCCAACGGCGATTGCATCAACCTTGGAACCGTTTCCTACGCGCATCGTCACTTCATCTTTCGCCAGCCTTCGTCTATTCCGCAGTTCCTGCTTCGAGTTGCAAATGTGAGCAACAGAACCGGTATCGAATACCCAGGCACTACTACGAGAGCTGGTTAAGTACACATCAATAACATGTATATCAAATATACCTGATTTTTCTTTGCCCGCCTTCTTATCTGCCAGATACTTGGGGCAATTGCGCTTCCAGTGACCCATACCCTTGCAATAGAAGCACTCTGTTTCAGGCTTAGGTCCAGCCTTGGGTTTCTTCGGCGGATTGGCAACAGGCTTGCCGCTCTTCTTCGAATTGCCCTTCTTGCCTTTGTCGTTTCTCTTGAAACTAGTGGTCTTGCTCACCATCAACACTTGATGCTCTTTACGGAGTTCAGACTCTGCGACTTTCAGCATCGCAAACAACTCGCCGGGAGACTTGTTCATCCCTTGCATGTTGTAGTTCAACACAAAGCCTTTGTAGCTTGGCGGCAGTGATTGAAGGATTCTGTCAGTGATAGCTTCTTGCGGGAGTTCAATCCCCAGTTCAGCTAGACGGTTTGAGTACCCAGACATTTTGAGCACATGTTCACTGACAGACGAGTTTTCCTCCATCTTGCAAGTATAGAATTTATCGGAGGTCTCATACCTCTCGATCCGGGCGTTCTTCTGAAAGATAAACTTCAACTCCTGGAACATCTCAAATGCTCCATGACGCTCAAAGCAACGTTGAAGTCCCGGTTCTAAGCCATACAAGACTGCACATTGAACTATTGAGTAGTCCTCCTTACGCGCTAACCAAGCGTTCTTAACATCCTGATCAGCCGTAGCGGGTGGTTCATCTCCTAGCGCAGCATTAAGGACATAATCCTTCTTTCCAGCTTGTAAGATTAGCTTAAGATTACGAGCCCAGTCTACAAAGTTGCTTCCATCATCTTTCAACTTAGCTTTCTCTAGGAACGTATTAAAATTCAGGATGACACTTGCGTGAGCCATGATCTACAACACAAATATATTCAAAGTGGACTTAGACTATGTTCAAGATAATTAGAGTTCAACTTAATCAAATTATATGCGAAACTCCCACTCAAAAAGTACATCTCTCTAGTCATTTGAGTGGTTCATGATCCACTTACACTATCCCAAGTCCGATCATCACGTGAGTCGAGAGTAGTTTCAGTGGTAAGCATCCCTATGCTAATCATATCAACGACGAACTGTAGCAACGGTGCACAGTCGGGGAGAACACAATTTCGTCTTGAAATTTTAGTGAGAGATCACCTCATAATGCTACCGTCGTTCTAAGCAAAATAAGGTGCAAAAAGGATTAACATCACATGCAATTCATAAGTGACATGATATGGCCATCATCACGTGCTTCTTGATCTCCATCACCAAAGCACCGGCACGATCTTCTTGTCACCGGCGCCACACCATGATCATCCATCAACGTGTTGCCATCGTGGTTGTCGTGCTACTTATGCTATCACTACTAAAGCTACAGCCTAGCAAAATAGTAAACGCATCTGCAAGCACATATGTTAGTATAAAGACAACCCTATGGCTCCTGCCGGTTGCCGTACCATCGACGTGCAAGTCGATATTTCTATTACAACATGATCATCTCATACATCCAATATATCACATCACATCGTTGGCCATATCACATCACAATCATACCCTGCAAAAACAAGTTAGACGTCCTCTAATTTTGTTGTTGCATGTTTTACGTGGTGACCAAGGGTATCTAGTAGGATCGCATCTTACTTACGCAAACACCACAACAGAGATATATGAGTTGCTATTTAACCTCATCCAAGGACCTCCTCGGTCAAATCCGATTCAACTAAAGTTGGAGAAACCGTCACTTGCCAGTCATCTTTGAGCAAAGGGGGTTACTCGTAACGATGAAACCAGTCTCTCGTAAGCGTACGAGTAATGTCGGTCCAAGCCGCTTCAATCCAACAATACCGCGGAATCAAGAAAAGACTAAGGAGGGCAGCAAAACGCACATCACCACCCACAAAACCTTTTGTGTTCTACTCGAGAATACATCTACGCATGAACCTAGCTCATGATGCCACTGTTGGGGAACGTCGCATGGGAAACAAAAAATTTCCTACGCGCACGAAGACCTATCATGGTGATGTCCATCTACGAGAGGGGATGAGTGATCTACGTACCCTTGTAGATCGTACAGCAGAAGCGTTAGAGAACGCGGTTGATGTAGTGGAACGTCCTCACGTCCCTCGATCCGCCCCGCGAACAATCCCGCGATCAGTCCCACGATCTAGTACCGAACGGACGGCACCTCCGCGTTCAGCAAACGTACAGCTCGACGATGATCTCGGCCTTCTTGATCCAGCAAGAGAGACGGAGAGGTAGAAGAGTTCTCCGGCAGCATGACGGCGCTCTGGAGGTTGGTGATGATCTCGTCTCAGCAGGGCTCCGCCCGAGCTCCGCAGAAATGCGATCTAGAGGAAAAACTATGGAGGTATGTGGTCGGGCAGCCGTGAGAAAGTCGTCTCAAATCTGCCCTAAAAGCCCCATATATATAGGAGGAGGGAGGGGGACCTTGCCTTGGGGTCCAAGGGATCCCCAAGGGGTCGGCCGAGCTAGGGGGGAGGACTCTCCCCCCCCCCCCCAAACCGAGTCCTACTTGGTTTGGTGGGAGGGAGTCCTTCCCCCTTCCCACTTCTTCCTCTCTTTTTTTCTTTCCTTTGATTTTTCTCTCTTGGCGCATAGGGGATTGGTGGGCTGTCCCACCAGCCCACTAAGGGCTGGTGTGACCCCCCAAATGCCTATGGGCTTCCCCGGAGTGGGTTGCCCCCCTCCGGTGAACTCCCGGAACCCATTCGTCATTCCCGGTACATTCCCGGTAACTCCGAAAACCTTCCGGTAATCAAATGAGGTCATCCTATATATCAATCTTCGTTTCCGGACCATTCCGGAAACCCTCGTGACGTCCGTGATCTCATCCGGGACTCCGAACAACATTCGGTAACCAACCATATAACTCAAATACGCATAAAACAACGTCGAACCTTAAGTGTGCAGACCCTGCGGGTTCGAGAACTATGTAGACATGACCCGAGAGACTCCTCGGTCAATATCCAATAGCGGGACCTGGATGCCCATATTGGATCCTACATTTTCTACGAAGATCTTATCGTTTGAACCTCTTTGCCAAGGATTCGCATAATCCCGTATGTCATTCCCTTTGTCCTTCGGTATGTTACTTGCCCGAGATTCGATCGTTAGTATCCGCATACCTATTTCAATCTTGTTTACCGGCAAGTCTCTTTACTCATTCCGTAATACAAGATCCCGCAACTTACACTAAGTTACATTGCTTGCAAGGCTTGTGTGTGATGTTGTATTACCGAGTGGGCCCCGAGATACCTCTCCGTCACACGGAGTGACAAATCCCAGTCTTGATCCATACTAACTCAACTAACACCTTCGGAGATACCTGTAGAGCATCTTTATAGTCACCCAGTTACGTTGGGACGTTTGATCCACACAAAGCATTCCTCCGGTGTCAGTGAGTTATATGATCTCATGGTCATAGGAATAAATACTTGACACGCAGAAAAACAGTAGCAACAAAATGACACGATCAACATGCTACGTCTATTAGTTTGGGTCTAGTCCATCACGTGATTCTCCCAATGACGTGATCCAGTTATCAAGCAACAACACCTTGTTCATAATCAGAAGACACTGACTATCATCGATCAACTGGCTAGCCAACTAGAGGCATGCTAGGGACGGTGTTTTGTCTATGTATCCACACATGTAAATGAGTCTTCATTCAATAAAATTATAGCATGGATAATAAACTATTATCTTGATACAGGAATTATAATAATAACTATACATTTATTATTGCCTCTAGGGCATAATTCCAACACATCGCTGTCTCTACTCCACAACTGCGCGCCGGCAACAGAGAAGACGCGGTGGCGAGCAACTGCTGCCGCTGTGCCGCTCAAGGGCGACCTGCCAAAGTGGGATGACGCTACGAGGGGGAGGAAGAACCCTACTACCACTACCAACTACAAACCGCGCCTGCAGAGAACAGCATGCACACAAGCTGAAGAAGCTACAGCTTTGCTCGACGGAACTGCACGGCGACAGGGAGTGCGCCGGCGTCCTGTTGCTGCAGCTGTTACCGGAGGAACCGAAGCAACCCGAGGAGATGGATCCACTGCTACTATCTACACACAGCCGCGGGGCTACCTCGTCTACATCGACACGAACGGCGGAAGTCTACTCTGCCTGCGCCAACTAGCAGAGAAACAACTACACGTACAGCCTGCCGGTGCAACTCCGGCAAGCCTCAAGCAGGAGGCTCGGCGCCACTACCGAAGAGGAAACAAGGAGGGGGAGAGGCACGGTCTCGCTCACCTTGCGTCGAGAGGAGAGGTGCTCGACGTGGAAGAAGAAGAAGTGCGCCTACTGCTGCAGGTAAAAGCCGCTGGCCGAGGAAGAAGGTGCTCGTCGGGGACGTCGAGGAAGAAGCCCCGGCTCCGGCTCCGCACGAAAATGGAACCCCTCCTGGGTCCTATTGCCTACGTAGCGGCGGGGAGGGGACGGGGTGGGCTCTACGCCGGCGACGAGCTCGACCCGGAGCTGGCCATGGCTTGGGAACGACCACGAGGTCTCTGGCGGCGCAGGAGGAAGAAGAGGAGGGAGATGAGGAACCCTACCTCCTGGGGGAGGGAGAGGAGCGCTTTTATGAGCCTCGGGGACGAGCCTGAACCGCAGGATCAAGGACTCGCTGATCGGGAGGCTGCCAGCAGGTCGTACGTGCGTGACATCGGGAGGAAGAAGAGGGACGGCGAGTGGGCTGCTACAGCGAAGGGGTATGGGCCTGGGAGGAGGGTTATGGCCCAAGTTGGCTCTAGGTAGAGAGAAAGAATCCCTGGGATTGTTTTCTAATAAAAGTAAGGCCTGAAAGAAAAGAAATATACAAAGCCACCTAGTAGGGATAAAAATAAAAGAAAGTTCCCCCTGGTCATAGAAAAATATGACCTATTTAAATAAAACAAGTACAAGATTTTTAGGAGCAAACAATATTTCACAAAACCGAATTAATTTGATCTGTTTTGTAATTATATATGCACCTATAAACACCCATTCAAAACCAGCAACTCACATCTCTCATCCACCACAATTTTAGCTAAAACATGGGCATTATTTTAAAAGGGAAAGGAAGAGGTGAAATTTTCCATAGGGGAAAATAGAGAGGAGGAGAAGGTGGTTGGTTTGAAACCTAAGACCTTACTATCACATGCACCACTCCACTCAAGCCACACAAGCATGAAATCACAAGACACATGACCACAAGATTAAAAGCACCACATGGATTCATATGACCACATGCACCAACACCTAACACATGAAATGATATGATATGCATGCAAACAAGGGAAGAACTAAAAGGACACATGAAATCATCCAATCATAGGACACTCTCATATCAATGACAAGGTGGTCCCACATGAAGTAGGTCCAAAAAGGGTAGGTTTTACACTTGGGGCATTACAAACTCTCCCACACTACAAAAAAGATCTCGCCCTCGAGATCTAGGACTGAAAGAAATCGGGAAATTCGGAACGGAGGTGATCGCACCATATCTAACAAAGTACGATTACAATGTTCACACACACCATTACGTTCTGGTGTTCAAGGCGGTGTCAATTTTGAAAAAATTCCACATTGTCTTAAGTGAGCACCAAACTCGTAACTCAGATACTCTCCTGCTCGATCAGATCGTAGGAACTTGATCTTCTTGCTATGATGATTTTCAACTTCACTCTGAAATTTCTTAAACTTTTCAAACGTTTCAGACTTGTGCTTCATCAAGTAGATATAGCCATACCTACTTAAATCGTCAGTGAAGGTGAGAAAATGATGATATCCACCGCGTACCTCCATGCTCATTGGTCTGCACACATCAGTATGTATAATCTCCAATAAGTCACTTGCACGCTCCATTGTTCCAGAGAACAGAGTATTGGTCATCTTTCCCAAGAGGCATGGTTCGCATGTGTCAAGTGATTCAAAATCAAGTGACTCCAAAAGTCCATCAGCATGGAGCTTCTTCATGCGCTTAATACCAATATGACCCAAGCGACAGTGCCACAAGAAAGTGGCCTCATCATTGTTAACTCTACATCTTTTGGTCTCAATGTTATGGATGTGAGTATCATCAAAATCGAGATTTAATATGAACAAACCCCTCAAATTGGATGCATGCACATAAAAGATATTACTCATATAAATAGAATAACCATTATTCTCAGACTTAAATAAGTAACCGTCTCGCAGTAAACAATACCCAGATATAATGTTCATGCTTAACGTAGGCACTCAATAACAATTATTTAAGTTCATAACTAATCCCGATGGTAACTGAAGTGAGACTGCACCGACGGCGATCGCATCAACCTTGGAACCATTTCCAACGCACATCGTCACTTCATCCTTCGCGAGCCTTCGCTTATTCCACAGTTCCTGCTTCGGGTTGCAAATGTGAGCAACAGAACCAGTATCAAATACCCAGCCACTACTAGGAGATATGGTTAGGTACACATCAATAACATGTATATCATATATACCTTGTTGGCCATTGGCCGACTTCTTATCGACCAGATACTTTGGGTAGTTGCGCTTCCAGTGACCAGTCCCCTTGCAATAATAGCACTCAGTTTACGGCTTAGGCCCAGCCTTGGGTTTCTTCGTCGGAGGGGCAACCGTTTTTCCACTCTTCTTGGAGTTACCCTTCTTGCCTTTGCCGTTCTTCTTGAAACTAGTGGTCTTATTGACCATCAACACTTGATGTTTTTTCCGGACTTCTGACTCGGCGACTTTCAGCATCACCAATAACTCGCCGGTTGACTTATTCATCCCTTGCATGTTGTAGTTCAACACAAAGCTCTTGTGGCTAGGTGGCAGTGATTGAAGAATTCTGTCAGTGATAGCTTCTTGCGAGAGATCGATCCCCATCTCAGCTAGACGGTTTGAGTAACCATACATTTTGAGCACATGTTCACTCACACACGATTTCTCCTCCATTTTGCAAGCATAGAATTTATCGGAGGTCTGATACCTCTCGATCCGGGCATTCTTCTCAAAGATAAACTTCAACTCATGGAACATCTCATGTGCTCCACGACATTCAAAGCGTCGTTGAAGTCCCGGTTCTAAGACATACAAAACTGCACATTGAACTAGTGAGTAGTCATCCTTACGAGCTTGCCAAGCGTTCAAAACATCTTGTTCAGCCATAGCGGGTGGTTCATCTCCTAGCGCTACATCAAGGATATAATTCTTTTGCCGAGCTTGAAGGATAAGCCTCAAATTTCGAGCCTAGTCTACAAAGTTGCTACCATCATCTTTCAACTTAGCTTTCTCTAGGAACATATTGAAATTCAGGGTTGCTACTGCGTGAGCCATTGATCTACAACATATTTTTTTACAAAGATTACTTAGACAACGTTCAAGACAATTGAGTTTAGCTAATCATATTACTTATAAACTCCCACTCAAATAGACATACCTCTAGTTATTCGAGTGTCGCGTGATCCAAATTCACTAACTCAAGTACCATCATCATGTGAGTTGAGTATAGTTTCAGTGGTGAACATCTCCATGTTGATCATATCTACTATATGACTCATGCTCGACCTTTCAGTCTCTTGTGTTTCGAGGCCATGTTTGTACATGCTAGGCTCGTCAAGTTTAACCCGAGTGTTCCATGTGTGCAACTGTTTTGCAGCCGTTGTATGTGAACGTTGAGTCTATCACACCCTATCATCATGTGGTGTCTCGAAACGATGAACTGTCGCAACGGTGCACAGTTGGGGCGAACACAATTTTATCTTAAAATTTTAGTGAGGGATCACCTTATAATTCTGCCGTCGTTCTAAGCAAAATAAGGTGCATAAAAGGATGAACATCACATGCAATTCATAAGTCACATGATATGGCCATGATCTTTTGCTTCTTGATCTCCATCACCAAAGCACTGGCATGATCTTCATCATCACCAACGCCACACCATGATCTCCATCATTGTGCCGCCATCGAGGTTGCCATGCTATCTATGCTATCACTACTAAAGCTACTACCTAGCAATATAGTAAACGCATCTGCAAGCACAAACGTTAGTTTAAAGACAACCCTATGGCTCTTGCCGGTTTCCGTAGCATCGACATGGATGTCGATATTTAACTATTACAACATTATCATCTCATAAATCCAATATATCACATCATGTCTTTGGACATATCACATCACATGCATACCCTGCAAAAACAAGTTAGACGTCATCTAATTTGTTGTTGCATGTTTTACGTGGCTGCTATGGGTATCTAGTATGATCGCATCTTACTTATGCAAAGCCACAACGGTGATATGCAAATTGTTATTTAACCTTTCTCCAAGGACCGCCTCGGTCAAATCCGAAACAGACACCCGCCAGTCATCTTCATGCAACAAGTTGCATGTTAGTCGATGAAACCGGTCTCTCGTAAGCGTACGAGTAAGGTTGGTCCGGGACGCATCAATCCAACAATACCACCGAATCGGGAAAAGACTAAGGAGGGCAGCAAATCGAACATCAACACCCACAAAAACTTTTGTGTTCTTCTCGAGATTTCATCTACGCATGAACCTAGCTCATGATGCCACTGTTGGGGAATGTTGCATGGGAAACAAAAAATTTCCTATGCACACGAAGACCTATCATGGTGATGATCATCTATGAGAGGGAGATCGGATCTACATACCCTTGTAGACCGCTGAGTGGGAAGCGTTAAGAAACGCGGTTGATGTAGTGGAACGACTTCGCGATCCAAATCGCCGTCATCCCACGATCTGTCCCGATCTAGTACCGAACGGACGGCACCTCTGCGTTCAGAACACGTACAGCTCGATGACGATCTCTGCCTTCTTGATCCAGCAAGAGAGACGGGGAAGTAGATGAGTTCTCTGGTAGCGTGACGACGCGCCGGTGATGGTGGTGATCTATTCCTGCAGGGCTTCGCCTAAGCACCGCAAAAATCCGATCTAGAGGCAGAACTACAAACTAGAGGAGAGGGTTGCACGTGGCTGAAATTGTGTCTCAAAAACCCTAAAACCTCTAGTATATATAGGAGGAGGGAGGAGGCAGCCTTGCCCACCAAGGGAAACCCCTTGGGGTCGAGCGAACCAAAGGAGGGAGGAGTCCTCCTCCAATCCTACTTGGATTAGGACTCTTCCCAAATTGTCCACCTCTTTTGGATTTTCCACCTTTTTCCACATGGGATTTCTTTGGTTGACTAGACAACCCACTAAGAGCTATTGCTCCACCATCAAGTCCACGTGGCCCTCTTGGGGAGTGGTGTGCCCACCTGGTGGGCCCCCTGTATCCATTCGTCACTCCCGGTACAGTGCCGGCAATGCCCGAAATTCTTCCGGAATCCAAATATCAACTTCCTATATACTCCCTCCGTCCGGAAATACTTGTCCTAGAAATGAATGAATCTAGACTTATTTTAGTTATAGATATATCCATTTTTAGGACAAGTATTTTCGGACGGAGGGAGTATCAATCTTCGTTTCTGTACCATTCCGGAACTCCTCGTGATGTTTGGGATATCATCCGGGACTTCAAACAAAACTTCAATCACCAGCAACTATAACTCAACTATACCGAAACGTCACTGAACCTTAAGTGTGCAGACCCTGCGGGTTCGAGAACTATGCAAACATGACCTGATACACTCCCCGGTCAATATCCAATAGCGGTACCTGGATGTCCATATTGGATCCTACATATTCTACGAAGATCTTATCAGTTGAACCTCTATGTCAACGATTCATATAATCCCGTATACCATTCCCTTTATCCTTCGGTATGTTACTTGCCCGAGATTCGATCGTTGGTATCTCCATACCTATTTCAATCTCGTTACCGACAAATCTTATCGGTTGAACCTCTATTGCTTGCGAGGCTTATATGTGATATTGTATTACCGAGTGGGCCCCGAGATACCTCTCCGTCACACGGAGTGACAAATCCCTGTCTTGATCCATGCTAACTCAACACACACCTTCGGAGATGCTTGTAGAGTGCCTTTATAGTCACCCAGTAATGTTGCAACGTTTGATACACACAAGGCATTCCTCCGGTGTGAGTGAGTTACATGATCTCATGGTCATAGGAATGAATACTTGACATACAGAAAACAATAACAACAAAATGACACGATCATATGCTACGTTCATAGTTTGGGTCTTTTCCATCACATCATTCTCCTAATGATGTGATCCCGTCATCAAGTGACAACACTTGTCTATGGCCAGGAAACCTTAACCATCCTTGATCAACAGGCTACTCAACTAGAGGCTCACTAGGGACATAGTTTTGTCTATATATCCACACATGCATTTATGTTTCCATTCAATACAGTTATATCATGGATAATAAACGATTATCTTGAAACGGGAGATATAATAATAACTATTATTATTGCCTCTAGGGCATATTTCCAACAGGTCGCGCCCTGTTAGCTCGTGCTTCCCTCGTGAGGCTTATGGCCTCCTCCCGAAGCTTCCTGGTCTTCTTTTGGTTCAAAAAAATCACCAAAAAGTTTCGTGGCAATTGGACTTCGTTTGTTAATGTAAACTAGAAAAGCCAAAAACATGCAGAAACCAGGAACTAGCACTAAGCACTTGGTTAATAGGTTATTGGTCAAAAATAATAATAATTGGTTTAAAAATCCCCAAAAAGTATCCTAGAATGATAATATAATAGCATGGAACAATTAAAAATTATAGATACATTGGAGACATATCAATCACCACCATCATTCCACGCGGCACCGACCATCCCCAAACCAAACACCTCCAACCCTTAATGGATATGGGCATGGGCTCTGAGATCTATAACCAGAGAGCAGCGCCGCCGGCTGCTAGAGCCACCGACATGGGTGCGCACACAAGCAAGAATGACACTGCGAGAAGGGTCCCAGAGAGAGGATTGCCATGACAACCCACTGCATAGCAAAAAAGGAGGCCTCACACCCCATGTCGCATGCATGTAAGGAGATATCCGCCGCCCGCCAACACGACAGGGGCTATGCCGAGTGGCACTCATGGGCAGCGGCGGGAATGGAGAACTGTAGGTGGCGGCTGCGCGTGCTTTCGGGTCACTCGTGGCGAGGGTGACACGGGAGGAGGTTGTTTGTTTGTAGTTTTTCTATCTTGCGGGAGCATTGGTATTCATACATTTTACAAATCATGTGAATCGAAGAGGTTGTGAGTACAAGTGGGCGTTTTCACTATTCATTGCAATCTACTCATCACTCGTGACCATGTTCGTGAACTGTGACACGACTCTTTGGAGTAGTACATTCTTAGACTACTCAGAGTGGGGAGTAACTTTGACTAGTAACATGCATATATTAATGTAAGTGTGTCTAGTCACCCTGCTACTTATAAAATGTGTATTTATTTCCCCCAAAAAGGAGAGGAGATGCAACACAGTAAAGATAAGTATTTCCCTCGGTGAGAACCAAGGTTATGCAACCAATAGAAAGACCACGCAAATGCCGGGCTTCAACGTCTACACACAAAAGACCACACACTTGTAGCCGATGCGGACAGTAGGGTTGTGAATCCCCTTGAACTCGTTACCTGCAAGCGATAAGTGGTGATAGATAGATAATATAAATATAATAATAAATAATAGTAAATAAAATGCAGCAATATGTTTGGTGTTTTAAATATAATTGCGAAGACCCTGGGGCCATAGTTTTTGCTATACGCTTCTCTCTCAAAGAAAGTATACGGTGGGTAAACAAATTATGGTTTGAAAATTGATAGAAAAGCGCATAGTTATGCAATATTTATTCATGGCAATGATCACACATATAAGCATCACGTCCGTAAGCAAGTAGACCGACTCCTTCCTGCATCTACTACTATTACTCTACTCATGGAGTGCTATTCAACATGCATCTAGAGTATTAAGTAAAAACAGAGTAACGCTTGGGGCAAAGTGACATGATGTAGACAAAGTAACCTCAACTAATATGAATCAAAACCATTGGTTTATCCTTAATGACAACAATACAAATATGTGTCATGTCCCCTTTTATCTCTGGGATTGAGCAGCACAAGATTGAACTCATTACAACACATCACTCTCGCTGCAGACAAAATAATCTAGTTGGCCAAACCAAATCGATAGATCAAACAGAAATACGAAGCTATCATAATCATTCATATAAGAATTCACAGATGACTCAAATACTTTTCATGAATAATCTGAATATAAGCCACAATTCATCGGATCGCAACAAACACATCGGAAGGAGTGAATACATAAGATAAATCACCGTGGGAACCGTAGTGATCTCGGCAATGAAGAACATAGAGAGATAGAGATAGACAGATAGAGAGAGAGCGAGCCATTTAGGTACTAACTACGAACCCGTAGGTCTGTGGTAGCTACACACACATCACCATGGGAGCAACAATGTTGATGTAGAGGCCCTTCGTGATTGATCCCCCCTCCGACAAGACACCACAACAAGGCTCCAGATGGGATCACAACGAAACAGAGACTTGCGGCAACGTAAAAAATATTTTGGGTGGCTCTCTGATATTTTCCCCCACAAAATAGGATTTATAGAGGCGGAGTTAGATCAGAAGGAGCCGGGGTAACTCCGTGTGTCCTCCGATCTTCCCCCGGAGCTTCCAGGTCTTATATTTGTCCACAAAAAATCATCAAAAAGTACTGTTGCGTTTGAACTTTGTTTGGTATTGTTTCCCTGAAAAGCCCAAAACATGTAGAAAACAACAAGTGGCACTGGGAGTGGATTAATAGGTTAGTGCTCAAAAATATATAAAAATCGCATAAATGCATATAAAACATCCAAGATATATAATATAATAGTATGAAATAATAAAAAATTATAGATACATTGGAGACGTATCACACCCTTGGTTGGTTTTGAAGTATTGAAGACAAACGTGGTTGAGGGACAAATATCTTTGTAAGGGTTCAGACGATAACACATCAAAGTCCGTGGAGATCCGGTTTAACCGTCGAAGACAACCCCTAAAAATGTTGGAAGACATTGAAGACGGTTGAAGACAATGGTGGTGCACGAAGATATACGCATGAAGATAATGAAACATGAAGACGAAGTCTTTTGGTAGTTTCTTTTTTATTTTCCGATTCTTAGGAACCACCACTGTTAAGGGGTCTAAGTGATCGAAGTCACAAGCTAACATGATGGTCAACCTAAACACCTATGTCTTTGAGTGAAGACAATGAGAGGAAATTTCTTTGAGAGTTGATTGAGTCAGCATTGCTTGTAGCCCAAATAATGTTGCCTCATGAGTCTTTAAAATTCGATCATTATGACATGTGTTGGTTGGTGATTGATTGAGAGTATCTCCTTAGTAAAATGTACTCCCTCCGTTACAGTTTAGAAGTCATACATCCAAAATCGTTGGGACCAAGGTGATTTGTAATTGGCTCAGTTTCCATTTGTTGATGACTACAATCTAGTAACGTCTTATTACCAAGGCGCCTAATTAGCTGAGAATTTAATATGTAGTTAACCCATTCATGAGTAAACGAGCTGTGCATCCTCATGCATGCCGCTGTGGAGACCGATTCACACTATACATGCAACTAAGAGTATTAGTACTAATTAGCTAGGAATAATGCCACACGTCTTAAATCTTATCTATTATATAAATACATAAAAATTTAACTGTGCCTTTTAAATTGTGACGGAGAAAGTAACATATGTGTGGTTCATGCAACACTTTATTTATTAATTTGTATGCTTATCTTGTCTTCATATGTGTGATGTTACTCATACTAGAAATAACTATGGGCAGTGCTAGGCGCCGGCGCGCCGGCCCGAGGGCTCGCGTCGGTCCCACATCAGCCGTCAGATCAGGGGCCCCCTGACCGTCTGATCTCGTCACGCGAGCCCCCACCGCCCGCCATCCTCGCACGCGCCGCCGCCCCAGCAGGCGCCTCACCCGCGCCGACGCCTCTGCACGTGCCGACCGCCTCGCCTCGCCTCCTCACCACTGGTCACCCTCACCGTCGGTCGCCGCCGGTCATCGCCTCGGCCGCCCGTCGAAGCACCATGGATGCAGCCCGTCGGTCTTCACCTCGTCGGTCGCATCTCACCCCCTGTGTTGCAAACGCTAGAAAAAAAGTTTCAATCGTGTGTAGAAAAAGTTTCAACCGTTAAGAAAAACAGCTTCAATCAAAAACTTCAACGAGGGAAAGTTGCAAACGTTGAGAGAAAAAGCTTCAACCGTGTATGAAAAAAGTTTCAAACGTCGCTCCGACTGCAGCATCTCGCGTGGTCACTCCTCAAAAGTTTCAACCATGTATAGAAAAGCTTCAACCGTTAAGAAAAAAAAAGCTTCAACCAAATACTTCAACGAGGAAAAAGTATGATTTGCCTTGCAGCTTTTTATACGTACGATTGCAGCTATTTTAATCAACAGTTGAAGCTTTTTTAAATAGCCGTTGCAACAATTTTGGGTGACGTTTGTAACACTTGTATACGTGCGCCCCGACCATGGCGGGCAGACGACGAGGACGACGGGCGAAGGCTGGATCCGGCGATGCGGACGATCGACGGTGGCGGGAACTGGCGATTCGGGCGGGCCGACGGGGGCAGGGACCGACGCAGCGACGGCGACGGCGCAGGGGCAGGGACCATGTCGTCGCAGCGCGCGCGAGCCGTTCGGGATGAGGAGGAGATTGCGGGCCGTTCGAGAAGGGAAGGAGATCGCGAGATCAACGACGCGCGTGCGTCCAGCCGAATGTTCGGCCGGCGCACGGGCGGAAAACGATTAACTATCTATTAAGTTAATTTATCTTTCTCCTTGTTAAATCATTGCCATATAATTTCATTCAAAAAAATAATTGTCATATAAATTATATAAACAAATTTATTAAGTTGGACTTTATTTTAACGCTGAAATTACTTCCGCCGTGATAAGTCACGGCATGGGGGGAAACTTCCTCCTGCTCACTGAAAACTAGATAAGTGTTTAAAACCTGATTTGTGCTCCCACGGTTTTTCAGTCTATTGTACATAGAGGATTCCAAACTCCAAGATCCTCAGAGACAAAATCGGGAAACAGGAATTGACAGAAGGCGAGGTGGGGCACCGTGGTCTGGTTCCTCTCCTCGGGCCGCTCGTCCGCGGTCTCGCTCGCTCGCTCGCCTCTCCTTCCTTCTCCTTCTCGTGGCCGGTCTACGTCTACGTGTCCCCTTCCGCCCCGTGCTCGTGGCCGCCACTCCACGTGTGTGCGCGCTACCCCGGACTTTCCGACGTCACTCACTCACCCCCTCACTCCACTACATCTACACGCGTGACACCCCGCCCCGCCAAGCGCGCACGCACGCCATCCCACCACTTCCATCCTCCCACCGCCCACCGCTTCCACTCCGGCGTAGCGCAGCGCAGCGCAGGCATGGCAATGGGCACGTTCCCTTTCCAGTGGCCTATGGACCCCGCGCCCGCGCCGACCTCCAGCCTCGACGCCAGCTTACCGCCCTCTCTGCTCCCGCCTCCGCCCGCGGCGGTGCCCGACGACGGCGCGGCGTACTACGCGGCAGCGGACATGCACGCCTCCTCTATGCCCGACCTGGCACCGCCATTCCCATCACGGGACGCGGTCGCCGCCGAGCTGGCCATGCGGCGCGCCGAGGAGGAGGTCGCCGGCATCCGCTTGGTTCACCTCCTCATGAGCTGCGCGGGCGCCGTCGAGGCGGGCGACCACGCGCTCGCGGCCGCGCACCTGGCCGACGCCAACGCCTCGCTCGCGGCCCTCTCCACCGCCTCCGGCATCGGCCGCGTCGCCCTTCACTTCACCGACGCGCTCTCCAGGCGGCTGTTCCGGTCGCCTACCACTCCCCCGCCCACCGACGCCGAGCACGCCTTCCTCTACCACCACTTCTACGAGGCGTGCCCCTACCTCAAGTTCGCGCATTTCACGGCCAACCAGGCCATCCTGGAGGCCTTCCATGGCTGCGACACCGTTCACGTCATCGACTTCAGCCTGATGCAGGGTCTCCAGTGGCCTGCTTTGATTCAGGCCCTCGCTCTCCGCCCCGGCGGGCCACCGTTCCTCCGGATCACCGGCATTGGCCCGCCCTCCCCACCAGGCCGCGACGAGCTCCGCGATGTCGGTCTCCGCCTCGCCGACCTCGCGCGCTCCGTCCGCGTCCGATTCTCCTTCCGCGGGGTCGCCGCCAACAGCCTGGACGAGGTCCACCCGTGGATGCTCCAGATCGCGCCCGGCGAGGCCGTGGCGGTCAACTCCGTGCTCCAGCTCCACCGCCTCCTCGCCGACTCAGCCGATCAGGTGCCCATCGACGCCGTTCTCGACTGCGTCGCTTCCTTGCAGCCCAAGATCTTCACGGTCGTGGAGCAAGAGGTGGACCACAACAAACCGGGGTTCCTCGACAGGTTCACCGAGGCGCTCTTCTACTACTCAGCGGTGTTCGACTCTCTGGACGCGGCGAGCGCGAACGGCACGGGCAACGCGATGGCGGAGGCATATCTACAAAGGGAGATCTGCGACATCGTGTGCAACGAGGGCACCGCGCGCATGGAGCGACACGAGCCGCTGTCGCAGTGGAGGGACAGGCTGGGGCGCGCGGGGCTGACCGCCGTGCCGCTCGGGGCGAGCGCGCTCCGGCAGGCCAGGATGTTGCTCGGGCTGTTCTCCGGCGAGGGACACTCCGTGGAGGAGGCCGAGGGGTGCCTGACGCTCGGGTGGCACGGGCGCCCTCTGTTCTCGGCGTCGGCGTGGCGAGCGGCCGCCGTCGGCTGCGACGCCGACGGCGAAGATAACCATACCAGTAACAATACTAGCAACTTTAGCGGCAGCAGTGGCGGTGGTAGTGACAGTAATAACAGCAGCAGCAGCAACGGTAAGTGTAGCGGGGTTGTTGGTGCTAGCAGCATGTTTTTGTAATCGTAAATCGCAGGCAGTCCGGAAATCTCAATGACATGAAACTCTCGAGCTTAGCATCGCATCTCTATCTCTTGCTGACACTGCCAAACCGAGTATTTTTCTTCTGCAACACTTGGCATCTCAACCTCTTTTAATATCAAGAGGGGTCAATCTGATAGTACATGCAATGAGCACAGTATACAAATGCGAAGGTTTGGTGGGAGGGGTCAATCTTGGATCCCTTGCCTTTTTCTAATAAGTTTACAAACAAATATTCAATATGTCATACAAATCCACACATTGATGAAACTGAGACTCAACGAATCTACAGAAGTTTTATGTATACGCACTACAGTACCAGTTTCTGAAACACAGAAGGTAAAACTAGGGCAATCTCGTTACTGTACCGTTGGGCAAAAGCTTTCAGGTGTAGTGCAGTGCTTGTAATACAAATCACATCCGTTGGTGCCGTGTCGTGCTACCATGGAATGGATTCTGACGTGGATGTACGGGGAATACAAATCACATCATGGTGTTCCGTTTTGGCTGTGCAAGCTGTACCACGGGACAGTTGGCCTGTCAATTATACTGAAAACTAGTTGCAGTTTCCAGGTCGGCCTATTACTGAAAACTGGTTGCAGTTTCCAGGTCGACCGATTACCGAAAACTGGTTGTGTTTTCCAGTGGGCGCATGCAGTTGAGCGGATTCTTTGTAGGTGCGGCCGCACGGCAGAGGAGGATACCAATACTACTACCAGTCTGTCACGTGCAATAGTACTGTTCTGGTACCAACGTACGTCTGTGATTGTCACGTCGTCGCCACTGGGCACTAGCGACCTTTGTGGGAAAACCGACTAGCTACCTGTAGCAGGCCAGCACACGCCGCAGGCCGAAACGGAAGGTCGATCGGTGTCGTAGATCCATCCGTAGCTGGTAAGGCTACCTACTGCTGCGCTACTGCTGTGAACGGCGGGGGCAGAGGGAAAATGTGCTGGCACGGCAGCGCGAGCAGCGCGGACCACCACGTTCACCTGCCGCGCTCCCCGTCGCATGACGGACGGGTGGCTGCCGCCTGCCGGGGCACGCCACGCTTCGGCTCGAGCTTCTCGCGCCGAGCACCGCACGCGACCCTCCAACCGTGGCATTGATGCGGTGCACACCGCTGCTGGTTTGGTCACTCCGGACCGGAGCCGTTGGATCACAACAGGACGCCGGTGTGGCTCGTCAAACGGAAAAAGTTCAGGTTCGGCGAAATAAAACCAAACATTAAAATTCCTGTCGATCGTAGCCTGAAGTATATAATTCCAATTAAAACAAACCCTGACAAATGTCAACCGGGATTCGTCTCACGTGTGGGCCAAAGAGTGACGGTGTGGCGGTGATGATCATTGCGCGCCCACGTCCTCGCTGCTGGGCGGCACATTTGTCTATATTCCGGTTACGCTTATATTTTGCTGTTTGTGACATTTCAAATATATTCAAGCGTTACAAAAAAGAATGTGGTATTTTAAAATATATTTAAATGTTGTATATATATGTGTGTGTGTGCGTAATTTTAAAATGTTCGTTGCATTTGAAAAATGTTTAAAATAATGTACGTGACATTCTAAATATTATACATGGATTTTTTTTCAAATCAACAGACACTTTTTAATTCATGAACTTTTCTATAAATACCTGAACTCTTTTATAAAACTCATGGACTTTTTTGAATCCATGAATATTTTCAAAATTGTAAACTTTTTATAAGACTATTGGACTTTTCTGAAACCGTAAACCTTTTTTCTAAATATGTGACTCACAATTGGACCCGACCAACCATTCCACTCACTGGCCGCGATCCGCGAGGACCGGCGACGCGCATGGCAAGACCGCCAGTGCACAGGACCTGACGCAGGAGCGTGGGAGAGTGACTGGGCGGTCACGGGCCTCTCCGAATCCGGCGATCGCTCACCCGTCCAGCTAGCTACGTACGCGGAGCCACAAGATCGGCTGCGCTACCACATCGCTGCGATCCAACATTATTCGCTTGCGTTGCGTGGTTAACAGATATGCACGGCAACACTTTTCCAAAAGCCGCGTCCCACGTACGAATGCAAGTAAAACT
The DNA here is from genome assembly GCF_904849725.1 of Hordeum vulgare subsp. vulgare. Classification (NCBI taxonomy): domain Eukaryota; kingdom Viridiplantae; phylum Streptophyta; class Magnoliopsida; order Poales; family Poaceae; genus Hordeum; species Hordeum vulgare. Next base: position 396,731,411 of record NC_058520.1, on the reverse strand, counting down.
TAAGGCTCGAGGGTGATTTGGGATCGATTTGTTTTTTCGTCAAAATGTCAGAAATCCCGACCACGTCATCAATTCCTGTTTGGCAAACAACGTCAAGGTTTAATTTAGACCGGGATTATACAGTCCAGGGTGCAACTGAAAGGGATTTCGATGTGAGGGTTCATTTCGCCGAACCTCTGTGAGTTTAGGGTTTGAAATTAACTTTTTCCTCGTCAAACCACATAGGGGATCCGCATTGACAAGCATCGACGCTTCTAGCGATGCAGACCAATTTTGGTTTAATTTCAAGGATTCACTTGTGATGTAATCGGCTAAACTAAAAGAATGCAAATTGATGGACTCCACATAGGCTTTCCTTTGTGGCGGGTGCTAGGCTGCAGGCGGCTACTAGGAGCGATTAAGGAGCCGCCAAATAACCGTTAGCGCGTACCACCCGATAGCACACACGTGTCCAGCTGACAGCCGACAAAAACATTGGCCGCAACACGCGTTGGTGCAAAGCTTCACGTCCCAAGACTATTGGAAGCAAAATCCCCACTTCGCGTGGGAGGCCACTCCCCGCGAGAGGCGACGCTATATCCATGGTGAGGCAAGGAGAGATCCACGAGGACAGCTCACCATCGAGGCTAGGCGAGAGCACCGGCGGCAACACCTCCCATGTGCCAGCTGTGTAGCAACACGCGCTCCCTTGCTTCCACCTCCTAATCAGATCCCCGATGGCGGATCCTCCTCAACCATCGCCGCCGTGCTGGAGCTGCATCACCGTATGCAGCAAGCTGACCACCTCTCCTCCGTGCAATGGCAAGCCACCACATCGTGCACTTCATGCTGTCCGCCGCCATGGATCGAAGCTCCGGTGCTCCATCCAGCAAAAGGCAGGACAAATCGGCCCCAATAATGGCTAGAGCTGCAACGAAGATTCGCAATCCTCCTGTTTTCTGGGCTGATGGCACGAGCTAGCTCCTCGTGTGCTTGGGTAAGTTGCAATCAAAACCTAGTTGTACTCAAGCATGCAACAAAAAATGTGAGTGCATTCTTCATGAATTATTGTCCATGTGATCATACATGCAGTAATTTGAGCAATGCATCACCATTTGTCTTCTGTTCCTGTTGAACCTATGTTAACCGAATTGCTGCATAAATGCATACAGTTTAAAAGTTATATAGAATTGCAATAGAAAGTAAGAAAAAAAATCATCATATGTTGTGCATGTTGGTTATGTTGTGTATGTGGTGATGATGTAGAACCATTTTCTGCTTGATTGAAGTATATTGTGCAATTTGAGCAATATTATGTTGTATATGTGTTGACTATGTTGCATGTTAATGACATCTGATCACCTTGGACAGTTTTCTGTACTGAAAAAAGTTGAACACACAAAAATGTTGCAACATCTAGGGAAAAAGCTTAGAAACAAAATGAACAAAAAAATCATCATTCAAAAGTAGAAGCAAAAAGCAAAAATGTGTCTATGTCCCTTTGACCAGTGTATCAAAATTTCAGTATGAACAACAAAATATGTTTCTATGTTACAAACTATGGTAACGGTAGAATTTACTGAAATGCTCATAGTAGATATTTCATTCACTAGAAAAAACTAATTTGTACTACAAAAAAACATGATCAACTATTGTCATAATTGTGGTAGCGGGTGTAGAAGCTTTTTATTCAAATATTGTGAGGTGCATATTTTACTAATTAAAGATAGAAGCACTAGTACTACAATCTACCTTCTTTGTGCTCATAATTTTGTGATTTTTCGTGCGAAACATTGAAACAAAATGTAGGTTGCTGGAGCTGGAGTTGATGATAATGAGAGCTACATCACGGAGCAAATTCCTGCTGGAAATGGAGTGATTATGGAAGGGATGGTTAATGTTTCTGATGTGCAACAGGATAATGACGATGGAGATGATGACTCAATATCATCGTAGCCGCTTGTTCCATATGTGGGCATGACATTTGATACAGTTGACAATGCAAGAGCTTATTACAACAAGTATGCTTTCAAGCATGGGTTTGGAATCAGAACATCCGCTTCGAAGAACAGCCAGGCAAGAGGACCGTAAAAGTTAATAGGTAGGACTTTCTCATGTGTCCATGCACGAAAAGGTGGTGACCAAAGTGAATCTGATAGCACTACAAAGAGTATTGCAACAGAGTGCAACAATGCTAGTAGACGGCCTGGCCTTTTGACGAACATGAGTGACACACGTAAAAGCTACATGTTACAACGTCAGGATTGCAAGCCACACGTGATTGTTGTGCTCCAAGAAAACAAATGGACTAGCACATGTTTTACAGAAGAGCATAGCCATACTGTGGTGCAGCAGGAATAAAAAGTTAGGTTTTATCGGTCTCACCAATAGATTCCACAAGAACACCACCAAATGATAATGACTTTGCATGAACGCAACTTGTCAACCTCTGATTGCATGGGTCTTCTTGGAGATTGTTATGGAGGTGATAAGAGGCGCATTGGTTATGTGAAGAGAGATGCTTCGAATGCACGATCTAAGATGCGACAAACCATGTCATTTTAGGACATGGCCATGAAAGTTGGATATTTTAAGAAAAGACAACCTGAAAGCCCACAATTCTTCTATGAAAAGCAAGTGAATAAGGATACAAATGGAGTGGAAGCATTGTTTTGGGTGGATGGAAGAACAAGAGCACTATACCCAAAGTACAAGGATTGTGTCTTCTTTGATACAACTTTTTGCACCAACAAATACAACATGCCATTTGCTCCAATAGTTGGCATCAACAACCATCTTCAGACCGTTGTCCTAGGGTGTGCATTTCTTCCAAATGAGAAAATGGAACCCTTCAAGTGGGTCTTTGAACAATGGTTGCTTGCCATGAACAATGAATACGTGACAAACCTTATGACCAACCAGTGCAAAGTAATGGAAATTGCAATTTCTAAGGTGTTCCCTCACACAACCCACAGGTGTTGCAAGTGGCATGTACAGTGCAAGGCTCGTGAGAAAGTCGGGAGGATGCTTACTAGAGATTCGGTATTTGAAAAGACATGTTGCATTGCTTCGAGTATACAGAAAATAAACACTTGCAAAACACGTGGAATGCCGAAAAACATGGGCTCCTTCATACTTCAAGATTGATTTCTTTCTATTCACGAGCACAACGGGAAAATCAGAGGGATTGAATTCTTATTTCAAGACATTGGTGCATCCACAAAAATCTATTTGGACATTTGTAAGGAAGTATGAACAGTTGCAAGAAACGATGCTAGGCCGTGAAGATAATGCTGCTATCAGTGGAGAGACAACAATAACACCACTTTGGGGGCCGTACGTACAAAGAAAAAATAACAAAAACATTCAATCTTATGCGTGCTTCCTTGAAGCAAAAAAATTGAAAAATAACAAAAACATACTTGTTTAACACACGTACAATATCAAGCCGTTAAGTTCTACACACGCGCTGTCTTTGGCAACTTGCAAGAGCAAGTTACATCATCAACTGATTACATAATAAACCAAGTTCCTAACCTTGAGTATGAAGGTGTGAAGTTCGAGCTTTTCTCAAGCCTTTATGAGAATCCAAAAGTGTTATCACGTGCATGCTGTGCTGGAGTGGGGGTTGTAGTCTTGCAGCTGCCATTACTTTGAGATGAATGGTGTGCTTTGTTCACACATTATAAGGGTGATGATACAACTGAATGTGCAAGAAATTCCAAGTAGATACATGCTAGGAAGGTGGTCAGAAGCAGCTACAACAAACATGGACCCATATGGGAGGTTCCTCGACTTTGGGCAACCAGAAATAAACACCTTGAAGTATAATTCATTGTGTAGAGATATGAACGCAGTCGCAACAGAAGCATGGTCCATTGATCCAACTTACAACCTTGTCTCGGATGTAATCAAGCAGTTGTGGCAATAGTTGTTTCATGAAAAAGGAGAAAATGCAAAAGGAAGAGGTTGTGCAACACCAACAAGTACCTCAAACAAGAGAAGTCAACGATGGAACTAGAGCAAACCCACGATCATCAGCACCACTACAAAATTATACTCGTGTGCCAAAACAAGGTTGGTCGTTTAAGCGACATTGTTGGAGCAACGAGAAGATGAGGATAAGAATAAGCTTAAAAAAATAAGCTAAAAGGAGCCAAAAAAGATAGTAAAAAAGAACCGAATGTGGAGTCGGTGAGGACGCCTAAACCAAGAAGAAAAATAACTTGTTCATTTTGTAGTGAAGAAGAACACACAATCAAAACATGCGAGACATTCCTAGAGTACAAGTCTATGAGGGCTGCTAATCTTGCAATAAAGTGCCAATTTTGCTCCAAGGAAGGCCACACAATGCAATCGTGCATCCAATTTAAATCTACGATGATGAAAGTTGAGGGACATGCTAAAAATAGTTAGATGATGCTATTGTTTCTGTGAACTTCAGTAGAGTTTATATGCTAATTTAATTTTGTTGAGAACTTTGTATTAGAATTTTGAGCATTTGTGAACTTCTTTGAAATTATATAGGAAACAATATTATAAGAGAAATTTATAAGAGAACTTTTGTGAACTTTACTGTTCCTGTAAATTTTGTTGCGAACTTTTGTGAAACTTATAAGAAGCTTGCTGTGAACTTGTGTGAACTTTATATTATAATTTTTCTGTGAAGCTTGCTATAAATTTGTTGTGAACTTTTGTGAAGCTTGTTGTCAAACTTTGATGTGAACTATTGTGACGCTTTCTATCAAATTTTGCTGATAATTTGATTCATATTGCTGGTTCATTAAAACTCGCGTATGCAATAAACTGTTGCAACCATGGTGAAAAGAACAAGCAAAATGCTTCTTACATCAAGTAGAAAATATGCTCATGCTGAAAAATCACATGACAAAAATTGTTTAAAAGTAAGAAGAATGCCTCTTCAACAAGTTATTTTTGTGCCATCAATTGTTCCAAAACTAATCGTTATTCTCAATGCTTCTACCATAAACTGTGACAAAAAAATGCAACTGATGCTACGAGTAAGCATTGAGAAATGACAGAACAAAACTGCTTCCACTACAGGAATCAACTTCTTTGCCGTCTGCCATCACTGACGGCAAAGAGTAAATCCCGGACGGCAAAGAGAATACCACAGACGGCAAAGAATCTCACGGCCGACAAAATTTCTACGTCAGCCTACGACGGCATCGTACCTTCTTTGTCGTCTGTCTCCCCAAAGCGGACGACAAAGAGCTTTGCCGTCAGCTTTTCGTAGGAGCAGTCAGCAAAGTGCTCGAGACGGCAGCCGACAGGCATTGCCTCCATTAGGGGTTAACGGAGTGTTTGCCGTCTGCCTCCCCCTCTTCTTTGTCATCTGCCTCCCCCTTCTTCTTTGTCGTCTGCCTCCTCCTCCTTCCCCCCTCCACTCTTTGCCGTCTGCCTCCTCCTCCCCCCTCCTCTGTGCCCTCTTCTTTGCCGTCTGCCCACCCTGGAGGCAGACGGCAAAGAGCCTATATAGACACCCCAGAATGCACAGTTGGGTGCCATGTGGCACCTTTGCCATCTGCCAGCTGATGGCACAGGTCTTTGCCATCAGCTGGCAGACGACAAAGAGCCCATATAGTACCTGTTTTTTTGTTTTATATTATTTCACAGCACACACACACACACACACACACACACACACACACATATATATATATATATATATATGACAACACATTTATATAATTCACCACACATATATGATATATAGTTCACCACACATATACTTGCCAACACATATATATAATTCACCACACGTATATGATATACATATAAATCAATGTACATCCCCATATATCGAAAGAACAAACATACAACGTATTGCACTATTTATCCATATATACATATACATATAGTTCGACATTGTTCATCAACTCAAATGAAAACTAGATGATATACATATAAAGTTCATCCATCGACATTGTTCAACTCCATGAATGCCAGCTTCCATGCATGTAGTATATCCAATTTGCAAAAATGTGAATAAGAAATTCAGAAGAAGAACAAAATATGATGTTTTTGAGATAATTATGTCATTTTAGCGGAAAACAAGCTAAGAATATAATATTCATGAGCTAACCAAGGTTCTTATGCCATTTTTAGCTTATTATGGCATTTTGGAGCTAAATGGGTTAATTATGTCATTGTTGGGCAAATTAAAGCAAGGATAATATGAAAGAGGAGAATAAAGAGGAGGAGGAGGAGAAGAAGAAGAAATCAAGAAGAAGGAGGATAAGGAGGAGAAGGAGGAGGAGGAGAAGGACTAGAAGGTCCTTGGCTTTCTCCTCCTCCTCCTCCTTCTCCTTCTTCTCTCTTTCTTCTTCTTCTTCTTCTTTCTTTCATTTTTCCTATTTCTTCTCCTCTTCTCCTCTTGTTGGAGCTAAATTACCTAATTATGTCTTTTTGGAGCTATATGGGCTAATTATACCATTTTAGATGAAAACAAGCTAAGAATATAATATTCATGAGCTAACCAAGGTTCTTATGCCATTTTGAGCTTATAATGGCATTTTGGAGCTAAATGGGCTAATTATGTCATTGTTTGGGAAATTAAAGCAAGGATAATATGAAAGAGGAGAAGAAAGAGGAGGAGGAGGAGAAGAAGAAGAAATCAAGAAGAAGGAGGAGAAGGAGGAGAAGGAGGAGGAGGAAAAGGACTAGAAGGTCCTTGGCCTTCTCCTCCTCCTCCTCCTTCTCCTTCTTCTCTTCTTCTTCTTCTTCTTCTTCTTCTTTCTTTTTATTTTTCCTATTTCTTCTCCTCTTATCCTCTTGTTGGAGCTAAATTACCTAATTATGTCTTTTTGGAGCTAAACGGGCTAATTATCCCATTTAGAGGAAAACAAGCTAAGTATATAATATTCATGAGCTAACCAATGTTCTTATGCCATTTTGAGGTTATTATGGTATTTTGGAGCTAAATGGCCTAATTATGTCATTGTTGGGAAAATTAAAGCAAGGATAATATGAAAGAGGAGAAGAAAGATGATGAGGAGGAGAAGAAGAAGACATCAAGAAGAAGGAGGATGAGGAGAAGGACTAGAAGGTCCTTGGCCTTCTCCTCCTCCTCCTCCTCCTTCTCCTTCTTCTCTTCTTCTTCTTCTTCTTGTTCTTTCTTTTCATTTTTCCTATTTCTTCTCCTCTTCTCCTCTTGTTGGAGCTAAATTATCTAATTATGTATTTTTGGAGCTAAATGGGCTAATTATCCAATTTTAGAGGAAACCAAGCTAAGTATATAATATTCATGAGCTAACCAAGGTTCTTATGCCATTTTGAGGTTATTATGGCATTTTGGAGCTAAATGGGCTTATTATGTCATTGTTGGAGAAACTAAAGCAAGGATAATATGAAAGAGGAGAAGAAAGAGGAGGAGGAGGAGAAGAAGATGAAATCAAGAAGAAGGAGCAGAAGGAGGAGGAGGAGGACTAGAAGTTCCTTGGCCTTCTCCTCCTCCTCCTCCTTCTCCTTCTTCTCTTCTTATTCTTCTTGTTCTTCTTCTTCTTCTTTCTTTTCATTTTCCTAGGTCTTCTGCTCTTCTCCTCTTGTTGGAGCTAAATTACCTAATTATGTCTTTTTGGAGCTAAATGGGCTAATTATCCCATTTTATAGGAAAACAAGCTAAGTATATAATATTCATGAGCTAACCAAGGTTCTTATGCCATTTTGAGGTTATTATGGCATTTTGGAGCTAAATGGGCTAATTATGTCATTGTTGGGGAAATTAAAGCAAGGATAATATGAAAGAGGAGAAGAAAGAGGAGGAGGAGAAGAAGAAGAAATCAAGAAGAAGGAGGAGAAGGAGGAGAAGGAGAAGGACTAGAAGGTCCTTGGCCTTCTCCTCCTTCTCCTCCTCCTCCTCCTTCTCCTTATTCTCTTTTTCTTCTTCTTGTTCTTCTTTCTTTTCATTTTTCCTATTTCTTCTCCTCTTCTCCTCTTCTTGGAGCTAAATTAGCTAACTATGTCTTTTTGGAGCTAAATGGACTAATTATCTCATTTTAGAGGAAAACAAGCTAAGTATATAATATTAATGAGCTAACCAAGGTTCTTATGCCATTTTGAGGTTATTATGGCATTTTGGAGCTAAATGGGCTAATTATGTCTTTTTGGAGCTAAATGGGCTAACTATGTCATTGTTGGGGAAATTAAGGCAAGGAGAATATGAAAGAGGAGAACAGAAACTTACCGTAGTGGTCATCAAGGAGGAGAAACACCCCGAGAAGGGTCATGCGATGCCGCTTGGGAGTTATTCTGCAGAATAGATATTTTGCAATGTCTCAGTTAGCATGATGACACTCAATTATTGATACTAGTTTATAATGAAACTCACCATGCCAATCGAAGAGAAGACGGGCATCGGCGGAGGGACTTGACCGCTCTTCTCGCACAGACCCTGAAGAGTGGGTCGTATTAGTTAGTAATGAAACACACATTACACACATGATTTGTCTAATGTGAAAAAAACTTACCACAAAAATCTCATACAGGGCCCGTTGACCCGCCTCATTCCGGGACCTCTCCTCCTCAATCAATCGTGCCGTGGTCTGGTCCCTCTCATCAAGAGCAACCTGACTTGCCAATCTCTCTTTCTCATGAGCAGCCTAGCTTGCCAATCTCTCTTTCTCAAGAGTAGCCTCGTTTGCCAATCTCTCTTTCTGAAGAGCACCCTGAAACACCATTCCTCGTTACCACAGTAATGATCTATGGTGAAATGGATGAAAGTGTTCTTAGTCCGTACAACTAACCTCGATGGCAAGTTCGACTGGCCGTGGACGACGCATTATCTCAGGACAGCTGCTCGACTGGCGTGCCTTGATCTCCGGGAGAGTGAGTGGACAACTATTATCCCATCTCCAATGGCTATCGAGCCATGGGGCCTCCCGCCACCAGATATCATCACCAGCTCTGGATCCAAAGGTTCCTGGCTAGGGTTAAAGTCATCCCCTTTCGTAGCCTTCCCCGCGTCCCTGTATGCCACAAGCTTCTGGTGGAATGATATGCTGGTGAAGTTATTGGGATCATCCAGGTCAGACTCAGAGAATGCCTTCGCCTTCTTGTACGAGGCAGTATGGGCCATGCCATAAAGGTCGTACAAGTGTGGCATCTCCGTCTTATTGTGATGCGCCTAAAAGAGAGGAACAAAATATTAGCATCAAGAATGAATTGCATGAATCATGAAGCAAATCACATACCCAGTTTCGTCCGAACTGAAGTAAGTTGGCGCTGCCTTGATGGTGTGGCACACCAACCATTTGGCTACGCCGATCCTTCGCATTCTCGTGGACGGCTCGCCAGCTGCCTGTGCACCACTCATCAACCAACGCCTCCCAACAATCCATCTTATCCGCACACCATCTCGGGGGCACCTGTAAGTTATTAGAAAGAATTTTCAGCACTACGCCTATGAATGAAATCAAGAAAACTACGTAGAAGGACTTAAGAATAGGTAATTACCTTCATGTATTGCTCCTTCTTTAGAAACTTTCTGCGGCAATCCTTCTTCTACTTCTTAATACCACGCGTGGCGTAGTAATCTCGAATAGCCTGCGGCCGAGCCTGGTGGCGCAAGTTCTGTAGTAACCGCCTACACTCAGCCTCGAGAACCCTGGCCGCCTCCTCCTCATATCCATCCTCACACCTATAGAAGGTCTGCAATCAAACGTGAAAACACCGGTTAGTACAATAATTAGCTATATTGTTAATTTAAGATTCTGTAAAAGGATAATTTACCCAAAAGCTCTTGATCACCATCTCAGCCCTCGTGTGGCACAAGACACCATCTATAATCTCCTCCAGCGGGGCCTGCGCAGCCTGGTAGTGCTCCTAGGAAAATCCTAGTGTAGGAACCTGACCCTCACCAGGCAACGTGACAAACCCCGGGAAATTTGTCCGGCAAAGCACACCAAGGACGGAGTTCGGCCTACGGACTCCAAGAGGGTATACCCATCCCCTGCAGTATGATAAGGTCAACGCATTAGATATTTGAACAAACTTGAAGGCAAAAGCTAAAAAAAGAGTAAATGTACTTACCTATCTCCTTCAGGTTTAATCACCGGCCTCTGCTCGCGGGTAGCCAGCGCGACCGGGAGACGTGTACTACCACACTTGTACACGGTGGCCCCGTCCACCTGCACATCGCCCTCACTATCCGTAAGCTCATCACCGCCATCCCGCCCCCTGAGCCACCCGGACCCTCGGTCCAATCCGGCAACTCGGTACGATCCGGCCAGGTCTCCCATCCGGGCCTCTCCACGTCGGGTGAAGCCTCCGGAACCATAGTCTCGTGGGCCAAATGCACCTCGACCCGAGGCTGCTCCTGGACCGGAGTCTCATGGGACGAATGCCCGTCAACAACAGGCGCCTGGAACGGAGTCCCCGTAGCCTCCTCCGCAAACGGGTCACCATAGTAGTCCTATGCTCGAGTGAATGAGCTGGTGGTGGTGGCGAGGACGGCTCAACAGTCCTCCTGGATCTTCTGCGGCCACCTCCTCTTCCTGTACCTTTCCCCTTCTTCCCTACCCGACCAGCACCTCTCCCAGTGGGCAATGCCGCCGACGAAGAAGAACCCATGGGTGGTGTTGACAGACTATCTGCCAAGGCTCTACGGAGAGATAGGGGTGGAAGGGAAGTACCACCCCTCATGCGGGGCGCCTGGGAAGAACCCGTTGAGCGATCTGAACCAGCGCCCACCATCTTTCCACACCTGGTGACCTGCCATGATAAAGATTAAAATAAATTAGTACAACATAAAAAAATTGAATAACATACATGAATAATAAAGATTAAAAAAATATATAATTTAAGTTGTGAATCTTACAAACTAATAATCATCATCAATAAATGCATCATCATCATCACTATCACGCATGTCTTCATGAATGACGTGCTCGTCGGGTTCAACGGCGTGAAGTTGTGAAAGGCCTTCCTTTAATCGTTGAAGCATTGGCAGGTCATCCGCATCAGTAACCTCTACGAGTTCCAGGTCTTCTGGTTCCGGCTCAGGGCTGGAGTCGGATTCATTGTCGCTGTGTACTTCCATGTTCTTGGGTGAAGCACGTCGGTTCTTGAAACGTTTCTTGGAAGAATTCTCCATCATATGTGTCTGGGTTAATGTGAGGTTCGTAATCCTGTTCATTTGGGAGAGGTGGTCTGACATGTGGCGGCACTTCATAAACAATACACCAACCTTCTAGATTCTTATCCGCTTAGCATGCCCACGGTAGATAGAAAACTTGGGTCGCCTGTTGAGCCGTAATATAGACACCGGGAACATCTAAATGGGTGTTTGGATTGATTTCGACTAGTCCTATATGTTCATGAGTCGTTCTAGTCTTCTTCACTGGAACCAATAACATTTGAAGACTAGAATTGAAGTTCATAAATTGCTTTAACTCTTTCATAATACTCGATAACACCTTCGCCGATAGCAGAGACACCACAATTTGTAGATTTCCGGTCAGGCATAGATAGCTCTTTGCCAAAGGTACAAAAGAGATACCCGTTGTTGTTGTTTTTCTCAAATGAACGGACCTTATAGTCAAAACCATTATCGACTTCTCTCAATTCTGCGTCCATAGACTCTGAATTAGCCTACAAGTTTAATACGAAATGATTGTTGCATTAGCCGCAAGTTAGACCAAGAATGAAATGGTCCATTATTGATAATTACCGTTTGTTTGAACCAAGAGATGAAACCGGGATAGCCGCCTCCTGTCTTTGACAGAAGCTCATACTCTTCAACGGAATCATTTTCAATCACCGCTCCATCCGAGAATTTGGCGACGTAACGGCTGTTTGAAATATCCGGGAATAAGAGCAGTTCAAATGAATTAGAAGTTACGGGAAAATGTGCTGAGAACTCACTCGATGTATGGCCGCACTTCTGTTAGGTTGTTGAAGATATACAACGAAATGTTCCGCCATTCTTCGACATCTAACGTTATTGGTTTCGAAGCACCGGCTGGTGCGAGCTTCCCTTTGAATAGGCTGAGGTTGGACCCACCTCTTTTAGGGTCTGCATCATTGTGCCGAGGCTTCAGATTATGCAAATGATGATTTTTGGCTTCGTAGTGTGCTGTCACAAAGTTTGCCACCTCCTTAGTAATGAATGCCTCAACCATCGATGCTTCAATTCTACGCTTATTTTTACATTTAGCTCGAAGGGTCTTCTGCATCCTCTCAGTTGCATAGCACCAACGATCTTGCACGGGCCCACCCAATCTTGCCTCGGTTGGTAGATGTAAAATAAAATGCTGCATTGGTTTAAAGAAGCCCGGTGGAAAGATCTTCTCTAACTTGCACAACAACTCCGGTGCAAACTCCTCCATGTCTTCTACCACGCCAGGCGACAATTCTTTGGCACAAAGAACACGGAAGAAATAGCTCAGCTCCGCCAGTACTGGCCATTCATCCTCAGGAATAAAGCCACGTAACATCATCGGCATTACCCGCTCTAGCCATATGTGCCAATCATGACTCTTGAGACCAAAGATTTTTAATTTTTCAAGACTCGCTCCCCTCTTTAGATTCGCTGCATACCCATCGGGGAACATCAAGTGCATTTTGACCCACAAGATAATTTCCCTCATAGCTGGCCTTCCAAGGTTGAACCAGGCCTCTCGCTTCGACCACTTCTGCTTTCCTTTGCCTTCTCGCATGTTTTGTAACGGTCTATGACATAGTTTCTCTTGATCGACTCTAGCCTTAATATTAACCTTTGTCTTCCCATCTATGTCGAACAATGTACCAAAAATAGCCTCTCCGATGTTCTTTTCAGTGTGCATCATGTCGATATTGTGTGGAAGAAGGAGGTCTTTGAAGTAAGGCAGATCCCAGAAGCATGGCTTGTGAGTCCAGGCGTGTTTTGAATTATACCCCTTGAAATACCCTGGACGCTCTGGATCAGGCTCGAGGGTGTTCAACTGATCCAGGATCTGTTGGCCTGTGAACGCAAGTGGTGCCAAGTTTTTGACAACTTTACCTTTGGTAAAGTTCTTCTTGTCTTTTCTGAACTGATGGTCAGGATCCAGGAACTGTCTATGCAAGTCAAAGCAAGAATACTTCCGACCCTCCTGCAACCAATGAAACTGAAGAGCTGCCTTGCATTGGGGCCACGGGAACCTTCCATGCACACACCATCCAGAGAATAGCGCATACGCTCGCAAGTCATGCATAGAGTACATGTACCACACATGCATTTTGAAGTTTTCTTTTCTAGCGGCACCGTATGTCTTGACCCCATTATCCCAAGCTTCTTCCAATTCATCCTTAAGCGGTTGCAGGTACACATTCATATTCTTCCCCGGATAATTGGGCCCTGGAATTATCAACGTCAGAAATATGTTCTTTCTTTGCATAATCTGCCCGGTGGGGAGATTGAGTGGAATGACAAATACAGGCCAACAACTGTATTGGGTTGCCGTCATGCCGAAGGGATTAAAACCATCCGTGGCGGCGCAGACTCGAGGATTCCTTGGATCTGCCGCTTTACCCTGATGCAATCCATCGAAATGTTTCCACGCTTCCCCATCCGATGTGTGTACCATCATCATATTCCCATCCGCATCTAGTTTGGTTCGTTTGCCCAATTTGTGCCATGTCATCTGTCTGGCTGTCTCTTCGACCATGAAAAGACGTTGAAGTCTTGGTACGATTGGCATATACTGAAGAACACTAACTGCGATTTTGGTCTACCTCTTCTCACCCATACCGTTGTCTACCACAAGATACCTGCAAGACTCACAATTGGGACAATAGTCCAAGTGTGCATACTCCTTCCTAAATAAGACACATCCTTTCTCACATGCATCTATCTTCTCATAGGGCATCTTAAGTACACGAAGTATTTTGTTCGACTCGTACAGGTTTGCAGGCATGACATGGCCTTTGGGTAGGAAGCGTCCAAATAGTGTCATCATCGCGTCGTAGCATTCTCTTCCCAAGTTGAAGTGAGCCTTCAGAGCCATTACTTGTGCAATTGCATCCAGCTGACAGAGCTCAGTGTGCTCATGGAGAGGACGTTTTGAAGACCCCAACATTTCTTAAAAGGCCTTTGCAGATTCCTCCATCTCATTTTCCGAATCCCGAGCATCATCAAAGTCTTGCACCATGTCTTCGATCCTGGTACCATGCTCGTCCGTGCGACGACGGACCACCTCAGCTCTTGTGCGTTGTATAGACTCACCATGAAATGTCCACACCTTATAATTAGTCTTAAAACCCCTCCTCTGCAGGTGTTTAATCATTACAGCCTCTGTCGTCTTTTTATAGTTGTCACATCCAGGACAGGGGCAATAGTTTCTTTCCTGGCCATTTGTGAACGCGGCTTTCACAAATTCCTTTGTTTTTACAAACCATTCTTTCGTCATCTCTTCCTGACTAGGGTGACCGGTATACATCCACGCACGATCACTCATCTTGCGTAGCTACTAAAGACAGAAGAAATATATTTATATATAATTTAGCATTTATATTCATCGGTTATTCAGGTTCGCCATTTTTATTACGTCCACGCAACCTACACGCTAATAGGTAAAGATAGGTCCTAATCCCACCCGAGTATGTGTAGATTGGGTTCGTTTTCCCATGCTCTGCTCTGGATCCAACGCAAAATTTCGGCAGCACCTCCCCGCTGTTCTCCTGATACACGTCTCCGCAATAAACAGAGAGAATGTGCATCCGGAGAACAACAGGGAGGCACTGACGAAATTCCGCATCGGATCCAGAGCACAACATACGAGAAAACGAACCCAATCTACACATACTCGGGCTGTCCATGGATAATGTTGGACAATTCCAAAGGATGGCGGTTATAAATATGCAAAGACATGCATATTTATAGATGTCGCCCTTACAAATGGGATACGCATACTGGTCACACATACTGATAAATTAATTTAATTACCTAAATCTAGAAAGTTTCATCCGGAAACCGAGCCACAGTAAATGAAGGGGCGGGGAGGAGATGAAATTTGTACTGACCCACGAATGCAGGGGCGGAGCTCGTACAATGCACGGGCAGGTCTTCGCACATCAGACCTCACAGCGACGAGACAACTATCACATGTAAATCCACCCGATCAACACAAATATTCTAATTATGTCATTTTAGAGGAAAACAAGTTAAGAATATAATATTCATGAGCTAACCAAGGTTTTTATGCCATTTTGTAGCTAAATGGGCTAATTATCTCATTGTTGGGGAAAATAAGGTGAGGAGAATAAGATAGAGGAGAAGAAAGAGGAGGAGGAGGAGAAGAAGAAGAAATCAAGAAGAAGGAGAAGGAGGAGGAGGAGAAGGAGGAGGAGAAGGTATTCTTCTCTTCTTCTTCTCTTCTTATTTTCTTCTTCTTTTCTTCTTCTCCTTCTTATTTTTGTCTTCTCCTCTTCTTCTTCTTCTTCTTCTTCTTCTTCTCCTCCTCCTCCTCTTCTCCTCTTCTCCTCTTCTCCTCCTCCTCCTCCTCTTCTTCTTCCTATTCTTTCTATTAAGCTAACTAACTAACTAACCTAACTAACCAAGCTAACTAAACCTATCGCTAAACCTAGATAGCACTAAACAGCAAAAAAAAAAGAATCGACCACTAAGTAACTAAAAAAGAATCTAGCTACCACTAAATACCAAACAATAAATAATCAACTTCTTCTTCTTTTTTCTCTTCTTCTCCTTTTTTTTTCTTATTCTCTTATTCTCTTCTTCTTTACTTCTTCTCCTTCTTATTTTTTCTTCTCTTCTTCTTCTTCTTCTTCTTCTTCTTCTCCTTCTTATTTTTTTCTTCTCCTCTTCTTCTTCTTCTTCTTCTTCTTCTTCTTCTTCTTCTTCTTCTTCTTCTTCTTCTTCTTCTTCTTCTTCTTCTTCTTCTTCTTCTTTTTCTTCTCCTCCTCCTACTCCTCCTACTCCTCTTCTTCTTCTCCTCATCTCGTCCTCCTCCTCCTCCTCTTCTCCTCTTCTCCTCCTCCACCTAACTAACCAAGATAACTAACTAACCTAACTAAAACTATTAACCTAACTAAATCTACCACTAAAACTACTAACAATAATCTAGCTACCACTAGTTAACAAAACAAAACTAAATCTGTAAATTAGGAAAAAAAGAAAAAAAGGACTCACCAGAGGGGGCGGCCGGGGAGGAGGAGGGTGCGACGGTGGAGGAGACGGCGGTGGAGGAGGGGGCGCATGGCGGCCGGGGAGGAGGAGGGTGCAGGGTGGCCGGGGAGGGCGCAGGGCGGCTGGGGAGGAGGACGCAGGGTGGCCGGGGAGGAGGAGGGTGCAGGGCGGCCGGGGAGGAGGAGGGTGCGGCGGTGGAGGAGGGGGCGCAGGGAGGCCGGAGGAGGAGGGGACACACGGAGGCCGGAGGAGGGGGCGCAGGGAGGCCGGAGGAGGGCGCGACAGCGATGGTGGTGTCGGGGGTGAGAGAGAGGGGTGTCGGGGTGGCCGTTAGGGGGAGAGAGAGGCGCGTGGGGGTGGGGCTGACGGCCGTTAGGGGGCACCCTCTTTGCCGTTCGCCTCCCGACGACACAGAGGAGAAAAGCAGACGACAAAGAGAGAGGCCGTTAGGGGGGAGAGAGGGGCTGCGGGGTGGGCCGCCCATGCTCTTTGCCGTATGCCTGAATGCTCTTTTCCGTGAGCTGGCAGACGACAAAGAGCTAGCTGATGGCAAATAGTAACTTTGGCATTAGCGTGCTCTTTGCCGTCTGGTTTCTGGTAGCTGATGGCAAAGAGGGTCTTTGCCATCAGCCAACAGACGGCAAAGAAGCAGCAGATGGAAAATAACTGTTTTCCGGTAGTGTTCGAGTAGATGAGAAGAAGATAGCGCACACATGAAGCATTTTATATAGAACAAAAAACAAAGCATCTCCATGAAACTTGAAGGTTAAAAGCACCAGCAACAAACTCTTACACCATACTTAAGCTTGATCGCATAATCATCTTTTGTTGCTATAAACTATGAATTCTACTAACAGCAACCACAAGCCCAAAAAACTAACTGAGTTTTAAATCAAGTTTCCATTCGGCGTAACGAGAACATAACACATGATGGCGCAAGATACAAAACGGGAAATGATCTACATGCTAGGTCCTAGCTAAAAATAAATGCAACGTCCATCTTCAAGCAGTTACAATCGCCTTGTGCGCATCAGCAAGGGATACCTTGTTCAATGGATGGTAAAATAGCTTTGAAGAAAGGTACTTCCACACATTAAGCATATTTTTCTCCAAAAAGAGAAAAAACAACACGCGTTTATTAGACACACATCACATGAAAAAGTACATAGAAAAAACATGGTTATCTATTCATACCCTCTTAAAATATTTCATCCTCTTGCTATCGATTTTTTCAAAGTATAGCACTCCAAAATAACCATAGTGAAAGCTGTTTTTTCAACCAGAAACAGGAAGATGAAGTGTATAAAAGGTTAATGTGGCTACACATAATGAGATGAAAACCAAAAAATATTTACGGAGTTGGCTTACTGAGTTTATTGTTGCAGGTACTCAAGCTTGGGCTAGTCTGGCTTGAAAGAATTTAAATCCACAGTGAAGTCTGGCTCTTTGGCAGCAATCCTCTTAAAATTGGTGAACTGGCGGCAGTAGGCAAACAATATCCAAAAAATGCATAGCTTTTATCAGACACAGAAAAGCAAAACGAAACCCAAAAATTGCTACAACACCTAATACTTTGCATATTTCAGTTCCTCTTTGAAGATGTCCCAACATGTACATTGGTAATCTATTTTCCCATTAAGAAGTAAACAAGACCTAAAAATAAAAGATAAAAGTCACATACCAGATTCCTTGCAGCAATATCAAAATTCCCGTTGTCCAGCGAGTCAAACAGGTTAAACTGCTTGTGCAAGAGGTTAATGGCACAAACAATCCAATGGCCATCCCGAACTATGGTGAAGAAAAGATGCATTAAAGAGAGGAAAATAAGTTAAATTGAACAAACTTTAAAACATTCATGAGGAATACACACATATTGAGTAAAAAAACTGTTGGGAGCAAACTTACTAGGTCGAAAACTGAAATCTGAAAGTTTTGGAACACCCTCCTGTTCCCTTTTGCGCAAAACTTGGATCGAAAACTTCTGGGTGGACACAAAGTTGGAGCTGCAACAAATATCGGCATGGAAAAAATGATGGAGAAGTATTGCAGCATGGTAGACATGGACATAGAAAAAATGACAATAGAAGGAAGCAAAAAAGATGAACTAACGTCCATTAAAATAGGTAAAGCAAATTTCTTCTGCTTACTTGATGACGACAACTGCTCAATGTTGAAGCTTTCAATGAATATAGACATGACTTGATTGCACATTTGAGCATGTGGCTTCAAAGACTTCTGGAAGTTGCAATAAGTAGTGTAAAAATCACCAATCCTAATGAAAGACGGCCTGGAACAATAGGTGTGAAAACCATATGAGTGAGTAGCATTTGTCAAACCATGAAAACAATATGAGTGAAGATAAAAAGGCTATAATGGAAGAAAGAATGAAAACATGCCACTTACTCAATTTTCCCTTTTTCATCTTCTTCATCTTGTACCTCTTCATGACGAAGTACTCGAACATTGCTTCAGTCTTGTCATCTGCCTTGATTTTCTTGTATTTTGCTTCGTCTCAAATTGGACTCACTCCTCTTTTCTTGCTCTTCACTTTCTTCTCGTCCTTCAACCTCGCCTGCTCCTCATCATGGTAGGGGCTTGGTTCCTTGCTGCTAAGCGAAACAACAGACTCCTCCTATGGTTTTGGTGATCCAACTAGGAAGCAATCAAAGAAAAAACATTAACAAAAGTGATTTACTACAAAATGTTGTGAGGACATATTTGTTCAAATATTAGTATGGAAGGGCATACCTCCAGTCCCACTTGAAAATGGAGAAATTTCAATTCGTGTGACATCATAGATAGGGACTTTAATTCCTGACGAGCCTGGAGCATGAGGTGTGGCAACAAAAACAGCACACGACTTTGGTGTTTTTGGTGTTGCAGCAGTATTGTCATGGTTTGAAGCATTGGGGTCCATAGCTGCACCTGGTATACCAATCCACCAGTTATATTACTTCATGCCCTCTTGGAAGAGACTCATTGATGGTGCATCACTCCAATCTCCACCCACACTAGCCACTTTAGAGTGATCGAGATGACTTAGTTGGGGACCATGCTCAGCATCGCCACCCTCCACTTTCTCCTTTTTTGCATTGGCCTGATTGCCATCGTCACTAGATTCTGCATGAAGCTCTACCACATTGCCTGCATTAGGCTCATGAGCACTGCTGCTAGAATGATTGCTTTGAGATCCTTCAGCCGGCTCAACCACCATCTCGTGAGTTGTTGGCTCATCTGCAACCTTCCTACTATAACTTTTCTTGCTACTCCCACGCTCATTAGAAGCCTTACTAGTAGAAGTTTGCTTGCTACCCCCACACTCATCAGCCTTGGGTGCATCATTGCTGGGATGTGGCGGAATGTCAAAAGTAACATCCGTTGCTTGCTTATTACTTGATGAAACGAGATGAACATCTCTGAGAAGCTTCCCCATTCACCTACAATGCATGGCCTGCAAC
Source organism: Hordeum vulgare subsp. vulgare (assembly GCF_904849725.1). Classification (NCBI taxonomy): domain Eukaryota; kingdom Viridiplantae; phylum Streptophyta; class Magnoliopsida; order Poales; family Poaceae; genus Hordeum; species Hordeum vulgare. The sequence continues at coordinate 396,711,851 of NC_058520.1, read as the reverse complement.
ACTTGAATAAAATAATTAGTAGCCCCTTTTAACGCTGCAGCATAGAGTTTTGTGTGTTTGTCGTAGATTTAAGCCAGATGTGGTGGGAGCTGAAATGTATATGAAAATGAAAGGGGAGATGGTCAGTGAGTCTGCAAGTTACTACTTGATTGGAGGGTATTTGACAAAATAAAAAAGAGAAAACAACAACGCAAGAGAATAGAATAATCTTACCTCAAGGTCTACCCCAAATGGGGTTGGGTTATCATGCCAATCATCCAGTGAACCACACACATCTTCTTCTACACTTTTCCCACTTTCCATTGTATTAATATCTTCTACATGGTTTTATTTTGCACCAACGTCACCTTTGTTTCCATTAATGTTGACATCTACAACACCGCAATATTGAGTATCGTCACAATCCACTTCTTGAGCAGTTGCGCTCCTGTTGCCTACAATAACACGCGTGACTCCGCCTTCTCGAGACAATCTTGCATATGGTGTCTCTGATAGAGGCCGAACCTGCACGACACAGAGTAAAATAAGCAAAAACAAATAGTGGAAACAGAAATGCTGCAAATGGACGAGGGGAAAAACTCACACGACACTTCCGAAATGAGGCTTTACCCAATGCTAGCTTGTTCTTGTCATATTCCCACACAATATCAAAGTCAGTCTGTTGAACAAAGCATGCCCTTGGAAGAGAATAGTTCATCGGTGCTTGTTGATCGCAACTTGAGAAAAATCAAATGATCCATGTAAATAACCTGATAACACAACACACGATATCTTAGATAACACAACACATAATATCTCAAGCAAAATGTGATAACAAAAAACCAAAAATATAATGTGAGGTGATTGAAAAAATCAAAGAAGAAGCGACATATACCACTAACATAGGGAAACAACCCCAACCAAAAATTTGGTGATATCCTCCGATTTAATCTTCTTGTGGCACTTCTTAACAACATTCATTGCAACACTTAAAACATGCTCATCCCAAGAATATTCAGTGACCTTCTCAATATCTTCATGGCTCTTCAAGTACTCTAACGACACCATGTTGCCCGTGCATGGGGTTAAAATTGTTGCAAGCGCAAAGAGCACCCATGATCTCTTGGTAGTATCACCATCATCATTCCTTGCTTTGTGGATCACATGCATTGTATGAGCAATTGGAGCCATGTCATTCTTGTGGTAAATGTCATGGAGATCACACTGCTCATGCCACTTGTAAAGTTCAACTGTTCGGTTGCCTGATGGAATGTTGAAAACCTTCTTCACCATGTCTCTTGTAGAAACAATAACCTTATTCCGGTTCAGCCTAAAAACTAGGGAATGTGGGAATGTATTAATAATAAGATATGAAGGAAGTACATGTTGTAGACATGCTGACAGAGAAAAACAAAGAAGACAAGGGACGGGGGTTAAATACCTGAGCTCAAATTTGCCGGTGTCGATGTTCATTGCCAACCATTCCATCAGATCATGCAGTACTGTAAAAGGAGAAATCTTTCCATATCACCAAAGCTAGTTTGATCTATGAATACCCTCTTGGATGGATTGAGCATAGACTTGGAAATTTCACGCAAACTTTTTGCTGCGAAACGTTGGCTGGATACTCCATTAGACTCCATACGTTCTTCATCTAGCAGGTAGCCGCAATACTAAAATAATGTATTGGGTACAACACAAGAAATGCCAAAAAAGTAGTAGATCAAACAAAATTATATGACAACAATTTTCTAAAAACAACCATTGCAACATACAACAACAAAATAGGTTACACATGTGAGTTTTGTTCAACATATATAACAAACAAAAAATGCAAAATACTAGCAGATCAAACAAGCTCATAAAAACAAACATTACATGATGCCCAACTACAATAGCAGATTCAGGTCTCTAGTTTAGTTGGATAAACTCCTCCTCTAGGCTGACCACAAAGGTAGCATCAGTAAGACCATCAGTAACCACAACAAACACATCTGGAATCGCCTCCCCCCTACTTGCAACAAGTCCACTATGAAACATATCTAAAACTATGCACTAGTTGGGGCCTGTGAAGGGGATGGCGGCTCAAAGCACTTCATCACCAGATAGCACTGAAAATGGTGACCATACCTAGTAGATCTACTCTTCAACGGGCTGGAACTAACAGAGCTGGCCATGAAATGGATCTCAAGTTCGCCGCGGAGGGTAATACCTAGCAGATGCAAGCAAATCTACTCCTCCAATGGCAAGGAGTTCATGCTGCGGGGCAGGGAATGGTGACAATACGTGTCGCTCGGTCCCTCGCTTGTCGTTGTTGCCCCGCTCGTCGTCTTTACCTAAGGTTCTCACTGTCGATCGATCCTTGGTTGCCCTTCCCGTCCCCGCAGCATCCGGCTCGCCGACCCCCGCCATGATTCGAGAGCTGGACAGCGCCGCCTGCTTCACCTTGCTCACCTCTGCTGCTCGGGTCGCCAAAATAGGTGGAAGCAGTGACAAACGGGTGGAAGCAGCGAGGAGATGGAAGCAAAAAAAATCGCAGCAAAAAATGCACCTTAGAGAGGACCTGGTTGAGAAAATGGACCTGGGAGCGGACCTGGTCGGGATGGATGATGATTGAATGATCTCACACGATCGAACGACGCATGAGGCGCTCGCTCGGGAGGCACGCGACACCTGGATGCAAGGAAGCATTTTCCTTTGATCTTTCCCATTGCACGAAGAGGATGACTTGAGCCCTCACCATTACGGTAGGCATTTCTACGCCCCCAAAGATGCCAAATATCCAGAGCCCAAACTGTGGCATGAAAGTCAGTACTCCCTCCGTTACTTTTATAAGACATTTTTAACATTTAAGATAACATCCAAAACAGTTCAATTTCGGGTGTGTAAAACGTCTTACAAAAGCAAACAGAGAGAGTAGCATTTAGTATCAACAATAATCTTCATTCTCTAATACGTTGAAGCTTTTTAGGTTCAGGCAAATGCTATACTCATTTTTGAGTTCTTTCGTGATTTCCTTGACATAGTAACGATGAAAAAAGCAGTTTTCTCCCCGCAAAAATGAGGCGTTCAACAATTTCGTCCCTATTGGAAAAGTAACAATTAGAACTTGTTGGTATCGGTCTCACATAAAGTTGATAGTCCCTAGAGAGACAATCATGTGCCAACCTCCATAGTACTTCACCCATTTCGTGAGAGCATCTACAGCCGAACCTCTCAAATCCGACCCCTCAAACATCCGCGGACGCGTCCGCGGACACTGACCGGTCACGCCTTAAATTTTCCTTTTCACATCCAACTCTCTCATATTTCATCCCTCATATCCAAACAAAAGCATGGTTAATATATCCTATGTACTATTGCTGTAATCTTCGTCCTCGTCGGAGATGGCCTGCGCTGGAGCCTGAGCTATTGGGAATATGCCCTAGAGGCAATAATAAAATAGTTATTATTATATTTCCTGTTTCAAGATAATTGTTTATTATCCATGCTATAATTGTATTTAATGGAAACACAAATGCATGTGTGGATATATAGACAAAACAATCTCCCTAGTGAGCCTCTAGTTGACTAGCTCGTTGATCAAACATGGTTAAGGTTTCCTAGCCATAGACAAGTGTTGTGAGTTGATAACTGTTGGATCATATTTCTCCATTGTGGTTTTGGTAATTGATGACAATCCCTATGGACTAATGGTTTCCTTAAGTTATATTCGAAGGATTTGTCCATAGGCACTTATAAGATGACCAAGGTGGTATTCAAAGTATTATCCAAAGATTGGTCATAAAGACACAAGGTTGATCAAGACTAAGTAGAGATTAAATCAAGATGATCAACACACAGAGTGTACAAGATGTAGTGAGAGGGACCAAGTGATCCCATGGTATGGTAAGCATTGTCCATAACGCTTTTGTGTACTAACCCAAGGTCTTCGTGAGAGTTCTATGTGGGGTTAGGTGTGTTTCCATGGGTTTGCGTCAGGAGGAAGATCTCATTCAACCTATGAAGGATGACATCAAGTGGTGATCGTCATCAAGATAGTGATGTGCAAGTTCAAGTGGAGCAGCATCACTAAGATATCATGCTTGAAGCCTGTCGTCCAGTGTGGTGGCAATGGACTTGTGAAGATGTGCTCAAGATTGGCTCACCCATAGTGAGTATGGGGGAGCAATCAACTATTGTTCATCAAACCAACGCAATCAAGAAAGGTGGTCCATCTTGAGGAAGCCAAGATCACCGCCATCTAGCTTAAGAGGACTAGGTGCAAGGTATAGGTTTGCCCTTGATAGGTTCTTCTATTTTAGGATAGATTGACGGACTGTCAAGGGGGGCTCTCAAGTGAGTAGCTTGATTGTATCGTTCGTTGAGAGCTCAAACCATTTGCATCCTTGCATCATATTTCTTGGATCTTGTTTGGTGTTTCTCTTTGTGAGTTTTACAGCTTATGGTCATCTTCATGACAAGCTCGAGTTCATCGAAAACGGAGTCCATATGCATCTATTGGAAATATGCCCTAGGGGCAATAATAAATTAGTTATTATTATATTTCCTTGTTCATAATAATCGTTTATTATCCATGCAAGAATTGCATTGATTGGAAACTCAAATACATGTGTGGATACATAGACAACACACTGTCCCTAGTGAGCCTCTAGTTGACTAGTTCGTTGATCAAAGATAGTCAAGGTTTCCTGGCCATAGGCAAGTGTTGTCACTTGATAACGGTATCACATCATTAGGAGAATCATGTGATGGACAAGACCCAAACTATGAACGTAGCATATTGATCGTGTTGTTTTATTGCCATTGTATTCTGTGTGTCAAGTATTTGTTCCTATGACCATGAGATCATGTAACTCATTGACACCGGAGGAATGCCTTGTGTGTATCAAACGTCACAACATTACTGGGTGACTATAAAGGTGCTCTCAAGGTATCTCCGAAGGTGTCCGTTGAGTTAGCATGAATCAAGACTAGGATTTGTCACTCCGTATGACGGAGTGGTATCTCAGGGCCCACTCGGTAATACAACATCACAAACAAGCCTTGCAAGCAACATGGCTAAAGAGTTAACCACGGGATCTTTTATTATGCAACGAGTAAATAGACTTGACGGTAACGAGATTGAAATAGGTATAGAGATACCGACGACCGAATCTCAGGCAAGTAACACACCGAAGGACAAAGGGAACATTATACGGGATTAAGCTGAATCCTTGACATGGAGGTTCAACCAATAAGATCTTCGTAGAATATGAAGGATCCACTATGGGCATCCGGGTCCCGCTATTGGATATTGACTCGAGAGTGTCTCGGTCATGTCTACATAGTTCTCAAACCCGTAGGGTTTGCACACTTAAGGTTCGATGACGTTTCAGTATAGTTGAATTATTGATGTTGGTAACTGAATGTTCTTCAGAGTCCCGGATGAGATCCCGGACATCACGAGGGTTTCCGAAATGGTACGTTGATATATAGAAATGTTGCATTTGGCTTCCGGAAAGATTTCGGGCATTACCGGTAACACTACAGGAATCAGACTCTTTGCCGTCTGCCATAACAGACATCAAAGAGGTGTTGCAACGACGACAAAGGTCTTTGTCGTCAGCCTCCTGTCGGCAAAGTTCCTATGACTACTTTCGATGGCATATCACATTCTTTGCCGTCAGTGTGCCTTAAGCGGACGACAAAGGTCTGTGTCATCAACCTCTGGCACCGAGCAGACGGTAAACATGTTTAGACGACAACCGACAGGCAACGCCTCCGTTAGGGCTAACGGAGGATTTGCCGTCAGCCTCCCTCCCTCTCTTTGGTGTCAGCCTCCCTCCCTCTCTTTGCCGTCAGCCTCCCTCCCTCTCTTTGCCGTCAGCCAACCTCCCTCTCTTTGCCGTTAGCCTCCCTCCCTCTCTTTGTCGTCAGCCTCCCTCCCTCTCTTCGTCATTTGCATATATGGGCCAACACATAGTTGGTCCAGCCGGCTCTTTGTCATCCCTTTGCCGCCAGCCTCCCTCCCGCTGCTGACGACAAAGAGCCTATATGGGCCAGCTACTGCTGCCCCAGGTTGCACAACTGGGTGCCACGTGACACCTTTGCCGTCTGTTGCTTGATGGCAAAGGCCTTTGCCATCAGCTGGCAGACGACAAAGAACCCATATTGTCACCATTTTTTTGTTATTTCACAGCACACACACACATATATATATATATATAATTCATAGCACATATATGATATATAGGTCACAACACATATACATATACATAGCACATATAATTCGAAGCACATATATAAGTCACAACACATATTCATAGCACAAAGTTTCATCCATATATATACATATACATATAGTTCCACATATACTGTTCATCGATATATACATATACATATAATTCTACATTGTTCATCAACTCAAATAAAAACTAGAACTAAAGCACTCCATCAATGCCAGCTTCCATGCATGTAGTACATTCAATCTGCAAAACGGGAATAGGAAAGTAAGAAGAATAAGAACAACAACAACAGATATGTGATGTTTTGAGCTTATTATGTCATCGTGGAGGAAAATAAGCTAAGTATATGACCTTTTTGAGCTTACCAGGGTTATTATGCCACTTTTGACCTAACTAAGCTAATTATGTCAATTTGGATGGAAATAAGCTAACTATCTGACATTTATGAGCTAACAAAAGTTCTTATGCCATTTTGGACCTAAATAAGCTAATTCTGTCATTTTAGAGGAAAACAAGCTAAGTATATAATATTCATGAGCTAACCAAGGTTCTTATGCCATTTTGAGCTTATTATGTCTTTTTGGAGCTAAATGGGCTAATTATGTCATTGTTGGGGAAAAGAAGGTAAGGAGAATATGAAAGAGGAGAAGAAAGAGGAGGTGAAGAAGAAGAAGAAAAGAAGAAGAAGAAGGAGAAGAAGACGGAGAGAAGGAGGAGAATAAGGAGAAGAAGGAAAAGGAGGAGAAGAAGAAGAAAAGAAGAAGAGAATAAGAAGGAGAAGAAGGAGGAGAGAAGAAGAAGGAGAAGAAGAAGGAGAATAAGATGGGAGAAAAAGAAGGAGAAGAAGAAGGAGAAGAAGAAGGAGAAGAAGAAGAAGGAGAAGAAGGAGGGCTCCTTCTTCTCCTCTTCTTCTTCTCTTCTTCTTCTTCTTCTTCCTTATTTTCATTTTTCCTCTTTCTTCTCCTCTTCTTCTTCTCTTCTTCTTCTTCTTCTTCTTCTTCTTCCTTCTTTTCTTTTTTCCTCTTTCTTCTCCTCTTGTCCTCTTCTTCGAGCTAAATTAGCTAAGTATGCCTCTTTGGAGCTAAATGGGCTAATTATGTCAATGTTGGGGAAAATAAGGTAAGGAGAATATGAAAGAGGAGAAGAAAGAGGAGGAGAAGAAGAAGAAGGAGAAGGAGAAGAAGGAGAAGAAGAAGGAGAAGGAGAAGGAGCAGGAGAAGGACGAGGAGAAGTAGGACTCCTCCTCCTTCTTGTCCTCCTTCTCCTTCTTGTCGTTCTTCTTCTCTTCTTCTTCTTCTTCCTTCTTTTCATTTCTCCTCTTCTCCTCTTGTTGGAGCTAAATTAGCTAAGTATGTCTTTTTGGAGCTAAATGGGCTAATTATGTTATTTTAGAGGAAAACAAGCTAAGTATATAATATTCATGAGCTAACCAAGGTTCTTATGCCATTTTGAGCTTATTATGTCATTTTGGAGCTAAATTATCTAAGTTATGAGCTAACCAAGGTTCTTATGATGTTTTTACCTAACTAAGCTAATTATGTCATTTTGGAGGATAATTAGCTAAGTATGTCTTTGTTGGGGAAAATAAGCTACGTAGAAGAAGAAAGAGAAGAAGCAAGAAGATAAGAAGAAGGAGAAGAAAAAGAAGAAGAAGAAGGAGAGAAGAAGAAAAAGAAGAAGAGAAGAAGAAGGATAATAAGAAGGAGAAGAAGAAGGAGAAGGAGGAGAAGAAGTAGAAGGAGAAGGAGGAGAGAAGAAGAAGAAGGAGGAGAAGTAGGACTCCTTCTCCTTCTTCTCCGCCTTCTCCTTCTTCTCCTTCTCCTTCTATTCTTATTCTCTTCTTTTTCTTATTTCTTGTTGTAATTTCTCCTCTTGTTGGAGCTAAATTAGCGAAGTATGTCTTTTTGGAGCTAAATGGGCTAATTATGTCATTTTCGAGGAAAACAAGCTAAGTATATAATATTCATGAGCTAACCAAGGTTCTTATGCCATTTTGAGCTTATTATGTCATTATGGAGCTAAATTAGTCATTTTAATGAGCTAACCAAGGTTCTTATGATCTTTTTACATAACTAAGCTAATTATGTCATTTTGGAGGATAATTAGCTAAGTATGTCTTTGTTGGGGAAAATAAGCTACGTAGAAGAAGAAAGAGAAGAAGCAAGAAGAGAAGAAGAAGCAGAAGAAAAAGAAGAAGAAGGAGAGAAGAAGAAAAAGAAGAAAAGAAGAAGAAGGAGAAGAAGAAGGAGAAGAAGGAGGAGAGAAGAAGAAGGATAAGAAGGAGGGCTCCTTCTCCTTCTCCTTCTTCTTCTCCTTCTTCTTCTCTTCTTCTTCGTCCTTCTTTTCATTTTTCCTATTTCAATTGAGCTTATTATGTCATTTTGGAGCTAAATTAGTTAAGTTATGAGCTAATCAAGGTTCTTATGATGTTTTTACCTAACTAAGATAAACTAGCTAATTATGTCATAAATGAACTATAGAAAACTTACCGTCGTGGTCATCAAGGAGGAGAAACACCAGGGTTGCTCGCGACGGCTTCGTTTGGAGACGGTTACCTTGGAGAAGGGTCGTGCGATTCCGCTCGGCAGTTATTCTCCAGAAAAGACATTTTGTAATGTCTCACTTAGCATGATGACACTCAATTGTTAATACTAGTTTATAATGACCATTGAAATGAAACTCACCGTGCCAATCACAGAGAAGACGGGCATCGGTGGAGGGGATTGACCGGTCTTCTCGCACATAGACTGCACATTCGGTTTTGAAGAGTCGGTCGTATTAGTTAGTAATGAAACATACATTACACGCATGATTTGGCTATTGTAAAAGAAGAAACCTACCACAATAAGCTCGTACATGGCCAGGTGAGCCGCCTCATTACGGGCCCTCTACTCCTCAATCAACCGAGCCATGGTCCAGTCCCTCTCCTCAAGAGCAGCCTGGCTTGCCAATCTCTCTTTCTCAAGAGCACCTTGGTTTGCCGCTCTCTCTTTCTGAAGAGCTACCTGCAACACCATTCCTCGTTACCACAGTAATGATTGATGGCCACACACACAAAATGAAATGATGATAGTTTTCTGAGTCCGTACAACTAACCTCGATGGCAAGATCGACTGGCCGTGGACGTGGCGTTATCTCAGGACAAGAGCTCGACTGGCGCGCCTTGATCTCTGGGAGAGTGGGTGGACAACGTATTATCCCATCTCCAATGGCTATCGAGCCATGGGGCCTCCCGCCACCAGATATGATCACCAACTCTGGATCCAAAGGTTCATGGCTCGGGTTAAAGTCCTCCCCTTTCCAATCCTTCCCCATGTCCCTGTATTTCACGAGCTTGTGGTGGGATGAGATTTTGGTGAAGTTATTTGGATCATCCAAATCAGACTCAGAGAATGCCTTCGCCTTCTTGTTGGAGGCAGTATGGGCCATGCCATAAAGGTCATACAACTTGGGCATCTCCGTCTTATTGTGATGCGCCTAAAAGAGAGGAACAAAGTATTAGTAAGGGGCTCAAGCTAGCATGAAGAATGAATTCATGAATCATGAAGCAAACCACATACCCAGTTTCGTCCGAACTGAAGTAAGTTGGCGCTGCCTTGATGGTGTGGCACACCAACCATTTGGCTACGCCGATCCTTCGCATTGTCATGGACGGCTCGCCAGTTGCCTGTGCACCACTCATCGACCAATGCCTGCCAACAATCCATCTTATCCGCACACCATCTCGGGGGCACCTATAAGTTATTAGAAAGAATTTTGAGCACTACGCCTATGAATCAAATCAAGAAAACTATGTACAAGGCCTTAAGAATAGGTAATTACCGTCATGTACTGCTCCTTCTTCAGATACTTTCCGCAGCGCTCCTTCTTCTACTTCTTAAGACCACACGTGGCACAGTAATCTCGAATAGCGTGCGGCCGAGCCTTGTGGCGTAAGTTCTGTAATAACCGCCTACACTCTGCCTCGATAACCTTAGCCTCCTCCTCCCCATATCCCTTCTCACACCTATAAAAGGTCTGCAATCAAACGAGACAACACAGATTAGTACAATAATTAGCTATATTTCTAATTTTATATTGTGTAAAAGGATAATTTACCCAAAAGATGTTGATCACCATCTCGGCCCTCGTGTGGCACAAGACACCATCTATAATCTCGTCCGGTGGGGCATGCGCAGCCTGGTAGTGCTCCTAGGTAAATCCTAGTGTAGGAACCTGACCCTCACCAGGCAACGTGACAAACCCCGGGAAATTTGTCGGGCAAAGCACACCAAGGACGCTATTTGGCTTGCGGACTCCACGAGGGTGTGTTGTATAGACTCACCATGAAATGTCCAAACTGTATAATTAGGCTTAAAACCCCTCCTCTGCAGGTGTTTAATCATTACAGACACTGTCCTCTTTTTATAGTTGTTCCATCCAGGACAATGGAACCAGTTTGTTTCCTGGCCATTTGCAAATGCGGCTTTCACAAACTCCTTGGTTTTTAGAAACCATTCTTTCGTCATATCTTTCTGACTAGGGTGACCGGTGTACATCCACGCACGATCACTCAACTTGCCTAGCAACTAAACACACAAGAAATATATTTATATATAATTCAGCATATATATTCATCAGTTAATCAAGTTCGCCAGTTTTATTACGTCCATGCAACCTACACGCTAATAGGTAAAGATATGTCCTAATCCCACCCGAGTATGTGTAGATTGGGTTCGTTTTCCCATGCTCTGCTCCGGATCCAACAAAATTTTTTGGCAGCACCTCCCCGCTGTTCTCCTGATACACGTCTCCGCAATAAACAAAGAGGATGTGTATCCGGAGAACAACAGGGAGCCACTGACGAAATTATGCATCGGATCCAGAACAAAGCATATGGGAAAACGAACCCAATCTACACATACTCGGGCTGTCCATGGATAATGTTGGACAATTCGGAAGAATCATGGTTATAAATATATGCAAATGCATGCATATTTATAACTGTAACCCTTTCGAACGGGAGACACATACTGGTCACACATACTGATCAATTAATTTATTTACCTATATCTAGCAAGTTTCATCCGAAGACCAACCCACAGCAAATGAAGGGGCAAGGAGGAGATGACATTTGTACTCACCCACGAATGCAGGGGCGGAGCTCGTAGAATGCATGGGGAGGTCTTCGCACAACAGATCTCATAGCGACGAGACAACTGTCACATGTAAATCCACCCGATCAACACAAATATTTTGTGTTCATTAATAAAATCAAAAATATACGACCTAACACAAATATATGACCTATATAGATGTCATCTAGGGTTCCATAAAAAGTATATTTCGTGCCGGGGTGTCGTCGAGATGTCGTGTCGGGGTTTCGGGGCATCTTGTCGGGTGTCGCCGTGTCAGGGTTTATTTTTTTCTTCTTCATCTTCTTCCTTTTCTTCTTGTTCTTCTTCGTCCTTCCTTTTCTTCTTCTTCTTTTTCTTCTTCTTCTTCTTCTTCTTCTTCTTCTTCGTCTTCTCTTCTTCTTCTTCTTCTTCTTCTTCTTCTTATTCTTCTTCTTCTTCTTCTTCTCTTCTTCTTCTTCTTCTTCTTGTTCTTCTTCTTCTTCCTTCTTTTCCTTTTTTCTCTTCTTCTTCTTCTTCTTCTTCTTCTTCTTCTTCTTCCTTCTTCTCCTTGTCTCACGTCCTGGTCAGCTCGTACCTAGCCCCACATAGCTCATCCCTCAACAAATCTTTATCCTCTGTTTCTCTCTCTCCAACCACTCATCCTTCTCCGATTCTTCCCCCATGATCCACCCATTCTTCCGTTTCTTTCTCACCATAAAAGAGCAGAGCTCATCACACCATTTGTGCGAGAAAGATAGCCTTGCTGTAGCCCAGGCCGGCCAGCACCCATGCTCCAGAGATGCACATCATCTCACCATACGAGCACGAGATGATGCAAACTACCACATTCATGACGCTTCCAGTGATGACGACAACTACTGTTGCGATCTGTTTTGGCGTCCGTACCATGGTCTACTGGAAGCCACCCATCGTTGAACCTTCGAGATCCATCGACGTTCTTGTGGGTATAGATGCGATGGTGGCCGGCGTGGGAATTTTTCAACCTCCTTTGCCTCATCTCATACAACAACACTCATCCACTCAATTTTTCTTCCCCACCGGTGCCTCAAGTGGAGCCTTGCCGAGCTGTTGTAGTATCCTCGGTGCTGCAGTGGAATATCACTGGTGCCTCAAGGGGGAGGTTTCCAGCAGTAAAGTTTCTGCACCGACCTCATGGGGGTGGTTGCAACAACATCATTGTTGCAGACCGTGAGCTCGATGGCGTCGTAGCCATGGCAGGTGCGTGACAAGCTCATTGACGTTTTCTAATGTTGTGGCTAGTGCAAGCATAGGCGGGGACCGGAGGGCTCTACATGGGCAACTACTAACCTAACTAACAGTAGGTAATTAACAACTAACATAACAACTAACCTAACTAACCTAATTAACAATAGGTAATTACCACTAACAACTAACCTAATTACCACTAACAACTAACAACTAACCTAACTAACCTAAAAAACAGTAGGTAACCACTAACAACTAACCTAACTAACCTAACTAATAGTAGGTAATTAACAACTAACCTAACTAACCTAATTAACAAATTAAACAAAAAAGGGAAAAAAATAAGGACTCACCGGAGGGGGGCGGCCGGGCGACGAGGACGCCGCACGGAGGACGAACGTAGAGGAGGAGGGGCCGTAGGGAGGAGACGGTGCACTGGAAGGAAGGGGACGGTAGTGGTGGAGGAGGGGCATCGTGTGGTGAAGGAGGGGGTCGTGGGGAGGAGGAGGGATCGGCGGTGGAGGAGAGGGCGGTGGTGGCGGAGGGGGCGGTGGTGGAGAAGGGGCGAGCTCCGATGGCGGTGGTGGAGGAGGAAGTCCCGGAGAGGAGGAGGGTGTGGTGGTCGAGGAGGGGGCGATGGTGGAGGAGGGGGCGCAGGGAGGAGGAGGGCGCGGTGGTGCCGCATGGAGGAGGAGGGCGCGGTGGTGGCGCAGGGAGGAGGAAGAGGGCGCGGTGGCACATGGAGGAGGAGGGCGCGGCGGCGGTGGGGGTTTCGGGGGTGACAAAGAGGGGTGTGGGGGTTGGGTGCGATGACCGTTAAGGGAGAGAGGGGTGTGGGGGTGGGGGACGACGGCCGTTAGGGGGCGATAGGGGGTGCGAGGTGGGCCGCCCCGTGCTCTTTGCCGTCAGCTGACAGACGAAAAAGAGCAGGCTGATGGCAAATAGTATCTTTGCCATGAGCCTGTTCTTTGCCATCTGTTTTTTGGTAGCTGATAGCAAAGAGGGTCTTTTCCATCAGCCAGTAGACGACAAAGAAGTAGCAGATGGCAAATTCTCTGATTCCAGTAGTGTAAAGTACCGGCAGTGACGAATAGGTTCTGGGGTTTTACCGGGAGGGGCCACCCACCCGGGAGAGGACCTAATAGGACCATGGGTGGCGCACAAGCCCTTAGTTGGCTGGTGAGGCCAGCCCAATAAACCTATTTCGCGTGAAAGCAAAAAAAAGAGGAAAAGGAAAAAAAGGAAGGAGGTGGACAAGTGGGGAAGGAGTCCTCCACCAAACCGAATTGAAGGAGGACTCCTCCCTCTTGGGCTCGGCCAAAGCTGCTCCTTGGAGTAGGAGCCAAGCCAACCCTCCCTCTTCTTCCTCCTATATATAGTGGAGGTTTGAGAGGCTTTTTGCGACCCAAGCAATTGTGCAGCCCTCTCTCCCTCCACCACTTCATGACACCCTGTAGCTAGTTCGGTACGTGATGTTTGTTGTGTATCCCTTGCAACGGCGCCAGGAAATAGTTGTGTCGACGGCACCAGGAATCCTATAGCTACGACTACGCCTTAAGGGACTTCCTAGGCAAGTATGCAAAGGATTTCCCCCGTGGCCTTGGAGCCTTGCATTGGTGTTCCCTCGAAGCGGAAAGGGTGATGTAGCACAACGATGGTAAGTATTTCCCTTAGTTTGAGAACCAAGGTATCAATCCGGCGGAAGAGTATCTCAAGATCCTGCACAAACACAAAAGCTTGCACCCAACGCTATGAAGGGGTTGTCAATCCCTTATAAATTGTTTGCCAAGTGAGAAGTGAAAGCAACAAAGTAACAAAGCAAAGTAAAAGCGGAGGTGTAATCGATGGATGTGAATAGACCCGGGGGCCGTAGTGTTCACTAGTGGCTTCTCTCATGAAAGCAAGTAGACGGTGGGTGAACAAATTACTGTCGAGCAATTGATAGAGCCGCGCAAAGTCGTGACGATATCTATGCAATGATTATTTCTATAGGCATCACGTCCGAAACAAGTAGACCGATACTTTCTGCATCTACTACTATTACTCCACACGTCGACTGCTATCCAGCATGCATCTAGTGTATTAAGTCCATAAGAACAGAGTAACGCCTTAAGCAAGATGACATGATGTAGAGGGATAATCTCAAACCAATGATAAAAACCCCATCTTTTTACCCTTGATGGCAACTACTTGATGTGTGCCTTGCTGCCCCTACTGTCACTGGGAAAGGTCACCACATGGTAGAACCCAAAACCAAGCACTTCTCCCATTGCAAGAATCATAGATCTAGTTGGCTAAACAAACCCAAGACTCGGAGAGACTTACAAGGATATCAAATCATGCATATAAGAAATCAACAAAGACTCAAATATATATCATAGATAATCTGATCACAAATCCACAATTCATCGGATATCGACAAACACACCGCCAAAGAAGATTACATCGGATAGATCTCCATGAAGATCATGGAGAACTTTGTATTGAAGATCCAAGAGAGAGAAGAAGCCATCTAGTTACTAGCTACAAATCCACAAGTCACGAGTCTTTGGAGGGGCGATGATGATGATGAAGAAGCCCTCCAACTCCAAAGTCCCCTCCGGCAGGGCGCCGGGAAGGGTCTCCAGATGAGATCTCGCGGAAACGGAAGCTTGCGGCGGCGGAAAAGTATTTTCGAGGCTCCCCTGATTTTTTGCGGAATATTTGGGAATTTATAGGCCAAAGACCTAGGTCAGGGGGCGGCCAGGGAGGCCACAAGCCTGCCCACCGCCGCCTCCCCCTGGTGGCGGAGTGGGGGCTTGTGGGCTCCTTGGAGCCCACCTGGCTTGGCCCAAAAGCCCCGTGGTCTTCTTCCGTTCGGGAAAAAAATCATTTCGGGGTATTTCTGCCGTTTGGACTCCGTTCCAAAATCAAATCTGAAAAGAGTCAAAAACACGGAAAAAACAGGAACTGTCACTTGGCACTGAATTAATAAGTTAGTCCCAAAAATGATATAAAAGGTAAATAAAACAACCAAAGAAGACAAGATAACAGCGTGAAACCATCAAAAATTATAGATACGTTTGAGACATAGCAAGCATCCCCAAGCTTAAATCCTACTCGTCCTCGAGTAGGTAAGTGATAAGAATGAATTTTTGATGCTTTCATGCTACCTAGCATAGGTGTCCTTTGTAATTCCTCTTATGTGACGTGAATGTTCAGAACCATTAGATTCAAAACAATAGTTTGCTATTGACATGGAAACAATAATAAGGCCAAAAGAAAGTTATCCCTACAAAAGCATATAGTCTGGCTATGCTCTATCATCATTGCACAACAAATTTAAATCATGTACAACCCCGGTATTGGCCAAGTAATTGTTTCGCACCTTTACTTTCTCAAACATTTTCAACTCTCACGCAATACATGAGCGTGAGCCATGGTTATAGCACTATAGATGGTGTGGGATGTGGTGGAGGTTGTAAGACAAAAAGGAGAAGATAGTCATATTAACTAGGTATATCAATGAGCTGTGGAGATGCTCATTAATAAATATCAATGTGAATGAGTAGGGATTGCCATACAAATGATGCACTAGAGCTACGAGTATGTGTAAGCTCTTAAAGAGACCTAGTGGGTGTGCATCCAACTTGCTTGCTCACGAAGACCTAAGGCAATTTTGAGGAAGCCTGTCATTGGAATACACAAGCCAAGTTATATAATGAAAATTTCCCACTAGCTATATGGTGGTGACAAAATGAGAGATTCTCAATCATGAAGATCATGGTGCTTAATATGCACAAGTGTGGAAAAAGTGGTAGCATTGTCCCTTCTCTCTTTTTCTCTCATTTTCTTATTTGGTGGGCTCTTTGGCCTCTTTTTTTGTGGGCTTCTTTGGCCTCTTTTATTTCCTCACATGGGACAATGCTCCATTAATGATGATCATCACACTTTCAACTCAAAACTTAGAGTAACGAAGACTCTATATGGAATGCCTTCGGTAGTGTGCCGTGGCAATGATCTAGCATGTCATAGACATCAATGGAAACATCATGCTAGCTATCTTATGACCATGCAATGTAGACGTGGTGGCACATGTCATGGTGGTAGTTGCATGACAATATATCTCGGAATGACTTTGAAAAAGCCATAGTAGGTAGGTATGGTGGTTGTTTTGAGGGAGGCTAATGGTGGGTTTTGTGCACCGGCGAAAGTTGCACCGTACTAAGAAGATAGTGATGGTGGAAGGTGAAAGTGCATCTAAACCATGGACTCAACATTAGTCATGAAGAACTCATATACTTGTTGCAAGAGTTTTATTAGTAATCGAAACAAAGCATTCAACACATACTCCTAGGGGAAGGGTTGGTAGGTATAAACCATCGCGCGATCCCGACCGCCACGCAAAGGATGCCAATCAATATACTAATCATGCTCAGACTTCATCTGTAGCGACTCGACTCAAAATGAGTCAAGCCTCTGTGTTTCTGTGCCATCCCTGGATCAGTATGCTGGCACACACAGTACATCAATGTATATATCAAAGTGCAATCACATGTAAATAGCGTAAAACTGATATATGCCTTAAATATTTCAGCTGAAGCAGTCAAGGGAGTGGAGTCCCAATAAACACCAACGACAAGTTGAGTGTAGACCGTAACCCTGAATCGTACTCTTACTCGTCGAAGAAAAATATCTGCAACATAAGACGTTGCAGCTGTGTGTTGGAATTATGCCCTAGAGGCAATAATAAATATAGTTATTATTATAATTCCTGTATCAAGATAATCGTTTATTATCCATGCTATAATTGTATTGAATGAAGACTCATTTACATGTGTGGATACATAGACAAAACACTGTCCCTAGCAAGCCTCTAGTTGGCTAGCCAGTTGATCAACGATAGTCAGTGTCTTCTGATTATGAACAAGGTGTTGTTGCTTGATAACTGGATCACGTCATTAGGAGAATCACGTGATGGACTAGACCCAAACTAATAGACGTAGCATGTTGATCGTGTCATTTTATTGCTACTGTTTTCTGCGTGTCAAGTATTTATTCCTATGACCATGAGATCATATAACTTACTAACACCGGAGGAATACTTTCTGTGTATCAAACGTCGCAACGTAACTGGGTGACTATAAAGATGCTCTACAGGTATCTCCGAAGGTGTTCGTTAAGTTAGTATGGATTGAGACTGGGATTTGTCACTCCGTGTGACGGAGAGGTATCTCGGGGCCCACTCGGTAATACAACATCACACATAAGCCTTGCAAGCAATGTGACTTAATGTAAGTTGCAGGATCTTGTATTACGGAACGAGTAAAGAGACTTGCCGGTAAACGAGATTGAAATAGGTATACGGATACTAACGATCGAATCTCGGGCAAGTAACGTACCGAAGGACAAAGGGAATGACATACGGGATTATATGAATCCTTGACACTGAGGTTCAAACGATAAGATCTTCGTAGAATATGTAGGATCCAATATGGGCATCCAGGTCCCGCTATTGGATATTGACCGAGGAGTCTCTCGGGTCATGTCTACATAGTTCTCGAACCCGTAGGGTCTGCACACTTAAGGTTCGACGTTATTTTATGCGTATTTGAGTTATATGGTTGGTTACGAATGTTGTTCGGAGTCCCGGATGAGATCACGGACATCATGAGGGTTTCCGGAATGGTCCGGAAACGAAGATTGATATATAGGATGACCTCATTTGATTACCGGAAGGTTTTCGGAATTACCGGGAATGTACCGGGAATGACGAATGGGTTCCGGGAGTTCACCGGGGGGGCAACCCACCCCGGGGAAGCCCATAGGCCTTGGGAGTGGCGCACCAGCCCTTAGTGGGCTGGTGGGACAGCCCAAGAAGGCCATATGCGCATTGGGAAGAAAATCAAAGAGGAAAGGAAAAAAAAGAAGGAGGTGGGAAAGGGAAGAAGGACTCCACCTTCCAAACCAAGTAGAATTCGGTTTGGGAGGGGGAGGCCTTCCCCCTTGGCTCGGCCGACCCCCTTGGGAGTCCTTGGACCCCAAGGCAGGTCTCCCCCCTCCTCCTCCTATATATAGTGGGGTTTTAGGGCTGATTTGACACAACTTTGCCACGGCAGCCCGACCACATATCTCCACGGTTTCACCTCTAGATCGCGTTTCTGCGGACCTCGGGCGGAGCCCTGCTAAGACAAGATCATCACCAACCTCCGGAGCGCCGTCACGCTGCCAGAGAACTCTTCTACCTCTCCGTCTCTCTTGCTGTATCAAGAAGGCCGAGATCATCGTCGAGTTGTACGTGTGCTGAACGCGGAGGTGCCGTCCGTTCGGCACTAGATCGTGGGACTGTTCGCGGGATAGTTCGCGGGGCAGATCGAGGGATGTGAAGACGTTCCACTACATCAACCGCGTTCACTAACGATTCTGCTATACGATCTACAAGGGTACGTAGATCACTCATCCCCTCTCGTAGATGGACATCACCATGATAGGTCTTCGTGCGCGTAGGAAATTTTTTGTTTCCCATGCGACGTTCCCCAACATCGTGTAGGTCAGCATATTGAATATGCCGGCAAGTCACATAAGAGAGGGGTGAAAAGTAATCATCTATACTATATGCATATATGGCAGGTGGGGCTATAAGTTTTTAGCGAGAAGCAAGTTTTCTCCTACATCAAGAGAGGGCTAAAAGCAAAATGTTACTACATTGT
Source organism: Hordeum vulgare subsp. vulgare (assembly GCF_904849725.1). Classification (NCBI taxonomy): domain Eukaryota; kingdom Viridiplantae; phylum Streptophyta; class Magnoliopsida; order Poales; family Poaceae; genus Hordeum; species Hordeum vulgare. Next base: position 396,692,633 of record NC_058520.1, on the reverse strand, counting down.
TGGTTGTTGACGAGATGGTTCCACCAACCAATTCTCGTACCCATGCTGTCAATAATACCCACATCAATATTATTATTTGTGTTGAGAATTTTAGATAACTTCACTTCCTTTGGCTCAAGTTGTCCATGACCGTGGACACGGCTAATCGATTAGGTTTGAGTACTCTGCAGAGTTTTGCACACGTTCCCCACAAGATTTGATCGCCTCCGAGTGTGTCCTCGCACTTCAATGTGTTTGAAGACCGGATGATCAAAACATGGTCTTTCAACGGGTCCCTCTGAATCCCTGTCGGTGCCCATCCAATCCTACCGTTCTTCTACATCTGCTAGCACCGCCTGTCCAGAGTCGCCGCGTTGTCCAACCAAGCTAGAGCCCATAATGACTTGTGGTTGTGCAGGTAAGCCTTGGGTCTTGAAAATATCCGTCTGTCTCTTTGAGCCTGGGTGAAGCTTTCCGCAGGATGTCATGGCCGTCTCCAGCATCCTGGGTCATCCAGTGGTTTCTCCAGGGAGCCGATCAACCGTCCTTCACCTAGAGTTGCATTGCGTCATGAGGTCTTGAAAAGTATTAATTTAACCAGTCTTGGTTATTAGATTATTCTCGCATCACTCGTGATAAACTCTCAACCAGAATCCCGTCTACTCAAGCATAACAATATGAAATTTGTCATCCCGGACAAAGTAACGGGGTTGTTGGGTGCCTACCACATGATACTACAATATGTAACCATAATTTCCAAGTACCTAGTCAACATGCAAATTGGGCATAGGATGGTAGAACTACGATGCATAAAACATAGGTGATACATGATCAAATGACTTGCCTGGCGATGTTGACGAAGAAGAATTTCTCGAGAAATAACTTGATAGACTACTCGTCACTCTCCGATGAAATCTATATAACAAACATATCATTCCCATAAGCACTCATACTAGCAATCATTCTAGCAATCAAAACAAAAGAGAGAGCGAATAGGAATCCGAAGGAAACTTCAAATAAGACTAGGGAGTCTTCTACTACATCAAACACTAAATAGTTTTTGTCCAACGGAAAATAATAACAGGGAACTAAGATATAAATTTAACTAAGATAAAATAAAGTATTTTTCACAAAACTTTTTTTTGAAGTATTTCCAAACGGGATTTGAAACAGTGGAGAAACTAATTGCAAGTTATGAGAGAACTAGAATTGATTTCATGATAACATATAAAAATAAAAATCAAAACTTGTTGCAAACCTACTGTTAACTAACAGAAAAAAACATAATCTTACTGAAATATAAAAGAAAATAATTTAAAAAACAACTAAAGAAAGGAAATTAGTCACAATCCTAAAAGAGATGAAACAGAAATTGTTTCACAAGAAACAATGAGCTAAAATACTCAAACAAATCTGAAATTCTTACCACTGATAAATAAGATCACTAGTGATCAGTAGAAGAAAGAATCAAATTAAAATCTATTTTTAAACTCCTGAAATAAGCAAAACAAGGTTTAAACTAAATCTGATCTAATTCAAATTTGAAAATTTCAAACATAGACAAATTATATGTTTTTAAAAACTACAAAAAAATTGTGATCTACTGGAACAAGTTTCATCTCCATTCGAAATAGGGATCAAAAGCTATGATCAAAACAAATTTGAAACTTTTCTGTTTTGGAATTAAACAGAAACAGATTCTAACAGACAGTGGTACACGTGGCAGTTTCTGATTGGCTGATGGGTGTTTGCTGCGAGGGAAAACTAACACACGGCCGCAATCTAAGGAAAACTACTCGGCTTAGTTTAAGTGACAGAAAAACTGTCGGTTCTTTTAAAAGATCCGAAGGGGTATGCACATCTAATCTAACCCTTTGATCTAATATCCTACGGTGGAAAAAACAACAGAAGGAAAAACTAGAGGAGGGAGAAGGCTCACCGTGGCTAGGAGGAGCTGGGCGCTGCGGTGGCTGCTCCGGCGAGGGTGGGGGCTGGTCACCGGCAGGGGTGAGGTGGCGGAGGAGGGGGCAGTCGGCTCCGGTCGTCGGGGAGGCAGTAGGGGAAGGCAGCAGGGCGACGGGGAGGCAGCAGAACTTCTGCTGGTCGAGCTCGAAGGGGAGCTCCGGCGGCTGTGCGGGCGTGGCGTGGTGGCTGGGCAGGGCGGCGTGGGGGTGTAACGGGGTGAGGGCGGCGTGGGGGTTCGGTTTTTATAGGGGGAGGGGGTGGCCGAGGAGGAAGGAAATCAAGGGTTGCCATGGAAGGTTCAGGTTCGCTAGGAGAAAGGAAATTCACGGGAGAACAGGGAAGGAAGGAAGAAGAAGAGGGAAGGAAAGAGAGAGAAGAAAAAAAGAAAGAAAAGAAAAGGGGAAAGAAAGAGAAAAAAATGAAAAGGTGGCGTGGGGGTTGCTGGTCTGTTGGGAGCATTCCGAGCGATTGGGGATATCGCCCCAGGAAAAAAAAATATCACCCGTTTGTTTTTTTTAACTGAAACTAAAACGAAAATAAAAGGAAACAAATAAAAAGATTTATATGGGGTATTATATACCAAATCGATCAGAAAAAAATTTCCTAATTGATTATCATTTTTCCAAAATCAAAATAAAAACTTTTTAAAAAATGTTTTTTCAGAAAAATCCCTAAGGCTTTATTTTCTTTTGGCAAAATACTTTCTCCATAAAACTTGGGTCTTCTTGGCTCAAAATATTTCAGAAATGCCTCACATTTTGTCCGGGCATTTTCTCGGGGAAGAAAAATAAAGAAGCAAGGGCAAATATTTTGAAAGGATTCAAATGCAAACTCCGCTAAAATTCTCATTAGTTGAAGAAGTCATGTCATCTTCTCTCTTTGCTTTTAAAAGATTGAATTTGAATTCATCGGAGATGGGGAAAGTCATTTTATTCCCTCTCATTCAAAAGTTTTTGAAAAGTTTCAAATTTCACTCAAGTTTCAATCACTCAAGCAAACAAACAAACAATCTAATAATTATATTAACATTCCAAAATTTGGGATGTTACAAACCTACCACACTTAAAGTGAATCTCGTCCTCGAGATTCGATGAGGCTAGAAAGAAAGGTTAGGGTTTGGGGGTCTTCTAGCAATCCAATCTCCTGCAAAGTGGGATGCTACCACACTTAAAATGAAGATTACTGGTCCCATAAGATTTTTGACAATCCTATGGGGTTTTGGCATCTGACTCCTCACAGTCTTCATACTAACTCCTCTGGTGAAGCTCTTTCATTACATTCATAACGTTTTCCATGAAAATCGAGAGTTCTTCCGTTGATATAAGCTTCTTCCTTTATTGGGTCTTCTTAACTGACAGTCTCGCGGTCAATTCTAAATAACATATCGATGGTTCTCTTGGTGGTCTACCATTTGTGGTTATCCTGCAGAGAGAGGGGTCTTGGTTTCATCCTCACCGTAAAATTTCTTACGCGTGACAACAAGTACCATGTACATGTGATTTTCTTATACCATTCTAAGGCTTAAACAAAAGCTTCAAAGAACGTCGTCTCTCACTATGGGTAAGTCTCTCAGATTTACCATTCCGAATAGCAAGAGAATGATAATAGTAAGTCGTCATGGTGGCCAAGCCATGTCGCACTGAAATCGTTACCTTGTATAAGGCTTAGTGAATCTCGTATTCTAACACTTGGGCATCCTCACAAGCATTGCAAAATTTCTCTTTTCCACGAACGAAGTTCGGATAATCCATTGGTTCTGCAAGCTGAACAAAACATCTATCGTATCTTCACAACTCTCTGGCTTTCGTATGTTCCTAAGAAAACGTTTGCTGATCCATCATAGCTTCTTCCATAAATCATATTCATTTCATAATCAATCCTTTATTACATCCTTGCTTTCTTCAAAATTCCAACTCAAAAGTAATTTATTACAAATGCTGCCATCCACATTGTTTGGTATGGTCGAGCATTTCTGCCAACATTATTCATTTGTCTCTCTTGGAGGTACTTTAGTTCCACTAGAACTTTCCAATGTGCTCCTTGAAATCATCCATCTTTTGCTTCATCATGGTGGTCATGAGCTTCACCTCCATCATCTCCGCATGCACTTCACTCAGGTATTCCTGGGTATGACGGAGTCTTGCTTCAAGTATTTCTCCAATCTGACGTATGGCTTCCATGGCAGCTTCACGAACAACACCAAAGAAGGTTGCTCGTGGTACACGTGAAATGAAAAAGTATTGCCCCATAGTCTTTGGAAAAACTCCTTTCACATGGTGGAGGTGTACTTCCACGTACCAAAGTTCCACTCCATTTTCCACAAATGGGTAGCCTTTGTAGACTGCATCTCCTTCAAGATGAATGTGCTTCATCATGTCCTTCAGGATTTTCGGGTAATCATGATCACTGGTCAGGGTCATGATCGTTTCTGGGCCCTTGAGGAATGACTCGTAGAGAGTTTTCATCTGCAGGTGTCAGTAAATAGGTACTCAGAGGAATGTATGCGTCTCCTTAGTAATCATGGTACATTCCTACTCAGTGGATCCTGTGGGGTTTACCGATTACTACCACACTTAAATGAATTATACTCATGCCTGCATAGACCATATTTTCTCATATGCTCAAAATTGTTCAGAGATCTTTGTTCAAAGAGAAACAACGCATAGAGTTTCAACATAGGCAATCATGAGACAATAAATTCCATTTATTCATGATGTTATTACAATCTCAGGGACTTCTGTTACAAAAATTTCACTCCATGATCTCATGAAAAACAAGAGTTCTTCATATTACACTAATTGCCGCGGTCAAAACTTAACTACTCCTTCTTAGCTTTCTTCCTTTGTGGACAATCGCTAGCAAAATGTCCTGCTTCCTTGCAACGAAAGCAAATGAGTTCTGACAAGTCTCGAGGCGTCTTAGTGTTTGCTTTTGCTCCTTGGGTTTCTGGCTTCCTTCCTGAGCACATGTATTTGTGGTGGCCAAATTCCATACACTTGTAACATCTCACATGACTCAGGTCTATGTCTGGAGAGATTTGGCTCTTCCGCGGGTACTTTTTCTTCTTTCCGGACTCCTTTATTTTGGCCAGTTCTTGTATTTCAAGTGGATCAAACTCCACTTCTTCCGTCGGGAAGTTTCCCAGATACTCTTGGCTTTCCTTCGTGCAATCCTGTGAATAATGTCCTTCTTCTCCACATGAGTAGCATGCATTGGAGAAAAATCTGGTCAGACCTTGTCCATCAGGGTTTTCAATATATTCGTTCATCACTTGTTCTTCTAGAATCTTCTTCTTGAGGGTTTCCTTCATTGCATCTTTCTGCTGCTTGACAACTTGTTGCACCTTGGGGTAAATGTGACACTGAGCTGGGTAGTGGGTGGTTCCTTCACAAAGGAAACAAGTCACCTGACTGCTTGGGCACTCCTCAGCTGGGTGATTTTCTTCACAATGAGTGCATCCATCCTTGTGTTCTTCTGGGTGTGTCCTATTTCTCCACAGATCTTGCATGCACAAGTCTTCTCCTTTGGATTATCATAGCACTTCCGAATGAGACGGGATGTTAACAGAGTCTTCTTGAATTCGTCCCAAGTTTCTGCTCCACTAAATCCTTGTATGGCATGGTGCATTTTCCACCAGATAGCAGCACTTTGGGTAAAGTACCGAAGAGCGTGTTCCACTTCATACTTCCTTGAGATCAAGTTGCTCCCGAAGTGGTTCTCCATGTTCTGAATCCATATCTCAGCTTCCAGCTGGGTCATTGGTCCAGAGACTACAAGTCCAGCTTCGTACTCCATCTGGTAGGGTTGAGGTTTTGGGGATGAGACGGGTAAGAGAGGGAGGGAGATACACACAATACAAACAATATTTTTGAGAATATGTTATAGTTGTGGCCGTCGGAAAACACACACCAATGACGGCTCACAAATCATCGTATCTAACGTGAGTATATAAAAGGGGTTTGGACTTCTAATGGTCATATAATTATTCTAACACTTCAGGGTCTTGTAGTTCTTCGGGTCTTGAGAGTCTTCTATTGGTGTAACTTCAATTCTTAAAATGCATGGTGAAATCCTCTTTCCTTTGAAGTAGAACTCCCTTGATTCTTCATGAGGTCAAAGGGGTAAGGGGATTGTATAACTATTTGAGGTGAGAGAGAACATTTGATGAAATCAGAAGGGATGAGAAGTGAAAGGTGTTCCTGAAAATAAGATTTTTGAGAGGTCCTATCCTAAGAAGTTTCCAGTTTCTAGGGTCACGTCCTACAGTCAACATGTGCTCTGATACCATTTCTGTAGCGACCCGACTCAAAATGAGTCAAGCCTCTGTGTTTCTGTGCCATCCGTGGATCAGTATGCTGGCACACACAGTACATCAATGTATATATCAAAGTGCAATCACATGTAAATAGCGTAAAACTGATATATACCTTAAATATTTCAGCGGAAGCAGTCAAGGGATTGGAGTCCCAATAAACACCAATGGCAAGTTGAGTGTGGACCGTAACCCTGAATCGTACTCTTACTCATCGAAGAAAAATATCTGCAACATAAGACGTTGCAGCCGTGTAGGTCAGCATATTGAATATGCCAGCAAGTCACATAAGAGAGGGGTGAAAAGTAATAATCTATACTATATGCATATATGGCAGGTGGGGCTATAAGTTTTTAGCGAAAAGCAAGTTTTCTCCTACATCAAGAGAGGGCTAAAAGCAAAATGTTACTACATTGTTGGTTGTTAACGAGATGGTTCCACCAACCAATTCTCGTACCCATGTTGTCAATAATACCCACATCAATATTATTATTTGTGTTGAGAATTTCAGATAACTTCAGTTCCTTTGGCTCAAGTTGTCCATGACCGTGGACACGGCTAATCGATTAGGTTTGAGTACTCTGCAGAGTTTTGCACACGTTCCCCACAAGATTTGATCGCCTCCGAGTATGTCCTCGCACTTCAATGTGTTTGAAGACCGAATGATTAAAACATGGTCTTTCAACGGGTCCCTGTGAATCCCTGTCGGTGCCCATCCAATCCTACCGTTCTTCTACATCTGCTAGCACCGCCTGTCCAGAGTCGCCGCGTTGTCCAACCAAGCCAGAGCCCATAATGACTTGTGGCTATGCAGGTAAGCCTTGGGTCTTGAAAATATCCGTCCGTCTCTTTGAGCCTGGGTGAAGCTTTCCGCAGGATGTCATGGCCGTCTCCAGCATCCCGGGTCATCCACTAGTTTCTCCAGGGAGCCGATCAACCATCCTTCACCCAGAGTTGCATTGCGTCATGAGGTCTTGAAAAGTCTTGACTTAACCGGTCTTGGTTATTAAATTATTCTCGCATCACTCGTGATAAACTCTCAACCAGAATCCCGTCTACTCAGGAATAGCAATATGAAATTTGTCGTCCCGGACAAAGTAACGGGGTTGTTGGGTGCCTACCACATGATACTACAATATGTAACCATAATTTCCAAGTACCTAGTCAGAATGCAAATTGGGCATAGGATGGTAGAACTACGATGCATAAAACATAGGTGATACATGATCAAATGACTTGCCTGGCGATGTTGACGAAGAAGAATTTCTCGAGAAAGAACTTGATAAACTACTCGTCACTCTCTGATGAAATCTATATAACAAACATATCATTCACATAAGCACTCATACTAGCTATCATTCTAGAAATCAAAACAAAAGAGAGAGGAATAGGAATCCGAAGGAAACTTCAAATAAGACTAGGGAGTCTTCTACTACATCAAACACTAAATAGTTTTTGTCCAACGGAAAATAATAACAGGGAACTAAGATATAAATTTAACTAAGATAAAATAGAGTATTTTTCACAAAACTTTTTTTGAAGTATTTCCAAACGGGATTTGAAACAGTGGAGAAACAAATTGCAAGTTATTAGAGAACTAGAATTGATTTCATGATAACATATAAAAAAAAATCAAAACTTGTTGCAAACCTACTGTTAACTAACAGAAACAAAACATAATCTTACTGAAATATAAAAGAAAATAATTTAAAAAACAACTAAAGAAAGGAAATTAGTCACAATCCTAAAAGAGATGGAACAGAAATTGTTTCACAAGAAACAGGGAGCTAAAATACTCAAACAAATCTGAAATTCTTACCACTGATAAATAAGATCACTAGTGATCAGTAGAAGAAAGAATCAAATTAAAAGCTATTTTTAAACTCCTGAAATAAGCAAAACAATGTTTAAACTAAATCTGATCTAATTCAAATTTGAAAATTTCAAACATAGACAAGTTATATATTTTTAAAAACTACAGAAAAATTGTGATCTACTGGAACAAGTTTCAACTCCATTGGAAATCGGGATCAAAATCTATGATCAAAACAAATTTGAAACATTTCTGTTTTGGAATTAAACAGAAACAGATTCTAACAGACAGTGGTACACGTGGCAGTTTCTGATTGGCTGATGGGTGTTTCCTGCGAGGGAAAACTAACACACGGCCGCAATTTAAGGAAAACTACTCGGCTCAGTTTAAGTGACAGAAAAACCGTCGGTTCTTTTAAAAGAACCGAAGGGGTATGCACATCTAATCTAACCCTTTGATCTAAGATCTTACGGTGGAAAAAACAACATAAGGAAAAACTAGAGGAGGGAGAAGGCTCACCGTGGCTGGGAGGAGCTGGGCGCTGCGGTGGCTGCTCCGGCGAGGGTGGGGGCTGGTCGCCGGCGGGGGTGGGGTGGCTGACGAGGGGGCAGTCGGCTTCGGTCGTCGAGGAGGCAGTAGGGGAAGGCAGCAGGGCGACGGGGAGGCAGCAGAACTTCTGCTGGTCGAGCTCGAAGGGGAGCTCCGGCGGCTGTGCGGGCGCGGCGTGGTGGCTGGGCAGGGCGGCGTGCGGGTGGAACGGGGTGAGGGCGGCGTGGGGGTTCGGTTTTTATAGGGGGAGGGGGTGGCCGAGGAGGATGGAAATCAAGGGTTGCCATGGAATGTTCAGGATCGCTGGGAGAAAGGAAATTCACGGGAGAACAGGGAAGGAAGAAGAAGAGGGAAGGAAAGAGAGAGAAGAAAAAAAAAGAAAAGAAAAGGGGAAAGAAAGAGAAAAAAAGAAAAGGTGGCGTGGGGGTTGCTCGTCGGTTGGGAGCATTCCCACGGTTGGGGATCTCGCCCGAGGAAAAAAATATCTCCCGTTTGTTTTTTAACTGAAACTAAAACGAAAATAAAAGGAAACAAATAAAAATATTTATATGGGGTATTATATAGCAAATCGATCAGAAAAAATTTCCTAATTGATTATCATTTTTCCAAAACCAAAATAAAAACTTTTTAAAAAATGTTTTTCAGAAAAATCCCTAAGGCTTTATTTTCTTTTGTCAAAATACTTTCTCCATAAAACTTGGGTCTTCTTGGCTCAAAATATTTCAGAAATGCCTCACATTTTGTCGGGGCATTTTCTCGGGGAAGAAAAATAAAGAAGCAAGGGCAAATATTTTGAAAGGATTCAAATGCAAACTCCGTTCAAATTCTCATTAGTTGAAGAAGTCATGTCATCTTCTCTCTTTGCTTTTAAAAGATTGAATTTGAGAGATGGGGAAAGTCATTTTATTCCCTCTCATTCAAAAGTTTTTGAAAAGTTTCAAATTTCACTCAAGTTTCAGTCACTCAAGCAAACAAGCAAACAATCTAATAATTATATTAACAATCCAAAATTTGGGATGTTACATCATCACATAGCGGTTCACCATACGTGCATGCTACGGGAATCACTAACTTCAACACAAGTATTTCTAGATACACAACACCTTACTAGCGTGACTTCAATATTACCGTAACCACAACTCAAAACTAATTGAGATGAATCAAACTTCTCTAACTATTCAATGCACATAAAGGTGGAAGTTTTCGTATCCCTTTGGATAACTACCCCTTTTGAGACTACTTTCAAAGCATAGATCAACTACCAAGCCACGCACGGCTGCGCTCTAAAAGATATAAGTGAAGCACATAGAGTAAAAGTATCTAGCTCAAAAGATATAAGTGAAGCACATGTGAGCTGAATTGTCTACCAAAAGATATAAGTGAAGCTCGACAAAATCATGGTGTGTGCATGTCTCTCTCTCTAGGTGTGCAGCAAGGATGATTGTGACACAAAAAAAAGACTCCTACGACACAAGACGCTCCAAGCAAAAACACATAACATGTGGTGAATAAAAATATAGCCCCAAGTAACGTTACCGATGGATTGAAGATGAGAGAGGGGATGCCTTCCCGGGGCATCCCCAATCTTAGGCTTTTACGGCGTCCTTGAATCTCTTGGGGTGCCATGGGAATCCCCAAGCTTGAGTTCTTGCCACTCTTTATCTCTTTGTCCATAGGAACTTCACCCAAAACTTGAAAACTTCACAACTCGAAACTTAAACAGAAACTCATGATAACATTAGTACAAGAAAGCAAACCACCACTTCCTTAGGTACTATAGAAAACTGAAATTCTACTTGTGCTGATGTTGGGTTACTGTAATTTCAATCTTCCATGGCTAATACCCCCTATACTATCCATAGTTTCATCAAAATAAGCAACCAACACAACAAAAACAGAATCTGTTAACAGCAGACCAGTCTGTAGCAATCTGTATGTTTCATATACCTCTGGTACTTCAAAAATTCTGACAAATTACGATAGTTTGAAGAATTTGCGTAGCAATCAGCAGCAAAAAGAATCAACTCAAAATCTCTTACAGAAAAAATGAAAATTCTTTTCGTGAGCAGAAAGTTTCTTTCTTTTCCAGCACGACCAAACGATCATCCCCAAGACTAATCATAACAGTTTTGCTTGGCACAAACGCAAAAAGAAACACAAAAAACACAATCATAACAGAATTATGAAAGTGTGGAAAACACAAAACAGAAAGAAAAAGGATAGATTCGTTGGGTTGCCTCCCAACAAGCGCTTTTGTTTAACGCCCTTAGCTAGGCGAAAGGTGATGAAATCACGTATAGTCATCTTTGGTGCTCAAACCATAGGTATCCCTCATCATCGATTCATAAGGCAATCTTATTTTCTTTCTAGGAAAGTGCTCCATGCCCTTCTTTAAAGGAAATTGAAATCTAATATTCCCTTCCTTCATATCGATGATAGCACCAATAGTCCTTAGGAAAGGTATACCAAGAATAATGGGACATGAAGGATTGCAATCTATGTCAAGTACAATGAAATCCACGGGTACATGGTTCTTATTTGCAACAATAAGAACATCATCGATCCTCCCCATTGGTTTCTTGACAGTAGAATCCGCAAGATGCAAATTAAGAGAACACTCTTCAATCTCATGAAAACCAAGAATATCACATAAAGACTTTGGAATCGCGGAAACACTAGCACCCAAATCACACAAAGCATTGCACTCATAGTTTTTGATCTTTATTTTGATAGTAGGTTCCCACTCATCATGAAGTTTTCTAGGTATAGAGACTTCTAGTTCGAGCTTCTCTTCAAGAGATCTCATCATAGCATCTATGATATGCGCGGTAAAGGCTTTCCTTTGGCTATAAGCATGTGGAGAGTTTGCAATGGATTGCATCAAAGAAATGCATTCAAACAAGGAGCAATTATCATAATTGAATTCCTTGAAATCCAAAGTGGGAGTTTCATTACTACCCAAAATTTTGACTTCTTCTACTCCACTCTCCACACCTTTATCATCAAGATAGGTGGACTCCGAATCATTGGGGCGTTTTTCAACCAAAGTGGATTCATATCCAGCCCCTCCATAAGTAGGTTTGACATGCGAAAACAAAGATTCAAGAGGAGACATACCAAGCACTTTAAGATCTTCATGATTTGCATCACTAATTTTAGGTTTGGCTGCCATCTTATTGACTAAGGTAGCATGCTTGTGAGAAATTTGGCCCACCAATTTTTCCAGGTGAGCAAACTGAGAACTAAGTGCAAGGAAATCATTGGCCATATCATCAACCTCTTTATTCAAACAGACCAACAAGGAATTTTGCTCTTTTAATTCCCTACGGAAGTAACTATTTTGGTCAAACTGAGAAGACATGAAACTTTTGACATTAGTTTCAATCTCTTCCAATTTTCTGAAATAGTTTAGTTTGTCCATGAGGAAAGGTCTCTCACGAACAAACCTAAGAGCGGATGGGCCAAAGGGAACAGCAAAGGCAAAAGAAAACGAAGAAAGTGAAAGGCGAATGGAAACGGCAAATGTGAAGTGAGGGAGAGGAAAACGAGAGGCAAATGGCAACAAAAGTAAATGCAAGAGAAGAGTTTGTGAGACCTATTTGGATAGATCTTGATTTCTCCTCCCCGACAACGGCGCCAAAAATCCTTCTGATGTTTGCTGTGTATCCCTTGCATCGGCGCCAGGAAATAGTTGTGTCAACGGCACCAGGAATCCTTCAGCTACGACTACGCCTTAAGGGACTTCCTAGGCAAGTATGGAAAGGATTTCCCCCGTGGCCTTGGAGCCTTGCGTTGGTGTTCCCTCGAAGCGGAAAGGGTGATGTAGCACATCGACGGTAAGTATTCCCCTCAGTTTGATAACCAAGGTATCAATCCAGCGGAAGAGTATCTCAAGATCCTGCACAAACACAAAAGCTTCCACCCAATGCTATGAAGGGGTTGTCAATCCCTTATAGATTGTTTGCCAAGTGAGAACTGAAAGCAACAAAGTAACAAAGCAAAGTAAAATCGGAGGTGTAAATGATGGATGTGAATAGACCCAGGGGCCCTAGTGTTTACTAGTGGCTTCTCTCATGGAAGCAAGTAGACGGTGGGTGAACAAATTACTGTCGAGCAATTGATAGAACCGCGCAAAGTCGTGACGATATCTATGCAATGATTATTTCTATAGGCATGACGTCCGAAACAAGTAGACCGATACTTTCTGCATCTACTACTATTACTCCACATGTCGACCGCTATCCAGCATGCATCTAGTGTATTAAGTCCATAAGAACAGAGTAACGCCTTAAGCAAGATGACATGATGTAGAGGGATAATCTCAAACCAATGATAAAAACCCCATCTTTTTACCCTTGATGGCAACTACTTGATGTGTGCCTTGCTGCCCCTACTGTCACTGGGAAAGGTCACCACATGGTAGAACCCAAAACCAAGCACTTCTCCCATTGTAAGAATCCTAGATCTAGTTGTCCAAACAAAACCCAAGACTTGGAGAGACTTACAAGGATATCAAATCATGCATATATGAAATCAGCAAAGACTCAAATATATATCATAGATAATATGATCACAAATCCACAATTCATCGGATCTCGACAAATACACCGCCAAAGAAGATTACATCGGATAGATCTCCATGAAGATCATGGAGAACTTTGTATTGACGATCCAAGAGAGAGAAGAAGCCATCAAGTTACTAACTACAGACCCGTAGGTCTGAAGTGAACTACTCACGAGTCATTGGAGGGGCGATGATGATGATGAAGAAGCCCTCCAACTCCAAAGTCCCCTCCGGCAGGGCGTCGGGAAGGGTCTCTAGATGAGATCTCGCGGAAACGGAAGCTTGCGGCGGCGGAAAAGTATTTTCGAGGCTCCCCCGATTTTTTGCAGAATATTTGGGAATTTATAGGCCAAAGACCTAGGTCAGGGGGCGACCAGGGAGGCCACAAGCCTGCCCACCGCCGCCTCCCCCTGGTGGCGGAGTGGGGGCTTGTGGGCTCCCTGGAGCCCACCTGGCTTGGCCCAAAAGCCCCCTGGTCTTCTTCAGTTCGGGAAAAAATCATTTCAGGGTTTTTCTTCCGTTTGGACTCCGTTCCAAAATCAGATGTGAAATGAGTCAAAAACATGGAAAAACAGGAACTGACACTTGGCACTGAATTAATAAGTTAGTCCCAAAAAATATATAAAAGGTACATAAAACAACCAAAGAAGACAAGATAACAGTGTGAAACCACCAAAAATTATAGATACGTTTGAGACGTATCAGTACGTCACGAACAAGCCGTGCCGGAGTAGCTCCACCACCATCACGACCACGCCATCGTGCTACCAGAGAATTCATCTACCTCATCATCTCTCTTGGTCTATCAAGAAGGCGGATAAAGTCATTGAGTTGTACGTGTGCTAAACGCGGAGGTGCCGTCCGTTCGGTTCTAGATCGGGACAAAGTTCGTGCTTGCGATTCGGATCGCGAAGACGTTCGACTACATCAACTACGTTTCTTAACGCTTCCAGCTTAGCGATCTACAAGGGTATGTGGATCCGATCTCCCCTCTCGTAGATGATCATCACCATGATAGGTGTTTCGTGTGCGTAGGGATTTTTTTGTTTCCCATGCGACGTTCCCCTAGAGTGGCATCATGAGCTAGGTTCATGTGTAGATGATATCTTGAGTAGAACACAAAAGAGTTTGTGGGCGTTGATCTTTCAATTTGCTGCCCTCCTTAGTCTTTTCTTGATTCAGCGGTATTGTCGGAATGAAGCGGCCCAGACCAACATTACTCGTACGCTTACGAGAGATCGGTTTCATCGACTAACATGCAACTTGTTGCATAAAGATGACTGGCGGGTGTTTGTTTCTTCAACTTCAGTTGAATCGGATTTGACCGAGGTGGTCCTTGCAGAAGGTTAAATAGCAATTTGCATATCACCGTTGTGGCTTTGCGTAAGTAAGATGCGATCATACTAGATACCCATAGCAGCCATGTAAAATTTGCAACAACAAATTAGAGGATGGCTAACTTGTTTTTGCAGGGTATGCATGTGATGTGATATGGTCATAGACATGATATGATATATTTGATGAATGAGATGATCATGTTGTAATAGTTAAATATCGACTTGCACGTCGATGCTACGACAATCGGCAGGAGCCATAGGGTTGTCTTTAATTATTTTTGCGCTTGGTGATGCTTTGCTTTATCGCTAGTAGTAGCTTTAGTAGTAACAACATAGTTAGCGCAACAACCTCGATGGCAGCAGGATGATGGAGATCACGATGATGGAGATCATGCTATCGCGTCGGTGACGATGGAGATCATGCCGGTGCTTTGGTGATGGAGATCAAGAAGCACAAGTTCCAGGACATATCATGTCACTTATGATTTGCATGTGATGTTAATACTTCTATGCACCTTATTTTTCTTAGAACGACGGTAGCATTATAAGGTGATCTCTCACTAAAATTTCAATATAAAATTATGTTATCCCCGATTGTGCACCGTTGCGATAGCTCGTCGTTTCGAGACACCACGGGATGATCGGATGTGATAGACTCAACGTTCACATACAACGGGTGCAAAGTAGTTGCACACGCAAAACAATCGAGTTAAACTTGACGAGCCTAGCATGTACACACATGGCCTCAGAACACAAGGGATTGAAACTATACTCAACTCACGTGATGATCAGACTTGAGTTAGTGAATTTGGATCAGGCGACACTCGAATGACTAGAGGGATGTCAATTTGAGTGGGAGTTTATTAGTAATATGATTAGCTAAAGTCAATTATCTTGAACATAGTCTAAGTAATCTTTGCAAAATTTTATGTTGTAGACCAATGGCTCGTGCAATAGCAACCTTGAATTTTAATACGTTCCTAGAGAAAGCTAAGCTGAAAGATGATGGAAGCAACTTTGTTGACCGGGCTCGTAATCTGAGGCTTATCCTCATGGCTGGCCAAAAGCAATATGTACTTGATGCAGCGCTAGGTGATGCACCACCCGATACGGCAACCCAAGACATTTTGAATGTTTGGCAGTCGCGTAAGGATGACTACTCATTAGTTCAATGCGTACTTTTGTATGGCTTAGAACCGGGACTTCATAGACCTAAGCCGGAAATGAGTGTTATTATTGCAAGGGAACTGGTCACTGGAAGCGAAACTACCCCAAGTCTCTGGCCAATAAGAAGGCGGCCAACGCCAAACATGGTATATTTCATATACATGTTATTGATGTGTACCTCACCATCTCTCATAGTAGTGCCTGGGTATTTGATACCGGTTTTGTTGCTCACATTTGCAACTCGAAACAGGAACTACAGAATAAACGAAGGCTGGCGAAGGATGAAGTGACGATGCGCATGGGAAATGGTTCCAAGGTTGTTGCGATCGCCGTCGGCACAATCTCACTTCAGTAACCATTGGGATTAGCGATGAACTTAAATAATTGTTATTTAGTGCCTGCGTTGAGCAAGAACATTATATTTGGATCTTGTATATTGTGAGATAATTATTCATTTAAGTCAGAGAATAATGGTTGTTCTATTTACATGACTAATATCTTTTATGGTCATGCACCCAATGCGAGGGGTTTGTTCGTATTGAATCTCGATAGTGATGACACTCATGTCCATAACATTGAGACCAAAAGATGTTGAGTGAATAATGATAGCGCCACTTTCTTGTGGCACTGTCGCTTAGGTCTTATTGATGTAAAACACATGAAGAAACTCCATGCTGATGGACTTTTGGAGTCACTTGACACATGCAAACCATGTCTCATGGGCAAGATGACTAAGACTCCGTTCTCCGGAACAATGGATCGTGCAAGTGACTTGTTCGAGATCATATGTACTGATGTGTGCGGACCGATGAGCATAGAGGTGTACAGTGGATATCGTTATTTTCTCACCTTCACTGATCATTTGAGTAGGTATTGTTACATTTACTTGATGAAGCACAACTCTGAAACATTTGAAAAGTTCAAGCAATTTCAGAGTGAAGTTAAAAATCATCATAACAAGAAGATCAAATTCCTACGATATGATCGAGGAGGTGAGTATCTCAGTTACGAGTTTGGTGCTCACTTAAGACAATGTGGAATTATTTCACAGTTGACACCACCTGGAACACCACATCGCAATGGTGTGTCCAAATGTCGTAATTGTACTTTATTACTCCATCCGTTCCTAAATACAAGTCTTTTAAGAGATTTCATTAGAAGACTACATACGGAGCAAAATGAGTGAATCTACACTCTAAAATATGTCTATATACATTCGTATGTAGTCTTTTAGTGAAACATCTAAAAAGACTTATATTTAGGAACGGAGGGAGTAGATATGATGCATTCTATGATGTCTCGTACCAATTTTTCGTTATCGTTTTGGGGCTATGCATTGGAGACAGCTGCATTCACTTTAAATAGGGCACCATCAAAATCTGTTGAGACGACACCATATGAACTCTGGTATGGCAAGAAGCCAAAGTTGTCGTTTCTCAAAGTTTGGGGATGTGATGCTTATGTCAAAAATCTTCAACCTGAAAAGGTGGAACCCAAAGCGGAAAAGTGTGTCTTCATAGGTTACCCAAAAGAGATAGTTGGGTATACCTTCTATCTCATATCCAAGGGCAAAGTGTTTGTCGCTAAAACGAGGCTTTTCTTTGTAATAGTTTTGAAACATGATGATAGTAATATGTGAGTCATGTTAGTGAGTAATTATGCATTAAGTAGGAATATTGGTGTTAAGGTTTGTGATTCCCTATGCATGCACGAAAATCAATAGTTATGCAATGAAGTTACATCCTACTATGGTGCATTATTCGGTGTTAGCTATGACTCAATGCTCACTTATGTGAATTTTCGTTTCTTGGTTTGGTTGCTTCTCAATCTATTTGTGAGCCTTCATTTGTACCAAGTAGAAATACTAATTGTGCATTCAAAATCCTTAAACCAAGTTTTGCCTCATGAGTCCACCATACCTACCTATATGCGGTATTTCCATGTCGTTCCAAGCAAATTTGTATGTGCCATCTCTAAATTCTCAAAATATTTTTTCTCTTTTGTGTGCCCGTACTGCTCATGAAACGGTGGGGAGTATCTAATATTTTTCCATGCTAGGTGGGTTCTTCTCACGATATGTGTTGATTCACTATTTCATGAGAAAGTGGCTGGTATTCGGGATGCCCAGTTCCATGCTCAAAAATCAAATCAAATATAATGAAACAAAACTCCCCCAGGAATGTTGTTGGTATGGACGGTACCCATGGATTCGGCTCGCCATGGAGTGTGATTGATTGGTGGAGGGGGAGAAAAAATTTGCCATTCTCTTTGGGAACCGCCTATAATGTATCTAGCATGGAAAGTATTGTGAGCTACTTTGTCGTTTTTGTTGACACGAAAAGCATGCTACTCAAAATAATTTTATCTCTCAATTTAAACCTTGAGTTCTGGCACCTCTACACATCCCTACTTCAATCTGCGAAGGGCCTATCTATTTAATTTATACAATTTTTATTTTTTGCTTTGAGTCTCCTTCTTCTCTTGTAAGCACCAACTAGGGAACACTATGATCGTACTTGAGCATTGGGCATAGCTAATATTTGAGTGTGTTTCATGAATGGATCAGTGATTGAACATGATGGGTGTAACAGCCCAAGACCGACGCTCCACAAGATTCCCCTTTTATTCCGTTGCCGCTGTGTGATTATTTGTTTGTTGCATCATTTGCATCATCCGCATTGCATCGGCACTCCGTTGCCGCCTGTTTTCGAAACTTGCATCCGTTGTTAGTTGCCGGCTCTCTCCCGTTTTGTCGTTGACCTTTTCGAGTCCAACCACACATGCACGCCCCCGCGTCATCGTTAACAAATTGTTTTAAAAGTCTGCATCAGACTTTCTCATATTGGGTTGAAAGTTGTGTGGTCTTAATATAGTGTAGGTAGGCCTCCTGTCAAATATCATCGCGATCGGAGTTGGTTTGATACCCGAACTATTAAACCTACAGCTACACTATAGCCGGTCCAACGTCATACGTTTTTTGTTGTTTTAAATTTTGTCGTCGGGTTGCCCATTTTCCCTCTCATATCCGCCTAGCCACTCTGCACAGTGCACCCACCTGTCCGCAACCTAATCCGGAACGTCCCCCGCACCCGAATCGGGCGGTCGTTACCGTTGGATCTGGATCAACCCCGTGTTACCGCAGACCGTCATCGGTTTGTCCAGTGGACTCCCTGGTCTATTTATTCTCGACTATTCGATCAAATCAGAGGGTCCAGATCACCCTCACATCCCCATAGCTATTTAAGCAGTCGAACCTAGCCCTAGCCCTGTCCAATCCAGTCGATCCTCCCAGCTGCCGCCACCCGACCAAGCTCCTACCACCTCGGGATCTCCTCCCGATCCAGCCTACCCCCAACCAACTGCGGTCCCCTCACACCCAGCCAGCAGCCTCCGACCACCTCCTACAATTTTGTGTCGGCCAAACCATTCCCTCCATCTCTCTCGTCAAACGCGGCCTCCATCTCTAGCTCGTGCAGCAACACAACCCCGCCCCTCTAGCCGGACGCATCCGGGTGCCCGCAGCAAAGCTGGTCCGCACGACCTCACGGGCATGAGCTCCAGCGGCACCACTAGGACCTCGCGCCCAAGACGAGAAGCTCCTTGAGCTCCTCTGTGCAGCGCTCGAGCCAGCCACGCGCTCCTCCTATGGCTGCAAGCTGCCGCTGCCTCGGGTCCGCATGTCCCGCGCCCTTTGTTGCAGCCTTGTCAGTTGACCAGGCCTGCAACCCCCGTCCGCCATGGCTCTGGTGCGTGAGCACCAGATCGAGCTCCCCATCCCCTTGCCCCGTCGGAGACCCTACAGGCTGCGTCGACGCCGACCAACTACGGTTGCTCGTTCTCCACGAGGGAGACGAGCTGACAAAGACGAGCAGGCCGCGTGGGTGCCGCCCGTTGACTGCACCGGGCCACGCTGCAGCCTCTCACTCAGCCCGAGCTGCCCCGCGGGCCCACCTTGCGCCAGCCGGCCCACGCCGCTCCCTAGTCGGCCCACCGATCTGCCCCACCTCGCCTCTCCTCCGCCTGGGCCAAGGCCCACAGGGAAATATCAGGCCCCCTGCTGTCTGTTCCCAGGGCGAAATTTTTTTATAATGCGCTCACATGTTCAGCCCAGCACATTTTAGTTTTAGGCCTGTAGTATTTTTTTCCAGTGTGTGAATTTATCCAATTTCACAAAACGCATGTTTTTAAAACGACCGTAGTTTATAAACCGTGCGTCGGATCACGACAAATTATATATGTAAAGTGATTAGAATTTCACGTATATTAATGTTTTCTAGCTCCCATGCATATTTAAAACTGTTGGCCATGCTGTTTGCATTGGTTTGCATGTCGACGTGATAGAAATGGTTTAAATCGTAGCTAGTTAATCGTAGCTCCGTTGGAGATGAGCCATATATGTAAATGGACTAGAATGACGCGTAGTTTTATGTGTACCACTTTGTTTGGCATTTTAACAAACATAAATGTGTTTAGGACAAATTTGGACAGATTTCAAAGTTAAAGTGTGGGGTCAGTTCGAAGATGTTATATGTCGTTTCCGGCCTCATTCAAAATGCCTAGATAGGTAGTTTAATTTGTGCTTCACCCCTTGCCATGTTTAACAACATATAATATTGTCGTGGAAATAAACGGTAGTGAACTAAATAATTCGTATGTGGAGTTTCGACAATATGCAACTCGTGGCATATTGAGCTTCACTCAATGTGTAGCGTTTGACTCCCTGAATTGCCATGCCCTGCCTTGCATATTTGAAACTAATCATGCATCATATGTGAATTGCATCATGTCGTGCAGGTGTTGTGGTGAATATTGTGTGTTGATTCTTGTTTCCCGTTTGCTTCGTCTCGATAGAGTTCCGCAAGCGTGTCGAAATGTGAGGATCCGTTCGACTAAGTCGGTTCGTTTGCTTCAAGGAGTCGCTCTTCTTCAAGTGGGATCTCAGGCAAGATGAACATTTTCCTAGATACCATTACTATCAATGTCATGCTAGTTGTCTCATTTCTTTCGTTATGTCTCATTTCCTACCACTTTTTATATGTCAGCCTCTCAACATTGCCATGAAACCTTCAACGTGTTCATAACCTAGCAAACCACCGTTTGGCTATGTTACCGCTTGCTTAACCATTGGATAGTGTTGCTAGTTGCAGGTTCAGTTTCTTCCATGTGATAATATAGCTTCTTTGTTATACCACCTTATAATTGCTAATTAAATTAATGCACCTTTATACTTGGTGAAAGGTGGAAGGCTCGACTCTCTAGCCTGGTGTTTTGTTCCATCTTTGCCGCCCTAGTTTCGTCTATCGGTGTTATATTCCATATTTGAGCGCTCCTAACATGATCGAGGTTGTTATGGGGACCCCTTGCTAATTCATTTTAGTCTAAAACTGGTCTGGCAAGGCCCAACTTTGGTACTACAATTGCCTAATAAATAATGAACCACATAGGGAGTAACTAACCCGAGGAAATTTAATCAACCCCCCGGCAACTGCTCCTCATGAGTGTTGGTCCAACCCAGAGCAGCTTACTAACGCCCCCCCGGGCAACACGGTGTTTAGGCGTGGTAACCATAGCTCATCCGCCGTGTCCTGAGAACGAGATACGTGGCTCCTATCGGGTTCATCGACACGTTGGGCAGCCTTGCTGGATTAGTTTTAACTTTTACGAAATATCTTGTGCATCGGGATTCCAGTGATGCTCTGGGATATCTCTGAGTTGAGGTTTTCCACTAAGGAATCCGAGGAGATCACGAGTTTCCTGATCGAGGTTTTCTATGCGGCTTGTAGTAATTCGTGATGGACTAGCTGGAGTACCCATGCAGGGTTAAATCTTTTAGAAAGCCGTGCTCATGGTTATGTGGCAACGTGGAAACTTTGTTTAACATCCGGTTCTAGATAACTTGAAGTAATCTTAATTAAAATATGCCAACTGTGTGCGTAACTCTGAGTTTGTCTTTTGTGAGCTCCTTCTTCAACTAAGGACACGGCGGGGTTATGTCTGACGTAAGTAGGTGTCCAGGATCATTAATTTGATCATCAGTAGTTCACGTCCGCTATGCGTAGATCTTCCCCCTCTTTTATTATTGTATTCGTAAGTTAGCCACCTCAAATAAATCCTTAGTCGCTTGCTGCAGCCTCACCACTTAACCATACCTCACCCATTAAGCTTTGCTAGTCTTGATACCTTTGGAAATGAGATTGCTAAGTCCCTGTGGCTCACAGATTACTACAACACCAGTTGCAGGTACAGGTAGAGTGATATTATGATGTGAGCGCGATAATTGTGCTTTTGGAGTTTCTTCTTCTTGATCATCGATCTAGGATGGGCTCCAGGCCGGCAGCCTGGGATAGCAAGGATGGACGTCTTTCTTTTATCGTTTCTTTTCATCCGTAGTCGGACCGTGCTCTTCTTCATGATGATTGTATATTGTTGTATTGATGTGGTATCGATGTAGCTTGTGGCGAGTGTAAGCCAATTCCTTATACTCATCTTTTCAGTGCATGTACTTGTAACGATATCCATTCTTGTGAAACGATGAGATGTGTTTCTATCCCTTTCGAGGCCCTCATGCTAAAATAAGGATAGGACCGTATCTTGGGCGTTACAAGTTGGTAACGAAGCAATATCGACCCAGGAGCCCCCTTGATTGATCGAACTTAACCGAGTCGAGTCTAGTGAAAAATTGCTTTGAGTCTAGTTATAATTCGGAGAGTAGGATTCTTGTTTCTCCTCTTCTATGCTCTCGTGAGGAGTCTTGACGTAATAATTTTAATTCTAGTCCTCTTCTCACTCAATTTTTTTTAGGATCACGCGGGTATTTTGGAATCTATATGATGTCGATGTGACGAAGTTCTGTGTTGGTGCCTCCTGTTTGACTTGATTTCTTCTGGGGAGTTGAGATCCAGGGGATTCTTGAGCACATCGTTATAATTCAGATTCCTTAACATCTCAGGACAGAGTATGTTCGAAATTGCTTCAATACTAGTAGTGGCGTGAGGAGTCCGACTTCCCCAGTACTGGTGCAAATAGGTCCGTATGTATCGCCATACTTAGTATCGTGTGATTACGAGGGTCTGAGATAGATGAGGTTCCGAGATTCTGGTTATGTGTTGATGGATGAGATACACTAGACGTGTTAGATGCTAGGAGTTGAGTGATGAATTTGTCCTCGTATCCGTGGACCCGATTGCATGACCAGAAATCTCGGGAGTTCTTAGGTGTGAATTCAAGTAGTTACTTATAGGACAATCTTCCAACATATGCATGATGTGAGGTTGGGGTTCGACATCTAGTGGATTCGTTTGTTCACGGTCATCTTACATCGGTTCTTGTTGTGTCTTAAAGAGTCCTTGTAGCTTGCTACGACTCGGGGATGCTTCGTGTGTCGTGTGCAATGCCTTGTACATGATGGCGACTGTAGGATAGAGCCCGTGCTATCCTATCCATGAAAATTTTGGACGAAATGTCTGTCATGAATTTGTTCCGGCTTGTGTTGTAAGCCTCATCCTTTGTTTTGTTGGAGTATGGTAATTTGAGTTGGTTCGATGTCAAATGGTGATTTCATATCTTTTCCAAGAGTTGTTCTCATATTTGTATGGGAGTGCTAATTCTTTTGCTTCAAACCGGAGTCGTCATGTCAATTATCATCAAACCAGAGTCGTCATGTCAATTCTTTTCAACCGGTGTACTTCTCTTCAAGTGAATTCAATACTTTCCAGTTTTGCAAGATCAATCTCTTATTTCTTTCGGGAGTTCATCTCATATGTCCCAAGTTGTTTTTGTTTTTCCCCGCCCTCCGACCCTTTTCTTCGGTGAGTAGATTATCATCCAAGTATCTTCCTTTCATTATTGCTTCTGCTATATTTTATTTTTTTTGTTTCCGGTGATTCCTTGTGAATATTCTCAGGAGTTTCGGGTTCATCATTTTTCATTCTTGTTCTCTTTTCTGGTGCATTCAGTTCAAGATATCCGTGTTCATCATATCCTTTTCATCCTTTAAATTCTTTCCAATGTGGGTGATTCTCATCCAAGGCTCTCTTGTTTATTCATCTCTCTCTTTTCTATCTAGATTGTTGAAGATATCATAGAAGTTTCTTCTTTTCAATCTGTTCAATTATTTCAAGGGTCTCACCTCATCAAATTTTGATTTGTGCCAGTGCAACTCTCTTTTCTAATCAATTGTTTCAATGGAGTTTTCCTTTGAGTGGGCCCTTAACCCACAACTTTTCCCAGGATCTTTCCTGGCTCTTCTAATCTTTTCCGAGAGACCTCTAATTCTTTTTAAATATGAAGTAAGAATGAATTCCATCAGTCATATTCCTTCCTCAAGGTCAATTTGAATTATTTGATCAGTGATCAACTTTTCATATTCTTATTTCGGAGTGTCGCAGTCATTTTGGTGTTGTCCCTTCTCATCATTCTCAGCTTGGAAGACCGAAGAGGTGTTTTTCTCAAGTCTTTTTCCATTCTTTGAAGATTGTCATCTCGACATCGTGTGATCTTCTCAATTGTTTCCAATCACGAGTAATTCCTTCCATATCTATCTAGTGCATTTTAATTTTTTTCATTCTCGATCCTCCGAAGCCCACCATTTCAGAAGATTTCTTCGTTCTCACCTTTCATCTTTCGTTCTCAAATTCTTCTCAATTGTTGTCTCTTTGTTCGTCTCTCAATTATTCCGATTCCTTGTTCAAGTGTTATGTCAGGTGGATTTGATACCTTCGCTCTCTTGCATCTCAATTCATTCATGATATTCCAGTTCATTTGTGAATTCTTACCGGTGGCTTGTTCAAGCATTCTCTAATTGAATCATGATATCTTTGTCCTCATGTGGCCCAGTTCATTTGTATTATTCCATTTCATTCCAAATTCTTACCGGTGCTTTGTTGAAGACTTTTTCAAGTTTGTGCTCATATCTCTCTCCATCCCTAATCTTTTCAAGAAGAATAAGTGGTATGCTAAATTCGTTGAGTGTCATAAATTTAACTTGATGAAGGATAAGCATAACATAATTCTTATTCTTGTTTCATCAAATGATTCCAATTCTTATTTTGGAGTGGCTCATGATATCAATTCTTTTCTCAAGTGTTCGTCTTTTCTTTTCCGGAGTTCCAAGTTTTCTTAAATATCTCTTCGTGAAGCTTCAACGAAGTCATGGAGGGCCTGAATCTTATTGTTTTCATCCTTCATATCTTTGCATCATTCTTTTGTAGATGGAGGTTCGTCATGGTGGTTCTTCAGGATTACATTCATTCTCAGGTGTTCTTCAAGATTCTTGTGGTAGGACCTAAAGTTTTCTTTCTCTGCATTTCAAAGAGCAATTCTTCCTCCTTTATCCTTTGAGGTGGTGTTATAACATTCTTGTTAGTGGAGGAGTCTCGAAGAGAATTTGTTTCAAGAATGAGATATGTAAACCCACCGATTCCATGATCATGACATATTTTAAACCCATGATTTCTTCATTCAACTATCTTGGTTTAGACTTCACCTAAATCTTTGTCTAAGGATTGTTGCTATTATGGTGATTATCATTGATCGAATTTCTCAATGTATCCTCTTGGTGAAAGAATTTTTGCCTTCCTTGTTGCATCCAATCAATCCTTGTTTCTGTTAGTGGCTAGTTGTCACCTCATTATTTTGAAATGGTTCCCATAAGCCCACTACAAGCTTGTTCTTTTCGTTGTTGATGTTCCAACAACTCCATTTAATCCTCCATTGTAGGATTCACTTCAATTCAATTGTGGTAGAAGTTGTCATTTTCTTATTCATTCTTTTCTTTTTAATGATCTAGTTCCTATTCTCTTGGTCCGGGGTTGTGGTGATGTTGCTCTCTTCAATCTATCATCTTGTTCTATCAAGATCATGTTCTCTCCTTGCTTATTCAGTTTAGTTAGTTTCGTTGCGAATCTTCTCGAGATCTTTAAATATTATCAAATTTTGCTTCAATTTCCTATCGATGTGCTGCCGAAATTTCTATTGAATTCTATCTTGTTTCTCATGTCATTCTCAATCTCTTTGCAACCTTCAAGGATCGTTGGTTTTCACTCATTTTTCTCAGAAGCAACTAAGTTTTACCTCTTCCTTTTCCCCTCCTCTCCCCCTTTCATTCTTAGATCTCGGGGCCACATCTCTTGTTAGTGTAGGAGAGATGTAACAGCCCGAGACTGACGCTCTAGAAGATTCCCATTTTATTCCGTTGCTCTCATGTGATTATTTGTTTGTCGCACCATTCGCATCATCCGCATTGCATCGACACTCCGTTGCTGTCTGTTTTCAAAACTTACATCCGTCGTTAGTTGCCAGTTCTCTCCAGTTTTGTCGTTGACCGTTTCGAGTCCAACCACACACGCACGCGCCCGCAGCATCGTTAAAACGTTCATTTTAAAAGTTTGTACCAAACTTTCTTGGATTAGGTTGATAGTTGGCGTGCGGTCTTAATATAGTGTAGGTAGGCCGTGTGTCAAATTTCATCGCGATCGGAGTTCGTTTGATACCCGAACCTTTAAACCTATAGCGGCACGATAGCCGGTCCAACGTATGACGTTTTTCATTGTTTTAAATTGTGCCATCGGGTTGCCCATTTTCCCTCTCATCTACGCCTACCCCTCTGCACAGTGCACCGACGTGTCCGCAACCTAGTCCGAACGTCCCCCGAACCCGAGCCGGGCGGTCATGACCGTTGGATCCGGATCAACCCCGTTTTATCGCAAACCATCATTGGTTTGTCCACTGGACTACCAAGTCTATTTATTCTCGATCGTCCGATCGAATTGGAGGGTCCAGATCGACCCTCAGATCCCCATAGCTATTTAAGAAGTCGAACCTAGCCCTAGCCCTGTCCAATCCAGTCGATCCTCCCAGGCGCAACCACCCGACCAAGCTCCTACCACCTTGGGATCTCCTCCCGATGCAGCCTACCCCCAACCAACTCCGGTCCCCTCATAGCCAGACAACAGCGTGCGACCACCTCCCGCAATTTTGTGCCGGCAAAATCAATCCCTCCATCTCTCCCATCGAACGCGGTCTCCATCACCAGCTCGTGCAGCAGCACAACCCCGCCCCTCCAACCGGACGCATCCGGGCGCCCACAGCAAATCTGGTTCACGCGACCTCATGGGCATTAACTCCGACGGTGCCACAAGGACCTCACGCCTGAGCCGAGCAGTTCCTTGAGCTCCTCTACGCAACCTCGTTAGTTGAACCGCCCGGCAACCCCCGTACGCCATGGCCCCGGTGCCTGAGCACCAGATCGAGCTCCCCAGCCCCTGCGTTGCCGGATCTGGTGACTTCCGTTGCGCCAAGTCCCGCCTCGCCCCGCCGGAGACCCTACAGGCTGCACCGACACGGGCCAACTACGATTGCTCGTTCTCCAGGAGGGAGACGAGCTAACGGAGAGTAGAAGGTCGAGTGGGTGCCACCTATTGACTGCGCCGGGCCAGGCTGCAGCCTCTCGCTCAGCCCGATCTACCCCGCCGGCCCACCTTGCGCCAGCCGGCCTGCGCCACTCCCCAGTCGGCCCACCGATCTACCCCACCTCACCTCTCCTTCACTTGGGCCAAGGCCCACAGGGTGAGATCTGCCCCCTGCTATCTGTTGCTAGGGCGAAAAATATATATTATGCGCTCACATGTTCAACCCAGCACATTGTAGTTTTAGGCCCGTGGTATTTTTTTCCAGCTTCCGAATTTATCCAATTTCAGGAAAAACGTATAACTTTAAAACGCCCGTAGTTTTACAACCATGCGTCGGATCGCGACAAATTATATATGTAAAGTGGTTAGAATTTCGCATAGATTAATAGTTTCCAGCTACCATGCATATTTAAAACTTTTAGCCGTGCTGTTTGCATTGGTTTTCATGTCAACGTGATAGAAATGGTTTTAAATCGTAGCTAGTTAACCGTAGCTCCGTTGGAGATGAGCCATATATGTAAATGGACTAGAATGACGCGTAGTTTTACGTGAACCACTTTGTTTTGCCGTTTAACAAACATAAAATGTGTTTAGGACAAATATGGATAGATTTCAAAGTCAACGTGTGGGGTCAGTTCGGAGATGCTATATGTCGTTTCCGGCCTCATTCAAAATGCCTAGATAGGTAGTGTAATTTGTGCTAAACCCCTTGCCATGTTAAACAACATATAATATTGTCGTGGAAATAAATGGGAGTGAACTAAATATTTCGTATGTGTAGTTTCATCAGCATGCAACTCGTGGCATATTGAGCTTCACTTAATGCGTAGCATTTGACTATGTGAATTGCCATGCCGTGACTTGCATATTTGAAACTGATCATGCATCATATATGAATTGCATCATGTCGTGCTGGTGCTGTGGTGAATATTGTGTGTTGATCCTTGTTTTCAGTTTGCTTCGTCTCCATAGAGTTCTGCAAGCATGTCGGAATGTGAGGATCCCTTCGACTACGTCAGTTCATCTGCTTCATGGAGTCACTCTTCTTCCAAGCGGGATCTCAAGCTATATGAACATTTCCCTAGATACCATTACTATCAATGCCATGCTAGTTGTCTCATTTCTTTTGTTATATCTCGTTGCCTACCACCTGTTATATGTCAGCCTCTCAACATTGCCATGAAACCTTCAACCTATTCACAACCTAGCAAACCACTATTTGGCTATGTTACCGCTTGCTTAACCATTGGATAGTTTTGCTAGTTGCAGGTGTAGTTGCTTCCATGTGATAACATGGCTTCTTTGTTATATCACCTTATAATTACTAATTAAATTAATGCACCTATATACTTGGTGAAAGGTGGACGGCTCGACTTTCCAGCCTGGTGTTTTGTTCCATATTTGCCACCCTAGTTTCGGCTACCGATGTTATATTCCATATTTGAGCGCTCCTAACACTATCGGGGTTGTTATGGGGACCCCCTTGATAATTCGTTTTAGTCTAAAACTAGTCTGGCATGGCCCAACTTTGGTACTACATTTTCCTAATAACTAATGAACTACATAGGGAGTAATTAACCCGGGGAAATTTTATCAACCCCCGGGCCAGTGCTCCTCATGAGTGTTGGTCCAACCTAGAGCAGCTTAGTAACGCCTCCCCCCTGGGCAACCCGGTGTTTAGGTGTGGTAACCATAGCTCATCCGTCGTGTCCTGAGAATGAGATACACGGCTCCTATCGGGTCCGTCGACACGTCGGGTGTCCTTGCTGGATTAGTTTTACCATTTACGAAATATTGTGCATCGGGATTCCGATGATGCTTTGGGCTATCTCAGAGTTTGGGGTTTGCACTAAGGAATCCGAGGAGATCACGAGTTTCGTGATCGAGGATTTCTACGCGGCTTGTGGTAATTTGTGATGGACTAGTTGGAGCACCCCTGCAGGGTTAAATCTTTCGAAAAGTCGTGCCCGCGGTTATGTAGCAACGTGGAAAATTTGTTTAACATACATTTCTAGATAACTTGAAATAAGCTTAATTAATATATGCCATCTGTGTGCGTAACCGTGACTGTCTCTTTCGTGAGCTCCTTCTCCGACTGATGACACGGTGGGGTTATGTGTGACGTAAGTAGGTGTTAGCTATGCGTAGATTTGATCATCAGTAGTTCACGTCCGCTATGCGTAGATCTTCCCCCTCTTTTATTCTTGTACTCGTAAGTTAGCCACCTCAAATAAATACTTAGTCGCTTGCTGCACCCTCACCACTTAACCATACCTCACCCCTTAAGCTTTGCTAGTCTTGATACCTTTGGAAATGAGATTGCTGAGTCCCTGTGGCTCATAGATTACGACAACACCAGTTGCAGGTACATGTAGAGTGATATTATGACATGAGTGCGATGATTGTGCTTTTGGAGTTTCTTCTTCTTCATCATCGATCTAGGATGGGCTCCAGACCGGCAGCCTCGGATAGCAAGGATGGACGACATTATTTTACCGTTTGTTTTCATCCGTAGTCGGGACCTGCTCTTCTTTATGATGACTGTATATTGTTGTATTGGTGTGATATTATGTATCTTGTGTCGAGTGTAAGTCAATTCCTTATACTCATCTTTTCAGTACATGTACTTGTGACGATATCCATTCTTGCGAAACGACGAGATGCGTTTCTATCCCTGTCGAGGCCCTCGCGCCAAAATAAGGATATGACCGCATCTTGGGCATTACAATGAGCTAGGGATAACTTTATTTAGTGTTGATATTTTGGAAGATATGGTTGCTTGTTGACATGCTTGAGTATTGAAGTCATTATGTTAAACCTAGACTATTGCTTTGAATCACTTACAAGTCCAAATGTCCATGCTATACAAAGAAGAAAAGAATTTGATGAACATGTTACGCAAAATTGCACATCACAAATTATTTTTTTATCATTTACCTACTCGAGGACGAGCAGGAATTAAGTTTTGGGGATGCTGATACGTCTCCAACGTATCTATATTTTTTTGCTTGTTCCATGCTGTTATATTATCATCCTTTGACGTTTTTCAATCATTTTACTACAACTTTATATTATTTTTTGGGACTAACCTATTAATGGTTGTAATTGCACAAGTTCTTGTTGCACACATTGATTTATAGGAATTAATTAGAAATTGTCGAAAAAAATGCAAAAGGAGCCTTGTTGGAGGAGGATTCTCACTCTCGTGAAATCTGTCCAGAAACAGTTTTAAGAGATCGTCAGTTTGACCCCCGAAGACGTTGTTAAATGGAAAATGATAAAACTAGAGAAGTGTGGGGAATTTTATGGTAATGATTCTTGACTACACATTCGTCCAAAACGGAGTTCGTGTGCAAGCTGGAGACCCGTTTTATTGAAGGAAAATATCTAATTACGGGATCACGAGAATTATTGACGTGATTGAGTCCAACTCTTAACATATCTGATATATTTGTCCAAGCCAAAACTTTGGAGACTCATGAGGGCCGTGAGTAGCCCCTAGGAAGGTTCTAGAGGTTGCCGAGAGCCATTGGATCAAGGGTCCATCCATCGGAGGGCCATAGAGCACCAAAGAGGCACATATAAGGAGAGAAAAACCCTAATTTTGGGAGGGCCACCGAAAGCCACGAATTTGCCTCTCCCATGGAAGGGGAGAGGCTCCTCCATTGAAGCACCAAGACCAAGGAAAAAGGAGGGGCAAGGGGCCGCCTCCCGTCGCCACCACCGTCGTCCGTTGCCGGTGCCGTGGCCGCCATCGCCTCCATCTCTTCGGAGTTGCACCTCTCCATCAACAAATCTCTCTTTCTCACCATGATAATCTGCGAGTAATCCTCCTCGGGGCTGAGGGTATGTACTAGTAGTTATGTGTTCAATCTCTCTCTCGTGTTCTTGAGATGGAACGATCTTGATGTATCACGAGCTTTATTAATATATATGAATCATATGGAGTTCCCTCTCTCTATCTTCTTGTGATGAATTGAGTTTTCCCTTTTAAGTTTTCTTATCGGATTGAGTCTTTAAGGATTTGAGAACACTTGAGAACACTTGATGTATGTCTTGCGATGGGATATCTGTGCTGACAATGGGATGTTCTATTGATCCACTTGATGTATATTTTGGCGATCAACTTGCGGGTTTCGTGACCTTGGGAATCTATGCATAGGAGTTGGCACATGTTTTCGTCTTAACTTTTCGGTAGAAACTTTGAGGCACTCTTTGAAGTTTTTTGTGTTGGATTGAACATGATGAATCTGAAATTATATGATGCATATCGTATAATCATGCCCATGGGTACTTTTGGTGACATTGGAGTATCTAGGTGGCATTAGGGTTTTGGTTGATGTGTATCTTAAGGTGTTATTTTAGTACGAACTCTAGGGCTGTTCGTGACACTTATAGGGATAGCTCATAAGATTGATCAGAAAAGATAACTTTGAGGCGGTTTTGTACCCTACAATAATTTCTTTGTTTGTTCTCCACTATTTGTGTCTTTGGAGTCTCTTTGTTGCACGTGAGGGATTTACATATGATTCAACTATATATGTTAGTATTGTTGAGAGAACTTGTACTAGTGAAAGTATGGACCCTAGGCCTTGTTTCCAAGCATCTACACAATGTTTTGCTCGCTATTTACTATTTGTTACCTTGCTCTTTTTATATTTTCAGATTACAAAAACCTATATCTACCATCCATATTACACTTGTATCACCATCTCTTTGCCCAACTAGTGCACCTATACAATTTACCATTGTATTGGATGTGTTGGGGACACAAGAGACTCTTTGTTATTTGATTGCAGGGTTGCTTGAGAGAAACCATCTTCATCCTATGCTTCCCACGGATTGATAAACTTTAGGTCATCCACTTGAGGGAAATTTTCTACTGTCATACAAAACTCTGCGCTTGGAGGCCCAACACGAGTCTATAAGAAGAAGGTTGTGTAGAAGACATCAGACCTCATAGGTCGACAAGGGCACATACTGCTCCAGAGTGGTGTAGAAATCATGTGTTATCGATTTTGTTGTTAGACAACAATGAGCCTACGAGCTATGGGGAAGCAACGGTGGGCCCGGATTCCAACAAATGGTTAGATGCCATGAAGTCTGAGATAGGATCTATTTATGAAAACAAAGTATGGACTTTGGAAGTATTACCTGAAGGCCGAAAGGCCATTCAGAACAAATGCATCTTTAAGAAGAAGACGGACGCCGACGATCATGTGACCGTCTATAAAGCTCGATTTGTGGCCAAGGTTTTTTCACAAGTTCAAGGAGTTGACTACAATGATACTTTCTCACCCGTGACGATGCTTAGGTCTGTTAGAATCATGTTAGCAACAGCTACATTTTTCGATTATGAAATTTGGCAAATGGATGTCAAAACAGCAATCCTTAACGGGTTTCTTCAGGAAGAGTTGTATATGATACAACCGGAAGGTTTTGTCAATCGAGAGAATGCTGACAAAGTGTGCAAG
The DNA here is from genome assembly GCF_904849725.1 of Hordeum vulgare subsp. vulgare. Classification (NCBI taxonomy): domain Eukaryota; kingdom Viridiplantae; phylum Streptophyta; class Magnoliopsida; order Poales; family Poaceae; genus Hordeum; species Hordeum vulgare. The sequence goes on along the minus strand of NC_058520.1, from coordinate 396,660,065 downwards.
CTCTAGCGATCCATTTACGGACTGGTGCAAGCATCTCGGAGTTGGAATCAACGTTTCGATGAGGTGATCAAGGCATTCGGGTTTATACAAGTTTTTGGAGAAGTTTCTATTTACAAGAAAGTGACTGGGAGTTCTATAGCGTTTCTAGTATTATATGTGGATGACATATTGCTAATTGGAAAAAATGTAGAACTTTTGGAAAGCGTAAAGGATTACTTGAATAAAAGTTTTTCAATGAAGGACCTGGGAGAAACTGCTTACATATTGGGCATTAAGATATATAAAGATAGATCAAGGCGCCTCATAGGACTTTCACAAAGCACATACCTTGATAAGATTTTGAAGAAGTTCAAAATGGAACAATCCAAGAAGGGGTTCTTGCCTGTGTTACAAGGTATAAAGTTGAGTTAGACTCAATGCCGAGTAACTGCAGAAGATAGATAAATGATGAGTGTCCTCCCATATGCTTCAACCATAGGGTCTATAATGTATTAAATGTTGTGCACAAGACCGGATGTCAGCCTTGCCATAAGTATGATAGGCAAGTTTCAAAGTAATCCAAGAGGGAGCACTGGACCGCGGTCAAGAATATTCTGAAGTAACTGAAAAGGAGTAAGGAGATGTTTCTTGTTTATGGAGGTGACAAAGAGCTCGTCGTAAAGGGTTACGTCGATGCAACCTTAGACACTGATCCAGATGACTCTAAGTCACAAACCGGATACATATTTATTCTTAATGGTGATGTGGTAAGATGGTGCAGTTCCAAGAAAAGCGTCGTAGATGATTTTGCATGCGAAGTGGAGTACATAGATGCCTTAAAGGTGGCTAAGGAGGGTGTCTGGATGAAGCAGTTCATGTTAAATCTTGGAGTAGTGTGAAGTGCACTGGACCCAATAAATCTGTTCTGTGACAACACTGGTGCCATTGCTCTAGCCAAGGAACCAAGGTTTCACGAGAGGACCAGACACATAAAGTGACGCTTCAATGCCATTCGCGATTACATCAAGGAGGAGGACATAAATATTTTCAAAGTGCATGTGAATCTGAATGTTGCAGATCCGCTGACTAAGCCTCTTCCATGAACAAAACATGATCAACACGGGAACTGTATGTGTGTTAGATTCATTGCATTCTAAATCACATAGAGATGTCAAGCTAGATTATTGACTCTAGTGCAAGTGGGAGACTCTTGGAAATATGCCCTAGAGGCAATCATAAAATACTTATTATTATATTTCCTCTTTCAAGATAATCATTTACTATCCATTCTATAATTGAATTGAATGGAAACACAAATGCATGTGTGGATATATAAACAAAACAATGTCCTTACCGAGCCTCTAGTTGACTAGCTCATTGATCAAAGATGGTTAAGTTTTCCTAGACATAGACAAGTGTTGTCAGTTGATAACGGGATCACATCATTAGGGGAATGATGTGCTGGACAAGACCCAAACTATAAACTTAGCATGTGATCGTGTCATTTTGTTGCTATTGTTTTCTGCATGTCAAGTATACGTTCCTATGACCATGAGATCATGTAACTCACTGACACCGGAGGAATGCCTTGTGTGTATCAAACGTCACAATGTTAATGGGTGACTATAAAGGTGCACTACATGTATCTCCGAAGGTGTGCATTGAGTTAGCATGAATCAAGACTGTGATTTGTCACTCCAAATGACAGAGAGGTATCTCGGGGCCCACTCGGTAATACAACATCACAAACAAGCCTTGCAAGCAACATGGCTAAGGAGATAACCATGGAATATTGTAGTCCACAACGAGTAAAGAGACTTATCGATAACGAGATTTAAATAGCTACAAAAATACCGACAATCGAATCTCGGGAAAGTAACATACCGAAGGACAAAGGGAACATTATACAGGATTAAACTGCATCCCTGACATAGAGGTTCAACCGATAAGATCTTCGTAGAATATTTAGGATCCAATATGGGAATCCGGGTCCCGCTATTGGGTATTGACCGGAGAGTTTCTCGGTCATGTCTACATAGTTCTCGAACCGGTAGAGTGTGCACACTTAAGATTCGGTGACGTTTCGGTATAGTTGAATTATTGATGTTGGTAACCGAATGTTGTTCGGAGTCCCGGTTGAAATCCCGGATGTCATGAGGGTTTTCGGAATGGTCCAGAAACGAAGATTGATATATAGGAATTTTGCATTTGGCTTCTGGAAAGATTTCGGGCATTACCGGTGAAGTACCGGGAATGACGAATGGGTTCCGGGGTTTTACCGGGAGGGGCCACCCACCCGGGAGAGGACTTAATAGGCCCATGTGTGGCACACCAACCCATAGTGGGCTGGTGAGGGCAGCCCAATAAACATATTTTGGCTGAAAGCAAAAATAAAAGGAAAAGGAAAAAAAGGAAGGAGGTGGACAACTGGGGAAGGAGTCCTCCACCAAACCGAATTGGAGGAGGACTCCTCCCTCTTGGGCTCGTCCGAAGCTCCTCCTTGGAGTAGGAGCCAAGCCAACCCTCCCTCTTGTTTCTTCTATATATAGTGGAGGTTTGAGAGGCTTTTTGCACCCCAAGCCATTGTGCAACCCTCTCTCCCTCCACCACTTCGTGACACCCCGTAGCTAGTTTGGTACGACACAACGAAGCCGTGTCGGAGTAGCTCCACCACCATCACCGCCACGCCGTGGTGCTGCCGGATAAGTAAACTACCTCTTCGTTTCTCTTGCTGGATCAAGAAGGCGAAGATCGTCATCGAGCTGTACGTGTGCTGAACGGGGAGGTGCCGTCCGTTTGGTACTAGATCGGGAAGGAGTTCGTGGGACGCTTGCGATTCGGATCGCAAATACGTTCGGCTACATCAACTGCATTTCTTAATGCTTCCCGCTTAGCAATCTACAAGGGTATGTGGATCTGACTTCCCCTCTCGTATATGATCGTCACCATGATAGTTCTTTGTTGTGTGTAGGAATTTTTTGTTTCCCATGCGACGTTCCCCAACATGAGCCACGTGCGCCGCCGTATACGCCGCCACCTCCTCCGTCGCGTGCGCCACCTCCTCCGCCGCCAGCGCTTCCTCCATCTGATGCCTCACCATCGCATCCGACTCGAAGTGGATGGAGTTGAGGATGGCCAGCTGCTCCGGCCATTCATCGACCACCACCGATGGCTCCTCCTCCGGCACCTAGGACGCTCCTCCTCGGGCTCCTCCTCCATCTCCCCATCCTCGAAATCCACCTTCTTTTCCAAGGTAGACCTGCTTCCGTTCACATTCCGGCGCCGTGGTGGCATGGCCGACGGGCTCGGAGAGGGAAGTTCTCGGGTGGCAGCAGAGAGAGGGAGGAGGTGAATATGCTAGGGCTGGGGGCGCTGACTAGCTTAAATATTCGGCCCCGAGCCCGGAGGGGCGCCACACGACATTCACACCACGCTGACGGTCGAGGCGCCCGTCGGACCGTCGGGTGTCCCGGCAAGTTCGCGTGGGACCAAGCCGTCAGGCCTACGTGGCGGGCGTGCCCGGGCTCCGCCATATACCCCCCATATTTGGGCTGTAAATGAGCGGCGTCAGTCAACCTGGGTGTTTGAGGCCGGTTTGAGAGGCCCGTTTGGGTCAATTCTTTATGAGTGGGGAGTGACGGGGCGGCCTGCCCGAGAATTTGAGGAGGGTTTGAGGGTTCCGGCTGTAGATGCTCTTAGGACACTAAATTGCGTGTCATTTTTTCCACATTTTTGCAAGGATTGCTGTTTGGATGCCACCCTTTACCATCTGCGCTCCACTCTCTTCAGAAATTAGACGGTCTCACTACATTATAAACACATCTAACGGAGGAGAACGTTTGGTCACGTGTATATACACCTCTGTACGAAAAAATAATTTATTATTTAAATAAATTTGATATTTTGAAAAATATTTTTAAAGTAAACTTGACCTTTCATTGCACTCGTAAAATAATTCCACAAAATAAAAAAATCTCGTTGACTTATTTTTTAAGGAGGCGATAAATTCGGTTAAAATAGTGTGAATAGTGACCTGTAGTGGCAAATAAAATTTGTCTTTTCCCCCTCAAGTCACTGTTAGTTTTCTATTTTCGAAAATTTATATGCTCATGCAAAAGAAAGTCAATTTTATTGTAAAAACAACTTTGAAACTTTTTTAAAATTTTAAATTATTAATATTTCTTACATATGAGGTGTATATACGCCTAGGAACCAAATGTTTTTTTCACAAATCTAATGATGTAGGCACATAGAAAGGGAAACAGTGGATTTTTTTTGCATGGTTATTTGGAATCTTTATTCAACAAAAGCAGATCTAGCAAATTCTATTGGAAATATGAGCGATTTTACCATGTTATTTTACTAGCAGAAATAGTAGATAAATCATGACTACCAAAGCAATTATAAGACATGTCATGAAATCATACAAAGAGTATGCAAGTAGCATCCGAAATGGTGAGCACAAATAGAACATATCTAGAACAAAAACTAGAACAAAAAGTTGCGACGGTAACTCAAACAAGAAGAACACGAACATGTACTGACTTGCAGCAGCAGCAGAAGTGGGATTGGCATTGATGTCGTCATCGGCCGTGTTGTCGAAGAGGTTGTTACCGCCGGAGAAGAAGTCTTCATCTGGGAAGTGGTCATCGGCATCCATGGCGTCCGTGATAAAGAAGCCAGTAGACGCGTAGAGCCCTCTCCAAAAACCTTATCACCCTTCTCCCATACATGACTCAAAGCGGTGAGGTTTAAGAGGCCTACTGTCCCGACCTGCGGTGCATGACGCAAGCGGGGATGGGGAAGAATCTAGAAGCAGCTTGGAGGTTGGAACTTGATGGAGAGAGGAAGATGATGTTTTGATGTGTCTCTATGGACAGTAGTGACCTCTCTTTTATAGGCACATGAGAAGGAGGCAAACACGTAGCTACGGGAGGCGAAGCAAAACAGGGAGACGAAACAAATAGGCAAGAGCCGAAGGGTGCTTGGTTCGGATTCAATCTCCACTACAAGAAAACCTTTTAGCTCCCGAGTGACCTTTTGTATACCAGTCGTGCATGGAAAAAAATTAGACATCGGCTCGGCTCATTCCCGCAACCCTCGGAGCGACACAACGCATCGTGACGAGGCGTGGCGTGGCAAGGCGGGTGGAGGAGGAGGAGCGCGCATGTATGTCTCTCTTGTTCTCATGCTTATACATGTGAGGAAATATCCTCCCTTATAAGGAGGTCCAACTCCTACCAAACTAGCAATGTGGGACAAAACTTTAGTTGCACCTTTTGCCTTACAAAATGGGCTTAATGGGTCTCTAGGATTTATCAAGAATTCTGAAATTGGGCTAGGCCATATATGGATCAAATTCTAGCGATCCCCCACCAGATCCTACAGGCACACAAAAATATGCCTTTGGTTCCAAAACACTATTTATATACCGGTTCTACACTGGAAACTGTTAAGTTGAACTTCGAACTAGAAATCTATTCTACACTAGCAAGCAACTTGAAAAGTGGACTATGCCTTGACGTTCAAGTTTTCTCCGAATCTAGCTTGACACAAATACTTGACCGATACTAGGCTACCGTGGGACTTCCCCATGGGTGGATCTTATGCATCTTACTCCAAGGCCTTTCATGAGTTTACTAGAGAGCATCCTACTCTCCTAGATTGTGATGTTAACAATCAGACTCATATAGGTGTGTTCTTCAGAAGATGTTCTACATGATATACATCAACCTGCCATACAGATTAGGAAAGTATTGCACCTTCATGGAGTGGTATTATCAATGGTAAGTATACTTTCTTCTCAGTTGACCAACAACTTGTCTTCCACATCTAATTCACGAGATCTCGGATCACATAGAATAGGTTACCACTATGAAGAACTCATATTGTGGGTCTCATACCCATCTCCTTCGATGCATTATCTATCACATTACGTGATAGACCCTTAGTAAAAGGATCTGTCAGATTTTTAGGTGTTTGGATATAATCCAATGCAATAACTCCAGAGTTTCTCATTTTCCTGACAGGCTTTAATCATCTGTGAACATGTCTTGATAACTGCATTTTTTTCCTTTGAACTACTCACTTTGGCGATCACAATTTGATTGTCGCAGCTCATAAGAACACCTAGTACAGGCTCCTCAACGACCGCTAAGTCATTCAAGAGACGACGAAGTCAAGCTGCTTTGACCGTAGCTGTATCTAGTGTTGTGAGTTCTACTTCCATTGTTGACGTCGTTAAGATGGGTTTCTTGCAATACTTCCAAGTAACAACGCCACCACCATGAGTGAATACATATTCACTCGTGGCCTTTATCTCATGAGCATCACATATACAATTTGAGTCAATATACCCTTCAAGTACCTTTGGGAACCCAGTGTACTGAATTCCATAACTTGTAGTGCCCTTCAAATAGCGCGTAACTCTTTCTAGAGCTTTCCAATGACCATCTCCTGGTTTTGAGACAAACCGGCTTAGTTTGTTAACAACAAAAGAGATGTCAGATCTCGTAGCGCTGGCTAAATACATAAACGAGCCAATTATTTGAGAGTATTTCAATTGATCTCTAGCAATTCTTTGATTCTTTTGAAGCAAGATGCTAGCATCATAAGGTGTTGGAGAGGGCTTGCAGTCACTATAACCAAAGCGACTCAACATCTTTTCCACCTAGTAAGATTGAAGCAATGTAATCCCACCATCATTACTTCTCAACAGTTTGGTATTCAGAATAATATCAGCTACTCCTAAATCCCTGATCTCGAAACAAAGAGATAGGAAATCCTTGACCACCTTAATAACATTCAGATTTGTTACAAAAATCAATATGTCATCAACATACAAGCAAAGGATAACTCCCTCGCCCCCACCATGGCGATAGTACACGCATTTGTCACCTTGGTTTACAAGAAAGCGTGCAGGTGTTAAAGTTCTTTCAAACTTCTCATGCCACTTCTTAGGTGCTTGCTTAAGTCCATACAAAGACTTCAAAAATTTGCACACTTTTCCTTCGTGACCGTCCACTATAAACCCATCTGGTTGTTCCATATAAATTTCCTCGTCCAACTCTCCATTTAGGAAAGCAGACTTAACATCCATTTGATGAACGAGAAGACCATGTGAGTTAGCTAGTGAAAGTAGTACTCGAATAGTGGTCGGTCAAGCCATAAGTGAGTAAGTATCAAAGTAGTCTTCACCTTCCTTTTGGGCATAACCCTTGGCCACGAGCCATGCCTTGTACTTTTCAATAGTACCATCAGGCCTAAGGTTTTTGTTGAATACCCATTTGCACCCTATAGGTTTGCACCCATAAGGACGATGAGTAATCTCCCAAGTTTTATTTGCCAGGATGGAATCCATCTCACTATGGACCACGTCCTTCGAGTAGTCAACATCTTCAGATGCGTAAACCTCTAAAATAGAACTAGGAGTGCCATCTATGAGATATACAACAAAATCATCACCAAAGGACTTTGCAGTCCTATGTCTCTTGCTCCTTTTAGAAGTCTCATTATTGTCCTGCATGGGATCTTCAAGATGTTACGTTGCAATGGTAGGTTCAGATATTGCTACTACATCTTGACTCGATGAACTAGGCATCTCCTGATTTGATGAGCTACCCATATCCTTCATGGGAAAGATATCTTTGAAAAAAGTCGGATCATTCGACTCCATGATTGTACCGACATGCATGTTAGATACCTTAGATTTTACAATCAAGAATCTATAACCAATGTTTTGAAAAGCATATCCTAGGAAAACACAATCCACAATTTGGAATTGGTATATTGACTTTTGCTAAGAAGCCCCAAGTTCGTAGGTAAGAAAGTTTTAACCTTTTCTTCTCCCATTCCTTGAATGTAGTTATCTCTTTGTTCTTTGTTGAAACTCGGTTTAGGACACGACATGCAGTCAATATAGCCTCCCCCACCATGCCTTGGAGAGACCTGATGTGTCTAACACCCCATTTGATTGAGGTGAATAGGGAGGCGTCCTCTCATGGATTTTACCATGTTCCGCACAAAAAGAATCATACTCATTGAAAAAATACTCTCCACCACGATCATACCTAAGTCTCTTGATTTTTCGATCAAGTTGGTTTTTCGCTTCAGCTTTATAGATCTTGAAGAAATTTAGAGCCTCATCTTTTGATTTTAAAAGATACACATGGCAGTATCTAGTGGAGTCATTGATTAATGTCATAAAATACTTCTTTCCACTTTTCATCAAGACACCATTCATTTCACAAAGATCTGAATGTATGAGTTCTAGTGGCGCAAGATTTCTTGTTTTTGCAGTTGTATGAGACTTACGAGGTATATTAGCTTGCCCACAAACTTGACCCTTATATCCCTTGACAGAGGTGAAGTTGGGGATTAAGTTCAACTTGGCTAGCCGCATCATACAACCAAAATTAACATCACAGAGACGTGAATTCCCAACACTTGATTCTCTATTGTTGCAAACATGATTAACAACTTTATTACAAACATCTCGCAAGGATAGTCTGAACAAGCCTCGTGAATCATAACCTTTACCAACAAAAGTTCCATACTTGGATATTACAAATTTATTGGACTCAAAGACAAGCTTGTAGCCATCTCTACATAGAAGAGATCCACTAACAAGATTTTTATTTCTAGAGGGGACATAATGCATGTTCTTTAGCCGGACGATCTTCCCTGAAGTAAACTTCAGATTGACCATGCCGACACCACGAACAAAAGCACTTGAACCATTGCCCATCAGCATGGAGGTAGTCCCTGCAAACTGATAAAAGGAAAACATGGAAATATCACCGCATACATGCACATTAGCACCTGTGTGAATCAACCAATTAGGGGAACGACATACTGAGAGAATAGTGGGAAGTAAACCATACCCTACATCCTTCATCTCAACGTCACCAATGACAACATTGGCAATCTTGTTGCCTTTCCCACATTGACGCTTGTCATAACGGTTAGGGAAACTAGGTGCCCAATGATCAGGATCTCCACATATATACATGACAAACACATTCCTTCTTATCAGGCTTCTTCTTGAAGTTGGTGTGCTGCGAAGCCTTGTTCTTCCCATCAAACTTCCCCTTGTTCTTGAATTAGCAGAGCTGGATGTTTTTCTTGTGTACCAGATTGGCACTAGAACCTCCCTCAATACCTTGAGCATGTATGTCTTTTGCTCTCGCCTTTTCTTCCACATCAAGAGTACCAATGAGATCCGAAACGGAAAACTCCTGCCTCTTATACTTCAGAGAGGTAGAAAAGTTCCTCCACGAGGCTTAGTGATGTTACCTCCAGCAACAAACTTCTGTGATAACATACAGTTGAAGTGCTTAAGTTCTCTAGGAAACGAGTCTATCTCATGAGCTTCATCAACCACGGAGCGCTCATGAGCCATCCTGTAATCATAGAATTGTTCCATGATATACAACTCAGTGCCGGCTTCCGAGACTCCAAACTTGGCCTCGAGTGCGCTCCACTTATATTTTCTATTGTCAATTGACGCATAAGCATCAACTATGTTCTCACCAAGAGCACTCAAGAGAGCGGTCTTAAACAAAGTATCATTTTTTTGAAAAGCTACTTCGTGCCGAGGATCAAGAATTCCTTGAGGTTTGCCAAGAGTGGCGTCATAGCAGCTCATGGTTTCAAACAATAGAACAACCCTCACACGCCACCTTTTATAGTGCATGATACGTCTCCAACGTATCTATAATTTTTTATTGTTCCATGCTGTTATGTTATCATTCTTGGATGTTTTATAAAAATTTTATAGCAATTAATATCATTTTTTGGTTCTAACCTATTGACATAGTGCCTAGTGCCAGTTGCTATTTTTTGTTTTTTCCCTACACCGAAAATCCATATCAGATGAGGTCCAATTTCCATGAACCTTTACGGAGATTTTTTTGGACCACAAGGAAACTTGGGGGCCAAGAATAAGTAGTAGCTAAGGCCCAGGGGGGCCACTAGACACCATAGAGTGCAAGAGGCCCGTTGCGCGGCCTGGTGTATAGTGGGGCCCTCGGGAAGCTTCTCCACCACCTCTTAGCTCTATAAATACCCCAATATTCGGAAAACCCTAGAGGAGCCGACGAAAAATTATTTCAGCTGCCGCAAGTTCCACGGCCACAAAATAAAATCTAGAGCCCGTTCCGGAGAGGAACACGATCACGGAGGGGTTTACCATCCTCATTGGTACTCATTTAATGATGCGTGAGTAGTTCATATAAGACCTACGGGTCCGTAGGCAGTAGCTAGATGGCTTTCTCTCTCATTTTGTTTCTCTATACAATGGTCTCTTCGAGATCTATATGATGTAACTCTTTCTTTTGTGGTGCGTTTGTTGGGATCCGATGGATTGTGAGTTTACGATCAGATCTATGAAAACATATTCATGCTTGATTATTATAGCCTCGTATTTCTTCTCTGATATTTGATTTTTGTCTGGACAACTTGATCGTTTATCTTGCAATGGGAAGAGATGCTTTGTGATGGGTTCGATCTTGCGGTGCTCAATCTCAATGACAGAAAGAGACATGACACGCATGTATCCTTGCTATCAAGGATAAAACGATGGGATCTATTCCTACATGAATAGATCTTGTCTACATCATGTCATCGTGCTTAAGGCATTAATCTGTTTCTCCATGAACTCAATGCACTAGATGCATGCTGGATAGTGGTCAATGTATGGAGCAATATAAGTATATGCAGGCAGAAGTCGGTCTACTTATCTTGGACGTGATGCCTATATACATGATCATTGTCTTGAATATCATCATAATTATTTATTTTTCTATCAATTACCCAATAGTAATTTGTCTACCCACGACTTGCTATTTTCTCGAGAGAAGCCACTAGTGAATCCTACGGCCCCCGAGTCTTCCACATCATCGATTTGTAGTCTCTACTTTGCTATTTGCGTTTCTACTTTATTTGCTCTCTCTTTTTCACATCTATATTATAAAAAAACAAAAACACCTTGTTGCGTTCTATTTGCTATCACTCTTATTTGCATCTATCAATCTATCCTTACTTTACCGACGAGGGATTGAAAACCCCTCTACACATTGGGTTGCGAGGAATTGTTATTTGTGTGCAGGTGCTTCTTACATAGTCTTGTGGATCTTCCTACTAGGTTGATACCTTGGTTTCTTAATTGAGGGAAATACTTGTTGTCATTGTGCTACATCACCCTTCAAGCTTGGAGGGAGAACAAACACACCGGCAAGGAGTAGTAGTGCACACCCTCAAACATAGGTGGTCTCTTGTTTGCTTGTGTTCTTGATTGCTTGCTTCAATTACCTTCATGTCAACAGTCGAAAATAGAAAATAACTAGGAAATGTAAAGACATATGGATCATCCACTTGCTAATCTTTTCAAAAGATATAATTATCTTGAACCAATTGCTAGTGACTTGAGTGCTCTTGATTATTTTTGTGAAGTTTTGCTTGAAAATCCTGAATCTGAATATTGTGATGATGTGTTAAAATAAGAAATTTATAATGTGGTTCATGATATATCCTTGAATGAAAAGCATGATTAGAGTGATGTTATTATAAATTATATTAATGTCAATTATGCTAATAATATGCAAAACTACAATCTTGGGGATGGCAAGTTTGTCATGTCCACTACTCATTGCAATGATCATGATTGGGGTGATGCTTCTTATGATCTTGATAATTTATTTAATACTCATGAATAATATGATATTGATAATAATGTTTGCAATAGTATTGAAAGTGGGTTTGGAAGAGTATCAACTTTAGGTAATCATGATCCCATTATTTTGGAGAATTGTCAATCTCATGAATTTTTCGATAAAAGTTGGGTTGGATAGGTCGTGACTTTATTTAATGTTAATCCCACTATCTTGGAAGATTGTAAGAATTTTATGCATGTGGATCATGAAGAGAATATTTTATGTGATAGCTATATTGTTTAATTTGAATATGATCCTACATGTAATTATTATAAGAGAGGGAAATATGGTTATAGAAATATTCATGTTATTAAATTATATGTCTTCATGTTGAGATTTTTATTTTTCTTTCTTCTTCCATGCATATGTTTGCTATTTCTTGTCTTGATAATTTGTTTGATTATAATATGCCTATCCATAGGAAGTATGTTAGACTTAATGTGTTTGTCTTATGCAAGCTTATCTTAATGGCTATAAAGAAAGAGCTTCTTGGGAGACAACCCAATGAATAAAATTTATTTTCACTTATCTTTTCTGCTCTTGAGTATTTTCACAATTACGCCAGTGTTATAATTGTGGTTTTTGTGTTTATTTAGTCTATGTACCAAGCAAATCCTTTGGGATCATGTTGGGTATTAGTTTCTTTAATCCTGCTGTAAAACAGAAACTTTTGCGTATAGTAGGAAAATTCCTAAAACTGGCATCAACGTAAAAAGTGTGTGAATGTTTTACACAGGATTAATATACAAATTCCCTACATTGTCCTATTTTTCAGAATTTTTGGAGTTACATAAGTATAAGTAAATTTTGAATCTTTACAGACTCTTATGTTTTTAACAAATTCTGTTTTCTTTGCGTTATGTGCTTACTTTAATGATTCTATGGTTTATATCGGGTGTCATAAGCGAGGGTAGAGTTATAATACAGTAGGTATAATGCAAAAACAAAATTGCAATGGGTTTCGAACAGTACCTATAGTAAAGTTTGGCTTTCTTATACTAACGGATCTCACGAAGTTTTATTGAATTTTGTGTGATTGAAGTTTTCAAGTTTTGAGTGAGATCACAATGGATGATGGAATAAGGAGTGATAAAAGCCAAAGCTTGGGGATTCCCATGGAACCCCAAGGAAATATCTATGGAGTACCAATCAACTAAGCTTGGGGATGCCCCGGAAGGCATCCCCTCTTTTTTCTAGAAACCATCGGTAATTTTACTTGGAGCTATATTTTTATTCATCACATATCATGAGTTTTCCTTGGAGTGTCTTGTATCACTTGTGTCTTTGCTTTATTTGCTGGTTAATTTTTCATAATAAACCTTGATGTACACACCCATTTGAGAGAGCTAAATTATGCTATGATTTGTTAGAATTGCTCTTTATGCTTCACTTAATTTTTTTGAGCCATGGAATTGCTCCAGTACTTCATTTATATATTTTTGAGCACGGTGATGCTGTTATTTTGAATAAATTTACTCTCATATTTTATTTTGATAGTTGCTAATTTTTTTAATAAATCCTCTCTTGCTTCACTTATATAATTTTGGGAGTTGAAAATTTTAAAGAAACTTGTGCTCTCGTGCTTCACTTATACTTGTTTGAGAGCTTGTTATTTGCACTGGAAATTTTCTTTAAATGAAAACTAGTGCCAAGTGATGAATGTCCAGGAAATATATAATAAAAAAGTTCATGAAGATCATTGGATATTAAGCTTGATTATTTCTAATAGTTTTGCGATATGAAGATAGTAATATGTGAGTTATGTTAATGAGTAATTATGGTCTAGTAAGAATATTGGTGTTAAGGTTTGTGATTCCCTATTCATGCACATGAAGTCAATAATTATGCTATGAAATTACATCCTACATGTGTTGCATTATTCAGTGTTAGTTATGTTTAATGTTCACTTATGATGGTTTTGTTCCTTGGTTGGGCGCTTCTCAATCTATTTGCTAGCCTTGACTTGTACTAAGCGGGAATGCTCCTTCTGGATCCAAACCCTAAACCCTAAGTTCTGCCAAATGTGTCCACCATACCTACCTATATGTGGTATTTCAACGTCGTTCCAAGTAAATTTGCAAGTGCCAACTCTAATATTCAAAATGAAATTCTGTTTTGTGTACTTGTACCGCTCATGTAGCGGCGAGGGGTGGCTCATATCTTCCATATTAAATAGGTTATTCTCAAGATGAGTGTTTATTCACTTGCCATTGAACGAGAGTATGGCGGTAATAGGGATGCCCAGTCCCAAAAAGAAAGAAAATTATTTTATTTTACCAAATAATAAATTCTTTGGAAAGTGTTCATATGGACGGCACCCGTGGATACGACTAGCCGTGGAATGTGAAAGAATGGTGGAAGTGGAATAAACTTTATTTCAGTTTGGGAACCACCTATACTTTATTTAGCATGTAGGATATTGGAAACTCTTAGTCGTTCTCGTTGACAGGAAAAGCATGCCACCCTAAAAACATTTATCTCTAAGTTTTTCACTTTGAGCTATGGCACCTCTACAAATCCATGCTTCCCTATTCAAAGGGCCTATTTATTTAATTTATGCAATTTTATTTTTGAATTTGAGTCTCCATCTTCTCTTATAAAGCACCAACTAAGGAACACCAATATCACACTTGAGCATTGGATGTAGTTAATACTTGAGTGTTTTGCATGAATGGATCAATGATAGAGCATGATGGGCGAGGGATAACTTTCTTCAACGTTCATATTTTGAAAAACTTATTTGCTTGTTGATATGCTTGATTATTGAAATCTTCATGTCAAATTATAGACTATTGCTTTGCATCATCTACAAGTCCATATGTACATGCTGAAAGGAAACAAATAATAGGATGAACATGTGAGACAACATTTGACATCATTTTTTTTGTTTTTATCATTTACCTACTCGAGGACGAGGAGGAATTAAGATTGGGGATGCTAATACGTCTCCAATGTATCTATAATTTTTGATTGTTCCATGCTGTAATGTTATCATTCGTGGATGTTTTATAATGATTTTATAGCAATTTTATATCATTTTTTGGGCTAACCTATTGACATAGTGCCTAGTGCCAGTTGCTAGTTTTTGTTTTTTTTCCTTCACGAAAAATTCATATCAGATGAGGTCCAATTTCCATGAAACTTTACAGAGATTTTGTTTGGACCAAAAGGAAACTTAGGGGCCAGGAATGAGCAGCAGCCAAGGACCAGGGGTCCCACTAGATACCACGGCACTCTAGAGACCCCTCGCACGACCTGGTATCTAGTGGGGCCCTCGGGAAGCTTCTCCACCGCGTGTGAGCTCTATAAATACCCCAACATTCAGAAAACCCTAGAGGAGTCAACGAAAAGTCATTTCAGCCGCCGCAAGTTTCAGAGCCACAAAATTCAATCTAGAGCCTATTTTGCAGAGGAACACGACCACGGAGGGGTTCACCATCCTCATTGGTGCTCACCGGATGATGCGTGAGTAGTTCATATCACACCTACGGGTCCGTAGGCAATAGCTAGATGTCTTTTCTCTTGTTTTGTTTCTAAATACAATGGTCTCTTGGAGATCCATATGATGTAAATCTTTGTTTTGCGATGTGTTTGTTGGGATCCGATGAATTGTGAGTTTATGATCAGATCTATGAAAACATATTCATGCTTGATTTTTATAGCCTCGTATTTCTTCTCCAATATTTGTTTTTCTTCTAGACAACTTGATCTTTTATCTTGCAATGGGAAGAGGTGCTTTGTGATGGGTTCGATGTCATGGTTCTCAATATCAGTGATAGAAAGAGACATGACACGCATGTGTCGTACATCATGTCATCATTCTTAAGGCATTACTCCATTTCTCCATGAACTCAATACACTAGATGCATGCTGGATAGTGGTCGATGTGTGCAGTAATAGAAGTAGATGTAGGCAAAAGTCGGTCTACTTATCTTGGACGTGATGCCTATATACATGATCATTGTCTTGAATATCGTCATAATTATTTCCTTTTCTATCAATTGCGCAACACTAATTTGTCTACCCACCGCTTGCTATTTTCTCGAGAGAAACCACAAGTGAAACCTACGGCCCACAGGTCTATTCCATATCATCTATTTGTATTTCTACTTTGCTATTTGCATTTCTACTTTATTTGCCCTTTTGTTTCTAGATCTATATTATAAAAAAACCAAAAATACCTTGTTATGTTCTATTTGATATCACTCTTATTTGCATCTATCAATATATTCTTACTTACCCACGAGGGATTCATAACCCATCTACGCGTTGGGTTGCGAGGATTTGCTACTTATGTGCAGATGTTGCTTACATAGTCTTGTGGATCTTCCTACTCTATTGATACCTTGGTTTCTCAACTGAGGGAAATACTTGCCCTTGCTGTGCTGAATCATCCTTTAAGGTTGGAGGGAGAACAAATGAACCTGCGAGGAGTAGAAGTGCACACCCTCAAACATAGGTGGCCTCATGGAAGCAACAAAACCACTCGGGGTAAATTGCCGATAATAAGGTTTTTGGGTTGTTGGAAATATGAGAGATTTACCATGTGATTTTACTAGCAGAAATAGTAGATACATCATAACTACCAAAGCAATTGAAAGACAGGTCATGCAATCATAGAAATAATATGCAAGTAGCATCTAAAGTGGTAAGTAGGAACGGAACATATAAAGAATAGAAACTCGGACAAGAAATTGTGGCTGGAACTCAAACAAAAAGAAGACGAACACATACCGAGTTGCAGCAGCAGCAGCAGCGGTATTGGGTTTGATGTCGTCACCGACCATGTTTTTGAAGAGGTTGTTGATGTCGGCGAACAAGTCGTCATCCCGGAAGTGGTCATAGCTTCTGTGATGAAGAAGCCAGTAGTCGCGCACAACGCTCCCCAAAAACCTTATCATCCTTATCCCGTACAAGACTCAAAGCGAGCTACTATACCGACCTGCGGTGCACACTTCAAGGTGCGATGGGGAAGAATCTAGTAGCAGCTTAGAGATTGGAACTTTATGACGAGAGGAAGATGATGTTCTTATGTGTCTCTCTGGAGAGGAGAGACCTCTCTTTTATAGGCACATGAGAAAGATGCGAACAAGAAGCAACGGGAGGCGAAGCAAAAGAGTAAGACGAAATGAACATGCAAAAGTCGAAGGGTGCAACGTTCATATTCAATCTCCACTATAGAAAAACCTTTTAGCTCCCGACTGACCTTTTGTATACCAGTCGTGCATGGCAAAAATTTAGACATCGGCTCGTTCTCGCAACCGAAGGTATGGCATGGCGAGGTGGGCGATGGAGGAGTAGCGCGCATGTATGTCTCTCTTGTTCTCATGCTCATACATGTGGGGAAACATCCTCCCTTATAAGGAGGCCCAACTCCTACGAAACTAGCAATGTGAGATTAAATTTTAGCCCCACCTCTTGCCTTGTACGAATGGGCTTAATGGGCCTCTAGAATTTATCAGGAATTATGAAAGTGGGTTGGACCATATATGGATCAAAATCCAGCGCATTGCGCCATGGCATGAGGTGCCTCTCACATGACAACCATTGTCTTTAATGTGTCAAAATGTGAAGTGTTTATTTTTATCCAATGGCAATTTGTATCCTTCAATGTTAAACTCAAGATGTTTTAGCAATAAAATACAATGTGGTGTATCTTTGACCTTTACTTGGAGGCATATTTTGAATTAGATTGTGTTTTCCCCCTCTCTATCGAGACAATAGCGACTACCCTCTCCTCTCGCGCCATCGGTCCACGAATAACGCGAGGATGGGGAGAGGAGGAAGGGTGACAAGAGGCGACCGAGAGGGGCGTTGGAGGCTCCTAAGAGTGACTCGGACTCACTGGAGAGGGTGGTTTCGACTATCATATGTTTCCTCGTGCAATCCTTTTTCTGTTGGTGGCTTGAATCCTCATGGAGAAGAGGTATAAGTGACCAAACATATATTTTGGTTTTGATGAGTTGGCATTTGGATCTTATTTTGTTGCTTGGGATCTAAAATATTTCAAAAATATCTCGACAACTTTTTGCAATTCGTAACCAAAGATTTGTCATTCTTCATACTGAGATGATGATAGTAGTGATTTTCATATCTCTTGGATTTGAACACTGAACCAAAATGCTTGGTCAACCATGAACAAATTCGATCCTCGGATAGATTTTTGTTTCCTAGTTATGAGGTTTTTGATGAGAATAGATAAATTTGTAATTGCAGACTTGAGTTACATAATGAAACCTTATAAATTCCTCAACCTATGGGGAAATAACGACTTCGGCGATCATCAGCGGCACTGTCAACTCGTGGTAACAGCAATATCCCTACGAGATGGACAAAGGGGTCAAAAATGTTCTAGTATCAGATGATGTGTCTATGGGCCATAGTGGGCCAAGTACCGGTTCATCGGACCCGATGCCCTACATCTTAGTATAAAGCAAGGGGAAGGGTGTTTTCCGTGCATTTGTACTTCGACAAATACCCTCTCTCCCACAAACCTTAGCTCTAACTCGATGGTTTCTCCCAAGAATACTGAGATCCGCCACTTATACTAGGAAGCGCCCCTCCTCACACCAAAGTGGGAAAAAAGAAGATGCATACTAGAAGGAAGATCTGGAGTAGATACCATCATGACAGCGGTGATGAGAGGGCATTGATGCATTTAGTTGCTTTTGGTAGTAATGACAACATAAATTATTCATCTAACCATTTGCTTGAGTTGTAAATAGTGCACGCAAATCTAATTTGGTGCAAGAGCACATGGTGTTCTAGCACTTTCCCGATAAGTAGAGTGTTGAAAACATCGGGAGTGAAAAAGAAGGCACTACTAACCCCGTAACTATGATCTTAGCAACG
Organism: Hordeum vulgare subsp. vulgare; assembly: GCF_904849725.1. Classification (NCBI taxonomy): domain Eukaryota; kingdom Viridiplantae; phylum Streptophyta; class Magnoliopsida; order Poales; family Poaceae; genus Hordeum; species Hordeum vulgare. Next base: position 396,641,523 of record NC_058520.1, on the reverse strand, counting down.
TAGTTCCGTACGCACCCAAAAGCAGAGTTTGGAAATACCCTACTTTATAAGTTGCTAGGGAAACAAAATAAAAATGATTTTATCTAGACTACGAACGAAAAGATAAAAATAGGAATAAAAATACACTAAGTTAGTAATGGTGAGTAAAGCGTTCTCGAGGGTTTCATAGTCATCACTAACAGTATGATTTGCACAACAAGGGAGGAGCATACCTCTCCATTGTATCTCTAGCCCACTCTTTATGTGCCTAAGTGGGCGATTTCCGGTATAGATATGTTTTACTCAAACTAGACTACATAACACATATGCCACTATCGTAGTTTCCCCAGGCTGGTTTTCAACATGAACAATTAAGACTTTTTTCGTGGAAGCATGCAACTAGTGGGTTTAGTGTTACTCCCCTACCGGTTACAAACTTGAAGTTGAGAGGCTTTTACCATCACCTCAAATAACCTCAACATCCTGATATAAGCAGCGACAATAATATGCTGCATGCCAGTCACAACGATAGTGGGAGCGAAGCCTCCTCTCAGCATAAATCTAAGATATTATATGGCTTGAAGGAACTTAATTCTAATCATCTATATTTCATTTGTATCCCCTAGAACAAATACAAGTACTCAAACAAGGGAAAACGTAAAGGAGAGGGTCAAGTTACAAGTTGGCATAGAACGGGTGAAGGGAGAAGACATGACGGTTTTGGTAAATGCAACGACAATAAGGAGGTGATGAGGACAATGCCGATGGAGGAGGTGCGGTGGAGATGGGACAACTTCGAAAGTTTGTGTGCACGGTGGCTGATATGTCTCCAACGTATCTATAATTTATTAAGTATTCATGCCATGTTTACAATAATTCTATATGATTTTGGTATGATTTTATTAGAACTAACCTGGACTGACGCTATTTTCAGCAGAACTACCATGGTGTCGTTTTTTGTGCAGAAATAAAAGTTCTCGAAATGGGCTAAAAATTTACGGTGATTTTTTACGGACCCAAAGAGACCCCTCAAGCACCAGAGCTGGGCCAGGAAGTGGATTAGGAAGCCACAAGCCTGCTGGGCGCGGCCACCCCCCTAGGTCGCGCCCCCTGGCTTGTGACTTCCTCGGGAACCTTCCGGACGAGAGACCCATGCCAAAAATTCCTATAAATACCAAAACGCCCATAAAGAAACCTAGATAGGGAGTTTCACCGCCACATACCTCCAGAGCCACGAAAGATCAATCTTGGCCCTCTCCTGCACCCTGCCGGAGGGGGTCATCTTCACCGGAGGTCATCTTCATCATCTCGACGGTCTCCATAATCGCCATGGAGGCCAAGGACCAGAGGGAGAACCTCTCCCCACTCAGGGGGGAGGCCATGGAGGAGGAAGCTCAAGGGGGAGAACCTCTCTCTCTCTCTCTCTCGATGGCGCCGGAGTGCCATCGAGGGAACCATCGTCGCGGTGATTGTCTTCATCAACATCACCATCTTCATCACCATCCCCATCTTCTTTCAGCGATCCACTCTCCCACACCTCGTTGTAATCCCCTACTTGAACATGGTGCTTTATGCCACATATTATGATCCAATGATGTGTTGCCATCCTATGATGTTTTGGGTAGATTACTTTTGTCCTTTGGGTTGATTGATGATCTAGATTGGTGTGAGTCGTATGTTTATTTTTGTGTTGTCCTATGGTGCCTTCTGTGTCGTGCACACATGAAGGATTCCTGTTGTAGGGTGTTGCAATACATTCATGATTCACTTATAGTGGGTTGCTTGAGTGACAAAAGCATAAACCCGAGTAAGGGGTTGTTGCGTATGGGATAAAGGGGACTTGATGCTTTAATGCTATGGTTGGGGTTTACCATAATGATATTTAGCAGTTGTGGATGCTTGCTAGAATTCGAATCATAAGTGCATATGATCCAAGTAGAGAAAGTATGTTAGCTTATGCTTCTCCCTCATATAAAATTTCAATAATGAGTACTGATCTTGTTAACAATTGCCTAGGACAACTACGCACACTGACCCATCATTATTCCACACTCGCTGTTTGTAATATATTGTAATATATCCTCAATTTATGATAACAACACCTATTTTTATATTATAGTTCTCCGTTATCATGGGAATCTATTCTCTTCATACCCACAACGTAGTTTTATTTCTCGTTTCTAGTTGGAAGCAAACGTTCAGCAGACGTAGAGTCGTATCATTGGCAAATAGGACTTGAGAGAATATTGATCTTACCTTTAGCTCCTTGTGGGTTCGACACTCCATACTTATCACTTCCACCTTTGGAAATGGCTACGATGATTCCTTGCACTTGGGGATTATCAAGCTCTTTTCTGGCGCCGTTGCTGGGGAACAATAGCGTGGGGTTGGTATTATCATGTGTGGTTATTTGCTTTATTCACTAAGTAGATTTTGTTTTTGTTTTTTGGTTTCTTTAGTTGTGGGTGAAACCTACAAAAAAATAATGAAAAATACAAAAAGAATTACTTGCCCCTTTTTCCTAGGAAGTTTTTCAAGAAGAGAAGTGATTGAAAGTTGGGCATTGGAAAAGTGAGGGTCGACCTTGAACACTTGTGTTCATGCTCATGGAAACAATGTAGAATTTTTCATGTAAGTTTATCAAAAATAATTATCCCCTTCCATATATCCATTGTATTATAGAAATAAGGTGACAAGATTTGGTTTTAGGACGACTAGATAGCTTGTTTGCTTTGTGTGGTCCAAAAACAGAAACTTTGACTGTAGTGCATGAATTTTCCTTTTTACTCGAACGTCAAAAGTTTCTGAATTTTTTACACAATACTTCTATACAAGTTTTTTAATTTTTCCTAAATGTTCAGAATTTTTTGAGTTACAAAAGTATGCAAAGTTTCTAGAATGCTACAAACTGTCATGTTTTTGACAGATTCTGTTTTTTCTATGCATTGTTCCGTTATTTTGATAAATCTATGGGTAATAGCAGGGGGGGTATGAACCATGGTAAAGTTGGACTACGGTAGATTTAATGCTAATATGAATTTGGAATGAGTTTACAATAGTACTTAAAGTAGTATTTTGCTTTATTATACTAACGGATCTCACGAAGGATTTGTTAAGTTTTGTGTGAATGAAGTGTTCGAAGATCGAGGATGTATCGATAAAAGAAGAATACAGAGATACAAGAGTTCAAGCTTGGGGATGCCCAAGGCACCCCAAGTAAATATTTCAAGGGGTCTCAAGCATCTAAGCTTGGGGATGTCCCGGAAGGCATCCAATCTTTATTCTTCATTGATTTATAGAATGCTTCATGCGATTCACTTAAATCTTTTGAGTATGGCTTTGTAGAATGCTTCATGTGCTTCACTTAACTCTTTTGAGTATGGCTTTGTAGAATGGTCTTTGTGCTTCACTTAAATCTTTTGAGTACAGCCTTATAGAACGATTCGTGTGATTCACTTATATATTTTGAGCTTGGATATTGGTTGATCTATATTAATTGTAGAATTCTCTATGAACTTCACTTATATCTTTTAGAGTATGAATAAAATTAACATCGGAATTGAGCTTGGAAGTGTATCAATGTCATGCCTAGCTAGAAAGGCTTTAAAGAAAAGCGCTTGTTGGGAGACAAACCCAACACTTTTAATTTTTGTTTTTGGTGTTCACATTATTAAGCTACTGTAGTAATCATGTTTTATGCTTTTTATTTCAATAAAGTGCCAAGTAAAGCCTTTGGGATAGTGTAGATGATAATTGACTTGATTCCGTGCAAAAACAAAAAGTTTTGCTCTTAGTCTAGGAATTTTGTAAATTCATTGGAACGAGCTTTTGATCTGACATTGTTACACATGATTGATATACAAATTTCCTGGATTGTCCTAATTTTTAAGGAGATTTAGAGATAGGTAAGTATGGTTACATTATAGATCTTCACAGACTGTTCTGTTTTTGACAGATTCTGTTATGCATATATAGTCTACTTGTTGTAGTGATTCCATAGCTTATATTCAGTAATATAAATTATGGGAATATTAAAATACAATAGGTATCATCTGAGAAAAATTATGAATCTTTTCTTGACAGTACCTAAGTGAATGATCAATATTTATTATAGTAGCCCTTCTCACGAAGTTCCGTTAAGTTTTGTGTGATTGAAGTTTCCAAGTTTTGGGTGAGACACCGATATGAGGAGAATAAGGAGTGAAAATAACCTAAGGTTGTTGATTCCTAAGCCACCCCCAAGGTAATATCTAAGGAAAACTCAAGCGCCTAAGCTTGGGTATGCCCCGGAAGGCATCCCCTCTTTGGTCTTCAACATTACCGGTATATCTTACTTGGAGCTATATTTTTATTCGTCACATAATATGTTCTTTGCTTGGATCATCATTATATTTTGTTATTTTCTGTTAGGTGTTACTCATAATCTTGTTTCTCAATAAAAAGTTCCAAGAATTGCCTTTAGGATGCTTGCATTGCATGTTTGATGTATGCTGTGTAAAAACAGAGACTTTTGTTGTAGTGTTTGAATTTCCATATTTTACTGGAATGTGGAAAGTTTACGAAATTTTTACACAGTGTTATCATATAAATTTTATAGCAAGTCATAAATTTTTGAGTTACGAAAGTACATTGGTTTCATAAACTGCTAGAGACTGTTCTGTTTGGACAGATTGCTGTCATAGTTTTGTTATCTACTTATCTGATAGTTTCCATAGCCTATATTGGTAGTTATAAATTGTGGAAATAATATTATACAGTACCGAATGTTTGGAAATTATTGTGCAACTTGTCTTGTCAGTACATGAAGTGTTGATTTGTTCTTATGTGTACTAACCTATCTCATGAGTTCTTTTTGAGTTTTGTTTGGATGAAGTTTTTGACAATAGGTGAAAACGGGATATGAGAGGATTGAACAAGATAGGAAAGCTCAAGCTTGGGGATTCCCAAGGCACACCAAGTAAATATTTCAAGAACTCTCAAGCATCTAAGTTTGGGGATGCTACGCATCCCACCTCTCTACGTCAACTATCGGTTAGCCTATGTTGAGCCAAAAAAATTATTCGCTCACATATTGCATCCTATTCTTGGAGTGGTATTTTTATTTTCCTTGTTGTTTAAATAAAATTCTTAGATATGAAAATATTTATTAAGAGAGAGAGAGATAGAAAGTCCTCACATAGCTACTTAATTGTTTGACTACTCACTGACCTTCACTTATATGTTTTGGAGTAGTTTTGTCATTTACTTTCGTGCTTCACTTATATCCTCTGAGTAAATGGTTGAATGAATTGAATATCATAAATCTGAAATTATATATGTTTTATATGCTTATCCCATGGAGAGTAATGAATTCACATATAAGAAGTATAGGTGGTAAAATTTATTGAAAGATACCAAACATCGCATTGGTCACTTGAACAATTCATGAAAAAATATTGAAGGAAGAGAGATTTCACATATAAATATACCATATTGGAAATCTTCTATGATTGTGAATACCCGTTAATTATTTTCAAACTTGAGCAAATTAGTTGAAGATTGGACAAGGAAGACAACGCAATGAGTTATGCTTGGGTATATTTGTATAGAAGTTATATTGTTATGGATCCTCCAACATGTGGTGCTTGCTTCCACCTCATACTAGCCAAAACTTTTGCACCAAGTAGAAATAGTACTTGTGCATACAAATACCCTTAAACCCAAAGTTGTTCCATATCAGTCCACCATACCTACCTATATGCGGATTTACCTGCCGTTCCAAGTAAATTTGCATGTGTCAAACTCTTAAACTTCAAATAATATTCTCTTTTGTATGCCCGAATCGCTCATATAGTGACTAGGGGTTGTCAGTATCTTCCATGCTAGGTGGGTTATTCTCACGATATGTGTTGATTCACTATGATTCACGAGAAAGTGGCTGGTATTCGGGATGCCCATTTCCATGCTCAAAATTGAAATCAAAATATAATGAAACAAAACTACCCCAGGATTGTTGTTTGTATGGACGATACCCATGGATTCGTCTCGCTGTGGAGTGTGATTGATTGGTGGAGGGGGAGTAAAACATTTACCATTCTATTTGGGAACCGCCTATAATATAACTAGCATGGAAGATACTGAGATGTCTCGGTTTTTATGTTGACAATGAAAGCATACCGCTCAAAATTATTGTTCATCTCTGTTTTAAAAGCTTGAGCTCTGGACCTCTCCAAATCAATGCTTCCCTCTACGAAGGGTCTATCTTTTACTTTCTAGTACTTACCTTTATACAAGAGTCATGGTGATCTTCACCACTTCCTATATTTTGCCTTTTTCTCTTGGCAATAATCATGTCATGGGGAAATATCCAAGCATATATGGCCATTCAAATATATTTGATCATGAACTATTATTGTTGACAATTATCTATATGATAAATAAGTTGGGAGACGAAACTTTAATCCCCTATCTTTCTCTGTGTTCGACAGATGCCATTTGCTCTTAAAATATGCTTTGAGTGTTACCAATCATGGAAGACTATATGATAGTTGAGTATGTGGAATTTGCTAAATCAAAGCTCTTACATAGACCCTTCCTGAAAATAAGATGAATTGTAATTGTTCCATGACTAGGATTATGGTTTGTTAGTTTTCAAGAAACCTTTTGGTCTATACTTTAACATGTGAATAGCTTTTTACTTGATCATGAGAAGTTTTATGAGATGATATACTGTTTATAGTTTATATTGATGCTAGAAAAGTGATTGGAAGTACCGTTTGTCAAACTTGTGCACTTGCTAGCATTCAGACTTCATAAATTATTATTTTTATCATTTACCTACTCGAGGACGAGCATGAATTAAGCTTGGGGATGTTGATACGTCTCCAACGTATCTATAATTTATGAAGTATTCATGCCATGTTTACAATAATTCTATATGATTTTGGTATGATTTTATTAGAACTAACCCGGACTAACTTTGTTTTCAGCAGAACTACCATGGTGTCGTTTTTTGTGCAGAAATAAAAGTTCTCGGAATGGGCTGAAAATTTACGGTGATTTTTTATGGACCAAAAGAGACCACCGAAGCACGAGAGCTGGGCCACGAAGTGGATGAGGAAGCCACAAGCCCGTTGGGCTCGGCCACCCCCTAGGCCGCTGATACATCCCAAACGTATCTATAATTTCTGCTTGTTCCATGACCTTTTGGGTGACATTGTTATATGTTTTGCTACACTTTTATATCTTTATACACATATTTGGACTAACCTACTAACACAGTGCACCCAGTGCCAGTTTCTGTCTCCTGATGCCTTTTTTGCAAGGGCTTTTACCCAATTTTCCGGAGCCCTAAAAATTCGGAGAAAAATATAAAAAAATCAGCATAACGGAAGCTTCCAGATCACCGAAGATGGGCCAGATAGGGTCCAGGTGCTACCCAGGCAACCACGCAGTGCGGCCTGGCCCCTGGACGTGCCCACAGGCCGCCTGGGTGGGCCCCACCTCTTCTGACGCCCTCCTTTGGCCTATATTTACTCCTCCGTGAGGAAACCCTTCCTACATTCAAAATCGCGAATTTCTCCATCGTAGCGCCGCCGCAGCGCTTCCGAGATCAGGAGCGTCAGGAGACCTCTTCCCGGCACCCTGTCGGAGGGCGGATTGACCTCCGAGAGCTTCTCCACCACCATGGACGCATCCCGGACATGCCGTGAGTAGTCCTCCTTGGACCATGAGTCCATGACCAGTAGCTATGTGATGTATTCTCTCCAATCTTTTGCTTCCATGATTAGCCCTTGTGAGCTGCCCTACATGATCAAGGCATCTATGTAATTTTCCTGCTATTGCTATGCTCGGTTTGTTGGGATCCGATGGGTTATGAGATTATGTTCAGATTGTTATGAGTTATATATATTTGATTATCCTTTTATATTATGTTCTTTAGTGATTCATGTATGTTCTCCGTTGCTCTTTATTGCTTTGGCCGAGCAGTAGATTGTAACTCCAAGAGGGAGCGTTATGCATGATTGTGGGTTCATGCCCCCTGATCTCTAGCTTGAGTGACAGAAACATGAGACTAGTGGATGTGTTGTTGCCACCAGGGATTAAACAACGGTGCTTGTGACCACGGTTGCAAGGATTGTTTACCTTACGCATAGTTCGTTGATGCAGTTGTGTGTTGCTTGGAGTTTACACGTTGGGTGGGGCTCGCAACTTAATACCAGTGAGATGTTCTGGATAGATATCTCAAGGTGGATGATTAGTAAGTAGATGCTGATGAATAAACAGTCTACTTGTCTTGGCGTACTGCCCATTACTATTGAGCCTCTAACTTTGAAGTAGCATAATTAGCATTGCGGTGCGTTTATAATTCCGTCAATTGCCCAGCTGTAATTTGTTTACCCAAGCATAGTTGTTTATCACCTTTTGGGAGAGAGACATCACTATTGAACATCATGTGACTCCGGTCCATATCACCACCATTGCTTACCCCTCCATCATTTACTGCTTTCATTTACTTTTCCGTTGCAATCACTATCACTATTCCCGCTTGTCTTTTGTTACTTTGCAAACTACAAGGTTGGAGAGATTAACAACCTCTCGGTACTCGTTGGGAGCAAAGTTATTTGTGTGTGTGCAGGTCCACGTCTTCTGCTTGCCCCAAGGCAGGGGACACCTACTTGTTGATCCTCGGAGCCCTCCTGGTTCGATAACCTTATAGTTTCTGTCTAAGGGAAAACTTGTTGCTGACTACATCTCCACCTTCCACTTGGGGTAACCAACGAGGAGCGAGAAGTATATTCATAAACTCGTCATCAAGCAAGTTTTCTAGCACCGTTGCCGGGGACTCCAGTCTTCAAGATAAGGGAGTTGCACACTATCTTTTACTTTTTCTTTTTAGTCTTGTTAGTTTGCTTTTTAATTTTTGCTTTTGAGTCTTATACACAAAAACCACAAAAAAATTAATTGATTAGCTTTTAGTTGTTTTGTCTGCTTAGTCCAGCATGTTAGGGCTTGATGCTTTGAGGGAATCTGAGGTCCTAGATTTCCATCAAAGGAATGGAGAAAATATGAAGGAGTCTTGGTATAGAATTTCTGAAGCACATAAAAGATTTATGCCTTGTATACCTATTAAAATTGTGCTTAGAAATTTTTATCATGGTCCTTTTAATTGGTGTAAACACACTCTTGATATTATAGCCGGAGGAGACTTTTTAGAGTGTGAAGAGGCTAGAGATCTTGATATTATACATGGTATATCTAAATACCTTGTTTATGGTCGTGGATATGACACTATTATAGATCGACTTGCTACCCTTGAAAGGAAAATAGATGCTCTAGACTTAAGAGAATGAGAGAAACCCATGGTTGATAAGAAAAATGTTATGAAAATAGATGATGACTCGGAGCCTTTTGTTAGAATTAGCATCTCTAACCAAGACTTCCTTGATTATTGTGATATTGGATCCATGGTTTCTGCAATGCCAAAAGTTTTATGATTCTCTGAGTTTAAACATAGACATTTTTTCTTCTTATCATGAACATGCTAATGGGGATATTTCTGAAATCTAGGGAAAGTTAAAAGATGTCCATGGTACATTCTTTAAAAGGAATGCAACGGTTGATTTCTTAATCATGAAGCCAAACCAAGGATACATAGTTCTTGGAAGTGACTTCCTTCGAGCCATGAAAGGCTTCATTGATATAGGTAAAGGACACATATGCTTACGTGGGAAAGCGAAAGGTATGTACCTGTTCCCTAGGAAAATAAAGGATGAACTTGTTAAGGATCCGTTTGAAGGTTTTAATGACACCAATGACTTTGGTGAATTTTGATCCTCCATTTTGCATCATGCCTAGCTCAAAGGCATAAAAGAAAGCGCTTGTTGGGAGGCAACCCAATTTATTTTTACTTTCAGTTTTAGTGGCTTGATGCCTGTTAATAATGTAGAAACATCATTGTATCTTTATTTTCAAGCTTTGTGCCAAGTTTTAGCCTCCGATTGCAAGAAAATTCAAAAGTTGTGACATGCTGTCCAGAAACATATTATGTCTGCTTGACGGAAAAAATCGCCAAAAATCACCACATCATCTTTTTGATCAGAATTATTTTTTACAACATGCTCTATATAATTGTATTTCTGGCATCTGTTCTGAGTTTTTTATTTGAGTTGCAGAAGTTTCCCGAAAAAATTATTTACTACATGTTGTTCTGTTTTTCACAGATTCTGCCATGTTTTGCATTTTCATCATTTTGCAAATCTTAAGCTTGCTTTTACTTTGCAAAAACCTTTTGGCAATCATGAGAAACAATAGATTTTCATGAAAATCTTTATTTCGAGTACGTGATGAATTATTTTATCATGGGTACTAACCACTCTAATCAGCTTATGATGAGTTTCATATGAAGGGAGTTTAAAAGTATGCGATGGAAGATGATGAAAGAAGATCCAGGAGTGTCAAGCGCTCAAGCTTGGGGATGACCCCATGCACCCCGAGTAAATATTCAAGGAGACACAAGCGTCTAAGCTTGGGGATGCCCCCGTGCATCCCCTTCTCTATCAACAATCATCAATTCATCCACTGATACGTCCATTTTGCATCATGCTTTCATGTTGATATTTATCGCTTTTTGGGCTGTTATTACACTTCACGGTACAATACTTATGCCTTTTCTCTCTTATTTTGCAAGGTTTACAAGAAGAGGGAGAATGCCGGCAGCTGGAATTCTGTCCTGAAAAAGGAGCAAGTTTGAGATACCTATTCTGCGCAACTCCAAAAGCCATAAAATCAACGATGATTTTTTTTTGGGATTTATAAAAAATACTAGGCCAAAAAAGTGCTGGAGGGGCGCCAGCAAGAGGCCACACGCCTGCTAGGCGCGGCCCCCCTAGCCGCGCCTAGGGGGCTTGTGACTTCCCTGCTGGCCCACTGGCCCCCCTCTTTTGCTACAAGAAGGGTTTCGGTCTGAAAAAAATCAAGAGGAGGCTTTTCGGAGGATTCGCCGCCGTCACAAGGCGGAACTTGAGCAGAACCAATCTAGAGCTCCGGCAGGACGATCATGTCTCAGAAATTTCCCTCTCGGAGGGGGAAATCATCGCCATCGTCATCACCAACACTCCTCTCATCGGAGGGGACTCATCACCATCAACATCTTCATCAACACCATCTCATCTCCGAACCCTAGTTCATCTCTTGTAACCAATCTTCGTCTCGCGACTCCGATTGGTACTTGTAAGGTTGCTAGTAGTGTTAATTACGCTTTGTAGTTGATGCAAGTTGGATTACTTGGTGGAAGTGTTTATGTTCAGATCTTTGATGCTACTCATTACCTCTCTGGTCATGAATATGATTATGCTTTGTGAGTAGTTACTTTTGTTCCTGAGGACATGGGATAAGTCAGGCTATAAGTAGTCATGTGAATTTGGTATTCGTTCGACATTTTGATGTGTTGTATGTTGTTTTTCCTCTAGTGGTGTTATGTGAACGTCGACTACATAACACTTCACCATTATTTGGGCCAAGAGGAAGGCATTGGGAAGTAGTAAGTAGATGATGAGTTGCTAGAGTGACAGAAGCTTAAACCCTAGTTTATGCGTTGCTTCGTAAGGGGCTGATTTGGATCCACTAGTTTAATGCTATGGTTAGACTTTGTCTTAAATCTTCTTTCGTAGTTGCGGATGCTTGTGAGAGGGTTAATCATAAGTGGGATGCTTGTTCAAGTAAGGGCAGTACCCAAGCGCCGGTCCACCCACATATCAAACTATCAAAGTAACGAATGTGAATCATTTGAACATGATGAAAACTAGCTTGACAGAAATTCCCATGTGTCCTCAGGAGTGTTTTACCTCCTATAAGACATTGTCCAGGCTTGTCCCTTGCTACAAAAGGGATTGGGCCACTTTGCTGCACCGTTGCTACTTTTGTTACTTGTTGCTTGCTACGAATCATCTTGTCACACAACTACTTGTTACCGATAATTTCAGTGCTTGCAGATATTATCTTGCTGAAAACCACTTGTTAGATCCTTCTGCTCCTCGTTGGGTTCGACACTCTTACTTATCGAAAGGACTACGATAGATCCACTATACTTGTGGGTCATCAAAAGTCTTTTCTGGCGTCGTTGCCGGGGAGTGAAGCGCCTTTGGTAAGTGGAATTTGGTAAGGAAACATTTGTATAGTGTGCTGAATTCTATTGTCACTTGTCACTATGGACACTAATCCTTTGAGGGGCTTGTTCGGGGTATCTTCACCTCGATCGGAAGCACAAAGAGTTGCTCCTCAACCTGCTGCACCTACTGAAAATATTTTCTTTGAATTTCCTTCGGGTATGCTTGAGAAACTGCTGGCTAATCCTTTTACAGGAGATGGAACATCACATCCGGACTTGCATCTAATCTATGTAGATGAAGTTTGTGGTTTATTTAAGCTTGCAGGTTTGCCCGAGGATGAGGCCAAGAAGAAGGTCTTTCCCTTATCTTTGAGGGATAAGGTGTTGACATGGTATAGGCTATGCGATTATACTGGATCATGGAACTACAATCGGTTGAAATTGGAATTTCATCAAAAGTTTTATCCTATGCATCTAGTACATCGTGATCGGAATTATATTTATAATTTTTGTCCTTGTGACAGAGAAAGCATTGCTCAAGCTTGGGGGAGGCTTAAATCAATGTTATATTCATGCCCCAACCATGAGCTCTTGAGAGAAATTATCATTCAGAACTTCTATGCTCGGCTTTCTCATGATGATCGCACCACGCTTGACACTTCTTGTACCGGTTCTTTCATGAAGAGAGATATTGACTTCAAATGGAATTTATTGGAGAGAATTAAACGCAACTCTGAAGATTGGGAGCTTGATGAAGGTAAGGAGTCAGGTATGAATTTCAAGTTTGATTGCGTTAAATCCTTTGTTGAAAGAAATACCTTTTGTGATTTTAGCGCTAAGTATGGACTTGACTCTGAGATAGTAGCTTCATTGTGTGAATCATTTGCTACTCATATTGATCTCCCCAAAGAGAAGTGGTTTAAATATCATCCTCCCTTGAAAGTCAATGTAGTTAAACCCAATCCAGTTGAAGAGAGAGTCATTGCCTATAATGATCCTATTGTTCCCAGTGCTTACATTGAGAAACCACCTTTCCCTGTTAGGATAAAGGATCATTCTAAAGCTTCAATTGTGATACGTAGAGGCTACATTAGAACACCTACACACCCTAAGCAAATTAGAGTTGAACCTAGCATTGCTATTATCAAAGATCTCCTGTCCGACAATGTTGATGGCCATAATATTCACTTCTGTGAAGATGCTGCTAGAATTGCTAAACCACACGCTAGGGACAAACATAGGCATGTTGTTGGCACGCCTGTTGTTTCTGTTAAGATAGGAGATGATTGTTATCATGGTTTATGTGACGTGGGTGCAAGTGTTAGTGCAATACCTCAATCCTTATACGATGAAATTAAAGACGAGATTGCACCTGTTGAGATAGAACCCATTGATGTCACTATTTAGCTTGCCAATAGAGATACTATCTGCCCTGTGGGAATTGTTAGGGATGTTGAAGTCTTGTGTGGTAAAACGAAGTATCCTGCTGATTTCCTCGTTCTTGCTACGACACAAGATAGCTTTTGTCCCATCATATTTGGTAGACCTTTCCTCAATACCGTCAATGCTCATATTGACTATGAGAAGCAAACTGTCACTGTTGGCTTTGAAGGTGTGTCACACGAGTTCAATTTCTCCAAGTTTGGTAGACAACCTCATGAAAAAGAGTTGCCTAGTAAGGATGAAACTATTGCCTTAGCTTCTATTGTCGTGCCTCCTACTGATCCCTTAGAGCAATACTTTCTTGAGCATGAAAATGATATGCATATGGACGAGAGGGATGAGATAGATAGAGTTGTCTTAGAACAATATCCCATCCTTAAGAATAATTTTCCTGTTGAACTGCTTGGGGATCCACCCCCACCAAAATTTGATTCTATGTTCGAGCTTAAACAGTTGCCTGATACTCTTAAGTATGCTTATCTTGATGAAAAAGATATATATCATGTCATAATTAGTGCTAGCCTCTCAGAGCATGAAGAAAAGAAGTTACTAAAAACTCTCAGGAAGGACCGTGCTGCTATTGGATATACTCTTGAAAACTTAAGGGCATTAGTCCCACTCTATGCCAGCACAAGAATAAAACTGATCCTGATTCCAAACCAGTCGCTGATCATCAAAGGAGATTAAATCCTAAGATGAAAGAGGTAGTAAGAAAATAAATACTAAAGCTCCTGGAAGCTGGTATTAACTATCCTGTTGCTCATAGTGATTGGGTGAGTCCGGAGCATTGCGTCCCTAAGAAGGGAGGTATTACCGTTGTCCCTAATGATAAGGATGAATTGATCCCACAGAGGATTAATACTGGCTATAGGATGGTGGTCGATTTTAGGAAATTGAATAAAACCACTAGGAAAGATCATTACCCTTTGCCTTTTATCGACCAAATGCTAGAAAGACTGTCTAAACACAAACACTTCTGCTTTCTAGACGGTTATTCTGGTTTCTCCCAAATACCAGTTGCACAATCTGATCAGGAGAAAACCACTTTCACCTGCCCTTTCGGTACCTTTGCTTATAGACGTATGCCTTTTGGCTTATGTAATGCACTTGCTACCTTTCAAAGATGTATGATGGCTATTTTCTCTGAATTTTGTGAAAAGATTGTTGAGGTTTTCATGGATGACTTCTTCGTTTACGGGTCATCCTTTGATGATTGCCTCAGCAACCTTGATCGAGTCTTGCAGAGATATAAAGATACCAATCTTGTCTTGAATTGCGAGAAGTGACACTTTATGGTTAATAAAGGCATCATCTTAGGACAAAATTTTTCTGAAAGAGGTATTGAAGTCGATAAGGCTAAGGTTGATGCAATCGAGAAAATGCCATACCCCACAAATATCAAAGGTATAAGAAGTTTCCTTGGTCATGCTGGTTTCAATAGAAGGTTCATTAAAGACTTCTCTAAGATTTCTAGGACTCTTACCAATCTCTTGCAAAAGCATATTCCTTTTGTTTTTGACGATGATTGTGAGGAAGCCTTCGAAATACTTAAAAAGGCTTTGATAACTTCACCTATTGTTCAACCACCTGATTGGAACTTACCTTTTGAAATCATGTGTGATGCTAGTGATTATGCCGTTGGTGCTGTCCTAGGGCAAAGAGTTGATAAGAAGTTGAATGTTATTCACTATGCTAGTAAAACTCTAGACAGTGCCCAAAGAAACTATGCTATTACGGAAAAGGAATTTTTAACAGTCGTGTTTGCATGTGAAAAGTTTAGGTCTTACATAGTTGATTCCAGTCACTATTCACACTGATCATGCTGCTATTAAGTACCTCATGGAGAAGAAAGACACTAAACCTAGACTTATCAGATGGGTTCTCTTTCTACAAGAATTTGATTTGCACGTTGTTGACAGAAAGGGTGCTGATAACCCCGTAGCAGATAACTTGTCTAGGTTGGAGAACGTTCTTGATGACCCACAACCTATTGATCATAGCTTTCCTGATGAGCAATTGAATGTCATCAATACTTCACGTAGTGCACCGTGGTATGCTGATTATGCAAACTATATCATTGCCAAATATATACCACCTAGTTTCACATACCAGCAAAAGAAGAAATTCTTCTTTGACTTGAGACATTACTTCTGGGATGATCCTCACCTTTATAAGGAAGGAGTAGATGGTGTTATTAGACGTTGTGTACCTGAACATGAACAGGGACAGATCCTACAGAAGTGTCACTCCGAGGCCTACGGAGGACACCATGCGGGAGATAGAACTGCACACAAGGTATTGCAATCAGGTTTCTATTGGCCCACTCTCTTCAAGGATGCCCGTAAGTTTGTCTTGTCTTGTGACGAATCTCAAAGCATAGGTAATATCGGTAAACGTCAGGAAATGCCTATGAACTATTCACTTGTCATTGAACCATTTGATGTCTGGGGCTTTGATTATATGGGACCTTTCCAAAATCCAACGGGTATACTCATATCCTAGTTGTTGTTGATTACGTCACTAAGTGGGTAGAAGCTATCCCCACTAGTAGTGCTGATCACAACACCTCTATTAGGATGCTTAAAGAAGTTGTTTTCCCTAGGTTTGGAGTCCCTAGATATCTAATGACCGACGGTGGTTCACACTTCATTCATGGTGCTTTCCGTAAAATGCTTGCTAAGTACGATGTCAACCATAGAATTGTGTCTCCCTATCACCCTCAATCTAGTGGTCAAGTAGAGCTAAGCAATAGAGAGATTAAACTGATTCTGCAAAAGACTGTCAACAGGTCTAGAAAGAATTGGTCTAAGAACTCGATGATGCACTATGGGCTTATAGAACTGCCTATAAGAATCCCATGGGCATGTCTCCGTACAAAATGGTGTACGGTAAAGCATGTCATTTACCTCTTGAGCTAGAGCATAAAGCTTATTGGGCAATCAAAGAGCTCAACTTTAATTTCAAACTTGCTGGTGAGAAGAGGTTATTTGATATTAGCCCGCTTGATGAGTGGAGAACTCAGGCATATGAGAATGCCAAGTTGTTTAAGGAAAAGGTTAAGAGGTGGCATGATGAAAGGATACAAAAGTGTGAGTTCAATGTAGGTGATTATGTCTTTCTATATAATTCTCGTTTAAGATTTTTTGCACGCAAGCTTCTCTCTAAATGGGAAGGTCCCTATATTGTTGAGGAAGTACATCGTTTCGGTGCTATCAAGATCAACAACACAGAAGGTAATTGTCCAAGAGTGGTAAATGGGCAGAGAATCAAGCATTATATCTCAGGTACTCCCATAAATGTTGAAAGCAATATTATCAATACCATAACTCCGGAGGAGTACGTAAGGGATATTTATCAGCCTATTTCAGACTCCGAAGATGAAGAGGTATGTGATTCGGTAAGTAAACAGACTCCAAAACTTTTCCAGTAGGAATTTTTCTCCATTTTGCAATATTTAGAAAATAGAAAAATTGTAAGTAGTCCGGAAAGCGCACGAGGAGGCGACAAGCCTGCTAGGCGCGGGCCACCCCCCTGGCCGCGCCTCGGGGGCTTGTGGCCACCTCGTGTGCCTCCCGGACTCCGTTTTCTTGCGGAGTACTCCTTCTGGTCGAAAAAATCATTATATATTCTCCCGTAAGGTCTGACCCTCGTATCACGCAAATTTCTTCTGTTTTCGTTTCGAGCGTGTTTTCTTCCGCAGATTTAGGTCAAGATGTCTTCTCAGGATTCAGAGGGGGGGAGCTATGTGGCTAATTACCTTGCTAACCCCAAGGTCTATGGGGACTTGGATCGTTATGGCTGGACCACTGATGAGGAAGAAGATTATGAACCCAAGGGGAAGGAAGGAACAAGTTACGATGAGGAGGAGGCTCCTCTACCTCCACCTGGAAACACCCATGTGGAGTTCAAGAAGTCGAGCAACCCTGACTGAAGGAAGAAGCCTAAGACTTTGTTTATCCCTTCTCGTTTCTTGCAGGAGAGTAAGAAGGAATTATCCCAAAGGGTGTTAAGGCTTGAAGAGGAAAATGCTGATCTGAGGGAGAAGAATTTTATGCTCAAGTGGAAATTAAACAAGGTCAAGGCCTCTGCAACAACTCCACCACCATCACCTCCAAAGGAAGACAACTAAGCACGGGTATGGGCAATCCCCTTGGCTTGAGCCAAGCTTGGGGGAATTGCCCCGGTATCGTATCACCATCACATCTTTTGCCTTTACCTTTGTTTTAGTTTGTTCCTTTTCAGTTTTCTCTTTCTCTAGTAGAATAAAGGTCTTAGTGTTTTAGGCTTGATTTTTGCTTTGTGTCACCCCCGATGTATTCGAGCTCGTGAGCCATATAATAAAGAGTGTCTTAGTTGAGGGCTTTGCCTCTTGCCATGATCAAAAGAATGAGAAAAGAACAAAAGCATGAAAGATCATGTAATGATCTTATGGAAGTGATGGCTTCAGATATAAAAAGGATGATGATTGAAACTTGTTGAGGGTAGAAAAACGTAGACCTTGGTCATTGTTGCAATTAATAGGAAGTGATAAAGAAGGAGAGGTTCACATATAAATATATCATCTTTGACACCATCTATGATTGTGAACACTCACTAAACTATTACATGCTTAGAAGTAGATGTTGGACAAGGAAGACAACATAATTAATTGTGTTTGCTTGGTTCCGAACAATGTTATATGACTAGAGATCCCTTAGCATGTGACGATTGCTTCCACCTCATATTAGCCAAAACTCCCGCACCAAGTAGAGATACTACTTGTGCATCCACAAACCTTCAACCCAGTTTTGCCATGAGAGTCCACCATAACTACCTACGGATTGAATAAGATCCCTCAAGTAAGATGTCATCGGTGCAAGCAATAAAAATTGATCCCTAAATATGTATCATCTATTAGTGTGTGGAAAATAAGCTTTGTACGAACCTGTGATGAGGAAGACATAAAAGCGACAGACTGCATAATAAAGTTCTTTATCACAGGAGGCAATATAAAGTGACGTTCCTCCGCACTAAGAGGACACACATCCAAGCCTCAAAAGCGCATGACAACCTCTGCTTCCCTCTGCGAAGGGCATATCTTGTACCTTTACTTTTTGCCCTTGAAAGAGTCATGGTGATCTTCACCAATTCCTTATTTCGCCTTTTTCTTGGCTAACGTCTTATGCTTGGGAAAGATCTATATTCATATGTCAACTTCGGAAGTAGGTATTCATGAATTATTATTGTTGACATTACCCTTGAGGTAAATGGTTGGGAGGCGAAACTATAAGCCCCTATCTTTCCCGGTGTCCAGCTGAAACTTTGATCTCATGAGTACCACGTGAGTTGTAGCAATTGTAGAGAATGAAAAGATGATTGAGTATGTGGATTTGCTTTACAAGCTCTTATTTGAATCTTTCCGATGTTGTGATAAATTGCAATTGCTTAAATGACTAAAGGCTATCGGTTCTTAATTCTCGGTAAGGTTCTTGATCCATGCTTTACTTTGTGAAGGAATTGTCACTTTAGCATAAGAGTTGATATGATGGTATTGATGTTCTGATCATGATCATGGTGCATGCATGTTCGTATCTTGTTTTGTCGACACCTCTCTCTCTTAACCCGTGGACATATTTATTGATCTTGCTTTTCGCTTGAGGACAAGCGAGGTCTAAGCTTGGGGGAGTTGATACGTCCATTTTGCATCATGCTTTCATGTTGGCATTTATCGCAGTTTGGGCTGTTATTACACTTCATGGTACAATACTTATGCCTTTTCTCTCTTATTTGGCAAGGTGTACATGAAGAGGGAGAATGCCGGCAGCTGGAATTCTGGCCTAAAAAAGGAGCAAGTTTGAGATACCTATTCTGTGCAACTCCAAAAGCCGTGAAAATCAACGATGATTTTTTTGGTATTTATAAAAAATACTAGGCCGAAGAAGTGCCGGAGGGGCGCCAGCACGAGGCCACAAGCCTGCTAGGCGCGAGGGCCCCTGGCCGCGCTTAGGGGCTTGTGAGCTCCCTGCTGGCCCACTGGCCCCCTCTTTTGCTACAAGAAGGGTTACGGTCTGCAAAAAATCGAGAGGAGGCTTTTCGGAGGATTCGCCGCCGCCACGAGGCGGAACTTGAGCAGAACCAATCTAGAGCTCCGGTAGGACGATCCTGTCGGGGAAACTTCCCTCCCGGAGGGGGAAATCATCGTCATCATCATCACCAACACTCCTCTCATCGAAGGGTACTCATCACCATCAACATCTTCATCAGCACCATCTCATCTCCAAACCCTAGTTCATCTCTTGTAACCAATCTTTGTCTCGCGATTCCGATTGGTACTTGTAAGGTTGCTAGTAGTGTTAATTACTCTTTGTAGTTGATGCTAGTTGGATTAATTAGTGTAAGAGTTTATGTTCAGATCTTTGATGCTACTCATTACCTCTCTAGTCATGAATATGATTATGCTTTGTGAGTAGTTACTTTTGTTCCTGAGGACATGGGATAAGTTAGGCTATAAGTAGTCATGTGAATTTGGTATTCGTTCGATATTTTGATGTGTTGCATGTTTTTTTTCCTCTAGTGGTGTTATGTGAACGTCGACTACATAAAACTTCACCATTATTTGGGACTAGAGGAAGGCATTGGGAAGTAGTAAGTAGATGATGGGTTGCTAGAGTGACAGAAGCTTAAACCCTCGTTAGATCCTTGCAGTGCTTGCAGATATTACCTTGCTGAAAACCACTTGTTAGATCCTTCTGCTCCTCGTTGGGTTCAACACTCTTACTTATCGAAAGGACTATGATAGATCCCCTATACTTGTGGGTCATCATCCATCTCCATGCTATATTTTTATCACTTCATATGTTATGTCCTATGCTTGTAGCGTCCCTCTCTTTACTTTTTAGTTTGTTTTAGTTTTGCTTGATGTTCGTAACAAGTCAGAACCTAGCCTACCTTGTTTGGGAGAGAAACACGCTCCATTCCACTCTAGAACACAACATAGGTTTTCATGCTTATCCTTTTTGTCTGTTATCTATCTTTACATACCTACTGTCATGCTTAGCTCTTAGTTTTCATGCTCTATCTTTTCAGGAGCTTTTATTTAGGTTGCTTATGGAACTCTCTTGAGTTTTCATGCTTATCTTGTTTAGAGAGTTGGCTCGTTGCACTGAGTTGTGTGTCTTGCATGAGTAGGTAATTGAGGTTGCTATTTAAGTATAGTAGTAACTTGCAATAGTTTAGGTATTGATTTGAGTAATGTTTGGACTATTGGTGCCAAGAGCTTGAGCCTATTAGTGATAGGTGTCGTATTTTCGGAAATTCGTGTGTGTTTCAAAAACTAAAAATTAGTTGATAACTCTAGCTACTAAATTGATCGCTAACCTCTGGAGGGGTTGGAATATATAGAGTACCCTCACGTTACGATGGGTCGAGGATGCGCAAGGATAACCAAACCCCCAAACACTCCTCCTCGGGGTACTTGTCTCTTTGTGAATCTCCTAACTAGATAGAGAGTTATCGATAATAAGTGTATGAGTTCTTCGGACTAATGTGAGTATTCGATTGTTGGCAGTTCCGCCATCCATATTTTGCGAGCCTCTTCGGTATCGTGCATTCCCCTTTCTCATCTTGAGAGTTGGTGCAAACTTCGCCGGTGCATCCAAACCCTTGGCATGATACGCTCTGTCATCATAAGCCTCATTATATCTTTCCTCAAAATAGCCACCATACCTACCTATTAAGGCATTTCCATAGCCTTTCCAAGATACATTGCCATGCAACATCCACCATCTCATTACTTGATCTTCATGTCATACATCCTTTTGCTTGATCGAGGAGCCGCATGCTAGTTGGGCCTTGCCCTTATTATTTCTACATGACGCGCTAGTTTCATTGCATATCCTGCTACACTGGCAGAGGCATACATTTGCATACATCATGATAGTTTTCATTTATCTTTATGTGACTACTTCTTATATAGTGTGATGATCTTCTTTTTATTCTTGTAAAACATAGAGTGTTGCCCTTAAGTAGGAAAATATCCCAAAGAGGACAAATGAAAAGATCCCAAAGAGGACAAATGAGAGATAAATAGAAAGAAACAAAGAGGCCATAAAAAATTAAAGAGAAAAAGAAATAAAAAGAGAGATGGGGGCAACACTACTATTTATTTTGAAAGATCCACATTCATACTCCATTGTTATATTTGTACTACATAGAGATTATCATTCATGCATAACTATGTGGGGACCCTTACACTATAGAACTTGTCTTGCATATTCCAATGATGAGCCTTCTCAAATGAGCTCTATGTCTTCATGAGCAAGCAAGTTGGATGCACGACCACTATTTCCATTCGAGAGCTTAACTTAGCTCATATGTGCATCCGTTGCATGGAAATCCCTACTCCTCATTGATGTGAGCATTTCACACCCTTTTTGTCTTCCTTCCCATCATTATTCTATTTACCATCCTAAGTTCCAACATATCTTGCTTGCTCTCATCCATTGCATGAGTGCTCAAAGTAGAAAGGGAGAGGATCATTTTGACTTGTGCCTCACTAGCGGTCTGGGATGAGTCAAAATAAGATTCCGAAGGAGACCAAGTGTGAGGTTTAGTAGATTGAGTTCTCAATTAAAAAATACTTTATTCTCTAAACCCATCTCCCACTTCTTGCACGCAAACACCATTTGGAGACATTCAAGTCACGGACAGCGAGAGCTCTTGCACCTTTATATTCTTACCTTGCCAATTTCAATACTAGATATAGACTCTTGCTTGTTATTGTCTTGACTTGAATTGCATATCTTACTTGATTTACTTGGAAGTTCTTATATGTGTGTTAGCATGTCACCATAGAAATTATTGTGTTATCATTTACCTACTCGAGGACGAGCAGGAATTAAGCTTGGGGATGTTGATACGTCCCAAACTTATCTATAATTTCTGCTTGTTGCATGATCTTTTGGGTGACATTGTTATATGTTTTGCTACACTTTTCTATCTTTTTACACATATTTGGACTAACCTACTAACTCAGTGCACCCTGTGCCAGTTTCTGTCTGCTGATGTCTTTTTTGCACGGGCTTTTACCCAAATTTCTGGAGCCCCAAAAATCTCGAGAAAAATACATAAAAATCAGCGTAACGGACGCTTCCATATCACCGAAGATGGGCCACAGGGGGGCTAGGGGCTGCCCAGGCGACCACCCGGCGGGCATGGCCCCTGGTCGCGCCCATAGGCTGCCTGGGTGGGCCTCACCTCTTTTGACGCCCTACTTTCGCCTATATTTACTCCTCCGAGAGGAAACCCTTCCATCACATCCAGAATCGTGAATTTCTCCATCGTTCCGCCGCCGCAACGCTTCCGAGATTGGGAGCGGCAGGAGACCTCTTCCCGACACCCTGCCGGAGGAAGGATTGACCTCCGGGAGCTTCTCCACAGCCATGGACGCTTCCGAGACGTGTCGTGAGTATTCCTCCTTCGACCATGAATCCATGACTAGTAGCTATGTGATGTCTTCTCTCCAATCTTGTGCTTCCATGATTATCCCTTGTGAGCTGCCCTACATGATCAAGGCATTTATGTAATTTTCCTGCTATTGCGATTCTCGGTTTGTTGGGATCCGATGGATTATGAGATTATGTTCAGATTGTTATGAGTTATATATTTGATTATATTTTTATATTATGTTCTTTAGTGATTCATGCATGTTCTCCGTTGCTCTTTATTGCTTTGGCCGAGTAGTAGATTGTCACTCCAAGAGGGAGCGTTATGCATGATTGTGGGTTCATGACCCCTGATGTCTAGCTTGAGTGAAATAAACATGAGACTAGGGGATGTGTTGTTGCCACCAGGGAGAAAATAATGGTGCTTGTGACCACGGCTGCAAGGCTTGTTTTCCTTACGCATAGTTCGTTAATGCAGTTGTCTGTAGCTTTGAGTTTACACTTTGGGTGGGGATCGTAACTTAACACCAGCGAGATGTTCTGGATAGATTTCTCAAGGTGGATGATTAGTAAGTAGATGCTGATGAATAAACAGTCTACTTGTCTTGGTGTACTGCCCATTACTATTGAGCCTCTAACTTTCAAGTAGCATAATTAGCATTGCGGTGCGCTTATAATTCTGCCAATTGCCCAGCTGGAATTTGTTTACCCAAGCATTGTTGTCTATCGTCTTTTGGGAGAGAGACGTCACTAGTGAACAACATGTGACTCCGGTCCATATCACCACCATTGTTTACACCTCCATCATTTACTACTTTCATTTACTTTTCCGTTGCAATCACTATCACTATTCCCGCTTGTGTTTTGAACCTTTGCAAATTACAAGGCCGGAGAGATCTACAACCTCTCTGTACTCGTTGGGAGCAAAGTTATTTGTGTGTGTGCAAGTCCACGTCTTCTGCTTGCGGCTGGGCAGGGGACACCTACTTGTTGATCCTCGGAGTCCTCCTGGTTCGATAAACCTTACAGTCTCCGTGTAAGGGAAAACTTGGTGCTGACTACATCTCCACCTTCCACTTGGGGTAACCAATGAGGAGCGAGAAGTATATTCATCAACTCGTCATCACCCGTGCCCCCTGGCTTGTGACTTCCTCAGGAAACTTCCGGACGTGAGACTAACGCTAAAAATTCCTATAAATACCAAAACCCCGAGAAAACAATCTAGATCGGGAGTTCTGATGCTGCAAGCCTCAAGAGCCACGAAAGATCAATATTGGCCCCCTCCGGCACCCTGCCGGAGGGGGTCATCTTTACCGGAGGCCATCTTCATCATACCGTCGGTCTCCATAATGACAATGGAGGCCAAGGACCAGAGGGAGAACCTCTCTCCACTCAGGGGAGAGGCCATGGAGGAGGAATCACAAGGGGGAGAACCTCTCCCTCTCTCTCTCGGTGGCGTTGGAGTGCCATCGGGGGAACCATCGCCCCAGTGATCGTCTTCATCAACATCTCCATCTTCATCACCATCATCATCTTCTTTCAGTGGTCCACTCTCCCGCACCTTGCTGTAATCCCCTACTTGAACATGGTGCTTTATGCCACATATTATGATCTAGTGATGTGTTGCCATCCTATGATGTTTTGGGTAAATTACTTTTGTCCTTTGGGTTGATTGATGATCTAGATTGGTGTGAGTTGTATATTTATTTTTGTGCTATCCTATGGTGCCTTCCGTGCCGCGCGCACGTGAAGGATTCCCGATGTAGGGTGTTTCAATACGTTCATGATTCGCTTATAGTGGGTTGCTTGAGTGACAAAAGCATAAACCCGAGTAAGGGGGTTGTTGCATATGGGATAAAGGGGACTTGATGCTTTAATGATATGGTTGGGTTTTACCTTAAGTATCTTTAGTAGTTGCGTATGATTACTAGAGTTCCAATCATAAGTGCATATGATCCAAGTAGATAAAGTATGTTATCTTATGCCTCTTCCTCATATAAAATTGCAATAATGATTACCGATCTTGTTAACAATTGCCTAGGACAATTCCGCACACCGACCCATCATTATTCCACACTCGTTGTTTGTAATATATTCTAACTTTATGATAATAACACCTATTTTTATATTCTAGTTCTCCGTTATCAAGCAAAGCTTTTCTCTTCACGCCCACAACGTAGTTTTATTTCTCGTTTCTAGTTGGAAGCAAATGTTCGGCGTATGTAGAGTCGTATCATTGGTAGATATGACTTGAGAGAATATTGATCTTACCTTTAGCTCTCTATGGGTTTGAAACTCCATACTTGTCACTTCGACCTTTGGAAATTGCTACGATGATTCCTTGCACTTGGGGATTATCAGTGGCGGAGCCTCATCTTCCTTCTCTTGATCTTGCTCCTTCTTATATGAAGGTGGTGTAGGAGCAACAATAAATGTGATGGATATTGATCTTGGATGAATGCCGGATGATGGTAGTGGCTAGGGTTTAAGGTTTATATATAAGGGCTCTTCTAAAGCCTCATCCGTATATGTAGCTTTTATCCTTCGATCTAAGGGTATTAGTGTTGGAGAACGTCGCATGGGACACAAAAAATTCCCTACGCTCACCAAGATCAACCTATGGATATCAACAGCTACGAGGAGGGAGAGTGCATCTACATACCCTTGTAGATCGCTAAGCGGAAGTGTATACAATGCGGTTTATGTAGTCGTACTCTTCACGATCCAATCACGATCCGATCTAATCTAGCGCCGAACAGACGACACCTCCGCATTAATCACACGTGCGGCTTGATGACGCCTCCTCCTTTTTGATGCAGCAAGGGAGGAAGGAGACGTAGATTGGATCTCAACCAGCCTGACGACATGGTGGAGATGGTGGTAGAGCAATCCAAGCAGGGCTTCGCCAAGCGCCTCCGGAACTACGAATATGGAAGAATGGGAGAGAGAGGAGGCCGCAGGGCGTGGGAATTGTTGTGTCCAGCCCTCCCCCTCCCCTCTACTATATATAGGAGGCAAGGGGCAGGTTCTGGTCACAACCCTTGGCCGCTCCTCCAAGGAGGGCTGACAACTAGGGTGGAGTCCTCCCTCCACAAGGAAGGGAGGAGCCCCCCCCTCCAAGGCACCTCCGGGGTGCGTTGTCCCTTTGGGACTCTTGCCCAAGCCAATTTCTCCTCTAGGGTTGGTTCCGTTGGCCTAGGGTTGCTAGGGAGCCACCCCTATAGCCCATGTGGTCCCACGGGGCAGGTGGACCCCCTCGGTGGACCCCCCCCCCCCCCCCCGATGGACTCCTCGAACCCATTCGGCACCCTGGTACACTATCGGTAAAGCTCGAAACTTCTCTGGTAGGGAAAATAGGACTTCCCGTATATAAATCTTTACATCCGGACCATTCTGGAACTCCTCTTGACATCCGGGTTCTCATCCTGGACTCCGAAGAACATTCGGTCACCAACGCACATATTCCACATATTACATGAATATCATTATCTGTCAAGCCACAATGTCAAGGATTCAGTCAATCCTGCATGGAGCTCCCTTTGTCCAGCGGTATGTTACTTGCCTGAGACTCGATCATCGGTATCTCCATACCTAGTTCAATCTCGGTACTAGCAAGTCTCTTTATTTGTTGTGTAATACAAGATCCCATGACTAACTCTTTAGTCCCATTGCTTGCAAGCTTCTTGTGTTTTTGTATTATCGAGTGGGCCCAGAGATACCTCTCCCTCATATGGAGTGATAAATCCCAGTCTCGATCCATGCCAACCCAACATACACCCTCGGAGATACTTGTAGAGCATCTTTATAATAACCCAATTACGTTGTGATGTTTGATACACACAAGGCATTCCTCCGGTGTCAGTGAGCTGCATGATCTCATGGTCATAGGAACACATACATTAACATGTAGAAAGCAATAGCAGTAAACTTGATATGATCAAATGTTATGTTTACAGTTTGGGTCTTGTCCATCACATCATTCTCCTAATGATGTGATCCCCTTATCAAATGACAACTCATGTCTATGACTAGGAAACCTTATACATCTTTGATAAACGAGGTAGTCTAGTAGAGGCATACTAGGGACACTTTGTCGTCTATGTACCCACACATGTATTTGAGTTTCCAATCAATACAATTATAGCATCGATAATAAACGATTATCATGAACAAGGAAATATGATAATGACTACTTTATTATTGCCTCTATGGCATATTTCAAATAGTCTCCCACTTGCACTAGAGTCAATAATCTAGTTCATATCACCATGTGATTAACTAACCATCAACACTTGATGCTCCTTCTTGATTTCTATCTTCGCGGTGTAAAACATTGCGAATAGCTCAGGGATCATCATCTCCATCCCTGGCATGTTATACTTCATCATGAAGCTCTAGTAGCTTGGTGGCAGTGGCTTGGAGAACTATGTCAATCACTATCTTATCTGCAAGATCAACTCCCACTGGATTCAAGCGATTGTAGCACCAAGACAATATGAGCACATGCTCACCGATTGAGCTATTCTCCTTCAAATTTTAGTAAAAGAATCTTGTGAGAAGTCTCCTACCTCTCAACATGGGCATGAGCCTGAAATCCCAATTTGAGCTCATGGGACATCTCAGTTCAAAGCCGTAAAGCATGATGCACTTAACTATCAAGTACTCATCAAAAGCATGTCTATTAGATGTTTAAAACATCCACATATGACGCTTGAGGGGGTGGCAAACCGAGCGGTGCATCAAGGACATAATCCTTCTGTGCAGCAATGAGGACAATCCTCGATTTACAGAACCAGTACGCATAATTGCTACTATCATCTTTCAACTTAGTTTTCTCTAGGAATGTATGAGAATACACGGGAGCTACAGCGTGAGCTATTGTTCTACAACATACTTTGCAAAGACAACTTAGACTATGTTCATGACAATGAGTTCATTAATCATATTACTTAAGAACTCTCACTCAAATCAACCTCCCTCAGGTTGTCCGAGTGTGTCATGATCCAAATCCACCAACCCAAGTCCAATCATCACGTGCGATGAGGTGGTTTCAATGGTGAACATCCCCATGTTGATCATATCTACTATATGACTCATGTTCAACCTTTTGGTCTCCTATGTTCCGAGGCCACGTCTGTACATGCTAGGCTCGTCAAGTTTAACCCAAGTGTTCTGCATGTGCAAAACTGGCTTGCACCCGTTGTATGCGAATGTAGTGTCTATCGCACCCGATCATCTTATAATGCTACCATCGTCCTAAGAAAAATAAGATGCATAAAAGTATTAACATCACATGCAAATCATAATAGTGACATGATACGACCATCATCATCTTGTGCTTTTGATCACCATCTCCAAAGCACCGGCATGATTTCCATCGTCACTGGCATGACACCATGATCTCCATCATCGTGTCGCCATTGGGGTTGTCGCACCAACTTTGCTTCTACCACTATTTATAACTCATAGCGATCAAGTAAATCAAAAAGTCACAAATAATTAAAGACAACCTTATGGCTCCCGCCGGTTGTCGTACTCATCGACATGCAGGTCGTGTATCTATACAAAACATGATCATCTCATACATCACATATATCTTATCATATTCTTGGCCATCAGTCTATCGTATGTGGACGAGTAAGGTTGGTCCCGGGCGCTTCATCCCACAATACTGCTAAATGAAAATAAGACCGAGGAAGTAAGCAATTTGAACATCAACGCCCACAAAATCTTTTGTGTTCTACTTGTGCATGTTATCTACGCATACACTTAGCTCATGATGCCACTGTTGGAGAACGTCGCATGGGAAACAAAAAAATTGTACGCTCACCAAGATCTATCTATGGAGATCAACAACTACGAGGAGGTGGGGTGCATCTACATACCCTTGTAGATTGCTAAGTGGAAGCGTATATAATGCGGTTGATGTAGTCGTACTCTTCACGATTCAATCGCGATCCAATCCAATCTAGCGCCGAACCAACGGCACCTCCGTGTTCAGCACATTTGCGGCTCAGTGACATCTCCTCCTTCTTGATCCAGCAAGAAAGCAAGGAGAAGTAGATGGATCTCAACCAGCATGATGGCGTGGTGGATATGGTGGTGGAGAAATCCGAGGAGGGCTTCGCCAAGCGCATCCGAAATTGCGAATGAGGAAGAACGGGAGAGAGGGGAGGCTGCATGGTATGCGAATTGTTGTGTTTAGCCCTCCCCCTATCTTCTACTATATACATGAGGCAAGGGGTCGGTTCAGGTCGCAACCCTTGGCCCCTCCTGCAAGGAGGGCCAACGGCTAGGGTGGAATCCTCCCTCCACAAGGAATGGAGGAGTCCCCCTCGTGCAAGGCACCTCCGGGGTGCCTTGTCCCTTTGGGACTCTTTCCCCCAAGCCAATTTCGCCTCTAGGGGGCTGGTGCCCGTGGCCTAGAGTGGCTAGGGCGCCACCCCTACAGGCCATGTGAGCCCACGAGGTAAGTGCACCCCCGGAACCCTTCGGCACCATGGTACACTACATGTAATACCCAAAACTTTTTCGTTAGGAAAAATAGGACTTTGATGACCCACAAGTATAGGGGATCAATCGTAGTCCTTTTGATAAGTAAGTGTGTCGAACCCAACGAGGAGCAGAAGGATCTGACAAGTGGTTTTCAGCAAGGAAATATCTGCAAGCACTGAAATTATCGGTAACAAGTAGTTGTGTGGTGAGATGATTCGTGGCAAGCAACAAGTAACAAAAGTAGCAACGGTGCAGCAAAGTGGCCCAATCCCTTTTGTAGCAAGGGACAAGCCTGGACAAAGTCTTATAGGAGGAAAACGCTCCCGAGGACATACGGGAATTTCTGTCATGCTAGTTTTCATCATGTTCATATGATTCACATTCGTTACTTTGAAAGTTCGATATGTGGGTGGACCGGCACTTGGGTACTGCCCTTACTTGGACAAGCATCCCACTTATGATTAACCCCTCTCGCAAGCATCCGCAACTACGAAAGAAGAATTAAGACAAAGTCTAACCATATCATTAAACTAGTGGATCCAAATCAGCCCCTTACGAAGCAACGCATAAACTAGCGTTTAAGCTTCTGTCACTCTAGCAACCCATCATCTACTTACTACGTCCCAATGCCTTCATCTAGGCACAAATAATGGTGAAGTGTTATGTAGTCGACATTCACATAACACCACTAGAGGAAAAACAACATACTACACATCAAAATATCGAACGAATACCAAATTCACATGACTACTATTAGCATGACTTATCCCATGTCCTCAGGAACAAAAGTAACTACTCACAAAGCATAATCATATTCATGACCAGAGAGGTAATGAGTAGCATTAGTGATCTGAACATAAACTCATCCACCAAGTAATCGAACTAGCATCAACTACAAAGAATAATTAACAATACTAGCAACCTTACAAGTACCAATCGGAGTCGCGAGACGGAGATTGGTTAAAAGATATGAACTAGGGTTTGGAGATGAGATGGTCCTGATGAAGATGTTGATGGTGATGAGTCCCCTCCGATGAGATCAGTGTTAGTGATGACGATGGCGACGATTTCCCCCTCCGGGAGGGAAGTTTCCCCAGCAGGATCGTCCTGTCGGAGCTCTAGATTGGTTGTGCTCAAGTTCCGCCTCATGGCGGCGGCGATTCCACGAAAAAGCCTCCTCCTGATTTTTCCCGGACGAAACCCTTCATATAGCAGAAGAGGGGGCCAGAGGGCTAGCTAGGTGCCCATAAGCCCCCTAGGCGTGGCCAAGGGGGTGGCCGAGCCTAGCAGGCTTGTGGCCACCTCCTGGCGCCCCTCTGGCACTTCTTTGGCCCAGTATTTTTTATAAATCCGGAAATAAATCCTCGTTGATTTTTTACGGTGTTTGGAGTTGCGCGGAATAGGTATCTCAAACTTGCTCCAATTTCAGGCCAGAATTCCAGCTGCCGGCATTCTCCCTCTTCAAGTAAACCTTGCAAAATAAGAGAGAAAAGGCATAAGTATTGTACCGTGAAGTGAAATAACAGCCCAAGAAGCGATAAATTTCAACATGAAAGCATGATGCAAAATGGATGTATCAGACTTCCCATATACAAATCTTTACATCCGGACCATTACGAAACTCCTCGTGATGTCCAAGCCCACCAAGTGTTGGCGCATGGGCCTCTTGGGGTCAGTTGACCAAGCCCACCGAGGGATGGTGCGCCACCTCCTAGGCCCATGAGCCCCCCAGGGGGGTGGGGCCCCCTCCCGGTGGACCCCTCAACACATTCGGCACTCTCGGTACAATACCGGAAATCCCCAAAACTATTCTGGAACCCGAATACCACTTTCCTATATATAACTCTTTACCTCCGGCCATTCCGGAGCTCCTCATGACGCCTGGGATCTCATCCGGGACTCCAAACAACATTCGGTCACCAACGTACATATCCCAATACTACTCTAGCGTCAATTGAGTGTTAAGCGTGCGGACCCTACGGGTTCGAGAATCATGTGGACATGACCGAGAGACCTCTCCACTCAATAACCAATAGCGAGACTTGGATGCCCATATTGGTTCCCACATATTCCGCAAAGATCATTATTGGTCAAACCACGATGTCAAGGATTCAGTAAATCCCGTATGAAGTTCCCTTTGTCCAGCGGTATGTTACTTTCCCGAGACTCGATCGTCGGTATCTTCATACCTAGTTCAATCTCCTTACAGGCAAGTCTCCTTATTCGTTGCATAATACAAGATCCCCTAACTAACTCCTTAGTCACATTGCTTGCACGATTGTTATGATTTTGTATTACCGCGTGGGCCCAGAGATACCTCTCCATCATACAGAGTGACAAATCCCGGTCTCAATCCATGCAAACCCAATAGACACCCTCAGAGATACCTGTAGAGCTGTTCGAAATATGCCCTAGAGGCAATAATAAAGTGGTTATTATGATATTTCCTAGTTCATGATAATTGTCTATTATTCATGCTATAATTGTATTAACCGTAAACTGTAATACATGTGTGAATATATAGATCACAATGTGCCCCTAGTGAGCCTCTAGTTGGCTAGCTCGTTGATCAATAGATGATCATGGTTTCCTGATCATGGACATTGGATATCATTGATAACGGGATCACATCATTAGGAGAATGATGTGATGGACAAGACCCAATCCTAAGGATAGCACTAGATTGTGTTATTCGTCTGCTAAAGCTTTTCTAATGTCAAGTATCATTTCCTTAGACCATGAGATTGTGCAACTCCCGGCTACCGTAGAAGTGCTTTGGGTGTATCAAACGCCACAACGTAACTGGGTGATTATAAAGGTGCACTACAGGTATCTCCAAAAGTGTCTGTTGGGTTGGTACGAATCGAGACTGGGATTTGTCACTCCGTGTGATGGGGAGGTATCTCTGGGCCCACTCAATAAAGCATGATCATAGTGAGCTCAATGTGACTAAGGAGTTAGCGACGGGATGATGTGTTATGGAACGAGTAAAGAGACTTGCCGGTAACGAGATTGAACAAGGTATAGGTATACCGACGATCAAATCTTGGGCAAGTATCATACCGGTAGACAAAGGGAATTGCATATGAGATTGATTGAATCCCCGAAATCGTGGTTCATCTGATGAGATCATCATCGAACATGCGGGAACCAACATGGATATCCAGACACCATTTTTGGTTATTGACCGTAGAGGTGTCTCGGTCATGTCTGCATGGTTCCCGAACCCGTAGGGTCAACACACTTAAGGTTCGATGACGCTAGGGTTATATGGGAATAGTATACGTGGTTACCGAAGGTTGTTCGGAGTCCCGGACGAGATCCCGGAAGTCACGAGGAGCTCCGGAATGGTCTGGAGGTAAAGATTCATATATAGGAAGTGAGGATTTGGTTGTCGGAAGTGTTTCGGGAATCACCGGTAATGTATCGGAACCATCAGAAGGGTTCCAGGGGTCCACCGGGTAGGGCCACCATGCCAGAAGGGGTACATGGGCGAAAAGTGGATGGTAACCATCCCCTAACTGGGCTGGTGCGCCACCACCATCATCCGAAGGCGCAAGAGAGGGAGGATGGGCTAACCTTGGTCGCCACCTCCTCCACCATTGGTCGCCGCCCCCTTGCCCATCTAGGGCTGCCGCACCACCTAGGGTGGAAACCCTAGGGGTGGGCACCCTCCTCCCTCTCCTCCTAGATATAGTGGACGGTTTTGGGGTTGTACACGACACAATTCCACCTCTCCACGGTGCAACCCTACTCCTCCTCCTCTTCGTCCTCCGTAGAGCTTGCCAAAGCCCTGCCGGAGTACCACGCAGCTCCATCGTCACCACGTCGTCGTGCTTCCGGAGCTCCCCCTCAACCTCTCCTCCCTCCTTGCTGGATCAAGGCATTGGAGACGTCACCGGGATGCACGTGTGTTGAACGCGGAGGCGCCGTTGTTCGGTGCTTAGATCGGAATCCACCGAGATCTGAATCGCTGCGAGTACAACTCCATCAACCGTGTTATAGCAGTGCTTCCACATAGCGATTTTAAAGGTATGAAGATGCTCGACCCCTTTGCTTGTTGCCGGTTTCTCCTAGATACATCCTTGGTATGACGTAGGATTTTTTTTGAAATTACTACGTTCGCCAATAGTGGTATTAGAGCCAGGTTCTATGCATAGATTCCATGCACGAGTAGAACACAAAAGTTGTGGGCAATGATTTTGTCAATTGCTTGTCGTTACTAGTCCTATCTTTTTTCGGCGGTATTGTGGGATGAAGCGGCCCGGACCGACCTTACTCGTACACTTACGTGAGACTGGTTCCACCGACTAACATGCACTTATTGCATAAGGTGGCTGGCGGGTGTCTGTCTCTCCCACTTTAGTCGAATTGGATTCGATGAGAAGGGTCCTTATGAAGGGTAAATAGCATTGGCATATCAACGTTGTGACTGTCACGTAGGTAAGAAGCGTTCTTGCTAGAAACCCAAATCAGCCACGTAAAATTTGCAACAACAATTAGAGGACGTCTAACTTGTTTTTGCAGGGTATGCTATGTGATGTGATATGTCCAAAAGGATGTGATGTATGAGATTGATCATGTTCTAGTAATAGGATTCACGACTTGCATGTCGATGAGTATGGCAGCCGGTAGGAGCCGTAGGAATTGTCTTAATTTATTGTATGAGATGCAACGACATCTGATTACTTTACTTTATTGCTAAACCGTTAGCTATAGTAGTAGAAGTAATAGTTGGCGAGACGACTTTGCAAAGACACAATGATGGAGATCATGGTGTCATGTCGGTGACAGTTATGATCATGGTGCCCTGAAGATGGAGATCAAAGGAGAAAGATGATATTGCCTATATCATGTCACTATATGATTGCATGTGATGTTTATCATGTTTTTCATCTTATTGCTTAGAACGGCGGTAGCAAAGATAAGATGATCTCTCATTAAAATTTTGAGATATGTATTCCCCTAATTGTGCACCGTTGTGAAGGATCGTTGTCTCGAAGCGCCACGTGATGATCGGGCGTGATAGATTCTAACGATCGCATACAATGGTTGTAAGGCAGTTTACACACGTAGAACACTTAGGTCAACTCAACGAGCCTAGCATGTACAGACATGGCTTCGAATACGGGAGACCGAAAGGTCGAACATGAGTCGTATGGTTGATACTATCAGCATGGATATGCTCACCATTGATGACTAGTATGTCTCACGTGATGATCGGACACGGGCTAGTCGACGTGGATCATGTAACACTTGGATGACAAGGGGGATGTCGCTATAAGTGGCAGTTCATTATATAATTTGATTAGATGAACTTAATTATCATGAACTTAGTCTAAAAATGTCTTTACAAATATTGTAGATCCAATGGCCAACGCAAATGTCCCATTCAACTTCAACGCGTTCCTAGAGAAAACCAAGTTGGAAGACGATGGGAGCAACTATGCGGACTGGGCTCGTAACTTAAAGCTCATCCTCATGGCTTCCAAGAAGGCAAATGTGCTTGATGCGCTGGTAGGTGACCCTCCCGTTCCCGTGACAACTCAGGACGTTAGGAACGCCTGGCAATCACGGAGTGATGACTACTCTCTGGTTCAGTGCGGCATGCTTTACAGTTTAGAACCGGGGCTCGAAAGGCATTTTGAGCAACATGGAGCATATGAGATGTTCGAGGAGATGAAAGTCGTTTTTCAAGATCATGCCCGAGTCGAGAGATATGAAGTCTCCGACAAGTTCTTTAGCTATAAGATGGAGGAAAATAGTTCTGTCAGTGAGCACATACTCAGAATGTTTAGGTTGCACAACCGCTTGACTCAGCTGGGAGTTAAACTTCCGGATGATGCTGTCATTGACATAATCCTCGAGTCGCTTCCACCTAGCTATAAAGGCTTTGTGATGAACAACAACATGCACGGGATGGAGAAAACCATTCCGGAGTTGTATTGAATGCTGAGATCTGTTGAGGTAGAAATCAAGAAAGAAATCAAGTGTTGATGGTCAATAAGACCAGCAGTTTCAAGAAAGGTAAAGGTAAAAAGAACTTCAAGAAAGACGGCAAAGCAGTTGTCGCGCGTGGTAAACCAGTTGCCGGGAAGAAGCCAAAGAAAGGACCCAAGCCTGAGACTGGGTGTTATTATTGCAAGGGAACCGGTCACTGGAAGCGGAACTGCCCCAAGTACTTAGCGGATAAGAAGGCCAACAATGTCAAAGGTATATATGATATACATGTTATTGATGTGTACCTTACCAGCGCTCATAGTAGCTCCTGGGTATTTGATACCGGAGTTGTTGCTCACATTTGCAACTCAAAGTAGGAACTACGGAACAAGCGTAGGCTGGCAAAGGACGAGGTGACGATGCGCGTCGAGAATGGTTCCAAGGTCGATGTGATCACCATCGGCACGCTACCTCTACATCTACCTTCAGGATTAGTTTTAAACCTTAATAATTGTTATTTAGTACCACCTTTGAGCATGAACATTGTATCGGGATCTCGGTTGATGTAAGATGGCTACTCATTTAAATATGAGAATAATGGTTGTTCTATTTATATGAGTGGTATGTTTTATGGTCATGCCCCGCTGGTCAATGGTTTATTCTTGATGAATCTCGATCGTGATGTTACACATATTCATAGTGTGAGTACCAAAAGATGTAAAGTTGATAATGATAGTCCCACATATTTGTGGCACTGCCGCATTGGTCATATCGGTGTCAAGCGCATGAAGAAACTCCATACAGATGGACTTTTGGAGTCTCTTGGTTTTGAATCATTTGACACATGCGAACCGTGCCTCATGGTCAAGATCACCAAGACTCCGTTCTCCAAAACAATGGAGCGAGCAACCAACTTATTGGAAATAATACATACCGATGAATGCGGTCCAATGAGCGTTGAGGCTCACGGTGGCTATCGTTATGTTCTCACCCTCACTGATGATTTAAGAAAATATGGGTATGTCTACTTAATGAAACACAATTCTGAAACCTTTGAAAGGTTCAAGGAATTTCAGAGTGAGGTACAGAATCAATATGACAAGAAAATAAAGTTCCTACAATCTGATCGTGGACGATATTATTTGAGTCACGAGTTTGGCACACACCTAAGGAAATGTGAATTGTTTAACAACTCACGCCGCCTGGCACACCGCAGTGCAACGGTGTGTCTGTACGCCGTAATCATACTTTATTGGATATGGTGCGACCTATGATGTCTCTTACTGATTTACCGCTATCATTTTGGGGATATGCATTCGAAACTGCCGCATTCACTTTAAATAGGGCACCGTCTAAATCCGTGGAGACGACACCGTATGAATTATGGTTTGGCAAGAAACCTAAGCTGTTGTTTCTAAAAGTTTGGGGCTACGATGCTTATGTGAAGAAACTTCAACCAGAGAAGCT
Organism: Hordeum vulgare subsp. vulgare; assembly: GCF_904849725.1. Lineage (NCBI taxonomy): Eukaryota > Viridiplantae > Streptophyta > Magnoliopsida > Poales > Poaceae > Hordeum > Hordeum vulgare. The sequence goes on along the minus strand of NC_058520.1, from coordinate 396,604,689 downwards.
CGAACCCAAAGCAGAAAATGTGTCTTCATAGGATACCCTAAGGAAACTATTGGGTACACCTTCTATATTAGATCTGAAGGCAAAAAATTTGTTGCCAAGAACGGATCCTTTCTAGACAAAGAGTCTCTCTCGAAAGAAGTAAGTTGGAGGAAAATAGAACTTGATGAGGTAATTGTTCCTCCTCTCGAATCGGAGAGTAGCGCATCACAAGAAAATGTTTGTGAGGTGCCTGCACCGGCAAGAGAGGAAGTTAATTATGATGATCATGACACTTTGGATCAAGTTGCTATTGAACCTCGAAGGTCCACAAGGACATGTTCCGCACCAGAGTGGTACGACAACCCTGTCATGGAAATCATGTTGTTGGACTACAGTGAACCTTCGAACTATGAAGAAGCGATGGCGGGTCCGGATTCCAACAAATGGCTTGAGGCCATGAAATCCGTTAAGGATCCATGTATGAGAACAAAGTATGAACTTTGGTGGACTTGCCCGATGATCGGCGAGCCATAGAAAATAAATGGGTCCTGAAGAAGAAGACTGACGCAGATGGTAATGTGACCATCTATAAGGCTCGACTTGTCGCTAAGGGTTATCGAAAAGTTCAAGGATTGACTACGATGAGACTTCTCACCGGTAGTGATACTAAAGTCGGTCTGAATCATGTTAGAAGTTGCCGCATTTTATGATTATGAATCTAGCAAATGGTCATCAATACGGCATTCCTGATCGGCTTTCTTAAGGAAGAATTGTATATGATACAGCCGGAAGGTTTTGTCGATCCTATCAATGCTAACAAGGTATGCAAGCTCCAGCGCTCCATCTATGGCCTGGTGCAAGCATCTCGGAGTTGGAACATTCGCTTTGATGAGGCGATCAAAGCGTTTGGGTTTGTACAGACTTATGGAGAAGCTTGTATTTACAAGAAAGTGAGTGGGAGCTCTCTAGCATTTCTCATATTATATGTGGATGACATATTGTTGATGGGAAATGATATAGAACTATTGGAAAGCATAAAGGCCTATTTGAATAAGAGTTTTTCAATGAAGGACCTTGGAGAAGCTGCTTACATCTTAGGCATCAAGATCTATAGAGATAGATCGAGACGCCTCATAGGTATTTAACAAAGCACATACCTTGATAAGATATTGAAGAATTTCAATATGGATAAGGCTAAGAAGGGGTTCTTTCTGGTATTACAAGGTGTGAGGTTGACTACGACTCAAAGCCCGACCACAACAAAAGATAGAGAAAAGATGAGTACCGTCCCATATGCTTGAGCCATAGGCTCTAATATGTATGCCATGTTGTGTACTAGACCTGATGTGAACCTTGCCAGAAGTTTGTAGGGAGGTACGAAAGTGATCCAGGACTGGATCACTGGACAACGGTCAAGAACATCCTTAAGTACCTGAAAAGGACTAAACATATGTTTCTCGTTTATGGAGGTGCCAAAGAGCTCGTCGTAAAGGGTTACGTCAATGCTAGCTTCAACACAGATCTGGATGACTCCAAGTCACAAACCAGATACATGTATATTTTGAATAATGGGGCAGTCAGCTGGTGCAATTCCAAGCAAAGTGTTGTGGCGGCATCTACATGTGAAGCGGAGTACATAGCTGCTTCGGAAGCAGCACATGAAGGAGTCTAGATGAAGGAGTTCATCACCGACCTAGGAGTGATTCCCAGTGCGTCGGGCCTAATGACTCTCTTTTGTGACAACACTGGAGCTATTGCCATTGCCAAGGAGCCCAGGTTTCACAAGCAAACCAAGCACATCAAGCGCCGCTTCAACTCCATTCGTGGATACATCCAGGATGGAGATATAGATATTTGTAAAATACATACGGATCTGAATGTCACAGATCCGTTGACTAAACCTCTTCCACGAGCGAAACATGATCAGCACCAAAACTCTATGGTGTTTGATTCATCACAATGTAACTAGATTATTGACTCTAGTGCAAGTGGGAGACTCTTGGAAATATGCCCTAGAGGCAATAACAAAGTGGTTATTATTATATTTCCTTGTTCATGATAATTGTCTATTATTCATGCTATAATTGTATTAACCGGAAACCGTAATACATGTGTGAATATATATATCACAATGTGTCCCTAGTGAGCCTCTAGTTGGCTAGCTTGTTGATCAATAGATGATCATGGTTTCCTGATCATGGACATTGGATGTCATTGATAACGGGGTCACATCATTAGTAGAATGATGTGATGGACAAGACCCAATCCTAAGCATAGCACTAGATTGTGTTGTTCGTCTGCTAAAGCTTTTATAATGTCAAGTATCATTTCCTTAGACCATGAGATTGTGCAACTCCCGGATACCATAGGAGTGCTTTGGGTGTATCAAACATCACAACGTAACTGGGTGATTATAAAGGTGCACTACAGGTCTCAGAAAGTGTGTGTTGGGTTGGTACGAATCAAAGCTGGGATTTGTCACTCTGTGTGACGGGGAGGTATCTCTGGGCCCACTCGGTAAAGCATCATCATACTGAGTTCAATGTGACTAAGGAGTTAGCCACGGGATGATGTGTTACGGAACGAGTAAAGAGACTTGCCGGTAACGAGATTGAACAAGGTAAGGGATACCGACGATCGAATCTCGAGCAAGTATCATACCGGTAGACAAAGGGAATTACATACGGGATTGATTGAATCCCCGACATCATGGTTCATCCGATGAGATCATCATGGAACATACGGGAACCAACATGGATATCCAAACCCCACTGTTGGTTATTGACCGAAGAGGTGTCTCGATCATGTCTGCATGGTTCCCGAACCCGTAGGGTCTATAAACTTAAGGTTCAATGCTGCTAGGGTTATATGGGAATAGTATATGTGGTTACCTAAGGTTGTTTGGAGTCCCGGATGAGATCCCGGACGTCACGAGGAGCTCCGGAATGGTCCGGAGGTAAAGATTCATATATAGGAAGTGAGGATTTGGTCGCCGGAAGTGTTTCGGGAATCACCGGTAATGTATCGGGACCATCAGAAGGGTTCCGGGGGTCCACCGGGAAGGGACACCAGCCCCGAAGGGGTACATGGGCCAAAAGCGGATGGGAACTAGCCCCTAACCGTGCTGGTGCGCCACCACCATCAGCCCAAGGCGCAAGAGAGGGAGGGTAGGCTAACTCTAGGCGTGGTGGGCTTGCCTTGGGTGGCAAGCCACCCTAGGGCACCACCTCCTCCACCCTTGGTCGTCGCCCCTTGCCCATCTAGGGCTGCCGCACCTCCTAGGCTGGAAACCCTAGGGGTGGGAACCCTCCTCCCTCTCCTCCTATATATAGTGGAGGGTTTTGGGGCTGCAGACAACACAATTCCACCTTTCCACGGCGCAGCCCTACTCCTCGTCCTCCGTAGAGCTTGGCGAAGCCTTGCCACAGTACCACGCAGCTCCACCGTCACCACGATGTCGTCCTGCCGGAGTTGTCCCTCAACCCCTCCTCCCTCCTTACTGGATCAAGGCGTTGGAGACGTCACCGGGCTGCACGTGTGTTGAACGCGGAGGTGTCGTTGTTCGGCGCTTACATCGGAATCCACTGTGATCTGAATCTCAACGAGTACGACTCCATCAACCGCATTCTAGCAATGCTTCAACTTAGCAATATTCAAAGGTATGAAGATGCTCTACCCCTTTGCTCATTGTTGGTTTCTCCTAGATAGATCCTTGGTATGACGTAGGACTTTTTTTGAAATTACTATGTTCCCCAACAAGAGCATATTTATAATCACCCAATTACGTTGTGACGTTTAATACACACAAGGCATTCCTCTGTGTCAGGGAGCTGCATGATCTCATGGTCATAGGAACAGATACATTAGCATGTACAAAGCAATGGCAGTAAACTTGATACGATCAAATGATATGCTTATGGTTTGGGTCTTGTCCATCACATCATTCTCCTAATGATGTGATCCAGTTATCAAATGACAACTCATGTCTATGACTAGGAAACCTTAACCATCTTTGATCAACGATATAGTCTAGTAGAGGCATACTAGGGACACTTTGTTGTCTATGTACCCACACATGTATTTGAGTTTCCAATCAATACAAATATAGCATGGATAATAAATGATTATCATGAACAAGGAAATATGATAATATCTAGTTTATTATTGCCTCTGTGGCATATTTACAACAACTAGATGAGCTAAATCCCTTCCCAAAACATCCCTTAATGGCCAAGGAAATCGTGGAAACCAACGAAAACGAAATCGATGAAGAATCTTGTGTGGTATGAAACTTTTCTCGCTTGTGAGGAAATGGTATGAGCGTCGATACGAGCGGCGCACTCGTACCTGCATTGTCAAACAATTTGGACTCCTTTGGTAAAACAATCACCATTTCTTCATACAAACTTGGATTTTGACGTTCTTCAGCTCGTTGGAATCATATGAAATATGTAGTTGTCGTCTTAGATCTTGATTTCACGCACTTAAAAAATGGCATTCTTGCAATTTCAAATGCCTAAGTTTGGTGTGTAGAAGTCCTCCATATTAAATCCATCCTTTGATTTTTTTCATCGTGCTTGTTCCTAGGTTGCTCCAAAACATCATAGACACGAAAAAACAAAGGAACTAATATAAACTAAATATAAACACAAACTATTTAGTGCTCACAATGAAAAAAGTGAAAAACCAAAATCATGCATAATGAACATATACTTGGTTCAATGGGACATTATATATGGAGATAACACACAACAATTGAGCCCTAAAAGTGTGTAAAAATGAAGCTATCAACATCTAAGATGGAAGAATTGATGGTTGGATGCCCCTTCATTTCAAAAAATGAAAAAGTGGTTCAAAATGCATATGTTTTTGGGTCTTTAGGGCAGGCGCACTATTAAGAGAGGGTGGGATTCAAAAGTAAGGTGGGAATCAACTGCACATACACAAAAAACTATGTACCTACAACACTCCTAAGTAGATACGTGAGAGAGACCAAGCCTCCCTCCTTACCTACGGGAAACAGGGGTTTCGGAGCCTCCGGCCTAGCCTCCAATGACAACAGAAGGTTGATATATAAAGTGCAAACCTTCTATTGTGCTCGAAGCCTAGCCTAGAGGGTGAGAGGAACCTCGGGACACCTCTAGAGTAGTATCCATGGCTTGTGCAAAACATATGTATCACCTGGAGGCTCCCTGTCACCCTCGGGGTAGCCTGGACCCTCTCGACCTTCGGCATCCAGTGCATAACAAGCATATTTGGTAAATGGCCTATTAAAGGCCACATTGTTCCCCATGAGGAAGGTGATGACTCCATTACTCTTTCTTATACTTTAGATCTCGGCTTCTTAGAAATACCCCTCCCTAGCCACTCAAAGGCTTCGATCTTTTCGAGGGTGAAGGAGAAGTGCCCGACCTAAACATTCAGCAATGCAAAAGCTGATTCCTTGTTTCCTTGATGCATCTTGTTGCACTTGGAGGCTAGACACTCCTAGATGGTAGAAGTGTTTCAGTGATGAATCAAAGTGTGATTTACCCCCTGGAATTTTGTCAAGGTTTGAAGGCCGCCTCAAGGTCCACCATTAGTAGTTGAGAATCATCTTCATGGTGATATCCCAAGGAGAATAGGATGGGCCTTTATGGTAACAACCACACCTCCAATGGTGACTAGGTTCTCTCTATAGAATTGGACATCGGATATCACTTCCAGGGTTTCGGTTATCCCAACCCTAGCTCTTAGGTCCTATTCGGATGTTCTCCAGCTCACAACTCCACCAACTCCATGCACAGGCTCGACCTGAATGTTTGAGCTCCATGCAGTCCAACTTCTCCAAGCTAAGCACTCCCATAGTGTAAAAGGGAGGAGGTGGGGCCGAGCTTCACAATTCTAGAAAGCAAGAGTTGTTCATATTTACATTCAGATTGCCATCGCCAAAGAAAACGTTTCAGTGTCACGAACCCAACTCATCGATACAATCCTATATCCCTCCAATCGCTATGCTATATTCCAGCGATGGCTTCCAAATGGGTTGGGTTTTGCCGACACAAGTATTGCCAAACATGCCAGAAGGACAATGCGAGGCCATGTCACGCTCGAGAAGTTACCGCTTGACTCGAACGCTCGAAGATCGCTAGGGGAAGTTAGAAGCTAGCGAAAGAAACCGGTTTTACAGAGTTGGAGAAGTCGAGAGACGTTTCGAACATGGCCTTACTTATGGTTTATTTTGGTCCCTTGACCTTGTACTTTCTATCTTATTTCCTTGATTTCGTCACCATATTGTTGCTACCTCATATGTATTAGTTTCCGATCAATTTTTGGGAAATGCACTAAGAAACTATTGTTTTAAATAATGAAAAAGACAAGGTTTTGCCTCTAAAAATCTGTATGGTTATTAAGCCCCCATGATTTCCATGCTCCTGGTGCATTGAGGTTTTTGGGATTGGTTGTGGGCCTATTTATTAGGTCGTGTTTTGTTTGTTACATATATATGGGTCTACTCGGTACTGAGTCATGGCGATTCGTGCAACCTTTCTTCCTTGTACGCATCAGTGCTCTCTCGGTGCTCGGCTTCTTGATGGAGCAATCATGGCCCAGGTTGTCAGCCTGCGATCGGGTGTGGCACTACGCCGCTAATAACAACCACATATCAACTACATGTTTTTTATTTGGGATTTTTATTTATGTGCCCCTCGTTCGTTAGTTCTAATCATTCATCCCCACGCTCTTAAATTTTTCTCACTTTTCCCAACTCCCTTGCTCGAGACCCTCAGAAAAGGTTACAGCGGACGTTGTCGTCGGGTCACTGCTTTGACCGTTAACTCTGACAAGTGGGGCCGCGTAGGGCGCATGCAAATGACTGCGGTCATGGGGTAGCACGTAGCGATGGGGGCAGTCAATGGGACATGCCCGAAACGTCCCATCGTATAAAGAGGGGGAACCACCTCCCAGCGCATCGCCCCTACCATTTCCCTCAAATCCCCTCCCTGCCGCATCATCTTCCTCTCCCCAACCGACATCATCTCGCTCTCCTCCACTGTCGTCTCGCTGTCTCCCACCGCATCCTCTTCCTCACCTTCATCGCCTCCATCTATCCGATGGCGGAAGCTCATGGCGACGCCGGCGCAACGGCCGGAGATGTAGTGGAGTTGCAGGGCGTGGTGACCGCGGATGAACTGAAGTATGTTGGTGGCGTCCACGGCGGTGCGGGGAAACTCGCAACCGCTACGGATGTGGGGAAGGAGGTTGCGGTCTCCGCCTTAGTGCTGCCGGAGCAGAAGGTGATGGCGTCGAGCAGCGCAGTCCATCCCGATACCCGCGATGCGCAACCTGGCGAGGAGCAGGAGGTATTTGCACTTGCTTGTTAGTTGCAATATTTAGGATATTATCTTGTAGAGTTAGTTGCATTGGTTAGATTGTGATTCATACGGTAGTACAAATGGTTAGAGTAGTTGGTTTGACGGATGGGCCGGGTTTTTTTATATGGGGGGATGGGGGTTTTTTCGTTGCAAAAATGCTAGATAGATCTGTGTGAGAGATATGGATCTCTATGCTTCAATGCTACACATATGTATGCATATTAGATTTTTTTAATGCTACAAAAATTGGGTTTTTTAATGCTACAGACATGTATGCTTATTAGATTGGGTCCCTATTAGATTTGTTTTTGAATGCTACGCATATTGGGGTTTTGAATGTCATATGCCCAAATGGAATTCATTAATTAAGAAGCTATTTGATTCATTAGTATATAAATTTGTCCACAATATGTAGTTATATTAGCTCTGTTGTTCAATGTGTGTGCATGCCAATGGAAAATGCAAATAACCCTCGTATAATAGCCCTATGATCAGTGTGTCATGTGTGCATCTCTAAATTTTCAATTGGCTTTTGTATTTACTAGTGATGGATGTAATTGTATATTCAGGAGGATGATGGATGGGGGAAAAAGAGGAAGCTGGCCTTTACTGGGTTCGACCCGTACGATCCAAAGTATAGTGATGACAAAGAATATGAGGTAAGCCTACTTGCAATTTAGATTGTTCATTTAGTTCCTTTGACATGGTGTATATGAATCTATAATGTATTAATGCAATTCATTCATGTGTGCAGTATGATTCTAGAGAACATGTGTACAAGGGCAACTTCAAGTCCTTCAAAGCAAAGGAGGTGGAGAAGATCAAGGCCAAGGGAGTTGCTTCCTTCTTCAACCGCAAGATCAAGAAGTGGCGCTGCCCCTACTGCACCACCAAGCCAAAGCCAAAGGATGGCCGCTTCGATCACATTGTGTCTCATGCAGAGGATGTAGCGATTCGCGGGGAGGACTACATGATCATGGGCAGCATGCTGCCCTCGCGAAGGCACTGACTCCGGTGTGATGTGATGATATGATGAACTGAATGTGGCAACATGTTTTATCTTTATCTTTTGGGTTACTTTTGGTAAACTGAATGTGGCTGTTTATGATGTGATGAACTGAATTTATGGTAGTAATGTATTGGGGTACCCAATGTATTATGGGAACCCATGTATTATGCTATCTATATTTGTCTGTCCTTAAATTTGCATGTGGTGTATGGTTACTTCTGTTCAGATATTTTTTGAATTAATCTTCATATTTTTACATTTTGTTTTGAAAAATATGCTTTAATATAAAAACTATTAGAAACACGTTTAAAATATGAAAATGTAAAACTAAGTTCAGATCCTTCTTATTCACTTTGAAATAAAGCTTTGGTGATTTTTTAAAAAAATTCAAAAACAGAAGGTAACCCTACCTCATCTCCTTGAACTCTATGAAATCTTGTAGGTGATAGCTCATATGTGTGAAAGTTTTCTCATGAAAATGACCATAGATGTTGTGTCCCTAAATTTGCTTGTGGTGTATGGTTACTTCTGTTTAGATGTTGTGAGCTATGAGTTTAGGTGTTGCAATGATCACACATGTTGTTTGAGTGTTCCTTCACTGATTAGACGTGCTGCCAAAAAAACCTTGGCAAACTATCTAGGATAACTATCTATATTTGTATAGGAGATCATGTGTGCAAAATTGGAGGTGATTTAGAGGATGTCAAATAAATTTCAATTTGAGAAATGTGCTCCAAATGAGCTCCCAAGCTAGGGTAAACAACCCCATTTGTAATCAAGTTTTCCTGGACCTACTCTAAATGAGCCAAATGTTTTTTATTAACACCTATTCAATATATATAGTGTAGATTCGAAGTCTCACTATTTTTTGAATTAATCTTCATATTTTCACATTTTCTTTTGAAAAATATGCTTTAATATAAAAACTACTAAAAACACGTTTAAAATATGAAAATGTAAAACTAAGTTCAGATCCTTCTTATTCACTTTGAAATAAAACTTTGGTGATTTTTTTGATTTTTTTTTAATTTTTCAAAAACAGAAGGTAACCCTACCTCATCTCCTTGAACTCTATGAAATCTTGTACGTGATAGCTCATATGTGTCAAGGTTTTCTCATGAAAATGATCATAGACCAAGTTTATGATTTTTGGTTGGTAACATGTCACATAAGACAACATTGTGCGCAGGTTTCATATTTTTTGATTTTGTAAAAAATTAATGGTGCTCATTTGACCTCGATCGTGCGAGCTAGGGTTTCTTCATGAAAATGATCATAGACCAAGTTTAGTATTTTTCCTCGTTAGTGTGTCTTATAAAACAACGAACGACGAAGGTTTCATTTTTTCGATTTTTCTAAAATTAGTTATGCTCAGTCAAAGCTTTCATAACCCCGTTGACCACTTCAAAACCCCTCTAAACCCCGCGGGGTTTGGCCTAACCCTAGCTCCCAACGTCAGCCGTCCGATCACACCCTGGCGCCAAGCGACAGCCCTCGGATGTGGTCTTCTAGAAGCAATTCGGTGGGCAGGCTGCATGCAGGCTCCGGGCCGTTGGATCACAAGGGCGGCTCCGCATCGTTGGATCGTGTGGCGATCCGCGAGACCCGATCCCGTTGGTTGTGCTCGGCTGCTCGCGCACCACTGACTCCGCATTGTTTTTTTTTGCATCGTTTTTTGCATATTTTTTTGCATCGTTTTTGCGTCATTTTTTTTTTGCATCCTTTTTTGCGTCGTTTTTTGCATCATATTTTGCATCGTTTGTGAACGTGCTGGCTCTTTCACATTTGACCCCGACCACAGTCCACTCATCAAACCAATCACAGTTTCCCACACATGTACACTCCTGATGTCACGCTGGGTGTGAAAACGGGGCCTTTTAGGGTTTAGGTTACAATGGTTATTTAAGTCGGACGGACACTCCCCTCCCCCAGCCATAGCTCTTCGCCTGCTCCATTTTCCCGCCGGGACCCGAGCACTCCCCTCTCCCAGCCCATCAGCCATGCCCCCATGCCGCCAGTACTACACGATCGAAGAATGTCTCTACCTCCTTCCGCGGGCCCAATTCCGAAGGCAAGCGGGGCTACCTCTAGAGGATTTCGGGGAGCCAGAGGAGGAGGCGCCGCCGCAAGAGCCGAAGGTGGAGGCATCACCGGAGGAGGGGGTGCCACCGCAGGAGCCGGAGGTGGAGGCATCGCCGGAGGAGGAGGAGGCGCCGCAGGAGCCGGACGTGGAGGCGCCGCCGCAGGATCCGGAAGTGGAGGCACCGCCGGTCTACTATCTGTGGCCCGACCAAGTGGCGATCCTCAACTCCATCCGCTCGGAAGCAGCTGCGCAGGCTCGACGTCTTCGTCAGCAGCAGATGCAGGCAGCGCGAGCGGCGCAGGAGGAGGCACAGGTGGTGGCCCAGGAGGACCAGGCTCCGGCCCAGGCGGATCAAGCCATCTCCGACGATGAAGACGCATAGTGCACTAGGCAGTACGTAGGATATATATCGTAAGCTTCCCTATATTGTATGCTTTCGTTATTATGCTCTCTAAGCTATGTTTGTTGATGCTTCAGCTTGTATGCTTTCGTTATTATGCTCTGTGAGCTATGTTTGTTGATGCTTCAAAAAATATATTACATGCTTTTTGTTGATGCTTCAAAGCCCTAAACCCTAAAATGCCTAAACCTTAACCCTAAACGTAGCACTGCACCCTAGCCTTGGTCTGTGGCACTTGGAAGGTGGAGACACGTGCGAGAAGAGAGGAACCAGTGGTAGCGAGTGTCACTGCTTCCGTGACGGCGTACATGCAGGCAGCCTAGCTCGATCACATGGTATGCAGAGCAGGCTTCGCCGCTTTGGTATCATGGTGACGCACGTCGGTCGGTATGCCCTAGAGTTTAATTTCCATGTTGAATTGATGATGCGGTGGTCAAAGGCTGAGATGGTGTGAACTGTGAATCGATCGAGGAGGCGACAGACGCTGCGTCCCGTGACGGCTCATAGGAAGGCTCCATCCGTGGCGGGGCGCATCGACGCATGTTGGCAGGAAGGCAAGCGGTTCATGTCGCGCATGCATAGCTTTAATTGCCACGTTTAATAAATGTGAGTGGATCAAGGAGACAAGTGTGTGACATGAGACGAACCAGAAGTGACCGTCCCTGCGTCCGTGGCGGCTAGCATGCTGAAAGAGGCCAGTCAGCGTACGTGGCGGCTCGTGTGCAGAAAGAGGGGAGGTCAGCGCATCATGGCCGCGGGCATCAGCCCATGGAGGCAGGCTAGCTACGTGCATGCATAGCAGGCTCATGTCGTTACGGTGCGCGCAGTGCCCAGCAGCGACCGATGGAGGCAGGCTAGCTACGTGCATGCATAGCAGGCTCATGTCGTTACGACGTGCGCAGGGCCCAACAATCTAACCATGGCCCAACGGGCTAACCGCGACACCATCCACCGCGACCCCACTCATCAGGTCCAATGGGAGACACAGTCAGCGCGGCCCCACTCGTCAGATTTAACGGTCAAAGCACTGACCCGACGACATCCATCGTTTGTGACCAGTTCTGAGGGTTTCGGTCAAGGGAGTGGGGGAAAGTAAGCAAAAGTTAAGAGCATGGGGATGAGTGAGTGGAACTAACGAACGAGGTGCACAAAAATAAAACTCCCTTTTTATTTCTATTCTATTTTGTTCTTCTCGGTTCTTTGATTTATTTTTCTTTTTTTTTGGTTTCTCGGTATTTTCGCTATTTTTTTCTTTTGGGGATTTTCTATTCATTTTTTTACAAATTGGACTCAACTTTATGTTTATACAAGTTAACATTTTTTCATATACATGTTTACAATATTTTTAGAGCTAATACCCGTTTACAATTGATAAACGGGTCTTTTACATTTGTGTCCCTAACCCAAACCATATACTAATATTGCCCCTAATTTTGAAGCCTGTTCAAATTTTCCCGTGTCCTGTTAGTTCACCTTATAAAAATGCCCTTATGTGCCATTACCGTCCGGTCAAAGGGCTTTGACCATCTATAGGGATTTTATTGAACATTTGCCCCTGCCTACATGTGTCACTTACATGTGGGACCCACTGAGAAAAAAGAAAATTAAAAAACTCTTTCTCTCACCCCCTCTCTCCCTCTAACTTACGGTGGACCCAAACTAAATAAAAAAGAAAAAGAAAACTAGTTAAGAACTGATTAAACTAAATTTGTCGACGTTGACCAAATTCTACAAGGGAGGCATGCTGGGAGGCCGCGGGAATGCCAGCTTAGGGAACGGGGCGATTGTCCTGGCTCACACGTGCCTAGGGATGGTGTCCTAGTAGCATATGGTCGCGGGAGCGGACGACAGTGCTACTTGTAAACTGTATTGAGATTTTTCCCGAAGAGGAGAGGAGATGTGACACAGTAGAGATAAGTATTTTCCTGAGTTAGAACCAAGGTTATTAAACCAACAGCAAAACCACACAAATTCCTATCTTCAGCACCTACACACAAAAGAGCACACACTTGCATCCAACGCGGGCAAGAGGGTTGTCAAGCCCCTTGAACTCGTTACTTGCAAGTATTAAATAGTGATAGATAGATAATATAATATAAAATATAATAAAATAAGAAAAGGTAAATGGCAGCAGTGTTTAGTGTTTTTGTAATAATATTTGTGAAGACCTCTGGGCCATAGTTTTCGCTAGAAGCTTCTCTCTCGAAGAAAAGTGGGTAGGCAAATTATTGTTGGGCGGTGGATAGAAAAGACCATAATTATGAAATATTTATTCACGGAAATGATCATAATATAGGCATCACATCCATAAGTAAGTATACTAACTCCTTCCGACATCTACTAGTATTACTCCACTCATCGACTGCTATCGAGCATATATCTAGTGTATTAAGTAAAATGGAGTGATGCTTGGAGCAAGATGACATGATATAGACAAAGTAAACCAAACCCCATCTTTTTTATCTTTAATGGCAGCAATACAAATACATTTCATGTACCCTTCTATCACTGGGATTGAGCACCGCAAGATTGAACCCATCACAACGCACAACTCCCACCGGAGATAAACCAATCTAGTTGGCCAAACTAAACCAATATATCAGAGAGAAATAGGAAGCTATAATCATCATGCATATAAAAAACCATCAAAGAATTAATATATTTTCATGAATAATCTGATCATAGGCCGAAAATTCATAGGATCCCAACAAACACATCGTAAAGAAGATTACATTGAATAGATCACCGCAGGAATCGCACTGAACTTTGTATTGAAGAACATAGAGAGAGATAGCCATCTAGGTACTAGCTATGGACTTGTAGGTCTGTGGTAGACTACTCACACATCACCATGGGGGCAACAAAGTTGATGTAGAGGCCCTCCGTGATTGATCCCCGTCCGGCAGAGCACCGGAACAGGGCTCCAGATGGGATCACAACGAAATAGAGACTTGCAGCGGCGGAAAAAGGGTTTCAGGTGGCTCTTTGGTGGTTTCCCAATATTTTATGATTTATAGAGGTGGAGCTAGATAAGCAGGCGTCGAAGGTGGTCCCAAGACATAAGGGCGTGACCACCCCCTGGACGCGCCCTATTGGCTTGGCACGTCCCTGTGTGGTATCTTGTCTCCCTTCAGAGCTTCCATGTCTTATTTTGTCCATAAAAATCATTAAAAAGTTTCGTTGCATTTGGACTTCATTTGGTACCGATTTCTCGAAAAGCCAAAAAAACACAGAAAATATCAACTCACACTAGGCACTAGGTTAATAGGTTAGTTCCCAAAAGTGATATAAAACAACATATAAATGCATATAAAGTATCCAAGATTGATAATATAATAACATGGAGCAATCAAAAATTATAGTTACATTGAAGACGTATCAGACAACTACCATTCTCGCGGTGGCTTTGTGTGGCACAAGTGGGGGAGGTGCCACGCGCAAGAGAGGGAGAAGACAACCGGGTGCGTGACATTGAGGAGCTCACTAGGAGCATGATGGCAACATTGCTCGTGCTCGGGGAAGACCAGAGTGAGGAATTTGACAATGGCGTCCATGGAATGCTCGGAGCTCGCGGGGAAGATGACTAGTGGTCAAGGGGCTTGCTATGGAGGACACTCATGTCTTGTGCAGTACATCAAAATCCTCGGGGAGCAGAAGGAATCGTCCGACGTGCTTCAACGATAATGAATCAAACACTGCGGTCTGAGGTCGGAGGTGGGAAAGATGTGTTTTGTTGCTCGGTACTGACCATCTCGTCAAATTAGTAGGCTTTTAGGACGATGGCATCTCGTAAGAGCTTCCTCGCAACCTGGAGGTGGTTGGGGCTGCCGTTGGCCGTGCAGAGACGAAGGCGGCGACGCTGGTGGTGCTCTATGGAGGTGAGAGAGAGACGCCGTGGGTGAGTGAGGGAGGGAGGGCTTGCGAGAGGGCCACGGAGAGTGGGAAGCTAGCCGTAGGAGTGCACGGTCCCTGGGTAGCCTGCGCTCGTCGAAGTTGAGAGAGAGAGGTCGTGAGGTAGAGGGAGAGAGGTGGGAGGTGAGAGAAAGGCCGTTAGGGACCCACATGTAAGTGAATGGGAGAGAGGGGTGAGAGAAAGATTATTTTTATTTTTATTTTGTTTGTGTGGGTCCCACATGTAAGTTACACATGGAGAGAGGGACAAAATGTCCAATAAACGGCCGTGTCAAAGCCCTTTGACCGGACGGTATCAACATAAGGGCATTTTTATAAAATGAACTAACGACATAGGGGCAAATTTGAGAAGACTTCAAAATTATGGACAAATCTAAGTGGGTGGTTGAGTTAGGGACAGAAATACAAATGACCTTTGATAAATATACCTTTAATGTTATTTAAATATAGAGTGAACATTTTGTAAACACACGTTGAACTGTTTTATTGAGATACTAAGCTCAAAGATTTGGAGCCTCCTTGTGTTTCATGGGCCGTGGGGTTTCTATGGGCTCCGTTCGTAAGGGGTGTGTCGCTTGTCGGGAGCGACACATATCTATACTCCTATATAGTGTATGAGTATAGACTCATGTGGACCGTTAGATCTTTCTGATCAGACGGTTCAGATTTAACAAGTTTATCTAGAGGGTAACGTGGCTACACGTATACCGTAGGATAGACTAATCAAACGGTGGACAGTTCAGGGATTCGCAGGCTCTGCCACGCCAGTGTAGCCACAGCGTGCCCCCTTCATGAATTGGCGCGTACACACGCGTTCCTCTCCCATCTCTGTGTAGAAAGTTCTGGCATCGTGCCATGAGTGGTACGAGCGACTGCTAAAAAAGAGAGAGAGAGAGATTGGGTATGTCACGTTAGCAAGTAGCAATTACACAAGCAAACAGAAGAGGGTTAGGATAGAGAATAGAAAATTCTGATATGCTCATGTTAGTATAGCAACTAGCAAGGAAATGAGAGATAGAGCGAAATGGCATGCAGAGGTACCACATGGAAAGTTTTTTTTTATCAAACTAGAGAGTCGCAAATAAAGTAGAAGTATGAATGTGGTACACCTCAAAACAAAGTATGAATGTGATATATTTTGTAACTAACTATCTTTTACCTTCGCTGAAATATTTGTTTTAGAAATATTGTTAAATAGTTTTCCCTTTATTTTTACTAAGTATAAGAATAAAAATACATACTCAATGCTTGAATAATCATATGGTCTAAAATGACAATAAGAGACTTGAAGAGATATCATGTTTTCTTCAGTACTTTAAAATGTGAAATACCGCTATAACTTTTTTTTTACTTCTACAGTTGATCATTAATTACTTAATGAGCTACATGAATAAACTCGCCATAGTTTATTTGATGATACTTGCATTATAGACATCATGTGTGTTTCTTTTTTCTATAAACTTTGTGAGATTAACAGATGTACTTGAATAAAATAAGTAAATGAATACTAAACAAGCAAGATATGACATTTCACAACACGTGCATGGCACGTGCCATTTACTAGTATATATAGTCGCGAAGTGCCATGCGATTTTCCCGGCTTTGAGAAAGTTCTAGAAGGTATTTCTTGGGTACTTTTAATTCCTTTCTATGTTTTTTCTGCCTATTTTCTATATATATGTTTTGCTTTTCCCCTATTTTTCCTTTTCATTGTTTTTTCTCTTTTCAAATTTTAATTCATGAAAATTTAAGAATTTTTTGAAGGTTTTCTGGAATTTGTGATAAATATATTTAAAGTTCATGAAAATTAAAGTCTATAGTATTATTTTAGTTAGTAAACCTTTTTCAAATTTGAGATCACTCTTTGATATCCAAAATATTTTTAAAATTCATGAACATTTTATTAAAAGATTTGTTTATTTTTTAATTCGCAAAGCTTTGGGAAATAAATTTATGAACATCTTTTGGTTTAATATTTATTTTGAAATAAATGTGTGATAATAGGTTTTACTAAGCTAGCATTGGAGCGGATGGAAAATAGTAACTAAGCGAGCGAGCGAGAGCTTGATGTCCCGGCCCATAAGTGAACTTTATATCAGCAATTTCATCGTTTTATTGTGGAATAGTTGCTTCCAAGAAGCTCACACAACTAAGGACAGGTTCTTTTGAGCTCTGTTGTAAAAGTAAGCTCTAGATAAGCTCCTATGAAATAAGTTTCGGATAATAAGCTATCTAGTTTTTTTCAGTTTCTGCTTTTTCAGCTTATCTGTTGTACAGTAAGTGAAAAGTCTGTAATGCCCTTGGATATGGTTGTCGTGATAAAATGATATTGTGTTATTTTCTCATTTTTCCGCTCAAATGAACCTCGATTATCTCACATAAGAATATCATTTTGCCTGACATACAATACATCATTATCTCACACATTATACATTCACTTCTTCCACACAAATATCATAGCAAATTGTGCAAAATCAGCAATACCATATCATAGCAAATTATGCAAAACAACCACATCCATATCTAGTACTACAAATTGTGCAGAATCAAAACATCCGCACAAATATCATAGCAAATCGAGTTGAATTTTTTAGCAGAAATAAAAACAGAGGAGGTGGAACGGAGGCCCTTCACTACAGGAGGAGTGGAGGGGGAACGGGGGCCCTTCGCTCGATAGGAGGAGTGGAGGGGGAACGGTGGTAATGCGCCGGTGGAGTGGGTCGCCGGAGGGGCCGGACCGGGCCACGAGCTCGCGGGGAGGGAGGGGTCCAGCCCACGGGGAGGGAGGGGCGTCGGCGGAGTGGGGCGCCTGTGGGGAGGGACGGGACGGGACCGAACCGAGGGAGTGTAGGAGGGGCGGGGCGGCGGCGCGGGCGAACCCTAGGGAAGAGAGCAGAGAGACGAGGTGAGTGTCGGAGCTGGCTCGCACGAGGTGGGTGAGGGGCAGAGCGTCCCTGTTTTTTCCTGGTAACCTCTTAGTGGCAATTTGGGCGTAAATACCATTGAACAACATGACCCTTCGTGATACCCCTTCGATTCACTCGTGGGAAGCTGCGAGAAGCCGGTGCTACCCAGCTTTTTCCCATTGCACATGACTAGAGATGGAAACCAGCTAAGGTAGCTTCTCCCAAACCAGTTATTTTCAACTTCTAGCTTATTTTAACAATAAGCTGTAAAAGCTACAATTGTAGCTTTTTAATATAGTAAAAAGCTACAGTAATTAGATCTTACCTTTAACATAGTAAAAAACCAATCATCCCAAAAAATACGTTTAGCAATTGGGAAACCTTTGGCATATACACGTCGGCCGAACGCTTCGGCCGGTCGCACACGCGTCACTGGATCGTGCAGGGATCCAGCGCACACATGTCTCCTAATCCAGTTTCGTGTCATTCTTTTTTTCTCCTTGGCCCACCACGTGCCTTTGGCCCACGATTTTTTTTCTCAGCCTTCATATTTGTCTTCTTCCCCTAGTCGTCTTCAAGATCCATGTTCACCACTGCTGGGTGAAGCTCCGACGGGGGTGGGGAAAGAAGTTGCAACCGCAGCCCCGCGAAGCTACATCCGTCCCCCCCCCCTTCTTCTCTGCTTCTTCTTCCTCTCGTCTTCGTCAGATCCATTTCGTTTTCGTCAGATCCATGGGGACGGAAAAGTTACATCCGGCTACACGGGAGCTGCAACCGACAGACGGAGGAGATGCAAAACAGAAAGGCGAAGGGGGGAAGTGATCCCATGGCCGGCAGGTGAGGTTGTTGCACAAGGACCTGCAGGGATAGTGTCGCGAATGCTACAACCACGTACCACAAAAGCTACAAGCGTCCAAAAAAAGGTACAACCGTTGATCAAAAAAGCTACAACCAGGTCCGTCAGAGTTGCAACCAAAGTTCGCGGGATTTGTAGCCGGAGTTGCAACCATGATGTAAAAATGCTGCAACCATTACAGAAATTTCTTACATCGGTCAATCTTTCTGTTGCAACCGTATTGTTTTTGTGCTACAACTGCTGGCATGGTCGAGC
Source organism: Hordeum vulgare subsp. vulgare (assembly GCF_904849725.1). Taxonomy (NCBI): domain Eukaryota; kingdom Viridiplantae; phylum Streptophyta; class Magnoliopsida; order Poales; family Poaceae; genus Hordeum; species Hordeum vulgare. The sequence continues at coordinate 396,585,937 of NC_058520.1, read as the reverse complement.
TGCAACCATGATGGAAAACTGCGATAGCCATTATACAAATTTGCTACATCTGTCGTCGTGTTTGTTGGACCCGTATTTTTTTGCTACCAGCGACAATTTTTTACTACATCCATTGTCCAAATTTGCTACATCCAGTGTTCAAATTTGCTACATCTAGTGGCATGAGGCGTGAGTGGCGACCAGCATCGGGGTATTGCAGGCATGGAGCTCGTCAGTGACCGACGGCGAGGGCCACGGCCGACAGCGAGGGGCTACCACCAGGGGGAAGACCTGCGGTGAGAGGAAATGAGGAAGCGAGGCGAGGCGAGGACGGGGATGCAATGGCGACCACCAGCGACGAGGGCGGCGTCCTGTGGAACCGATAGGAGTCAGTCGACGGTGATGAGGGTGGCGGCTCGCGGCGACGTGGACGGCCGGCGAGCTGACTAACGTATTAGGGATCACGGGACTGCTCCCGATACACAGGCGCCATATTTTTTTTTACTATCGAAGCAGCTTGAGGAAGAAGGAATCCTGCGGCTGTTATAGACCGTATCGTACGTGCGTTGTTTGACCGGCGGAATCATTGCACCGGTGCAGAGTAGCGCCTTAGCAATTACCACCAGCGGACGAAACTCTACCAAAGGACGAAAAGCTTTATCCGGAGAGTCCGCGAGGAGGATTAGCGGGATGGTTTCCTTTCTCCGAGGATAGTGGTGGAAGGGGAATATTAAACGTACAATTCCATGATTTCCAAAAGGATCTGCGTGTTGCAGAGTGCGGACGCTATTTCTCCTGAAGGTCATCGTCCCTCTCTTCCTCATCTGACAATTATTCTCATATAGTAATTTACCATAGGATTTTATTAAAAAACTAGGATAAGATAAAAGAAGGCATGCAATATAGAGATGAGACGACAAAAGACATGTGCACATATAATCTAGAAAAAAACATATATGTAACCGGGTACCCAAACCAATGGACACAGGGACGTCGCGTCTGGCGACACGTCTCCTCCACCTATTGCCATTAATGGCATTCCCCGCCCGCCACCGCTTGGCACTTGCTTCGAGCCGACCCACCCGCCACCGCTCGGCGCTTGCTTCGAGCCGACCCACCCGCCACCGCTCGGCGCTTGCTTCGAGCCGACCCACCCACCACCGCTCGGCGCTTGCTTCGAGCCATCCCACCGCCCACCTCCTTCCTCTGCCCCGTTTCCTCTCCCTCAACCACTGCATGCACTCGATGGCAGGAGAGAGGCGAAGGATTCCAGTGCGGCGGCTTCGCACGGTGATGATGTCGCCATCGAGGGCTCTCACCGTACCAATCCCGATGACGCTTCTGCTGACGGCAGAGCTTCACTTAATGGAGGCCCGCGCGGAGATGCTCTGAGTAGTTCGAGGGAAATTTCCAGATTGAGCGAGTTGGCCGGAGATCATGGTGGAGATAATCCGCATGACGACGTTCGAGGAGTGAGATCGCTTCTGCGGAGACCATGGGGGCATGGATTACGAGCTCATCTATTGGGCGATGCGGGAGGCGGAGACAGCGGATCCGGTGCTGGCGACGAAGTGGAGCAGATTCAAGACGGTGGCTCCGTTCCTCCTCAACGTCAACCCATCCCCGGTGCTGGAGCTGTCCGAGATGCCTCTCGAGGCGCTGCCGCCGGGGGTCAACCCACCTCGCGTCCCTTAATCCCTCGGGCTCCCGGCGGGAGTGCCTCGCGACGGGCTCTCTCGTGGCGAGGACATCAGGCGGGGAGGGGGCTGCGACATAGCTTTGAACCGCCTCCATGGCTGGGAGATCGAGGTGAGGTTCATCCTCTCCAACCTCGGGTACGCGTTCCCCTCTCTGATCCTGGTTTTTCTCATTTTCATACTCAGATTATGGATGAGGGGATTAGTTCCGTGGAATCTATTGCTAAGCATGATAGTGTTGAATGCCAGCATGATGTTGTTCATCTGATTTCTATACCTAAATATTTGATTTCAAAAACACCTGACCCAGTGTGAGGGATTTTATCCAGGATGTTGGTTCTGCTCGACTCCAGTCGAACGCATATTTTGTTAGAAGTTCCTAGGAAGGGAGGTTATACTCCTGATGACTTGACCTTGTCAGTTAACTTTCCTGATCAAATCGATAAAGAGCCTAGGATTGGAGTTTCTACTCCTGCTGTTTTAGCTGTGACAGCAGGTTCCCGAACTGATGAGGAGCATAATATCTTAGATCCTACTAGTTTCACTAATCAATCTGATGGCCTTGGATCTGATGCTGCTCAATCCAATTCAGAGATTCTCAGACTATCTTCTTGTGGTGATGGAGTTTCTGCTCTGATTCATTCTAGGACACTGATAGTGGGGTCTTGTGATGGCAGACACAACCACCAGCCAAAAAAACCTGTCAGTGGCCCCAAACCAGTTCCCCCTCCTCTCATCCGTGGATGTGTGGTTGGGAGGAAAGCAACATTACAAAACCTGTCTCCCCGTGTGGGAAACAGCTTGGATGAGACAGTGGAGGACTTTTTTGGGCAGCCGTGGGTTATCCCTTCCACCATATCTCGTCGTCCCCCTCCTCCTTCTCAGCCGCCTCCACCGAACCCTAACCCTCCCCTTCCAAAAATCTTCTGGATCAGGAAGGATCTTTTTAGATCCAGATCGTTCTCAAGGGATGATTGTTTCCCTGTGAAGAAACTGGGTAGATTTGACCCTGTCCTAACATCTTTCAAGGTTTCTGTGGAGGGAGTTGGCCCTGGACCCCTCTCCTTTGCTGAAGTTGTTAAGGGAGCCATGGATCCACGTCGTCAACAACAACAGCGACCCCCTCGTCGCCAGGCCAACAAGAAGGCTGTTCTTGAGCAGAAGGACCAGCCCCTACCTCAACAACCCCCTCCCCCCGTGGCTGTCAAACATGTAATGAACAATGGAGGAGGGGGCCTGGAAAGAACCAGGCAGGTGGTGGCAACCCTGCCCAGCCTGTTTCTGCGACCCCTGTGATCCCAACTCCTCCTGTTGTACAAGCTCTGGACCCCAGGTATAAGGAGATGACACGTTCCAATTGTAGCTGGCCTGGTCACTATATTGACAATTGTGTTGAGCCCAAGAAATGCTTCATTTGTGTCGGTGGACATAATGTCAATAATTGTGCTGCTTGGGCTCGTCAACATCCTAGAGCTACTTATTTTGGAAGTGCAGCAGTTGGATTAGGTTTTTATCATGTAGATGTCCCTATAGCTGTGGAGTCTAGTTGGATGAACTACAAGAACTGTGCATTACTCCATGTAGTGAGAGGTGAGGTTTCAACCTCTGAGTTATTGATGCAATTAAATGATATTTTCTGCAAAAACAAGGAATGGCCATGGCAGATCACGGAACTAGAGGACAAGAAATTTCTTCTGAGGTTTCGCCCTTGGAAAAATGTAGATGACCTGATTGAATTCCCACCTTTTGATCTGCCTATTGATGGTGTTTCAATAAAAGTGGTTGAATGGCAAGGTATGTTGAACCCTTATGGGGAATTGGTTGAATCTTGGGTGTAGATAGAAGGTATTCCCCCTAAATGGTGTGTTTGGAAAGTTTTTGGTCAGATCACTTCCTGCTTTGGCCTCCTTGTGGATGTGGACTGGAATGGTTTTTTTAAGAGTTTTATGAGACCATCCGTGTGAAGGTAGCTTGTAGAGATCTAGCCAAGATTCCTTTTGAGAGGTTAGTGGAAATGAAGAAGAAACTGTATTTACTTTTCTTCAGTGTTGAGGGGTTTGACCAGATTGGGGATGAAGGGGATGATGGAGATGATCCTGAAAGATGATGGTATGGACAATGACAAAGATGAGGAAGAAGACCTTGATGGTAATTTGGACCTGCCTGACACGGACAGTTTGGAGGATGGTGCTTACCCAATAGATGAACTAGGGAAAGCCAATTTTGCTAAAAACAACATTTCAGGTTCATCCACTCGTAACAAGCAAAAAAGCACTGTTTCTGCAGTTGATCTCCACCCCAACCTATGTCAGATGGTGAGCATGAAGTTTTTGCTGTGAACAACATTTCAGCTTCATCTGCTAGTGACAAGCAAAAAGGAGCTGTTTGTGAAGCTGATTTCCACCCCCAGTTTATGTCAGATGGAGATCATGAAGCTTTTGTGGAGGAGATTAAGTCATGTGGTCTTATGGCCAATAAACCTGGTGACATTATGGATGACATGTTGGACTCACCTATGAGGATATCCCCTCCTCTTGGTGGGATCCCCATGTCTCCCATATGGATTACTGTTCTGAGCAGCTCAAAAAAATTGACATGGCTGAATCTGATGAGGAATTTCTGGACAAGCTTCTAGAGATGCAATGCCTCCCTGATGAGATGATAAAAGTATTTAGCTCCACTAAGAGATCTCTCCTTGATACCTTGGAACAAACTGAATCAGAAAAGAAAGGGAAATTTTAGGAGGAATCCACCAAATGGGGTCCAGTACTATCCATCAGGCCTACTACTAGAGGACATGGGGACATCAATATCATGGATAAAGCTAAGGAATATCAAAGGAAGAAAAATCTAGAGATTCCCAAGACTTTCAAATGTAATTCCTTTTCTTCTTGATAAACATATCCTTGCTGATCATGCTAAGAAAGTGGATATCTGTCTAGGTAGTAATGAAAATGAACAAGATGGTATTATTGATAACATGATTGATAATGAGAAAATAAGATGTCTTCAATTTGCTGATCTTAACCCAGAGATTGTACACCCTGACAATCTGGATGTGGATAATCAGTTTCAATGTTTTCGTGAGGGTACTATTCCTAACTCTAAAACTAGGGGCACTGTTGTTTTAGTTTTATATAGTCCAACCCTTCTTACTAAAGGAAAGCCTTGTGGCTTGTCTCATCCATTTAAAATCACATGATCGGAGCCTTTTGGAACATTAGAGGTCTAGGGCATCATGGTAAACTATAGTGCCTAGGAGATTTTATTAGTAAACACAGAATTGACTTTGTGGGTTTCTTTGAAACCAAGAGAGAGATTATTGAGAACCACATGTTGAAAACCATTGCTAGTGGGGGGTGACCTTTGCTGGCACACTCTCCCTGTTGTTAATATTGTTGGTGGCATCCTTGTGGGTCTTAGAAACAATGTTCTTGAGGTTATTGGTGTTGTTAATAAAAAGTTCTGCATGGTTATTACTGTTAAGATGATGGTTTGGTTTGGCAATTGGTTGTTGTTTATGGTACTGCCTACAATGAACAAAAGATTTAGTTTATTGCTGAATAACATGATGTCATGCTCCAAATATCCTACCATGTGATGTTTGGTGGAGACTTTAATCTTGTTAGATCTATTTTGGACAAGAATAATGGGTCGATTAACAGCCAGTTTTCTTACTTGTTCAATGATTGGATCAACAAATGGGGGCTTATGGAGATCAAAATTGCTAATAGGAGTTTTACCTGGAGTAACAACCAAATTGATCCTATCTTTGCTATGATTGATCGTGTCTTTGTGTCCACTTCATGGGATGCTCATTTCCCCTTGTCTGTTCTCTTCGCGCTCCCTCGTGTCGGGAGTGACCATACCCCTCTTTTATTAGATACTAAAGCTAGGAGGGTTACCTCCCTCAAACCTTTCCGTTTTGAGAAATGGTGGTTAGACCAGCCTGATTTCAAAGACTTAGTTTGCAAAACTTGGGCTAACACTCCATGTCGTAATGTGGCTGTTGATAACTGGCTGAATAAGACTAGAATTCTTCGAAAAAAGATTAAGGGCTGGAGCATCAATATTGAAGCTGCTCTTAAGAAAAAGAAAAAGGATCTTCTTCAAGAGTTTGATATTATTGATGTTTTCTCTGAGACTAACCGATTAGATGAGGCTGATAGGACCCGTATGGAAGATATTAAGAAAGAATTAGACAAGATTTGGAGGAAAGAATAGACTGCCTTGTGGCAGCGTTCTAGAGATAGGAAGATTTTAGATGGAGACAAGAACAATAAATACTTCCATGCCTTAGCTAACCATCGTCATAGGAAGAATCACCTTTTTGAGATGAATGGGGATGATGGTCCTATTCACTCCACTAAAGAGATGTTGGAGGTTGCCACATCTTTTTATAAAAATATCTTTGGTTTTGAATAGAAACACAATATAAGTCTGGGACCTTCCTTTTGGAAGGATGATGGATTGGTTACTTTGGAGGAGAATGAGGTGTTACCGAATTTTTTTCTGAAGAAGAGATTAAAGAGGCCATCTTCAGTTCCTATGCACATGGTGCACCAGGACCTGATGGTCTTTCTTTTTCTTTTTTATCAGGTTTTTGGGATCTGATTAAAAATGACTTCATGGCCAGGTGAGGGATTTTGAAGTGGGTAATCTTGACAACTATAAGCTGAACTTTGCCATTATTGTGTTAATTCCCAAAGAGGTAGATGCCAAGGCTATGTAGAAGTTTAGACCTATTAGTCTCGGGAACTGTGCATTTAAGATTCTTACCAAGGCCATGACCACCAGACTATCCCCTATCGGGGATAGACTGATCTCTTCAAATCAAACAACTTTTATTAAAGGTAGATTTATTCTGGAGAGTGTGGTGTTGGCCCATGAAGTTATCCATGAGATTAAGAGATCCAAAACCCAAGGGCTTGTGCTCAAACTAGATTATGGGAAAGCCTATGATAGGGTGAGTTGGGAATTTATCTTTGATATGCCGAGATCTAGGGGTTTTGGGATCAGGTGGATATCTTGGATTAAGAGTGTGATTCTTAAAAGTACATTCAGTGTCCGAATTAATGATGTGACTGGACCCTATTTTTGGGTGGTAAGGGTCTCATGCAAGGGGACCCCATTTCTCCCCTTCTTTTTAACCTAGTTGCGGATGTGTTTTCCAAAGTGTTGTTTAAAGCTTCTCAACAAAATTTGATTTAGGGGCTTCTTGCTCATGTTGTTAATGGAGGGATTGTTAGTTTACAATATGCTGATGATACTTTACTTTTTCTGGCTAACTCTAAGGACAAAGCCAGAAATTTCAAATGGATTCTCTCTTGTTTTGAAAATCTGTCTGGGATGAAGATTAACTTTCATAAGAGTGACCTTCTTACCATTAATATTGAGGAAGAGGTTGCTAAATCTTTTGCCCAAATCTTTAGCTGCAAGATTGGCTCTTTTCCCATCAAATACTTGGGTGTACACCTTCATTTTGACAAGTTGCATAGAGAGGATCTGCAACCTATCATCTATAGGATTATTAGTTGTATTTTTGGCTAGCCGGGTCAGCATCTCTCTTACAGAGGTAAACTAATACTGCTATGTGCTTGTATAGTCAGTATCCATGCTTACCTTATGGCTGTGATTAGGTTCCCAAAGTGGGCAATTGATGCTATTAATTCCCAGATGGCCCATTTCTGCTGGCGGGATGTAGGAGACCAACATAAATACCATTTGGCTAACTGGGGCCTGATCACCATGAAGAAGGCTTTTGGGGGCATGGGTGTTCCCAATTTAAAAGAATTTAATATGGCCCTCTTAGCTTCGTGTGGGATAAGGTTGGCTGATCCTCAACCTAAAGATTGGAAAGAAGTTATCTCCTTCAAGTACAATACTGTTTCTCCTAATATTTTCTGGGCTAAAGCTGACAATGGCTCTTCCTTTTGGAAGAGTGTAACTTGGGCTTTAAATGCCTCTAGGAATTTTTATAAATGGAATCTTGGTAATGGGGAGAGTATCAAATTTTGGCATGACTTTTGGTGTGGCGATTGTTCCCTCAAAGTTCAGTTTTGGGATCTGTTTTCCATATGTAACCAGCCTGAATGCACCATCTCACAAGTATGGGATGGTGTTAACCTCAACCTTTCTTTTAGGAGATGTGTTGACTATAGTGGGTTGATTAGATGGAATCAACTACTTGAGATTGTCCAGACTGTAAACTTAACAGAGACCCCTGATACCCCAGTCTGGATGTTAGAAAAAAGCGGGATTTACTCGGTTAAATCCTTTTAGCATACTATTAACTTTGGGGGAGTGGTTTCTACCATTGGGGAAAAGCTTTGGAAAATTCTGTGCCCACAAAAGATTCATGTGTTTCTCTGGTTGTGTGTTTACAACAAGGTTCTGACAAGGGACAATTTAGCGAAACGTAGGACTGTCAATGATCCTACTTGTCTGTTCTGCAAAGAAACGGAATTGGTGCAACATCTATTTTTTGACTCTGTGGTTGCTAGATGTGTTTGGAAGCTTTTTACTAATTCATTTCCAGATTGTTATATCTTTTGTTTTAAAGATGTTTGTGCCTTATGGCAGCTACATAAGAAACTACCTGTGCAAAATATGATTGTTGCGGCTTCCTTGTGGAGGATTTGGAGACTGAGAAATGACTTTTGTTTCCACGTTCATTCTTGGAGAAGTCTAGGTTGCGTCCTTGTGAAACTTCGAGCCTTTCTTCGACAATGGGTTGTTCTTTGTGACGCTACACAGGAGGAGCTTCTTCGTCAGTTCGTCACTAAGCTGGACAAGTTCAGGGGAGAACTGCTACGCATCGCTTGGTCGTCGGCCTAGTCCTGAGAACTCTAATATATTCTCATCTGTAATCTGTATTGCTAGCTTTTGTAGCTGAATCTTTTTCTGATCCTTCGATGGTCAGCTTTTTGGTAGTTGGTGGTTCAGATGTTCTGGTTGAATTTTATGGGTTGTATGTAGCGACCCGACTCAAGACGAGTCAAGCCTCTGGTGTTTCTGTACCATCCCAAGATCATGCTGGTACACACACAGTACATAATGTATATATTCAAGAGTGCAATCACACAACTTTATTAATCGAAAACTCATAAAGAGTACTTTATTACAATAAAGGATTACAATAAAGTGGCTGAAGGCCAACTCATGAGATTATCTAACGAAGACTAAGCGGAAGCATCAGGTAGATGAGTCCATCCGACTCCAAGGGCATGTCGCTGAGCGTAGATCGTAGCCTCACTCCTGGTTGGAAAAGTACTCTGCAACATGATACGTTGCAGCCGTGTAGGTCAGCATATTGAATATGCCGACAAATCATCAAAGAGAGGGGGTAAAATAATAATCATCTATCTCTACATGCATATTTGGCCGGTGGAGCTAAGTTTTGCATAAAGCCAGTTTTATCCTACAACAAAAGGGGTTGAAAGCAAAATTTACTACAAGGTTTGTTGTTAACGAGATGGTTCCGCCAACCAGTTCTCGTACCGGAATAGTTCTTAACACCCACATCATTATTGAGTTGTGTCAAGAGTTCAGGGGAAATTCAATGCCTTCGGCTCAAGTTTTCCATGACCGTGGACACGGCTAATCGATTAGGTTGGGTACTCTGCAGAGTTTTGCACACGTTCCCCACAAGATTTGATCGCCTCCGGGTTTGTCCTCGCACTTCAGGGTGTTTGAAGACCGGATGATCAAAACATGGTCTTTCAACGGGTCCCTCTTAATCCCTGTCGGTGCCCATCCATTCCTACCGTTCGTCTACATCTGCTAGCACCGCCTGTCCAGAGTCGCCGTGTTGTCCAACCAAGCCAGAGCCCATAATGACTTGTGGCTGTGCAGGTAAGCCTTGAGTCTTGAAGTCTCCGTCCGTCTCTTCGAGCCTGGGTGAAGCTTTCCGCAGGATGACATGGCCTCTCCAGCATCCCGGGCATCCACTGGGTTTTTCCAGGGAGCCGATCAACCGTCCTTCACCCAGTGTTGCATTGCGTCCGAGGTCTTGAAAATCTTGTCTTAGTCCGGTCTTGATTATTATATCAACCTCGCATCACTCGTGCTATACACTCAACCGATACCCGTCTACTTAAGCATAGCAAATATAATATTGTCGTCCCGGGGCCAAGTATCGGGGTTGTTGTGTTCCTACCACATGATACTACAACTTACACTAAAGTTTCCAAGTACCTAGGCAGCATGCAAATTGGGCAAAGAAGGTGATCTACCATGCATCGAAAACATAGGTAAAGTAACATGATCAAAGATGACTTGCCTTGATGATAGTTGTCCTGCTCGAGCGTCTCTCAGTAACACGCTTCGCACTCCGGATGATCTACCGATACAAACACAAAGCACACCATAAGCAATTCAATCATGCCACAAGTAAAAATAACATCACATGCAATGATATGCGAAAGCCTAAGCAAAAGAGTTTATCGCGCGCCGGTATGGCAGAAACTTGTTTTTGTTTCAAACACCAGTAATAATACTGTAAAAATTCTGAACCTTCTACCACAGTAATATTTTATCACTAGAAAACATTAGCAAAAAGAATCAACTAAAAATAATTTTTCAAACTCCTGGAATAGGCAAAACAAGGTTTAAACTAATTCTGCTCTAACTTATACTTAAAAATTTCAAACATAGACAAATTATATGTTTTTAAAAACTACAGGAAATTTGTGAGCTACTGGAAAAAGAATCAATGTCATTGGACTGTGGGATAAAAGGTTGTGGCCAAAACAAAATTGAAAGTTTCTGTTTTTGTAAAATAGACAGAAAAACATAAAACTACTAGTAGCTAACCGAGGGTATACGTCGCAAGTTTCTATTGGCTGCGGTGGCGTTTGTTGAATGGCTTCGGGCAAACGGCTGAAGGTTAGCAAAGTCGCCGGTTAAAACTTAAGTGACAAGAAAACCTACTGGTTTTCTGAGATAAACCGAAGGGGTATGTAGTGATTTAATCCTTGCCGTTGCATGGGATCTAAGGGCTAGAATAGAATGCATGAAATATAGAGAGAGAAGAGAGACTACCTTGCTGGAAGAGGGGTGCACCGGCGAGGGAGAGCTGGCCGGCGAGGGAGGGGAGGCTCCGGGCGGTGGAGGGCTTCGGGGAGGCGGCGGCGGGGTGCTCCTCCGAGGGGGAGGCGCGGGGGAGCGAAGGGGGCTCGACGGGGCTGTTTCCCAGGGCGAGGCCGAGGGTGGCGCAGCCTCGGGCTGCTGCTGCTCCGGCGAGGCTCGTGGCGGCGGCGGCTAGGGTTGGGAAGGGGTGGCCGAGGGGGGGTATATATAGGCTGGGTGGAGGGAGTAGAAAGGAAGGAGGAGAGGGAGTACTGGGAAAGAAATCGCTGCGTGGTGGTGCAGGTCTCGGGCTGCTGGGAGAAGAAGGAAGGAGAGGAGAGAAGAAAGGAAGGAGACGTGGGGAGCGTGGCTCGGGTGGGAGCTGTGGCGTGCTGGTGCACGTGGTGCATGTGGCCTCGTGGCCTGGCTCAAGGCACCTGCGGTGCTGGCTGGGCTGAGGCTTTGGCTCGGCCTGGCCAGCTTAGCCCAGTTTTTTTTTATAAGAAAATAACAGAAAAATATATATATACATATAAAGATAAAGATATATACGCATATAGTAATATACATATATATATATATATTAAAAATGTTAATATAGACATAAATAAATATAAAATGAATCCACCTAATAAATAATAAAGGAACCCTAGTTTCTCCTAATGCAATTTTTAAAAAAATAGTTTTAATGCAATAGGCCACGCAAAAAGCATTTGAAAACTTAAGTAAAGATAATTTCGGACATTATAAAAATTTGCAAAACCAAGTCGGTAACTCCAAAATAATATTCGAAACGTTATGCACTTTAATTCGACAGGGGAGAAGTCATATTATCTCCACTCCAATAAATTGCCCGCAGTCACATAACGAATGGAATTTTCAGAAGAACACAATAATGCATAAAAATATGAGATGCATATGAATGATCTATTAACATCCGAATTTAAGAAAATTGGGATGTTACAAACCTACCCACCTTAAGATGAATCTCGCCCTCGAGATTCGGGTTGGCTAGAAAATAGGTGCGGGTGGTCTCGACGAAGATCCTCTTCTCGTTCCCAGGTGGCTTCTTCCTCGGTGTGGTGGCTCCACAAAACCTTGCAGAACTTGATGATCTTGCTGCGGGTAACTCTGTTGGCAGTCTCGAGAATCCTGACGGGTTTCTTCTCATACGTCAGATCACTGTCAAGCTGTATGGCCTCTAGGGGCACGGTATCTCTCAACGGAACATCGGCCATCTCAGCGTGGCATTTCTTCAACTCGGAAACATGGAAGACATCATGAACTTCGGACAATCCTTCCGGCAGTTCTAGTTTGTATGCAACTTCGCCTCTACGTTCAAGAATTTTGTAGGGGCCAATAAAACGTGTTGCTAATTTTCCTTTCACACCGAATCTCTTGATTCCTCAAAGTGGAGACACCCGAAGATATGCTCGGTCTCCCACTTCGTACGTTACTTCCTTGCGTTTGCTGTCGGCATAACTCTTCTGCCTGGACTGAGCTATCTTGAATCGGTCACGAATAAGCTTGACCTTCTCTTCATAATCTCGGATGAGGTCGGGACCAAAAAGTTGTCGGTCTCCAACTCCATCCCACATCAACGGTGTTCTGCACCTCCTTCCGTATAGAGCTTCGAAAGGGGCCATTTTCAGACTGGTCTGGTAGTTGTTGTTGTATGAGAACTCGGCGTACGGTTAATTGTCATCCCAACTAGACCCATAGTCTAGTGCGCAAGCTCTCAACATGTCTTCCAGAATCTGATTAACTCTCTCGGTCTGTCCATCTGTCAGCGGGTGAAATGCTGTGCTGAACTCCAATCTTGTTCCCAAGGTTTCATGCAGTTGGTGCCAAAATTTCGATGTGAACTGAGTCCCTCTATCGGACACAATGCTCTTCGGTACTCCGTGCAGACATACGATCCTCGTCATATATATCTTGGCCAGCTTGGCACTCGTGTAAGTAGTCTTCACCGGAATGAAGTGAGCTACCTTGGTCAAACGATCGACCACAACCCAAATAGAATCATAGCCAGAACGGGTCCGAGGTATTCCTGTGATGAAGTCCATACCAAGCTTTTCCCATTTCCATTCGGGTCTCGGCAAAGGTTGGAGGAAACCTGCTGGCTTCTGATTCTCGGCTTTTACTCGCTGACAAACATCGCATATAGCTACAAACTCGGCAATATCTTTCTTCAATCCTGTCCACCAGAAACTTTCTTTCAGATCCAAATACATCTTAGTGTTACCGGGGTGTATCGAGTACGGGGAATCATGAGCTTCCTGAAGTATCAACTTCCTAAGTTCGGGATCATTGGGAACATAGATGCGATCCTCAAACCATAAAGTTCCGTGTTCATCCTCACGAAAACCTTTAGCTTTTCCGTCTTCCATTTTCTGCTTAATCTCAGCTATCTCCTTGTCAGCTTTCTGTGCTTCACGGATCTTTTCCGTCAATGTAGACTGAATTTCCAAAGTGGCAACAAATCCTCTTGGAACTATCTCCAATTTGAGCTCTCGGAGGTCATCGACTAACTCCTGGGGTAATCCTCCCGCTGTGAGCGTGTTCACATAACTCTTGCGGCTCAACGCATCGGCTGCAACATTTGCCTTGCCTGGGTGATAATGCAATCTCATGTCATAGTCCTTGATCAACTCTAGCCATCGCCTTTGTCTGAGGTTCAACTCCTTCTGCGTGAAGATATATTTCAGGCTCTTGTGATCGGTGTAAACATCGCAACTATTTCCGATCAGGAAATGTCTCCAGGTCTTGAGAGCGTCCACTACGGCTGCTAGTTCCAAGTCATGTGTGGCATAATTCAACTCATGAGGTCTGAGTTGTCTGGATGCATAGGCTACAACTTTGCCTTCTTGCATGAGCACTCCTCCGAGTCCTTGACGAGAAGCGTCACAGTAAACCTGGAAATCCTTCCGAATGTTCGGCAATATCAGCACTAGGGCTGTAACAAGACGTTTCTTCAGCTCTTGAAAACTGGCTTCACATTCCTCAATCCAAATATACTTGGATTCCTTCTTCAACAACTCTGTCATGGGCTTGGAAATCTTTGAGAAATTCTCAATGAACCTCCAGTAATATCCGGCAAGTCCGAGGAAACTGCGGATCTCCTTGACTGAAGTGGGTGCTACCCATTCGGTGACTGATGCGACCTTGGCAGGGTCCACTGCTATTCCTTCTCCTGAGATGACGTGTCCGAGGAATCCGACTTCCTTCAACCAAAACTCACATTTGCTAAACTTTGCATATAGCCTAAGCTCTCGAAGCTTCTCCAGAACTAGACGCAGATGTTCCTTGTGTTCCTCTTCGTTCTTGGAGAATATCAGTATGTCATCCATGAACACCATGACAAACTTGTCCAAGTATTCCATAAATACCTTGTTCATCAGATTCATAAAATATGCTGGAGCATTAGTCAGTCCAAATGACATGACCGTGTACTCATACAAGCCGTACCGAGTGGTAAAGGCTGTCTTGGGTATATCATGTTCACGAATCTTCAACTGATGATACCCGGATCGAAGATCGATCTTTGAGAAAACGCGAGCTCCAACTAACTGATCAAACAGATCATTGATCATTGGCAAGGGGTACTTGTTCTTGATGGTCACATCGTTCAATGCACGATAATCGACAACCATTCTCAAGGACTTGTCCTTCTTCTCAACCAAGAGCACTGGGGCTCCCCAAGGTGAAGAACTTGGGCGAATATACCCTTTGTCCAATAACTCCTTAATTTGCTTCTTGATTTCTATCAAGTCATTTGCGGGCATCCGATAGGGTCTCTTAGATATCGGGGCTGTTCCGGGTAATAGCTCAATCAAGAACTCAATCTCTCTATCGGGCGGCATGCCCGGCAATTCCTCCGGAAATACATCTGGGTACTCCTGTACAATCGGTAGTTCCTCCTGGACTACTCCCGTGAGAGAGTTTACTCGCTTACTCCATGTCGGGCGCTGAGACACGTACTTAATCCGCTTCTGCTCGGGGGTGGTGAGCAAAATAGACTTAAGGGCACAATCGATGTTCCCTTCATACTTGGCCAACCAATCCATGCCTAGGATTACATCCAATCCCTGGGACTCTAATACGATGAGGTCGGTGGGAAAATTATGGTTCCCGATGTTGAGACTCAAGGCATGGCATCCTATCCCGACCGTCATCATGCCTCCTGGGGAACTAACCTTAATAGGCTGGCTGAGGGTTCTAGTTGGCAAACTATACTTTTCCACAACTACCCTTGATATGAATGAATGCGTTGCACCAGAATCAAAAAGTACCAATACTGGATGTGAATTTAGCAAAAACTTACCAACCACAGTATCGGGGTGATCATAGACCTCTTCAACATCAAGGTGGTTCACCTGAGCTCGAGGAAAAGGATTAGGCTTCTTAGCTGCAGAGTAGCCGTTGCCGTTTCCATTTCCCTGCTTGTTCTAGGGACAATCAGTGGCATAGTGTCCCGTCTTCTAACACTTGAAGCAAGTGATGTGAGTCAGATCCTTATGAGTTGGAGCTGACTGCTGCTGAGTGCCAGTACCGCCATTCTTGAAGTTGTTGTTTTTGCGGTGGTTCCCATTTCCTCCATGGTTGTGGCCTCCATGGTTGTGCACAGGGTGGTTATGCTGAACGTGTCCTCCAAACTTACCGGATCCAGTCCCGGTATTCCCTGGATAAGGGGTGTAGCGAGGCTTCTGCTGAGTGCCGGAGTTGAACTTTCCAACCCCATACTTTCGCTTGCGGTTCTCCATCTGCTGATGTTTCCCCTCCAAGATGAGGGCCTTATCAACCAGCTCCTGGTAGTTGTTGAAGGTGGCTACCATCAACTGAATGCTCAGCTCATCATTCAGTCCTTCCAAGAACTTTTCCTGCTTGGCCGCATCATCGGCCACATCTCCAGGTGCATAACGGGCGAGCATGCTGAAATCATGAACGTACTGGGCCACAGTGCGATTCCCCTGGCGTAAGTTGCGAAACTCACGCTTCTTCAGACTCATTGCACCAGCTGAGACATGCGCGGTGCAGAAGGCTTGCTTGAATTTCTCCCAAGTGACTCCAGCAATGGGATAAGTGGTGGTGTAGTTCTCCCACCAAGCAGCTGCAGGGACTTCAAGTTGATGCGCGGCAAAACGCACCTTCTCAGCTTCAGAACAACCAGCGGTGATAAGTTCACGCTCCATCTTGCGGAGCCAGTCATCTGCCACAATGGGCTCAATGCTGTTGGAGAAAGTTGGAGGGTTCAACCTCACAAAACGGGTGAGGTTGTCAGCCTGGGGTGGATGATGGTTGTTGTTGTTCTGGTTCTGGATGATCAGCTGCATCAGGGTGTTTTGTTGCTGGATCAACTGAGTGAGTTCCAGCGGAAAGTTGGACTCAGGGGCGCGTCTCGGAGGCATCTGATGTTTGTAGAGGGGTGAGATTAGCATAGAACAATGGTCTAAGAGTAATTACACTACCCATATGAATGCAACACACAAGTATCACACCACACATTTTATTCAATCATCACAAAGGTTCACACGGGGATATAAAATTCGATAATCCTAAACATCGGCCTAAAACGTAAAACAATAAAGTAAATTTGGTGGTCTAGTCTAAGTGTCCTCCTCAGAATAGCATGGTGTCAGGTCCTTCGGTGGAGCTTTCTTCATAGTCCTCATCGTTGCTGATCACGGGGGCTACGTCTCCTTCGGGATGAAGGTTCTCGCCCATGTCCAGTTCCTCCTCCAGGTATGCAACTCGAGTCTTCAGCTTCTCGATCCGCTCCAGAAAGTCCTTCACTTCCAGCTCATGCTCATAGTGGGCTTCCCGGGCTGCATCTTCAAGCTCAAGCTCGCGGAGTGACAGTTGCTTGATCTTCCTGGCGTCCTTGATCGCGTGATACACCAGAGTTCCGCTGTGCTTCTCCAAGGTCTGGGCATAAGACAAGAGAGCGTCATTGGTCTTGCTTGAGATGATGTCTCCGTCTTCATTTCTCCGGGATACAGCGAATAGGTCTGGAGAAATAGGGCAGCCTTTGTATTCATCCTTGATACGTCCGAGTGCACAATGGATCGCCATGTCCCTTCCGAGAATCCAGTTGGGTGCGATGAAGTTGAAATCCATCGGCTCAGTGCGCGGCTGGAATGTCCTTCCGGGAATATGCACCTCGATCCTGTAGCGTGAATCCTCCGGGTAAGACGAAGTTGGCTTCCCTGTGATAGACGACAGAGCAATCCTCAAATCCTTGGTGATCTGCACCAGCTCTTTTCCGAACGGCATAGTGGTGTCGGGCTCGCAAAACTCCGTGAACTTAACAGGGATGATGGTGGCCATCTAAACATTGGAAAATCGAGAGAAGTCAGAAATGATCAGAAGAGGAAATAGGAGACTTATAGACATAAGAGAAAATAGTTTCCTAAGGCTTTTCCATTCCTAGAGGTTACGTCCTAAGGTCAGCGTGTGCTCTGAATACCATTTCTGTAGCGACCCGACTCAAGACGAGTCAAGCCTCTGGTGTTTCTGTATCATCCCAAGATCATGCTGGTACACACACAATACATAATGTATATATTCAGGAGTGCAACCACACAGCTTTATTAATCGAAAACTCATAAAGAGTACTTTATTACAATAAAGGATTACAATAAAGTGGCTGAAGGCCAACTCATGAGATTATCTAACGAAGACTAAGCGGAAGCATCAGGTAGATGAGTCCATCCGACTCCAAGGGCATGTCGCTGAGTGTAGATCGTAGCCTCACTCCTGGTCGGAAAAGTACTCTGCAACATGATACGTTGCAGCCGTGTAGGTCAGCATATTGAATATGCCGGCAAATCATCAAAGAGAGGGGGTAAAATAATAATCATCTATCTCTACATGCATATTTGGCCGGTGGAGCTAAGTTTTGCATAAAGCCAGTTTTATCCTACAACAAAAGGGGTTGAAAGCAAAATTTACTACAAGGTTTGTTGTTAACGAGATGGTTCCGCCAACCAGTTCTCATACCAGAATAGTTGTTAACACCCACATCATTATTGAGTTGTGTCGAGAGTTCAGGGGAAATTCAATGCCTTCGTCTCAAGTTGTCCATGACCGTGGACACGGCTAATCGATTAGGTTGGGTACTCTGCAGAGTTTTGCACACGTTCCCCACAAGATTTGATCGCCTCCGGGTTTGTCCTCGCACTTCAGGGTGTTTGAAGACCGGATGATCAAAACATGGTCTTTCAACGGGTCCCTCTGAATCCCTGTCGGTGCCCATCCATTCCTACCGTTCGTCTACATCTGCTAGCACCGCCTGTCCAGAGTCGCCGCGTTGTCCAACCAAGCCAGAGCCCATAATGACTTGTGGCTATGCAGGTAAGCCTGGAGTCTTGAAGTCTCCGTCCGTCTCTTCGAGCCTGGGTGAAGCTTTCCGCAGGATGACATGGCCTCTCCAGCATCCCGGGCATCCACTGGGTTTTTCCAGGGAGCCGATCAACCGTCCTTCACCCAGTGTTGCATTGCGTCCGAGGTCTTGAAAATCTTGTCTTAGTCCGGTCTTGATTATTATATCAACCTCGCATCACTCGTGCTATACACTCAACCGATACCCGTCTACTTAAGCATAGCAAATATAATATTGTCGTCCCGGGGCCAAGTATCGGGGTTGTTGTGTTCCTACCACATGATACTACAACTTACACTAAAGTTTCCAAGTACCTAGGCAGCATGCAAATTGGGCAAAGAAGGTGATCTACCATGCATCGAAAACATAGGTAAAGTAACATGATCAAAGATGACTTGCCTTGATGATAGTTGTCCTGCTCGAGCGTCTCTAAGTAACACGCTTCGCACTCCGGATGATCTACCGATACAAACACAAAGCCCACCATAAGCAATTCGATCATGCCACAAGTAAAAATAACATCACATGCAATGATTTGCGAAAGCCTAAGCAAAAGAGTTTATCGCGCGCAAGTATGGCAGAAACTTGTTTTTGTTGAAAACACCAGTACAAATACTTTAAAAATTCTGAAACTTCTACCACGGTAATATTTTATCACTAGAAAACAGTAGCAAAAAGAATCAACTAAAAATAATTTTTCAAACTCCTGGAATAGGCAAAACAAGGTTTAAACTAATTCTGCTCTAACTTATATTTAAAAATTTCAAACATAGACAAATTATATGTTTTTAAAAACTACAGGAAATTTGTGAGCTACTGGAAAAAGAATCAATGTCATTGGACTTCGGGATAAAAGGTTGTGGCCAAAACAAAATTGAAAGTTTCTGTTTTTGTAAAATAGACAGAAAAACATAAAACTACTAGTAGCTAACCGAGGGTATACGTGGCAAGTTTCTATTGGCTGCAGTGGCGTTTGTTGAATGGCTTCGGGAAAACGGCCGAAGGTTAGCAAAGTCGCCGGTTAAAACTTAAGTGACAAGAAAACCTACTGGTTTTCTGAGATAAACCGAAGGGGTATGTAGTGATTTAATCCTCGCCCTTGCATGGGATCTAAGGGCTAGAATAGAATGCATGAAATATAGAGAGAGAAGAGAGACTACCTTGCTGGCAGAGGGGTGCACCGGCGAGGGAGAGCTGGCCGGCGAGGGAGGGGAGGCTCCGGGCGGTGGAGGGCTTCGGGGAGGCGGCGACGGGTGTTCCTCCGAGGGGGAGGCGCGGGGGAGCGAAGGGGGCTCGACGGGGCTGTTTCCCAGGGCGAGGCCGAGGGTGGCGCCGCCTCGGGGTGCTGCTGCTCCGGCGAGGCTCGTGGCGGCGGCGGCTCGTGGATGCGGCGGCGGCTAGGGTTGGGAAGGGGTGGCCGAGGGGGGGTATATATAGGCTGGGTGGAGGGAGTAGAAAGGAAGGAGGAGAGGGAGTACTGGGAAAGAAATCACTGCCTGGTGGTGCAGGTCTCGGGCTGCTGGGAGAAGAAGGAAGGAGAGGAGAGAAGAAAGGAAGGAGACGTGGGGAGGGTGGCTCGGGTGGGAGCTGTGGCGTGCTGGTGCACGTGGTGCATGTGGCCTCGTGGCCTGGCTCAAGGCACCTGCGGTGCTGGCTGGGCTGAGCCTTTGGCTCGGCCTGGCCAGCTTAGCCCAGTTTTTTTTTTAAGAAAATAACAGAAAAATATATATATACATATAAAGATAAAGATATATACGCATATAGTAATATACATATATATATATATTAAAAATGTTAATATAGACATAAATAAATATAAAATGAATCCACCTAATAAATAATAAAGGAACCCTAGTTCCTCCTAATGCAATTTTAAAAAAAATAGTTTTAATGCAATAGGCCACGCAAAAAGCATTTGAAAACTTAACTAAAGATAATTTCGGACATTATAAAAATTTGCAAAACCAAGTGGGTAACTCCAAAATAATATTCTAAACGTTATGCACTTTAATTCGACACGGGAGAAGTCATATTATCTCCACTCCAATAAATTGCCCGCAGTCACATAACGAATGGAATTTTCAGAAGAACACAATAATGCATAAAAATATGAGATGCATATGAATGATCTATTAACATCCGAATTTAAGAAAATTGGGATGTTACATTGTAAGACTGTTTGGTTCGCTGCTTCAATAAATGGAGCAGGGGGAAACCCCTTTTGTTAAAAAAACATATGTGTAACCGTTCTATATAGACAAGGTATCATATGGAGTGATGAGCAGAAACAGAACATATCTAGAAGTGAAACTATAGCAAGAAGTTGCGGTAGGAACTCAAAGAAAAAGAACATGAGTACGTACTAAGTTGCAGTATGGTTGGTGTTGGCGTTGTCATTGGCCATGTTAATGAAGAGGTGGTCGACATCGCGGAAGTAGTCGTCGTCCGGGAAGAGATCGTCGGTGTCCGTGATGGAAGCCAGTAGTCGCGCTGAGTGCTCCCCAAAAACCTTATCGCCTTTCTCCCATACAGAACTCGAATGGATGGAGTTTCGGAGGCCTACTGTCCCGACCTACGGTGCACGCCGCAAGTCGGGATAGGGAAGAACGTAGCAGCAACACAGAGAAAGGAACCGGTGGCGAAAGGAAGTTCTGATGCGTCTTCTCTGAAGAGGAGCGACCTCTCTTTTATAGGCGCAAGAGAAGGAGGCGAGAGGCCAGCGATGGGAGCCAAAGAGAGCGAGGGAGACGAAACGAATAGACAACAGCCGAAGAGTGCAGCGTTCACTTTCAATATCCACTACATAAACGAGTAACCTTTCGTATACCAGTCGCGGCTTGGCTCATTCCCGCAACCCGCGGCGCGTCGTGATGAGGCGAGGCGGCGGCGAAGGAGGAGGAGCACGCGTGTATGTCTCTCTTGTTCTCAAGCTCATACATGTGTGGAAACATCCTCCCTTATAAGGAGGTCCAACTCCCACTAAACTAGCAATGTGGGACTAAACATTTCCACCTCTTGCCTTGCACAAATGGGCTGCGTGGGCCTCTAGGATTTATTAGGAATTTTCTGAAAATATATATTGGGCTGGCCCAAAAGTAGACAAAAATTCCAACAATCCCCCACCAGATCCCAGAGGCACACAAAATTTTTCTTTGGTTCCAAAACACTGTTTTATATATCGATACTGCAGTGGAGACTGTTAAGTTGAACTTCCACCTAGAACTCCATGCTACACTAGTAAGCAACTTGGACAATGGACTAAGCCTTGAACTGCAAGTTTTCTACAAATCTAGCTTCACACAGATCCTTGACCAATACTAGGCTACCGTGGGACTTCCCCGCGGATGGAGCTTATGCGTCATACTCCGATACCTTTCATGAGTATACTAGAGAGCACCCTATTCTCATAGACTGCGACATTTAACAATCCGACTCATATAAGTATGTTCTTCAAAAGATGTTCTGCAGGACAACATCTCAGCTTCAATAAGCCACTTAGAACATATTAATATGTATATCAACCTGCCATCCAGTTTAGGAAAGTATTGCATCTTCATGGAGTGGTATTGTTAATGATAAGGATACTTTCCTCTCAGTTGACCAATAGCTTGTCTTCCACATCTAATTCACGGGATCTCCGATCACAAAGAATAGGTACCACTGTGAACAACTCAAATTGTGGGTCTCATACCCATCTCCCTCGATACATTATCTATCACAATGCGTGATAGACCCTTAGTAAAAGGATCTGCCAGATTTTTAGATGTTTGGATATAATCCAATTCAATAACTCTGGAGTTTCTCATTTTCCTGACAGATTTTAACCTTCTCTGAACGTGTCTTGATTTCTTCATGTTATCCTTTGAGCTGCTCACTTTCGTGATCACAGTTTGATTGTCGTAGTTCATAAGGATACCCGGTACAGATTTCTCGACAACCGGCAAGTCACTCAAGAGCCGGCGAAGCCAATCTGCTTCGACCGTAGCTGTATCTAGTGTTGTGAGTTCTGCTTCCATTGTTGACCTTGTTAAGATCGTTTGCTTGCAAGACTTCCAAGAAAAAGCGCCACCTCCATGAGTGAATACATATCCGCTCGTGGCCTTTATCTCATCAGCATCAGAAATCCAGTTTGAATCACTATACCCTTCAAGCACCTTTGGGTGTCCAGTATAGTGAATTCCATAATTTGAAGTGCCTTTCAAATAACGCAAAACTCTCTCTAGAGCTTTCCAATGTACATCTCCTGGTTTTGAGACAAACTGACTCAGTTTGCTAACAGCAAAAGAGACGTCAGGTCTTGTAGCACTGGCTAAGTACATAAGCGAGCCAATAATCTGAGAATATTTCAATTGGTCTCTAGCAAGTCTTCGATTCTTTCGAAGCAGCACACTCACATCATATGGTGTGGGAGAGGACTTGCAGTCACTATACCCAAAGCGACTCAAGATCTTTTCCACATAGTGAGATTGAAGCAACGTAATCCCACCATCTTCGTCTCTCAACAACTTGATGTTCAGAATGACATCAGCCACTCCTAAATCCTTCATCTCAAAACAGTGAGATAGGAAATCCTTGACCTCTTTAATAACATTCAGATTTGTTCCGAAAATCAGTATCTCATCAACATACAGGCAAAGGATAACTCCCTCGCACCCACCATGGCGATAGTACACACATTTATCAGCTTTGTTTACAACAAAGCCTGCACTTGTTAGAGTTCTTTCAAACTTCTCATGCCACTGCTTGGGTGCTTGCTTAAGTCCATATAAAGACTTCAGCAACTTGCATACTTTTCCTTCCTGGCCATCTACTACAAACCCATCTGGTTGTTCCTTGTAAATTTCCTCATCCAATTCTCCATTTAGGAAACCAGTCTTAACATCCATTTGATGAATGAGAAGACCATGTGAAGCGGCTAGTGAAAGTAGTACTTGAATAGTGGTCAGTCGAGCCACGGGTGAGTAAGTATCAAAGAAGTCTTCACCATCCTTTTGGGTATAACCCTTAGCCACGAGTCGTGCCTTGTACTTTTCGATAGTACCATCAGGCCTAAGCTTCTTCTTGAATACCCATTTGCATCCTATAGGTTTGCACCCATAAGGACGATCAGTGATCTCCCAAGTTTCATTTGCCAAGATGGAATCCATCTCACTACGGACTGCTTCCTTCCAGTAGTCAGCATCTTCAGGCGCATAGGCCTCTGAATAGAACTGGGAGTATCATCTATGAGATACACAAGAAAATCATTACCAAAGGACTTTGCAGTCCTCTGTCTCTTGCTCCTGGTAGGAACTTCACTGTTCTTCTCTACAATATTTTCAAAGTGTTAGTAATTGTAACTATTTCATGGTTTGACGAATTAGGCATCTCCTGATTAGATGAGGTAGCTATATCCTTCATGGGAAAGATATCTTCGAAGAAATTAGCATCATTCGACTCCATGATTGTACCGACATGCATGTCAGATACCTCAGATTTTACAACCAAGAATCTATATCCAATGCTATGAAAAGCATATCCCAGAAAAACACAATCCACTGTTTTTGGTCCTAGCTTGCCCTTCTTTGGGATTGGCACATTGACTTTCGCCAAACAACCCCAGGTTCGTAGATAAGAGAGTTTTAATATTTTCTTTTCCCATTCCTCGAAAGTCATCTCTTTCTTCTTTGTGGGAACTCAGTTTAGGACATGACATGCAGTCAATATCGCCTCCCCCACCATGCCTTGGAGAGACCCGATGTGTCTAACATGGCGTTAACCAAATCAGTTAGAGTACGGTTCTTTCTTTCGGCTATCCCATTTGATTGAGGTGAATAGGGAGGCGTCCTCTCATGGATTATACCATGTTCCGCACAGAAAGAATCAAATTCATTTGAGAAATACTCTCCACCACGATCGGACCTAAGCCTCTTGATCTTTCAATCAAGTTGGTTTTCTGCTTCAGCTTTATAGATCTTGAAAAAGTTTAAAGCCTCATCCTTAGATTTTAGAAGACACACTCGGCAGTATCTAGTGGAGTCATCAATTAGTGTCATGAAATATTTCTTTCCACCTTTTGTCAAAATACCATTCATTTCACATAGATCTGAATGTATGAGCTCTAGTGGTGCAAGATTTCTCGTTTCGGCAGTCGTGTGAGACTTACGAGGTTGTTTGGCTTGCACACAAACTTGACACTTAGATCCCTTGACGGTGGTGAAGCTAGGGATTAAGTTCAATTTGACTAGTCGCGACATGCAACCAAAATTAACATGATAGAGACGTGAATGCCACACATTTGATTCACTATTGTTGTAAACATGATTAACAACTTTATTGCAAACGTGTGCCAAGGATAAACGGAACAGACCTCCTGACTCGTAGCCTTTACCAACAAAAGTTCCATACTTGGATATTACAAATTTATTAGACTCAAAGGCAACATTAGTGGACTTGCTGCCTTTCCCATGTTGACGCTTGTCATAACGATTAGGGCAGTTAGGTGCCCAATGATCAGGATCTCCGCACACATGACAAACACCTTTCTTCTTGTCATTCTTCTTCTTGAAGTTGGTGCGTTGTACATCCTTGTTCTTTCCATCGAACTTTGCTTTACCATCAAACTTGCCCTTGTTCTTGAAATTGTGGGGCTGGAAGTTTTTCTTCTGTACCAGATTGGCACTAGAACCTCCCTCAGTGCCTCGAGCACGTGTGTCTTTTGCTCTCACCTTTTCTTCCACATCAAGAGTACCTATGAGATCCGGAACGGAAAACTCCTGTCTCTTATGCTTTAGTAAGGTTGCAAAGTTCCTCCACGAAGGAGAAAGTTTAGTGATGATGCCTCCGGCAACAAACTTGTCTGGTAGCATGCAATTGAAGTGCTCAAGTTCTCTTGCAAATGACTGTATCTCGTGAGCTTGCTCAACCACGGAGCGCTCTTCAGTCATCCTGTAGTCATAGAATTGTTCCATGATGTAAAACTCAGTGCCAGCATCCGAGACCCCAAACTTGGCCTCGAGTGCATCCCACATATCTTTTCCATTATCAATTGACGCATAAGCATCAACTATGTTCTCACCAAGGACGCTCAAGAGAGCAGCCTTAAACAAGGTATCGATTTTCTGAAAAGCTAGCTCCTGTTGAGCATCATGATCTCCTTCAGGTTTGCCAAGAGTGGCGTCATAGCAGCTCATGTTTGAAACCATATAACAGCTCTCACGCGCCACCTCTTATAGTGGACACCCTCAAACATAGGAAGTCTCATGGAAGCAGCAAAACCACTAGGGGTAAATTGCCTATAATAAGGTTTTTGGAGTGTTGGAAATATGAGCAATTTACGATAGAATTTTATTAAAAGAAAAGCTAGGATAAACATGACCATCATAATAAAGATGAAAGAAGACATGCAATATAGAGATGAGACGGCAAAAGACATGTGCACATATGATCTAGAGAAGAACATATGTGTAACCGTTTTATATACACAAGATATCATATGGAGTGATGAGCAGAAACGGAATATATCTAGAAGTGAAACTATAGCAAGAAGTTGCGGTAGGAACTCAAAGAAAAAGACACATGAGTACATACTGAGTTGCAGTAGGGTTGGTGTTGGCGTTGTCGTTGGCCATGTTAACAAAGAGGTGGTCGACGTCGGGGAAGAGATCGTCGGTGCACGCCGCAAGTCGGGATGGGGAAGAACGTAGCAGCAGCACAGAGAAAGGAACCGGTGACGAGAGGAAGTTCTGATGCGTCTTCTTAGTTCGGCTCATTCCCGCGTCGTGACGAGGCGAGGCGGGCGGCGGAGGAGGAGGAGCGCGCGTGTATGCCTCTCTTGTTCTCAAGCTCATACATGTGTGGAAACAGGCCCGGGCCCACAGTGGTGCCACATCTGCAGCCTGCACAGGGCCCACGATTTTGGGAGGCCTCAAAATATATATATATATGTGTGTATATAGATATAGTTGTATATAAAGGAAAATCGGTTGAACGTGGGCGTCGTGGGCGTGCGATCGATCTGGGCGTCGCTCGCTCGCTGGACCTGGGCGCCTGCCGCCTGGGCCAGTGGGCGCCCGCCGCCTGGGCCAGTGGGCGCCCGCAGCCCCGCACAGAGCCTCGAGACCTGGGCCTGTGTTAGCTAGTACCTACAGCCGTATAGCGCTAGAGACCTGGGCCTGTGTTAGCTAGTAGTAGTAGCTACAGCCGTATAGCGCTAGCCGCTAGGATAGTAGTAGTATGATCGATCCAGGCACGACGCCGTGATCCAGCAATCGCTCGCCGCCTCGCCCCTGTTGCTCACCAAAAGGAGATCGCTCTCGCTGGCTAAAACACGTGATCTCGAAACGTGAGGATTCTGAGGAACTGGTGCTCGCGGCTCGCCGTCTCGTGCTCGCAGTTTGCCGAGTCGCCGTCGTCAAAACGTTTTCCCATCAGCATCAGGCGTCGGTAAGAAAATAATATCTCGTCGTCAGGTACTCAGGTGCTCGTCGCCTTCGTCGTTCGCATCATCACTGATCAGTTCATCTGTTCATCAGATCGACTCCGCGATCCGATTCAGGCCGCCGCCGAGACTCGTCGTCTCGTCGGATCGATCCCAGATCATCCGTGCAGGACCCAAAACTAGGTGAGTTAGACAGTTCGTCTAAGTGCCATCATGCTACTGTATAACTTCAATTTCATTTTATTCATCTTTTTAATATTGTATTTCAATAATATAGATTTGAGTCATCATGGGGAAACATCAGTCTGGTGCCTATAAGCGCAAGGAAAAAGTAGAAGAACAAAATTTAATTAATAAATCTTATAAAGGCGGCATGGACAAATTTGTTAGAAAAAAACCACCGCAAGTGTTATCCGGTAATCAGTCTGTTGATCCTTCTACCCTTGCACTTGCAATTGTTCCTTACAATGATGATAGAGATGGTCAGACAGTGACAGATAATATGGAGGTAGAGGAAGATCATATTGATGTTAATTTGAATAGTTCACCTCGTGAGGATGTTGATGATTCTTTTAAGTCTGATATATTTGATCCAAGAAACTGGAATTCTCTTGATTCTAAACAGATTGATATCTTAGCACAAAAAGGTCTAAAAAGAGACAATTCAATTAAGAAAGGTCCTAAAGATAGATATCGTAAAAGGTTTACCGCATTATTCTATACTAGGGCCTCACTTTTTCGTTCCGCACAGGGCCCCGGATTTTGCCGGCCCGGCCCTGTGTGGAAACATCCTTCCTTATAAGGAGGTCCAACTCCCACTAAAGCAGCAATGTGGGACTAAACATTTTCACCTCTTGCCTTACACAAATGGGCTGCGTGAGCTTTTAGAATTTATTAGGAATTTTCTAAAATTATATATTGGACTGGCCCAAAAGTAGGACAAAAATTCCAGCAGTGTGTGCCACGACGGAGGCGTCACTGCGTCAGGCAACAGGGCGATGTTCATGCGGGGGAGCTCTACATTCTAGTTCAAGACGTATGTTATTTTTCTCAATGAGAATGACGTTGAATTATATTACTCAGAATCATGGTTTTGGCCATCTACATGCAGTTCCACCCTTTGTTTATGAACAGAAAACCGAAGCGAGTTGTGATTTCTGAATCTGGTGAGGGAATTAGAAAAACTTTAGAGCAAGTATAAGAGGGTGTTTAAGTATACTGCCATTAACCTGATCGATATGTTCCTCCTTGCATTTGCTCCATTACATGAACTAAAGATGCAGCAATGTTGTAAAAGAGATAAATAGTAAACTTATGTATTTTTCAATTGTAGATGATTTTGACTCCTTTAAGTTTCATAAAATATTTTGCCCATCAAACTCTTATGTTTCTTATACATGAAAAAAGATTTGCAACTCTAGGAAGAAAGAGTGCAGTGATCGCTGGAGAGTGGAGGCAGTGGAAGAAGGTGGAAATCATCACATGATCATCGCAATACTTTGCTACTTACCATTGTTATGTGGAGGGTGCTCCCGGGTGATTGGCAATGCCTGCCAATTACCATTTGCAGGTTAGGTTTTTTACAAATTGTAGTAGCAATTGTATGAGTTTCAAGCAGGAGCTGGAGCTACTTTTTGTTCATCAGTTTAAATTTTACCAACCTATAACTTAAATTCCATATGTTGTGTCAACTGTCAAGTGGCAGCTCGTGAGCCAGGTCGACAATGGATCGATTAGTGTCAGAATAATCTGGTGCTTACCGAGTATTGTCTACTGAGACGCGGCGCCATGTTGCTAGATAAGTATAATCACTAGGTTTATCATGACGCTGGTGAGCTTCTACCATCCGCCATTTCTAGCATGATTAGACATTCAGTATACTTTTGTTTTTGCGGGTGAGACATTCAGTATACTTATTCACATTCATATATTTTCTAAATCTATGAAGCTCATGTTTAGATACTTGATGCTGACATGTGCACCAAAATCCAAAATGAACACAAGTATTAATGGATGATACTTTGATCAATAATTTCTCTGGCCTCGGTAGTGCACTGATTTTGCTATATTCTGTTTTCTCTAAAAGCAATTCATCCCAAATTTTCAGCTGAGACCCACTGCATTTTTATCTTCAATCTCCGCGATTATTTTTTCAAAAATTTATTGCATTTATGTGAAGCATTTACTCCATTTTAATTCAATTTACCATAGATTATTCAATTAGCAACGATATCTCTAGCTGAAACTGTTGCGGTGGCCCCTAGGACCCTAGGACGCGACCCCATTTCCCATTATTATTGTTCACAATGGATGCTTTGATGGATGGTCAGAGTAATAGTTGTGGAAGAACAGAGCTGCATTTTAGGATGGTGGGTAAAATTGGAGCTCTGACTAATTTTGGGTTTAAGAATTGAGATGAAAATGCAGTGTTCATTTTCTTCATTTAAACTGGCATGCCACATACAGACAACAAAGTTTAGTTTCAGGTCGTGTTTTCTTTTATTTCACGGTTGTGTAAACTTTGTGGCGTTGCTGTTCCTGTCAGCCTTCATTAGGTTGATGTAGTATTCTCTTCATAATAATATATTATACACGCAGTTCTCCTGCATGTTCTTGGAAAAAAGGAAATGAGTTTTTGCTACATCTGGGCATTGCATTTTAAAGTACAGTTTCAGCCATTATTTTTGTAAAAGAAATTCAGTGATGTATATTGAAACAATCTCTCTGTTTTAGTAATCTTGTGGGACGTCAGAGAACAGATGACATGATCACGTCCCCAGTAAATGTGCAATCATACTAAATCATTGACAGCTTCAATTTTGGATATTGAAAGAACGTTATTTTCTCGAGTAAAATGAGAGTACTGATTAACCCATTTTCTGTTTCTAAGCTATCGAGATATTTCTTAGCTATTTTGATGTTTCGCTTGACAATAATTATCATTGTACAGCCTGAGAAGACTAAGTATGGGAGACTGTGGTTTCAAATCAGATAACTGTAGTTTTGGAGTTATTTGTAAAAGGTCATTCATATTTATCTTAAGGTTACTAACATACTACCTCATATGATTTTATTTTCTTCATTCACATATAGGTCAAGATGTTCTCAGTATGCCGCATCTGGAACGTCCATGAAGAGATTAACCATCTGAAGACCCAGTTAGTTTCATTCTAAATTAAGTTGTGTGTGTGTGAGAGAGAGAGAAACAAATTTGTGCATGAACTAACAGTGTTGGTTAGAATTTAGGTGTTCCTAAAATTGGTTAGATGAATACCTTGATCTTGGTAGTCAGCTGGTTGTAACAAACATTGCACACTCTTTTAATGATGACTAGTAGATTGTTGTTTCCATCGAAAGATAAAATATGCAAGGAGTGACATGTTGTCGATAATTTCTGGGTTCACTAAAGCACGAGCGAGGTCGGACGGGAGCAAGGCATATTATTGTGGGATGGCGTTGCTGCACTGAGTATCTACAATTGAAAGAACAATTGCTTCCTAAGGTGGTTGTGGTAATTAATAACAACATATGTATGATTGAACTAATGATTCTATCCAAGTATATTTCAGAAAAGCTCAAAGATGGATTGACAAAAAGGATTATGAGGAGAACCCCTTGATGGAAGGAAAGTAACAGGATTGACCAAGCTTCAGGCTACAAGACTACATTTCATATTTGTGAGAAATCATATTTGAGTCCATATGAAAGTCAATACTATTAAACTGTGGTGAGGTATCTATGATGAATTGGTTGAACAAGTGCTTAGATATAGCCACCAAACATACTCAGCAATTCTCTTACAAAATCTCTATCCAAAGCCTATACATAAAAATCGGTGCAACCAAGAATTCCATTTCGGCCCTACCAATTTTCCAGTGAGAGAATCTTTGCTAAACCCAAGAATCTCGGTACCACCAACTTTCACTTCGGTGCCATCGAAAGTCAGTGACCAACTCTCTGGTATCTCTATTTCAAGAATCGGAATTTCCGAGTTTGAAATTGGTACCACCGAGATTTGGAAACTACCCTAGGTCACCATATCGATACCACCAAGATTCGTATATCGGCCTCACCGAGAATATGAAAGTTATCACATTTTGTGCAAATCGGTGCCACCGAGATTCGCTTCGGTTTCACCGAGTTGGGCAATAATGTTGTAACAATTGGATTTTTGAAGATGCCTATATATACCCCTGCACCACCTCTCATTCGTAGAGGAAGCACTCAAAACACACACACACACACACTTACCATATTCATTTTTTTGAGCGAGAGCCACCTACTCATGTGTTGATATCAAGATATTCCAATCCATCCATTTGAAGTTTAATCTCTAACCTCCCAAGTTGCTTTTCATCCAATCAATCTCTTCCACCCATGCCAAATCTCTGAGAGAGTGATTGAGTGTTGAGAAGACTATCTTTTGAAGCACAAGAGCAAGGAGTTCATCGTACTACCACATCTATTATCTTTTGGAGGATGGTGCCTCTTAGATTGGTTAGGTGTCGCTTGGGAGCTCCCTACTGCATGTTGTGGAGTTGAACCAAGAAGTTTTTAAGGGCAAGGAGATCGCCTACTTCGTGAAGATCTACCACGAATGAGGCTAGTCCTTCGTGGACGTAACCCATGGTGGAATAGACAAGGTTGCTTCTCCATGGACCGTCCGTGGGTTGAGCACTTCGTAGACTCGCGCGACCGTTACCCTCCGGGGTTGAAGTCTGCACTAACGTGGACGTACGATAACACCACCTATCGGAACAACGCCAAAAATCGCCCTGTCAACCTTTGTGCTTGATCTTCCTATCCCTACCCTGTACTTACATTTGCATGTCATTACTTTCCGCTGCTATACTCTTTGAAATGCATGTGTAGGGTGTACTTGACTAGTTACAATTGCTAAAACTGGCCAACAACTAAAATTGGGAAAATGCTAAGTTTTTATTTGGTCAAGTAGTCTAATCACACCCCTCTAGACATACTTCAGATCCTACAAGTGGTATCAGAGCATTGGTCTCCATTGTATTTGTTTCACAACCTAGGATAGTATGGCGTCTAGCGATGGAAATTTCCACCATTGAGGTCCATATTTTGATGATACAAACTTTGCTAGTTAGAAGCAAAAGATGAAAATGCATACTCTTGGTCATAACCCCACCGTTTGGACTGTTGTTCGTGTTGGTGTGCAAGGTGATTTTTTGGTGATGGAAGGGAACTGGATCGCGATGCGAGAGCGGAAGATTCGAAGATGTTGCAATACAACACTCAAGCATGCGACATTCTATGCAACTACTTGTGCCCCAAAGAATAAAACAAAAATCAGCCAAATGCAAAGGAAATTTGGGATGCTTTGGTTGATATGCATGAAGATACTGAATCCGTCAGGGGACCTAAGTTGGATGTGCTACAAAGTCAGCTTGACAAGTTCAAGATGAAGGATGGTGAAGGTGTCGCTGAGATGTACTCTAGGCTAGCTCTCATCACAAATGAGATTACCAGCTTTGGAGGCGAAGAAATGACCGACAAATTCATCATCAAGAAGATGCTTAGAGCCTTGGATGGAAAATACGACACCGTGTGCACAATGATCCAAATTATGCTAAACTATAAGGATCTCAAGCCAACAGAAGTCATTGGAAGGATTGCCGCTTATGAAATGTCACTCAAGGACAAAGATGAGATGCACAACAAGTCAAACGGTGCTTACAAAGCTTCAAGTGATACTACCGCTACTTCAAATGACAACCTCGTCACCAGTGAATAGATAAGCCTCATGGTCAGGAACTTCAACAAGTTCTACAAGAGTAGAGGCAAAGAGAAAAGCTCAAGCTCTACATATGAAGAGAAGCGTTCATCTAGTCGTGACAGAAACTACTACAATCGTGGAAAGCCCGGACACTATTCCAATCAGTGCTCGGCTCCCCACAAATAAAGAGAAGAGTCTCCTAGAAGACGAAGCTCAAGAGAAGAGTCACCTCGAAGAGAGAGAAGGAGAGAGAAGATCGTTACGAACGAAGACCCTCCGGTAGAAGCAAGGAACCGGAGAAGAAGGACAAGTACATCAAGAGCATCTCATTAAGAAGACATCAAGCTCATGTTGGTGAATGGGTATCCGGCTCCGAGTCCGACAACCAACCCGAGAGAAGTTATCACTCCAACTCTGACTATAGTCAAGATAGAGGTATCGCCGGTCTTGCACTCGTATCCTCCAACTCCTATGACATATTTGATTCACCAAATGAAGGGATTGGAAGCTGCTTCATGGCTAAAGGCCCCAAGGTACCACACCCCGAGTACTTTGACTTTAATAGTGATGAGGATGACTTGCTAGGAGAAGATGACTTGCTCTTTGATAAAACTAATGATAACAATTAAAATGAACTTGATGATAATCATGCTAGTCAAGATAAGTCGTATGATGAAGATAAGAAAGAGATTGAAGAACTAACTAAAGAATTAAACACTCTTAAGTTAGCTCATGAATCTACTCTAGAAGATCATAGAGAGCTTGCAAGGACTCATGAGAATCTATGCTTTGCGAAGCTAAATTTAGAGCAAGAGCATGAGTTTCTAAAAGCAATCAATGTTGATCTTCAAAAGAAGAGTTCTTCTTATCTAGCCAAACAATTACTCTTGTCTACTTTTGTTCCACAAGTTAAACCTAAGAACACTAGTAACAAAGGAAAGAAAGTTTCTTCATCTAGTAACAACAACACTAAAGTTAAACCAAATGATGTTGTTGCTAGTAGCTCTCTTGATTCCACTAATGATTCTCTTAGCCAAGTTACACTTGAGCAAGAAAATGATTTATTGAAGGAATTATAGAGAGAGGTATCTTCAAGAGTCTTGCCGAAAGTAAACAATCTGAGGAAATTGTGCGCAAGCAAGGATCACACCTGAAGAAACAAGGTGTTGGCTACTTCAATGCCAACGGAGTTGAATGGAAGAAGGCCAATACCCAATCCGTAAGTTTGTTCCCCAAAAGGAAAAGTATGATCCTACTCTTCCCAAGGGAACAAGCTCTCAAGATGACCTTCCACCACAAGACCACAAGGGCAAGGACAAGCTTCAAGAGGAGAATAACTCATTTGAGGAAGAACCCCAAGCCTTGGTCAAGTGGATTCCCAAGGCAACTACTAGCTCTACTTCAACAAGTGCTACCTCAACTCCAAGGATCCCCATCAAGTAGATGTGGGTCCCCAAGAAGAAGAACTAGAGAAGTTCTTGAGGGGTGACTCCACCAATGAAATTCACTCTTATTCATTTTGGCAAGAACTATATGCAGTTAACTCCAACCATATGCATTAGTTCAAGGAGTCACACATTTCCTCAAGGGTAAGCAAGGGGAAAGGTAATTAATGTATCAATGGACATCATCTCGCATGTACTTGAGTCCATGTCCATAGATATCCTTGTGTTTGTTCCTTTTGTTTGTTCCTTGTGTTTGGGACTATCCCATATAGGTGTGAAGAGTAAGAAACACCAAGGATTGCTCCCAACTCAAGATGATCTTCATCAGAACGAGCATCCACCACTACTACACCTACATGAAGTCTTCTACGACAAAATCCAAGGTTAGTCTATCCCTCTTACGGGGGATATCACATCAAGGGGGAGCTTTACTCTAAGACTTGAGTATAAGCATCTCTTAATATGTGAACACATTGAAAGCTTTATGTAAAAGTGGCAAGCCCACTTGTGCTTAAACGATGAGTATGACCTATGATCAAGTATTCTTGCTTGACTCCTATGTCAATATACTCATATATAGATGAGTTTGTCATCACCAAAGTGCTTGGTAGATACTAGAGTGATTGTGCATGATTCACCATGTTTTATTTGACATCTTATTGCGTGAGCATGTTGGTATGCATATCTTTGCTCATTCGAGGATATCCAATTGTTGTTATTTGGATTTTAAGTTTTCTTTGGCCAATTGGATATACAAGAATGCCTTAGTACCTCTCTCTAGCTATCTATGCTTTCCTGTCTCAAATTCTATTCATGCTACATCACAAAATTTGAGCAAGCACTTTAGAGACACTCTGTGCGAGGAGCACTCGAAGATTCATCTCAACAACGGTTGACTTCCAAAACCTCCCAAATGCATTTTGGTATGACGAACTCCCAATCTCGGTCCCATCGATTCCTAGGGGGTACCACCAATTGGAAGTTTTTGGCCTCACCAAGTTTCACTGTCACCTCACAGTTATGGAACTCGGTGGCATCAAAAATCCAGCTCGGTGTCACCTACAGCCAGGGGGTATATAAGCTCCCTGGACTCGATGTTTGATATTATTCCTCAAACCTCACCTCCCCGCACCTCCTCGCTGTCGTGCCCTTGTCCCCAGGACATCGCCATTGTCTCCCGTGCACCCTCGCCGCACGATTCCTCACCGTCGAAGGGAATCATCTCCGTCGTCGTCGCCATAGCGAGACCTTCACCAAGTTAAGGTAAGGTTTCGACCCTCTTTGCGCTCTCCTATCCAAATCTTGCACAAATTGTTTTTAATCCATCTTTAGTACATGATTGCAATGTTCCTATCTAGAAGAAGATTCTCTTAGATTAGAGGACGAATAAATTTTAGGGTTAACCGTCCACAAAACTGAATCTCAGTGTCACCGAGTTAGAAAAATTGGTGTGACCAATTTTAGTTTTGGGCTGCTAAGAACAATCTCGGTGAACCCGAGTTACTCTTTTCGGTGAAACCAAAAAGTATGCCAAGTCTCTGTTAAGGAGATTGTCTCTCTCGGTGGGTCAGAAATATTTGTCTCGGTGGAACTGAAATGCCTTTTTGGAGAAAGTTAAACTTAATATTTTTGAGTTCAAATCTTTCAAAAACTTCTGAATTTTTGTGATGCTCATCCACTCCTGCTCTTCTACTCCTATCAACAGGGACAACTTGTTTGCTTGGTTCCTTATGAGTATGTCAATTACACAGGATATCTAGGATGTCTCCAGAGAGCCTAGTGTTGAAATGGACTCAGGCACTAGTCCCGAGAGGATTTCTTCTGACCCAGGTACTCCAGGTTCTCATGATATGCCCAAGGCTGCTACCAGGTCCTGGAAGAAGCTTAACTCACATGAGGAGGATGTTGACTTCATACTAGAAGAAAGCATTCCTGTCACGCCCAAGATGCGACCCTATCCTAAATTTGGCACGAAGTCCTCGTCAGGGATAGAAGCACATCTCGTCGTGTCGCAAGAATGGATATCGTTACAAGTACATGTACTGAAAAGAAGAGATATATATACAGAGTTGGCTTACACTCGCCACAAGCTACATCAGAGTCACATCAGTACATTACATAATCATCAAGGGTAAGAGCAGGGTCCGACTATGTATGAAAACAAACGAGAAAATTAAGAACGACGTCCATCCTTGCTATCCCAGGCTGCCGGCCTGGAACCCATCCTAGATCGATGAAGAAGAAGAAGAAGAAGAAGCAACTCCAAATGAACAATCAACGCGCTCGCGTCAAGTAACCTTTACATGTACCTACAGTTGGTGTTGTAGTAATCTGTGAGCCACAGGGGACTCAGCAATCTCATTTCCAAAGGTATCAAGACTAGCAAAGCTTAATGGGTGAGGTATGGCTAAGTGGTGAGGTTGCAGCAGCGGTAAGCATATATATTTGGTGGCTAAACTTACGAGTACAAGAAATAAGAGGGGGAAGAGCTACGCATAACGGACATGAATACTGATGATCAAATGAATGATCCTGAACACCTACCTATGTCAGACATAACCCCACCGTGTCCTCGATCGGAGAAGGAACTCACGAAAAAGAGACAGTCACGGTTATGCACCCAGTTGGCATATTTTAATTAAGTTAACTTCAAGTTATCTAGAACCAGTGTTAAACAAAGTTTCCACGTTGCCACATAACCGCGGGCACGGATTTCTAAAAAGATTTAACCCTGCAGGGGTGCTCCAACTAGTCCATCACAAATTACCACAAGCCGCATAGAAATCCTCAATCAGGAAGCTCGCGATCTCGTCGG
The DNA here is from genome assembly GCF_904849725.1 of Hordeum vulgare subsp. vulgare. NCBI lineage: Eukaryota > Viridiplantae > Streptophyta > Magnoliopsida > Poales > Poaceae > Hordeum > Hordeum vulgare. Next base: position 396,549,389 of record NC_058520.1, on the reverse strand, counting down.
ATTCCCTAGTGGAACACCTCAACTCTGAGATTACCCAAAGCATCACCGGAATCCCTATGCACAAGATATTCCGTCAAAGGTAAAACTAATCCAGCAAGGCCGCCCGACGTGTCGACGATCCCGATAGGAGCCGCGTATCTCGTTCTCAGGACACGACGGATGAGCGATGGTTACCACGCCAAACGCCGAGTTGCCCCGGGTAGCGTTAATAAGCTGCTCTGTTTTGGACCAACACTCATGAGGAGCACTGTCCCGGGGGTTGATTAAATTATCCTCGGGGTCCGGAAAGTCCCTATGCAATTTTATTAGGTGATTAGGCAAATGTAGTACCAAAGTTGGGCCTTGCCAGACCAGCTTTAATCTAAAACGAATTATCAAGGGGGTCCCCATAACAACCCCGATCGTGTTAGGAGCGCTCAATTATGGAACAAAACACCGGTAGCCGGAAACTAAGGGGGCAAAGCTGGAACAAAACACCAGGCTAGAAAGGCCGAGCCTTCTACCTTTTACCAAGTATATAGGTGCGTTAAAGATTAAATAGCATTAAATAGGGTGATATAACAAGGAACCCATGTTATCACATGGAAGCAACTGCACCTGCAACTAGCAACACTAACACAGGGTTAAGCAAGCAGTAACATAGCCAAACAGTGGTTTGCTAGGTCGAACAGGTTGAAGGTTAACATGACATTGTTGAGAGGCTGGTATTTAACATGTGGTAGGCAACGAGACATAATCGGTAGCATCGAAATAACTAGCATGGCAATGATAGTAATGGTATCTAGGGAAATGATCATCTTGCCTGAGATCCCGCTTGGAAGAAGAATGCCTCCGTGAAGCAGACGAACTGACGTAGTCGAACGGGTCCTCACATCCGACACGCTTGCGGAACTCTATCAAGACGAAGCAAACCGGAAACAAAAATCAACACACCGAATTCACCACAAGATGCACAACAGAAATGATGCATGAGGAGCTGAATACATGCAAGTCACGGCATGACAATTCACACAAACAGACACTACACATTAAGTGAAGTTCAATATGCAACAAGTTGCATATTGACGATACTCCACATATGAATTATTTAGTTCACTCCTGGTTACTTACACGACAATATTAATGTTGTCATACATGCAAGAGGTGAAGCGGAAATTAAAATACCTATCTAGACATTTTAAATGAGGTCGGAAATGACATATAGCACCTCCGAGACGACCTCACAGGTTAATTTACAATTCTGTCCAGATCTGAACTAATGCATTTAATTAGTTGTTAAAAAGCAAAAAAAATAGGATCACGTGATTCTACGCGTCATTTCAAGCAATCTACACATAAAGAACAACTCCAACGGAGCTACGGTTCAAAAGATACAAGCACCGCAAGATATGATGGCATGAATGCAATATGTGTGCAACGACGGTCACGAGCACTTCAAAACATACAACCAACAAGAGAAAATGAAACTATACGAGATTCTAAGCAAGTTTCATGTAGGGCACGATCAAATCGGAGCTACGGTTCAAAAACTACGAGCAAAACAAGAAATCACTACAAGCTGCCAAAATCAGTCACATAGCATTTTCTACGCCTCACAACTTCGGCTACACAAATCCGATGAGCTCAAGCAAGGCATGGAACGGTAGAGGGCAAGAAGCACTACTACAAACAACTAACAACAACTAGCATGGCAGCAAGGAGCACTAGGAAAAGAAGACACAAAATGGCATCTCACACACTATTTCAGACTTGGTGAAAATTACACCTCATGAACGTGCAGTTTTCGATCTGAAGCTATATTGACAGAAGCAAAACCTATAGCTACGGGACTCCAAATGGCATGAAACTTTACAGCATGCTAGAGAAACACAAGGGGTACAACTAACTTCATTGGACCAACCTCAAAAGAGCTACATATCTAAAGATAGAAGCAAAACAAAACAGCAACAAAATATAACAGATTTCAGACTTAGAAATATTTCAGCTCCTCCAAATCAGCACTATTTCTAGCAACTTGAGAGCAATCAAACTACACCTAAACATGCATTTCTATTGCAACTAAAAATACGAGGGGCTAGCCAAAACATCCAAGATCAATTCTCTAGTTGAAAACTTAATCAAACGGAGCACGGAATAAATCTTACGAAATAACGAAAGGGCATCACGGCAAAATATCGCGCGAACTAATTTGCTAAAAAGCTAAAACTAAATATGTGGGGTTTGCAACACAAAATAATGCCGCACATAAATGCGAGAAAAATAACCTATGCGCGGGAAAATAAATTACCGGCAAATCCCTACACGTTGAAATACAATTGACCGCTCTAAAATACATGCAAAAATGATTCCTAAAACATGGACATTTAATCTACGGTATACGGGCAGTCCGGAAATTAACTAATACGGGCATCTAATATTTGTCTATTTACCTGAAATTAACTAATCCGAAAATAACCTAAATATCTAACGGGCCGAGCTGGGGCGCAATATACTATCTAGCGCAGGGGGTGGGGAATAGTCACCTGATGGGCTCGACCCAGAACGGAGGTGGGGCGCTGGGCCGGCTGCTGGAGAGGAGCTGGGCCGGTGCGGGGCGACCAAGCTGGGCCGCAGCGGGGGAAGGCCCAGGCGGCTGCAGCTCCTGCTGGGTCGGGCGAAGCTGAGGCCCACGCGAGGCGACGGCGGATCGGGACCTGCGGCCGTTGGCGTCGTCCTCCTCCTCTGCCCCGACCTGGGCAGGAGGCGGCGTGGCTCGAGGCGGTGTTGGGCACCGGCGTCGGCCAAGGGAACGCCGGTTACCGTCGAGGCACGGCGGGGAGGCCGAGGGTCGAGACGGCAGCGAGGTCACTGCAGATCCGGGCAGCGGGGAGCGACGGCGGCACGGATCCATGGCGGGGAGGCGAGATGCGGCCGGCTGACATGGCGGCGCTGGCAGGGATGCGGCGAACGGCGAGCTCCTCGCGGAGCTCCGGCAGGAGTCGCGGCGGAGGCGCGGGGCAACTCCGGCGGCGCGGAGGCGGGGCATGCGGTGCCACGGGGGCTCTTCCCCGGGCGCGAGCGCGGGCAGGCGCGGGCGTGCTGGGGCGCTTCGTGCGGCGGCGGCCGGATGGGCCCGGAGGGCCTCGCGCGGGCTGGAGTGGCCCGGCGGCGGCGGGAGGAGAGAGAGGATGCGGCGGCTGGATAGTTGGGCGCGGTTTTCGAGGCTAGATTAGGGTTTGGTTCAAAATAGGCAGGGAGGGGTGCTTAAATAGGGAAAGGGGCTAGGGTGCAGGGTATCTGGGGTTTTTTCGACCCTCCGGTCGCGATCGTGCGGTCCGATGGGAGACGCGGGTTAGGGTTAGGTGTGTAGAGTGGCGTTGGCTAAGATGAGAGGGGAGTGGTGCGGCGTGGCAACGACTTTTAAAACACGGACAGACGTCCGACGGTAGTCCGAATACGGTGCCGCTACGGTCGACCGTTCGGGTACCAGACGACCTCCGATCGCGACGAAATTCGACAGGCGGCCTAACTAATTCAAATTCCGAACGCATGCCAAGTTTCACCCCGATCAGAGAAAGTTTTACGCACACTTTTAAAACAGGGTTTCGACGGTGCCGCGGGCGTGTGCGTGTGCGGTCGGGCTCAGAACGGACAACGACGAGAACCGGCAACTAACAACGGATGCAAGTTTTGAAAACGGGCGGCAACGGAGATGCCGATACAATGCAGATGATGCGCATGATGCGATGATGATGCGACAAAAGAAAACAGACACGCGACGAAAACAGAAGGAAAGGGGAATATTCTGGAACATCGGCATCGGGCTGTCACAATTCCCCAAAAGTAAAAGGAAAAGATCACAGTCAAGAAAACTGTAAGAGGAGTATGTCAGACCGGATTCCATGAGAGATCCAAAGATATCTCAGAAAATGATGAAGCTCACCCTTGAGAAGTCCTCTTCCAAACAATCTAAGAAGCCAGGGGAGAAGAGGCCCAGGAAGAGAGTGGTGCATTATTGTTGGAAGGCCAACATCCATGTATGAAGATCCAGCAAAAGCGGTCAAGGAAGAGGAAGAAGAGGTTCCTGCTAATGCACCTCCTTCCAAGAAGAAGAAGCTCATGGCAGATGCTATGCCCAGCAGGTCTGCACCCAAGACAAAACCTTCTGCTCCTAAGCCTAAGAAGCTAGTAGGTCCCAAGAGGACTACTAGGGATATACCTGCAGCAGAGAAGAACAAGGGCTCTGCATCCAGAGAAGTAGTTGCAGAGGAGGAAGAAGACACTTATGTGCTGAGAAAATTGAGAGATCACTTGTTATTGCACAATGTTGCTCATCTAGTTGCTGATGATATGAAGAAGAGAAGGGATCAAGGTTTGAGACAGTGGAGAAGTGCATATCCATATGATGTTAGGAGGAGAACTGTTGTTGATCCTTGTTTTCACACCAAGGAGAAACAAGATTTCTATGAGACGGTGCTTTGGACAAGAGTCCTACAGTCAATGACATGAGATATGTAGACTGGAACTACATCAAGAAACATGAGGACTTCTTCCCTCATGTGAGAGAGATCTTTAGTGCTATTGATATTTAAGACTTTATTGGCACAGAGATGACTGTCTGAAATGGTGAAATGATTATGCAATTCTATTCAACTCTCATTTTGATCTAGATGGAAGGATCGTGTGGATGACTAAAGGTCACATGTATGAGTCTACTCTAGAGGGCCACTATCATTGGTGCCCGAGTGGCAAAAGAGGGTGACTTGGATGTGTACTCAGAGTCCAAGATGAATCATAACACTATGGCCAACATGTAGAATCCAGTGCCCCAGCAGTATGTGAAGACTCACAAGCTTGGCTCCATCTACTTTCTGCAAGTAGGAATAGCAACAAAAAATACCATTATGAGGTATACCCTGATGCCTAAATGAGGAGATGATAAGATGATTAGAGGGTATCCCATCAACATGTTGCACCACATAGACACCCACCCAGGATCAAAGTGATGGATGTGATAGTTGAGATAGTCAGGAGAAGAGTTGCTGATCAGAAGAGATCTTGTGGACATGCCCCGCACATTCAGATGCTCATCAATGCCAAGATTGGGAAGCATGCATATCAACTTGATCGTCCACACCTGCCACTTGAGTCTGAGTCCGAAGACAACGAAGTTGTGATGGGCCCCAGCTGTCGTGGGTATAAGCCTGACAGTAGATGTGTAGGGTACGAAAGGATGGGCAGAGCCTTAGCTACGGCGAGGTTGTATGAGTTCAGGCCCCTCTACGGTGGAGGTAAAAGCCCTATGTCTCAGTGCTCTTGAGATCTTAGTGTCGAGTGGAATATAGGATTACAGTAAATGCCAACCCCTGCACCAGTCGGGAAGGGCGGCCTATATAGAGTGCGCTGCCCTTCACAACGGCCCGGTGGACAGGGGTGGGGTAGTGGCGAATAAATGCCTACGTTACAGGTAACGTATGCCTTAAATGCTAATAATGGTGTATGAAAACGTATGACCGATGCCCTCCTGGGAGGTTACGATGTACAGAGTGGAATTCAGTCGGTACGATAAATATGCTCCGAATGCTCGTCACCGACTGGATGATGGGGGGTCCTTAGTTTAGTCGGAACTGCCTAAGGGCCTTGCCCTCTATGAAGGGTAGTCCTTGGGTAGGACCTATAGGGCAGGCCTATGACCCTATCCTGGGACTATAACCCCATCATTAGTCCCTGAATGGATCGGGGTTGGAACGACGAAGTGGTGCCTCGAGTACGGATCCGACTGGTATGGATGTGACTTTGGCGTTGTTTGCCTCGATCCATTTTATCCTTTCGACCAGTGATCCGAGTGAATATACCAGTGAAACGAACCGTCAGGGACCGAGTGCTTCCGCGGAATCTTTCGATGCTGCCCTTGTGACTCGCACTCGCCTCGCTTCTCCCGTAGCTCCCCGCGCATTCCAAGCCTCCTCCTTCCTCTCCTCCTCTGCGGATCTGCCGCCTTCAACATGACGAAGGGGCAGACGAGCAAGCTCGAGTCGAAGAAGAAGAAGAAGAAGAAGAAGGCGGCTCCTGCTCAGCGGCGACAGCGAGCACTACCGGCGGGTTGGATCCAGGGGGATTTCCTCCCCTCCACGGTGACGGCGGACGACCTGCTGGAGCTGGTGGAGCAAGGCATGATTGCCAACAAGTCGTGGAGGCTGCCAGCGGAGGGCGAGAGGGAGCCGGCGACGCAGGAGGGAGAGCGCGTCTTGCTGCTCAGCCACGTGTACAGGGGCTTCTACTTGCCTCCCCACCCCTTCTTTAGAGGTATTATGAATCACTTTGGGGCGCAGCTCCATCATTTTCCTCCCAAACGCGATAGCCCATCTCGCCGCATTCGTCACTCCGTGCGAGTGCTTTATTGGATGTCCCCCCCATTGGGGGCTCTTTAAGTACATCTTCTCCGCTAGGTCTCAGACAGTCAAAAAGCTTAGCCAGTCGGACGATTAAACCCATCTCCTCCAGCTCTGCGGGGGCTTAGGTTTCCAAAAGAAAACAAAGAGTAGCTACCCCCCCTCTCCAACTGTCCGAGTCAGTTAGGAACTGGCCGTCGACCTGGTTCTACTGCCAGGACATAGCTTGTCCGAATGCCGCGACTGGGTTGCCTCCCTTTAGCCTAGACCGTCCGGCCCCTCCCAGGCAGCTTGCGCTCTCAAAGTTGGAAAAGATCCAGATCCAACCTTTGGTCGACGCGCTGATAGCTGTCGTCCGCAAGGGAGTCATAGGCACAGATTTGCTGGAGACTTTTCTAGGTCGGCGCATCCAGCCGCTGCAAGCCCGACACCACGCCATGTGGCACTACGTGGGGCCCGAGGATTCCACTCGGACTCATCCAGAGTGCGTGACCGGGGAGACCATGACAGCGTGGGTCTGCGGCATTACAGGCGCATGTGACAACCCCCAAGGAGCCCGGCGAGTGAGGCCCTTCCGCGCCGACAATCCTCCTCCGAATGAGGTGAGTGCATCTTGTCGAGTGCCTTAAATCTTCTTAGATCTATCTCTTTTCTTGTGTCGCCGCCTGGTGTGTGATGTTGTCGACTGTATTTTGTGCAGGAGTGGACCAACTGGCACTCTCCTGTCTCGAACGGGAATCCCGCTAAGGAAGAGGAGGGCAGCCAGGAGGGCAGCGTGGATAGCGCCGAGTACGTCTCCGACAGTGGGGAAATGGAGGAGGAGTCTGGAGAGGAGGAGGGCGAGGTTGGGGAGCAGAGCTCACCACCTCCACCATCAGAGCCTCGAACTAAGCGCCGTCACGAACCCGCGGCTCCGCCGGCTCCTCCGGCTCCTCCAGCAGCTCCGAGTGCTTCGCATGCTTCTCCCGTGGCGCCGAGTGCTCGGAGCGTGAAGAGGACCAGGGACGCTGCTGCCGAGCCCACGGACCAACCGTCCAAGGTGGCCAAACCGAGTGGGTCCAAGCCTCGAAAAGCTTTATCTCAGATGAGGATCGCTGTTCCAGTTGCCTCAGCGTAAGTGTCTTGTTCTCCCATCTTCTTTCAGTATTTGATTGAACTCATGCTTATCGGTCGAGTGGATTTTACTCGACAGAGCTGCTACCTCCGCCACCTCTCTGCCGCGCCAGGACGATGATCCCATGGATACGGATAACGCTGCCACATCCCAGCAAAGTACGTTGTGACGACTCTGAGAGTTTGCATTATTTTTTCGCGAGTGCTGCCTTTAATCTTGCCCTTTTTCTGTAACCTCATGTTGTTCAGGCGGGCTTCCTTTGGAGGTGATTCATCTAGAGGAGGACGACCAAAGGGGATCAGGGCCAACTTTGGCGCCTGTCCTTGAGGTTGTTCCATCTGCTGCTGCTCCCACCACGGACGCGCCGCCGACCGAGACGATGCCGTCGACTAAGGCGGTGCCCCTCGCGGCGGAACCGACTGGAGCGGGACTTGGGATGCCCAAGGAGTCTTCTGTCGTGCCAGGTCCGTCGACCGTCCAGTACGACGCCCGACACCTCCCGGAAGACCAAGTGGGAGCCGCCAAGGAGGCCATGGTGCAAGTGGAGTTGATGGTGGGTGATGCCAAGGGAGCGTACGACTCCATCGCGTCTTTGTACAAGAGAAGCTTGGAGCTCCGGGATGATATCCGAGTAAGTGCGCTAGTAAGTGTTTACTTTCCTCTTGTAACCCACTGGGGGTTTAAGTGATATACTCGGATACAGTAGGATTATTTTGCAGTGGGTTCACTCCGAGTGAACCCAGTGGGTGTAGTCCCCGAGACTTCTGTCGAGTGCTTGCACCGGCAGTTGTCTTTATATGCATTTTCAGTTATCTGAGCAGATCAGAGCTGGTCTGCCCGAATATTACCAGTGGGGGCACTCGTAGTGCATCCAGTGGATGTAGTCCCCGAGAGTAGTGTTACTCAGGTCGGGTAATAGCATTCTCATAGATTTTTCTGTTTGTCATGTAGCTCAATAGGGCCTGCCTGTTCGAGCTTCATGCTACTGGGGTCACTCTTAGTGAACCCACTGGGTGTAGTCCCCGAGACCGCTGTCGAGTGCTTGCATCGGCAGGGGTCTGAAGAACTTTGAGATTTGTTTGTTTTCCTTGTTGAATGTGTCTGAGCTTCCCTTTGCGCTGATTTGGTAGAAGACTTGCGAAATGGGATCCGCGTACAATACTCTGAAGGCTGAAAAGGTTCAGCTTGCTGCGGAATTGGAGGCGGTTGTGAATGACTTGGCTGGTGTGAAGGGGGCTCTTGCGGACCGAGAGAAGTCTTTGGAGGAGTCCCGGGAGACCAACAAGGCATTGGTGGCCGAAATTGAGAAAATGGGCAAGCAAAGAACTGAACTAATGGGTCAGATGAAGGTGATGAACCGTCGATGCATTTCGCAGGAGAAGTATGTCAACGACTGGGCAAGGAAGATGATTGCACTGCTCGGTGGTAAGCTTTTTGCCGAGTGCTTCTTGACTTTGTAATTCATTCTGCGCTTACTTTCTGCTCTTCTTTTCTTTGCAGATTTTTGTCTGGACGCTGAGGCTAAAGCAGCCGACATTGAACGGTCGGTTGTTTCGAACGTTCGACTCGGTGACGAAGCCAATTGGGACATGCTCCGAGCACATATTCGCCTTGGCAGAGTGGGACCTTTCATCGGCCGTCTGAGAGAAGTCATCGGCCGGATCGACAAGGAGTTGTGGCCCGAAGACGATTCCCCGCAGGAAATAGAAGGGTTGATGACTCGGCTGGAGGACGTCCCGAACAGAGTGCAGGCATGGAAGAAGTCTGCCGCTCGTTGTGGTGCGGACGTGGCGCTATCGCTGGTCCGAGTGCACTACAAGGAAGCTCGCGAAGAAAAGCTGAAGGCGTTGCAGGTCGCCAACACCAAGAAGCTTTGATTCGAAGATTTCATGGAGACCTTCCTCGAGACAGCCACTCGTATCGCGGACGGGATCGACCTTGAGACCTTTGTGGAGCCTGCCAGTCCCGGTGCTAGTCCTGATGATGCTTGAAAAACTTTACCTCGGTATGCCGAGTGGTATCTGTATCAAACTTGGGCCACTGCTGTTGGCCGTCACATTCGTGGTTCGGAGCCGACTATCGTAGATCCAACTTTGAATTCGAATCGAATATTTTGCTCTTTTTTCGCCAAGTTTATTTTCTCACACGATTTTGGCTCGTGGTTTTTGTTTGGCGTTTCTTGGTGAAGCCAATGGCAAACATGCGAAGCATGTAATTGTCAGTTGTCTTCACATCCACATGAGCCTCAATGAGGGTCTGCTAAGCCTCAGAGTGGATCTCGAGGATACACTCGAAGGCAACTTTTTACTTAGGCGATTCTGGATCGCAGCTAAGTCCCCGAGTGCGGCATCTCGTGCGCACTCGGAGTGAGTTGATACTCATGCAGTTGTCAGTTGTCTTCACATCCACATGATCCTCAATGAGGGTCTGCTAAGCCTCCGAGTGGATCTCGAGGATACACTCGAAGGAAGCTTTTTTACTTAGGCGATTCTGGATCGCAGCTAAGTCCCCTAGTGCGGCATCTCGTGCGCACTCGGAGTGAGTTGATACTCATGTAGTTGTCAGTTGTCCTCACATCCACATGAGCCTCAATGAGGGTCTGCTAAGCCTCCCAGTGGATCTCGAGGATACACTCGAAGGAAGCTTTTTTACTTAGGCGATTCTGGATCGCAGCTAAGTCCCCGAGTGCGACATCTCGTGCGCACTCGGAGTTAGTTGATACTCATGTAGTTGTCAGTTGTCTTCACATCCACATGAGCCTCAATGAGGGTCTGCTAAGCCTCCGAGTGGATCTCGAGGATACACTCGAAGGAAGCTTTTTTACTTAGGCAATTCTGGATCGCAGCTAAATCTCCGAGTGCGGCTTTTAGTGCGCACTCGGAGCGAGTCTTGTACTTAGGCGATTCTGAATCGCAGCTAAGTCCCCGAGTGCGGCTTTTGGTGCGCACTCGGAGAGAGTTTTGTACTTAGGCGATTCTGAATCACGGCTAAGTCCCCGAGTGCGACTTTTACTGCACACTCGGAGAGAGTTTTTTACTTAGGCGACTCTGGGTCGCAGCTAAGTCCCCGAGTGCGGCTGTTAGCGCACACTCGGAGAGAGTTTTTTACTTAGGCGACTCTGAGTCGCAGCTAAGTCCCCGAGTGCGGCTGTTAGCGCACACTCAGAGAGAGTTTTTTACTTAGGCGACTCTGGGTCGCAGCTAAGTCCCCGAATGCGGCTGTTAGCGCACACTCGGGGAGAGTTTTTTACTTAGGCGACTCTGGGTCACAGCTAAGTCCCCGAGTGCGGCTTTTAGGGCACACTCGGAGAGAGTTTTTTACCTAGGCGACCCTGGGTCGCAGCTAAGTCCCCGAGTGCGGCTGTTAGCGCACACTCGGAGAGAGTTTTTTACTTAGGCGACTCTGGGTCGCAGCTAAGTCCCCAAGTGCGGCTGTTAGCGCACACTCGGAGAGAGTTTTTTACTTAGGCGACTCTGGGTTGCAGCTAAGTCCCCGAGTGCAGCTGTTAGCGCACACTCGGAGAGAATTTTTTACTTAGGCAACTCTGGGTCGCACCTAAGTCCCCGAGTGCGGCTGTTAGCGCACACTCGGAGAGAGTTTTTTACTTAGGCGACTCTGGGTCGCAGCTAAGTCCCCGAGTGCGACTTTTAGTGCACACTCGGAGAGAGTTTGTACTTAGGCCATTCTAGATCGCAGCTAAGTCCCCGAGTGCGACTTGTAGTGCACACTCGGAGAGAGTTTTTTACTTTGGCGACTCCGGGTCGCAGCTAAGTCCCCGAGTGCGGCTGTTAGTGCACACTCGGAGAGAGTTTTTTTTACTTAGGCGACTCTGGGTCGCAGCTAAGTCCCCGAGTGCGGCTGTTAGTGCACACTCGGAGAGAGTTTTTTAGACCGGAGTCTGCAAACGCGGAAGAATGTTGGACCTACAAAAAATCAGTCTGCTTTGTATTACTTCAATGATACTTGTTCTTTACATTGCCTCCGTCGGCGGTCACGTGTAGAAGCGCTTCAGGAGATCTCCATTCCATGCTCGCGGCTCGTCCGTTTCCCTGTCGAGGTTGTAGAGTCGATATGCTCCGTTGTTCAGCACCTTAGAGATGATGAAGGGTCCTTCCCAGGCGGGAGCCAACTTGTGAGGCCTCTGCTGGTCCACTCGGAGCACCAGGTCACCTGCTTGGAATGTGCGACTCCTGACGTGCCGCGCGTGAAAACGCCGCAAATCTTGTTGATAAATTGTTGAGCGAGTCAGTGGCATCTCGCGCTCTTCTTCTAGCAGATCCACTCCGTCTTGCCTAGCCTGCTCCGCTTCGGCTTCAGAGAAGAGTTCGACTCGTGGAGAGTTGTGAAGCAAGTCACTCGGAAGGACTGCCTATGCTCCATAAACGAGGAAGAACAGGGATCGCCCTGTAGATCTATTCGGAGTTGTGCGGAGGCCCCATAACACCGAAGGCAGCTCGATGACCCATGCGCCGGCGGCATGTCCAACTTCTCGCAGGAGTCGAGGCTTCAACCCTTGAAGAATAAGTCTGTTCGCCCGCTCTGCTTGCCCGTTGGTTTGACGGTGCGCCACAGATGCAAAATCCACTCGGATACCTTGGCCTATGCAAAAACCTTTGAATCTGTCCGAGTCAAAGTTTGTGCCATTGTCAGTGATTATGTTGTGCGGGACTCCGAATCTGGAGATGATGTCTGTGACAAATTTGATGGTCGTAAGGGCGTCGAGCTTCTTGATGGGCTTGGCTTCAATCCACTTGCTGAACTTGTCGACTGCCACCAACAGATGAGTGAATCCCCCTTGGCCAGTTCTGAATGGACCGACTGTATCTAATCCCCACACTGCGAACGGCCAAACAAGAGGGATTGTCTTCAGCGCAGACGTTGGCTTGTGGGACTTGTTCGAATAGAACTGACAGCCTTTGCATCGGTCGACCATATCCTTTGCCATTTCATTCGCCTGCAACCAGAAGAAGCCAACTCTGAATGCTTTGGCGACGATTGCTCTTGAGGAGGCATGATAGCCGCAAGTTCCCGAGTGAATTTCTTCGAGGATTAACTGTCCCTCCTCACGGGAGATGCATCGCTGAAGGACTCCTGAAAAACTTTCCTTGTACAACTGGCCATCAATGACGGTGAAGGACTTCGACCTGCGGACGATCTGCCTCGCTTGGACTTCGTCCTTTGGTAATTCTTGCCTCAGGATGTATGCAATGAACGACACAGTCCAATCAGGGATGGTAGCAAGAATCTCCATGATTAAATCAACCACAGCGGGGACCTCGACTTCAGTCGGATCTGTTGAACTCTTCGGTTGTACCGGTTCCTCTGTAAAAGGATCTTCTTTCACCGAAGGGAGATGTAGGTTCTCGGGGCAGACATCACTCAGGACTGGTCTCCGAGTGGATCCGAGTTTTGCCAACTCATCAGCTGCTTGGTTCTTCAGTGGCGGAACATGGTGAAGTTCCAAACCTTCAAACTTCTTCTCGAGCTTCCTTACTGCGTTGCAGTATGCAGTCATGGTGGGGTTCCTGACATCCCATTCCTTCATCACTTGATTAACCACCAAAGCTGAATCGCCATAGACCATCAGGCGACGGACGCCGAGTGTGCTGGCCATACGCAATCCGTAAAGGAGAGCTTCATACTCTGCCTCATTGTTGGAAGAATCAAAATGTATCTGCAACACATACTTAAGCTTATCACCTTTTGGCGATATGATCACTACGCCAGCGCCGGAGCCATTCAGCATCTTGGACCCATCGAAGAACATAGTCCAATGAGCCGAGTAGATGTGAGTCGGTTGCTGTTGTTCTCCCATTCTGCTATGAAGTCAGCCGGAGCTTGAGACTTTATAGCCTTCTTGGCTTCAAACTTGATATCACAGTATAACATCTCTATAGCCCATTCCGCCACTCGGCCTGATGCATCTCGATTGTGGAGGATTTCCGACAACGGAGCATTAGAAACGACAAACACCGAGTGGTCTTGGAAATAGTGAGCCACCTTCTTTGCAGTCATGTAGATCCCATAAATAAGCTTTTGATAATGGGGATACCTCTGCTTGGAAGGAGTCAGGACTTCGAAGACATAATATACTGGCCGCTGAACCTTGTACGCTTTGTCTTCTTCTTCACATTCGACTGTGAGAACAGTGCTGACGACATGATTTGTAGCCGCGATGTACAGAAGAAGGGGTTTTTACTGAGCGGGGCAGTAAGAACCGCCTGGGTGGAAATCAGGGCTTTGAGGTCGTCGAATGCAATCTGGGCTTCGTCTGTCCACTCGAAAGTATCTGATTTCTTCAGGAGTCGGTACAGAGGTAACGCCTTCTCGCCGAGTCGAGCGATAAACCTGCTCAAAGCCGCTAGGCAACCTGTGAGCCTTTGAACATCATGTATTCTGACCGGCCGCTCCATTCGGACGATCGTCCCGATCTTTTCGGGGTTGACATCGATTCCTCGTTCGGAAACGAAGAAACCGAGTAACTTTCCGCTGGAAACACCGAATGAACACTTGGCAGGGTTGAGCTTGATATCGTACCTATGAAGGTTAGCGAATGTTTTGCCAAGTCAGTCAGCAGGTCGGAACCTTTGCGTGACTTGACTACGATATCGTCCATATATGCCTCCACATTTCGACTGATCTGGTCAAGGAGGCATTTCTGGATCATGCGCATAAAAGTTGCTCATGCATTCTTCAAACCGAATGGCATAGTGATGTAGCAGAAACACCCGAATGGGGTGATGAAGGCTGTTTTTAATTCATCCGGACCATACAGACGGATCTGATGATAGCCCGAATAGGAATCAAGGAATGATAAACGCTCGCAACCCGCAGTCGAATCGACAATTTGATCAATGCGGGGGAGCGGGAAATGATCTTTCAAGCAGACCTTATTGAGATGCTTGAAGTCGATGCACATACGGAGGGACTTGTCCTTCTTGGACACCATGACAACATTGGCGAGCCACTCGGAGCCAAAAGTTTTGCCACCTCCTCTCTGATTGCCTTCCTTTTGTGCACGGCGGACCGACGCAGGCGTTCTCGGACGGGCCGAGCGGTAGGATCCACATGCAGTCGGTGCTCAGCCAACTCCCTGGGTACACCTGGCATGTCAGCGGGCTTCCATGCGAAAATGTCCCAGTTCTCACGGAGGAATTGGATGAGCTCGGCTTCCTATTTTGGATCAAGGGTGGTGGAGATGTTCGTCGGGGCGGCGGTGTCGTCCGTCGGGTGGATGCTGACTTTCTTCGTGTCGCCCGCCGACTGGAATGTGGACTCCGAAGTTGGCTTCTTCGAACAAATCAAGTCAGCGGGGTCGGCCGTCTTCTTGTACTCATCCAGCTCGAGGATAGCCATCTGCTGATCGGTAATCCGCGACCCCTGCTGTAGACACTCTTCGGCCCACTACCGATTGCCTGTGATGGTCATCACACCTTTGGGACCCGGCATCTTCAGCTTCAAATACACGTAACATGAAACGTGCATACGTCGGATGGCCCAGAATTGCATGGTATGCACTCTGGAAGTCCACCACCTCGAATGTCAGCTTTTCCTTGCGGAAGTTCTTGTCGGAGCCGAAAACGACGTCCAACGCGATCTGGCCGAGTGACTTGGCCTTTCGTACTGGGACGACTCCGTGGAACTGCATGCTGCTCTCGCTAAGTTTGGACATCGGAATGCCCATCCCCTTGAGAGTGTCAGCGTACATGATGTTCAAGCCGCTGCCGCCATCCATGAGGACTTTGCGCAGTCGGACTCCTTCCACCACCGAGTCAACTACCAGAGCCTGCCTCCCCGGGGTGGGCACGTGTGCCAGATGATCCGACTGATCAAAGGTGATCGCAGTCTGAGATCATTTGAGGAACGTGGGGTTGGTCGGGGTGGCCATGTTCACCTCCCTGTTCACCAGCTTCAGTCGACTCTTGCTTTCCACGTTAGCAAAAATCATCAATGTTGTATGGACTTGGGGGAACGGATCCTCCTTGTCCTCATCATCCTGCTCGTTGTCCTTTTCACTCGGCTGCCCTTCGACGAACCCTTGGATCAGGAGGCGACATTGCCGAGTGGTGTGCTTCGGGAATATGGCGTTGCCTTCTTCATCCATCTTCGTGTGGATTGGACATGGCTGATCCAGGATGGAGTTCCCGAACTGCTCCTTCTTGGGGGTGTACTGAGCTTTCCCCTTGCCCATGAACTTGACATTTGTAACGGCAGCTGCCTGTGCCTGCGGAGTGGACGGAGCTTTCTGCTTTTGCTTCCGATTGCTGTTCCCATCTCCGTTGGCGACTGCCTTGTGCTTGCCTCTACGTATGCGGTCCTCTTCTTCGCCATTTGCATAGCTTGCGGCTATCTCCATCATCTTGCTCATGGAGATGTCGCCTGTCCGACCGAACTTCAGGTACAGATCTCTGTACCGCACGCGTGCCTTGAATGCGCAGACTGCTTGATGCTCTGTGACGTTCTCCACCGTGTCGTAGAGGGTCGTCCAGCGCTGGATGAAATCATGCAGGGGCTCATTCTGCTTCTGGACACAGTGCTGGAGCTCCACGAGACTAGCAGGGCGTTTGCACGTGCCCTCGAAGGTCCTGATGAACACTCGGAACAGATCTGCCCAGCTGTAGATGCTTGATGGAGCCAACTGATTCAGCCACGCTCGTGCCGAGCCGTCGAGCATCAGGGGGAGATGTTTCATGGCGACCTGGTCATCTCCGCCACCGATCTGGACCACCACTCGATAGCCGTCCAGCCATGTTTCTAGCTTGGATTCTCCTATGAACTTGCTGATCCCCGTCGCCAATCGGAAGTTGGGAGGGATGTCAGCTGAACGGATGGCCCGACTGAAGCACTCGGGGCGAGAGACGATGGTCCTGCTTCCACTCGGACGGTCTCTATCGTGACCATCACGGTGGGCTCGACTCCTGTCGACCTTCCTCTGGCGATGTACCCTCTTGCGTCGGGCCTTGGATCATACGTGCCACCGACTGAACGCCGATCATCATGATGTCGGGGCCCGTAAGGCCCACCCTGCGGAGGGGTGCGTGAACGGCGACGATCTTCGGGATTCGTGGAATGGCTGCCCCCTCTGCGTCGCTGATGAGAGTGGGGGCTGTAAACCGACCGATGCTTGTTCGCGTGAACAGAACTGTTGTGGATCCTGTTGTGCGACTGGGAGACCGCCGAATTCTGCTGCTGCGCCATGTGCAACAGGGCACGGATCTGCTCGATCCCTCTACCAGCCTCCGAATCAGTCAGTTGGAGGGAATCGGCTATCTTGGCAGCGGCAGCCAGGTTGAGGACGGGTGTACGGAACACCTCGACGTTGCTCTGACGAGAGCGTCGACTGGCAGAACAGTGGTGTTGACGGCGAGCGCCGGACGATTCGCCGACCTCTGCTCGTTCCGGCCAGTCCGGTGGGGACTTTCATGGGAATTTGCCATCAGAACTTCGGCTGCAGGCCCACGACCCAAGTACTCGGAATGTAACTCAGTTAGAACTGAGTCCAAGCACTGGGACGGCGGCGCGACCACAACCGACTCGAGGACCGCCACTTGAGAGGACGCATTCTGGCACGCCTGGGCGTGTCGCACCCAACGCTGGAGCCGCGGACGGCGGGACCGCTTGTTGCGGCACGTGACGGGGGCGAAGGTCGACACCGGGGCCGACTGCTGGAGAAGAAGGACGCCGCGGGCACCGGCCCGGAAGTGCGTAGCCCCGCGACTGGGGAGTGCCTCGACGTCGAGAGACGCATCCCGAAGCCATGCCAAATCATCGACGATGAAGGAGAGTGCGCCGAAGAGGATCTCCCGACCCATGCATAAATCTCCGCCGGACGACATGATGAAAAGATGAAGCTGCAAACTCGCCGGAAGTCGCTTAGACGCCTGCCCAATGGTGGGCGCCAACTGTCGTGGGTATAAGTCTGACAGTAGATGTGTAGGGTACGAAAGGATGGGCAGAATGAATTACAAAGTCAAGAAGCACTCGGCAAAAAGCTTACCACCGAGCAGTGCAATCATATTCCTTGCCTAGTCGTTGACATACTTCTCTTGCGAAATGCATCGACGGTTCATCACCTTCATCTGACCCATTAGTTCAGTTCTTTGCTTGCCCATTTTCTCAATTTCGGCCACCAATGCCTTGTTGGTCTCTCGGGACTCCTCCAAAGACTTCACTCGGTCAGCAAGAGCCCCCTTCACACCAGCCAAGTCATTCACAGCCGCCTCCAATTCTGCAGCAAGCTGAACCTTTTCAGCCTTCACAGTATTGTACGCGGATCCCATTTCGCAAGTCTTCTACCAAATCAGCGCAAAGGGAAGCTCAGACACATTCAACAAGGAAAACAAACAAAGCTCAAAGTTCTTCAGACCCCTGCCGATGCAAGCACTCGACAGCGGTCTCGGGGACTACACCCAGTGAGTTCACTAAGAGTGACCCCAGTGGCATGAAGCTCAAACAGGCAGGCCCTATTGAGCTGCATGACAAACAGACAAATCTACGAGAATGCTATTACCCGACCTGAGTAACACTACTCTCGGGGACTACATCCACTGGATGTACTCCGACTGCCCCCACTGGTAATATTCGGGCAGACCAGCTCTGATCTGCTCAGATAACTGAAAATGTATATAAAGACAACTGCCGGTGCAAGCACTCGACAGAAGTCTCGGGGACTACACCCACTGGGTTCACTCAGAGTGATCCCACTGCAAAATAATCCTACTGTATCCGAGTATATCACTTAAAACCCGAGTGGGTTACAAGAGGAAAGTAAACACTTACTAGCGCACTTACTCGGATATCGTCCCGGAGCTCCAAGCTTCTCTTGTACAAAGACGCGATGGAGTCGTACGCTCCCTTGGCATCACACACCATCAACTCCACTTGCACCATGGGCTCCTTGGCGGCTCTCACTTGGTCTTCCGGGAGGTGTCGGGTGTCATACTGGACGGTCGACGGACCTGGCACGACAGTAGACTCCTTGGGCATCCCAAGTCCCGCTCCAGTCGGTTCCGCCGCGAGGGGCACCGCCTCAGTCGAAGGCGTCGTCTCGGTCGGCGGCGCGTCCGTGGTGGGAGCAGCAGCAGATGGAACAACCTCAAGGACAGGCGCCAAAGTTGGCCCTGATCCCCTTTGGTCGTCCTCCTCTAGATGAATCACCTCCGAAGGAAGCCCGACTGAACAACATGAGGTTACAGAAAAAGGGCAAGATCAAAGGCAGCACTCGCGAGACAATAATGCAAACTCTCGGAGTCGTCACAATGTACCTTGCTGGGATATGGCAGCATTATCCGTATCCATGGGATCATCGTCCTGGCGCGGCAGAGAGGTGGCGGAGGTAGTAGCTCTGTTGAGTAAAATCCACTCGACCGATAAGCATGAGTTCAATCAAATACTGAAAGAAGATGGGAGAACAAGACACTTACGCTGAGGCAACTGGAGCAGCAATCCTCATCCGAGGAAAAGCTTTCCGAGGCTTGGACCCACTCGGTTTGACCACCTTGGACGGTTGGTCCGTGGGCTTGGCAGCAGCGTCCCTGGTCCTCTTCACGCTCCGAGCACTCGGAGCCACAGGAGGAGCTGGCGGAGCACTCGGCGCCACGGGAGAAGCACGCGGAGCACTCAGAGCTGCTGGAGGAGCCGGCGGAGCCGCGGGTTCGTGACGGCGCTTAGTTCGAGGCTCTGATGGTGGAGGTGGCGAGCTGTGCTCCCCAACCTCGCCCTCCTCCTCTCCAGACTCCTCCTCCATTTCCCCACTATCTGAGAAGTACTAGGCGCTATCCACGCTGCCCTCCTGGCTGCCCTCCTCTTCCTTAGCGGGATTCCCATTCGAGACAGGAGAGTGCCAGTTGGTCCACTCCTGCACAAAATACAGTCGACAACGTCAGACACCAGGCGGCGACACAAGAAAAGCGATAGATCTAAGAAGATTGAAGGCATTCAACAAGATGCACTCAGCTCATTCGAAGGAGGATTGTCGGCGCGGAAGGGCCTCACTCGCCGGGCTCCTTGGGGGTTGTCACATGCGCCTCTAATGCCGCGGACCCACGCTGTCACGGTCTCCCCGGTCACGCACTCTGGATGAGTCTGAGTGGAATCCTCGGGCCCCACGTAGTGCCACATGGCCTGGTGTCCGCCTTGCAGCGGCTGGATGCGCCGACCGAGAAAAGTCTCCAGCAAATCTGTGTCGGTGACTCCCTTGCGGACGACAGCTATCAGCGCGTCGACCAGAGGTTGGATCTGGATCTTTTCCAACTTTGAGTGCGCAAGTGCCTGGGAGGGGCCGGACGATCTAGGCTAAAGGGCGGCAACCCAGTCGCGGCATTCGGACAAGCTATGTCCCGGCACTAGAACCAGATCGACTGCCAGTTCCTAACTGACTCGGACAGCTGGAGAGGGGGGTAGCTACTCTTTGTTTTCTTTTGGAAACCAAAGCCCCCGCAGAGCTGGAGGAGATGGGTTTTATCGTCCGACTGGCTAAGCTTTTTGACTGTCTGATACCTAGCGGAGAAGATGTACTTAAAGAGCCCCGAATGGGGGGACATCCAATAAAGCACTCGCACGGAGTGACGAATGCGGCGAGATGGGCTATCGCGTTGGGAGGAAAATGATGGAGCTGCGCCCCGAAGTGGTTCATAATACCTCTAAAGAAGGGGTGCGGAGGCAAGGAGAAGCCCCTGTACACGTGGCTGAGCAGCAAGACGCGCTCTCCCTCCTGCGGCGCCGGCTCCGTCTCGCCCTCCGTCGGCAGCCTCCACGACTTGTTGGCAATCATGCCTTGCTCCACCAGCTCCAGCAGGTCATCCGCCGTCACCGTCGAGAGGAGGAAATCCCCGTGGATCCAACCCGCCGGTAGTGCTCGCTGTCGTCGCTAAGCAGGAGCCGCCGCCTTCTTCTTCTTCTGCGACTCGAGCTTGCTCGTCTGCCCCTTCGTCATGGTGAAGGCAGCAGATCCGCAAAGGAGGAGAGGAAGGAGGAGGCTTGGAACACGCAGGGAGCTACGGGAGAAGCGAGGCGAGTGCGACTAACAAGGGCAGCGCAACAACAAACCCCCGCCAGAGAGGCTTAAATAAGGTTCCGACTGGGTCACTAACAATTGGCCCCGAAATCTTATCCCCGACCGGCTGCTGCGATATTAGTGGAGAAGATAAAGGCGCGGTAATCGAGGCGGCAGAAACTACTCGATAACGATGTCGACATCCCAGAAATTTGAAGATCCCAGAAAATCCGCCGCTGTCAGTTTGACCGGTCACATCGAAAGATTCCGCGGAAGCACTTGGTCCCTGACGGTTCGTTTCACTGGTATATTCGCTCGGATCATTGGTCGAAAGGATAAAATGGATCGAGGCAAACAACGCCAAAGTCACATCAATACCAGTCGAATCCGTACTCCAGGCACCACTTCGTCGTTCCAACCCCGATCCATTCGGGGACTAATGATGGGGTTATAGTCCCAGGGTAGGGTCATAGGCCTGCCCTATAGGTCCTACCCAAGGACTACCCTTCATAGAGGGCAAGGCCCTTAGACAGTTCCGACTGAACTAAGGACCCCCCCCATCATCCAGTCGGTGACGAGCATTCGGAGCATATTTATCGTACCGACTGAATTCCACTCTGTACATCGTAACCTCCCAGGAGGGCAACGGTCATACGTTTTCATACACCATTATTAGCATTTAAGGCGTACGTTACCTGTAACGTAGGCATTTATTCGCCACTACTCCACCCCTGTCCACCGGGCCGTTGTGAAGGGCAGCGCACTCTATATAAGCCGCCCTTCCCCATTGGTGCAGGGGTTGGCATTTACTGTAATCCTATATTCCACTCGACACTAAGCTCCCAAGAGCACTGAGACGTAGGGCTTTTACCTCCACCGCACAGGGGCCTGAACTCATACAACCTCGCCGTAGCTAAGGCTCTGCCCATCCTTTCGTACCCTACACATCTACTGTCAGACTTATACCCACGACACCAGCCATCCCAGCTCAGCTACAACTCGTCAGCAGGTAGAGGCAGTAGAGGCAGAGGCAGCCAAAGCAGCTCCAGCACCACAGCTGAGATCGAGATAGGAGCAGATGTCATTTCTTGTAAGCACCATCCAACGAATGGAGAAGAATATTTCTGAGATTTTGCTGAACCAGAAGAGCCTTGAGAGGATTGTGGAAACAAAATTCCATGACCTAGATATCAAAGTAACGGAGTTGGCTACCACTGTTGAGCAGCTCAAGCATGAAGTTGATGTAGTGCATACACCTCGCTCTAGGAATGATGATGATGATGATGATTCGTCTGTTCCTACGACTACTCAGTTCAGGACTTAGACTAGGTCAGCAGCTATGGCAGTGTCGGAAGTAAGACCAACTTCATCAGCTCAAGCATCAATCCCTTCAACTCCTTCAGCTCCACCAGCTCCTGCACCTCCAGCGTCAACACCTCCACCTCAGAGAACATCCGTTGAAGCCTTCGCATATGCTCTCCTGTTGACTCCATCAATTGCTACCGGAGGAGATCGAGCCAGAGCAACGCTTAGTTCTAGACCTTTGAACTTTTTAGTAACTTCTTGCCAAAGGGGGAGAAGTGTATAGATCTTTTGGGGCTTCTAGAGAGAGAGTGTGTGTTGCTCTTTATTGCTCTCTTTTCGTCTTACAAAAATTTGGTCTTTTAGATGACTTAAACTTTCGTGTTTGATCATATACTTTGATTCTTGATGCTACTACGTTATACCTTTGAGCTATCTACATGATGATCATTCACTCATTGTTTGGTGTAATGTGCATTTCTATTCATTCATATCATTCATGCACACCTCCAAGGTGTATGTGACATGGAACAGTGACCCATTGATGGGGTTATAGTCCCAGGGTAGGGTCATAGGCCTTCCCTATAGGTCCTACCCAAGGACTACCCTTCATAGAGGGCAAGGCCCTTAGACAGTTCCGACTGAACTAAGGACCCCCCATCATCCAGTCGGTGACGAGGATTCGGAGCATATTTATCGTACCGACTAAATTCCACTCTGTACATCGTAACCTCCCAGGAGGGCAACGGTCATACGTTTTCATACACCATTATTAGCATTTAAGGCATACATTACCTGTAACGTAGGCATTTATTCGCCACTACTCCACCCCTGTCCACCGGGCCGTTGTGAAGGGCAGCACACTCTATATAAGCCGCCCTTCCCCACTGGTGCAGGGGTTGGCATTTACTGTAATCCTATATTCCACTCGACACTAAGCTCCCAAGAGCACTGAGACGTAGGGCTTTTACCTCCACCGCACAGGGGCCTGAACTCATACAACCTCGCCGTAGCTAAGGCTTTGCCCATCCTTTCGTACCCTACACATCTACTGTCATACTTATACCCATGACAGTTGGCGCCCACCGTGGGGCAGGCGTCTAAGCGACTTCCCGCGAGTTTGCACCTTCATCTTTTCATCATGTCGTCCGGCGGAGATTTATGCATGGGTAGGGAGATCCTCTTCGGCGCACTCTCCTTCATCGTCGACGATTCGGCATGGCTTCGGGATGTGTCTCTCGACGTCGAGGCGCTCCCCAGTCACGGGGCTACGCACTTCCGTGCCGGTGCCCGCGGCGTCCTTCTTCTCTAGCAGTCGGCCCCGGTGTCGACCTTCGCCCCCGTCAAGCGCCGCAACAAGCGGTCCCACCGTCCGCGGTGCCAGCTTTGGGTGCGACACACCCAGGCGCGCCAGAACGCGTCCTCTCAAGTGGCGGTCCTCGAGTCGGTTGTGGTCGCGCCACCGTCCCAGTGCTTGGACTCAGTTCCGACTGAGTTACCTTCCGAGTACTTGGGTCGCGGGCCTGCAGCCGAAGTTCTCATGGCAAATTCCCATGAAAGTTCCCACCGGCTGGCCGGAACGAGCACGAGGTCGGCGAATCGTCCGGCGCTCGCCGTCAACACCACCGTTCTGCCAGTCGACGCACTCGTCAGAGCAATGTCGAGGTGTTCCGTACACCCGTCCTCAACCTGGCTGCCGCTGCCAAGATAGTCGATTCCCTCCAACCGACTGATTCGGAGGCTGGTAGAGGGATCGAGCAGATCCGTGCCCTGTTGCACACGGCGCAGCAACAGAATTCGGCGGTCTCCCACTCGCACAACAGGATCCATAACAGTTTTGTTCACGCGAACACGCATCGGTCGGTTTACAGCCCCCACTCTCATCAGCGACGCAGAGGGGGCAGCCGTTCCACGAATCCCGAAGATCGTCGCCGTTCACGCACCCCTCCGCGGGGTGGGCCTTACGGGCCCCGACATCATGATGATCGGCGTTCAGTCGGTGACACGTATGATCCAAGGCCCAACGCAAGAGGGTACATCGCCCAGAGGAAGGTAGACAGGAGTCGAGCCCACCGTGATGGTCACGATATAGACCGTCCGAGTGGAAGAAGGACCATCGTCTCTGGCCCCGAGTGCTTCAGTCGGGCCATCCGCTCAGCTGACATCCCTCCCAACTTCCGATTGGTGACGGGGATCAGCAAGTTCACAGGAGAATCCAAGCCAGAAACGTGGTTCGACGACTACCGGGTGGCGGTCCAGATCGGTGGCGGAGATGACCAGGTCGCCATGAAACATCTCCCCGTGATGCTCGACGGCTCGGCACGAGCGTGGCTCAATCAGTTGGCTCCATCAAGCATCTGCAGCTGGGCAGATCTGTCCCGAGTGTTCATCAGGACCTTCGAGGGCACGTGCAAACGCCCTGCTGGTCCCGTGGAGCTCCAACACTGCGTCCAGAAGCAGAATGAGCCCCTGCGCGATTTCATCCAGCGCTGGATGACCCTCTACCACACGGTGGAGAACGTCACAGAGCATCAAGCAGTCTGCGCATTCAAGGCAGGCGTGCGGTACAGAGATCTGTACCTGAAGTTTGGTCAGACAGGCGACATCTCCATGAGCAAGATGATGGAGATAGCCGCACGCTATGCAAATGGCGAAGAAGAGGACCGCATACGTAGCGGCAAGCCCAAGGCAGTCGCCGACGGAGATGGGAACAGCAATTGGAAGCAAAAGCAGAAAGCTCCGTCCACTCCGCAGGCAGAGGCAGCTGCCGTTACAAATGCCAAGTTCAAGGGCAAGGGGAAAGCTCAGTACACCCCCAAGAAGAAGCAGTTCGGGAACTCCATCCTGGATCAGCCATGTCCAATCCACACGAAGATGGATGAAGAAGGCAACACTATATTCCCGAAGCACACCACTCTACAATGTCGCCTCCTTATCCAAGGGTTCGCCGAAGGGCAGCCGAGTGAAAAGGACAATGAGCAGGATGATGAGGACAAGGAGGAGCCGTTCCCCCAAGTCCATGCAACATTGATGATTTTTGCTGACGTGGAAAGCAAGAGTCGACTGAAGCTGGTGAACAGGGAGGTGAACATGGCCACCCCGACCAATCCCACGTTCCTCAAATGGTCTCAGACTGCGATCACCTTTGATCAGTCAGATCATCCGTCACACGTGCCCACCCCGGGGAGGCATGCTCTGGTAGTCGACCCAGTGGTGGAAGGAGTCCGACTGCGCAAAGTCCTCATGGATGGCGGCAGCGGCTTGAACATCATGTACGCTGACACTCTCAAGGGGATGGGCATTCCGATGTCCAAACTTAGCGAGAGCAGCATGCAGTTCCATGGAGTCATCCCAGGACGAAAGGTCAAGTCACTCGGCCAGATCGCGTTGGACGTCGTTTTCGGCTCCGACAAGAACTTCCGCAAGGAAAAGCTGACATTCGAGGTAGTGGACTTCCAGAGTGCATACCATGCAATTCTGGGCCATCCGGCGTATGCATGTTTCATGGCCCGTCCATGTTACGTGTATTTGAAGCTGAAGATGCCGGGTCCCAAAGGTGTGATCACCATCACAGGCAATCGGCAGCGGGCCGAAGAGTGTCAGCAGGTTGCTATCCTCGAGCTGGATGAGTACAAGAAGACGGCTGACCACGCTGACTTGATGCGTTCGAAGAAGCCAGCTTCGGAGTCCGCATTCCAGTCGGCGGGCGACACGAAGAAAGTCAGCATCCACCCGACGGACGACACCGCCGCCCCGACGAACATCTCCACCACCCTTGATCGAATATAGGAAGCCGAGCTCATCCAATTCCTCCGTGAGAACTGGGACATTTTCGCATGGAAGCCCGCTGACATGCCAGGTGTACCCAGGGAGTTGGCTGAGCACCGATTGCATGTGGATCCTACCGCTCGGCCCGTCCGAGAACGCCTGCGTCGGTCCGCCACGCACAAAAGGAAGGCAATCGGAGAGGAGGTGGCTAAACTTTTGGCAGCCAACTTCATTCGCGAGGGACACCACTCCGAGTGGCTCGCCAATGTTGTCATGGTGCCCAAGAAGGACAAGTCCCCCCGTATGTGCATCGACTTTAAGCATCTCAATAAGGTCTGCCCAAAAGGTCATTTCCCGCTCCCCCGCATTGATCAAATTGTCGATTCGACTGCGGGTTGCGAGCGTTTATCATTCCTTGATGCCTATTCGGGCTATCATCAGATCCGTCCATATGGTCCGGATGAATTAAAAACCGCCTTCATCACCCCATTCGGGTGTTTCTGCTACATCACTATGCCATTCGGTTTGAAGAATGCAGGAGCAACTTTTATGCGCATGATCCAGAAATGCCTCCTTGACCAGATCAGTCAAAATGTGGAGGCATATATGGACGATATCGTAGTCAAGTCACGCAAAGGTTCCGACCTGCTGACTGACTTGGCAGAAACATTCGCCAACCTTCGTAGGTACGATATCAAGCTCAACCCTGCCAAGTGTTCATTCGGTGTTCCCGGTGGAAAGTTACTCGGTTTCTTCGTTTCCGAACAAGGAAACGATGTCAACCCCGAAAAGATCGGGACCATCGTCCGAATGGAGCGGCCGGTCAGAATACATGATGTTCAAAGGCTCACAGGTTTCCTAGCGGCTTTGAGCAGGTTTATCGCTCGACTCGGCGAGAAGGCGTTACCTCTGTACCGACTCATGAAGAAATCAGATACTTTCGAGTGAACAAACAAAGCCCAGATTGCATTCGACGACCTCAAAGCCCTGCTTTCCACCCAGCCGGTTCTTACTGCCCCGCTCAATAAAGAACCCCTTCTTCTGTACATCGCGGCTACAAATCATGTCGTCAGCACTGTTCTCACAGTCGAACGTGAAGAAGAAGGGAAAGCGTACAAGGTTCAGCGGCCAGTATATTATGTCTCCGAAGTCCTGACTCCTTCCAAGCAGAGGTATCCCCATTATCAAAAGCTTATTTATGGGATCTACATGACTGCAAAGAAGGTGGCTCACTATTTCCAACACCACTCGGTGTCTGTGGTTTCTGATGCTCCGTTGTCGGAAATCCTCCACAATCGAGACGCATCAGGCCGAGTGGCGAAGTGGGCTATGGAGATGTTATACTGCGACATCAAGTTTGAAGCCAAGAAGGCTATAAAGTCTCAAGCTCTGGCTGACTTCTTAGCAGAATGGGTAGAACAACAGCAACCGACTCACATCTACTCGGCTCATTGGAATATGTTCTTCGATGGGTCCAAGATGCTGAATGGCTCCGGCGCTGGCCAGTGATCATACCGCCAAAAGGTGATAAGCTTAAGTATGTGTTGCAGATACATTTCGATTCTTCCAACAATGAGGCAGAGTATGAAGCCCTCCTTTACGGATTGCGCATGGCCATCACACTTGGCGTCCGTCGCCTGATGGTCTATGGCGATTCAGATTTGGTGGTTAATCAAGTGATGAAGGAGTGGGATGTCAGGAACCCCACCATGACTGCATACTGCAATGCAGTAAGGAAGCTCGAGAAGAAGTTTGAAGGTCTGGAACTTCACCATGTTCCGCGACTGAAGAACCAAGCAGCTGATGAGTTGGCAAAACTTGGATCCACTCGGAGACCAGTCCCGAGTGATGTCTGCCTCGAGCACCTACATCTCCCTTCGGTGAAAGAAGATCCTTTTACAAAGGAACCGGTACAACCGAAGAGTTCAACAGATCTGACTGAAGTCGAGGTCCCCGTTGTGGTTGATTTGATCATGGAGATTCTTGCTATGATTCCCGATTGGACTGTGCCGTTCATTCCATACATCCTGAGGCAAGAATTACCAGAGGACGAAGTCCAAGCGAGGCAGGTCGTCCGCAGGTCGAAGTCCATCACCGTCATTGATGGCCAGTTGTACAAGGAAAGTGTTTCGGGAGTCCTTCAGCGATGCATCTCCCCTGAGGAGGGAGAGTTAATCCTGGAAGAAATTCACTCGGGACCTTGTGGCCATCATGCCTCCTCAAGAGCAATCGTTGCCAAAGCATTCAGAGCTGGCTTCTTCTGGTTGCAGGCGAATGAAATGGCAAAGGATATAGTCGACCGATGTGAAGGCTGTCAGTTCTATTTGAACAAGTCCCACAAGCCAATGTCTGCGCTGAAGACAATCCCTCTTGTTTGGCCGTTCGCAGTGTGGGGATTAGATACAGTCGGTCCATTCAGAACTGGCCAAGGGGGATTCACTCATCTGTTGGTGGCAGTCGACAAGTTCAGCAAGTGGATTGAAGCCAAGCCCATCAAGAAGCTCGACGCCCTTACGGCCATCAAATTTGTCAGAGACATCATCTCCAGATTCGGAGTCCCGCACAGCATAATCACTGACGATGGCACAAACTTTGACTCGGACAGATTCAAAGGTTTTTGCACAGGCCAAGATATCCGAGTGGATTTTGCATCTGTGGCGCACCCTCAAACCAACGGGCAAGCAGAGCGGGCGAACGGACTTATTCTTCAAGGGTTGAAGCCTCGACTCCTGCGAGAAGTTGGACATGCCGCCGGCGCATGGGTCACCGAGCTTCCTTCGGTGTTGTGGGGCCTCCGCACAACTCCGAATAGATCTACAGGGCGATCCCCGTTCTTCCTCGTTTATGGAGCAGAGGCAGTCCTTCCGAGTGACTTGCTTCACAACTCTCCATGAGTCGAACTCTTCTCCGAAGCCGAAGCGGAGCAGGCCAGGCAAGACGGAGTGGATCTACTAGAAGAAGAGCGCGAGATGGCACTGACTCGCTCAACAATTTATCAACAAGATCTATGGCGTTTTCACGCGCGGCACGTCAGGAGTCGCACATTCCAAGCAGGTGACCTGGTGCTCCGAGTGGACCAGCAGAGGCCTCACAAGTTGGCTCCCGCTTGGGAAGGACCCTTCATCATCTCTAAGGTGCTGAACAACGGAGCATATCGACTCTACAACCTCGACAGGGAAACGGACGAGCCGCGAGCATGGAACGAAGATCTCCTGAAGCGCTTCTACACGTGACCGCCGACGGAGGCAATGTAAAGAACAAGTATCATTGAAGTAATACAAAGCAGACTGATTTTTTATAGGTCCAAAATTATTCCGCGTTTGCAGACTCCGGTCTAAAAAACTCTCTCCGAGTGTGCGCTAACAGCCGCACTCGGGAACTTAGCTGGGACCCAGAGTCGCCTAAGTAAAAAAAACTCTCTCCGAGTGTGCGCTAACAGCCGCACTCGGGGACTTAGCTGCGACCTAGAGTCGCCTAAGTAAAAAACTCTCTCCGAGTGTGCAGTACAAGTCGCACTCGGGGACTTAGCTGCGATCCAGAATCGCCTAAGTACAAACTCTCTCCGAGTGTGCACTAAAAGTCGCACTCGGGGACTTGTTGGGGAACGTCGCATGGGAAACAAAAATTTTCCTACGCGCACGAAGACCTATCATGGTGATGTCCATCTACGAGAGGGGATGAGTGATCTACGTACCCTTGTAGATCGTACAGCAGAAGCGTTAGTGAATGCGGTTGATGTAGTGGAACGTCCTCACGTCCCTCGATCCGCCCCGCGAACAATCCCGCGATCAGTCCCACGATCTAGTGCCGAACGGACGGCACCTCCGCGTTCAGCACACGTACAGCTCGACGATGATCTCGGCCTTCTTGATCCAGCAAGAGAGACGGAGAGGTAGAAGAGTTCTCCGGCAGCGTGACGGCGCTCCGGAGGTTGGTGATGATCTTGTCTCAGCAGGGCTCCGCCCGAGCTCCGCAGAAACGCGATCTAGAGGAAAAACCGTGGAGGTATGTGGTCGGGCTGCCGTGAAAAAGTCTTCTCAAATCAGCCCTAAAAACTCCGTATATATAGGTGGGAGGGAGGGGAGGAGGCAGCCTCAAAACCTAAAGGTTTGGCCGAAATTGGAGGTGGAGGAGTCCTACTCCAATCCTACTTGGAGTAGGATTCCACCTTCCCACTTGGAAACTCTTTCCACCTTGTGTTTTTTCCTTCTCAAACCTTATGGGCCTTAGTGGGAACTTATTCCAGCCCACTAGGGGCTGGTTTATCTCTTCCCATAGCCCATGAGACCCCTTGGGGCGTGACACCCCTCCCGATGGTCCCCGGCACCCCACCCGGCACTCCCGGTACACTACCGATGAGCCCGAAACTTTTCCGGTGACCAAAACAGGACTTCCTATATATCAATCTTTACCTACGGACCATTCCGGAGCTCCTCGTGACGTCCTGGATCTCATCCGGGACTCCGAACAACATTCGGTAACCAACCATATAACTCAAATACGCATAAAACAACGTCGAACCTTAAGTGTGCAGACCCTGCGGGTTCGAGAATTATGTAGACATGACCCGAGTGACTCCTCGGTCAATATCCAATAGCGGGACCTGGATGCCCATATTGGATCCCACATATTCTACGAAGATCTTATCGTTTGAACCTCAGTGTCAAGGATTCATATAATCCCGTATGTCATTCCCTTTGTCCTTCGGTATGTTACTTGCCCGAGATTCGATCGTCAGTATCCGCATACCGATTTCAATCTCGTTTACCGGCAAGTCTCTTTACTCGTTCCGTAATACAACATCCCGCAACTTACACTAAGTCACATTGCTTGCAAGGCTTGTGTGTGATGTTGTATTACCGAGTGGGCCCCAAGATACCTCTCCGTCACACGGAGTGACAAATCCCAGTCTCGATCCATACTAACTCAACGAACACCTTCAGAGATACCTGTAGAGCATCTTTATAGTCACCCAGTTACGTTGCGACGTTTGATACACACAAAGCATTCCTCCGGTGTCCGTGAGTTATATGATCTCATGGTCATAGGAACAAATACTTGACACGCAGAAAACAGTAGCAATAAAATGACACGATCAACATGCTACGTCTATTAGTTTGGGTCTAGTCCATCACATGATTCTCCTAATGATGTGATCCCGTTATCAAGTGACAACACTTGCCTATGGCCAGGAAACCTTGACCATCTTTGATCAATGAGCTAGTCAACTAGAGGCTTACTAGGGACAGTGTTTTGTCTATGTATCCACACAAGTATTGTGTTTCCAATCAATACAATTATAGCATGGATAATAAACGATTATCATGAACTAAGAAATATAATAATAACTAATTTATTATTGCCTCTAGGGCATATTTCCAACAGTCTCCCACTTGCACTAGAGTCAATAATCTAGTTCACATCACCATGTGATTTCAACGAATCCAACACCCATATAGTTCTGAAGTCTGATCACGTCTTGCTCGTGAGAGAGGTTTTAGTCAACGGTTCTGAAACTTTCAGATCCGTGTGTTCTTTACATATCTTTATGTCATCTTATAGATGCTGCTACTACGTGCTATTCGGAAATGCTCCAAATATCTACTCTACTATATGAATCCATTTCACTACTCATAGTTATTCGGATTAGTGTCAAAGCTTGCATCGACGTAACCCTTTACGACGAACTCTTTAACCACCTCCATAATCGAGAAAAATTCCTTAGTCCATTAGTTACTAAGGATAAATTTTGACCGCTGCTAGTGATTCAATCATGGATCACTCTCTGTACCTCTCAACAGACTTTGAGTCAAGGCACACATCAGGTGCGGTACACAGCATGGCATACTTCAGATTCTACGGCTAAGGCATAGAAGACGACCTTCGTCTATTCTCTTTATTCTGCCGTGGTCGGGTTTTGAGTCTTACTCAAATTCACACCTCACAACGCAACCAAGAACTCCTTCTTTGCTGATCTATCTTGAACTCTTTCAAAAACTTGTCAAGGCATGCATCTTGTTGAAACTTCCATTAAGCGCTTTTGATCTATCTCCATAGATCTTTGATGCTCAACGTTCAAGTAGCTCAATCCAGGTATTCCTTGAAAACTCCTTTCAAACAACCTTGTATGCTTTACAGAAATTCTACATTACTTCTGATCCACAATATGTCAACCACATATACTTATCAGAAATTCTATAGTGCTCCCACTCACTTCTTTGGAAATACAAGTTTCTCATAAACCTTGTACAAACCCAAAATCTTTGATCATCTCATCAAAGTGTATATTCCAACTCCGAGATGCTTGCACCAGTCCATTGAAGGATCACTGGAGCTTGCATACTTGCTAGTATCTTTAGGATCGACAAAACCTTCTGGTTGTATCACATACAATGTTTGCTCAAGGAAACCGTTGAGAAAACAATGTTTTGACATCCTACATGCAATATTTCATAAATAATGCATCAACAACTAACATAATTCTAACAGACCTTTAGCATCGCTACGAGTGAGAAAGACTCATCATAGTCAACTGTTTGATCTTGTCGAAAACATCTTTGCGACAAGTCGAGCTTTTCTTAATAGTGACTTATCACCATCATCGTCTGTCTTCCTTTCAAGACCCATATTTACTCAATAGTCCTATGACCATCAAGTAGTTCTTCCAAAGTCTAAACTTGGTTTTCACACATGGATCCTCTCTCGGATTTCATGGCTTCCAGCCATTTGTCGGAATCTGGGCCCACCATCGCTTTCTCCATAACTCGTAGGTTCACTGTTGCTCAACAACATGACCTCCAAGACAGGGTTACCGTACTACTCTGCAGCAGTACGCGACCTTGTCGACCTACGAGGTTTGTAGTAACTTGATTCGAAGCTCAACGATCATCATCATCAGCTTCCACTTCAATTGGTGTAGGCGCCACATGAACAACTTCCTGCGCCCTGCTACACACTGGTTGAAGTGATGGTTCAATAACCTCATCAAGTTCTACTACCCTCCCACTCAATTCTTTCGAGAGAAACCTTTCCTCGAGAAAGGATCCGTTTCTAGAAACAAACACTTTGCTTTAGGATCTGAGATAGGAGATGTACCCAACTGTTTTGGATATCCTATGAAGATGCATTTGTCCGCTTTGGGTTCGAGCTTATCAGACTGAAACTTTTTCACATAAGTGTCGAAGCCCCAAACTTTCAAGAAACGACAGTTTAGATTTCTTTAAACCTCAGTCTATACTGTGTCATCTCAACGGAAATACGCGGTGCCCTATTTAAAGTGAGTGCGGTTGTCTCTAATGCATAACCCATAAACGATAGTGGTAATTCGATAAGAGACATCATAGTATGCACCATACCAAATAGTGCGTGGCTATGACGTTCAGACACATCATCACACTATGATGTTCCAGGTGGCATGAACTGCGAAACAATTTCCACATTGTCTTAACTGCGTACCAAAACTCGTAACTCAGATATTCATTTCTATGATCATATCGTAGACAGTTTATCCTCTTGTTACGACGAACTTCACTCTAAAACGGATTTGAACTTTTCAACATTTCAGACTTGTGATTTATTAAGTAAATACTCCTGTATCTACTCAAATTGTCAGTGAAGTAAGAACATAATGATATCCACTGCGTGCCTCAGTACCCATTGGACTGCATACATCAAAATGTATCACTTCCAATAAGTTACTATCTTATTTCATCTCAATGAAAACAAGGCCTTGCTCATGTGGTATGGTTTGCATGTCACTAGTGATTTGAAATCAGGTGAGTACAAAGATCCATCAGCATGGAGCCTCTTCATGCAATTTATACTAACATGACTCAAGCGGCAGTGCCACAAGTAAGTGGTACTATCATCATTAACTCGTATCTTTTTGGCACCAATATTATGAACATGTGTAACACTACGATCGAGATTCAATAAACCATTGAAGGTGATTATTCAAGAAAATAGAGTAACCATTATTCTCTTTAAATGAATAATCGTATTGCAATAAACACGATCCAATCATGTTCATGCTTAACGCAAGCACCAAATAACAATTATTTAGGTTTAACACCAATCCCGATGGTAGAGGGAGCGTGCGACGTTTGATCATATCAACCTTGGAAACACTTCCAACACGTATCGTCACCTCACCTTTAGCTAGTCTCCGTTTATGTCGTAGCTTACATTTCGTGTTACTAATCACTTAGCAACCGAACCGGTATCCAATACCCTCATGCTACTAGGAGTACTAGTAAAGTACACATCAACATCATGTATATCTAATATACTTCTCTTGACTTTTGCCAGCCTTCTTATCTACCAAGTATCTAGAGTTGCTCCGCCTCAGTGACTGTTCCCCTCATTACAGAAGCACTTAGTCTCGGGTTTGGGTTTAATCTTGGGTCTCTTCATTAGTGCAACAACTGTTTTGCCGTTTCACGAAGTATCCCTTCTAGCCCTTGCCTTTCTTGAAACTTAATGGTTTTACAAACCATCAACTATTGATGCTCCTTCTTGATTTCTACTTTCACAGTGTCAAACATTGCGAACCGCTCAAGGATCATTGTATCTATCCTTGATATGTTATAGTTCATCACGAAGCTCTCACAGCTTGGTGGCAGTGACTTTGGAGAACCATCACTATCTCATCTGGAAGATTAACTCCCACTTGATTCAAGTGATTGTCGTACTCAGACAATCTGAGCACACGCTCAACGATTGAGCTTTTCTCCTTTACTTTGTGGTCAAAGAATCTTGTTGGAGGTCTCGTACCTCTTAACAAGGGCACAAGCATGAAATCACAATTTCATCTCTTTAGAACATCACTTATGTTCCGTGATGTTTTAAAACGTTTTCGGTGCCTTGCTTCTAAGCCATTAAGTACCTTGCACTGAACTATCGTGTAGTCATCAGAAAGTGTATGTCGGATGTTCACAGCATCCATAGACGACGCTCGAGGTGCAGCACACCGAGTGGTGCATTAAGGACATAAGCCTTCTGCGCAGCAACGAGGACAATCCTCGGTTTTACAGACTTAGTCTGCAAAGTTTGCTACTATTAACTTGCAACTAAATTTTCTCTAGGAACATATAAAAACAGTAGAGCTATAGCGCAAGCTACATCGTAATTCGCAAAGACCAATAGACTATGTTCATGACAATTAGTTCAATTAATCATATTACTTAAGAACTCCCACTCAAAAAGTACATCTCTCTAGTCATTTGAGTGGTACATGATCCAAATCCACTATCTCAAGTCCGATCATCACGTGAGTCGAGAATAGTTTCAGTGGTAAGCATCTCTATGCTAATCATATCAACTATACGATTCATGCTCGACCTTTCGGTCTCATGTGTTCCGAGGCCATGTCTGCACATGCTAGGCTCGTCAAGCTTAACCCGAGTGTTCTGCGTGTGCAACTGTTTTGCACCCGTTGTATCTGAACGTTGAGTCTATCACACCCGATCATCACGTGGTGTCTCGAAACGAAGAACTGTCGCAACGGTGCACAGTCGGGGAGAACACAATTTCGTCTTGAAATTTTAGTGAGAGATCACCTCATAATGCTACCGTCGTTCTAGGCAAAATAAGGTGCATAAAAGGATTAACATCACATGCAATTCATAAGTGACATGATATGGCCATCATCACGTGCTCCTTGATCTCCATCACCAAAGCACCGGCACGATCTTCTTGTCACCGGCGTCACACCATGATCTCCATCAACGTGTCGCCATCGGGGTTGTCGTGCTACTCATGCTATTACTACTAAAGCTACATCCTAGCAAAATAGTAAACGCATCTGCAAGCACAAACGTTAGTATAAAGACAACCCTATGGCTCCTGCCGGTTGCCGTACCATCGACGTGCAAGTCAATATTTTCTATTACAACATGATCATCTCATACATCCAATATATCACATCACATCGTTGGCCATATCACATCACAAGCATACCCTGCAAAAACAAGTTAGACGTCCTCTAATTTTGTTGTTGCATGTTTTACGTGGTGACCATGGGTATCTAATAGGATCGCATCTTACTTACGCAAACACCACAACGGAGATATATGCGTTGCTATTTAACCTCATCCAAGGACCTCCTCGGTCAAATCCGATTCAACTAAAGTTGGAGAAACCGACACTTGCCAGTCATCTTTGAGCAACGGAGTTACTCGTAACGATGAAACCAGTCTCTCGTAAGCGTACGAGTAATGTCGGTCCAAGCCGCTTCAATCCAACAATACCGCGGAATCAAGAAAAGACTAAGGAGGGCAGCAAAACGCACATCACCGCCCACAAAAACTTTTGTGTTCTACTCGAGAAGACATCTACGCATGAACCTAGCTCTGATACCACTGTTGGGGAACGTCGCATGGGAAACAAAAATTTTCCTACGCGCACGAAGACCTATCATGGTGATGTCCATCTACGAGAGGGGATGAGTGATCTACGTACCCTTGTAGATCGTACAGCAGAAGCGTTAGTGAACGCGGTTAATGTAGTGGAACGTCCTCACGTCCCTCGATCCGCCCCGCGAACAATCCCGCGATCAGTCCCACGATCTAGTGCCGAACGGACGCACCTCCGCGTTCAGCACACGTACAGCTCGACGATGATCTCGGCCTTCTTGATCCAGCAAGAGAGACGGAGAGGTAGAAGAGTTCTCCGGCAGCGTGACGGCGCTCCGGAGGTTGGTGATGATCTTGTCTCAGCAGGGCTCCGCCCGAGCTCCGCAGAAACGCGATCTAGAGGAAAAACCGTGGAGGTATGTGGTCGGGCTGCCGTGAAAAAGTCTTCTCAAATCAGCCCTAAAACCTCCGTATATATAGGTGGGAGGGAGGGGAGGAGGCAGCCTCAAAACCTAAAGGTTTGGCCCAAATTGGAGGTGGAGGAGTCCTACTCCAATCCTACTTGGAGTAGGATTCCACCTTCCCACTTGGAAACTCTTTCCACCTTGTGGCTTTTCCTTCTCAAACCTTATGGGCCTTAGTGGGAACTTATTCCAGCCCACTAGGGGCTGGTTTATCTCTTCCCATAGCCCATGAGACCCCTTGGGGCGTGACACCCCTCCCGATGGTCCCCGGCACCCCTCCCGGCACTCCCGGTACACTACCGATGAGCCCGAAACTTTTCCGGTGACCAAAACAGGACTTCCTATATATCAATCTTTACCTCCGGACCATTCCGGAGCTCCTCGTGACGTCATCGATCTCATCCGGGACTCCGAACAACATTTGGTAACCAACCATATAACTCAAATACGCATAAAACAACGTCGAACCTTAAGTGTGCAGACCCTGCGGGTTCGAGAACTATGTAGACATGACCCGAGTGACTCCTCGGTCAATATCCAATAGCGGGACCTGGATGCCCATATTGTATCCCACATATTCTATGAAGATCTTATCGTTTGAACCTCAGTGTCAAGGATTCATATAATCCCGTATGTCATTCCCTTTGTCCTTCGGTATGTTACTTGCCCGAGATTCGATCGTCAGTATCCGCATACCTATTTCAATCTCGTTTACCGGCAAGTCTCTTTACTCGTTCCGTAATACAAGATTCCGCAACTTACACTAAGTCACATTGCTTGCAAGGCTTGTGTGTGATGTTGTATTACCGAGTGGGCCCCAAGATACCTCTCCGTCACACGGAGTGACAAATCCCAGTCTCGATCCATACTAACTCAACGAACACCTTCGGAGATACCTGTAGAGCATCTTTATAGTCACCCAGTTACGTTGCGACGTTTGATACACACAAAGCATTCCTCCGGTGTCCGTGAGTTATATGATCTCATGGTCATAGGAACAAATACTTGACACGCAGAAAACAGTAGCAATAAAATGACACGATCAACATGCTACGTCTATTAGTTTGGGTCTAGTCCATCACATGATTCTCCTAATGATGTGATCCCGTTATCAAGTGACAACACTTGCCTATGGCCAGGAAACCTTGACCATCTTTGATCAACGAGCTAGTCAACTAGAGGCTTACTAGGGACAGTGTTTTGTCTATGTATCCACACAAGTATTGTGTTTCCA
Source organism: Hordeum vulgare subsp. vulgare (assembly GCF_904849725.1). Taxonomy (NCBI): domain Eukaryota; kingdom Viridiplantae; phylum Streptophyta; class Magnoliopsida; order Poales; family Poaceae; genus Hordeum; species Hordeum vulgare. The sequence continues at coordinate 396,511,790 of NC_058520.1, read as the reverse complement.
ATCAATACAATTATAGCATGGATAATAAACGATTATCATGAACTAAGAAATATAATAATAACTAATTTATTATTGCCTCTAGGGCATATTTCCAACAGGACTTAGCTGCGACCCAGAGTCGCCTAAGTAAAAAACTCTCTCCGAGTGTGCGCTAACAGCCGCACTCGAGGACTTAGCTGCGACCCAGAGTTGCCTAAGTAAAAAATTCTCTCCGAGTGTGCGCTAACAGCCGCACTCGGGGACTTAGCTGCGACCCAGAGTCGCCTAAGTAAAAAAATTCTCTCCGAGTGTGCGCTAACAGCCGCACTCGGGGACTTAGCTGCGACCCAGAGTCGCCTAAGTACAAACTCACTCTGAGTGCGCACTAAAAGTCGCACTCGGGGACTTAGCTGCGACTCAGAATCGCCTAAGTACAAAACTCGCTCCGAGTGCGCACCAAAAGCCGCACTCGAGGACTTAGCTGCGATTCAGAATCGCCTAAGTACAAAACTCGCTCCGAGTTCGCACTAAAAGCCGCACTCGGAGACTTAGTTGAGATCCATAATCTCCTAAGTAAAAAAGCTTCCTTCGAGTGTATCCTCGAGATCCACTCGGAGGCTTAGCAGACCATCATTGAGGCTCATGTGGATGTCAAGACAACTGACAACTACATGAATATCAACTCACTCCGAGTGCGCACGAGATGCCGCACTCGGGGACTTAGCTGCGATCCAGAATCTCCTAAGTAAAAAAGCTTGCTTCGAGTGTATCCTCGAGATCCACTCAGAGGCTTAGCAGACCCTCATTGAGGCTCATGTGGATGTGAAGACAACTAACAATTACATGATCTGCATGTTTGCCATTGGCTTCACCAAGAAACGCCAAACAAAAACCACGAGCCAAAATTGTGTCAGAAAATAAACTTGGCGAAAGAAGAGCAAAATATTCGATCCGAATTCAAAGTTGGATCTACGATAGTCGGCTCGGTGTGGATCAAGCTTATCCACACCAAACCACGAATGTGACGGCCAACAGCAGTGGCCCAAGTTTGATACAGATACCACTCGGCATACCGAGGTAAAGTTTTTCAAGCGTCATCAGGACTGGCACCGGGACTGGCAGGCTCCACAAAGGTCTCAAGGTCGATCCCGTCCGCGATACGAGTGGCTGTCTCGAGGAAGGTCTCCATGAAATCTTCGAATCGAAGCTTCTTGGTGTTGGCGACCTGCAACGCCTTCAGCTTTTCTTTGCGAGCTTCCTTGCAGTGCACTCGGACCAGCGATAGCACCACGTCCGCACCACAACGAGCGGCAGACTTCTTCCATGGCTGCACTCTGTTCGGGACGTCCTCCAGCCGAGTCATCAACCCTTCTATTTCTTGCCGGGAATCGTCTTCGGGCCACAACTCCTTGTCGATCCGGCCGATGACTTCTCTCAAACGGCCGATGAAAGGTCCCACTCTGCCAAGGCGAATATGTGCTCGGAGCATGTCCCGATTGGCTTCGTCGCCGAGTGGAACGTTCGGAACAACCGACCGTTCAATGTCGGCTGCTTCAGCCTCAGCGTCCAGACAAAAATATGCAAAGAAAAGAAGAGCAGAAAGTAAGCGCACAATGAATTACAAAGTCAAGAAGCACTCGGCAAAAAGCTTACCACCGAGCAGTGCAATCATCTTCCTTGCCCAGTCGTTGACATACTTCTCCTACGAAATGCATCGACGGTTCATCACCTTCATCTGACCCATTAGTTCAGTTCTTTGCTTGCCCATTTTCTCAATTTCGGCCACCAATGCCTTGTTGGTCTCCCAGGACTCCTCCAAAGACTTCTCTCGGTCAGCAAGAGCCCCCTTCACACCAGCCAAGTCATTCACGGCTGCCTCCAATTCCGCAGCAAGCTGAACCTTTTCAGCCTTCAGAGTATTGTACGCGGATCCCATTTCGCAAGTCTTCTGCCAAATCAGCGCAAAGGGAAGCTCAGACACATTCAACAAGGAAAACAAACAAAGCTCAAAGTTCTTCAGACCCCTGCCGATGCAAGCACTCGATAGCGGTCTCGGGGACTATACCCAGTGGGTTCACTAAGAGTGACCCCAGTGGCATGAAGCTCGAACAGGCAGGCCCTATTGAGCTACATGACAAACAGTCAAATCTACGAGAATGCTATTACCCGACCTAAGTAACACTACTCTCGGGGACTACATCCACTGGATGCACTCCGAGTGCCCCCACTGGTAATATTCGGGCAGACCAGCTCTGATCTGGTCAGATAACTGAAAATGCATATAAAGACAACTGTCGGTGCAAGCACTCGACAGAAGTCTCGGGGACTACACCCACTGGATTCACTTGGAGTGAACCCACTGCAAAATAATCCTACTGTATCCGAGTATATCACTTAAACCCCCAGTGGGTTACAAGAGGAAAGTAAACACTTACTAGCGCACTTACTCGGATATCGTCCCGGAGCTCCAAGCTTCTCTTGTACAAAGACGCGATGGAGTCGTACGCTCCCTTTGCATCACCCACCATCAACTCCACTTGCACCATGCCCTCCTTGGCGGCTCCCACTTGGTCTTCCGGGAGGTGTCGGGCATCGTACTAGACGGTCGATGGACCTGGCACGACAAAAGACTCCTTGGGCATCCCAAGTCCCGCTCGAGTCGGTTCCGCTGCAGGGGCACCGCCTCAGTCGACGGCATCGTCTCGGTCGGCGGCGCGTCCGTGGTGGGAGCAGCAGCAGATAGAACAACCTCAAGGACAGGCGCCAAAGTTGGACCTGATCCCCTTTGGTCGTCCTCCTCTAGATGAATCACCTCTGAAGGAAGCCCGACTGAACAACATGAGGTTACAGAAAAAGGGCAAGATTAAAGGCAGCACTCGCGAAACAATAATGCAAACTCTCGGAGTCGTCACAACGTACCTTGCTGGGATGTCGCAGTGTTATCCGTATCCATGGGATCATCGTCCTGGCATGGCAGAGAGGTGGCGGAGGTAGAAGCTCTATCGAGTAAAATCCACTCGACCGATAAGCATGAGTTCAATCAAATACTGAAAGAAGATGGGAGAACAAGACACTTACGCTGAGGCAACTGGAGCAGCGATCCTCATCCGAGGCAAAGCTTTCCGAGGCTTGGACCCACTCGGTTTGGCCACCTTGGACGGTTGGTCCGTGGACTCGGCAGCAGCGTCCCTGGTCCTCTTCACGCTCCGAGCACTCAGAGCCACGGGAGGAGCTGGCGGAGCACTCGGCGCCACAGGAGAAGCAGGCGGAGCACTCGGGGCTGCTGGTGGAGCCGGCGGAGCCGCGGGTTCGTGAAGTCGCTTAGTTCGAGGCTCTGATGGTGGAGGTGGCGAGCTCTGCTCCCCAACCTCGCCCTCCTCCTCTCCAGACTCCTCCTCCGTTTCCCCACTGTCGGAGACGTACTCGGCGCTATCCACACTGCCCTCCTGGCTGCCCTCCTCTTCCTCAGCGGGATTCCCATTCGAGATGGGAGAGTGCCAGTTGGTCCAGTCCTGCACAAAATACAGTCGACAACGTCAGACACCAGGCGGCGACACAAGAAAAGTGATAGATCTAAGAAGATTGAAGGCACTCGACAAGATGCACTCACCTCATTCGGAGGAGGATTGTCGCCGCGGAAGGGCCTCCCTCGTTGGGCTCCTTGGGGGTTGTCACATGCGCGTGTAATGCCGCGGACCCACGCTGTCACGGTCTCCCTGGTCACGCACTCTGGATGAGTCTGAGTGGAATCCTCGGGCCCCACGTAGTGCCACATGGCGAGGTGTCGGGCTTGCAGCGGCTGGATGCGCCGACCTAGAAAAGTCTCCAGCAAATCTGTGCTGGTGACTCCCTTGCGGACGACAGCTATCAGCGCGTCGACCAGAGGTTGGATCTGGATCTTTTCCAACTTTGAGAGCGCAAGCTGCTTGGGAGGGGCCGGACGGTCTAGGCTAAAGGGCGGCAACCCAGTCGCGGCATTCGGACAAGCTATGTCCTGGCAGTAGAACCAGGTCGACTGCCAGTTCCTAACTGACTCGGACAGCTGGAGAGGGGGGTAGCTACTCTTTGTTTCCTTTTGGAAACCTAAGCCCCGCAGAGCTGGAGGAGATGGGTTTTATCGTCCGACTGGCTAAGCTTTTTGACAGTCTAAGACCTAGCGGAGAAGATGTACTTAAAGAGCCCCCAATGGGGGACATCCAATAAAGCACTCGCACAGAGTGACGAATGCGGCGAGATGGGCTATCACGTTGGGAGGAAAATGATGGAGCTGCGCCCCGAAGTGATTCATAATACCTCTAAAGAAGGGGTGGGGAGGCAAGGAGAAGCCCCTGTACACGTGGCTGAGCAGCAAGACGCGCTCTCCCTCCTGCGTCGCCAGCTCCGTCTCGCCCTCCGCCGGCAGCCTCCACGACTTGTTGGCAATCATGCCTTGCTCCACCAGCTCCAGCAGGTCGTCCGCCGTCACCGTGGAGGGGAGGAAATCCCCCTGGATCCAACCCGCCGGTAGTGCTCGCTGTCGCCGCTGAGCAGGAGCCGCCGCCTTCTTCTTCTTCTTCGGCGACTTGAGCTTGCTCGTCTGCCCCTTCATCATGGTGAAGGCAGCAGATCCGTAGAGGAGGAGAGGAAGGAGGAGGCTTGGAACGCGCGGGGAGCTACGGGAGAAGCGAGGCGAGTGCGAGTCACAAGGGCAGCATCGAAAGATTCCGCGGAAGCACTCGGTCCCTGACGGTTCGCTTCACTGGTATATTCACTCGGATCACTGGTCGAAAGGATAAAATGGATCGAGGCAAACAACGCCAAAGTCACATCCATACCAGTCGGATCGGTACTCCAGGCACCACTTCGTCGTTCCAACCCCGATCCATTCGGGGACTAATGATGGGGTTATAGTCCCAGGGTAGGGTCATAGGCATGCCCTATAGGTCCTACCCAAGGACTACCCTTCATAGAGGGCAAGGCCCTTAGACAGTTCCGACTGAACTAAGGACCCCCCATCATCCAGTCGGTGACGAGCATTCGGAGCATATTTATCGTACCGACTGAATTCCACTCTGTACATCGTAACCTCCCAGGAGGGCAACGGTCATACGTTTTCATACACCATTATTAGCATTTAAGGCATACGTTACCTGTAACGTAGGCATTTATTCGCCACTACTCCACCCCTGTCCACCGGGCCGTTGTGAAGGGTAGCGCACTCTATATAAGCCGCCCTTCCCCACTGGTGCAGGGGTTGGCATTTACTGTAATCCTATATTCCACTCGACACTAAGCTCCCAAGAGCACTGAGACGTAGGGCTTTTACCTCCACCGCAGAGGGGCCTGAATTCATACAACCTTGCCGTAGCTAAGGCTCTGCCCATCCTTTCGTACCCCACACATCTACTGTCAGACTTATACCCACGACACCCATGATCCTAATCGATTGTGCATTTGCATTCAAATGCAAATTTAAATAATGCACAAATTTAGGGGGAGCTCTTGCTTTTCACATACTTCTCAAAGCAACGATGCTAATCATTGATTATATCTTTTGTCGAAGCTTTGATCTATATGTTGTCATCAATTACCAAAAAGGGGGAGATTGAAAGCACAATTTCTCCCTAAGGTGGTTTTGGCAATTAATAACAACATATGTATCATTGAACTAATGGTTCTATCCAAGTATATTTCAGAAAAGTTTAAAGATGCATTGGCAAAAAGGATTGTGAGGAGAACCCCTTGATGCAAGAAAAGGAATAGGATTGGCCAAGCTTCAAGCTACAAGACTCTACATTTCATATTTGTGAGAAATCACATTTGAGTCCATAGGAAAGCCAATACTATTAAAAGGGGGTGAGGTATCTATGATGAATTGGTTGCTCAAGTTCTTAGAGATATCCACCAAACATACTCAACAATTCTCTCACAAAATCTCTGTCCAAAGCCTATACATAAAAAATCAGTGCCACCAAGAATTCCATTTCGGCCCTATGATTTTCAAGAGGCACAACCTTTGCCAAACCTAGAATCTCGCTACCACCAACTTTCGCTTTGGTGCCACCGAAAGTGAGTGACCAACTCTCTGGTATCTCTATTTCAAGAATCGGAATTTCCGAGTTTGAAATCGGTACCATCGAGATTTGGAAACTGTCCTAGGTCACCATATTTGTACCACCGAGATTCGCATATTGGTGTCACCGAGAATTCGAAAGTTGCCACATTTTTTACAAATCGGTGCCACCAAGATTTGTTTCGGTTTCACCGAGTTGGGATATAATGTTATATTGGTTGGCTTTTTGGAGCTGCCTATATATACCCCTTCACCACCTCTCATTCGTAGAGGAAGCATTGAGAACACACACACTTCCCATATTCATTTTTCTGAAATAGAGCCACCTACTCATGTGTTGAGATGAAGATATTCCAATCCATCCATTTAAAACTTGATCTCTAGCCCTCCCGCCAAGTTGCTTTCCACACAATCAATCTCTTCCACCCATGCAAAATCTGTGAGCTAGTGATGGAGTGTTGAGGACACTATCTTTTGAAGCACAAAAGCAAGGAGTTCATCGTACCACCGCATCTATTACCTTTTGGAGGGTGGTGCCTCCTAGATTAGTTAGGTGTGCTTGGGAGCCTCCTACTTCGTGTTGTGGAGTTGAATCAAGAAGTTTGTAAGGGCAAGGAGATCGCCTACTTCGTGAAGATCACCCCCAGTGAGGCTAGTCCTTCTTGGACGTAAGCAATGGTGGAATATACAAAGTTGCTTCTTCGTGGACTCGTGCGACTATTAACCTCCATGGGTTGACGTCTCCACTAATGTGGACGTACGATAGCACCACCTATCGGAACCACGTAAAAAATCACCATGTCAACCTTTACGTTTGATCTTCCTATCCCTACACTCTACTTACATTTTCATGTCATTACTTATCGCTTCTATACTCTTTGATATGCATGTGTAGGGTGTGTTTGACTAGTTACATTTGCTAAAACTGGCTCACAACTAAAATTGGAAAAAAGACTAAGTTTTTATTTGGTCAAGTAATCTAATCATCCCCCTCTAGACATACTTCGGATCCTACAACAATGAGAGTCTCCCTCTTTGTCCCTAGTTGTTTGGATGGACAATCCGAACATGAGAGAGAATGAAAAGGCCAATCAATCGGACCCTCTACTGCATCCCCATATGTTCTGGTTGTTTGCAAAACTCAAACTCAGTTCATACATGGGGAAGAAAAGAGGGTGTTCGGGCAGTTCACTATATCAGACACGGCCCACCCCATATCACTTTGTTTTTTTATTATTTCTTTTCTCTCTCTCCATTCCGATCTATCATATGAAATTTAGGAACACAAATGAGAAATCAAAGCGAGCACGTCCGAACACTATTCGGGTGTGTGAGTCGACATATAAAGGGTGGGTCATACTTTTCCAGTACGATCTTAGATGTTCTTAGATGCTCTTATCCACCTAACGGAAGAGGTTTGAAGAAAGCAAACCATAAATTTTCGTAATGTTAACGCCCACACGTGTGGCATGAAGCAACATGGCCCAAATGCCTCCAATATCATCCATTTTGCCACGTCAAAACAGATGACATCAACGGGAATCTTTTTGGTTTTGACTTAAAAATGTTTTATCTCCTAATTAAAAAAATCCAATTAAAAATCCATTTTCACCATTAAATCCGTCTCGACGAGATCTTCAAAACTAGATCCCATGTTGATATGTTTCGATGAAAAAAAATTTAACCAAAAGTTGCCATGATGTTTACACTGTAGTTGCCACAGTGTTTACACTAAAGTTGCCATGACATGTTCTATTATTCTTTCTTTTAGATTTAAAGCCACTGTTATATTTTCAACTACTTTTTTCGGCAATTTTTATTAATTGACCATGGCAATTTTTAGTAATTAACCATGACAAATTTAATGCATGGATCATGGCAATTTTTAGTAATCCATCATGACAAATTTAGTTTATAGATCATGGCAATTTTAGTATTTTGACCGTGACAATTCTAGTACTTTGACCATGGAAATTATTATTTTTATGAACCATGGCAAATTTAAGTGCATGTATCATGGAAATTTTAAGTACTTCACCATGTGAGTGTATGCGCGTATGTATGAACACTGGCGTCTGTATTGTGTTAAAGAAAGTAATTCACCATGGCAATTTTAGTTTATGGTTCATGACAAGTCTAGTTTTTTAAGTCCCATTTTATAATATGTCAAAATTTACTTTTAAAGGTAGAAGGAAAAATAGCTGAAACATATCATGATAACTTCAGTGTAAACACCATGAATATTCATGTGCAAGACATGACAACTTTTAATCCAAAAAAAGTCATCAAAACATATTGATATAAGATCTAGTTTCGAAGATCTCGTCGTGATGGATTTAATGGTGAAAACGGATCTTCAATCAAATTTTTCATTTAAAAGATAAAATATTTTAAAAACTGGAAATCCAAAAAAAAATCTACATGCAAGCATGCGGTGACTTGACGTAGTCTATGTGTTATAGGTGTGTGGACGGATGTTGCTTCCATCATACATGTGGACGTTATCAGCGTCCTAACTTTTTAACCAACGTGTGTTGCACTGCATACTTACTAGTCTAGTGAAATACAAAGCGCAATGGGAGCAAGTAATGACGAGGACACCACTCGTATGCCGGCAAACAAAATCGTTGGGAAACCAGCTGAGAGCATCTCCAACAGTCTTTGTATATTTACACTTACTTGTTATTTTATCTTAATTAAAAAACTTTCTTCAACAGCCTTTGTATAAGTGTTTTTTCATCAATTTTTTTACAAAGCTTGCTATATTTGCATCCATACTTTGCATATTTGTCAAGCCAAATGCCACTTTGTAATTTTTTAGCAAACCTCCTAAAGCCTCACTTTGTCTCAATGACATGTGGATCCGTGTACTACTGTGTGTGCTGCAAGTGCGTTGTGTCTGTGCGTGTGTGTACGTGTATGTGTATGTGTGTGCGCTGCATGTGTACCTGTGTGTTGCATGTGTGTAAGTATACGCGTGTGTGCATGTGTACGTGAACGCGAGTTGTGCTAGTATACACATACATGTACGTATGCTAATGTGCAATGTGTCTATGACAAACTGTTCCCACGTGTCATTGTGTGTTTTATACAAATATAACAATCCAATATACAAAGGCTACCAAAGCAAAAAAACATGTTGGCTTTATAAATCTTTTATCTCCTTTTGCTATAACAATTTTTTATTAATCTAATATACAAAAGGTATTGGAGATGACCGACTAGGAAAGCACACGCACGACGCCCGAACAAAAAAACGTCAAAACATCAGATGTCCATGCTTGGAAAACACAACAAAGCAGGTAGGTCAGCTTGGACGAGCGTGAAGCTTCAGGAAGAAAGAAGCTCGTTGCTTCACGGCTGAAGATTTATTCTACGTGTTATTATTGCGCTGCACGCTTAGCAAAATTATTTCTTAGGAGACACATAGAAACTATTGTACTACAGGCGTGCAGGGATGGGGTTAACCCGCGAAAACGGAATAACATGATCTGCAGCGTTTGGCTGACCGCCTGCAGAGTAGTACAATGGTGCGTCCCTCGGGAATCGGGAATTCTTTGCAGCTGCTTTGATCAGATGAGATATAACCTAACCTGTCGGCATAGTTCAGTAACTTGAGTTTCTTTTTATTTGGTTGGACCCATCTTCTGGGGCTGGCTCACCTTGCAAAGCTTGGAACCATTTTGGCAGCTGAGCAGTTACATACCTACACGAGGACTGTTGAGAATTCAAGTCCAAAATGGGCACTGCATAATTTGAGCAGCTTCAAACGAAATGGACCACACGTACATAGGCTTTAGTTCTAAATAAATAGTCAACCTCATTTGGAGTTAAAATATTTCTCTCTTCTTTCTGGGTAAGAAAGAGTCAAAATGTTTCAAAGTACTGCAAGTGATTAACTCTAAATCAACCGAAAACACTGACAAGGACTATAACAGTATAGCATGACACGTCAGTCTATGAATCTTCTAACAGACCAAACTTATTGTCTAGGAATCAATATAGCATGATCGTATAGAATCTGTGAACGACCGATGCATGCAGAAAATCAGAGATGAAATACACAGTTAGAGTAGACAATCAAAGCAACAAATGTATAATAGCTGGCGAGCCCTCGGCCTCGGCCTCGGCCTCATAAAACATAGCAAATGAGTACCTTTCAGATGTGTTGAAATATTTTTCTCAACTACTACTATTTCTCTAGGTTCTGTAACAGCTGAAAATTTACAGCATAACAAGTTTACTTGACTTCACATATGCCTTTTAATGCGAGTATGTGAACAATGATTTTTTGTTTTGTTTTGTTTTGCACTTCATGCTGATCTACAGATTCAGCGCTCGCCTGAACAATCAAATAGTGGCAGTGGAGTATATACTACTCCGTATATACATATAGTGGCAGTGTTCCTGTCAAACTTTGTATTACTTACTAGTGAAATTATGTAGTCTCTCCGATCCATAGTAATCGTCAATAAAATGGATGTATCTAGACATATTTAGTGCTAGATACATCCGTTTGAGCGACAATTAATATTGGATTGGAGGGAGTAATAATAACTTGTAACTTGCATTATGAAGTATGAAAAATTACAGCATACCAAGTTTGTCCGACTTCACAGATGCCTTGACCGCCAGTATGTGAACAATGATTTTTTGTTTTTGTTTTGCACTTCATACTGATCTACACATTCGGCGCTGGCCTGCACAATCAAATCACGAGTAATAAATTGCATATCTTAATCTACTTATCAATGGAGTATATACATATGGTGGCAGTGTTCCTGTCAAACTTCGTATTACTTACTAGTGAAATCATGTAATAATAACTTGTAACTTGCATTACGAAGTATGAAAAACGTCTCTAGTTGGACAACCAGCATTAGAACTTTACTTCTACATGGTGAGCCTCGTCTTAGTTGGAACAACTGCAGTGACTTTGGCCTCTTCTTCTATGATCTTCATACACCTTTTAGAGGGTGTATCCTTGAAAACTGCAGTGACTTTTTAGTGAACCAAAAAGTACTGTCTATGAATATTGTACGATTCATCAAAATGCATGGACGACGGAAAGATGCATCACAGATCAAATCATCTTATAAAATACGCAATCAAAGCAGATCATTAACTAAATGAAAGTAAAATATCCCTGATAGTTTTTTATCGACTAATTGAACAGTTGGTTAGCTCATGGTGGCATACTACATAGTAAATGACTATATTTCACATGTCTGGAATAGTTGTGAGAACTATTTTTACTATAGGTTCTGTACTAGATGAAAATTTACAATACAATTTTTCAACCTGCAACTTCAACTATGTACGTAAACAATCTTTGGGAGCATATTTTATCGAGATCTTGTACTAGATGAAAGTTTGAGACATATGTACTGAAGATTGTAGTATATATGTCTCTGGAATCGAACAGATACTGCACTGACGAAGTGGCAATACTCTTCTCAGACATGTGTATTACTAGTCAAATCATGTGTTCGCTTGTAACTTACATTGTGAAGTACGAACAATGATTTACGGAGCACGTCTAGACTTCGATGGAGCTACAACCAGAAGATTTCTCTACACCTCTGCTTCCCATCAGCCCTCTTACTTGCTCTACATCATCCCACTGGCCTTCTTCAGCATGTAAGTTCGAAATTAGGACATGTGCTCCCACGTCATTAGGAGCTAATTCGATGATGTGCTGTCCAATTATCTTTGCTAGTTCCATCCTGTGATGAATTCTACAGGCTGCAAGAAGTGAGCCCCAAATTACTGGATTGGGCTGTATTGGCATCTTTTTGATAAAACTATATGCTTCGTCTAGCAGCCCAGCTCTACTCAGGAGGTCTACTACGCAACCATAGTGCTCAATATCAGGGACAATACCAAGGCTCAACATCAAATAGAAGTAATGCAGCCCCTCATCAACCATTCCCACATGTGCACAGGCACCAAGAACTACCTTTAGAGTGATAGCATCAGGGTTTGGGTCTCTTAACTTCAGCATTTGTTCAAAGTGCCCCACTGCTTCTTTTCCCTGTCCGTTGCTGGCAAGACCTCCAATCATAGCATTCCATGTGAGGGTTGGCTTGTGCTGCATTGTACTGAATATTTGGGCAGCTGTATCAGTGCAACCACATTTTGCATACATATCCACCAGGGCACTTTCAAGCCATACGTCTGTTGTTACACTCTTCTCTTCTATATAAGTGTGTATTTCTCTCCCTTTATCAAGTGCTCCTAGCTGGGAACAAGCAGAAAGTAGACTAACCAGTGCCATTTCACTTGACACAACATCTACGACCTTCATCTCTTCAAACAAACTGAAGGCCGTTCTAAACTGAAGTCCTTTCACATAACCACAAAGCATAGCTGTCCAGGACACGGTATCCCTTTGTGTCATATTTTCAAAAACCATTTCTGCTGCAGCCATATCGCCACATTTAGCGTACATGTTAATCAAAGAATTATGAAGGATGATGTCACAGCGGATCCCATGATCTTTGATATAATTGTGGAAGTATGTCCCTTTCTGAAGATCACCTAGCTGAGCACACGACGATAAGAGACTTACGAGAGTAATCGCATCAGGAACTATACCATCTGATAACATCTCTTCAAACATTCTTAGTGCTTCCATATCCTTCCCATTTTGCACAAACCCATCAATCAAGGTGTTCCATGATTTAGTATTTCTTATTGGCATGATCTGAAATGCTTTCAACGCATCGGACATGCATCCGCATTTTACGTACATGCTTAAAAGTGCATTCCGGACATCCAAACCAGCCTCAATGCCGTACTCATGAATGCGTGCATACACCCACCGGCCTCTGTCAACATCCTGCACTTGGCCGCATGCAGAAAGGAGACTTATAACGGTGACCTTGTTGGGCTTAGTGCCTTGTGATTGCATCTCAGCAAGCAACCTTAACGCATCATCCCACTGACAGCACCGTGCAAAAGCCGAGATCATCAGTGTCCACGTCACCACATCCCGATCGGCCATCTCTTCAAAAACCTTCCTTGCATCATCGACACTTCTGAAGGAGCTATAGAAATTAACAAGGCCTGACATGACGAACACATCCGATGCAAACCCAGTCTTGCGAACCAAGGAATGCACCGCGTCGCCCGTTGACCTCAACTTGCAGCCAGCGAAAGCAACGCTCGAGGACACAACCGCAGCCATGGTGTAATTATCAGGAGAGATTCCCGCCCGAAGCATCGCCCTGAACAACGCCAATGCATCCGCGGGGGCGTCGCAACTGTTGTACCCTCGAATCATGCAGTTCCAGACGAAGGCGGTTGGTTGGGCCATTCTGTCAAACACCCTGCGCGCGCAGGGCATGTCGTGCCTCGCCACAGGTGAGGCGAGGAGGGCGACGAGCCGACCGGCTACGGAGGGGTCGGGGCCGAGGTGAGCGCGGATGAGCCGGCCGTGGAGCACCGCCAGGTGGGCCCGCGAGGCGCATTGGTCCAGGTGGGCGAGGAGATGGTCGCGGCAGGCGCGCGCCTGGCTTGTCGTGTTGGGGCGGAAGTAGAGGTAACGCATGGCATGGGCGAGCTCGAGCTTGGATTGTTACCGTGTGCTAGGAATACACATACCATTCCTGCTAATAAGCATCCTGATTTAAAAAATAATTACACAAATTATCATTTGTTCTCGTACATAATTAACCAACCAACATAATAATAACATTAAATATCAGTAAGGTTCAAAAAACAACAAAATAGAAACAACTACTCGTGAGGTGTGTCGATATTGAAATATAGTCTGCACTGATGCAACGTCCTTTTTGAGAAGGAAGGATCCTGATTCGGGTCAAGATGACCATGTTCTTGAACATTTCATAGGCTCGACCATTCCTTTCTTCTTGCTCCATCACAGTAGCTCTGTCTTATGTAAATCTTCGTAGACGGTCAAACACGCGCGTGCGACGCTGCTTCGGCGAACATGTTGCAAGCGACCGTAAATAGCAAACAAATCAGTTGCCCACGCTACTATAATGCTAGCACACTCTACCGAGTCCACCGTCCTTACCATAGCCAAATCCGGGCGTGCTGCCAAGGCAACGATGACCTCTTCAGCGTGCGCCACACTGACTGGGTACTCAACCGTGTGTGCGGCATAAAGAACTGCGTGTGTGCTCAACAGATCTACTGCAGCCTCTATCTCTTACGTGTTTGTCCGTGGCAAGCTACTTCATGCACATGCGCTCGCTTGCGCATGAGCTTGCGGCTGCAGGCAAGCCGCTTGATGACGACGAGCTGATCTCCTACATCATTGCTGGTCTCGATCTTGACTACGAGCCGCTCGTCTCCGCGCTCGACGCCCAAACCTCACCAGTCTCCCTCGACGACCTGTTTTCTCAGATGAGCAACTTCGACCAGAGGGTCGCCCTCTTCGAAGGGGGTAACTCTGGCGGCGGATTCAAGTCTTCTGCAAACGTGGCTATGCATGGCCGCGGTGGTTGATCGCGCCACCGAGGACCGCCGCGCAACAAGGGCAACAACACGGCGGCTCCAGCAACAACAACACCAACCCCCGCGACAACAGCAACGGCGGCGGACGTTGCTACGGAAACAAAAGTTCTTCCCCGGCAATGGCGCCAGAAATTCTTCTTGCTACTTCTCAAACAACATCGCCAGAAATAAACACGTTGACGGAGACTTGCTTGCGTTGGTTTTTCCCTTGAAGAGGAAAGGGTGATGTAGCACAGGAGCAATAAGTATTTCCCTCAGTTTGAGAACCAAGATATCAATCCAGTAGGAGAATCTCGTCAAGTCCAGAGTACCTGCGCAAACACAAACAAGCTTGCACCCAACGCTTCAAAGGGGTTGTCAATCCCTTCAAGATTGTTTGCAAAGTGAGATCTGAAGGCGGAAAGTGCAACGAAGTAAAAAGTGTAAGGCTGAAAATATGGTGTGGAGTAGACCCTCGGGGCCATAGTGTTCACTAGAGGCTTCTCTCAAAATAGCAAGTATTACAATGGGTGAACAAATTACTGTCGAGCAATTGATAGAACCGCGCAAAGTCATGATGACATCTAAGGCAGTGATCATACATATAGGCATCACGTCCGAGACAAGTAGACCGATACTTTCTGCATCTACTACTATTACTCCACACATCGACCGCTATCCAGCATGCATCTAGTGTATTGAGTTCATGACGAACAGAGTAACGCCTTAAGCAAGATGACATGATGTAGAGGGATAATCTCAAACCAATGATGAAAACCCCATCTTTTTACCCTTGATGGCAACAACAAGATACGTGCCTCGCTACCCCTTCTCTCACTGGGTGAGGTCACCGCACGGTATGAACCCAAAACTAGGCACTTCTCCCTTGCAAGAATCATAGATCTAGTTGGCCAGACAAAACCCACAACTCGAAGAGAATTACAAGGATATGAAATCATGCATAAGAGAAATCAGAAGAAACACAAATAAGATTCATAGATAATCTGATCATAAATCCACAATTCATCGGATCTCAACAAACACACCGCAAAACAAGATTACATCGGATAGATCTCCATGAAGATCATGGAGAACTTTGTATTGAAGATCCAAGAGAGAGAAGAAGCCATCTAGTTACTAGCTACGGACCCGTAGGTCTATGGTGAACTACTCACGCATCATCACAGAGGTCATGGTGTTCATGAAGAAGCCCTCCGTGTCCGAATCCCCCCTCCGGCAGGGCACCAGAATGTGCCCTAGATGGGATCTTACGGAGACAGAAGCTTGCGGCGGCGGAAAAGTACTTTCGATGATCTCCTAATTTTTTGTGGATTTTTTGGGGATATATAGGCGCAAACCCTAGGGCAAAGGAGGTCTAGGGAGCCCACAAGCTTGTGGGCCGCGGTCTCCCCCCTGGCCGCGGGGTGAGGGCTTGTGGGGCCCCTGGGGCCCCCTGCCTTGGCTCTCAAGTCTCCTGATCTTCTTCTGTTACGGAAAAAATCTTTTCGGGGATTTTATTCCGTTTGGACTCCGTTTCAAAATCTCCTCTGAAAGGGGTAAAAAACATGGAAAAAACAGGAACTGGCACTTGGGAGTGAGTTAATAAGTTAGTCCCAAAAATATATAAAAGGCATGCAAAACATCAAAAGTTTGACAAGATAATTGTTGGTGAACGTCGCATGGGAAACAAAAAATTTCCTACGCGCACGAAGACCTATCATGGTGATGTCCATCTACGAGAGGGGATGTGTGATCTACGTACCCTTGTAGACTGTACAGCACAGGCGTTAGTGAACGCGGTTGATGTAGTGGAACGTCCTCACGTCCCTCGATCCGCCCCGCGAACAGTCCCGCGATCAGTCCCACGATCTAGTGCCGAACGGACGGCACCTCCGCGTTCAGCACACGTACAGCTCGACGATGATCTCGGCCTTCTTGATCCAGCAAGAGAGACGGAGAGGTAGAAGAGTTCTCCGGCAGCGTGACGGCGCTCCGGAGGTTGGTGATGATCTCGTCTCAGCAGGGCTCCGCCCGAGCTCCGCAGAAACGCGATCTAGAGGTAAAACCGTGGAGATATGTGGTCGGGCTGCCGTGGCAAAGTTGTCTCAAATCAACCCTAAAACTCCACTATATATAGGAGGAGGAGGGGGGAGCCTTGCCTTGGGGTCCAAGGACTCCCAAGGGGTCGGCCGAACCTAAGGGGGAAGGTCTCCCCCTCCCAAACCGAAATCTACTTGGTTTGGAAGGTGGAGTCCTTCTTCCCTTTCCCACCTCCTTCTTTTGTTTCCTTTTCTCTTTGATTTTTCTTCCAATGCGCATAGGGCTCTTTTGGGCTGTCCCACCAGCCCACTAAGGGCTGGTGCGCCACCCCCAAGGCCTATGGGCTTCCCCGGGGTGGGTTGCCCCCCCCGGTGAACACCCGGAACCCATTCGTCATTCCCGGTAACTCCGAAAACCTTCCGGTAATCAAATGAGGTCATCCTATATATCAATCTTCGTTTCCAGACCATTCCGGAAACCCTCGTAGCGTCCTTGATCTCATCCGGGACTCCGAACAACATTCGGTAACCAACCATATAACTCAAATACGCATAAAACAACGTCGAACCTTAAGTGTGCAGACCGTGCGGGTTCGAGAACTATGAGACATGACCCGAGAGACTCCTCGGTCAATATCCAATAGCGGGACCTGGATGCCCATATTGGATCCTACATATTCTACGAAGATCTTATCATTTGAACCTCAGTGCCAAGGATTCATATAATCCCGTATGTCATTCCCTTTGTCCTTCGGTATGTTACTTGCCCGAGACTCGATCGTCGGTATCCGCATACCTATTTCAATCTCGTTTACCGGCAAGTCTCTTTACTCGTTCCGTAATACAAGATCCCGTTACTTGCACTAAGTCACATTGCTTGCAAGGCTTGTGTGTGATGTTGTATTACCGAGTGGGCCCCGAGATACCTCTCCGTCACACGGAGTGACAAATCCCAGTCTTGATCCATACTAACTCAACGAACACCTTCGGAGATACCTGTAGAGCATCTTTATAGTCACCCAGTTACGTTGCAACGTTTGATACACACAAAGCATTTCTCCGGTGTCCGTGAGTTATATGATCTCATGGTCATAGGAACAAATACTTGACACGCAGAAAACAGTAGCAACAGAATGACACGATCAACATGCTACGTCTATTAGTTTGGGTCTAGTCCATCACATGATTCTCCTAATGATGTGATCCCGTTATCAAGTGACAACACTTGCCTATGGCCAGGAAACCTTGACCATCTTAGATCAACGAGCTAGTCAACTAGAGGCTTACTAGGGACATTGTTTTGTCTATGTATCCACACAAGTATTGTGTTTCCAATCAATACAATTATAGACATGAACTAAGAAATATAATAATAACTAATTTATTATTGCCTCTAGGGCATATTTCCAACAGTCTCCCACTTGCACTAGAGTCAATAATCTAGTTCACATCACTATGTGATTCCAACGAATTCAACACCCATATAGTTCTGGGGTCTGATCACGTCTTGCTCGTGAGAGAGGTTTTAGTCAATGGTTCTGAAACTTTCAGATCCGTGCGTTCTTTACAAATCTTTATGTCATCTTATAGATGCTGCTACTACGTGTTATTCGGAAATGCTCCAAATATCTACTCTACTATACGAATCTGTTTCACTACTCATAGTTATTCGGATTAGTGTTAAAGCTTGCATCGACGTAACCCTTTACGACGAACTCTTTAACCACCTCCATAATCGAGAAAAATTCCTTAGTCTATTTAGTTACTAAGGATAACCTTGACCGCTGATCAGTGATTCAATCATGGATCACTTTCTGTACCTCTCAACAGACTTTGAGTTAAGGCACACATCAGGTGCGGTACTCAGCAAGGCATACTTTAGATTCTACGGCTAAGGCATAGAAGACGACCTTCGTCTATTCTCTTTATTCTGTCGTGGTCGGGTTTTGAGTCTTACTCAAATTTACACCTCACAACGCAACCAAGAACTCTTTCTTTGCTGATCTATTTTGAACTCCTTCAAAAAACTTGTCAAGGCATGCATTTTGTTGAAACTTTCATTAAGCGCTGTTTGATCTATCTCCATAGATATTTGATGCTCAACGTTCAAGTAGCGCAATCCAGGAGTTCCTTTGAAAACTCCTTTCAAACAACCTTATATGCTTTACAGAAATTCTACATTACTTCTGATCCACAATATGTTAATCACATATACTTATCAGAAATTCTATAGTGCTCCCACTCACTTCTTTGGAAATACAAGTTTCTCATAAACCTTGTACAAACCCAAAATCTTTGATCATCTCATCAAAGTGTATATTCCAACTCCGAGATGCTTGCACCAGTCCATTGAAGGATCACTGGAACTTGCATACTTGCTAGTATCTTTAGGATCGACAAAACCTTCTGGTTGTATCACATACAATGTTTGCTCAAGGAAACCGTCGAGGAAACAACGTTTTGACATCCTACGTGCATTATTTCATAAATAATGCATCAACAACTAACATAATTCCAACAGACCTTTAGCATCGCTACGAGTGAGAAAGTCTCATCATAGTCAACTGTTTGATCTTGTCGAAAACATCTTTGCGACAAGTCGAGCTTTTCTTAATAGTGACTTATCACCATCATCGTCTGTCTTCCTTTTAAAGATCCATTTTACTCAATAGTCCTATGACCATCAAGCAATTCTTCCAAAGTCTACACTTTGTTTTCATACATGGATCCTCTCTCGGATTTCATGGCTTCCAGCCATTTGTCGGAATCTGGGCCCACCATCGCTTTCTCCATAACTCGTAGGTTCACTGTTGCTCAACAACATGACCTCCAAGACAGGGTTACCGTACCACTCCATAGTAGTACGCGACCTTGTCAACCTACGAGGCTTGTAGTAACTTGATCCGATGCTTGATGATCACCATCATCAGCTTCCACTTCAATTGGTGTAGGCGCCACAGGAACAACTTCCCGCGCCCTGCTACACATTGGTTGAAGTGATGGTTCAATAACCTCATCAAGTTCTACTACCCTCCCACTCAATTCTTTCGAGAGAAACCTTTCCTCGAGAAAGGATCCGTTTCTAGAAACAAACACTTTGCTTTCGGATCTGAGATAGGAGATGTACCCAACTGTTTTGGATATCCTATGAAGATGCATTTATCCGCTTTGGTTTCGAGCTTATCAGACTGAAATTTTTTCACATAAGTGTCGAAGCCCCAAACTTTCAAGAAACGACAGTTTAGATTTCTCTAAACCTCAGTCTATACTGTGTCATCTCAATCGGAAATACGTGGTGCCCTATTTAAAGTGAATGCGGTTGTGTCTAATGCTTAACCCATAAATGATAGTGGTATTTCGATAAGAGACATCATAGCATGCACCATACCAAATAGTGCGTGGCTATGACGTTCAGACACATCATCACACTATGATGTTCCAGGTGGCATGAACTGCGAAACAATTTCCACATTGTCTTAACTGCGTATCAAAACTCGTAACTCAGATATTCATTTCGATGATCATATCGTAGACAGTTTATCCTCTTGTTACGATGAACTTCACTCTGAAACGGAATTGAACTTTTCAATATTTCAGACTTGTGATTCATTAAGTAAATACTCCTGTATCTACTCAAGTCGTCAGTGAAGTAAGAACATAATGATATCCACTGCGTGCCTCAGCACCCATTGGACTGCATACATCAAAATGTATCACTTCCAACAAGTTACTATCTTATTTCATCTCAATGAAAACAAGGCCTTGCTCATGTGGTATGATTTGCATGTCACTAGTGATTCGAAATCAGGTGAGTACAAAGATCCATCAGCATGGAGCCTCTTCATGCAATTTATACCAACATGACTCAAGCGGCAGTGCCACAAGTAAGTGGTACTATCATCATTAACTCGTATCTTTTGGCACCAATATCATGAACATGTGTAACACTACGATCGAGATTCAATAAACCATTGAAGGTGATTATTCAAGAAAATAGAGTAAACATTATTCTCTTTAAATGAATAATCGTTTTGCAATAAACACGATCCAATCATGTTCATGCTTAACGCAAGCACCAAATAACAATTATTTAGGTTTAACACCAATCCCGATGGTAGAGGGAGCGTGCGACGTTTGATCATATCAACCTTGGAAACACTTCCAACACGTATCGTCACCTCGCCTTTAGCTAGTCTCCGTTTATGTCGTAGCTTTCATTTCGCGTTACTAATCACTTAGCAACTGAACCGGTATCCAATACCCTCGTGCTACTAGGAGTACTAGTAAAGTACACATCAACATCATGTATATCAAATATACTACTCTCGACTTTTGCCAGCCTTCTTATCTACCAAGTATCTAGAGTTGCTCCGCCTCAGTGACTGTTCCCCTCATTACAGAAGCACTTAGTCTCGGGTTTGGGTTTAATCTTGGGTCTCTTCATTAGTGCAGCAACTGTTTTGCCATTTCACGAAGTATCCCTTCTAGCCTTTGCCTTTCTTGAAACTTAGTGGTTTTACAAACCATCAACTATTGATGCTCCTTCTTGATTTCTACTTTCGCAGTGTCAAACATCGCGAATCGCTCAAGGATCATTGTATCTATCCTTGATATGTTATAGTTCGTCACGAAGCTTTCACAGCTTGGTGGGAGTGACTTTGGAGAACCATCACTATCTTATCTGGAAGAATAACTCCCACTTGATTCAAGTGATTGTCGTACTCAGACAATCTAAGCACACGTTCAACGATTGAGCTTTTCTCCTTTACTTTGTGGACAAAGAATCTTGTTGGAGGTCTCGTACCTCTTAACAAGGGCACAAGCATGAAATCACAATTTCATCTTTTTAGAACATCACTTATGTTCCGTGACGTTTCAAAACGTCTTCGGCGCCTTGCTTCTAAGCCATTAAGTATTTTGCACTGAACTATCGTGTAGTCATCATAAACGTGTATGTCGGATGTTCACAACATCTACAGACGACGCTCGAGGTGCAGCACACCGAGTGGTGCATTAAGGACATAAGCCTCCTGCGTAGCAACGAGGACAATCCTCGGTTTTACAGACTTAGTCTGCAAAGTTTGCTACTAACAACTTTCAACTAAATTTTCTCTAGGAACATATAAAAAACAGTAGAGCTCTAGCGCAAGCTACATCGTAATTCGCAAAGACCATTAGACTATGTTCATGACAATTAGTTCAATTAATCATATTACTTAAGAACTCCCACTCAAAAAGTACATCTCTCTAGTCATTTGAGTGGTACATGATCCAAATCCACTATCTCAAGTCCGATCATCACGTGAGTCGAGAATAGTTTCAGTGGTAAGCATCTCTATGTTAATTATATCAACTATACGATTCATGCTCAACTTTCGGCTCATGTGTTCCGAGGCCATGTCTGCACATGCTAGGCTTGTCAAGCTTAACCCGAGTGTTCTGCGTGTGCAACTGTTTTGCACCCGTTGTATGTGAACGTTGAGTCTATCACACCCGATCATCACGTGGTGTCTCGAAACGAAGAACTGTCGCAACCGTGCACAATCGGGGAGAACACAATTTCGTCTTGAAATTTTAGTGAGAGATCACCTCATAATGCTACCGTCGTTCTAAGCAAGATAAGGTGCAAAAAGGATTAACATCACATGCAATTCATAAGTGACATGATATGGCCATCATCATGCGCTTCTTGATCTCCATCACCAAAGCACCGACACGATCTTCTTGTCACCGGCGTCACACCATGATCCCCATCATCATGATCTCCATCATCATGATCTCCATCATCATGATCTCCATCAACGTGTCGCCAACGGGGTTGTCGTGCTACTTATGCTATTACTACTAAAGCTACATCCTAGCAAAATAGTAAATGCATCTGCAAGCACAAACGTTAGTATAAAGACAACCCTATGGCTCCTGCCGGTTGCCGTACCATCGACGTGCAAGTCGATATTATCTATTACAACATGATCATCTCATACATCCAATATATCACATCACGTCGTTGGCCATATCACATCACAAGCATACCCTGCAAAAACAAGTTAGACGTCCTCTAACTTTGTTGTTGCATGTTTTACGTGGTGACCATGGGTATCTAGTAGGATCGCATCTTACTTACTTAAACACCACAACGGAGATATATGAATTGCTATTTAACCTCATCCAAGGACCTCCTTGGTCAATTCCGATTCAACTAAAGTTGGAGAAACTGACACCCGCCAGTCATCTTTGAGCAACGGAGTTACTCGTAGCGATGAAACCAGTCTCTCGTAAGCGTACGAGTAATGTCGGTCCGAGCCGCTTCGATCCAACAATACCGCGGAATCAAGAAAAGACTAAGGAGGGCAGCAAAATGCACATCACAGCCCACAAAAACTTTTGTGTTCTACTCGAGAAGACATCTACGCATGAACCTAGCTCATGATGCCACTGTTGGTGAACGTCGCATGGGAAACAAAAATTTTCCTACGCGCACGAAGACCTATCATGGTGATGTCCATCTACGAGAGGGGATGTGTGATCTACGTACCCTTGTAGACCGTACAACAGAAGCGTTAGTGAACGTGGTTGATGTAGTGGAACGTCCTCACGTCCCTCGATCCGCCCCGCGAACCGTCCCGCGATCAGTCCCACGATCTAGTGCCGAACGGACGGCACCTCCGCGTTCAGCACACGTACAGCTCGATGATGATCTCGGCCTTCTTGATCCAGCAAGAGAGACGGAGAGGTAGAAGAGTTCTCCGGCAGCGTGACGGCGCTCCGGAGGTTGGTGATGATCTCGTCTCAGCAGGGCTCCGCCCGAGCTCCGCAGAAACGCGAACTAGAGGTAAAACCGTGGAGATATGTGGTCGGGCTGCCGTGGCAAAGTTGTCTCAAATCAGCCCTAAAACCCCACTATATATAGGAGGAGGAGGGGGAGCCTTGCCTTGGGGTCCAAGGACTCCCAAGGGGTCGGCCGAACCTAAGGGGGAAGGTCTCCCCCTCCCAAACCGAAATCTACTTGGTTTGGAAGGTGGAGTCCTTCTTCCCTTTCCCACCTCCTTCTTTTTTTTCCTTTTCTCTTTGATTTTTCTTCCAATGCGCATAGGGCTCTTTTGGGCTGTCCCGCCAGCCCACTAAGGGATGGTGCGCCACCCCCAAGGCCTATGGGCTTCCCCGGGGTGGGTTGCCCCCCCGGTGAACACCCGGAACCCATTGGTCATTCCCGGTACATTCCCGGTAACTCCGAAAACCTTCCGGTAATCAAATGAGGTCATCCTATATATCAATCTTCGTTTCCAGACCATTTCGGAAACCCTCGTGACGTCCGTGATCTCATCCGGGAATCCGAACAACATTCGGTAACTAACCATATAACTCAAATACGCATAAAACAACGTTGAACCTTAAGTGTGCAGACCCTGCGGGTTCGAGAACTATGTAGACATGACCCGAGAGACTCCTCGGTCAATATCCAATAGCGGGACCTGGATGCCCATATTGGATCCTACATATTCTACGAAGATCTTATCGTTTGAACCTCAGTGCCAAGGATTTATATAATCCCGTATGTCATTCCCTTTGTCCTTCGGTATGTTACTTGCCCGAGATTCGATCGTCGGTATCCGCATACCTATTTCAATCTCGTTTACCGGCAAGTCTCTTTACTCGTTCCGTAATACAAGATCCCGTGACTTGCACTACGTCACATTGCTTGCAAGGCTTGTGTGTGATGTTGTATTACCGAGTGGGCCCCGAGATACCTCTCCGTCACACGGAGTGACAAATCTAGTCTTGATCCATACTAACTCAACGAACACCTTCGGAGATACCTGTAGAGCATCTTTATAGTCACCCAGTTACGTTGCAACGTTTTATACACACAAAGCATTCCTCCGGTGTCCGTGAGTTATATGATCTCATGGTCATAGGAACAAATACTTGACACGCAGAAAACATTAGCAACAAAATGACACGATCAACATGCTACGTCTATTAGTTTGGGTCTAGTCCATCACATGATTCTCCTAATGATGTGATCCCATTATCAAGTGACAACTCTTGCCTATGGCCAGGAAACCTTGACCATCTTTGATCAATGAGCTAGTCAACTAGAGGCTTACTAGGGACAGTGTTTTGTCTATGTATCCACACAAGTATTGTGTTTCCAGTCAATACAATTATAGCATGGATAATAAACGATTATCGTGAACTAAGAAATATAATAATAACTAATTTATTATTGCCTCTAGGGCATATTTCCAACAATAATAACATGAAACCATAAAAAATTATAGATACGTTGGAGACGTATCAGAAGTCCCTCCTACAACAACAACAACAAGGGTCGCCGCAACAACTCCAACTCCTCGAACCGTGCGCACCCTGACGCCATCAAGTGTCAGATCTGCTGCAAGCTTGGCCACTCGGCCAAGGATTGTTGGTACAGATTTGACGATGATGATGACTCATCCCAAGATGACAAGGTGGCCACTGTCGCCGAAGGTTCCTATGGAGTGGACACAAACTGGTATGTGGATAGTGGTGCCACAAACCACATCATCGGTGAGCTCGAGAAGGTGACCATGAGGGAGAAGTACCGCGGCCATGACCACATCCACACTGCGAGTGGAGAAGGTGTGAAGATCCGTCATGTTGGTCACTCAATTATTGAAACCCCCTACAGAAAAATTCATCTTAGAAAAATCTTGCATGTCGTTAGTGCATAAGAAAATATTCTCTCTGTTCACCGCATTGCTCGTGATAATCATGTCTTCCTTGAGTTTCACCCTTTCTTCTTTTTGATCAAGGATCACATAACAAGGAAAATCCTATATCGAGGTAGATGTGATCGAGGGCTCAATTCTTTGATTCCGGACATTCAAAGATTCAATAAACAAGCTTTTAGGGTCACCAAATTATCCTCCACATGGTGGCATGATCAATTAGGACATGCAACTTTTTCTTTAGTTGAACGAGTGCTTAGGAAAAATAAGCTCCCATATGTTGGAGAGCGTAATGTTGAAACTATTTATGACTTTTTACAAAGAGCTAAAAGTCATCAGTTGCCTTATCCAATTTCTACTAGTGTTTTTACCAAGCCATTGCAACTTATTTTTTCTGATGTGTGGGAGCCTGCTCCCTCATCTCTTGGTAGACAGACATATTATGTTAGCTTTATCGATGACGACAAAAAATACTCTTGATTCTATCTCCTTAAGAAATGATCCGAAGTTTTCCAAGTTTTTCGTAACTTTCAAGCATTCGTTGAACACAAATTTGATAGTAAAATCATTGCCCTTCAATCTGATTGGGGAGGCGAATATGAGAAAATCAACTCGTTTCTTCAAGAACTTGGGATTTCTCATCACGTGTCTTGCCCCCATGCCCATCAACAAAATGGGTCGGTAGAATGCAAGCATCGTTACACTGTAGAAGTTGGCTTAGCTCTACTTGCTGGTGCCTCCATGCCCTTGAAATTTTGGGATGAGGCCTTCCTTTCTGTGGTTCATATTATCAATATGCTCCCTAGCCGTGTTATAAACAATGAAACATCTCTGCGTGTCTTTGGATGCACATGTTGGCCTAATCTTCGACCATATAACAATCGCAAGCTTATATTTTGATCTAAGCAATGTGTCTTCATTGGATATAGTGCCCAACATAAAGGTGTCAAATGCCTAGATGTGTCTACCGGTCAGAGTGTATATCTCTCGTGATGTTGTCTTTGATGAGACCAAGTTTCCCTTCGCTGATCTTCATCCCAATGCCGGTGCCTTACCCCGCAAAGAAAATTTTCTTTTACCGCCTTAATTGTCTTGATCAATCATTGACTAATCCTCATAACCATGTGCATGAGTTCTGTGGTGATGCAGCAGAAGAAACCGCAGGTGAAACTGGTGAAGAAATCTCTTAAAACGCTCAAGAAATCAGCCCACACGGGCAATATTTGTTGTGTCCGCCGCTACGAAGCAAATCCTCCTCAGGATTGCCCCTGCAACACCTGCCCAGGCGATCTTCCTCAGAGTATGTGCTGCTGCACGCGCCAGAAACTACGTCTCCTACTAGGAGCGGGAGTGACAACTCCTCAGGCGACACACAGCGCACCGTGATGCGTCCACATGCAAGCGCCGGTCCGCACCAATCAAAGGCGGCCCCTTGTCCGCCCGAGAGGCGCTGGCCGGCTGACGGGCCTCGTTGCTACGAGCGGTGACACACAGGCTCGGGACTCAACGCTGATCCAACTTGTCCTTCACACTCATTGCAACATGATGGGGATGCAGTGTTGGGGAACGTTGCATGGGAAAAAAAAAATTCCTACGCACACGAAGACCTATCATGGTGATGTCCATCTATGAGTGGAGATTAGATCTACGTACCCTTGTAGATCGCATAGCGGGAAGCGTTAAGAAACGCGGTTGATGTAGTGGAACGTCTTCACGCCCCTCGAACAGTACCACGAACCGTCCCGCGATCCGTCCCACGATCCGTTCCGATCTAGCGCCGAACGGACGGCACCTCCGCGTTCAGCACATGTACAACTCGATGATGATCTCGGCCTTCTTGATCCAGCAAGAAAGACGGAGAAGTAGATGAGTTCTCCGGCAACATGAAGGCGCTCCGGTGGTGGTGGTGATCTACTCCTGCAGGGCTCCGCCCGAGCTCCGTAGAAATCCGATCTAGAGGTAAAACTATGTGGAATAGGCTAGAGTTGCACGTGACAAAGTTGTGTCTCAAAAAGCCCTAAACCACCACTATATATAGGATGGAGGGCGAGGGGCTAGCCTTGAGGGACAAGGCCATCAAGGTGCGCCAGCCGCCAGGAGGAGGAGGACTTGTCCTGCAATTCGGTTTGGGAAGGAGGAGTCCTCCTCTTCCTTCCCACCTCCCTGTGTCCTTTTCCTTTTTCTTTTCTTTTGGTATTTTCTTTATGTGGCGCCATAGCCCTCTTGGGCTGACACCACCAGCCCACTAAGGACTTGTGGCGCCACCCTAGGGCCTTGGGCTCACTCACGGGTGGGTGGGACCCTCCCAGTAAACACCCGGAACCCATTCGTCACTCCCGGTACACTGCCGAAATTGCCCGAAATTTTCCGGTGACCAAATGAAACCATCCTATATATCAATATTCGTTTCTGGACCATTCTGGAAACCCCCGTGACGTCCGTGATCTCATCCAGGACTCCGAACAACATTCGATAACCACACATATAACTCAACTATAATAAACATCATCGAACCTTAAGTGTGCAGACCCTGCGGGTTCGAGAACTATGTAGACATGACCCGATACACTCCTCGGTCAATATCCAATAGCGGGACCTGGATGCCCATATTGGATCCTACATATTCTCCTAAGATCTTATCGGTTGAGCCTCAGTTCCAAGGATTCATATAATCCCATATGTCATTCCCTTTGTCCTTCGATATGTTACTTGCCCGAGATTCGATCGTCGGTATCCGCATACCTATTTCAATCTCGTTACCGGCAAGTCTCTTTACACGTTCCGTAATACAAGATCCCGTGACTTACACTTAGTCACATTGCTTGCAATACTTGTGTGTGATGTTGTATTACCGAGTGGGCCCCGAGATACCTCTCAGTCACACGGAGTGACAAATCCCAGTCTTGATCCATACTAACTCAACAGACACCTTCGAAGATACGTGTAGAACACCTTTATAGTCACCCAGTTACGTTGCGACAGTTGATGCACACAAGGTATTCCTCTGGTGCCAGTGAGTTATATGATCTCATGGTCATAGGAATAAATACTTGACACGCAGAAAACAATAGCAATAAAACGACACGATCAATATGCTACGTTCATAGTTCGGGTCTAGTTCATCACATGATTCTCCTAATGATGTGATCCAGTTATCAAGTGACAACACTTGCATATGGTCAGAAAACCTTGACCATCATTGATCAACTGGCTAGCCAACTAGAGGCTTGCTAGGGACATTGTTTTGTCTATGTATCCACACATGTATCTATGTTTTCATTCAATACAATTATAGCATGGATAATAAACGATTATCTTGTAACAAGAAATATAATAATAACTATTTTATCATTGCCTCTAGGGCATATTTCCAACAGTCTCCCACTTGCACTAGAGTCAATAATCTAGTCCTCACATCGCCATGCGATTTACATTGTAATAAATCTAACACCCATATAGTTCCGGTGTTGATCATGTTTTGCCCGTGGAAGAGGTTTAGTCAGCGGGTCTGCTACATTCAGATCCGTGTGCACTTTGCAAATATTCACGTCCTCTCCTTCGACGTAGTCGCGGATGAGGTTGAAGCGTCGTTTGATGTGTCTCGTCTTCTTGTGAAACCTTGGTTCCTTTGCTAGAGCAATGGTACCAGTATTGTTACAGAACAAAGCTATTGGATTTAGTGGACTCGGCACAACTCCAAGATCCGTCATGAACCGCTTCATCCAGACACCCTCCTTTGCTGCCTCCGAGGCAGCCATGTACTCCGCTTCACATGTAGAATTTGCTACGATGCTTTGCTTGGAACTGCACCAGCTTACCGCACCCCCATTAAGAATAAATACGTATCCGGTTTGTGACTTAGAGTCATCCGAATCGGTGTCAAAGCTTGCGTCGACGTAACCCTTTACGACGAGCTCTTCGTCACCTCCATAAACGGGAAACATTTCCTTAGTCCTTTTTAGGTACTTCAGAATATTCTTGACCGCCGTCCAGTGATCCACTCCTGGAATACTCTGAAACCTGCCTGCCAAACTTATGGCCAAGCTGACGTCTGGTCTAGTGCACAACATTGCATACATGATAGATCATATGGCTGAAGCATAGGGGATGGAACTCATCTGTTCTCTATCTTCCGCACTTGCTGGGTGATACGTCTCCAACGTATCTAATTTTTTTGATGGTTTCATGTTATTATCTTGTCAAACTTTGGATGTTTTGCATGCCTTTTATTTATTTTTTGGGACTAACTTATTAACTCACTGCCAAGTGCCAGTTCCTGTTTTCCATGTTTTTGACCCCTTTCAGAGGAGATTTTGAAACGGAGTCCAAACGGAAGAGAATCCCCGAAAAGGTTTTTTTGGAACGGAAGAAGATTGGAGAACTTGGGAGCCAAGCCAGAGGACCTCCAGGGGCCCCACAAGCCCCCACCCCGAGGCCAGGGGGGCCGCGCCATCCAGGCTTGTGGGCCCCCTGGAGGTCCCCTGGCCTCGATCTTTCGCCTATATAATCCCATAAATTCCAGAAAAAATCAAGAGATCATCGTAATCACTTTTCCGCCGCCGCAAGCTTTTGTCTCCGCAAGATCCCATCTGGGGCACGTCCTGGTGCCCTGCCGGAGGGGGTTTCAGACACGGAGGGCTTCTCCATCAACACCATGACCTCTCTAATGATGCGTGAGTAGTTCACCATAGACCTACGGGTCCATAGCTAGTAACTAGATGGCTTCTTCTCTCTCTTGGATCTTCAATACAAAGTTCTCCATGATATTCATGGAGATCTATCCGATGTAATCTTCTTTTGCGGTGTGTTTGTCGAGATCCGATGAATTGTGGATTTATGATCAGATTATCTATGAATCTTATTTGAGTTTCTTCTGATCTCTCTTATGCATTGTTGAGGAAATCGTTAACTGGTAACTGCTCGATTGGGTGGTGAGTAGGGGATTAATGGGCTAATCGACAAGTTAATCAGCCATTTAATCCATTAATCGGGCGATTTACCAGTTAATCGGCTACTCAGTGACCCTACGAGTAGGGATTAATCGGCAAGTTAACTGGTTAACTGGACGAATTCTTGAACAGGGCCCTTATGCATGATTTCATATCCTTGTAATTCTCTTTGAGTTGTGGGTTTTGTCTGGCCAACTAGATCTATGATTCTTGCAATGGGAAAAGTGATTGGTTTTGGGTTCATACCGTGCGGTGACCTCACCCAGTGATAGAAGGGGTAGCGAGGCACACATCGTGTTGTTCCCATCAAGGGTAAAAAGATGGGGTTTTCATCATTGGTTTGAGATTATCCCTCTACATCATGTCATCTTGCCTAAAGCGTTACTCTGTTCGTCATGAACTCAATATACTAGATGCATGTTGGATAGCGGTCAATGTGTGGAGTAATAGTAGTAGATGCAGAAAGTATCGGTCTACTTATCTCGGACGTGATGCCTATATGTATGATCATTGCCTTAGATATCGTCATGACTTTGCGCAGTTCTATCAATTGCTCGACAGTAATTTGTTCACCCACCGTAATACTTGCTATTTTGAGAGAAGCCTTTAGTGAACACTATGGCCCCCAGGGTCTACTCCACACCATATT
Source organism: Hordeum vulgare subsp. vulgare (assembly GCF_904849725.1). Taxonomy (NCBI): domain Eukaryota; kingdom Viridiplantae; phylum Streptophyta; class Magnoliopsida; order Poales; family Poaceae; genus Hordeum; species Hordeum vulgare. The sequence goes on along the minus strand of NC_058520.1, from coordinate 396,480,948 downwards.
TTCAGCCTTACACTTTTTACTTCGTTGCACTTTCCGCCTTCAGATCTCACTTTGCAAACAATCTTGAAGGGATTGACAACCCCTTTGAAGCGTTGGGTGCAAGCTTGTTTGTGTTTGCGCAGGTACTCTCGACTTGACGAGACCCTCCTTCTGGATCGATACCTTAGTTCTCAAACTGAGGGAAATACTTACTGCTCCTGTGCTGCATCACCCTTTCCTCTTCAAGGGAAGAACCAATGCAAGGCCAGCCTGTGTCAACGTGTAAACTTCTGGCGCTGTTGTTTGTGGGATAGCAAAAGGATTTCTGGCACCGTTGCCGGGGAGGAGGATCAAGTCAAGAATAGTCTCCCATCAACGTGCCAATTTCTGGCGCCGTTGCCGGGGAGGAAGATCAAGTCAAGAACTCATCCAAGTAAGTGTCGCAAACTCATCTCTTGCATTTACTTTGTTTGCCATTTGCCTCTCGTTTTCGTCTCCCCCACTTCACCAATTTGCCTTTCTCGTTCGCCTTTTCGTTCGCCCTTTTCGTTCGCCCTTTTTCTCGCCTGCTTTTTGTTTGCTTGTGTGCTTGCTTGCTTGCTGAAGTCACCATGAACGAAAACACCAAACTTTGTGACTTCTCGAATACTAATAATAATGATTTTATTAGTACTCCGATTGCTCCACCACTAGTGCGGAGTCATACGAAATCAATGTCGCTTTGCTGAATCTTGTTATGAAAGAGCAATTCTCTGGCCTTCCTAGTGAAGATGCCGCATCCCATCTCAATACCTTCACTGAGCTTTGCGATATGCAAAATAAAAAAGATGTGGATAATGACGTGATTAAATTGAAGCTTTTTTCCTTTCTCGTTGCGAGATCGCGCAAAAACTTGGTTTTCTTCTTTGCCCAAAAATAGTATCGATTCTTGGGATAAGTGCAAAGATGCTTATATATCCAAGTATTTTCCGCCGGCTAAGATCATCTCTCTCCGTAATGATATCATGAATTTCAAGCAACTTGATCATGAGCATGTTGCACAAGCTTGGGAGAGAATGAAATTAGTGATTAGAAATTGTCCCGCTCATGGCTTGAGCCTTTGGATGATTATTTAAATCTTTTATGCTGGCTTGAATTTCGCTTCTAGAAATATCTTGGACTCCGCCTCAGGTGGAACTTTCATGGAAATCATGTTAGGAGAAGCCACAAAGCTCTTAGACAACATCATGACAAACTACTCTCAATGGCACACTGAAAGGTCACCTACTAGTAAGAAGGTACACGCTATAGAAGAAACTAACTCATTGAGTGCTAAGATGGATGAGTTAATGAATTTGGTTTCTAGTATAAGTTCTCCTTTGGATCCTAATGATATGCCTTTGTCTTCTTTGATTGAGAGTAACAACGCTAGCTTGGACGTTAATTTTGTTGGTAGGAATAACTTTGGCAACAACAATGCCTTTAGAGGAAACTATGTTCCTAGGCCTTTTCCTAGTAACTCCTCTAATAACTTTGGCAACTCCTACAACAATACTCATGGAAATTACAATAGATTACCCTCTGATCTTGAGAGTAATATCAAAGAGTTCATCAACTCTCAAAAGATTTTCAATGCGTCCATAGAGGAAAAACTACTCAAAATTGACGATTTGGCTAAAAGCATGGATAGGATTTCTTGTGATGTTGATGCTTTGAAAGTTAGATGTGCTCCTCCCAAAATCAACATGTATGAAACTTTGAAAGCTATGTGTGTTTCCATGATTGAGAGCCAAGAAAGAACCGCTCAAATTTGTGCTAGACATGAATGGCTTAAAAGGGCGTGTTCTCGTGATGAGAATCACGAAGATCTTAAAGTGCTTGGTGTGACTCCCATTGAATCTTTGTTTTCTCGTGTCAAACCTAATGATTATGGGGCTGGATATGAATCCACTTTGGTTGAAAAGTGCCCCAATGATTCGGAGTCCATCTACCTTGATGCTAAAAGCATTAAAAGTGGAGTAGAAGACGTTAAAACTTTGAGTAGTAATGAAATTACTACCGTGGATTTCAAGGAATTCAATTATGATAGTTTCCCCTTGATTGAATGCATTTCTTTGATGCAATCCATGTTAAACTCTCCACACGCTTATAGCCAAAACAAAGCCTTTACCGATCATATCGTCGAAGCTATGATAAAAGCTCTTGAAGAGAAACTTGAATTGGAAGTCTCTATCCCTAGAAAGCTTCATGATGAGTGGGAACCTACCATCAAAATCAAAATCAAAAACTATGAGTGCAATGCTTTGTGTGATTTGGGTGCTAGTGTTTCTGCGATTCCAAAGTCTTTATGTGATGTTCTGGGTTTTAATGAGATTGAGGAGTGTTCTCTTAACTTGCATCTTGCTGATTCTACTGTCAAGAAACCCATGGGAAGGATCAATGATGTTCTTATTATTGCAAATAGGAACTATGTACCCGTGGATTTCATTGTGCTTGACATTGATTGCAATCCTACATGCCCTATTATTCTTGGCAGGCCTTTCCTAAGGACTATTGGTGCTATCATCGATATGAAGGAAGGGAATATTAGATTTCAATTTCCTTTAAGGAAGGGCATGGAACACTTTCCTAGAAAGAAAATAAGATTGCCTTATGAATCCATGATGAGGTCCACTTATGATTTGAGCACCAAAGACGACGATACGTGATTCTATCGCTTCTATGCCTAGCTAAGGGCGTTAAACAATAGCGCTTGTTCGGAGGCAACCTAATGAATTTATATTTTTCTTTCTGTTTTGTTGCGTCCACACTTTCATAATTCTGTTGTGATTGTGTTTTTTGTGTTTCTTTTTGTGTTTGAGCCAAGCAAAGCCTTTATGACTAGTCTTGCTAATGGTTGTTTGATCCTGCTGGAAAAAGACAGAAACTTTTCGCTCACGAGATGATTTTTCATTTTTATTCAGAAAGAGATTTTGAGTTGATTCTTTTTGCTGCTGATTGATATGCCTTTTTCCTAGGCCTTTGTAATTGTTCATATTTTTGAGGTACTAGAAATATGTGAAGTATACAGATTGCTACAGACGGGTCTGTTTTTGACAGATTCTGTTTTTGTTGAGTTGGTTGCTTGTTTTGATGAAACTATGGTTAGTATCGGGGGGGGGGGGGGGTACTAGCCATGGGAAAGTGAGAATACAGTAGCCCATCATCAATATAGATAGAACTCAAGTTTTCTACAGTACCAAAAGAAGTGGTAGTTTGTTTTCTTGTACTAATGTTATCACAAGTTTCTGTTTAAGTTTAGTGTTGTGAAGTTTTCAAGTTTTGGGTGATGTTCTCATGGACAAAGAGATAAGGAGTGGAAAGATCTCAAGCTTGGGGATGACCAAGGCACCCCAAGCCAAATTCAAGGACACCAAAAAGCCTAAGCTTGGGGACGCCCCGGGAAGGCATCCCCTCTTTCGTCTTCAATCCATCGGTAACATTACTTGGAGCTATATTTTTATTCACCACATGATATGTGTTTTGCTTGGAGCGTATTGTATCATAGGAGTCTTTTATTTTTGTTGTGTCACAATCATGCTTGCTGCACACCTTTTTGAGAGAGAGAGACATGCACTCATCGTGATTTTGCTGGAATGCTCATAGTGCTTCACTTATATCTTTTGAGCTAGATACTTTTGCTCTAGTGCTTCACTTATATCTTTTGAGCTAGATACTTTTGCTCTAGTGCTTCACTTGTATCTTTTGAGGTAGACACTTTTGCTCTTGTGCTTCACTTATATCTTTAGAGCACGACAGTGCGTGATTTGGTAGTTGGCTTATGCTATGAAAGTAGTCCCATGTGCTAGGTACCCAAAGAGGATGCAAAAAACTCCATCTTCATGTGCATTGAGTAGAAAGAGAAGTTTTGATTCCTCTCAATTAGTGTTGAGACATGGATTCGGTAATATTGAGAGTTATGTTAGTAGGGTGTTGTGAATCTAGAGATACTTGTGTTGGAGTTAGTGATTCCCGTAGCATGCACGTATGGTGAACCGCTATGTTAGGAAGTCGGAGCATAATTGATCTATTGATTGTCATCCTTTGTGTTGAGGTCGGGATCGTGCGATGGTTCACACCTACCAACCCTTCCCCTCGGAGTATGCGTTTAGCACCTTGTTTCGCTTTCTAATAAAAACTTTCGCAACAAGTATGTGAGTTCTTCATGAGTAATGTGAGTCCATGGTATAGATGCACTTTCACCTTCCACCGTTGCTAGCCTCTCTAGTGCCGCGCAATTCTCACCGATGCACAAACCCACCAAATTCCTTCCTCAAAACAACGACCATACCTACCTACTATGGCATTTTCATAGCCATTCCGAGATATATTGCCATACAACTCCCACCGTTCCGTCTCATGACTTGCGCTGTCACTCTCGTATTGCCATTGCATGATCGTAAGATAGCTAGCGAGATGTGTTGGAATTATGCCCTAGAGGCAATAATAAATGTATAGTTATTATTATAATTCCTGTATCAAGATAATAGTTTATTATCCATGCTATAATTGTATTGAATGAAGACTCATTTACATGTGTGGATACATAGACAAAACACCGTCCCTAGCATGCCTCTAGTTGGCTAGTTAGTTGAGTTAGTATGGATCAAGACTGGGATTTGTCACTCCGTGTGACGGGGAGGTATCTCGGGGCCCACTCAGTAATACAACATCACACACAAGCCTTGCAAGCAATGTAACTTAGTGTAAGTTGCGGGATCTTGTATTACGAACGAGTAAAGAGACTTGCCGGTAAACGAGATTGAAATAGGTATGCGGATACTAACGATCGAATCTCGGGCAAGTAACATACCGAAGGACAAAGGGAATGACATACGGGATTATGCGAATCCTTGGCACTGAGGTTCAAACGATAAGATCTTCGTAGAATATGTAGGATCCAATATGGGCATCCAGGTCCCGCTATTGGATATTGACCGAGGAGTCTCTCGGGTCATGTCTACATAGTTCTCGAACCCGCAGGGTCTGCACACTTAAGGTTCGACGTTGTTTTATGCGTATTTGAGTTATATGGTTGGTTACCGAATGTTGTTCGGAGTCCCGGATGAGATCACGGACGTCACGAGGGTTTCCGGAATGGTCCGGAAACGAAGATTGATATATAGGATGACCTCATTTGATTACCGGAAGGTTTTCGGAGTTACCGGGAATGTACCGGGAATGACGAATGGGTTCCGGGAGTTCACCGGAGGGGGGCAACCCACTCCGGGGAAGCCCATAGGCATTTGGGGGGGTCACACCAGCCCTTAGTGGGCTGGTGGGACAGCCCACCAATCCCCTATGCGCCAAGAGAGAAAAATCAAAGGAAAGAAAAAAAAAGAGGAAGAAGTGGGAAGGGGGAAGGACTCCCTCCCACCAAACCAAGTAGGACTCGGTTTGGGGGGGGGAAGAGTCCTCCCCCCTGGCTCGGCCGACCCCTTGGGGATCCCTTGGACCCCAAGGCAAGGTCCCCCTCCCTCCTCCTATATATATGGGGCTTTTAGGGCAGATTTGAGACGACTTTCTCACGGCTGCTCGACCACATACCTCCATAGTTTTTCCTCTAGATCGCGTTTCTGCGGAGCTCGGGCGGAGCCCTGCTGAGACGAGATCATCACCAACCTCCGGAGCGCCGTCACGCTGCCGGAGAACTCTTCTACCTCTCCGTCTCTCTTGCTGGATCAAGAAGGCCGAGATCATCGTCGAGCTGTACGTGTGCTGAACGCGGAGGTGCCGTCCGTTCGGTGCTAGATCGTGGGACTGATCGCGGGATTGTTCGCGGGGCGGATCGAGGGACGTGAGGACGTTCCACTACATCAACCGCGTTCTCTAACGCTTCTGCTGTACGATCTACAAGGGTACGTAGATCACTCATCCCCTCTCGTAGATGGACATCACCATGATAGGTCTTCGTGCGCGTAGGAAAATTTTTGTTTCCCATGCGACGTTCTCCAACAGTGGCATCATGAGCTAGGTTCATGCGTAGATGTCTTCTCGAGTAGAACACAAAAGGTTTTGTGGGCGGTGATGTGCGTTTTGCTGCCCTCCTTAGTCTTTTCTTGATTCCGCGGTATTGTTGGATTGAAGCGGCTTGGACCGACATTACTCGTACGCTTACGAGAGACTGGTTTCATCGTTACGAGTAACCCCCTTTGCTCAAAGATGACTGGCAAGTGACGGTTTCTCCAACTTTAGTTGAATCGGATTTGACCGAGGAGGTCCTTGGATGAGGTTAAATAGCAACTCATATATCTCCGTTGTGGTGTTTGCGTAAGTAAGATGTGATCCTACTAGATACCCTTGGTCACCACGTAAAACATGCAACAACAAAATTAGAGGACGTCTAACTTGTTTTTGCAGGGTATGATTGTGATTTGATATGGCCAACGATGTGATGTGATATATTGGATGTATGAGATGATCATGTTGTAATAGAAATATCGACTTGCATGTCGATGGTACGGCAACCGGCAGGAGCCATAGGGTTGTCTTTATACTAACATATGTGCTTGCAGATGCGTTTACTATTTTGCTAGGATGTAGCTTTAGTAGTAATAGCATAAGTAGCACGACAACCACGATGGCAACACGTTGATGGATGATCATGGTGTGGCGCCGGTGACAAGAAGATCGTGCCGGTGCTTTGGTGATGGAGATCAAGAAGCACGTGATGATGGCCATATCATGTCACTTATGAATTGCATGTGATGTTAATCCTTTTTGCACCTTATTTTGCTTAGAACGACGGTAGCATTATGAGGTGATCTCTCACTAAAATTTCAAGACGAAATTGTGTTCTCCCCGACTGTGCACCGTTGCTACAGTTCGTCGTTTCGAGACACCACGTCATGATCGGGTGTGATAGACTCAACGTTCACATACAACGGGTGCAAAACAGTTGCGCACGCGGAACACTCGGGTTAAGCTTGACGAGCCTAGCATGTGCAGACATGGCCTCGGAACACATGAGACCGAAAGGTCGATCATGAATCATATAGTTGATATGATTAGCATAGGGATGCTTACCACTGAAACTACTCTCGACTCACGTGATGATCGGACTTGGGATAGTGTAAGTGGATCATGAACCACTCAAATGACTAGAGAGATGTACTTTTTGAGTGGGAGTTTAGCATATAATTTGATTAAGTTGAACTCTAATTATCTTGAACATAGTCTAAGTCCAGTTTGAATATATTTGTGTTGTAGATCATGGCTCACGCAAGTGTCATCCTGAATTTTAATACGTTCCTAGAGAAAGCTAAGTTGAAAGATGATGGAAGCAACTTTGTAGACTGGGCTCGTAATCTTAAGCTAATCTTACAAGCTGGAAAGAAGGATTATGTCCTTAATGCTGGGCTAGGAGATGAACCACCCGCTACGGCTGATCAGGATGTTAAGAACGCTTGGTTAGCGCGTAAGGAGGGCTACTCAATAGTTCAATATGCAGTCTTGTATGGCTTAGAACCGGGACTTCAACATCGCTTTGAGCGTCATGGAGCATTTGAGATGTTCCAGGAGTTGAAGTTTATCTTTCAGAAGAACGCCCGGATCGAGAGGTATGAGACCTCCGATAAATTCTATGCTTGCAAGATGGAGGAAAACTCGTCTGTCAGTGAACATGTGCTCAAAATGTCTTGGTACTCAATCCGTCTAGCTGAACTGGGGATTGAACTCCCGCAAGAAGCTATCACTGACAGAATCCTTCAATCACTGCGCCAAGCTACAAAGGCTTTGTGTTGAACTACAACATGCAAGGGATGAACAAGTCTCCCGGCGAGTTGTTTGCGATGCTGAAAGTCGCAGAGTCTGAACTCCGTAAAGAGCATCAAGTGTTGATGGTGAGCAAGACCACTAGTTTCAAGAGAAACGGCAAAGGCAAGAAGGGCAATTCGAAGAAGAGCGGCAAGCCTGTTGCCAATCCGCCGAAGAAACCCAAGGCTGGACCTAAGCCTGAAACAGAGTGCTTCTATTGCAAGGGTATGGGTCACTGGAAGCGCAGTTGCCCCAAGTATCTGGCAGATAAGAAGAAGGGCAAAGAAAAAACAAGTATATTTGATATACATGTTATTGATGTGTACTTAACCAGCTCTCGTAGTAGTGCCTGGGTATTCGATACCGGTTCTGTTGCTCACATTTGCAACTCGAAGCAGGAACTGCGGAATAGACGAAGGCTGGCGAAAGACGAAGTGACGATGCGCGTAGGAAACGGTTCCAAGGTTGATGCAATCGCCGTCGGCACAGTGTCACTTCAACTACCATCGAGATTAGTGATGAACTTAAATCATTGTTATTTAGTGCCTGCGTTGAGCATGAACATTATATCTGGATCTTGTTTATTGCGAGACGGTTACTCTTTTAAGTCTGAGAATAATGGTTGTTCTATTTCTATGAGTAACATCTTTTATGGTCATGCACCGAATGTGAGAGGATTGTTCATATTGAATCTTGATAGAGATACGCATATACATAACATTGAGACCAAAAGAGTGAGAGTAAACAATGATAGCGCCATATTTTTGTGGCACTGCCGCTTGGGTCATATTGGTGTAAAGCGCATGAAGAAACTCCATGCTGATGGACTTTTGGAGTCACTTGACTTTGATTCACTTGACACGTGCGAACCATGCCTCATGGGCAAAATGACTAAGACTCCGTTCTCCGGAACAATGGAGCGTGCAAGTGACTTGTTGGAAATCATACATACCGATGTGTGTGGTCCAATGAGCGTAGAGGCACGCGGCGGATATCGTTATTTTCTCACCTTCACTGACGATTTAAGTAGATATGGTTATGTCTACTTGATGAAGCACAAGTCTGAAACATTTGAAAAGTTCACGCAATTTCAGAGTGAAGTGGAAAATCATCGTAACAAGAAGATCAAGTTCCTACGGTCTGATCGTGGGGGTGAATATCTGAGTTTCGAGTTTGGTACTCACTTAAGACAATGTGGAATTGTTTCGCAGTTAACACCGCCTGGAACACCACAGCGTAATGGTGTGTCCGAACATCGTAATCGTACTTTGTTAGAAATGGTGCGATCTATGATGTCTCTTACTGATTTGCCGTTATCGTTTTGGGGTTATGCATTAGAAACAGCTGCATTCACTTTAAATAGGGCACCATCGAAATCCGTTGAGACGACACCATACGAACTGTGGTATGGCAAAAGGCCAAAGTTGTCGTTTCTTAAAGTTTGGGGATGTGATGCTTATGTCAAAAATCTTCAGCCTGAAAAGCTGGAACCCAAAGCGAAAAAGTGCGTCTTCATAGGTTACCCAAAAGAGACAGTTGGGTACACCTTCTATCTCAAATCCGACGGCAAAGTGTTTGTTGCTAAGAACGGAACTTTTCTCGAGAAGGAGTTTCTCTCGAGAGAATTGAGTGGGAGGAAGATAGAACTTGACGAGGTTGTCGAACCTCTCATCCCTCTGGATGGTGGCGCAGGGCAGGGGGAAACCTCTGTCATTGCGACGCCGGCTGAGGAGGAAGTTAATGATGATGATCATGAAACTCCAGTTCAAGTTTCTGTTGAACCACGCAGGTCGACGAGATCACGCGCTGCTCCAGAGTGGTACGGTAATCCCGTCTTATCAATCATGTTGTTAGACGACAATGAACCTGCAAATTATGAAGAAGCAATGGTGGGCCCAGATTCCAACAAATGGCTAGAAGCCATGAAATCCGAGATAGGATCCATGTATGAGAACAAAGTGTGGACTTTGGAGATACTGCCTGAGGGCCGCAAGGCTATTCAGAACAAATGGATCTTTAAGAAGAAGACGGACGCTGACGGTAATGTGACCGTTTATAAAGCTCGACTTGTGGCAAAGGGTTTTTCACAAGTTCCAGGAATTGACTACGATGAGACTTTCTCTCCCGTAGCGATGCTTAAGTCCGTCAGAATCATGTTAGCAATAGCTGCATTTTTCGATTATGAAATCTGGCAGATGGATGTCAAAACGGCGTTCCTTAACGGTTTCCTTAAGGAAGAGTTGTATATGATGCAACCCGAAGGTTTTGTCGATCCTAAAAATGCTGACAAGGTGTGCAAGCTCCAGCGATCCATTTATGGACTGGTGCAAGCATCTCGGAGTTGGAACAAACGCTTTGATGAGGTGATCAAAGCATTTGGGTTTATACAAGTGGTTGGAGAATCTTGTATTTACAAGAAAGTGAGTGGGAGCTCTGTGGCGTTTCTAATATTATATGTGGATGACATATTACTGATTGGAAACAACGTAGAGCTTTTGGAGAGCATAAAAGGTTACTTGAATAAAAGTTTCTCTATGAAGGACCTAGGAGAAGCTGCTTACATACTAGGCATTAAGATCTATAGGGATAGATCAAAACGCCTGATAGGGCTTTCACAAACCACGTACCTTGATAAAGTTTTGAAGAGGTTCAAAATGGAACAGTCCAAGAAAGGGTTCTTGCCAGTGTTACAAGGTACGAGATTGAGTAAGACTCAGTGCCCCGCAACTGATGAAGATAGAGAGCATATGCGCTCCGTCCCCTATGCTTCAGCCATAGGCTCTATCATGTATGCAATGCTGTGCACTAGACCGGATGTTAGCCTGGCCATAAGTATGGCAGGTAGGTTCCAGAGTAATCCAGGAGTGGATCACTGGACGGTGGTCAAGAATATCCTGAAGTACCTGAAAAGGACTAAGGAGATGTTTCTCGTGTATGGAGGTGACGAAGAGCTCGCCGTAAAAGGTTACGTCGATGCAAGCTTTGACACAGATCCGGACGACTCTAAGTCGCAAACCGGATACGTATTTATTCTTAATGGGGGTGCAGTAAGCTAGGTGCAGTTCCAAGCAAAGCGTCGTAGCAGATTCTACATGTGAAGCAGAGTACATGGCTGCCTCGGAGGCGGCTAAGGAGGGTGTCTGGATGAAGCAGTTCATGACGGATCTTGGAGTGGTGCCAAGTGCACTGGATCCAATAACCTTGTTCTGTGACAACACTGGTGCCATTGCCTTAGCAAAGGAACCAAGGTTTCACAAGAAGACCAGACACATCAAACGACACTTCAACCTCATCCGCGACTACGTCGAGGAGGAGGACGTAAATATATGCAAAGTGCACACGGATCTGAATGTAGCAGACCCGCTGACTAAACCTCTTCCACGGCCAAAACATGATCGACACCAGAACTGTATGGGTGTTAGATTTATTACAATGTAATTCACATGGTGATGTGAGGGCTGGATTATTGACTCTAGTGCAAGTGGGAGACTGTTGGAATTATGCCCTAGAGGCAATAATAAATGTATAGTTATTATTATAATTCCCGTATCAAGATAATAGTTTATTATCCATGCTATAATTGTATTGAATGAAGACTCATTTACATGTGTGGATACATAGACAAAACACCGTCACTAGCATGCCTCTAGTTGGCTAGCCAGTTGATCGATGATAGTCAGTGTCTTCTGATTACGAACAAGGTGTTGTTGCTTGATAACTGGATCACGTCATTGGGAGAATCACGTGATGGACTAGACCCAAACTAATAGACGTAGCATGTTGATCGTGTCATTTTGTTGCTACTGTTTTTCTGCGTGTCAAGTATTTATTCCTATGACCATGAGATCATATAACTCACTGACACCGGAGGAATGCTTTATGTGTATCAAACTTCGCAACGTAACTGGGTGACTATAAAGATGCTCTACAGGTATCTCCGAAGGTGTTAGTTGAGTTAGTATGGATCAAGACTGGGATTTGTCACTCCGTGTGACGGGGAGGTATCTCGGGGCCCACTCGGTAATACAACATCACACACAAGCCTTGCAAGCAATGTAACTTAGTGTAAGTTGCGGGATCTTGTATTACGGAACGAGTAAAGAGACTTGCCGGTAAACGAGATTGAAATAGGTATGCGGATACTAACGATCGAATCTCGGGCAAGTAACATACCGAAGGACAAAGGGAATGACATACGGGATTATGCGAATCCTTGGCACTGAGGTTCAAACGATAAGATCTTCGTAGAATATGTAGGATCCAATATGGGCATCCAGGTCCCGCTATTGGATATTGACCGAGGAGTCTCTCGGGTCATGTCTACATAGTTCTCGAACCCGCAGGGTCTGCACACTTAAGGTTCGACGTTGTTTTATGCGTATTTGAGTTATATGGTTGGTTACCGAATGTTGTTCGGAGTCCCGGATGAGATCACGGACGTCACGAGGGTTTCCGCAATGGTCCGGAAATGAAGATTGATATATAGGATGACCTCATTTGATTACCGGAAGGTTTTCGGAGTTACCGGGAATGTACCGGGAATGACGAATGGGTTCCGGGAGTTCACCGGAGGGGGGCAACCCACTCCGGGGAAGCCCATAGGCATTTGGGGGGGTCACACCAGCCCTTAGTGGGCTGGTGGGACAGCCCACCAATCCCCTATGCGCCAAGAGAGAAAAATCAAAGGAAAGAAAAAAAAAGAGGAAGAAGTGGGAAGGGGGAAGGACTCCCTCCCACCAAACCAAGTAGGACTCGGTTTGGGGGGGGGGAGAGTCCTCCCCCCTGGCTCGGCCGACCCCTTGGGGATCCCTTGGACCCCAAGGCAAGGTCCCCCTCCCTCCTCCTATATATATGGGGCTTTTAGGGCAGATTTGAGACGACTTTCTCACGGCTGCCCGACCACATACCTCCATAGTTTTTCCTCTAGATCGCGTTTCTGCGGAGCTCGGGCGGAGCCCTGCTGAGACGAGATCATCACCAACCTCCGGAGCGCCGTCACGCTGCCGGAGAACTCTTCTACCTCTCCGTCTCTCTTGCTGGATCAAGAAGGCCGAGATCATCGTCGAGCTGTACGTGTGCTGAACGCGGAGGTGCCGTCCGTTCGGTGCTAGATCGTGGGACTGATCGCGGGATTGTTCGCGGGGCGGATCGAGGGACGTGAGGACGTTCCACTACATCAACCGCGTTCTCTAACGCTTCTGCTGTACGATCTACAAGGGTACGTAGATCACTCATCCCCTCTCGTAGATGGACATCACCATGATAGGTCTTCGTGCGCGTAGGAAAATTTTTGTTTCCCATGCGACGTTCTCCAACAAGATGTTTTCAACGTCATACGCCATGCTAGATCATTGCACATCCCGGTACACTGCCGGAGGCATTTCCTATGGAGTCATCATCATTCTGATCTTCGAGCTGTGTGTAAATAAAAGTGTGATGATCATCATTCTTAGAGCATTGTCCCATGTGAGGAAATAAAAAAAAAGAGGCCAAAGAGCCCAGAAACAAAAAAAAATAGAAAAGAAAAGAAAAGAAAAAAGAGGCCTAAGAGCCCAAATAAAAAAAGAGAAAAAGAGAGAAAAAGAGAGAAGGGACAATCCTACCATCTTTTTCCAAACTTGTGCTTCATGATAGCACCATGTTGTTCATGATTGAGAGCTTCTTGCTTTGTTACTACCATATGCTAGTGGGAATCTTCATTATATAACTTGGCTTGTATATTCCAATGATGGGCTTCCTCAAAATTGCCCTAGGTCTTCGTGAGCAAGCAAGTCGGATGCACACCCACTAGTTTTCCTTTTGAGGTTTCCTATACTTATAGCTCTAGGCATCTCTTGTATGGCAATCCCTACTCATTCACATTGATATCTATTAATGGGCATCTCCATAGCCTATTGATACGCCGAGTTAATGTGACCATCTCCTCCTTTTTGTCTCACAACCACCACCACACTCTATTCCACCTTTAGTGCTATATCCATGGCTCGCGCTCATGTATTGCGTGATAGTTATAAAAAGTTTGAGAAAGTAAGAGTGCGAAAACAATTACTTGGCCAATTCCGGGGTTGTGCATGATTTACATTAGTTGTGTGAGGATGATGGAGCATGTCCACACTATATGATTTTGTAGGGTAACTTTCTTTGGCCTTGTTATTTTGAAAGTTCATGATTACTTTGCTAGTTTGCTTGAAGTATTACTGTTTTCATGTCATTAGCAAACTATTGTTTTGAATCTTACGGATCTGAACATTCATTTCACGTGAAAGAAGTTGCAAAGGACATCTATGCTAGGTAGCATTCCACATCAAAAATTCATTCTTTATCACTTCCCTACTCGAGGACGAGCAGGAGTTAAGCTTGGGGATGCTTGATACGTCTCCAACGTATCTATAATTTTTTTATGGTTTCATGCTATTATCTTGTCAAACTTTGGATGTTTTGCATGCCTTTTATTTATTTTTTGGGACTAACTTATTAACTCAGTGCAAGTGCCAGTTCCTATTTTTTTCCATGTTTTTAACCCGTTTCAGAGGAGATTTTGAAACGCAGTCCAAACGGAAGAAAATCCCCGAAAATATTTTTTTTGGAACAGAAGAAGATCGAAGAACTTGGGAGCCAAGCCAGAGGAGCTCTAGGGGCCCCACAAGCCCCCACCCCGCGGCCAGGGAGGGCGCGCCATCAAGGCTTGTGGGCCCCCTGGAGGTCCCCTGACCTAGATCTTTCGCTTATATAATCCCATAAATTCCAGAAAAAAATCAAGAGATCATCGCAATCACTTTTCTGCCGCCGCAAGCTTGTGTCTCCGCAAGATCCCATCTGGGGCACGTCCTGATGCCCTGCTGGGGGGGGGGGATTCATACATGGAGGGCTTCTCCATCAACACCATGACCTCTCCGATGATGCGTGAGTAGTTCACCATAGACCTACGGGTCCATAGCTAGTAACTAGATGGCTTCTTCTCTCTCTTTGATCTTAAATACAAAGTTCTCCATGATCTTCATGGAGATCTATCCGATGTAATCTTCTTTTGCTGTGTGTTTGTCGAGATCCATGAATAGTGGATTTATGATAAGATTATCTATGAATCTTATTTGAGCTTCTTCTGATCTCACTTATGCATGATTTCATATCCTTGTAATTCTCTTCAAGTTGTGGGTTTTGTGTGGCCAACTAGATCTATGATTCTTGCAATGGGAGAAGTGCTTGGTTTTGGGTTCATACTGTGCGGTGACCTCACCCAGTGACAGAAGGGGTAGCGAGGCACGCATCATGTTGTTGCCATCAAGGGTAAAAAGATGGGGTTTTCATCATTGGTTTGAGATTATCCCTCTACATCATGTCATCTTGCTTAAAGCGTTACTCTGTTTGTCATGAACTCAATACACTAGATGCATGCTGGATAGCGGTCGATGTGTGGAATAATAGTAGTAGATGCAGAAAGTATCGGTCTACTTGTCTCAGACGTGATGCCTATATGTATGATCATTGCCTTAGATATCGTCATGACTTTGCGCGGTTCTATCAATTGCTCGACAGTAATTTGTTCACCCACCGTAATACTTGCTATTTTGAGAGAAGCCTCTAGTGAGCACTATGCCCCCCAGGGTCTACTCCACACCATATTTTCAGCCTTACACTTTTACTTCGTTGCACTTTCCGCCTTTAGATCTCACTTTGCAAACAATCTTGAAGGGATTGTCAACCCCTTTGAAGCATTGGGTGCAAGCTTGTTTGTGTTTGCGCAGGTACTCTGGACTTGACGAGACCCTCCTTCTGGATCGATACCTTGGTTCTCAAATTGAGGGAAATACTTACTGCTCCTTTGTTGCATCACCCTTTCCTCTTCAAGGGAAGAACGAACGCAAGCCCAGCCTCTGTCAACGTGTCAACTTCTGGCGCTGTTGTCTGTGGGATAGCACTGGGCACTGAGTCTTACTCAATTTTATACGTTGTAACACCGGCAAGAACCCTTTCTTGGACTGATCCATTTTGAACTTCTTCAAAACTTTATCAAGGTATGTGCTTTGTGAAAGTCCTATTAGGCGTCTCGATCTATCCCTATAGATCTTAATGCCTAGAATGTAAGTAGCTTCTCCTAGGTCTTTCATAGAGGAACTTTTATTCAAGTAATCATTTACGCTCTCCAAAAACTCCATGTTGTGTCCAATCAGCAATATGCCATCCACATATAATATTAGAAACGCCATAGAGCTCCCACTCACTTTCTTGTAAATACAAGATTCTCCAACCACTTGTATAAACCCAAATGCTTTGATCACCTCATCGAAGCGCTTATTCCAACTCCGAGATGCTTGCACTAGTCCATAAATGGATCACTGGAGCTTGCACACTTTGTTAGAATTCTTTGGATCGACAAAACCTTGGGTTGCATCATATACAACTCTTCCTTAAGAAAACCGTTAAGGAACACCGTTTTGCCATCCATCTGCCAGATTTCATAATCGAAAAATGAAGCCATTGCCAACATGATTCGGACGGACTTAAGCATCGATACCGGTGAGAACGTTTCATTGCAGTCAACTCCTTGAACTTGTGAAAACCCTTTGCCACAAGTCGAGCTATATAAACGGTCACATTACCGTCTTGGTCCGTCTTCTTCTTAAAGATCCATTTGTTCTGAATAGCCTTGCGGCCTCAGGTAGTACTTCCAAAGTCCACACTTTGTTTTCGTACATAGATCATATCTCGAACTTCATGGCCTCCAGCCATTTGTTGGAATCTGGGCCCACCATTGCTTCTTCATAATTCGCAAGTTCATTGTTGCCCAAGAACATAATTGATAAGACAGGATTACCGTATCACTCAGGAGTAGTACGTGATCTTGTCGACCCGCGAGGTCCGATAGGAACTTTAGCCGAAGTTTCATGATCATCATCATCAACTTCCTCATCAACCGGCGTCGCAACGACACGGGTTTCCCCTTGCCCTGCGCCACCATCCAGAGGGACTAGAGGTTCGACAACCTCATCAAGTTCTATCTTCCTCCCATTCAATTCTTTCGAGAGAAACTCCTTCTCAAGAAAAGCTCCATTTTTAGCAACAAACACTTTGCCCTCGGATTTGATATAGAAGGTGTAACCAACTGTCTCCTTTGGGTTACCTATGAAGACGCACTTTTCCGCTTTGGGTTCCAGCTTTTCTGGCTCAAGCTTTTTGACATAAGCATCACATCCCCAAACTTTAAGAAATGACAATTTCGGTCTTTTGCCATACCACAGTTCGTATGGTGTCGTCTCAACGGATTTTGATGGTGCCCTATTTAAAGTGAATGCAGCTGTCTCTAATGCATAACCCCAAAACGATAACGGCAAATCGGTAAGAGACATCATAGATCGCACCATTTCTAACAAAGTTCGATTATGACATCCCGACACACCATTCCGTTGTGGAGTTCGAGGCGGTGTCAACTGTGAAAAAATTCCACATTGTCTTAGGTGAGCACCAAACTCGAAACTCAGATATTCACCCCCACGATCAGACCGTATGAACTTGATCTTATTGTTACGATGATTTTCAACTTCACTTTGAAATTTCTTGAACTTCTCAAACGTTTCACACTTGTGCTTCATCAAGTAGATATATCCATACCTACTCAAATCGTAAGTGAAGGTGAGAAAATAACGATATACGCCGCGTGCCTCCACACTCACCGGACCGTACACATCGGTATGTATGATTTCCAACAAGTCACTTGCATGTTCCATTGTTCCGGAGAACGGAGTCTTAGTCATCTTGCCCATGAGGCATGGTTCGCATGTGTCAAGTGATTCAAAGTCAAGTGACTCCAAAAGTCCATCGAAATTGAGTTTCTTCATGCGCTTACACCAATATGACGTAAGCGGCAGTGCCACAAAAACATGGCGCTATCATTGTTAACTCTAACTCTTTTGGTCTCAATGTTATGTATATGTGTATCATCGCTATCAAGATTCAATATGAACAATCCTTTCACATTGGGTGCATGACCATAAAAGATATTACTCATAGAAATAGAACAACGATTATTCTCTGACTTAAACGAGTAACCGTCTCACAATAAACAAGATCCATATATAATGTTCATGCTTAACACATGCACTAAATAACAATGATTTAAGTTCATAACTAATTCTGATGGTAACTGAAGTGAAACTGTGCCGATGGCGATTGCATCAACCTTGGAACCATTTCTCACGCGCATCGTCACTTCATCCTTTGCGAGCCTTCGTTTATTCCGCATTTCTTGT
This sequence comes from Hordeum vulgare subsp. vulgare, assembly GCF_904849725.1. Taxonomy (NCBI): domain Eukaryota; kingdom Viridiplantae; phylum Streptophyta; class Magnoliopsida; order Poales; family Poaceae; genus Hordeum; species Hordeum vulgare. The sequence goes on along the minus strand of NC_058520.1, from coordinate 396,462,949 downwards.
TTCGAGTTGCAAATATGAGCAACAGAACCGGTATCAAATACCCACGCACTACTACGAGAGTTGGTTAAGTACACATCAATAACATGTATATCAAATATACCTGAATTTTTCCTTGGCCGCCTTCTTATCAGCGAAATACTTGGGGCAGTTGCGCTTCCAGTGACCCAGTCCCTTGCAATAATAACACTCTGTTTCACGCTCTGGCCCAGCCTTGGGTTTCTTCGTCGGATTGGCAATAGGTGTTGGGGAACGTTGCATGGGAAACAAAAATTTTCCTACGCACACGAAGACCTATCATGGTGATGTCCATCTACGAGTGGATATTAGACCTACGTACCCTTGTAGATCGCACAGCGGGAAGTGTTAAGAAACGCGTTTGATGTAGTGGAACGTCTTCACGTCCCTCGAACCGTCCCGAGATCTGTCCCATGATCCGTTCTGATCTAGCACCAAACGGACGACACCTCCGCGTTCAGCACACGTACAACTCGATGATGATCTCGGCCTTCTTGATCCAGCAAGAAAGACAGAGAAGTAGATGAGTTCTCCGGCAGCGTGATGGTGCTCCGGTGGTGGTGATGATCTACTCCTGCACGGCTCCGCCCGAGCTCCGCAGAAGTCCGATCTAGAGGTAAAACTATGTGGAATAGGCTAGAGTTGCACATGGCAAACTTGTGTCTCAAAAAGCCCTAAACCACCACTATATATAGGAGGGAGGGGGAGGGGCTAGCCTGGAGGGACAAGGCCCTCAAGGTGCACCGGCCGCCAGGAGGAGGAGGACTCCTCCTCCAATTCGGTTTGGGAAGGAGAAGTCCTCCTCTTCCTTCCCACCTCCCTCTTTCCTTTTTCTTTTTCTTTTCTTTTGGTATTTTGTTTATGTGGCGCCATAGCCCTCTTGGGCTGACTCCACCAGCCCATTAAGGACTTTTGGCGCCACCCTAGGGCCTTGGGATCACTCCCTGGTGGGTGGGCCCCTCCCGGTAAACACCCGGAACCTATTCATCACTCCCGGTACAGAGCCGAAATTGCCCAAAACTTTCCGGTGACCAAATGAAACCATCCTATATATATCAATCTTTGTTTCCGGACCATTTCGGAAACCCTCGTGACGTCCGTGATCTCATCCGAGACTCCGAACAACATTCGGTAACCACAGATATAAATCAACTATACTAAAACATCATCGAACCTTAAGTGTGCAGACCCTGCGGGTTCGGGAACTATGTAGACATGACCCGAGACACTCCTCGGTCAATATCCAATAGCGGGACCTGGATGCCCATATTGGATCCTACATATTCTCCAAAAATCTTATTGTTTGAACCTGAGTGCCAAGGATTCATATAATCCCGTATGTCATTCCCTTTGTCCTTCGGTATGTTACTTGCCCGAGATTCAATCGTTGGTATCCGCATACTGCTACGGTAACAAAAGTCCTTCCTTGGCGCTAGGAATTCTTCTTGCTACTTCTCTTGTTTGCGTCGGTTTTTCCCTTGAAGAGGAAAGGGTGATGCAGCACAGGAGCAGTAAGTATTTCCCTCAGTTTGAGAACCAAGGTATCGATCCCGAAGGAGGGACTCGTCAAGTCCAGAGTACCTGCGCAAACACAAACAAGCTTGCACCCAATGCTTCAAAGGGGTTGTCAATCGCTTCAAGATTGTTTGCAAAGTGAGATCCGAAGGCGGAAAGTGCAACGAAGTAAAAAGTGTAAGGCTGAAAATATGGTGTGGAGTAGACCCGGGGGCCATAGTGTTCACTAGAGGCTTCTCTCAAAATAGAAAATATCACGGTGGGTGAACAAATTACTGTCGAGCAATTGATAGAACCGCGCAAAGTCATGACGATATCTAAGGCAATGATCATACATATAGGCATCACGTCTGAGACAAGTAGACCGATACTTTATGCATCTACTACTATTACTCCACACATCGACTGCTATCCAGCATGCATCTAGTGTATTGAGTTCATGACGAACAGAGTAACACCTTAAGCTAGATGACATGATGTAGAGGGATAATCTCAAACCAATGATGAAAACCCTATCTTTTTACCCTTGATGGCAACAACATGATGCGTGCCTCACTACCCCTTCTGTCACTGGATGAGGTCACTACACGGTATGAACCCAAAACCAAGCACTTCTCCCATTGCAAGAATAATACATCTAGTTGGCCAGACAAAACCCACAACTCGAAGAGAATTACAAGGATATGAAATCATGCATAAGAGAGATCAGAAGAAACTCAAATAAGATTCATAGCTAATCTGATCATAAATCCACAATTCATCGGATCTCGACAAACACACCGCAAAAGAAGATTACATCGGATAGATCTCCATGAAGATCATGGAGAACTTTGCATTGAAGATCCAAGAGAGAGAAGAAGCCATCTAGTTACTAGCTATGGACCCGTAGGTCTATGGTGAACTACTCACGCACCATCGGAGAGGTCATGGTGTTGATGAAGAAGCCCTCCGTGTCCGAGTCCCCCCTCCGGCAGGGCACCAGAACGTGCCCCAGATGGGATCTTGCGGTGACAGAAGCTTGCGGCGGCGGAAAAGTACTTTCGATGATCTCCTGATTTTTTCGGGATTTTTAGGGAATATATAGGCGCAACCCCTAGGGAAGAGGGCGCTCAGGGGGCCCACAAGCTTGTGGGCCGCGGCCTCCCCCTTGGTCGCGGGGTGGGGGCTTGTGGGGCCCCTGAGGCCCGCCTGCCTTGGCTCTCAAGCTTCCCGATCTTCTTCCGGTACGGAAAAAATATTTTTGGGGATTTTCTTCCGATTGGACTCTGTTTCAAAATCTCCTCTGGAAGGGGTCAAAAATATGGAAAAAACAGGAACTCGCACTTGGCACTGGGTTAATAAGTAAGTCCCAAAAAATATATACAAGGCATGCAAAACATCCAAAGTTTGACAAGATAATAGCATGAAACCATCAAAAATTATAGATACGTTGGAGACGTATCAAGCATCCCCAAGCTTAACTCATGCTCGTCCTCGAGTAGGGAAGTGATAAAGAATGAATTTTTGATGTGGAATGCTACCTAGCATAGTTGTCCTTTGCAACTTCTTTCACATGATATGAATGTTCAGATCCGTAAGATTCGAAAAAATAGTTTGCTATTGACATGAAAAAAATAATACTCCAAGCAAACTAGCAAGGTAATCATGAACTTTCAAAATAACAAGGGCAAGGAAAGTTATCCCTACAAAATCATATAGTCTGGCTGTCGTGGGTATAAGTCTGACAGTAGATGTGTAGGGTACGAAAGGATGGGCAGAGCCTTAGCTACGGCGAGGTTGTATGAGTTCAGGCCCCTCTGCGGTGGAGGTAAAAGCCCTACGTCTCAGTGCTCTTGGGAGCTTAGTGTCGGGTGGAATATAGGATTACAGTAAATGCCAACCCCTGCACCAGTGGGGAAGGGCGGCTTATATAGAGTGCGCTGCCCTTCACAACGGCCCGGTGGACAGGGGTGGAGTAGTGGCGAATAAATGCCTACGTTACATGTAACGTATGCCTTAAATGCTAATAATGGTGTATGAAAACGTATGACCGTTGCCCTCCTGGGAGGTTACGATGTACAGAGTGGAATTCAGTCGGTACGATAAATATGCTCCGAATGCTCGTCACGGACTGGATGATGGGGGGTCCTTAGTTCAGTCGGAACTGTCTAAGGGCCTTGCCCTCTATGAAGGGTAGTCCTTGGGTAGGACCTATAGGGCAGGCCTATGAACCTACCCTGGGACTATAACCCCATCATTAGTCCCCGAATGGATCAGGGTTGGGACGACGAAGTGGTGCTTGGAGTACGGATCTGACTGGTATGGATGTGACTTTGGCGTTGTTTGCCTCGATCCATTTTATCCTTTCGACCAGTGATCCGAGTGAATATACCAGTGAAACGAACCGTTAGGGACCGAGTGCTTCCGCGGAATCTTTCGATGTGACCGGTCAAACTGACAGCGGCGGATTTTCTGGGATCTTCAAATGTCGGTTGCCGCACGCTCAGCGGGGATGTCGACATCGTCATCGAGTAGTTTCTGCCGCCTTGATTACCGCGCCTTTATCTTCTCCACTAATATCGCAGCAGCCGGTCGGGGGATAAGATTTCGGGGCCACCTGTTAGTGACCCAGTCGGAACCTTATTTAAGCCTCTCCAGCGGGGGTTTCTTGTTGCGCTGCCCTTGTTACTCGCACTCGCCTCGCTTCTCCCGTAGCTCCCTGCGCGTTCCAAGCCTCCTCCTTCCTCTCCTCCTCTACGGATCTGCTGCCTTCACCATGACGAAGGGGCAGACGAGCAAGCTCGAGTCGCAGAAGAAGAAGAAGAAGGCGGCGGCTCCTGCTCAGCGGCGACAGCGAGCACTACCGGCGGGTTGGATCCAGGGGGATTTCCTCCCCTCCACCGTGACGGCGGACGACCTGCTGGAGCTCGTGGAGCAAGGCATGATTGCCAACAAGTCGTGGAGGCTGCCGGCGGAGGGCGAGACGGAGCCGGCGCCGCAGGAGGGAGAGCGCGTCTTGCTGCTCAGCCACGTGTACAGGGGCTTCTCCTTGCCTCCCCACCCCTTCTTTAGAGGTATTATGAATCACTTCGGGGCGCAACTCCATCATTTTCCTCCCAACGCAATAGCCCATCTCGCCGCATTCGTCACTCTGTGCGAGTGCTTTATTGGATGTCTCCCCCCCATTGGGGGCTCTTTAAGTACATCTTCTCTGCTAGGTCTCAGACTGTCAAAAATCTTAGCCAGTCGGACTATAAAACCCATCTCCTCCAGCTCTGCGGGGGCTTAGATTTTCAAAAGAAAACAAAGAGTAGCTACCCCCCTCTCCAGCTGTCCGAGTCAGTTAGGAAGTGGCAGTCGACCTGGTTCTACTGCCAGGACATAGCTTGTCCGAATGCCGCGGCTGGGTTGCCGCCCTTTAGCCTAGATCGTCCGGCCCCTCCCAGGCAGCTTGCGCTCTCAAAGTTGGAAAAGATCCAGATCCAACCTTTGGTCGACGCGCTGATAGCTGTCGCCCGCAAGGGAGTCACCGGCACAGATTTGCTGGAGACTTTTCTGGGTCGGCGCATCCAGCCCCTGCAAGCCCGACACCACGCCATGTAACACTACGTGGGGCCCGAGGATTCCACTCGGACTCATCCAGAGTGCGTGACCTGGGAGACCGTGACAGTGTGGGTCCGCGGCATTATAGGCGCATGTGACAACCGCCAAGGAGCCCGGCGAGTGAGGCCCTTCCGCACCGGGAATCCTCCTCCAAATGAGGTGAGTGCATCTTGTCGAGTGCCTTCAATCTTCTTAGATCTATCGCTTTTTTTATGTCGCCACCTGGTGTCGGACGTTGTCGACTATATTTTGTGCAGGAGTGGACCAACTGGCACTCTCCCGTCTCGAACGGGAATCCCGCTGAGGAAGAGGAGGGCATCCAGGAGGGCAGCGTGGATAGCGCCGAGTACGTCTCCGACAGTGGGGAAACGAAGGAGGAGTCTGGAGAGGAGGAGGGCGAGGTTGGGGAGCAGAGCTCGCCACCTCCACCATCAGAGCCTCGAACTAAGCGCCGTCACGAACCCGCGGCTCCGCCGGCTCCTCCAGCAGCTCCGAGTGCTCCGCCTGCTTATCCCGTGGCGCCGAGTGCTCCGCCAGCTCCTCCCGTGGCTCCGAGTGCTCGGAGCGTGAAGAGGACCAGGGACGCTGCTGACGAGCCCACGGACCAACCGTCCAAGGTGGCCAAACCGAGTGGGTCCAAGCCTCAGAAAGCTTTGCCTCGGAAGAGGATCGCTGTTCCAGTTGCCTCAGCGTAAGTGTCTTGTTTTCCCATCTTCTTTCAGTATTTGATTGAACTCATGCTTATTGGTCAAGTGGATTTTACTCGACAGAGCTGCTACCTCCGCCACCTCTCTGCCGCGCCAGGACGATGATCCCATGGATACGGATAACGCTGCCCCATCCCAGCAAGGTACGTTGTGACCACTCCGAGATTTTGCATTATTGTTTCGCGAGTGCTGCCTTTAATCTTGCCCTTTTTCTGTAACCTCATGTTGTTTAGTTGGGCTTCCTTCGGAGGTGATTCATCTAAAGGAGGACGACCAAAGGGGATCAGGGCCAACTTTGGCGCCTGTCCTTGAGGTTGTTCCATCTGCTGCTGCTCCCACCACGAACGCGCCACCGACCGAGACGATGCCGTCGACTGAGGCGGTGCCCCTCGCGGCGGAACCGACTGGAGCGGGACTTGGGATGCCCAAGGAATCTTCTGTCGTGCCAGGTCCGTCGACCGTCCAGTACGACGCCCGAGACCTCCCGGAAGACCAAGTGGGAGCCGCCAAGGAGGCCATGGTGCAAGTGGAGTTGATGGTGGGTGATGCCAAGGGAGCGTACGACTCCATCGCGTCTTTGTACAAGAGAAGCTTGGAGCTCCGGGACGATATCCGAGTAAGTGCGCTAGTAAGTGTTTACTTTCCTCTTGCAACCCACTGCGGGTTTAAGTGATATACTCGGATACAGTAGGATTATTTTGCAGTGGGTTCACTCCGAGTGAACCCAGTGGGTGTAGTCCCCGAGACTTCTGTCGAGTGCTTGCACCGGCAGTTGTCTTTATATGCCTTTTCAGTTATCTGAGCAGATCTTAGCTGGTCTGCCCGAATATTACCAGTGGGGGCACTCGGAGTGCATCGAGTGGATGTAGTCCCCGAGAGTAGTGTTACTCAGGTCGGGTAATAGCATTCTCGTAGATTTGTCTGTTTGTCATGTAGCTCAATAGGGCCTGCCTGTTCGAGCTTCATGCCAGTGGGGTCACTCATAGTGAACCCACTGGGTGTAGTCCCCGAGACCGATGTCGAGTGCTTGCATCGGCAGGGGTCTGAAGAACTTTGAGCTTTGTTTGTTTTCCTTGTTGAATGTGTCTGAGCTTCCCTTTGCGCTGATTTGGCAGAAGACTTGCGAAATGGGATCCGCGTACAATACTCTGAAGGCTGAAAAGGTTCAGCTTGCTGCGGAATTGGAGGCGGCTGTGAATGACTTGGCTGGTGTGAAGGGGGCTCTTGCTGACCGAGAGAAGTCTTTGGAGGAGTCCCGAGAGACCAACAAGGCATTGGTGGCCGAAATTGAGAAAATGGGCAAGCAAAGAACTGAACTAATGGGTCAGATGAAGGTGATGAACCGTCGATGCATTTCGCAGGAGAAGTATGTCAACGACTGGGCAAGGAAGATGATTGCACTGCTCGGTGGTAAGCTTTTTGCCGAGTGCTTCTTGACTTTGTAATTCATTCTGCGCTTACTTTCTGCTCTTCTTTTCTTTGCAGATTTTTGTCTAGACGCTGAGGCTGAAGCAGCCGACATTGAACGGTCGGTTGTTCCGAACGTTCCACTCGGCGACGAAGCCAATCGGGACATGCTCCGAGCACATATTCGCCTTGGCAGAGTGGGACCTTTCATCGGCCGTCTGAGAGAAGTCATCGGCCGGATCGACAAGGAGCTGTGGCCCGAAGACGATTTCCGGCAGGAAATAGAAGGGTTGATGACTCGGCTGGAGGACGTCCCGAACAGAGTGCACGCATGGAAGAAGTCTGCCGCTCGTTGTGGTGCGGACGTGGCGTTATCGCTGGTCCGAGTGCACTGCAAGGAAGCTCGCGAAGAAAAGCTGAAGGCGTTGCAGGTCGCCAACACCAAGAAGCTTCGATTCGAAGATTTCATGGAGACCTTCCTCGAGACAGCCACTCGTATCGCGGACGGGATCGACCCTGAGACCTTTGTGGAGCCTGCCAGTCTCGGTGCCAGTCCTGATGACGCTTGAAAAACTTTACCTCGGTATGCTGAGTGGTATCTGTATCAAACTTGGGCCACTGTTGTTGGTCATCAAATTCATGGTTCGGTGTGGATAAGCTTGATCCACACCGAGCCGACTATCATAGATCCAACTTTGAATTCGAATCGAATATTTTGCTCTTCTTTCGCCAAGTTTATTTTCTGACACGATTTTGGCTCGTGGTTTTTGTTTGGCGTTTCTTGGTGAAGCCAATGGCAAACATGCGGAGCATGTAATTGTCAGTTGTCTTCACATCCACATGAGCCTCAATGAGGGTCTGCTAAGCCTCCGAGTGGATCTCGAGGATACACTCGAAGGAAGCTTTTTTACTTGGGCGATTCTGGATGGCAGCTAAGTCCCCGAGTGCGGCATCTCGTGCACACTCGGAGTGAGTTGATACTCATGTAGTTGTCAGTTGTCTTCACATCCACATGAGCCTAAATGAGGGTCTGCTAAGCCTCCGAGTGGATCTCGTGGATACACTCGAAGGAAGCTTTTTACTTAGGCGATTCTGGATCGTAGCTAAGTCCCCGAGTGCGGCATCTCGTGCGCACTCGGAGTGAGTTGATACTCATGTAGTTGTCAGTTGTCTTCACATCCACATGAGCCTCAATGAGGGTCCGCTAAGCCTCCGAGTGGATCTCGAGGATACACTTGAAGGAAGATTTTTTACTTAGGCGATTCTGGATCGCAGCTAAGTCTCCGAGTGCGGCTTTTAGTGCGCACTCGGAGCGAGTTTTGTACTTAGGCGATTCTGAATCGCAGCTAAGTCCCCGAGTACGGCTTTTGGTGCGCACTCGGAGCAAGTTTTGTACTTAGGCGATTCTGAATCACAGCTAAGTCCCCGAGTGCGACTTTTAGTGCACACTCAGAGAGAGTTTTTTTTACTTAGGCGACTCTGGGTCGCAGCTAAGTCCCCGAGTGCGGCTGTTAGCGCACACTCGGAGAGAATTTTTTACTTAGGCGAATCTGGGTCGCAGCTAAGTCCCCGAGTGCGGCTGTTAGCGCACACTCGGAGAGAGTTTTTTACTTAGGCGACTCTGGGTCGCAGCTAAGTCCCCGAGTGCGACTTTTAGTGCACACTCGGAGAGAGTTTGTACTTAGGCGATTCTGGATCGCAGCTAAGTCCTCGAGTGCGACTTTTAGTGCATACTCGGAGAGAGTTTTTTTACTTAGGCGACTCTCGGTCGCAGCTAAGTCCCCGAGAGCGGCTGTTAGCGCACACTCGGAGAGAGTTTTTTACTTAGGCGACTCTGGATCGCAGCTAAGTCCCCGAGTGCGACTTTTAGTGCACACTCGGAGAGAGTTTGTACTTAGGCGATTCTGGATCGCAGCTAAGTCCCCGAGTGCGACTTTTAGTACACACTCGGAGAGAGTTTTTTACTTAGGCGACTCTGGGTCGCAGCTAAGTCCCCGAGTGCAGCTGTTAGCGCACACTCGGAGAGAGTTTTTTACTTAGGCGACTCTAGGTCGCAGCTAAGTCCCCGAGTGCGGCTGTTAGCGCACACTCGGAGAGATTTTTTTACTTAGGCGACTCTGGGTCGCAGCTAATTCCCCGAGTGCGGCTGTTAGCGCACACTCGGAGAGTGTTTTTTAGATTGGAGTCTGCAAACGCGGAAGAATTTTGGACCTGCAAAAAATCAGTGTGCTTTGTATTACTTCAATGATACTTGTTCTTTACATTGCCTCCGTCGGCGGTCACGTGTAGAAGCGCTTCAGGAGATCTCCGTTCCATGCTCGCGGCTCGTCCGTTTCCCTGTCAAGGTTGTAGAGTCGATATGCTGTGCTATTCAGCGCCTTAGAGATGATGAAGGGTCCTTCACAGGCGGGAGCCAACTTGTGAGGCCTCTGCTGGTCCACTCGGAGCACCAGGTCACCTGCTTGGAATGTGCGACTCCTGACGTGCCGCGCGTGAAAACGCAGCAGATCTTGTTGATAAATTGTTGAGCGAGTCAGTGCCATCTCGCGCTCTTCTTCTAGTAGATCCACTCCGTCTTTCCTGGCCTGCTCCGCTTCGGCGTCGGAGAAGAGTTCGACTCGTGGAGAGTTGTGAAGCAAGTCACTCGGAAGGACTGCCTCTGCTCCATAAACGAGGAAGAACGGGGATTGCCCTGTAGATCTATTCGGAGTTGTGCGGAGGCCCCACAACACCGAAGGCAGCTCGGTGACCCATGCGCCGGCGGCATGTCCAACTTCTCGCAGGAGTCGAGGCTTCAACCCTTGAAGAATAAGTTCGTTCACCCGCTCGGCTTTCCCGTTGGTTTGAGGGTGCACCACAGATGCAAAATCCACTCGGATACCTTGGCCTGTGCAAAAACCTTTGAATCTGTCCGAGTCAAAGTTTGTGCCATTGTGAGTGATTATGCTGTGCGGGACTCCGAATCTGGAGATGATGTCTGTGACAAATTTGATGGCCGTAAGGGCGTCGAGCTTCTTGATGGGTTTGGCTTCAATCCACTTGGTGAACTTGTGGACTGCCACCAACAGATGAGTGAATCCCCCTTGGCCAGTTCTGAATGGACCGACTGTATCTAATCCCCACACTGCGAACGGCCAAACAAGAGGGATTGTCTTCAGCGCAGACGTTGGCTTGTGGGACTTGTTCGAATAGAACTGACATCCTTCGCATCGGTCGACCATATCCTTTGCCATTTCATTCGCCTACAACCAGAAGAAGCCAGCTCTGAATGCTTTGGCGATGATTGCTCTTGAGCAGGCATGATGGCCGCAAGTTCCCGAGTGAATTTCTTCCAGGATTAACTGTCCCTCCTCAGGGGAGATGCATCGCTGAAGGACTCCTGAAACACTTTCCTTGTACAACTGGCCATCAATGACGGTGAAGGACCTCGACCTGCGGACGATCTGCCTCGCTTGGACTTCGTCCTCTGGTAATTCTTGCCTCAGGATGTATGCAATGAACGGCATAGTCCAATCGGGGATGATAGCAAGAATCTCCATGATCAAATCAACCATAGCGGGGACCTCGAGTTCAGTCGGATCTGTTGAACTCTTCGGTTGTATCGGTTCCTCTGTAAAAGGATCTTCTTTCATCGAAGGGAGATGTAGGTGCTCGAGGCAGACATCACTCGGGACTCGTCTCCGAGTGGATCTGAGTTTTGCCAACTCATCAGCTGCTTGGTTCTTCAGTCGCGGAACATGGTGAAGTTCCAGACCTTCCAACTTCTTCTCGAGCTTCCTTACTGCGTTGCAGTATGCAGTCATGGTGGAGTTCCTGACATCCCACTCCTTCACCACTTGATTAACCACCAAATCTAAATCGCCATAGACCATCAGGCGACGGAGGCCGAGTGTGATGGCCATGCGCAATCCGTAAAGGAGAGCTTCATACTCTGCCTCATTGTTGGAAGAATCGAAATGTATCTGCAACACATACTTAAGCTTATCACCTTTTGGCGATATGATCACTACGCCAGCGCCGGAGCCATTCAACATCTTGGACCCCTCGAAGAACATAGTACAAAGAGCCGAGTAGATGTGAGTCGGTTGCTGTTGTTCTACCCATTCTACTATGAAGTCAGCCAGAGCTTGAGACTTTATAGCCTTCTTGGCTTCAAACTTGATGTCGCAGTATAACATCTCCATAGCCCACTTCGCCACTCGGCCTGATGCGTCTCGACTGTGGAGGATTTCCGACAACGGAGCATCAGAAACGACAAACACCGAGTGGTCTTGGAAATAGTGAGCCACCTTCTTTGCAGTCATGTAGATCCCATAAATAAGCTTTTGATAATGGGGATACCTCTGCTTGGAAGGAGTCGGGACTTCGGAGAAATAATATACTGGCCGCTGAACCTTGTACGCTTTGCCTTCTTCTTCACGTTCGACTGTGAGAACAGTGTTGACGACTTGATTTGTAGCCGCGATGTACAGAAGAAGGGGTTCTTTACTGAGCGGGGCAGTAAGAACCGGCTGGGTGGAAAGCAGGGCTTTGAGGTCGTCGAATGCAATCTGGGCTTCGTCTGTCCACTCGAAAGTAGCTGATTTCTTCATGAGTCGGTACAGAGGTAACGCCTTCTCGCCGAGTCGAGCGATAAACCTGCTCAAAGCCGCTAGGCAACCTGTGAGCCTTTGAACATCATGTATTCTGACAGGCCGCTCCATTCGGACGATGGTCCCGATCTTTTCGGGGTTGACATCGATTCCTCGTTCGGAAACGAAGAAACCGAGTAACTTTCCGCTGGGAACACTGAATGAACACTTGGCAGGGTTGAGCTTGATATCGTATCTACGAAGGTTGGCGAATGTTTCTGCCAAGTCAGTCAATAAGTCGGAACCTTTGCGTGACTTGACTACGAGATCATCCATATATGCCTCCACATTTCGACTGATCTGGTCAAGGAGGCATTTCTGGATCATGCGCATAAAAGTTGCTCCTGCATTCTTCAAACCGAATGGCATAGTGATGTAGCAGAAACACCCGAATGGGGTGATGAAGGCTGTTTTTAATTCATCCGGACCATACAAACGGATCTGATGATAGCCCGAATAGGCATCAAGGAAGGATAAACGCTCGCAACCCGTAGTCGAATCGACAATTTGATCAATGCGGGGGAGCGGGAAATGATCTTTCGGGCAGACCTTATTGAGATGCTTGAAGTCAATGCACATACGGAAGGACTTGTCCTTCTTGGGCACCATGACAACATTGGTGAGCCACTCGGAGTGGTGTACCTCGCGAATGAAGTTGGCTGCCAAAAGTTTAGCCACCTCCTCTCCGATTGCCTTCCTTTTGTGTGCGGCGGACCGATGCAGGCGTTCTCGGACGGGCCGAGCGGTAGGATCCACATGCAGTCGATGCTCAGCCAACTCCCTGGGTACACCTGGCATGTCAGCGGGCTTCCATGAGAAAATGTCCCAGTTCTCACGGAGGAATTGGATGAGCTCGGCTTCCTATTTTGGATCAAGGGTGGTGGAGATGTTCGTCGGGGCGGCGGTGTCGTCTGTCGGGTGGATGGTGACTTTCTTCGTGTCGCCCGCCGACTGGAATGCGGACTCCAAAGCTGGCTTCTTCGAACGCATCAAGTCAGCGGGGTCGGCCGTCTTCTTGTACTCATCCAGCTTGAGGATAGCCATCTCCTGATCGGCAATCCGCGACCCCTGCTGCAGACACTCTTCGGCCCGCTGCCGATTGCCTGTGATGGTGATCACACCTTTGGGACCCGGCATCCTCAGCTTCAAATACACGTAACATGGAAGGGCCATGAAACGTGCATACGCCGGACGGCCCAGAATTGCATGGTACGCACTCTGGAAGTCCACCACCTCGAATGTCAGCTTTTCCTTGCAGAAGTTCTTGTCGGAGCCGAAAACGACGTCCAACGCGATCTGGCCGAGTGACTTGGCCTTTCGTCCTGGGACGACTCCGTGGAACTGCATGCTGCTCTCGCTAAGTTTGGACATCGGAATGCCCATCCCCTTGAGAGTGTCAGCGTACATGATGTTCAAGCTGCTGCCGCCATCCATGAGGACTTTGCGCAGTCGGACTCCTTCCACCACCGGGTCGACTACCAGAGCCTGCCTCCCCAGGGTGGGCACGTGTGCTGGATGATCCGACTGATCAAAGGTGATCGCAGTCCGAGACCATTTGAGGAACGTGGGGTTGGTCGGGGTGGCCATGTTCACCTCCCTGTTCACCAGCTTCAGTCGACTCTTGCTTTCCACGTCAGCAAAAATCATCAATGTTGTGCGGACTTGGGGGAACGGATCCTCCTTGTCCTCATCGTCCTGCTCGTTGTCCTTTTCACTCGGCTGCCCTTCACCGAACCCTTGGATCAGGAGGTGACATTGCCGAGTGGTGTGCTTCGGGAATATGGCGTTGCCTTTTTCATCCATTTTCGTGTGGATTGGACATGGCTGATCCAGGATGGAGTTCCCGAACTGCTTCTTCTTGGGTGTGTACTGAGCTTGCCCCGTGCCCTTGAACTTGGCATTTGTAACGACAGCTGCCTCTGCCTGCGGAGTGGACGGAGCTTTCTGCTTTTGCTTCCGATTGTTGTTCCCATCTCCGTCGGCGACTACCTTGTGCTTGCCGCTACGTATGCGGTCCTCTTCTTCGCCATTTGCATAGCGTGCGGCTATCTCCAGCATCTTGCTCATGGAGATGTCGCATGTCCGACCGAACTTCAGGTACAGATCTCTGTACCGCACGCCTGCCTTGAATGCGCAGACTGCTTGATGCTCTGTGACGTTCTCCACCGTGTGGTAGAGGGTCGTCCAGCGCTGGATGAAATCGCCCAGGGGCTCATTCTGCTTCTGGACGCAGTGCTGGAGCTCCACGAGACCAGCAGGGCGTTTGCACGTGCCCTCGAAGGTCCTGATGAACACTCAGGACAGATCTTCCCAGTTGTAGATGCTTGATGGAGCCAACTAATTCAGCCACGCTCGTGCCGAGCCGTCGAGCATCAGGGGGAGATGTTTCATGGCGACCTGGTCATCTCCGCCACCGATCTGGACCGCCACTCGATAGTCGTCCAGCCACGTTTCTGGCTTGGATTCTCTTGTGAACTTGTTGATCCCCGTCGCCAATCGGAGGTTGGGAGGGATGTTAGCTAAACGGATGGCCCGACTGAAGCACTCGGGGCCAAAGACGATGGTCCTGCTTCCACTCGAACGGTCTCTATCGTGACCATCACGGTGGGCTCGACTCCTCTCGACCTTCCTCTGGCGATGTACCCTCTTGCGTCGGGCCTTGGATCATACGTGCCACCGACTGAACGCCGATCATCATGATGTCGGGGCCCGTAAGGCCCACCCCGTGGAGGGGTGCGTGAACGGCGACGATCTTCGGGATTCGTGGAACGGCTTCCCCCTCTGCGTCGCTGATGAGAGTGGGGGCTGTAAACCGACCGATGCGTGTTCGCGTGAACAGAACTGTTGTGGATCCTGTTGTGCGACTGGGAGACCGCCGAATTCTGCTGCTGCACCGTGTGCAACAGGGCACAGATCTTCTCGATCCCTCTACCAGCCTCCGAATCAGTCGGTTGGAGGGAATCGGCTATCTTGGCAGCGGCATCCAGGTTGAGGACGGGTGTACGGAACAACTCGACGTTGCTCTGATGAGTGCGTCGACTGGCAGAACGGTGGTGTTGACGGCGAGCGCTGGACGATTCGCCGACCTCGTGCTCGTTCCGGCCAGTGCGATGGGGACTTTCATGGGAATTTGCCATGAGAACTTCGGCTGCACGCCCGCGACCCAAGTACTCAGAAGGTAACTCAGTTGGAACTGAGTCCAAGCACTGGGACGGCGGCGTGACCACAACCGACTCGAGGACCGCCACTTGAGAGGACGCGTTCTGGCGCACCTGGGCGTGTCGCACCCAACGCTGGAGCCGCAGACGGCGGGACCGCTTGTTGCGGCGCGTGACGGGGGCGAAGGTCGACATCGGGGCCGACTGCTGGAGAAGAAGGACGCCGCGGGCACCGGCACAGAAGTGCGTAGCCCCGCGACTGGGGAGCGCCTCGACGTCAAGAGACGCATCCCAAAGCCATGCCGAATCGTCAACGATGAAGGAGAGTGCGCCGAAGAGGATCTCCCGACCCATGCATAAATCTCCGCCGGACGACATGATGAAAAGATGAAGCTGCAAACTCGCCGGAAGTCGCTTAGACGCCTGCCCCACGGTGGGCGCCAACTTTCGTGGGTATAAGTCTGACAGTAGATGTGTAGGGTACGAAAGGATGGGCACAACCTTAGCTACGGCGAGGTTGTATGAGTTTAGGCCCCTCTGCGGTGGAGGTAAAAGCCCTACGTCTCAGTGCTCTTGGGAGCTTAGTGTCGAGTGGAATATAGGATTACAGTAAATGCCAACCCCTGCACCAGTGGGGAAGGGCGGCTTATATAGAGTGCGCTGCCCTTCACAACGGCCCGGTGGACAGGGGTGGAGTAGTGGCAAATAAATACCTACATTACAGGTAACGTATGCCTTAAATGCTAATGATGGTGTATGAAAATGTATGACCATTGCCCTCCTGGGAGGTTACGATGTACAGAGTCGAATTCAGTCGGTACGATTAATATGCTCTGAATGCTCGTCACCGACTGGATGATGGGGGGGGTCCTTAGTTCAGTTGGAACTGTCTAAGGGCCTTGCCCTCTATGAAGGGTAGTCCTTGGGTAGGACCTATAGGGCAGGCCTATGACCCTACCCTGGGACTATAACCCCATCATTGGCTATGCTCCATCATCCTCACACAACTAATGTAAATCATGCACAACCCCGATATTGGCCAAGTAATTGTTTTCGCACTCTTACTTTCTCAAACTTTTTATAACTATCACGCAATACATGAGCGTGAGCCATGGATGTAGCACTATAAGTGGAATAGAGTGTGGTGGTGGTTGTGAGACAAAAAGGAGGAGATGGCCACATTGACTCGGCGTCTCAAAGGGCTATGGAGATGCCCATTAATAGATATCAATGTGAATGAGTAGGGATTGCCATACAAGAGATGCACTAGAGCTATAAGTCTGTGAAAGCTCAAAAGGAAAACTAGTGGGTGTGCATCCAACTTGCTTGCTCACGAAGACCTAGGGCAATTTTGAGGAAGCCCATCATTGGAATATACAAGCCAAGTTATATAATGAAGATTCCCACTAGCATATGGTAGTGACAAAGCAAGAAGCTCTCAATCATGAAGAACATGGTGCTATTATGAAGCACAAGTGTGGAAAAAGATAGTAGCATTGTCCCTTCTCTCTTTTTCTCTCTTATTTTTCATTTGGGCTCTTAGGCCTCTTTTTTTCTCTTTTTTTTGTTCTTGGGATCTTTGGGCTCTTTTTTTCCTCACATGGGACAATGCTCTAATAATGATGATCATCACACTTTTATTTACTCATAGCTCAAAACTCACAATGATGACTCCATAGGAAATGCCTCCGGCAGTGTACCGGGATGTGCAACGATCTACCATGGCGTATGACGTTGAAACATCTCGCTGGCTATCTTACGATCATGCAATGGCAATATGAGAGTGACGGCACAAGTCATGAGACGGAACGGTGGGTGTTGCATGGCAATATATCTCGGAATGGCTATGAAAATGCCATAGTAGGTAGGTATGGTGGCTATTTTGAGGAAGGAATATGGTGGGTTTGTGCACCGGCGAGAATTGCGCGGCACTAGACAGGCTAGCAATGGTGGAAGTTGAAAGTGCATCTATACCATGGACTCACATTAGTCATGAAGAACTCACATACTTGTTGCGAAAGTTTTTATTAGTAATCGAAACAAAGTGCTAAATGCATACTCCGAGGGGAAGGGTTGGTAGGTGTTAACCATCGCGCGATCCCGACCTCAACACAAAGGATGACAATCAATAGATCAATTATGCTCCGACTTCCTAACATAGCGGTTCATCATACGTGCATGCTACGAGAATCACTAACTTCAACACAAGTATTTCTAGATTCATAACACCCTACTAACATAACTCTTAATATTACCGAATCCACGTCTCAAAACTAATTGAGAGGAATCAAGACTTCTCTTTCTACTCAATGCACATGAAGATGGAGGTTTTTGTATCCTCTTTGGGTACCTGTCACATTTTGGACTACTTTCATAGCATAAGCCAACTACCAAATCACGCACCTCCGTGCTCTAAAAGATATAAGTGAAGCACTAGAGCAAAAGTATCTAGCTCAAAAGATATAAGTGAAGCACTATGAGCATTCTTAGCAAAATCACGATGAGTGCATGTCTCTCTCTCTCAAAAAGGTGTGCAACAAGGATGATTGTGACACAACAAAAGGAAAAGACTCCTAAGATACAAGACGCTCCAAGCAAAACACATATCATGTGGTGAATAAAAATATAGCTCCAAGTAATGTTACGGTGGATTGAAGACGAAAGAGGGGGGATGCCTTACCGGGGCATCCCCAAGCTTAGGCCTTTTGGTGTCCTTGAATTTGGCTTGGGATGCCTTGGGCATCCCCAAGCTTAGGCCTTTTGGTGTCCTTGAATTTGGCTTGGGATGCCTTGGGCATCCCCAAGCTTGAGCTCTTTCCACTCCTTATCTCTTTGTCCATGAGAACATCTCCCAAAACTTGAAAACTTCACAACACAAAACTTAAACAGAAACTCGTGATAACATTAGCACAAGAAAACAAACTACCACTTCTTTTGGTACTGTAGCAAACTTGAATTGCATCTATATTGGTGTTGGGCTACTATATTCTCACTTTTCCATGGCTAGTACCCCCCCCCCGATACTAACCATAGTTTCATCAAAACAAGCAACCAACTCAACAAAAATAGAATCCGTCAAAAACAGACCAGTCTGTAGCAATCTATAAACTTCGTATACTTCTGGTACCTCAAAAATTCTGACTGCCTGGGCAAAAGGCATATCAACCAGCAGAAAAAAGAATCAACTCAAAAGCTCTTTATGAATAAAAATGGAAAATCATCTCGTGAGCGAAAAGTTTCTGTCTTTTTCCAGCAGGATCAAAGAACCAATACCAAGACTAGTCATAAAGGTTTTACTTGGCTCAAACACAAAAGACACAATCATAACAGAATTATGATGGTGTGGACACAATAGAACAGAAAGAAAAAGAAATAAATTCATTGGGTTGCCTCCCAACAAGCGCTATTGTTTAACGCCCTTAGCTAGGCATTGATAATTCAATGATGCTCACACAAAAGACAAGAATCGAAGCACAATGAGAGCATCATAAAGCATGTGAAAATCACATCTAAGTCTAACATACTTCCTATGCATAGGCATTTTATAGGAAAATAGATTGTCAAGACAACCAATAGCTACCATATGCAAGGAAGAAGAAAGAGACAATAGCAATCTCAACATAACGAGAGGTGATTTAGTGATATGAAAGTTTCTACCACCATATTTTCCTATCTCATAATAATTACATGTGGGATCATATTCGAATTCAACAATGTAACTATCACATAGGATATTCTTTTCATGATCCACATGCATGCAAAGTTGTCGCTCTTCAAAAATAGTGGGATTATCATCAACCAAAGTCATGACTTCTCCAAATCCACTTTCAATAATATTGCAAATATCATATTCATCATGAGGCTTAATTTTTTGAAGATCATAAGAAAAATCATCGCCCCACTCATGATCATTGCAACAAGTAGTGGACACAGCAAAACTAGCATCTCCAAGCTTAGGGTTTTGCATATTTTTAGCATGATTGTCACTAATAGAATGTATAGTGAAACCATTGCAATCATGCTCTTCATCCAAGGAGCCGTCGTGAATCACTTCATAAATTTCTTCCTCACAATTTTTAGATTCACGCATCTCAAGCAAAACTCCATAAAGATAGTCAAGTGCACTCAACTCACTAGCAATTGGATCAACATAATTGGATCTCTTAAAGAGATTAGCGAGTGGATGAGGATCCATATCACTAGATTTTCAGCAAGCGAAGATGCAAGCATATTGAAGGTACATGGCACACAAGCGAACAGAAAGCAAGCGAGAGAAAAGGGCGAACGAAGAAGGCAAACGAAAAAGGCAAATTGGTGAAGTGGGGGAGAGGAAAACGAGAGGCAACTGGCAAACAAAGTAAATGCAAGAGATGAGTTTGCAACACTTACTTGGATGAGTTCTTGACTTGATCTTCCTCCCCGGCAACGGCGCCAGAAATTCTTCTTCTACGGTAACAAAAGTCATTCCTTGGTGCTAGGAATTCTTCTTGCGACTTCTCTTGGTTGTGTCGGTTTTTCCCTTGAAGAGGAAAGGGTGATGCAGCACAGGAGCAGTAAGTATTTCCCTCAGTTTGAGAACCAAGGTATCGATCCAGAAGGAGGGTTGATGTCTACTACGCAACCTTCTCCTTGTAGACGTTGTTGGGCCTCCAAGTGGAGAGGATTGTAGGACAATAGCAATTTTCCCTCAAGTGGGTGACCTAAGGTTTATCAATCCGCAGGAGGCGTAGGATGAAGATGGTCTCTCTCAAGCAACCCTGCAACCAAATAACAAAGAGTCTCTTGTGTCCCTAACACACCTAATACGATGGTAAGTTGTATAGGTGCACTAGTTCGGCGAAGAGATGGTGATACAAGTGCAATATGGATGGTAGATATAGGTTTTTGTAATCTGAAATTACAAAAACAGCAAGGTAACAAATGGTAAAAGTGAGCACGAACAGTATTGCAATGCGTGGAAACAAGGCCTAGGGTTCATACTTTCACTAGTGAAGTTCTCTCAACAATGATAACATAATTGGATCATATAACTAGCCCTCAACATGCAACAAAGAGTCACTCCAAAGTCACTAATAGCGGGGAACAAACGAAGAGATTATTGTCGGGTACGAAACCACCACAAAGTTATTCTTTCTGATCAATCTATTCAAGAGTCCGTAGTAAAATAACACGAAGCTGTTCTTTCCGTTCGATCCATCATAGAGTTCATACTAGAATAACACCTTAAGATACATATCAACCAAGACCCTAATGTCACCTATATACTCCATTGTCACCTCAAGTATCCGTGGGCCTGATTATAATATGCATCACATAATCTCAGAATCATCTATTCAACCAATACATAGAACTTCAAAGAGTGCCCCAAAGTTTCTACCAGAGAGTCAAAACGTGTGCCAACCCCTATGCATAGGTTCCCAATGTCACGAACCCGCAAGTTGATCACCAAAACATACATCGAGTACTCACATGAATCAAACGTGTGCCAACCCATATGCATAGGTTCCCAATGTCACAAACCCGCAAGTTGATCACACCAGATAGACACGTGCAAGACATACATCAAGTGTTCTCAAAGACTCAATCCGATAAGATAACTCCAAAAGGGAAACTCAATTCATTACAAGAGGGAGAGGGGGAAGAACATCATAAGATCCAACTATACTAGCAAAGCCCATGGTACATCGAGATCAAGACATCTCAAGAACACGAGAGAGAGAGAGATCAAACACATAGCTACTGGTACATACCCTCAGCCCCGAGGGAGAACTACTCCCTCCTCGTCATGGCGATCGCCGGGATGATGAAGATGGCCACCGGAGATGGATTCCCCCTCCGGCAGGGTGCCGGAACGGGCTCCAGATTGGTTTTTGGTGGCTATAGAGGCTTGCGGTGGCGGAACTCCCCATCTAGGTTTCTTTCTGGAGGTTTCTGAATTTATAGGAATTTATGGCGGTGGAATTACGTCGGTTGGGCCCACGAGGAGGTCACAAGCCTGCCCTGCGCCACCTAGGGGGGTGGTGGCGGCATCAGGGCTTGTGACTCCCTCGTGGCTCTTCTAGCCTTCTTCCAAAGCTTCGGGGGTCTCTTTTGGTCCAAAAAAAATCATCGTAAAGTTTCATTCCATTTGGGCTCCGTCTGAAAAAGGGTCAAAAATACGGAAAAAGAGAAATTGGCACTTGGCACTGAGTTAATAGGTTAGTCCCAAAAAGATATAAAATAGCATATTCATGCATATAAAACATCCAATGTTGACAAGCTAATAACATGGAACCATCAAAAATTATAGATACATTGGAGACGTATCAAGGGTCTCGTCAAGTCTAGAGTATGTGCGCAAACACAAACAAGCTTGCACCCAATGCTTCAAAGAGGTTGTCAATCCCTTCAAGATTGTTTGCAAAGTGAGATATGAAGGCGGAAAGTGCAACAAAGTAAAAAGTGTAAGGCTGAAAATATGGTGTGGAGTAGACCCAGGGGCCATAGTGTTCACTAGAGGCTTCTCTCAAAATTGCAAATATCATGGTGGGTGAACAAATTACCGTGGAGCAATTGATAGAACGGGGCAAAGTCATGACGATAACTAAGGCAATGATCATACATATATGCATCACGTCCGAGACAAGTAGACGGATACTTTCTGCATCTACTACTATTACTCCACACATCGACCGCTATCCAACATGCATCTAGTGTATTGAGTTCATGACGAACAGAGTAACGCCTTAAGCAAGATGACATGATGTAGAGGGATAATCTCAAACCAATGATGAAAACCCCATCTTTTTACCCTTGATGGCAACAACACGATGCGTGCCTCGCTACCCCTTCTGTCATTGGGTGAGGTCACCGCACGGTATGAACCCAAAACCAAACACTTCTCCCAATGCAAGAATCATAGATCTAGTTGGCCGGACAAAACCCACAACTCGAAGAGAATTACAAGGATATGAAATCATGCATATCAGAGAGATTAGAAGAAACTCAAATAAGATTCATAGATAATCTGATCATAAATCCACAATTCATCGGATCTCGACAAACGCACCGCAAAAGAAGATTACATTGGATAGATCTCCATGAAGATCATGGAGAACTTTGTATTGAAGATCCAAGAGAGAGAAGAAGCCATCTAGTTACTAGCTATGGGCCCGTAGGTCTATGGTGAACTACTCACGCATCATCGGAGAGGTCATGGTGTTGATGAAGAAGCCCTCCGTGTCCGAATCCCCCATCCGGCAGGGCACCAGAACGTGCCCCAAATGGGATCTTGCGGGCGCAACCCCTAGGGCAGAGGGCGCTCAGGGGGCCCACAAACCTGTGGGCCACGACCTCCCCCCTGGCCACGGGGTGGGGGCTTGTGGGGCCCCTGAGGCCCC
This sequence comes from Hordeum vulgare subsp. vulgare, assembly GCF_904849725.1. Taxonomy (NCBI): domain Eukaryota; kingdom Viridiplantae; phylum Streptophyta; class Magnoliopsida; order Poales; family Poaceae; genus Hordeum; species Hordeum vulgare. Next base: position 396,440,555 of record NC_058520.1, on the reverse strand, counting down.
CTGCCTTGTCTCTCAAGCTTCCCGATCTTCTTCCGTTACGGGAAAAATCTTTTCGTGGATTTTCTTCCGTTTGGACTCTGTTTCAAAATCTCCTCTAAAAGGGGTCAAAAACATGGAAAAGACAGGAACTGTCACTTGGCACTGGGTTAATAAGTTAGTCCTAAAAAATATATAGAAGGCATGCAAAATATCCAAAGTTTGACAAGATAATAGCATGAAACCATCAAAAATTATAGATACGTTGGAGACGTATCACATACCTATTTCAATCTCGTTACCGACAAGTCTCTTTACTCGTTTCGTAATACATGATCCCGTGACTTACACTTAGTCACATTACTTGCAAGTCTTGTGTGTGATGTTGTATTACCGAGTGGGCCCCGAGATACCCCTGCGTCACACGGAGTGACAAATCCCAGTCTTGATCCATACTAACTCAACGGATACCTTCGGAATACATGTAGAACACCTTTATAGTCACCCAGTTATGTTGCGATGTTTGATGCACACAAGGTATTCCTACGGTGTGAGTGAGTTATATGATCTCATGGTCATAAGAATAAATACTTGACACACAGAAAACAATAGCAATAAAACGACACGATCAATATGCTATGTTCATAGCTTGGGTCTAGTCCATCACATGATTCTCCTAATGATGTGGTCCAGTTATCAAGTGACACCACTTCCATATAGTCAGAAAACCTTGACCATCATTGATCAACTGGCTAGCATCCTAGAGGCTTGCTAGGGACATTGTTTTGTCTATGTATCCACACATGTATCTATGTTTTCATTCAATACAATTATAGCATGGATAATAAACGATTATCTTGTAACAGGAAATATAATACTCCCTCCGTCCCAAAATTCTTGTCTTAGATTTGTCTAGATATGAATGTATCTAGTCATGTTTTAGCATTTAGATACATTTATTTCTAGACAAACCTAAGACAAGAATTTTGGGACGGAGGGAGTAATAACAATTTTATCATTGCTTCTAGGGCATATTTCCAACAGTCTCCCACTTGCACTAGAGTCAATAATCTAGTCCTCACATCGCCATGCGATTTACATTGTAATAAATCTAACACATATACAGTTCTGGTGTTGATCATGTTTTGCCCGTGGAAGAGGTTTAGTCAGCGGGTCTGCTAGATTCAGATCCGTGTGCACTTTGCAAATATTCACATCCTCTCCTTCGACGTAGTCGCGGATGAGGTTGAAGCGTCGTTTGATGTGTCTGGTCATCTTGTGAAACGTTGGTTCCTTTGCTAGAGCAATGGTACCAGTGTTGTCACAGAACAAAGCTATTGGATTTAGTGCGCTCGGCACAACTCCAAGATCCCTCATGAACTGCTTCATCCAGACACCCTCGTTTGCTGCCTCTGAGGCAGCCATGTACTCCGCTTCACATGTAGAATATGCTACGACGCTTAGTTTGGAACTGCACCAGCTTACCACACCCCCATTAAGAATAAATACGTATCCGGTTTGTCACTTAGAGTCATCCGGATTGGTGTCAAAGCTTGCGTCGACGTAACCCTTTACGATTCCTTAGTCCTTCGGGTACTTCAGAATATTCTTGACCACCGTCCAGTGATCCACTCATGGATTACTCTGAAACCTGCCTGCCATACTTATGGCCAAGCCGACGTCTGGTCTAGTGCACAAGATTGCATACATGTTAGATCCTATGGCTGAAGCATAGGGGACGGAACTCATCTGTTCTCTATCTTCCGCAGTTGCTGGGCACTGAGTCTTACTAAATTTTATACCTTGTAACACTCGCTAGGACCCTTTCTTGGACTGATCCATTTTGAACTTCTTCAAAACTTTGTCAAGGTATGTGCTTTGTGAAAGTCCTATCAGGTGTCTCGATCTATCCCTTTAGATCTTAATGCCTAGAATGTAAGCAGCTTCTCCTAGGTCCTTCATAGAGAAACTTTTATTCAAGTAATCCTTTACGCTCTCCAAAAACTCCAGTTGTTTCCAATCAGCAATATGTCATCCACATATAATATTAGAAATGCCACATAGCTCCCACTCACTTTCTTTTAAATACAAGATTCTCCAACCACTTGTATAAACCCAAATGCTTTGATCACCTCATCAAAGCGCTTATTCCAACTCCGAGATGCTTACACCAGTCCATAAATGGATCGCTGGAGCTTGCAAACTTTGTTAGCATTCTTTGTATCGACAAGACCTTCGGGTTGCATCATATACAACTCTTCCTTAAGAAAACCGTTAAGGAACGCCGTTTTGACATCCATCTGCCAGATTTCATAATCGAAAAATGTAGCTATTGCTAACATGATTCGGACTGACTTAAGCATCGATACCGGTGAGAACGTCTCATTGTAGTCAACTCCTTGAACTTGTGAAAAACCCTTTGCCACAAGTAGAGCTTTATAAACGGTCACATTACCGTCTGCGTCCGTCTTCTTCTTAAAGATCCATTTGTTCTGAATAGCCTTGCGGCCTCAGGTAGTACTTCCAAAGTCCACACTTTGTTTTCGTACATAGATAGTACTTCCAAAGTCCACACTTTGTTTTCGTACATAGATCCTATCTCAGACTTCATGGCCTCCAGCCATTTGTTGGAATCCGGGCCCACCATTGCTTCTTCATAATTCGCAGGTTCATTGTTGTCCAAGAACATAATTGATAAGACAGTATTACTGTACCACTCGCGAGTAGTACGTGATCTTGTCGACCTGCGGGGTCCGATAGGAACTTGATCTGAAGTTTCATGATCATCATCATCAACTTCCTCCTCAAGCGGCATCGCAACGACAGGGGTTTCCCCTTGCCCTGCGCCACCATCCAGAGGGACTAGAGGTTTGACAACCTCATCAAGTTCTATCTTCCTCCCACTCAATTCTTTCGAGAGAAACTCCTTCTCAAGAAAAAGCTTCGTTTTTAGCAACAAACACTTTGCCCTCGGATTTGAGATAGAAGGTGTACCCAACTGTCTCCTCTGGGTAACCTATGAAGACACACTTTTCCGCTTTGGGTTCCAGCTTTTTAGGCTGAAGCTTTTTGACATAAGCATCACATCCCGAGAGTTTAAGAAATGACAACGTCGGTCTTTTGCCATACCATAGTTCGTATGGTGTCGTCTCAACGGATTTTGATGGTGCCCTATTTAAAGTAAATGCAGCTGTATCTAATGCATAACCCCAAAACGATAACGACAAATTGGTAAGAGACATCATAGATCGCACCATTTCTAACAAAGTACGATTACGATGTTCGGACACACCATTACGCTGTGGTGTTCCACGTGGTGTCAACTTTGAAACAATTCCATATTGTCTTAAGTGAGCACCAAACTCGAAACTCAGATATTCACCCCCACGATCAGACCGTAGGAACTTGATCTTCTTGTTATGATGATTTTCAACTTCACTCTAAAATTGCTTGAACTTCTCAAATGTTTCAGACTTGTGCTTCATCAAGTAGATATATCCATACCTACTCAAATCATCAGTGAAGGTGAGAAAATAACGATATCCGCCGCGTGCCTCCACACTCATCGGACCGCACACATCGGTATGTATGATTTCCAACAAGTCACTTGCACGCTCCATTGTTTCGGAGAACGGAGTCTTAGTCATCTGACCCATGAGGCATGGTTCGCATGTGTCAAGTGATTCAAAGTCAAGTGACTCCAAAAGTCCATCGGAATTGAGTTTCTTCATGCGCTTTACACCAATATGACCTAAGCGACAGTGCCAAAAAAACATGGCACTATCATTGTTAACTCTAACTCTTTTGGTCCCAATGTTATGTATATGTGTATCATCGCTATCAAGATTCAATATGAACAATCCTCTCACATTGGGTGCATGACCATAAAAGATATTACTCATAGAAATAGAACAACCATTATGCTGTGACTTAAACGAGTAACCGCCTCGCAATAAACAAGATCTAGATATAATGTTCATGCTTAACACACGCACTAAATGACAATTATTTAAGTTCATAACTAATCCTCGTGGTAACTGAAGTGAAACTTTGCCGACGGCGATTGCATCAACCTTGGAACCATTTCCCACGCGCATCTTCACTTCATCCTTCGTCAGCCTTCGTTTATTCCGCAGTTCCTGTCTCAAGTTGCAAATATGAGCAACAGAACCGGTATCGAATACCCAGGCACTACTACGAGAGTTAGTTAAGTACACATCAATAACATGTGTATCAAATATACCTGATTTTTCCTTGGCCGCCTTCTTATGAGCCAAATACTTGGGGCAGTTGCGCTTCGAGTGACCCAGTCCCTTGCAATAATAAAACTCTGTTTCAGGCTTAGGCCCAACGTTGGGTTTCTTCGTTGGATTGGCAACATGCTTGTCGCTCTTCTTGGAGTTACCCTTCTTGCCTTTTCCATTTCTATTGAAACTAGTGGTCTTATTTACCATCAACACTTGATGTTCTTTCCGGAGTTCTGACTCTGCGACTTTCATCATCGTGAATAACTCGCCAGGGGACTTGTTCATCCCTTGCATGTTATAGTTCAACACAAAGCTCTTGTAGCTCGGTGGCAGTGATTGAAGAATTTTTTCAGTGATAGCCTCTTGGGGGAGTTCAATCCCCAGCTCAGCTAGACGGTTTGAGTACCCACACATTTTGAGCACATGTTCACTGACAGGCGAATTCTCCTCCATCTTGCAAGCATAGAATTTATCGGAAGTCTCATACCTCTCGATCCGGGCATTCTTCTGAAAGATAAACTTCAACTCCTGGAACATCTCATATGCTCCATGACGCTCAAAGCAACGTTGAAGTCCCGGCTCTAAGCCATACAAGACTGCACATTGAACTACTGAGTAGTCCTCCTTACGAGTTAACCAAGCGTTCTTAACATCTTGGTCAGTCGTAGAGGGTGGTTCATCTCCTAGTGCAGCATTAAGGACATAATCCTTCTTCCCAACTTGCAGGAGCAACTTAAGATTACGATCCCACTCTACAAAGTTGCTTCCATCATCTTTCAACTTAGCTTTCTCTAGGAACGTATTAAAATTCAGGGTGACAATTGCATGATCCATTGATCTACAACACAAAATTTGCAAAGTGGACTTAGACTATGTTTAGGATAATTAGAGTTTAATTAATCAAATTACTAATAAACTCCCACTCATAAATTACATCTCTCTAGTCATTTGAGTGGTACATGATTCAAATTCACTAACTCAAGTCTGCTCATCATGTGAGTTGAGAATAGTTTCATTGGTAAGCATCTCTATGCTAATCATATCAACTATACGATTCATGCTCGACCTTTCGGTCTCATGTGTTCCGAGGCCATGTCTGCACATGCTAGGCTCGTCAAGTTTAACCCGTGTGTTCCGCGTGTGCAACTGTTTTGCACCCGTTGTATGTGAACGTTGAGTCTATCACACCCGATCATCACGTGGTGTCTCGAAACGACGAATTGTCGCAACGGTGCATAGTCGGGGAGAACACAATTTAGTCTTGAAATTTTAGTGAGAGATCACCTTATAATGACAGCGTCGTTCTAAGCAAAATAAGGTGCATAAAAGGATTAACATCACATGCAATTCATCAATGACATGATATGGCCATCATCTTGTGCTTCTTGATCTCCATCACCCAAGCACCGGCATGATCTTCTTGTCACCGGCGCCACACCATGATCTCCATCATCATGATATCCATCAACGTGTCGCCATCGAGGTTGTCGTGCTATCTATGCTATTACTACTAAAGCTTCGACCTAGCAATATAGTAAACACATCTGCAAGCACAAACGTTAGTTTAAAGACAACCCTATGGCTCATGCCGGTTGACGTAGCATCGACGTGCAAGTCGATATTAACTATTACAACATGATCATCTCATACATCCAATATATCACATCACGTCATTGGCCATATCATATCACAAGCATACCCTGCAAAAACAAGTTAGACGTCCTCTAATTTGTTGTTGCATGTTTTACATGGCTGCTATGGGTATCTAGTATGATCGCATCTTACTTACGCAAAAACCACAACGGAGATGTGCAAATTGCTATTTAACCTCTGAGGATCGCCTCGGTCAAAACCAATTCAACTAAAGCTGAAGAAACAGGCACTCGCCAGTCATCTTTATGCAACGAGGTTGCATGTCAATCGATGAAACCAGTCTCTCGTAAGCGTACGAGTTATGTCGGTCTGGGCCGCTTCAATCCAACAATACCGTTGAATCGAGAAAAGACTAAGGAGGGAAGCAAATTGAAATTCATCGTCCACAAAACCTTCTGTGTTCTACTCGAGATAACATCTACACATGAACCTAGCTCATGATGCCACTGTTGGGGAACGTTGCATGGGAAAGAAAAAAATTCCTACGCACACGAAGACCTATCATGGTGATGTCCATCTAGGAGTGGAGATTAGATCTACGTGCCCTTGTAGATCGCACAACGGGAAGCATTAAGAAACGCGGTTGATGTAGTGTAACATCTTCACGTCCCTCGAACCGTCCCACGAACCGTCGCGCGATCTGTCCCACGATCCGTTCCGATCTAGCGCCGAACGGACGGCACCTCCGTGTTCAGCACACGTACAGCTCGATGATGATCTCGGCCTTCTTGATCCAGCAAGCAAGATGGAGAAGTAGATGAGTTCTCCGGCAACGTGACGGCGCTTTGCTGGTGGTGATAATCTACTCCTGCAGGGCTCCGCCCGAGCTCCGCAGAAATCCGATCTAGAGGTAAAACTATGTGGAATAGGCTAGAGTTGCACGTGGCAAAGTTGTGTCTCAAAAAGCCCTAAACCACCACTATATATAGGAGGGTGGGGGAGGGGCTAGCCTTGAGGGACAAGGCCCACAAGGTGCGTCGGCCGCCAAGAGGAGGAGGGCTCCTCCTCCAATTCGGTTTGGGAAGGAGGAGGAGTCCTCCTCTTCCTTCCCACCTCCCTCTTTCCTTTTTCTTTTTCTTTTCTTTTGGTATTTTGTTTACGTGGCGCCATAGCCCTCTTGGGCTGAATCCACCAGCCCACTAAGGACTTGTGGCGCCACCCTAGGGCCTTGGGCTCACTCCCGGGTGGGTGGGCCACTCTCGGTAAACACCCGGAACCCATTCGTCACTCCCGGTACACTACCGCAATTGTCCGAAACTTTCCGGTGACCAAATGAAACCATCCTATATATCAATCTTCGTTTCCGGAACATTCCAGAAACTCTCGTGACATCTGTGATCTCATCCGGGACTCCTAACTACATTCGGTAACCACACATATAAGTCAACTATACTAAAACATCATCGAACCTTAAGTGTGAAGACCTGCGGGTTCGAGAACTATGTAGACATGACCAGAGACACTCCTCGGTCAATATCCAATAGCGGGACCTGGATTCCCATATTGGATCCTACATATTCTCCGAAGATCTTATCAGTTGAACCTCAGTGCCAAGGATTCATATAATCCCGTATGTCATTCCCTTTATCCTTCGGTATGTTAGTTGCCCGAGATTCGATCGTCGGTACCCGCATACCTATTTCAATCTCGTTACCAACAAGTCTCTTTACTCGTTCCGTAATACAAGATCCCGTGACTTACACTTAGTCACATTGCTTGCAAGGTTTGTGTGTGATGTTGTATTACCGAGTGGGCCCCGAGATACCTCTCCGTCACACGGAGTGACAAATCCCAGTCTTGATCCATACTAACCCAACGGACACCTTCGGAGATACCTGTAGAATACCTTTATAGTCACCAAGTTATGTTGCTAAGTTTGATGCACACAAGGTATTCCTTCGGTGCCAGTGAGTTATATGATCTCATGGTCATAGGAGTAAATACTTGACACGCAGAAAACAATAGCAATAAAACGACATGATCAATATGCTACGTTCATAGTTTGGGTCTAGTCCATCACATGATTCTCCTAATGATGTGATCCAGTTATCAAGTGACAACACTTGCATATGGTCAGAAAACCTTGACCATCATTGATCAACTGGCTAGCCAACTAGAGGCTTGCTAGGGACTGTCTATGTATCCACACATGTATCTATGTTTTCATTCAATACAATTATAGCATGGATAATAAACGATTATCTCGTAACAGGAAATATAATAATAACTATTTTATCATTGCCTCTAGGGCATATTTCCAACATGCAGGGGGTGCAGGATCCTTTGTGCCGCCTGCGACCAACTCGTCACACGCCACAACCGCAAAAGATCCAAGGTTGGCGGACGCTACAGCAAGAGCGCTAGGTGCATCCGCCTATGGATTGGGTACATGATCGTCTGTGCCTAGGGAAGGCGCAGTCTCGCCTGTGCATCCCCGAACTCGTCTACGAAAAGGGATAATCAAGCATGTTACTTATAAAACAACGTATGGTTTGGCCTGCTACACTATAGGTGAACCTGTCACGGTTGAGGAGGCTCTCAAGGATGCACGTTGCAAGAAATCCATGGAAGAAGGATACTTGGCACTCCAGAAAAATAAAACATGGCACCTGGTTCCTCCGAAACAAGGTAGAAACTTAATTGATTGCAAGTGGGTTTTGAGAATCAAAAGAAAGTCTCATGGAACCAATAGACCGCTACAAGGCAATACTGGCTGCAAAGGGGTTCAAACAAAGGTATGGCATTGATTATGAGGACACTTTTAGTCCTCTTGTTAAAGCTGCCACCATTCATCTTGTATTCTCTATTGTTGTGTCCAGGGGATGGAGCCTTAGACAACTAGATGTGCAGAGCGCGTTCCCTCATGGTGTTCTGGAAGAGGAAGTATATATGAAGCAACCTCCTAGGTCTGTAAGCAAAAACTCACCATCTTATGTGTGCAAGCTTGATAAAGCTCTATATGGACTAAAACAAGCTCCTAGGGCATGCTACTGACGCCTCAGTCAGAAACTACAAGCACTTGGCTTTGTTCCTTCTAAGTGTGATACTTCATTGTTTATTTATAGTAAGTCAAATACATCCATATTTGAGCTTATCTATGTTGATGATATCATTGTCACTAGTTCATCTGATGAGGTAGTGATAGGACTGTTGAAGGGCTTGAGTGCTGAGTTTGCTCTAAAGGATTTGGGTGACCTGCATTTTTTTTAGGGATTGAAGTAAAGAAACATGAAAATGGTCTTCATCTCTCTCAGGAAATACAGGCTGCTAACCTGGTAAGAAGAGTTGGTCTTGAAGGATGTAAACCATCACCAACTCCCTTGTCTAGTTCAGAAAAATTATCACTCACAAAAGGAGACCTCTTGAATCAAGAGGATAATACGAATTATAGAAGCCTGGTAGGAGCACTTCAGTACTTGACTCTGACAAGACCTGATATTTCCTTTGCTTTTAACAAAGTATGTCGGTTTCTTCATGCACCCACTACAGTTCATTGGAGCGTTGCTAAGCGTATAGCGAGATATGTGAAAAATACTATGAATCTTGGTCTTACTTTCAGTAAGTATTCATCTACTCTAGTCGTTGCTTTTTCTAACATCGACTAGTCAGGATGCGTAGATGACATACGCTCCACTGGTGGGTTTGCAATATTCTTTGGACCCAACCTAATATCATGGTGTGCAAAGAAATAAGCTATTGTGTCTATGTCAAGTAGAGAGGTTGAGTACAAGGCACTTGCAAATGCCACAACTGAGATCATCTGGGTACAGTCCATGCTGAGAGAGCTTGGTGTCAAGAGCATCAAAGCTCCATGCCTACGGTGTGATAACCTTGGTGCTACCTACCTAACTGCTAATCGTGTGTTTCATGCAAGAACAAAACATATTGAAATAGATTTCCATTTTGTCAGAGAAAGAGTTGCACATCGATAGTTTTTTTATAAAGGGCTTTTATTACTTAAACGGTTTTAAGCATTACACCCGGCCTTTGCACACTAACATGCACACAGCCACAGACCAAAAGTACGAAAAATAAAACAGTAACAGATGTAATACAATCGTGTAGACGTAAATCGTCGTCGCCTACGGAGGACCTATCCGGAGATCACAGTGCCATCCATGTGGGATAAAAATATCCCTCGCCACCTTCTCCAGTCGCACAAATGCCTCCATAAAAAGGTCTTGAAACTCCGTCCGGTATAAGGTGGACCACGAACGGAGAATACCTGTGCATCGGAAGAGAACCTGCAGACGATATTTTTTTATCTTTGAAAACCTTGTTGATGGGGTCATAGTCCTAGGGTAGGGTCAGAGGCCTGCCTTGTAGGTCCCACCCAAGGACTACCCCTCATAAGGGACAAGGCCCTTAGTCAGTTCCTACTGAACTAAGGAGTTCCCTTCATCCAGTCAGTAACAGATCCTCGACCATCCAGTCGGAGATTAGCATTCGGAGTTTATCAAACTAACCGACTGGATTCCACTTTGTGTATCGTAACCCCCCTGGAGGGAAACGGTCATACGTTTCCATGTGCCTTTATTAGCATTTAAGATGTACGTTACGTGTAACGTAGGCATTTATTCGCCACTACTCCACCCCTGCGCACCGAACCGTTGTGGAGGGCAGCGCACTCTATATAAGCCACCCTCCCCCACTGGTGCAGGGGTTAGCAAATCATTGTATTCCATATTCCACTCGAGAACAAGCTCCCAGAGCACTGAGACGTAGGGCTATTACCTCCACCGAAGAAGGGCCTGAACTCATACAACCTCGCCATAGCTAAGGCTCTGTCCATCCTTTCGTACCCTACACATCTACTGTCAGGATTATACCCACGACAGTTGGCGCCCACCGTGGGGCAGGCATCTAAGCGACTTCCGGCGAGTTTGCGACTACTTCATTCCGTCATGTCGTCCGGTGGAGATTCGAGCATGGGCCACGAGATCTTCTTCGGCGCTCTCTCCTTCGTCGTCGACGATTCGGCATGGCTGCGGGACGCCCCTCTCGACGTCGAGGCGCTTCCCCGCCGCGGGGCTACGCACTTCCGTGCCGGCGCCCGCGGCATTCTTCTTCTCCAGCAGTCGGCTCCGGTGTCGACCTTCACCGCCGTCACGCGCCGCAACAAGCGGTCCTGCCGTCCGCGGCTCCCGCGTTGGGTGCAACACGCCCAGGCACGCCAGAACGCGTCTTCACAAGTGGCGGTTCTAGAGTCGGTTGTGGTTGCCCCGCCGTCCCAGCGCTCGGACTCGGTTCCGGCTGAGTTTCCTTCCGAGTACGCAGGCCGCGGGCCTGCAGCAGAAGTACACATGGCCGACTCCCATGAAGATCCCCGTCAAGCTGGCCGGAACGAGCACGAGATCGGCGAAACGTCCGGCGCGCGTCGTCCGCCTCGCCGTTCTGCCAGTCGGCACACTCGGCGGAGTAGCGTGGAGTTGTTCCGCACACCCCTCCTCAACTTGGATGCGGCTGCCAAGATAGCCGATTCCCTTCAGTCGACTGATTCAGAGGCTGGCAGGGGGATCGAGCAAATCCGCGCCCTGTTGCACACGGCGCAGCAGCAAAATTCGGCTGTTTCCCAGTCGCACAACAGGATCCACAATAGTTCTGTTCATGCGAATACGCATCGGTCAGTTCACAGCCCTGGTTCCCATGAGCGACATAGGGGAGGTAGCCGTTCCATAAATCCCAAAGATCGTCGCCGTTCACGCACCCCTCCGCGGGGTGGGCCCTACGGGCCCCGACATCATGATGATTGGCGTTCAGTCGGTGACACTTACGACCCAAGGCCCGACGCCAGAGGGCGTATCGCCCAGCGAAGGGTCGACAGGGGCCGAGCCCACCGTGATGGTTACGATATTGACCGTCCGAGTGCAAGCAGGACCATCGTGTCTGTTCCCGAGTGTTTCAGTCGAGCCATCCATTCGGCTGACATCCCTCCCAACTTCCGATTGGCGACGGGAATCAGCAAGTTTACAGGAGAGTCCAAGCCAGAAACGTGGCTGGATGATTACCGAGTGGCAGTCCAGATCGGAGGAGGAGACGATCATGTCGCCATGAAGCACCTCCCTCTGATGCTCGACGGCTCGGCGCGAGCGTGGTTGAACCAGTTGGCCCCCTCAAGCATCTACAGTTGGGCAGATCTGGCCCGAGTGTTCATTAGGACCTTCGAAGGGACATGCAAGCGCCCTGCGGGCCTCGTGGAGCTCCAGCATTGCGTCCAGAAGCAGAATGAGCCCCTGCGTGACTTCATTCAGCGTTGGACAACTCTCTACCACACGGTGGAGAACGTCACAGAGCATCAAGCAGTCTGCGCCTTCAAGGCAGGCGTGCGGTACAGGGATCTGTACTTAAAGTTCGGCCGAACAGGTGACATCTCCATGAGCAAGATGATGGAGATAGCAGCATGCTATGCGAATGGCGAAGAAGAGGACCGCATCCGAAGCGGCAAGCACAAGACAGTCGGCGATGGAGATGGGAGCAATACTCGGAAGCAGAAGCAGAAAGCTCCGTCCACCCCGCAGGCAGAAGCTGCAGCCGTAACCAATACCAAGTTCAAGGGCAAAGGGAAGGCTCAGTTTACCCCCAAGAAGAAGCAGTTCAATAATCCCATCCTGGACCAGCCATGTCCGGTTCATACGAAGATGGATGAAGAGGGTAACCCCATATATCCGAAGCATACCACTCGACAGTGTCGCCTCCTGATCCAGGGGTTCGGCGAAGGGCAACCGAGTGAAAAGGATAATGAACAGGATGAGGAGGATAAGGAGGATCCGTTCCCCCAAGTCCATGCAACACTCATGATTTTTGCTGAAATTGAGAGCAAGAGTCGACTAAAGCTGGTGAACAGGGAGGTGAACATGGCCACCCCTACCAACCCCAAGTTCCTCAAATGGTCTCAGACTGCGATCACCTTCGACCAGTCGGATCATCCAGCACACGTACCCACCCCAGGGAGACAGGCTCTGGTCGTCGACCCGGTGGTGGAAGGAGTCCGACTGCGCAAGTCCTCATGGACGGCGGCAGCGGCTTGAACATCATGTACGCCGACACTCTCAAGGGGATGGGCATTCCGATGTCCAAACTCAGCGAGAGGAGCATGCAGTTCCTTGGAGTCGTCCTTGGACGGAAGGCCAAGTCACCCGGCCAGATCGCGTTGGACGTCGTGTTCGGCTCCGACAAGAACTTCCGCAAGGAAAAGCTGACGTTCGAAGTGGTGGACTTCCAGAGCGCTTACCACGCAATTCTGGGCCGCCCAGCGTATGCACGTTTCCTGGCCCGTCCGTGTTACGTATACCTGAAGCTGCAGATGCCATGCCCGAAAGGTGTGATCACCATCACGGGCAATCAACAGCGGGCCGAAGAGTGTCTGCAGCAGGGATCAAGAATCGCCGACCAGCAGATGGCCGTCCTCGAGCTCGACGAATACAAGAAAACAGTCGACCCCGCTGACTTGATGCGCTCGAAGAAGCCAGCTTTGGAGTTGGCATTCCAGTCGGCGGGAGAGACAAAGAAGGTCAGCATCCACCCGACGGACGACATTGCTGCCCCGACGAACATCTCCACCACCCTCGATCCTAAATAGGAAGCCGATCTCACCCAATTCCTCCGTGAGAACTGGGACATCTTCGCATGGAAACCCTCTGACATGCCAGGTGTACCCAGGGAGTTGGCTGAGCACCGACTGCATGTGGATCCCACCGCTCGGCCTGTCCGAGAACGCCTGCGACGGTCCGCCGCGCATAAGAGGAAGGCAATCGGGGAAGAGGTGGCCAAGCTGTTGGCAGCCAACTTCATTCGCGAGGTTCACCACTCCGAGTGGCTCGCCAATGTTGTCATGGTGCCAAGAAGGACAAGTCGCTCCGAATGTGCATCGACTTCAAGCACCTCAATAAGGTCTGCCCGAAAGACCATTTTCCGCTCCCCCGCATCGATCAAATTGTCGATACGACTACGGGTTGCGAACATTTGTCATTTCTTGATGCCTACTCGGGCTATCATCAGATCCGTCTGTATGGCCCCGATGAATTAAAAACAGCCTTCATCACCCCATTCGGGTGCTTCTGCTACATCACTATGCCATTCGGTTTGAAGAATGCAGGAGCTACCTTTATGCGCATGATCCAAAAATGCCTCCTCGACCAGATCGGTCGGAATGTGGAGGCGTATATGGATGATATCGTAGTCAAGTCACGCAAAGGTTCCGACCTTCTGACTGACTTGGCAGAAACATTCGCCAACCTTCGTAGGTACGATATCAAGCTCAACCCCGCCAAATGTTCATTCGACGTTCCCAGCGGAAAGTTACTCGGTTTCTTCGTTTCCGAACGAGGGATCGATGTCAACCCCGAAAAGATCGGGACCATCATCCGAATAGAGAGGCTGGTCAGAATACACGATGTTCAATGGCTCACAGGTTGCCTAGCGGCTTTGAGCAGGTTCACCAGTCGACTCGGCGAGAAAGTGCTTCCTCTGTACCGACTCATGAAGAAATCAGATACTTTCGAGTGGACAGACGAAGCCCAAATCGCGTTCGACGACCTCAAAGTCCTACTTTCCACCCAGCCGGTTCTTACTCCTCCGCTTAGTAAAGAGCCCCTTCTTCTGTATATCGCGGCTACAAATCAAGTCGTCAGCACTGTTCTTACAGTCGAACGAGAAGAAGAAGGCAAAGCATACAAAGTTTAGCGGCCAGTATATTACATCTCCGGAGTCCTGACCCCTTCCAAGGAGAGGTATCCCCACTATCAAAAACTTATCTACGGGATTTACATGACTGCGAAGAAGGTGGCCCATTATTCCAAGACCACTCGGTGTCTGTTGTTTCTGATGCCCCGTTGTCGGAAATCCTCCACAACCGGGACGCATCAGGCCGAGTGGCGAAGTGGGAAATGGAGATGTTGTACTGCGATATCAAGTTCGAGGCCAAGAAAGCTATAAAGTCTCAAGCCCTGGCTGACTTCATAGCAGAATGGGTAGAACAATAGCAACCGACCCACATCTACTCGGCTCATTGGACAATGTTCTTTGATGGGTCCAAGATGTTGAATGGCTCCGGCGCTGACGTTGTGATTGTATCGCCAAAGGGCGACAAACTCAAATATGTGTTGCAGATACACTTTGATTCCTCCAACAATGAGGCAGAGTATGAAGCTCTCCTTTACGGACTGTGTATGGCCATCCCACTCGGCGTCCGTCGCCTGATGGTCTATGGCGATTCGGATTTGGTGGTTAATCAAGTGATGAAAGAGTGGGACGTCAGGAACCCCACCATGACCACATACTGCAATGCAGTGAGGAAGCTTGAGAAGAAGTTTGAAGGTCTGGAACTCCACCATGTTCCGCCACTGAAGAACCAAGCGGCTGATGAGTTGGCAAAACTCGGATCCACTCGGAGACCAGTCCCGAGTGACGTCTGCCTCGAGCACGTCCACCTTCCCTCAGTCAAAGAAGATCCTTTCACAGAGGAACCAGTACAACCAAAGAGTTCGGCAGATCCGACTGAAGTCGACGTACCTGCTGTGGTTGATCTGATCATGGAAATTCTTGTTGTCATCCCCGATTGGACTGTGCCGATCATTGCATATATCCTGAGGCAGGAATTACCAGAAGACGAAGTCCAGGCCAGGCAGATAGTCCGCAGGTCGAAGTCATTCACTGTCGTTGATGGCCAGTTGTACAAGGAAAGCGTTTCCGGCGTTCTTCAATGATGCATCTCCCCAGAGGAGGGGCAGCTAATCCTGGAAGAAACTCACTCGGGAACCTGCGGTCATCACGCCTCCTCGAGAGCAATCGTCGCCAAAGCATTCAGAGCTGGTTTCTTCTGGCTGCAGGAAAACGAGATGGCTAAAGATATGGTGGACCGATGTGAGGGCTGTCAGTTCTACTCCAACAAGTCCCACAAGCCAACATCTGCGTTGAAGACAATGCCTCTTGTGTGGCCGTTTGCAGTATGGGGATTACATACAGTCGGTCCATTCAGGACAGGCCAAGGAGGATACACACATCTGATGGTGGCAGTCGACAAGTTCACAAAATGGATTGAAGCCAAGCCCATCAAGAAGCTCGACGCCCTAATAGCCATCAAGTTTGTCAGGGACATCATCTCCAGATTCGGTGTACCCCACAGTATAATCACGGACAATGGGACAAACTTTGACTCGGAAAGATTCTGTGCAAGCCAAGGTATCCGAGTGGATTTTGCTTCCGTGGCGCATCCTCAATCCAATGGACAAGCAGAGCGGGCGAATGGACTTATTCTGCAAGGTTTGAAGCCCCGACTCCTGCGAGAGGTGGGACATGCCGCTGGCGCATGGGTCACCGAGCTACCTTCAGTGCTTTGGGGTCTCCGCACAACCCCGAACAGATCTACAGGGCGATCACCGTTCTTCCTCGTTTACGGAGCAGAAGCAGTCCTTCCGAGTGACTTCTTCACAATGCTCCACGAGTCGAACTCTTCTCCGAAGCTGAAGCAGAACAAGCAAGGCAAGACGGAGTGGACCTTCTAGAGGAGGAGCGCGAGATGGCACTGACTCACTCAACCATTTATCAACAAGATGTGCGGCGTTTTCACGCACGACGCGTCACGAGTCGCACGTTCCAAGCAGGCGACCTGGTGCTCCGAGTGGATCAGCAAAGACCTCACAAGTTGGCTCCTTCCTGGGAAGGACCCTTCATCATCTCCAAGGTGCTGAACAACGGAGCATACAGACTCTACAACATCGACAGGGAGACAGACGAGCCGCGAGCATGGAACAGAGATCTCCTGAAGCGCTTCTACACGTGACCGTCGACTGAAGCAATGTAAAGAACAAGTATTGATGAAATAATATAAAGCAGATCGAGCTTTTGCAGATTCAAAATTCTTCCGCGGTCGTAGACTCCGGTCTCAAAAAAAAAACTTAGCTACGATCCAGAATCGCCTAAGTTCTAACTTTCTCCGAGTGTGCACTAAACGTCGCACTCGGGGACTTAGTGTCACGCCCAAGATGCGACCCTATCCTCAATTTGGCACGAGGGCCTCGTCAGGGATAGAAGCGCATCTCGTCGTGTCGCAAGAATGGATATCGTTACAAGTACATGTACTGAAAAGAAGAGATATATAGAATTGGCTTACACTCGCCACAAGCTAAATCAGAGTCACCTCAGTACATTACATATTCATCATGAGTAAGAGCAGGGTCCGACTACGGATGAAAATAAACGGCAAAAGAAGAACGACGTCCATCCTTGCTATCCCAGGCTGCCGGCCTGGAACCCACCCTAGACCGATGAAGAAGAAGAAGAAGAAGAAGCAATTCCAAATGAACAATCAACGCGCTCGCGTCAAGTACCCTTTACCTGTACCTGCAACTGGTGTTGTAGTAATCTGTGAGCCACAGGGGACTCAGCAATCTCATTTCCAAAGGTATCAAGACTAGCAAAGCTTAATGGGTGAGGTATGGTTAAGTGGTGAGGTTGCAGCAGCGGCTAAGCATATATTTGGTGGCTAAACTTACGAGTACAAGAATAAAGAGGGGAATGAACTACGCATAACGGACGTGAACTACGGTTGATCAAGAGAATGATCCTGAACACCTACCTACGTCAGACATAACCCCACCGTGTCCTCGATCGGAGAAAGAACTCACGAAAGAGACAGTCACGGTTACGCACACAGTGGGCATGTTTTAATTAAGCTAACTTCAAGTTATCTAGAACCAGTGTTAAACAAAGTATCCACGTTGCCACATAACCGCGGGCACGGCTTTCCGAAAGATTTAACCCTGCAGGGGTGCTCCAACTAGTCCATCACAAATTACCACAAGCCGCATAGAAATCCTCAATCACGAAGCTCGCGATCTCGTCGGATTCCGTAGTGGAAAACCTCAACTCTGAGATTACCCAAAGCATCACCGGAATCCCGATGCACAAGATATCTCGTCAAAGGTAAAACTAATCCAGCAAGGCCGCCCGACGTGTCGACGATCCCGATAGGAGTCGCGTACCTCGTTCTCAGGACACGACGGATGAGCTATGGTTACCACGCCAAACGCCGAGTTGCCCCAGGTAGCGTTAATAAGCTGCTCTGTTTTGGACCAACACTCATGAGGAGCACTGGCCCGGGGGTTGATTAAAATAGTCCGCGGGTGCCGGCGGGTCCCTATGCATTATTATTAGGTTATTAGGCAAATGTAGTACCAAAGTTGGGCCTTGCCAGACCAGCTTTAATCTAAAACGAATCATCAAGGGGGTCCCCATAACAACCCCGATCGTGTTAGGAGCGCTCATTTATGGAACATAACACCGGTAGCCGGTAACTAAAGGGGGCAAAGGTGGAACAAAACACCAGGCTAGAAAGGCCGAGCCTTCCACCTTTTACCAAGTATATAGGTGCATTAAGTTAAATAACAATTAATATGGTGATATAACAATGAACCCATGCTTTCACATGGAAGCGATGCACCTGCAACTAGCAACGCTATCAACGGGGTTTAAGCAAGCAGTAATATAGCCAATCAGTGGTTTGCTAGGTCGAACAGGTTGAAGGTAATCATGGCATTATTGAGAGGCTGATATTTAACAGGTGGTAGGCAACAAAACATAAACGATAGAAGCGATAACTAGCATGGCAATGATAGTAATGGTATCTGGGGAAATGATCATCTTGCCTGAGATCCCGCTTGGAAGAAGAACGACTCCGTGAAGCAGACGAACCGACGTAGTCGAACGGGTCCTCACATCCAACACGCTTGCGGAACTCTATCGGGACGGGGAAACCGGAAACAAGCATCAACACACGATATTCACCACACGATGCGCTACACATATGATGCATGAGCTACTGAATACATGCAAGTCACGGCATGACAGTTCCACACAATCAAAACTACACATTAAGTGAAGTTCAATATGCACGAGTTGCATATTGACGAAACTCCACGTTAGTTATTTAGTTCACTCTCGGTTATCTACACGCCAATATTAATGTTGTCAAACATGCAAGAGGTGGAGCGGAAATTAAACTACCTATCTGGGCATTTTAAGTGAGGTCGGAAATGACATATAGCACCTCCGAAACGACCTCACATGTTAATTTACAATTCTGTCCAGATCTGAACTAATGCATTTAATTAGTTGTTAAACAGAAAAACAAATAGGTTCATGTGATTCTACGCGTCCAGGCAAGCAAACTAGACATAAAGAACATCTCCAACGGAGCTACGGATCAAAAGATACAAGCACCGCAAGATATGATGGCATGAATGCAATATGTGTGCAACGACGTCTACGAGCACATCAAAACAAACAACCAGCAAGAGAAAATGAAACTGCACAAGATTCTAAGCAAGTTTCATGTAGGGCACGATCAAATCGGAGCTACGGTTCAAAAACTACGAGCAAAACAAGAAATGACAACAATCTGCCAAAATCAGCCTCATAGCATATTCTACGCCCCACAACTACGGCTACACAACTCCGATAAGCTCAAGCAAGGCATGGCATGAAAGCGGACAAGACGCACTACTACAAACAACTAACAACACCTAGTGTAGCAGCAGGGAGCACTAGGAAAAGAAGACACAAAATGGCATCTCACGCACTATTTCAGACTTAGTGAAAAACACCTCATGAAAGTGCAGTTTTCAGCCTGAAGGCATATTGACAGCAGCAAAACTTATATCTACAGGGCTCCAAATGGCATGAAACTTCCCATCATGCTAGAGAAACACAAGGGGTACAACTAACTCCATTGGACCAACCTCAAAAGAGCTACAGATCACAAGATGCAAGCAAGACAAGACAGCAACAAAATAATAACAGATTCCAGACTTAGAAATATTTTAGCTCCTCTGAAACAACACTATTTCAAGCAACTTGAGGGCTGTCAAACAACACCTAAACATGCATTTCTATTACAACCAAAAATACCAGGGGCTAAACAAAACATCGAAGATCAACTCCCTAGTTGACATCTAATTCAAACGAGGCACGAAATAAATCCTACGAATTAAACAAAAGGCCATCGCGGCAAAATATCGCACGAACTAACTTCCTCAAAAGCTAAAACTAATTGCACAGAAAAAATCCATGGGATTTTTCTACCCCGGAAACATATAAAATATGTGGGGTTTGCAACACAAAATAAAACCACACGAAAATGCGGGAAATAAACCTATATACGGAAAAATAAACTACCGGCAAACCCTACACGCAAAAATACGAGTGACCGCCCTAAAAAACATGGAAAAAGATGGTCCCTAAAACATGGGCATTTAATCTAAGGCATACGGGCAATCCGGACTTGCGAGGAAAATAATTACGGGGCACAACCTATTGAAACAGCACGCAAAACTAAGCGTTTGGCACGTTAAACTACGACAAATAAATATGCAAGTCATATAATCGGGTTCTACACGAGAAACTACACGTTTTACATATCTAATTCGTTGCAATCCGATCTATGGTCCAAAAGTTACGGGGGTTTAAATATCCGACTATTTACTGGGATTAGCAAAAAAACTGGAAATGAAAAAAAAATAAAAAAAATAAGAATCGCAAGACGTAAAATAAATCTACAAAAGGCTGATTTGCACCATAGTGCGGCAGCCCAAGATTGGATCAGGCCCAAGTGGCCATGTATGCATGATTTAAGGGGGGAAAAAGAACTTACGCAAGGGAAAAATAAAATTGGGCTCCCTGGGATTCTATCCCCTCGGAGCCTGAATCGCCAAACATGGCGCTGACCACCAGGCTAGAGCATGTATCGTGTCCAAAGTGTTGCTGCAGGCAAACTGTAGCGTGTAGGACAAAAATTAAAATACAACACGCAAAATTTGGGTTGCGTGGGATTCGAACCCGGGATCCGTGGCACTAAGGTCAGCTACGATTGCCAACTCGGCTACTAGTCTGATTGTGGCGGAGAACAGAAGCTACGCTAAAACAAGTTAACATGGCAGAACGGATCTAGAATAAGAAAAACTGAATCTCACATCTGATGGGAACTGCCTACAGCGGGGAACAGAGGAGGCTACCATGGCGCGGGGGAGTTTTCTCCAGCCGGATCCGGCGCGGCTCCTTGCGGTAGGGATGGCGGATCCATTCCTCGGGGCACCACATCCGGCCGGTGGCGGAGCTCCATGGCGCGACGGGCTCCTTCCCATGGACCTGGTTGTTCCCTGCCAAACGAGAAGAGGGAGAGAACCAAGGTGGGAGAGAGAGACGAACAGAGGAAGAAGAGGGAGCGCAGGAGGGTAGAGACAACAGAGGCGGGAGAAACGAAGTTGGTCGTGCGGATCCGCGGGGATGCGTCAGACAGGAGGCGGCTGATCCGCTCGCGACGCTCTCCTGCTCGTACACGATCATGGAGGAACGAGTGGCTCCGGCCTGCAGATTCTTAGGGCGGCCGGATAGCTGCTGCTGCTTGGAAGCCTGCATCAGGGGCTTGCAGGAGGAGGAGCAAGGCACGGAAGAGCTCGGGGAAGCAGCGAGCGTCCGGCGGCCCTGCTCGCCTGAAGGAGGAGGTTGAGGCTCAGCTGTTGCTGCTGCTGCAGAAGGCCGGCAAGGAACAAGCTTGAGGTGGCACGGGAGCTTCGAGCTCGGTCATGGAGGTCAACCACGGGGCTGGGGCTTCGACTCACAACAGAGGGAGGAAACCAAGGGAGCGACACCTTGATTGGATCGGGGGATCCCGATGTGGGAGGCGGCGCGTGGAATTAGGGTAGGATGGGACATATCCTAGGGTTTGATAAGATTAAATAGGTAGGTGGTTTGGGTAGGGTTGATCTGGACACTCTGATTCAATCGAACGGTCAAGAAATATAGTTTGGGGTATCCAATTGTAAAACCGGAGATGGTTTAGGGTAAAACGGGGTTGATCCGGACCTAACGGTTACGACCGTGTGTTCCGGGTACCGGGAGGTTTTCGGACTGGGCTGCGAGCAGGTTGGTGCATTGTGTAGAGAGGCTAGGCGGAGATGAGAGGGAAAACGGGAAGCACGACAACGCGATTTGAAACACCGACAAACGTCCGACGGTAGACCGAATACGGTGCCTCTACGGTCGACCGTTCGGGTACCAGACGGACTCCGATCGCGACGGAATTCGACAGGCGGCCTAGCTATATCTAATCGCGACCGCGTGCCAAGTTTCACCTCGATCAGAGGAAGTTTTAAATGCACTTTTAAAAACAGGGTTTCGACGGTGCCGCGGGCGCGTGCGAGTGCGGTCGGACTCAAAATGGACGACGTCGCGAACCGGCAACTAACAACGGATGCAAGTTTTGAAAACTGGCGGCAACGGAGATGCCGATGCAATGCTGATGAAGCGCATGATGCGATGATGATGCGACCAATATAAATAGACACACGACAAAAACGGAAAGAGAGGGGAATCTTCTGGAACGTCGGCATCGGGCTGTCACACTTAGCTGCGATCACGAATCGCCTAAGTATTAACTTTCTCCGAGTGTGCACTAAACGTCGCACTTGGGGACTTAGCTATGATCCAGAATCGCCTAAGTAATAACTTTCTCCGAGTGTGCACTAAACGTCGCACTTGGGGACTTAGCTGCGATCAAGAATCGCCTAAGTAATAACTTTCTCGGAGTGTGCACTAAACTTCGCACTCCGGGACTTAGCTGCGATCAAGAATCGCCTAAGTAATAACTTTCTCCAAGTGTGCACTAAACGTAGCACTCGGGGACTTAGCTGCGATCAAGAATCACCTAAGTAATAACTTTCTCCGAGTGTGCACTAAACGTCGCACTTGGGGACTTAGCTGCGATCAAGAATCGCCTAAGTACTAATCTTCTCCGTGTGTGCACTAAACGTCGCACTTGGGGACTTAGCTGCGATCAAGAATCGCCTAAGTAATAACTTTCTCCGAGTGTGCACTAAACGTCGCACTCCGGGACTTAGCTGCGATCAAGAATCGCCTAAGTACTAATCTTCTCCGTGTGTGCACTAAACGTCGCACTCGGGGACTTAGCTGCGATAAAGAATCACTTAAGTATTAACTTTCTCCGTGTGTGCACTAAACGTCGCACTCGGAGACTTAGCTGCGATCACGAATCACCTAAGTACAAAGCTTCCTGCGACTGTATCTCACAGATACACTCGGGGACTCAGCAAACCCTCGTTGAGGCTCATGTGGATGTCAAAACAACTGACAACTACATGAGTAGCAGACCCTCATTGAGGCTCATGCGGATGTCAAAGCAACTGACAATTACATGAGCAGCAGAACCTCATTGAGGCTCATGTGGATGTCAAAACAACTGACAACTACATGACTAACAAATCTCCCCGAGTGCGACCTCATAGTCGCACTCGACAACCTAGCTGCGATACCGTATCGCCCACGTATACTTTGACCTTCGAGTGTACCCTACAGATCCACTCGGAGACTCAGCACACCCTCATTGAGGCTCATGTGGATGTCAAGACAACTGACAATTACATGAGTACCAACTCGCTTCGAGTGAGGCATGTCCGACGCACTCGACGACTTAGCCGCGATCATGAATCGCCTAAGTACTTTATTGCCTTCGAGTGTACCCTACAGATCCACTCGGAGACCCCACAAGACCCTCACAGAGGCCCATGCAGATGTCAAGACAACTGACACTTACATGCTCCGCATGTTTGCCATTGGCTTCACCAAGAAACGCCAAACAAAAACTCGAGCCAAAATTGCAACAGAAGAGCAAACGATTTGATTCAAATTCGAAGTTCACCTAAAGATAGTTCACTCGGTGCAGGACGCGCTCCCCCTCCCGGGGCGCCGGCTCGATCTCATTCTCCGCCAGCAGCCTCCACGACTTGTGAACGATCATCCCGTGCACCACCAGTTGCAGCAGATCCCCTCCGTCACCGTGGAGGGAAGGAAGTCGCCTTGGATCCACCCCACCGGTAACACTTGCTGCCGCCACTGAGCCGGAGCCGCCGCCTTCCCTTTCTTCTTCCTCGCCTCCATCTTGCTAGTCTGGCCCTTGGTCATGGCGGAAGCTGCGGGTCCGCGGAGGGGAAGGAGGAGGAAGGAGTTTAGGTGCGCTGGAGGTGGCGAGAAGGACAGAGCAAGCAAAGGCAAAAGATCCGGCGAGCGTAACGAAAAAACCCTCGCCGCTGGGATTTAAGTAAGTTTCCGACTGGGTCGCTGGCAAGTGGCCCCGAAACCTTATCCCCCGACCAACCGCAGCGATATCAGTGGAGAAGATGAAGGCGCGAGAATCGAGGCGTCAGGCGCTACTCGAGCGCGATGGTGTCATCCCCGCTGAGCGCGCGGTAACCGAAATTTGAGGATCCCGGAAAATCCGCCGCTGTCAGTTGACTGGTCACGTCAAGAGATACCCTGGAAGCACTCGGTTTCCGATAGTTCGTTCCACAAATACTTCCACTCGGATCGTTGGTCAGAAAAGATAAAATGGATCGAGGCAAGCAACGCCAAAGTCACATCCGTTCCAGTCGGATCCAAACTTCAAGCATCGCTTCGTCGTTCCAACCCCAATCCATTCGGGGACTAATGATGGGGTCATAGTCCTAGGGTAGGGTCACAGGCCTGCCTTGTAGGTCCCACCCAAGGACTACCCCTCATAAGGGACAAGGCCCTTAGTCAGTTCCGACTGAACTAAGGAGTTCCCTTCATCGAGTCGATAACAGATCCTCGACCATCCAGTCGGAGATTAGCATTCGGAGTTTATCAAACTAACCGACTGGATTCCACTCTATGTATCGTAACCCCCCTGGAGGGAAACGGTCATACGTTGCCATGTGCCTTTATTAGCATTTAAGACGTACGTTACCTGTAACGTAGGCATTTATTCGCCACTACTCCACCCCTGCGCACCGAACCGTTGTGGAGGGCAGCGCACTCTATATAAGCCACCCTCCCCCACTGGTGCAGGGGTTAGCAAATCATTGTATTCCATATTCCACTCGACAACAAGCTCCCAGAGCACTGAGACGTAGGGCTATTACCTCCACCACAGAGGGGCCTGAACTCATACAACCTCGCCGTAGCTAAGGCTCTGCCCATCCTTTCGTACCCTACACATCTACTGTCAGGATTATACCCACGACACTTGTCATCCCTACTCAGCCATAGCAACCATATAACGGCAAACGCTCCTACCCTGAAAATGGTTCTAAACTTATTATCTATCTCAAATAACCAGTTACCAAAAACATTGGCAACTGAAGTGGGTGGATACAAGTTGGAAGCCATTTGGATAGCTGACCAAATAGACCGTGCGGACTGGTAATCAAAGAATAAGTGTTTTATTGTCTCTTCTTGAGGACAAAATACACACTTCGTGCTTCCATGTCAGTTCCGTTTGACGAGGTTATCTTTAGTTAAAATGACACCTTTGCGAAGGTACCACGCGAATATCTTTAATTTGAGTGGAACCTTTATCCGCCATACATTTTTGTTATTATTGACTGGTACATCGGACTGTACCATCGCCCTATACATGGAATCCATCGAGAATTTTCCATTCCCACAAAGTCATTGCCCACAAGGAGCTTTGAAGAGTTCAAGCGTAATTTCAACTTAACGAAGTTGTGATTAAGGGAGGGCGTTAAACAAAGTCTACACAAGATCGTGACCGTGACAGGTGCAAGTCTTGGAGTCGAAGGAGATAGGCCGAAGGTAGATAGATTAGGTTGTTAGCTTAAGATCTTATCTCTGTAACAACTTCATCTCTATACCTCTGATATTTCTTGCCAAACAAGATTGTAATCTCTTGATGTACGCGATCTGGTGAGTTGCGCCCCAGCCTATATAACATGAAGCGGTCTACCACAAAAGGTACGACGTTCAAGCCTATTTCACACCAATTACTGAATGCAACGACAACTCCTTACTCTACTCACTACCACACGTGGATGATATGCTAGAATTATTCACTTTTACATGCGATATATTTTAGCTACATGCTATGATTACATTTATTAAGTGTCATTTATCAACTACTAGTTGTTCTAACATTTTCAATTGATTTACTTCAGGAACATTCCCCACCCAATTTCATCTTCAAAATATACTGGCTAGCTTAATTGCGTTATCTTTGCTTTGCACTGATGCCACAAACAAATGGCATAGTATTACTGCAATATGTAGCGCTGGGGGCAGAGTTGTCGAGCTTTTGACTTGGACGATTTGGTGTAACCTTGGAAGGCACCCATTCATTGTCATAGAGCCTGCGAATGTTCCTTAAGTAAGTGCTGATTCTTCTTCTGCAATATATTTTGTTCCTTTGATCCTGTGATCACTTACTCTGCTACTAGGATATATTTTTTTTCTGAAAACAAAATACAATTGGTGTATACTTATCATTGTTAGAGTTATATTGATGATGGCCTTTGGCCTTTCGTATTCTTGCCTTTTGGCATCCCTTTGTACTAGTAAAGTTGTCTCTTTCGTCGTCGCCGTTCCTCTGCTCCGGCGACCACTGCTTGCCCACCCTCCCAATTTTTTGTCAACACCGCTCCCTAACAATCATAAGCTCATAACTGAAGGCTGAGTTGCTTTTGGTATTAGAAAATGTCATCCTTTTACCACTCCAGAAATTTTACCAAAGAGGTATTTTCCTCATGTTACCATGTTACTGTTTACCATTGGCAATACACTTTAGGAATTTTACTGTTTGAAAAACACATTCAGTCAATATGCTTACTGTCATCATCGTATTATGAATTTGGAAAGGAACAACTCCAAGTTTTAAAAATTTAATGTATTACTCTGTTTTCCCTCTTTGAAGATTGCTTTTTTTTCCCACAAGAAAAAGAAGATTGCTTTTTTATCCTGATGATAATGGGAGCTTTATTGACTCAAATATTGCATCCAGCTGCCACAACCATCAGGGTTTTTGACATGATCATCAGGGGCGACAAGGTTTTGACATAATCATCATGTTTGATGCTGCTGGGTTATCTCTTCCCATTCAATCATATATTTTAGCCATGTAAAGGAGTGGAGAATTAAACATGATTGTACAACTCACATTGTGCAATTGTGCGGCAGGGTTGTTATAGTTATTTACAATACGTACTCCTACCTGAGACAGTGGTGGGATGAATAGGCACTGAAAACATTTGAACTCTTTCACTATTGATGATGATGACGAGTTGTAGGATTGCTATCAGAATTAGCATGCAACACAAGGGAACTCTAAATTTTGAACAGAACAAATTGATGACTAGTAATAAAGGCTGTTTGAGATCAGAAAGTCGCAACTTACAAGCTATGCCGATGACAGTAAAATCCCAACTTATACTAAAGGTTGGATGAGATCAGCAAAATTGCTTACATAGATGTGGCTCATCAAGGTGCCCTGACATAATAATGCAGGACAAGTAGCAGGAATCTCGTGGACTGAAGGGCTTGATCTCGACTCCTAGTTCTAGTTTACCGACGTGCATGTCGGAGGCCATCCTGTCGCGCAGCTCCCGAGGCAAGAGCACTTGTGGGCGTGACAACGGGACGCTCAACTCCAACGTCGATCGCTTGTGGACGCAAAAGGCAGGCACCTCGCCCCACGCCATGTCCACCTGAGTGTATGATATGGTCACCATGTTTTTCTCCCTGCAGTCCTGTTGTATGGGAAGCCTATTGTCGACAAGGAGAGTGAGGTTGGATCCCGGGAAGATCACCGGGCTGCGCAGCGGATCGAGCCCTTCCATGCCTGAAATCTCGACGGAGAAATAAGGAGAAACTCGGCCGCGGGTCGAGACACCCAAGGCTATCGTACCGATAGCAAGAGCAAGAACTATTGCCCCCGCCACTCGATAACCAGCACCAATACTCTGGCAGGTTGTCAGATCCTTTTCTCCATCCTCCGCCGGCTGCGGCTCCACTCCGACGTCCCCCTGTCCTGACATGGGAGCCTACGTGTTTGATTGATCAAAATCAAATCAAAGAGAACCAAGCAAGGCAACGTCCTCTTCCTCTTGTAAAGAAATAAACAAACTCAGATATGATATGTACGGATAAGTAAGGTAACTTGTTGTGTATGGCCTCTTGCCGTATCTCACGATGCAAACTGTATAATCTGATGGAGTAATGACTTCATGTCGCTTCAGGACTCAGGAGTCTGTCTAGAATAATATTCTGTTACAACTTGCGAACCGCCCAACTCGATCATCAACGATCCCTGATATATATATAGTCTATCTCATCAACAATCTCAAGTTTCAGCGTTTCCAATATTGTTAGGAGGGGGAGAAGATGTTGCCCACCGAAGGTACAGCCACAGCCGCGTCCCCGGACAAGAAAGATTGGTGGATGAATCCCTGCTTTGGGTGCCTGTTTCTGCTGCTATATTTGACGACGATGTTCACACTGTGTTGGTGCGTGCTTGCGATCCTAGGTGAGGAGTACTACACCGTGGAGATCACCGGGATCAGATCGTCAAATTTCCACCAAGCACAAGACGCGGCGGCCTTGCCCTCCTTCGACATCACAATGCGCATCCACAACCACTACAAGAAGGACCTCTACTTCCAAGATTGGCAGTTCGCCATCTCGCTCGACGGCATCCCGCTTGGCCACGGTTCTTTTCCCTACGACCTCATGGCATACAATATGTCGGACGCCACGGTCACAGGAACTACGTCTACCGTGATGACTGGGCTGGCCAAAGAGGTCCACGATCACATCTCAAGTGGTACATCCTTCGACGACTTGGAGTTACAGGTCGACATGAGGTCCATAGTTAGCGTTGGCGGCAGCACTGACCGCACCTGGCTCTGGTGTTCATCGGGATTGGGAGACCACTCCCCACCGTCTCCTTGTCAGCACATACCCGTGAGGGAGGCGTGATTTCTTTGGTTCGGGTTTATCATGCACAAAGGATCGGACTCACTCTCCTGCACCGTAGTTCTATATTCTAACGCATTCCTTTATGTTGAATTTTGTTGGTTTATTATAGATGTAGTTGTGCAAGCCTTTGTATACAGATGTTCGGGTTTCAACTCTTGTGTGATTGTATCAGTTTGATGCGATCGATGGACACACCCCAAACGACTGACCTGTTACACCAGCTCTTGCTACCTCCCTCTTCCACCCCCACGCCTCCACCGGCGACTATTACCATCCCCCCCCCCCCCCCCCACACGACTGAATTTGGGCATGGGCAGCCCGGCCCGATGACCTGGCCCAAAAAACCCAGGCCGGGCCAGGCCAGTCTTTATGTTTGGGCGGGTTCGGGCTTTAAAACTAGGCCACGTCTGTAGTTCGGGCCAGGCTTAGGCTTGGGGAAATATACACGGAGGCCCGACCCGGCCCAACCCAAAATTTATCCTTTTAGTTCATTCGGGCCGGGCTCGGGCTTGAATATTCGAATTTTGACTGGGCCGAGCTCGGGTTTGGGAATTTCAGTTCGGGCTTTCTAAAGTCCGGCCTGGGGTATACCTACAACACCTTTTCACAAGTAATTATGGCAATGATAATGATGGTAATAGCCATTTACGAAGGTGGACGTCGAGGAGGAATTGCGATGATGATGAGGAAGCTGGAAAACATGTAGAGGAGGCGACGGAGATCCATACCGTGTTGGAATAGTCATTTTATGTTTTTTTATAGAAGAATATCGTGGCTTTTATTGCGTAATGTATCAATTTTGTTTGCCTCTTGTGTGACTATATTGATGCGATGAAATAACCACGGACGATCGACCCGCTACACCAGCTCTCACCTACCCCCCCCCCCTTTGATCACACAACCCGACGACCACCATCCCATCAATGACCCCCTCCCACAAGATCTCATATTTTTCTTGATTGGCTCTTTCAGGAGATATACCACATGACTAGGCACAAGGATAGAGCTTGAGGTGAGGGGAAATGCGAGCAAGACAATTGGAGATTTAGATCTTATTAGCCATCATGGAGCCAAAAGGATCCTAATGGCTATCGACGAAGGCGGAGTTAGTGGAGGAATTGCATATGATGATGATGATGATGATGATGATGATGATGATGATGATGATAATGATGATGATGATGATGAGAGTGCGGGAATGGTGCGTAGAGGATGTGACAAAGATCCAGAACTTGTTGGAGTAGTCATTCACGTTGGTGTGCCAGCAGAGATGATCGCGGGGCATCATGTGTAGGTGCCCGTGAGTAAGAGAAGGGTATTAGAGGGGATATTGCGTTTGTCTCCAGATCTTCATGAAGCTTGGGTTTTGAAATATACAAAAATCTGACTTCAGGTTATAGAAAATTCTGAAAATAAAGCACATACCTATGGAATTTATTCTTGATGTATGTAAAGTTTCACGGTAAAATACATTCTTATGCAAGCTACACAAAAATAGCAAAATCATCCTTTTCTAGCACATGTACTATTTACTTTAGAAGTACATTATTTTGTTTTTTGTACAGATGACCTAAAAATGCACTACATAATGAACTTTTATACACATGTAGTTTACATCTACAAGTACATGTGTGCTTATTTTCAGTTTTTCTCTAAAACTTTAAAAGTCAACTTTTTATTTTTTGTAAAATTATGGCTCCATAAAGCCTCGAAGGCAAAAGTCTTCTCTCATATTTGTGGCATATTCAAACTGTACAAGAAGCAAACGTGCGCATTGCTGCACCACCTAGAACCAGTATTAAGATGAAGTATGCAAGCACCCATTTTGATATGAAACATGTGCATCACCCTTGTTTAAAATATGCCCTAGAGGCAATCATATGATAATTGTATTTTCTTTGTATTCACAACTTATTTATGGATCTTGAACGTTACTACTGATATACGTAAACAAGTACGTGACTTATATGTGAGACAAGACTGTTCTAATTGTCCATGGCCGACAATGTTGTGTGGACCCACATCCTTTTACATGCATACGACAAGGTTGACTATGCCTCACAGTCCATGTGGCATTCAGATGGCAGCCAAATGGTGTGGATTCGAACATGATATGTGGTCTGCTCTAATGAAGTTGGAGGTCAGATTCCCTAGACAAGTGACCGAGTCACACATACCCGTCTTTGAGATGCATAGAAATTTATCATGCATAAATTATGGGGTTCACTCTCGTGCAACCACTGAATAATGGTAGCACCGGACATGTACACCGGTTTAGATGATGGTCTAATAATAGGCTACCTGCATATTTTCGTACCTATGTTGGATGTGACTTCTAATAATTATTTAGTAGTACGTTAATGTTGAAGATTGATACTTTTAAAATTTAATAAAATATAATTGTGTGCATCACAGCGATAAAGAGGACGGGGTGATCTTTCTTTTCTAAAAAAGTCTCTTGCACTTTAGTTCTACACTAAAAGGGTTGGGCTGGCTTTGCCGCCCCATTAGTGTTACTGGATTTTCATAAAAAAATAATACTTTTTTTGTTTCAAAATACAGTGTGTATTATTTCTTTGGAAAGACAAACCCCTTTAAGTTCGATCGAATTTATAGAGAAACATATCAATATCCATAATATCAAATAGGTATCACTAGATTTATCATGAGATGAGTTTCCATATTTTATTTATTTTGAATTGTGAATTTGATATTTTTGGCTATGAACTGATCAAGTTAAATAAATTTGACTTTTCAAAAAAATCCTATATTTTGAAACTGAGAGAGTACTTGGTTTGGCGAGTGGGGAAGATGATGGAGTTTGTTTTTTATTTTATTTATAATGTGTTGTTTTGATGGGTCCTTCACGGTGTGATTATGTGTTACTCCCTCCGTTCCATGATATAAGAGCGTTTTTATACTAGTCTAGTATAAAAAATGTTGTTATATTATGGGACAAAGGGGGTAGCTGCTAACCAATCTATATTTATGTGAGAAAATTTTGCTCTAGTGTTTGCATGTATTTTTCTCGTGTTGCAATATCACATGTTGACACTTTTTTCTAGGTGGTGAGAGGCTGCTTGTGATTGATATATTTTTATATACTTGTTGCTCCTTATCGATTTTAAAATCAATGACCCGATCAAAATCAATAACCAAATTTAAAATTAAATACCTTAATAGAATGAAAAAGTTCCAAAATTAAAGAGCATAATGAACTACAAGAATTTAATGAGCGCTACTGCAGGATGGTCCAAAGACGACACATCAATGAAAGACCCTTCGACGAGAATTTGTGTGATGCATGAATTGCAAACGGTATAGTTCAAGCTCCGTCGCCAATGACACGAACAATGTGTGATGGCAGATCCATCAAATACGATTTAGGAAAGACTTACGTGTACGATAAGTGCCATACAATTGGTTTTTATGAACTGTTTGCGATTAACCAGGATAACACAGACGGTCAATAAAATACATATGTGTGTGAAGTATGGTATATAGTTCACTCGGATAAACTGTTTGGGCTGATCCAACAGAACACAAACGAATTATCATAAGATGGTGTGTGTGATACATGACAAATAGTTTATTCATCATAATTATGTGGGAAGACCAATAATAACTCAAACGATTCATCCTGGCAAGTTGTGTGTTTTGTGGATAGATGGTTGCTGATAAACAGTTGTCTTGACTAAAACATCACCGACGCTACGTAGCGTCGTTTGCATGTATTAATGTCACATACGTTTTATTATTATTACCCATCTGTCACACACGTTTTATTGGACTGCACAGACATACATGTCTTAAAACGTCAATAATTTTTTCATATGGACTCCGAATTGGGTGATTCTTTTTTTTATGAAAAGTAGATTTTATGTTCGTTCCAGTCCAATTGGAACCACCTTAAATTTCATTCGGAGCGTGGAGATATTGACGAAACAATCTGACATTGCACGAGAATCCGAGTCAAATTACAAGTCCAAAGGTGTTGCGTCACCTCCACTTGTGCCCATAGGACTTGTACGACCTAGGGTTAGTTTTAGGCTGGCTTGTGACGTTCTCCCACCTCCTTGGCCGCCACCCCTTACTCCTATATAAGTAGATCAATCTAGTAGCTTTTTGGTGGGGGATTTGTTTAGTTAAAAGTTAGACATTGCAACTTCGTGTACTTTGTTTGTATCCAACGACCAGACCAAGACCGCTTTCGGATCCCCATCCTTATCAATACTTCATATATATTCGCAATATTCAGATTACTTTCATCATATTATTGTTTGTTCTTCGATTGCTGCAGGAAGAGACCTTCGTGGTCAGGTTGATCGTGCTCCGGCGTGGGCAATAACCTCTTGAGTTGGTTTAGCAATCGCTAAGGCGCAACGTCGTGCACATTTGTAGTCAGATCGTCAAAGTCGTCTCCACCAAATCGATAGCCATCATCTCATCGAAAGATCGGGACCCTCGCCTCTATCACATACTTAGGGGAGAAAGTTCTAAATATTCTTGAATACATATCTATAAGCAAATCATACTTTCAATGTGTCTTCTATGCCTTGATACTATTGAAGCTCTTTGCATCTTTACTATATAATATCTTGTGTTATCTAACAATTATTTTCTCAAGTGTACTCCTACTGTTAAGATGCTCAAGAACCTTAAGGTAAGTATATGCATCATATCATTGTTCAGGAGGATCTCTTGTCTCTTGCACATATTATTTGCAGGAGTGAGTCTTGAACATGGAAATATTTCATTCGCATATTATTTGATGCATATAGCCAAGATTAACATGACTTATCTTGTCGAAGGTCGGCTGTGGCGTATGTCTAGAGAGGCGGTCGCCTAGGGGCCCAGCCTGGATGGGGCCCATGATCGGGTATATGCAGGCGTAATTAGTTCTTTGTTGAGTATGCAGCAGTGGCTCTTCTAGATCAAGCACTCGAGTGCCCAGGTGACATCCTTCATACGACATACGTGGATGCATGCTTGCAAGCATGAGCTTTGCAGCGATCGTGTGTGCCAATCACGTGTAGCTAATTACTGGAGTATGGAGCTAATTACAAGCTGACGATGTTGCGCAAGTACTTTGGACGACCGCCCTGGCCGGTGGCCACTTAATCACTCGCGTTTCGTCATCCACGATCGTCCGTTGTCTTTATCTTTTATAAATACGTATTCGTCTATCCTCAACCTATGTCTACAAGATTAGAATTTTGATGTACAAACTTCTCATTCTATGAATTATCTTTTCATCATAATTTTAAAACATTAGTATGCCATATAATGTCGCCTAAAAAAGCATTTGTGTGGTGTTAAAAGGGGATAAAAAGAAAACAAAGCGATCTGCAAATTCAATCAATCAAAAAGGAAAACAAAGCATTCTAAAAATTCAACATTTCCTAAGAAGCATTATTGTTGTTGATGGTGTTACTTGAGTTGGGTATTATTTCAGGTTAAGGTAATCATGTTAGTTTTATTTTTGCAATCTTTTTAGTATTTCTTTTGTGATATGACAATGTGAAACTAGACGTATAGATAGAAGTTTACTTTCAATACCATGAAAATGAAGGTGTATAATTTATGTAGCGCACACGCACACACATATAGTCTTTGGACTTAAGGTCCATGTCGTTGAGTATGACTAGGGCCTTATAAAACATAGGGCTCACCCTAGTCTTGTCCCTTCTACTACATGTGTGCCCATGCAGTCCAAAGCAAATATGTCTTAAAAGGGATTGCACGCATTTAGGGGAGCTTGTATTGGTCATGTATCTTTCAAATTGTCATATTCTAATGTCTATATCTATTTGAAGCTTTGATTGCATGTTGTCATCAATTGCCAAAAAGGGGGAGACTGAAAGCACATATGCTCCCTTGGTGGTTTTGAATTCATGACAACATATATTGCCTCTTGGACTAATACTTTTACCTAGTATATTTCAGATATAGTCCACACAGAGGATTAGCTAAGGATTGTGAGGAGAAGCCCAAAGGAAGGAAAGGAATATGATTGGCCAAGCTTCAAGCTTCAAGACTCTACATTTTATATTTTGTGAGAAATCATACTTGAGTCCATTGGAAAACCAATACTATTAAAAGGGGATGAGGTGATTATGATGATCTGGTTGCTCAAGTGCTTAGAGTTAGCCACCAAAAGTACTCATGAAATTATCCAATAAATATTCTCTCCAAACCATAAATGTCCAAATTTGGTGCCACCAACTATCCATTCGGCCCTACCGAGTTTTACATCAGACAGATCCCATGCCAAACCCTAGAGTCTGTGTACCACAAAGTTCCATTTCAGTGCACCAAAATCCGTGCCCCCGGCTCTATTAACCAACTTTTTAAAATCAGATTTTCCGAGTTTTGAGAATCGGTCTCACCCAGTTGTGGAAACTGACTAGGCCAGCCAAAGTCGGTACCACCGAGATTCATATATCGGTCTCATCAAAAAGACAAAAGTTGCTAAATTTTGCACTCGTCGGTGC
This sequence comes from Hordeum vulgare subsp. vulgare, assembly GCF_904849725.1. Classification (NCBI taxonomy): domain Eukaryota; kingdom Viridiplantae; phylum Streptophyta; class Magnoliopsida; order Poales; family Poaceae; genus Hordeum; species Hordeum vulgare. The sequence continues at coordinate 396,405,391 of NC_058520.1, read as the reverse complement.
CATCGAGTTTCACTTCTGTTTCACCGAGTTGGGCAATAATGTTGTAAGGGTTGGATTTTTGGAGATGCCTATATATACCCCTCCACCACCTCTCATACACTGAGGAAGCACTGTAACGCCCAAGATGCGATCATATCCTTATTTTGGCGCCACGGCCTCGACAGGGATAGAAGCGCATCTCGTCGTTTCACAAGAATGGATATCGTTACAATACATGTACTGAAGAGAAGAGTATATGGAATTGGCTTACACTCGCCACAAGCTACATCAGAGTCACATCAGTACAATACATAAACATCATGAAGAGCTGCAGGGTCCGACTACGGAAGAAAAACAAACGAGAAAAGAAAACAACGTCCATCCTTGCTATCCCAGGCAGTCGGCCTGGAACCCATCCTAGATCGATGAAGAAGAAGAAGAAGAAGAAGAAGAAGAAGAAGAAGAAGAAGCAACTCCAAATGAACAATCAACGCGCTCGCGTCAAGTAACCTTTACCTGTACCTGCAACTGGTGTTGTAGTAATCTGTGAGCCACATGGGACTCAGCAATCTCATTTCCAAAGGTATCAAGACTAGCAAAGCTTAATAGGTGAGACATGGTTAAGTGGTGAGGCTGCAACAAGCGACTAAGCATTATATGAGGTGGCTAACTTACGAGTACAAGAATAAAGAGGGGGATGATCTACGCATAACGGACGTGAGCTATTGATGATCAAATGAATGATCCTGAACACCTACTTACGTCAAACATAACCCCACCGTGTCCTCGATTGGAGAAGGAGCTCACGGAAGAGATAGACACGGTTACGCACTCAGTTGGCAAGCTTTAATTACGCTAACTTCAAGTTATCTAGGACCAGTGTTAAACAAAGTTTCCACGCTGCCACATAACCGCGGGCACGGCTTTCCGAAAGATTTAACCCTGCAGGGGTGCTCCAACTAATCCATCACAAATTACAACAAGCCTCATAGAAATCCTCGATCACGAAACTCGCGATCTTGTCGGACTCCTTAGTGGAAAACCTCAACTCTGAGATTATCCAAAGCATCACCGGAATCCTGATGCACAAGACATTCGTCAAAGGTAAAACTAATCCAGCAAGGCCGCCTAGCGTGTCGACGATCCCGATAGGAGCCGCTTATCTCATTCTCAGGACACGACGGATAAGCACAGTGTACGGTGGCCTGATAGACATCTCCCGAGTTGCCCCGGGTTGGCCCCGCAAACGGCTCTAGTTTTGGAAAAGCACCATCAGCACTGGCCCTCCCTGTATTATGTAGAATTACTCCTCGGGTTCATGATGCCCTATGCTTTTCAGTATTAACAAAATTATTATGTTGGGCAAATGTAGTACCAATGTTGGGCCTTGCCAGACCAGCTTTAATCTAAAACGAATTATCAAGGGGGTTGTTGCCTCTTGAGTTTGCGTTGGTTTTTCCCTTCAAGAGGAAAGGGTGATGCAGCACAGGAGCAGTAAGTATTTCCCTTAGTTTGAGAACCAAGGTATCAATCCAGTAGGGGAATCGAGGTCAAGTCCAAAGTACCTGCGCAAACACAAAAGAGCTTGCACCCAACGCTATAAAGGGGTTGTCAATCCCTTCAAGATTGATTGCAAAGTGAGATCTGAAGGCGGAAAGTGCAACGAAGTAAAAGTGTAAGGCTGAAAATATGGCGTGAAGTAGACCCATGGGCCATAGTGTTCACTAGAGGCTTCTCTCAAAATAGCAAATAATACGGTGGGTGAACAAATTACTGTCGAGCAATTGATAGAACCGCGCAAAGTCATGACGATATCTAAGGCAATGATCATACATATAGGCATCACGTCCGAGACAAGTAGACCGATACTTTCTGCATCTACTACTATTACTCCACACATCGACCGCTATCTAGCATGCATCTAGTGTATTGAGTTCAGGACGAACAGAGTAACGCCTTAAGCAAGATGACATTATGTAGAGGGATAAACTCAAACCAATGATCTAAACCCCATCTTTTTACCCCTGATGGCAACAACACGATGCGTGCCTCGCTAACCCTTCTGTCACTGGGTGAGGTCACCGCACGGTATGAACCCAAAACCAAGCACTTCTCCCATTGCAAGAATCATAGATCAAGTTGGCCAAACAAAACCCACAACTCGAAGAGAATTACAAGGATATGAAATCATGCATATAAGAGATCAGAAGAAACTCAAATAAGATTCATAGGTAATCTGATCATAAATCCACAATTCATTGGATCTCAACAAACACACCGCAACAAAGATTACATCGGATATATCTTCATGAAGATCATGGAGAACTTTGTAGTGAAGATCCAAGAGAGAGAAGAAGCCGTCTAGCTACTAGCTATGGACCCGAAGGTCTATGGTGAACTACTCACGCATCATCGAAGAGGTCATGGTGTTGATAAAGAAGACCTCCGTATCCGAATATCCCCTCTGGTAGGGCACCAGAACGTGCCCCGGATGGGATCTTGCGGAGACAGAAGCTTGCGGCGGCGGAAAAGCATTTTCGTGGATCTCTCACGCAATTTTGGAATTTTCAGAAATTTACAGGCGGAAGAGGTAGGGCAGAGGAGCCACAGGAGGCCCACAAGCCTACTAGGCACGCCCCCCTGGTCGCGCCTATGGGGCTTGTGGGGTCCCTTGGTAGCCCCTGCCTTGGTTCTCACGTCCCGTGCGTATCTTCTGTTCCAGAAAAAATCTTTTCGGAAGTTTTATTCCGTTTGGACACCGTTTAAAATCCTCCTCTGAAAAGGGTCAAAACACAGAAAAAATAGGAACTGGCACTTGGCACTGAGTTAATAAGTTAGTCCCAAAAAGATATATAAAAGGCATACAAAACATCCAAAGTTTGACAAGATAATAGCATGGAACCATAAAAAATTATGGATACGTTGGAGACGTATCAGGGGTCCCCATAACAACCCCGATCGTGTTAGGAGCGCTCAATTATGGAACATAACACCGGTAGCCGAAACTAAGGGGGCAAAGGTGGAACAAAACACTAGGCTAGAAAGGCCGAGCCTTCCACCTTTTACCAAGTATATAGGTGCATTAAATTAAATAGCATTTAATTGGGTGATATGACAAGGAACCCATGTTATCACATGGAAGCAACTGCACCTGCAACTAGCAACGCTAACACATGGTTAAGCAAGCGGTAACATAGTCAATCAGTGGTTTGCTGGGTTGTGAACAGGTTGAAGGTTTTCATGGCAATGTTGAGAGGCTGATATTTAACAAGTGGTAGGCAGCGAGACATAATGATAGAAACGGTAAAACTAGCATGGCAATGATAGTAATGGTATCTGGGGAAATGGTCATCTTGCCTGAGATCCCGCTTGGAGGAAGAACGACTCCGTGAAGCAGGCGAACCCATGTACTCGAACGGGTCCTCACTTTCCGACACGCTTGCGGAACTCTATCGAGACGAAGCAAACCGGAAACAAGAATCAACACACGATATTCACCACGGCACATGCACGACAAAATGAAATCCACATATGATGCATGATCAGTTGAATATATGAAGACATGTCATGACAATTCACAACAACCAAACACTACACATTAAGTGAAGTTCAATATGCAACGAGTTGCATATTGACGAAACTCCACATACGAATTATTTAGTTCTATCCTGATTAGGTACACGACAATATTAAATGTTTTTAAACATGGCAAGAGGTGAAGCATAATTAAACTACCTAACTAGGCATCTTAAATGAGGTCGGAAACGACATATAGCATCTCCGAGATGACCTCATGCGTTAATTTATAATTATGTCCAGATCTGAAATAACACATTTAAATGTTTGTTAAACAGCAAAATAAATAGGTTCACATGATTCTACACGTCGGTACAATCAATTTACACATAGAGAACATCTCCAACGGAGCTACGGTTCAAACGATACAAACACCGCAAGATATGATGGCATGAATGCAATATGTGTGCAACGACAATCACAAGCCTTTCAAACATACAACCAGCAAGATAATATGAAACTACACGAGATTCTAAGCAAGTTTCGTATAGAACACGATCAAAATGGAGCAACGGTTCAACAACTACGAGGTAAACAAGAAATCACTACAATCTGCCAAAATCAGCCACATAGCATTTTCTACGCCCTCAAACAACTAGCTACACAAATCCAAAATGCCCAAACAAGGCATGAGGCAGTAGAGGGCAAGATGCACTTCAACACCCTACTAATAACATCTAGCATGGAAGCATGGATCCCTAGGAAAAGAAGTCACAAAATGGCATCTCACACACTATTTCAGACTTGGTGAAAATATCAGTTTATGACAGTGCAATTTTCGATCTGAAGGCATATTGAAAACAACAAAACTATATGCTACATGACTCCAAATGGCATGAAAATTTACAGCATGCTAGAGAATCCTAAAGTCTACAACTAACTCCATTGCACCAACCTCAAAAGAGCTACAGATCACCAGATAAACTCATGACAAGACAACAACAAAATATAACAGATTTCAGACTTGGAAATATTTCAGCATCTCCAAAACAGCACTATTTTCTAGCATGTTGAGAACAATAAAACCACATCTAAACATGGATTTCTATTGCAACCAAAATTACCAGGGGCTAGTCTACACATCCAATGACATATCTCTAGTTGACACCTCATACATATCATGCAAGGATTAAATCCCACAAAATAAACAAAAGGGCAACATGGCAAAATATCACGCGCACTAACTTCCTCAAAAGCTAAAACTAAATGCACATTTAAATTTTATGGATTTTTCTACCCCGAAAACATATATAACATGTGGGGTTGCAAAAATAAAAATAATGCCACATGTATATGCGAAAAGATGTCCTAAACATGATATAGCAAACTAGCGACGAACCTGCATGCAAAAATGCAAACAACTATTCTAAAATACATGGAAAAAGGTCCCTAAAAACATGAGCATTTAAACTACAGGGTTTGAGCAATCCGGACACGCACGGAAATAAATACGGGACAAGTATCATATGAGGACAGCACGCAAAACTATACATACGACAAGTTAAATCACTTCAAATATGCTTGCAAGTTGCAAATTATGAATCTACGCGAAAAACTACACAAGTTTCATATATAAATCTTCGCGATCCGACACTCGGTTTAAAATCTACACGCGTTTGAAATATATAGCATCTCTGAAATAAATAATTAAATCCGAAAAAATCCTAAATACACTAACGTGCCGAATCTGCACGGGCATAATAACTAAGAGACGCTTGGGCGGGGGATAGCGGGGTCTCGGGGCTGCTCACCTTGTGGGCTTCGTCCGAGGAGAGGAGGCCGTCTGGGGCGCCTCGGCTTGGTGGCGAGGTAGGCCGGCCGGGCGACTAGGCCTCGGGGCGATCTGGGCAGGGGCGATGGCCTGGGGCGCTGGGGAAGGCAGCCCAGCAGCCAGCGCGGGTCAACGCGGGCAGGCGCGATCGAGCGGCTTCGTCGTCTTCACACAGCGCATCGCAGAGCTCCGACGGCGGCGCGCGGCGCACGGTATCGAGGCGAGGCGGTCGGGATGCGATGGGGAACATCGGATCTGGGCAAGGAAGCCCCAATCTGGCTGGAGAAGGGCGAATCGGGTCGACGGCGACCATCCTGCAGCTCCTGCACAAGAGGGAGAGAAACGGTGAGGGAGAGGAGGGAGAAGGTCTGGCACGGCGGCTAAGCACGGCGAGTGCTGGCCAGTGAGGAGCGGGCCCCAGCAACCTCGATGCGGAGGCGGGGAACCAGCCCATGGCGACGGGGGTGGCCGGACCATGGGAGGACGGCGCCGCTCGGGGCTGGCTGCGCGCCCCTTTGGCTGGTGGGGGCGGAATCCGGGCCCGGGGCGAGAGGTGGGAGAGAGGAGAGAGAGCGCTAGTGCGGCTAGGGTTTGGTGGTGCGGATTCCGAGGCAGAGGTGGGAGAAGGGTTTAGATTAGGGAGGGAGGCATATATTTATAGGCAAACAGGGCTAGGGTTAGCAGAATTTCGTCCCGGTTTCAACCGCGCGATCGGAATCGAACAATCTCGAACGCGGGACGGCCTAAGTGGCCGTGTAGAGTAGGTTAGTCGAAGATGAGAGGGAAAAACGGCACCCGACAACGTAATTTTAAAACACCAAAAAACGTCCGACGATAGACCAAATACGGTGCCGCTACGGTCGACCGTTCGGGTTCCAGACGGACTCCGATTGCGACAAAATTTGGCAGGCGGCCTACCTATATTAAAATAAGACCGGACGCCAAGTTTCAACTCAATCAGAGAAAGTTTTACACACACTTTTAAAAACAAGATTTAAACGCTGCCGCGGGCACGTGCGTGTGTGATTGGGCTCAGAACGGGCAACGACGAGAACCGGCAACTAATAGCGGATGCATGTTTGAAAACTGGCGTCCATGGGATGCCCATGCAATGCAGATGATGTGAATGATGCGATGATGGTGCGACAAATAAAAATAACCACACGACGAAAAGGGAATAAAGGGGGAATCTTCTGAAGCGTCGGTCTCGGGCTGTCACAACTCTCCTACACTACAAGAGGATCTCGACCCGAGATCCAAGAATGAAAGGGGAAGAGGATGAGAAAGCAAGAGGTAAAACTTAGTCGCTTCTTTGACAAACGAGTGAAACCAATGACTCTTGAAGGTTGCAAAGCGATGAAGAATGATATAGGAAACTGTTGGGGAACGTCGCATGGGAAACAAAAAATTTCCTACGCGCACGAAGACCTACCATGGTGATGTCCATCTACGAGGGGGATTTTAGATCTACGTACCCTTGTAGATCGCACAGCAGAAGCGTTAATAAACGTGGTTGATGTAGTGGAACGTACTCACGTCCCTCGATCCGCCCCGCGAACCGTCCCACGATCCGTCCCACGACCCGCTCTGATCTAGTGCCGAACAAACGGCACCTCCGTGTTCAGCACACGTACAACTCGACGATGATCTCGGCCTTCTTGATCCAGCAAGAGAGACGGAGAGGTAGATGAGTTCTCCGGCAGCGTGACGACACTCCGGAGGTTGGTGGTGATCTAATCTCAGCAGGGCTCCACCCAAGCTCCGCAGAAACGCGATCTAGAGGAAAAACCGTGGCGGTATGTGGTCGGGCTGCCGTGGAAAAGTTGTCTCAAATCAGCCCTAAAACCTCTGTATATATAGGTGGGAGGGGAGGGGCCTTGCCTTGAGTCCCATGGAGCCCCAAGGGGGTCGGCCATAGGGGGGAGGAGGAATCCTCCTCCAATCCTAGTCCAACTAGGATTGGAAGGTTCACTCCTTCCCTTCCTTCCCACTCCCCCCTTTTTTATTTCTCTTGGATTTTCTTCTTATCCTGTGCATGGTGTTGGGGATATTATCTGCTATGTGACCCGCCCTAGCTGGGCCGGGTCACACAGCAGGCGACTCGTCCTTTGGCGATTCAAGATTTGGCCCAGTAGGCCCAGGAGCTGGATGGCGGTTCAAGATCCTCGTGGAGAATCAATCATCGAGGAGTTCTCCAGTCTTGGAAAGCACGACGGCTTAGAGATAGAAAGAATCATGACTTGTATGACGGCAACGAGGAGTTCTCCAGTCTTGGAAAGCACGACGGCTTAGAGATAGAAAGAATCATGACTTGTATGACGGCAATGACTCTTGTAAACCCTAAGGGCTCAACCTGTATATAAAGGCGAGTCCCAGGGAAGGAGAGGGCAGGTTAGAAATCATCGAGAGCTAGGTCAGGCAAGTTACGCCCTCCTTGTAATCGAAACATCATCAAATACAACACAGAGTAGGACGTAGGCTTTTACCTCCTCACGAGGGGCCGAACCTGGGTAAATCTGTGTCCCGCTCCTGTTCAACCCCTTTGAGTCGCCACCAAGGTGTGATGGCTCCAACACTAAGTCCTTTCACGAGGACATCTGCCGTGACAAAACCACGACAGTTGGCGCCCACCGTGGGGCCTACGCACGGTGGAGTTGAGTTCTAAAAGGGAGCCCTACCAGGGTCAGGGAGCTATGCGGCTGGGCTCATGACCCGGAGCCGCCGCGGAAAGTACTACATCGACAACTCACTATGGGGGCCCGAGGCCGATTCAATCGAATCCGGCTACAGAGTTCCCTTCGGCAAAGTCAACATCTTCATTGGCATGGCCGGAGCACCCGTGCCTGAGCTGGACACCTCCACCGACATCATCGAGCCGGCCAGGTATATCCGTCCCATTGCGATACCAAACCTGACACGCCCGGTCTTTGTTGGCTTCACACAGGACTCTGATGAACCAGAGCGATCAGCGACTCAGGAGACTACACCGGTTGACACGGACGACGAGTCATCCATGGGTGACACAGATTCAATTCAGTCTCTGCACGGGGGCTGCCATGGGGATCTGTCGCTGGCAATGAATCCCGAGGTCCTCGACCGGACCCGCCGTCAGATCGCCGTATACATGGCTAGGGCGAATCAATCCGAGCAAAACCCTGCAGGCGACAACGGGGCTCGCGAAACATCCAAGAGCCCAGCTGCGATCTTGGTGGACTTGTCGGCGGAGATAACAAGGATCATGGCGACCCCTGTAACGGCGGAAAACCAGGTCACGATAAATGCCGAGTTGGCAAAGCTACGAGATGAGATGGCGAAGGCTCGGCGATATGCTGAGGCAGAAGCCGCCAGGATTGAGACCCGGCAAGCTTAGATCACTGCTGAGACAGCCCGCTTGAACACCGAAAACTGGCGACTCGAAAGGCATCAGCGCGCGTCCGACGCTGTTCATCAGAGGAGGCACCAGGGACGTTTACCCCCTGATCTAAACCCTACCCGCCTTTTCGACACTCCGCGCACCCCCGGGGCAGGAACCGTTCCAGGAGGAGGGCTGGCTCAGCCACCAAACCCGCCGCTTCAGCCAGCAGTTGATCGCGTTCCCCGTTTCCAAACGCCTCAGGGCCACTTTTCCAACCCCGTGGACAACGTGCTCGCCGCAACTCGCCACTTAGAATCCCTTCCGATTTATGGCAATACTCCGGCTGAAATAGAAGCAAGAAACGCCATTGAGATGTTGAAAACGGCGGTGGTTCAAAACGTGCAATTCTCGCACAACCTCGACCGGCTGCACTCCACCCCCAGGCGAGCCACACCAGAAGCCGGACAGAGGACCAACCCGCCATAACCACCGGTCCGCAACACCTACTTTAGGTTAACCCGCCTGACCATCGGGACACACCTGGCCGGGACCACCAGGACATTCAAACCAGCCCAGCGCCGCTTATCGGAGGTGGCAGGCAAGTAGGGGTGCCATGCTTGGCCCCCGCCCTTCGCAATGAGCGGATGCCGAAATATTTTTAAAGGACCAAGGAAGGTGCCCAATTACACCCCGGACCTTGAGCCGGCGTCATGGGTTGAGAGTTATGAAATCGCAATGGACATGCTCGATGTAAGTGAAGCGGTCTATGCCAGGTATTTTACAATGATGCTCGAAGGGACGACGCGCACTTGGCTGAAAAACCTGCCACCCAACTCCATCCAGACTTGGGCTGAACTGAAAGAACGTTTCGTCAAAAACTTCTGGGGAACATGAAAACGCCCGATGACGATAGTCGACTTACAGCACTGTGTTCAGCGCCCCGATGAGTCGGCCCACCACTGGACGCGGCGGGTTGCAGAAATCATCCACTCGTCAGATGGCATCACGGCGGCTCAGGCTGTGTTGATCTTGGAGAAAAACTGCCACTATGAGCCCTTGGTGCAGAAGCTCGGGTGACTCAAGCGAAAGGTCCAGGATATGGGCGAATTGATGGACACCCTCACTCGGTACGCCGAAGCGGACGATACTAAAGATCCAGGAGAGGACGGCAGCAAAGCCAACTCACCGAAGAAAGGCGAGTCATCCAAAAATCACTCCTAGTTTCAGGGACGCGCCCACCATAATCATGGCGGGAACGGAAAAAGAAGGCAGCAGGAAGGGTCCACGGACTTTGTCGCCAACACCAGTGCTAACAATGGCAACCAGCGTCAGAAGAAGAGGGGTTACAGTGGCAAGAAGCCACACAACTATGATGAGATACTTAAGGGCCCCTGCCCACACCATGCCATGGAGGATGGACCGGCGACTCACTCTTGGGAAGACTGTTACGTGATGTAGGAATTTCGGGCGGAGGCAATCAAGAAGGGTCAAACCGGTGACCAGGGCCAATGGCAGGAACAGTTCGGTACACCTAATCAACGCCAGAACCCGTTCGGCGACTTTCCCGAACCAGGGGCCCAGGGCGGCTCGCAACCAAGCAGTGGGCAGTATCCAGTGCATAACCAGCAGCGGTATAACCCGTCCAGAGTGTTTCAGCAGCCACCCCCGCAGGGGGCTCCGCAGGGGCAAGATGATCATGGCGGGTTCCACAGCAATCCGAAACAATTAAGCAGCGGGCAATACCATGTGTTCACCACCAGTGCCTCTAAGCAAGACAAGAAGGTGAAGCACCGAACATATAGTGTATCTGAGCCGGCACTCCCCAGGTACCTCCACTGGTCCGAGCAGACTATCTCGTGGAGTAGGGAGGATCACCAGCCCAGAATTGACAACCCCGGCGACTTAGCATTGGTCGTGGCCCCCCAAGTCGGAGGATATACCCTGTCGAAGGTGCTTATGGATGGTTGCAGCAGCATCAACATATTATATTTCGACACCTTTCGAAGGCTGAACCTATTAGAGAAAGACCTAATGCCGTCAACCATAGTATTCCATGGTATCGTCCCAGGTAAGTCGGCATACCCAATTGGGCGGGTCAAACTCACTGTGGCTTTTGGTACAACATCCAACCACAGGAGCGAGTCTCTTATATTTGAGGTGGTCAAGCTAAAGAGCCCTTATCATGCGTTGTTTGGGTGGCCGGCTTACGCCCGGTTCATGGCTCACCCCTGCTATGTTTACCTTAAACTCAAGATGCCTGGCGCTAAGGGACCCATCACGGTCGATGGTGACAGGAGGATAGCACAGGAGTGTGAGGAAGGAGATGCGGCTTACGCAGAAATCGCGTGTGTTGCAGAAGAACTCGAATATCACCAAGCCAATGTTGATCCGGCAGATATGTCGCCCCTCAAGAAGCCAACAACAGACGTTGAGACGCCCCTCAAGTTCAAACCGACGGATGACACTAAGATGGTGGACTTCGTTCCTTGCGATTCATCCAAGCAGTTTACTATCGGGGCGGGTCTGGATCCCAAATAGGAAAGCGTGCTCATCAAATTCATCCGTGAGAATCGGGACATCTTCGCATGGAAACCTTCTGACATGCCTGGTGTACCGAGATAATTCGCTGAGCACCACCTTAATGTTGACCCTAAGGCAAAGCCGATTCAGCAATATCTTCGCAGGTTCAATGAGGAGCGAGGCAAGGCAATCGGGGAAGAAGTCGCCCGTCTTTTGGCCGCCAGATTCATCGTGGAGGTCTTCCACCCTAAGTGGTTGGCTAACCCAGCCCTGGTGCTCAAAAAGAACGGCACTTTCCGCATGTGCATCGACTACACCGACCTCAACAGAGCTTGTCCAAAGGATCCTTTCGCCCTTCCCCGCATTGATCAAATCATTGATTCGGTGGTGGGCTGCGAGCGTTTGTGTTTCTTGGACGCCTACTCCGGATATCACCAAATCAAGATGGCTGTGGAAGATCAGGAGAAGACAGCTTTCATAACCCCGTTTGGGGCTTTTTGCTATGTATCCATGCTGTTCGGGCTCAAGAGCACTGGGGCGACTTACCAGCGCTGCATCCAAAACTGTCTCCGTGGCCAAATCGGATGCAACGTCCACGCTTACGTTGATGACATTGTGGTTAAACTCGTAAGAAGAACACACTCTTGGAGGATCTCAAGGAAACTTTTGACAACCTGCGGGTGTATCAGATGAAGCTTAATCCCACCAAATGTGTTTTTGGCGTTCCTGCAGGAAAGTTGTTGGGTTTCTTGGTGTCCGAACGCGGCATTGAGGCCAACCCGGACAAAATCGAAGCAATTACTTCGCTCGGGAAACCAGCGAATATCAATCAAGTTCAACGCATGGCAGGTCGTATCGCGACTTTAAGTCGCTTTATAAGCCGCCTGGGGGAGAAAGCTATTCCCCTCTATCGGTTGCTTAAGAAAGCGGATCGTTTCGTTTGGATGGACGAGGCCAATGAAGCTTTTGAAGCCCTGAAGCAGCAGCTGGTTAACCCGCCAGTTTTGGCCGCCCCGACTAAAAAGGAGCCTATGCTTCTATACATCGCGGCGAACTCCAAGGCGGTGAGCGTGGCAGTAGCTGTCAAACGGAAGGAAGAAGGAAAAGAATATCTGATACAACGCCCAGTGTATTTCATCAGCGAGGTGCTAACCCTCTCCAAACAACGTTACCCGCACTGGCAGAAGTTGGTTTATGGGGTCTTTATGGCGAGTCAGAAGCTCAAACAGTATTTCCAAGAACATCCTATCACGGTGGTTAGCTCCGCCCCTCTTGGGGACATCATCCAGAACCGAGAAGCAACGGGGCGAATCGCCAAATGGGCAATTGAGCTTGGGCCGCACCACGTGCGGTATACACCTCGCACGGCCATCAAGTCCCAGGCATTGGTCAACTTCATCAATGATTGGACCAAATTGCAGATTTCGGAAGACAAGCCTGACCTCACGTATTGGACTATTTATTTTGATGGGTCTAAGCAATTGGAAGGCTCGGGGGCTGGCGTGGTGTTGATTTCACCCCAGGGAGACAAGTTCTGTTATGTTCTCCGACTCATGTTCCTGTGCACCAACAACGCTGCAGAGTATGAAGCCTTCCTTCATGGTTTGCGACTCGCCAAGGAGATGAACCTCACGTGCGTCAGATGTCTTGGCGATTCTGGTCTGGTGGCTCAACAAGTTTCAGGTACATGGGACTCTCGGGACCCCTTGATGGCGGCTTACAGAAGGGCCGTGTCTGATGTGGCGGGTCATTTCCATGGCTACCAAGTTGATCATATCCACCGGCGACCTAACGAAGCAGCTGATGCCCTCTCACGCCTCGGCTCGCAACGTAAGCCGGTTCCTCCTGATGTTTTTCTGGACATTTTGCATAATCCTTCCATGAGGTTGCCCCTAGAAGAGGAGTTGGCGATACCAGATCCTGAGTCCCAGCTGGTGGTGGTTCTCCGTGTTACGCCGGATTGGGCTCTTCCTTATTTGGCGTACCTTACACGAGGCGAGTTGCCTTCAGATGAGGTGTTCGCCAAATCGTCCGTCGGAGCAAGTCCATGGTCATCATCAACGGCGAATTATATAAGCGAAGTACCTCTGGGGTATTTCAAAGATGCGTTTCTTCCGATGAAGGGTGCATAATTCTAAATGAGATCCATGCCGGAGATTGTGGGCATCATGCCGGGTCAAGTTCCCTGGTCTCAAAGGCGTTCCGACATGGATTCTTTTGGTTGACGGCTCATGCGGACGCAGAAGAGATAGTTCGTCGATGTGATGGTTGTCAACGTTATGGCCAACAGGGCCATGTGCCGGCTCAAGAGCTGAGGATGATCCCTATCACCTGGCCCTTCGCGGTCTGGGGGTTAGATATGGTTGGCCCCTTTAAGATGTCATCCAACAAAAAAACTCATTTGCTGGTGTCGGTTGATAAATTCACCAAGTGGGTCGAAGCAGAACCTGTCGGCAGCTGTGATGCAGAAACGGCCATCAAATTCTTGAAAAAGTTGATCTTTTGGTTTGGATAGCCACATAGTATTATCACTGATAATGGTGCCAATTTATCACAAGGAGCGATGCAGGAGTTTTTCCACCGTGAGCACATCCGGCTTGATGTATCTGCGGTCGCTCATCCACAATCTAATGGGCAGGCGGAACGGGCAAATCAGGAAGTACTGTGAGGAATCAAGCCCCGACTTATGGTTTCCCTGGAGCGCACCCCGGGGTGTTGGGTTGAGGAGTTGCCTTCAGTATTATGGAGCATCCGAACCACCCCGAACCGTTCTACTGGTTTTACTCCCTTTTTCCTGGTGTACGGAGCAGAAGCTGTTCTTCCCAGTGAAATTAGGAATGACTTGCCCAGAGTCGCTGCTTATGTGGAACAGGACAATGAGTTGGCACGTCAGGATTCTTTGGATGCTTTGGAGGAAGCACGCGATCTGGCTGCCTCCCGATCGGCTATTTATCAGCAGGACTTGCAGCGTTATCATAGCTGCCGGGTCAAGAGCCGAGCTTTTCAGGAGGGCGACTTAGTGCTCCGTTTGATCCAAGATCGCACTTGCATGCATAAGTTCTCACCACCATGGGAAGGACCGTTCGTCGTCAGCAAAAAGCTTCGCAACGGGTCATACTATCTGGTGGATCTTCGGCCTGATCGACCAACCATGGAGGCTGAGTCAACTCGCCCCTGGAACATAGCCCACTTGCGGCCTTATTACACTTGAGCTATTGGCTCCGTTTTTTCTTCTCTCATCTTTTGAAAAATTGTAAGTCTTTCATTTATATAAAGCAATAAAGTTGATGCCCACAAATTCTGGGTCTTTCCTGCCACTTCATCTTATTGAAAGCATGGATCTTTATTGCTCTTCAACAAGTCACCCAAGCATGGGCGCTATCCATACCAGAGAGCATAAGTCGCCATGCTGCACTTATTACAACACTGGGTATCGATAAGCCAATGAGGATAAAGTCGATGCAAGCGCGCGATTCAAACATGGGCGCCTTATATGATTCTGGGGATTAGGCCGGCTTACTTGGGGGCTATTAGCTCCCAAGTCGTTTTGTGGTAAGAGCATATACGCTTCTACAATCCTATGACCGGTCTTTCCCCTAATCATAGGTCACTAGGGGGCTTCCTCTCACTGAGATCAGCCTTACTACCCATTTGGCTAGCGAAAAATTACCGCATTACAAATGGTTATACTGGACTGTGTGCTGGCCGAATCGCCATATGGACCCATGAACTCTTGGCGAGTCAATCGCTCTATGGACCCTGAACTCGCCTTGGTTAAAACATGCATGGTACCGGCTAGCGCCCCACATGGAGAATAGAGAAACTATTGGTTCATTGAACCTGCTTCACTGAAGCTTGACTCGTGCCTAATCAGCCGGTCTAAATACTTGAGCTTTTTTACACAAAAAAGTCTCCCTCGGGTAGCACTTGAGTTTATGTAACTCGTCCTATCCTGTCGCGACTTGAACGAGCCAACGAAATTCTTACTTTCACCTTCCTCGCACTGCCACAAGGTTTCACAAATTTTTACGACTCGCCGGATATTTTTGAACCAGGCTCTTCTGCATATAATTCGCCAGAACATCTTGAGTCGGTTATTATTTATTATCATCCATTACTCACTGAGATGGTTTGATGTATGTTTTTAGCCCAACAGGTTGAAGGTCAAAATCTCTACTGACATGGTGGGTCAAGCATCATAAGGCACCCCGAGGGCCACACAAGGTTTTTTCAATATCGCAGCAAGGAATTGTTTTCTACACTAACCTATTACATGGCTCGGATGGCCGATTCAGTAAAGATCTATTCTGCTGGTGCCTCCGGGTCAGCTTGCCCTGAGCTCTGGCCGACTTCAAGTTGTAAGTCGCCCAGCACCCAATTACATTTGGATAGAGCGGCAATTCGTCTTCATCATTCAAGAATGCCGAGAGGTCCGCCTCCAAATCAAAAGGGGTTTTGGGCCGACGAGTAGTCAAGCTGGTTGTCACAAAGGTTGGCGGGTTTACTTTCTTGTTCTTCTCGTCATAAGCAGCTTGGTATTTTGACAAGTCCAAGCTTGCTGCTAGCTGAGTCGCTGCCAAGCGCGATTCCCTGACGACACGCTGATAATCATCTTGAGTAAATTCTGACTCGTCGTCCTTGAGCTGTGGGAAGCCGGCTGCTACTTCTTCAGGTTTCAGTTCTCGAGCATACGCCAAACACCGACTCAGCATAGTCAGCACCCCTTTCCGGGCGGCTGATCGGGTTAGCTCACTTATCTGAGGCGGAAGGGTAGATAAGCAGCCAAGCATCTTTTTGATTGATGTGATTGGTTCCTTGGCGCCCATCACTCCTTTCACGGTCAGTACACTCCCAGTATACAGCTGCTTAGTCAATGTGTAAATCACCTTTAGCCTCAAGATGCAGTCGTCCTGAAGGTTGGCTGCTCTCGGACCTGCATAAGGGACGATAATGGTCAGTACTTTTTTCACACTAATTTTTCTCTTGCAAAGTACAAAATCAAGGATTTCCTTCTTATCAAAGATGGCCTGTGTCATGTTGGATATATGTTTCTTTAAGCCGGCCAGCTCTTGTTGCACGGCTTCTAGCGTTGTTTCAGTCATTTCTGCTCGCTTTAGCGTGGCGGCCTGGTCAGCTTGGGATTTCTTGTTGGCGGTTTTCAGCTTTTCCATATCTGCTAAAATCAGCTGGTATTTTTCCTCTGCTTTAGCCCACGCATCTTGCTGGTCGGCCAAACTTTTCTTTAAGTCGCCCAATGTCGACTCAGCTTGGACCAGCGATTCCTGTCAACATATTATCAAGGGACAAGTCTCAGAATTATTGCAAGCAACACCCGTGACACTTGGGGGCTAATGTATAATTTTTTAGTCAAAATTATACCAATCAAGACCCGGCTCATCTTTCAAAAGATGACCCGGCCCTTGGGGGTTACAGGTCGAAAGTTTTTTCTACAATCAAGACCAGGCTCATCTTTCAAAAGATCACCCGACTCTTGGGGGTTACAGGTCGAAAGTTTTTTCTACAATCAAGACCCGGCTCATCTTTCAAAAGATGACCCGGCCCTTGGGGGTTACAGGTCGAAAGTTTTTTCTACAATCAAGACCCGGCTCATCTTCCTAAATATGACCCGGCCCTTGGGGGTTACATGTCGAAAGTTTTTTCTACAATCAAGACCCGGCTCATCTTTCAAAAGATGACCAAACCCTTGGGGGTTACAGGTTGAAAGTTTTTCTACAATCAAGACCCGGCTCATCTTTCAAAAGATGACCCGACCCTTGGGGGTTACAGGTCGAAAGTTTTTTATACAATCAAGACCCGGCTCATCTTTCAAAAGGTGACCCGGTCCTTGGAGGTTATAGGTCGAAAGTTTTTTCTACAAATCAAGACCCGACTCATCTTTCAAAAGATGACCCGGCCCTTGGGGGCTAATGGGAAGGGTATGCATTAAGGCGTACCTCATGTTTATTCTTCATTATATGGAGCAGACTCTTCTCCAGTTCATAACTTGTTTCTAGGCGACTTGCGAAGCCGGAGCAGAGCTCTTTAAACTCAAGATTTTCATATTGAGAGAGTTTTGCCTTGGAAATTTCATGTCCAGTAGAAGGATTGGACGATGTTGATACATGCTTCGATAAGACTGCTGAAGCCGGCTTAGAAAAGCTAGTACCAGTAATGATTACAGCGTCAGGATCTTCAGTCGCCTTCAACGGATTTGGCGGGTTGGGCGCTTCCATGCCTTCCTTGGAAGAACTTGGAAGGTCAACCCGATCATCAGGTATATCTTTCGCTGGGTCAGCACGAGTCGGTGCTGGCATTTCTTTAAGTTCTGGATCCGGGGTGGAAGTTGAGCCGCCAGTCTTCCTCTTCTTCGCTTGTTCTCTAAAGGAAAAGAGGGTCATTCTTAAAAGCAAGCATCATCAGTATCAGGAAGAACATAAGTATTATAATGAACTTACCCTGGTACGCGAACCATTGGTGGAAGGGCTGACATCACTAAGTCGCCTGATGAAGGGGGAGAATTCTGCAAAAAGTAATATCTCAAAATATGAGCGGGTTACAAGTACGATCCAAAAGAAAATGAAGGTGGACATCGATAAAGGATACCTCATGTTGCCGTTTCTTAGTGGGAGTCTTCACTGGTAACCCGAACACTAAATCTCCTGAGTGGCTCCTAGTCTTCCGATAGGAAGCATGTTGCGATTTCTTCAAGAGAAAATTCGGATCCAGACAAGCATTCGGGTGAGACATGGGAACTTTCCCACAAACCCGCCTGGCCGGCTTAGGCGGAGGAGAAGGTGAGTCGGAAGAAATAGAAATTACCTCTACGCCGTCATCTTGGCTTTCATTATCATCCTTCAATACATAAGAGATGCAGAGATATAAGCACAAATTATAGCAACGGATGTCAAGACAAAGAAGATAGAATTTTACCTCTGAAGACACGTCACCGATTTGGGATTCGTCCACATCGGACGATTCGGTGATGGCGGCTTTGCTTTTACCCTTGGTTTTCTTTTTTGGAGGCGGTCTGGCTTGCTTCAGGGCCATCTTTTTCGGCCTCTTGGACCAGAATCCGCCGCCTTTCTGAAGTGGAATTTTTATTATGCGAATCAGAATCCAAGTAAGTCAGGAAGAATGAACCAAAGGTGGGTTAAATTATTTACCTTAGGAGTCGGGTTAATCTTGCAGAATGGCTTGAGCCCCATTTGGCTACACTTGGCCATGGGCTCGCCGGTTAACTTCTTGATAATGGTCACAATATCATCCTCTGTGAGTGTTGTGCGGAAGTAGCATTGGGGGTGGTCCAAAGGGCCATCAAACTCACACATAAAGTCGTCTCAGTGACTCAAGGGAAGGATGCGCCATTCCACCCAGCAGCGGATCAGATCAACCCCATTAAGACCATTGTTCGTTAGAGATCGTAATTCGGATAGCACCGGAATAAAATCTGACTCCTCTTCTTCGGTGAGCTTGTCTGGAAGTTTAAAGTTTGTAGGTAGGCGTGCCTTCCTATAGCCGAGGAGTTTGTTTTCACCTGGAGGAGAAGTTTCCTGGCAATAAAACCAAGACTCGCCCCAACCTTTGGGATGGCTAGGCATGGCGAGTGATGGGAATGAGCTGTCCCTGCGACGTTGAATGTTGACACCTCCAAGTTCTAAGCTAGGGCCATTGGCAAACTCGATCTGGCGATTCAAATGAAAGAAGTACCATAACAAAGGGCCTGAAGGTTCCATCCGCAAGTAGGCTTCACAGAATACTTGGAACTGACATATGTTGCTAATCGAGTTGGGGCCCAGGTCTTGGAGGCGGACGTTCATGAAGGCCATAGCATCTCTAAGGAATTTTGACCCTGGCGGCTTAAACCCCCGTTCGAGGTGCTCAGCAAAAACAACTATCTCCCCTTCCTTCTGGTTGGGGATTTCTTCGCCTAATACAGATCGCCATCCGATAACTTCTTTTGGGTCAAGATTCCCCATCTTCACGCAGTCGTTGAGGAAGGCATCGTCAACTTGGGTCAGGAGCCAATCGGCCTTGAAAACGGTACCCATAGCTACAGAGGAAAAGGCCACGGATAAATTAACTCGCCGAACACTTGCTGAGTGGCTAAGAGGATCTCTTAACTCGCCGAACATTTGTCAAGTGACTAAGGGAATCTGTTGACTCGCCAATAAGGGACCGGATCTGGGCACAAGGGCGACTTAGGAATTTCCTATTGTTTTGGGGAGACAACCCACAGCCTCAGAGGTGTTCATTAAAACGGTAAAGTGCGGATCTATAAACAGGTTTTTATATGGCAGGCAGTAAAATATAGGTCTACGAGCAGGTAAAAATGGATAGAAAAGAGCCTGGATAAGGTGAAACAGCCTATGGCTACGATAAAAACAGTGAGGCTGATTTGACAGAAACCTTTCTTAGTTCCTCGACAGGAGCTAATCGATTGAGAATATGGTCGATATTACCGTGACTATCACTATTGCGAATCAATCAACATATATGGAGGTATTCGAGGTGCTCTAAGGAACCGGCGGACGATGAACATCGAGGAGCTAGGATCTGTTTCTAATGGCGAAGGGCTGACCTGATGATGGCGTCCGGAGGCGACCGAGAGAGATCCGCGGCGAGTGCTGCGTCCTTGGTCGGCCTGGAGACGCGTCGAACGCGGTGGCCGGAGACGGAGTTCCTCGGGCGGCAATGGAGTTCTTGGTGCGGTCGCGAGGAAGAAGAGGCCAACGAAATGGGTAGGTGGAGATGTTCTCTGCCCCCTTCCCCGAGCCTATTTATTGGGTCGGGCGCTGGAATCAAGGCGTCTCGCACGGGAACTGAAGACAGGATAAAGATTCGCCATAATAGCGCCAAGATTTTCGGGATATTTGTGCCGAGAGATCCGTTGGGGTAAAGCTTTGGGTTCCTGTAAGAAACGACAAGTTCGGTTTCTTGCCAAACGACACATTTCTCCGCTTTGGGTTCAAGCTTTTCAGGCTCAAGCTTTTTTGACATAAGCATTGCATCCCCAAACTGTAAGAAACGACAAGTTCGGTTTCTTGCCAAACCACATTTCATATGGCTTTATCTCAGCGGATTTAGATGGAGCCCTATTTAAAGTGAGTGCAGTTGTGTCTAATGCATAACCCCAAAAGGATAATGGCAAATCGGAAAGAGACATCATAGAACGCACCATATCTAATAAGATATGATTATGACGTTCGGACACACCATTACGCTGTGGTGTTCCAAGCAGCGTCAACTTTGAAAGAATTCTACATTGTCTTAAGTGATTGCCAAACTCATAACTCAGATATTCTCCTTCTCGATCAGATCGTAGGAATTTAATCTTCTTGGTATGATGATTCTCAACTTCACACTGAAATTGTTTGAACTTTTCAAACATTTCAGACTTGTGTTCCATTAAGTAAGTATACCCATATCTACTTAAGTCATCACTAAAGGTGAGAAAATAACAATATCCACCTCGCGCCTCAATTCTCATCGGACCGCGCACATCAGTATGTATGATTACCAACAAGTCACTTGCCCGCTCCATTATTCTAGAGAACGGGGTCTTAGTAATGTTGCCCATGAGGCATGGTTGACATGTGTCGAGTGATTCAAAATCAATTGACTCCAAAATTCCATCAGCATGGAGCTTCTTCAAGAATTTTACACCAATATGACCTAAGCAGCAGTGCCACAAGAAAGTGGTACTATCATTATTAACCCTACATATTTTGGCAACAATGTTATGAACATGTGTGTTATCACTATCGAGATTCAATAAGAATAAACCCCTCACATTGGGTGCCTGACCATAAAAAATATTACTCATATAATAGAACAATCATTATTCTCTGATTTAAATGAGTAATTGTCTCGCATTATACAAGATCCAAATATAACGTTCATGCTCAACGCAGACACAAAATAACAATTATTCAGGTTCATCACTAATCCCGATGGTAATCGAAGAGCGAGCATGCCGACGACGATCACATCAACCTTGGAACTATTCCCCACGCGCATCCTCATTACATCCTTCACCAACCTCCGTCTGCTCCGTAGTTCCTGCTTTGAGTTGCAAATGTGAGCAACCGAACCGGTATCAAATACCGAGGCACTACAACAGGAGTTGGTAAGGTACACATCAATAACATGTATATCATATATACCTTGTTTGGTGTTGGCCGCCTTCTCGTCGACCAGATACATGGGGCAGTTCCGCTTCTAGTGGCTAGTCCCCTTGCAATTAAAGCACTCAGTTTCTGGCTTGGGTCCAGCCTTGGGTTTCTTCAAGGGAGGGGGAATGTCACGCCCAAGATACGACCCTATCCTCAATTTGGCACGAGGGCCTCGTCAGGGATAGAAGCGCATCTCTTCGTGTCGCAAGAATGGACATTGTTACAAGTACATGTACTGAAAAGAAGAGATATATATATATAGAATTGGCTTACACTCGCTACAAGCTACATTAGAGTCACAGCAGTACAATACATAATCATCATGAACAAGAGCAGGGTCCGACTACGGACGAAAAAAACGAGAAAAGAAGAACGACGTCCATCCTTTCTATCCCACGCTGCCGGCCTGGAACCCATCCTAGATCGATGAAGAAGAAGACGAAGAAGCAACTCCAAATGGACAATCAACGCGCTCGCGTCAAGTAACATTTACCTTTACCTGCAACTGGTGTTGTAGTAATCTGTGAGCCACAGGGGGACTCAAAATCTCATTTCCAAAGGTATCATGTTCCCGTGTACCAATAACGCTACGGAGTATGAAGCCTTGCTTCATGGTGTGCGACTCGCCAAGGAGATGAACCTCACACGCGTCAGATGTCTTGGCGATTCCGATCTGGTGGCTCAACAAGTTTTAGGTACATGGGACTCCCGGGACCCCTTGATGGCGGCTTACAGAAGGGCCGTGTCTGATGTGGCGGGTCATTTCCATGGCTATCAAGTTGATCATATCGACCGGCGACTTAACGAAGCAGCTAATGCCCTCTCATGTCTCGGCTCGCAACGTAAGCCAGTTCCTCCTAATGTTTTTCTGGATATTTTGTATAATCCTTCCGTGAGGTTGCCCTCAGAAGAGGAGTTGGCGATACCAGATCCTGTGTCCCAGTTTGTGGCGGCTCTCCGTGTTACACCGGCTTGGGTTCTTCCTTATTTGGCGTACCTCACACGAGGTGAGTTACCTTCGGATGAGGTGTTAGCTCGTCAAATCGTTCGTCGGAGCAAATCCATGGTCATCATCAACGGCGAATTATATAAGCGAAGTACTTCTGGGGTATTTCAAAGATGCGTTTCTCCTGATGAAGGGTGCGTAATTCTGAACGACATCCATGCCGGAGATTGTGGGCACCATGTCGGGTCACGTTCCCTGGTTTCAAAGGCGTTCCGACATGGATTCTTTTGGTTGACGGCTCATGCGGATGCGGAGGAGATAGTTCGTTGATGTGATGGTTGTCAACGTTATGGACGACAGGCTCATGTGCCGGCTCAAGAACTAAGGATGATCCCGATCACTTGGCCTTTCGAGGTCTGGGGGTTAGATATGGTTGGCCCCTTTAAGATGTCATCCGATAAAAAAACTCATCTACTCGTGGCGGTTGATAAATTCACCAAGTGGGTCGAAGCAGAACCTGTTGGCAGCTGTGATGCAGAAACGGTCGTCAAATTCTTGAAAAAGTTGAAATTCCGGTTTGGATACGCACACAGCATTATCACTGATAATGGTACCAATTTATCACAAGGGGCGATGCAGGAGTTTTGCCACCGGGAGCACATCCGACTTGATGTGTCTGCAGTCACGCATCGACAATCTAATGGGCAGGCGGAACGGGCGAATCAGGAAGTACTACGAGGAATCAAGCCCCGACTTATGGTTCCCCTAGAGCGCACCCCAGGGTGTTGGGTTGAGGAGTTGCCTTCGGTATTATGGAGCATCCGAACCACCCCGAATCGTTCTACGGGTTTTACTCCTTTTTTCCTGGTGTACGGAGCATAAGTTGTTCTCCCAGTGACATTAGGCATGACTCGCCCAGAGTTGCCGCTTATGTGGAACAGGAAAATGAGTTGGCACATCGGGATTCTTTGGATGCTTTGGAGGAAGCACGCGATCTGGCTGCCTCCCGATCGGCTATCTATTAGCAAGACTTGCGGCGTTATCATAGCCGCCGGGTCAAGAGCCGAGCTTTTCAGGAGGGCGACTTAGTGCTCCGTTTGATCCAAGATCGCACTGGCATGCATAAGTTGTCACCACCATGGGAAGGACCGTTCGTCGTCAGCAAAAACCTTCGCAACGGGTCATACTATTTGGTGGATCTTTGGCCTGATCGGCCAACCACGGAGGCCGAGTCAACTCGCCCCTGGAACATAGCCCACCTGCGGCCTTACTACACTTGAGATATTGGCTCTATTTTTTCTTCTCTCTCATATTTGAAGATTGTAAGTCTTTCATTTATATAAAGCAATAAAGTTGATACCAACGAATTATGGGTCTTTCCTGCCACTTCATCTTCTTGAAAGCATGGATCTTTATTGCTCTTCGATAAGTCGCCCAAGCATGGACGATATTAATACCAGAGAGCATATGTCGCCATGCTGCACTTATTACAACACTGGGTATCGATAAGACAAAGGGAATCAAGTCGCTACAAGTGCACGATTCAAACATGGGCGCCTTATATGATTATGAGGATTAGGCCGGCTTACTTGGGGGCTATAAGCTCCCAAGTCGTTTTGTGGTAAGAGCATATACGCTTCTACAATCCTATGACCGGTCTTTCCCCTAATCATAGGTCACTTGGGGGCTTCCTCTCACTGAGATCAGCCTAACTACCCATTTGGCTAGCGAAAAATTACCGCACTACAAATGGTTATACTGGACTGTGTGTTGGCCGGATCGCCATATGGACCCATGAACTCTTGGCGAGTCAATCCGCTCTATGGACCCTGAACTCACCTTGGTTAAAACATCCATGTTACCGGCTAGCGCCCCACATGGAGAATAGAAAAACCATTGGTTCATTGATCCTGCTTCACTGAAGCTTGACTCGCGCCTGATCAGCCGGTCTAAATACTTGAGCTTTTTTACACAAAAATTCTCCCTTGGGTAGCACTTGAGTTTGTCTAACTCGTCCTATCCTGTCGCGACTTGAACGAGCTGACGAAATTCTTACTCTCACCTTCCTGGCACTGCCACAAGGTTTCACAGATTTATACGACTCGCCGGATCTTTTTAACCGGGTTTTTCTGCATATAATTCACCAGAACACCTTGAGTCGGTTATTATTTATTATCATCCATTACTCATTGAGATGGTTTGATGCAGGCTTTTAGCCCAACAGGGTGGTGATCAAAATCTTTACTGACATGGCGGGTCAAGCATCATAAGGCGCTTCAAGGGCGACACAAGGTTTTTTAAGGATCACAAAAGAAGTTCCGCAATAGGCATAAGCAAGGGGTTGTTTTCTACAATAACCTATTACATGGCTCGGACGGCCAAATCGGTAAGATCTATTCTGCTGGTGCCTCCGGGTCAACCTGCCCTCAGCTCTGGCCGACTTCAAGTTGTAAATCGCCCAGTACCCAATTGCACTTTGATAGAGCGGCAAATTCATCTTCATCATTCAAAAATGCCGAGAGATCCGCCTCCAAATCAAAAGGGTTTTTGGGTCGACGAGGAGTCAAGCTGGTTGTCACAAAGGTTGGCGGGTTTACTTTCTTATTCTTGTCATCATAAGCAGCTTGGTACTTTGACAAATCCAAGCTTGTTGCTAGCTGAGTCGCCGCCGAGCGTGATTCCCTGACGACACGCTGATAACCATCTTGAGTAAATTCTGACTCGTCGTCCTTGAGCTGTGGGAAGCCTATTGCTACTTCTTCGGGTTTCAGTTCTAGAGCATACGCCAAACACCGACTCAACGTAGTGAGCGCCCCTTTCCGGGCGGCTGATCGGGTTAGCTCACCTATCTGAGGCGGAAGGGTAGATATGCAGCCAAGCATCTTTTTGATGGATGTGATTGGTTCCTTGGCGCGCATCACTGCCTTCACGGTCAGCATGCTCCCAGTATACAGCTGCTCAGTCAATGTGTAAATCGCCTTTAACCTCAAGATGCAGTCGTCCTGAAGGTTGGCGGCTCTCGGGCCTGCATAAGGGACAATAATGGTTAGTGCTTTTTTCACACTAATTTTTTCTTTTACAAAGTACAAAATCAGGGATTCCTTCTTACCAAAGATGGCATGTGTCATGTTGGAGATATGTTTCTTTAAGCCGGCCAGCTCTTGCTGCACGGCTTCCAGATTTGTTTCAGCCATTTCCGCTCGCTTTAGCGCGGTGGCCTGGTCAGCTTGAGACTTCTTGTTGGCGGCTTTCAGCTTTTCCATATCAGCTAAGATCACCTGGTATTTTTCTTCTGCTTTAGCCCGTGCGTCTTGCTGGTCGGCTAAACTTTTCTTTAAGTCGCCCAACGTTGACTCAGCTTGGGCCAGAGATTCCTGTCAACATATTATCAAGGAACAAGTCTCAGCATTATTGCAAGCAACACCCCTGACACTTGGGGGCTAATGTATAATTTTTTAGACAAAATTATACCACATCAAGACCCGGCTCATCGTTCAAAAGATGACCCGGCCCTTGGGGGTTACAGGTTGAAAGTTTTTCTACATCAAGACCCGACTCATCTTTCAAAAGATGACCCGGCCCTTGGGGGTTACAGGTCGAAAGTTTTTCTACATCAAGATCCGGCTCATCTTTCAAAAGATAACCCGGCCCTTGGGGGTTACAGGTCGAAAGTTTTTCTACATCAAGACCCGGCTCATCTTTCAAAAGATGACCCGGCCCTTGGGGGTTACAGGTCGAAAAAAATTCTACATCAAGACCCGGCTCATCTTTCAAAAAATAACCCGGCCCTTGGGGGTTACAGGTCGAAAAAATTTCTACATCAAGACCCGGCTCATCTTTCAAAAGATGACCCGGCCCTTGGGGGTTACAGGTCGAAAGTTTTTCTACATTAAGACCCGGCTCATCTTTTATAAACATGACCCGGCGCTTGGGGGCTAATGAGGAGGGTATGCATTAAGGTGTACCTCATGTTTATTCTTCATCATATGGAGCAGATTCTTCTCCATTTCATAACTTGTGTCCAGGCGACTTGCGAAGCCGGAGCAGAGCTCTTTAAACTCAAGATTTTCATATTGAGAGAGTTTTTCCTTGGAAATTTCATGTATAGTGGAAGGATGGGACGATGTTGATACATGCTTCAATAAGATTGCCGAAGCTGGCTTAGAGAAGCCAGTACTAGTAATGATTACAGCGTCAGGATCTTCAGTCGCCTTCAACGGATTTGGCGGGTTGGGCGCTTACATGCCTTCCTTGGGAGAACTTGGAAGGTCAACTCGGTGATCAGACATATCTTTTGTCGGGTCAGCATGAGCCGGCACTGGGATTTCTTTACGTTCTGGAGCCGGGGTGGAAGTCGAGCCGCCAGTTTTTCTCTTCTTTGCTTGCACTCTAAGGAAAAGAGGGTCATGCTTAAAAGCAGTCATCATCATCATCAGGAAAAACATAAGTATTATAAGTACTTACCCTTGTACGCAAATCATTGGCGAAAGGGCCGACAACACTGAGTCGTCCGACGAAGGGGGAGAAGTCTGCAAAAGTAATATCTCAAAATATGAGAGAGTTACAAGTATGATCCAAAAGAAAACGAAGGTGGACATTGTTAAAGGATACCTCATTTTGCCGTTTCTTGGTAGGAGTTTTCACTGGTAACCCGGACACCAAATCTCCTGAGTGGCTCCCAGTCTTCCGATAGGAAGCGTGTTGCGCCTTCCTCAAGAGGAAATTAGGATCCAGACAAGCATTCGGGTGAGACATGGGAACTTTCCACAAACCCGCCTGGCCGGCTTAGGCGAAGGAGAAGATGAGTCGGAAGAAATAGAAATTACCTCTACAGCGTCATCTTGGCTTTCGTTATCATCATTCTATACATAAGAGATGCAGAGATATAAACACAAATTAGAGCAACGGGTGTTAAGACAAAGAAGATAAATTTTACCTCTGAAGACGCATCTCCGACTTGGGATTCGTCCACATTGGACGATTCGGTGATGGCGGCTTTGTTTTTACCCTTGGTTTTCCTCTTTAGAGGCAGTCTAGCTTGCTTCAGGGCCATCTTCTTCGGCCTCTTTGACCAGAATCGGTCGCCTTTCTGAAGTGGAATTTTCATTATGCAAATCAGAATCCGAGTAAGTCGGGAAGAATGAACCAAGGGCGGGTTAAATTATTTACCTTAGGAGCCGGGTTAATCTTGCAGAATGGCTTAAGCCCTATCTGGCTACACTTGGCCAAGGGCTCGCCGGTTAGCTTCTTGATGATGGTCACAATATCTTCCTCTGTGAGTGATGTGCGGAAGTAGCATTGGGGGTGGTCCAAAGTACGATCAAACTCACACATCAAGCCATCTCGGCGACTCAAGGGAAGGATGCGCCATTCCACCCAGCAGCGGATCAGATCAACTCCAGTAAGACCGTTGTTTGTTAAAGAACGTAACTTGGATAGCACTGGAATGAAATCCGACTCCTCTTCTTCGGTGAGCTTGTCTGGAAGTTTGAAGTTTGTAGGCAGACGTTCCTTCCTATAGCCGAGGAGTTTGTTTTCACCCGGAGGGGAAGTGTCCTGGCAATAATACCAAGACTCGCCCCAGCCTTTGGGATGGCTAGGCATGGCCAGTGATGGGAATAAGCTGTCCCTGTGGCGTTGAACATTGACCCGTCCATGTTCTAAGCTAGGGCCGTTGGCAAACTCGGTCTGGCGATTCAAATGGAAGAAGTAGCAAAACAAAGGGACCAATGGTTCCATTGCAAGTAAGCTTCACAGAATACTTGGAACTGGCATATGTTGCTGATCGAGTTGGGGCCCAGGTCTTGGAGGCGGACGTTCATGAAGGCCATAGCATCTCTGAGGAATTTTGATCCTGGCGGCTTAAACCCCCGTTCGAGGTGCTGAGCAAAAACAACTATCTCCCCTTCCTTCGGGTTGGGTATTTCTTCGCCTAGTCCGAATCGCCATCCGATAACTTCCTTCGGGTCAAGATTCCCCGTTTTCACGCAATCGTTGAGGAAGGCGTCATCAACTTTGGTCGGGAGCCAATCGGCCTTGAGAACGGTACCCATAGCTACAGAGGAAAAGGTCATGGGTAAATTAACTCGCCGAACACTTTTTGAGTGGCTAAGAAGATATATTAACCCGTCGAACATTTGTCGAGTGGCTCACCGAATCTGTTAACTCGCCAATAAGGGACCAGATCTGGGCACAAGGAAGACTTAGGAATTTCCTATTTATTCAGAGAAGGTATCCCAAGGCATTGAGGACGTGCGGTAAAATGATGAAGTGCGGATCTATAAACAGGTGTCTACACAGCAGGCAGTGAAATATAGATCTACAAACGAGTTGAAATGAACGGAAAAGGGCATGGATAAGGTGAAACAGACAATGGCGAGGGTAAATGCAGTAAGGGTGATCTGACCGAAGCCTTTTTGATTCCTCAAACAGGAGCTAATCGATTGAGGATACGGTCGATGCTACCGTGCCTATTACTACTGTGAATCAATCAGTATATGTGGAGGTGTTCGAGGTGTTCTAAGAAACCGACAGATAATGAACATCGAGGAGTTAAGATCTATTTGTAATGGCGAAGGATTGACCTGATGATGGCGTTTGGAAGCAGCCGTGGGAGATCCGCGGTGAATGTCGCGTCCTTGGTTGGCTCGGAGATGCGTCGAACACAGTGGCCGGTGACGGAGTTCCTCGGGCGGCGACGGAGTTCTTGGTGCGATCGCGAGGAACAAGAGGCAGTCGAAGTGAGTAGGTGGAGATGCTTTTCGTTCCCTTTCCCGAGCCTATTTAATGGGACGGGCGCTGGAATCAAGGTGCCTCGAGCGGGAACCAGAAGAGACAAGTTAAAGATTCGCAATAATAGCGCCAATATTTTCGGAATATCTATGCCGCGAGATCCGTTGGGGATTGCGTCATCATTTTGTTGGGGAACGTCGCATGGGAAACAAAAATTTTCCTACGCGCACGAAGACCTATCATGGTGATGTCCATCTACGAGAGGGGATGAGTGATCTACGTACCCTTGTAGATCGTACAGCAGAAGCGTTAGAGAACGCGGTTGATGTAGTGGAACGTCCTCACGTCCCTCGATCTGCCCCGCGAACAATCCCGCAATCAGTCCCACGATCTAGTACCGAACGGACGGCACCTCCGCGTTCAGCACACGTACAGCTCGACGATGATCTCGGCCTTCTTGATCCAGCAAGAGAGACGGAGAGGTAGAAGAGTTCTCCGGCAGCATGACGGCGCTCCGGAGGTTGGTGATGATCTTGTCTCAGCAGGGCTCCGCCCGAGCTCCGCGGAAACACGATCTAGAGGAAAAACTATGGAGATATTTGGTCGGGCAGCCGTGAGAAAGTCGTCTCAAATCTGCCCTAAAAGCCCCATATATATAGGAGGAGGGAGGGGGACCTTGCCTTGGGGTCCAAGGGATCCCCAAGGGGTCGGCCGAGCCAGGGGGGAGGACTCTCCCCCCCCCCCAAACCGAGTCCTACTTGGTTTGGTGGGAGGGAGTCCTTCCCCCTTCCCACTTCTTCCTTTTTTTCTTTCCTTTGATTTTTTTCTTTCTTGGCGCATAGGGGATTGGTGGGCTGTCCCACCAGCCCACTAAGGGCTGGTGTGACCCCCCCAAATGCCTATGGGCTTCCCCGGAGTGGGTTGCCCCCCTCCGGTGAACTCCCGGAACCCATTCGTCATTCCCGGTACATTCCCGGTAACTCCGAAAACCTTCCGGTAATCAAATGAGGTCATCCTATATATCAATCTTCGTTTCCGGACTATTCCGGAAACCCTCGTGACGTCCGTGATCTCATCCGGGACTCCGAACAACATTCGGTAACCAACCATATAACTCAAATACGCATAAAACAACGTCGAACCTTAAGTGTGCAGACCCTGCGGGTTCGAGAACTATGTAGACATGACCCGAGAGACTCCTCGGTCAATATCCAATAGCGGGACCTGGATGCCCATATTGGATCCTACATATTCTACGAAGATCTTCATCGTTTGAACCTCAGTGCCAAGGATTCATATAATCCCGTATGTCATTCCCTTTGTCCTTCGGTATGTTACTTGCCCGAGATTCGATCGTCAGTATCCGCATACCTATTTCAATCTCGTTTACCGGCAAGTCTCTTTACTCGTTCCGTAATACAAGATCCCGCAACTTACACTAAGTTACATTGCTTGCAAGGCTTATGTGTGATGTTGTATTACCGAGTGGGCCCCGAGATACCTCTCCGTCACACGGAGTGACAAATCCCAGTCTTGATCCATACTAACTCAACTAACACCTTCGGAGATACCTATAGAGCATCTTTATAGTCACCCAGTTACGTTGCGACGTTTGATACACACAAAGCATTCCTCCGGTGTCAGTGAGTTATATGATCTCATGGTCATAGGAATAAATACTTGACACGCAGAAAACAGTAGCAACAAAATGACACGATCAACATGCTACGTCTATTAGTTTGGGTCTAGTCCATCACGTGATTCTCCCAATGACGTGATCCAGTCATCAAGCAACAACACCTTGTTCATAATCAAAAGACACTGACTATCATCGATCAACTGGCTAGCCAACTAGAGGCATGCTAGGGACGGTGTTTTGTCTATGTATCCACACATGTAAATGAGTCTTCATTCAATACAATTATAGCATGGATAATAAACTATTATCTTGATACAGGAATTATAATAATAACTATACATTTATTATTGCCTCTAGGGCATAATTCCAACACATTTTTCCGAGATTAAAGGGATAAGTTGATGTCATCAAGATATGGTTCGGCGGCTTGGATATTTCTATGAAGTATGGCGGCTTAAGCCTTTGGAAAACCAAGAAGCAGAATGCAGTGTCTGGTATGATGCATAAAATGAGCAGAATGAGTTGCCCCTAAACTAGGTAAGGGTTTATTGGCGTGAACAGGTTCAAGTCAATCTAGGGCCTAATGTTGGGGATATTATCTGCGACATGACCCGCCATAGTTGGGCCTGGTCACCGTATGGGCGACTCATCCTTTGGCGATACAAGCCTTGGCCCGGAGGGCCGAGGAGCCGGATGGCGGTTCAAGGTCTACTCGAACGATAGGCCATCGAGGAGGTTTCCAGTCTTGGAAAGTATGGCGGCTTAGAGATAAAGGAAACCACGATCTGAATCATGGTTGGGACTCTTGTAAACCCTAAGGACTCGACCTATATATAAAGGCGAGTCCCGGGGAGGATAGGGCAGGTTAGAAATCATCGAGAGCTAGGTCAGGCGAGTTACGCCCTCCTTGGAATCGAAACACCATCAATACAACAGAGAGCAGGACGTAGGCTTTTACCTCCACATGAGGGGCCGAACCTGGGTAAATCTGAGTCCCGCTCCCGTTTAACCCCTTTGAGTCGCCACCAAGGTGTTATGGCTCCATCATTAAGTCCTTTCACTAGGACATCTGCCGTGACAAAACCACGACAGGTATATATAGGCAGCAGCCAAAATCCAAGCGTTACACCTCAAGTGGCCAACTCGGTGACACCGAAGTCAGCAACTCTCAATCTCGGTGGAACCTATATACTCAAATCAGTTGCACTAAAGGCAGCAACTTCTGAATCTCGGTTGAACCTATATATTCAAATCGGTTGCACCAAAAAGGTGGCTAACGGTCAGATGACACAACTCTGTGACACCGATACCCAAACTCGGAAATTCCGATTTTGTGTACCGAGGCAACAGAAAGTTGGTCACCTAAACTCGGTAGCACCGATACAGTTTCGGTTGCACCGTTTTGGTGTCTATGTCTAGGGCTCTGTCTCGGATAAAAATCCGTAGTGTCGAAATGGGAAAGTTTGTGGCACCGATTTAAGTGTGGGGCTTTGGACAGTAAGATTATGTGGGAAATGACTCACTATTTTTGGTGGCTAACTTTGAGCACTTGAGAAACCAATTCATTTTAATACCTCACATCCTTTTAATAGTATTGGCTTTCCTATGGATTCAAAAGTGATATCTCACAAATATAAAATGAAGAGTATTCTAGCTTGAAGCTTGAGCCAATCTTATTCCTTTCTTGCATCAAGGGGCATCTCCACATAAGCCTTTTGGCAATGCATATTTTGAACTTTTCTAAAATATACTTGGATAAACATACTAGTCCACTCATGCATATGTTGTGATCAATTATAAAACCCACCCTAGGGAGCAATTGTGCTTTCAATCTCTCCCTTTTTGGTAATTTATGACAACATATAGATCAAAGCTTTAACAAAAGATATAATCAATGATTAGCATCGATGCTTTGAGAAGTATGTGAAAAGCAAGAGCTCCCCCTAAATTTGTGCATTATTTATAATTTTCGTCTGAATGCGAATGCACAATCAATTAGGATCATGGGTCACTCTTCCATGTCACATACATCTTGGTGGTGTGCAATAGTAATGCACATGACACCAACAAGTGAATGATCATCACACAGATAGCTAAAAGATAATAATGTATTATCAACCAAGCAAAGCATATGATCACACACAGAAACAAGTATAAGGCCATCCAAAATACCAAAGTTTTGTAAAACCCAAATGAGAGCAAATAAAGTCAAAATCTCTCTCTCTCTCTCTCGAAGCCCTATGATCTATAGATTTCTCCCCCTTTTGGCAACAAGTTACCAAAAAGTTCAAAAGTGTAGAGCTAATCGTCTCTCTGGGTAGTTGATGAAGGAGTCGACAAAAGAGCATCCACGAAGGCTTCTATGGAGTGTACTGGAGCTGGAGGAATGGATACATGAGGTGCTTGAGCTAGAGCTGGTTTCTGAAGCAAATGCCCGAGCTAATGAAGTCTTTCTTGCTTCCACACTGGCACAGGTGCTTACCTGGGCTTGGTACTGAACTGAGTGGTAGTGCGAGGAGGCGACTCTTCATCATCACAAGTAGAACTAGGTGTCTTCACCCTATCAACTCCATGTTGGAGTTGTTCTACACTTGTAGATATCTCAGTCATTTTGACATCCAAATCATGGAACTTTGTTTGCACAATTCTCTACAAACTCTTCTGATTGAGAAGAATCTCCGAGATGTTCTTCTCCAAATCTTGGACAGTTCTAACTAGAAAATCCATTTGTTCAGCTTGAGTTCTGAGCTGTGGAACTGGTGGTGGCACATTTCTAGCAGCCTCAGCTTCTGCAGCCTCTGGTGTCATTCTAGCTGCAGCTGAGCTGGAATCATTGTCATCCATTACCACTTCATTGTCTTGAAATTCTGGTTGAAGGGGTAAATGGGGACGATCAAGTAGAAATGCATGCTTGCCTAGCTTGGCATTGATAAGCTTATGAATGTATGGCGCATATCCACAAGATCTTTTCTGATCAGCAGCAGTCCTCCGGATAGTCTCTACTATCAAGTCCATCACTTTGAATCTAGTGTGAGAGTCCAAATGGTGCATCAAATTGATGGAGTGACCTCTAATAATTTTCTCATCACCTGATTTAGGCATCAAGGTGTATCCCAGAATGGTGTTAGTTGTGGGTATTCCTGCTTGCAAGAAGTATACTGAGCCAAACTTGTGAGTTGCCAAAAACTTGTGAGGAATTGTCTTGTACATGTTGGCCATGGAGTTGTGACTCATCTTTTTCTCAGAGTGCGCATCAACATAACTCTCTTTCTTCTTAGAGGCACCAATGATAGCGGCCCACTCATCAATTGTAGACTCATACTTGTGACCATCAGTCATCCAGACAATAGAACCATCTCCATAGAAATGAACAGTTGAGTAGAATTGCATGATCAGTTCATCGTTCCATGGGGTCATCTCTTTCCCAACAAAGTCTTCAATGTCTACAGACTTGAAATTGTCTTGCACATGGGGAAAGAAGTTTTCATTGGATTTGATGTAAGCCGGTCAACATATCTCATGTCACTAACAGCTGGAATTTTTCATACAAGACAGTCTCATAAAAATATTGTTGTTCCTTGGTGTGGAACCTTGGATCAATAGCAGTTCTTCTCCTAATGGCATATGGATCAGCGGCTCTCCATTTCCTCAAACCCGCATCTTTCCTCTTTTTCATATCTTCAGCTACTCGATGAGCAGCATTGTGAAGTGGCAGATTTGGTCGGAGCTTTCTGAGAATAGGTGCATTCTCTTCTTCTTCCTCTCCATCAAAGGCACTGGAAGGAGGTCCTTTCTCCTTGGTAGTTGTAGGAATGTCCTTTGTAGTCCTCTTGAGAGCTACAGACTTCTTAGCCTTAGAAGGAGGCTTTGGAGCAGATTTCCTGGGCATGGCATCATCCATGAGCTTCTTTTTCTTAGGAGGAGGAGGAGGAGGGGCATCACCTGGGATCTCTTCTTCTCCATCAGCATCTTCTGGATCCTTATACATGGAAGTAGGTCTTCCAACAACATCAATCACCCTCTTCCTTGATCTCTTCACACCAGCCTTCTTAGGAGGATTGTCACGAGAAAGTGTTGTACTCTGTCTTGCAGACTCGGCAGCTCTAAGATCAACAGGCTTAGCATACTCTTTCCCGAAAGTCTTCTTAGGAGCCTTTCGAGGAGCAAAAGTTTCCTCTAGCACAGAATCTGAGTCCTCTTCATCTGAGTTAAGCTTCTTTCTCTGCCTGCTGTGTGCCTTGGGCAAGCCATGGGAGCTAGGGATGGCAATTTTATCCATGGATCAGGATATCGGCGGATACCCAACCCGGTTGGGCAAGGGTATGGATCACATTTCTGCCCATGGATCTATGGATTTGGATACCTGTGAACAATCGGGTTGGGCACGGTTGTACTTTTTGTTCCATGAATATCCAATGGATACCAGTATGACACGTGCGCCCATATGGTTGTGACACTGTACTAAGCAAATGTCCAACCCCAAGTCATTTGCGGTCACAAAAGATCAAAGCATGGCCCATGTTC
Organism: Hordeum vulgare subsp. vulgare; assembly: GCF_904849725.1. Classification (NCBI taxonomy): domain Eukaryota; kingdom Viridiplantae; phylum Streptophyta; class Magnoliopsida; order Poales; family Poaceae; genus Hordeum; species Hordeum vulgare. Next base: position 396,370,177 of record NC_058520.1, on the reverse strand, counting down.
CCTAATCCCCCACACCCCTCTAACCTAATTATTAAACCTAATCTAATTTAGTGAAAGATGGTGAATTAATCCGATCTTTGGGAAGGTACCATGTTGATTTTTCTATGTCCATGGAGCTCCATGGGTATCCAGATTTATAATGGATTAGGGCATGGTCACAATTTGTGCCCATGGATGCTTTCATGGATGGGAAAATGGTATGAAGATGGGTCATGGTTTGGATTTGGACCAGCTCCACCCTCCCTAAACCCGACCCATGGCCATCCTTAATGGGAGCTTTAAGAACCAGGGTTAGAGTCTGTCTTCTCAGGACTTGTGCGTGAGTCCATCTCAACACTGTTCTATCTGAAATCATTCTGGCTATCCTCATATCCTGGAAGCTTGGCACACAAAGCACACAAACAGACCTGTGAGATAGATATAGAAGAGCAGAAGGATTGCGCAACACAAAATACAGAAGGTTTTCAAAACTTGAACAAAGAAATCCTTGGTTTTAGCTTTTTGCAGATCACATTTCAATAGCACCGAGTGTGAATATTCGGAGTCAACGAGACAAATGAACTACTTCATAGAGACCTGGCAATCACTTCGATGGAAGCGAAACTGACAACTTGGTCTCACCGCGTTCATTCTCAGAAACCCTAGATTCAAAATTGGTGGAACCGATTTTTGCCATTTGGTGTCACCGAGATGTGTTCTACGGACAGCTAATCCTAAAAGAAAGTTTGTTCGCTGGTCTATGAGAACATCTGGTGGAAGCAGGGGTTTTCACATGGTGGCTTATAGAGAAAATATTCCTAATGCGAATGAGTCGGATCAAAGGAGCACAAGAGGAGATCGGAACAATACCCTAGCTTGGTGGCGGTCCGACTACGGCGGTGACGGCAGTGAAGATTTCATCGACGGCGGCGAATCCCAATGGCGGAGGTGCTCGAGGAGGCAAAGACGATGACCATGGGTCCTTCGCCGGCAGCTTAGGGTTTGGGAACGAAATGTTTGAGGAGTTGATTTCAAAATGTCTGGTATGCGTGATTATATACCCATCAGTGTTAGTGTCACAGAGATTTCAAAATCGGTGTCACCGAGTTCCTCTGCTATCAGCTGACAAGGAAACTCGGTGTAACCGAGTTGGTGATTTCGGTGGTACCGAGATTGAAAAACCAGATCAACTTCGGGAATTCGGTGGAACCGTGTTTGTGAGGTTGGTTTCATCCAGATTCACAAAGAGGTTTTGGAAGGCCGCCTTTGACGATACGGAACTCTGAGTGCTCCTTCACATGGAGGGATTGACAAGTGCTTGTTCAAGTTTTGTGATGAAGCATCAATGGAACTTGAGATGAGATAGCACAGATAGCTAGAGGAGGGTCCTAGGCATTCTTGTCCATCCAATTGGCAAAAGATAAATCAAGAGCCAAATAATAACAATTGGATATCCTTGAATGAGCAAAAATATGCACACCAACATGCTCACACAATAAGATGATGGATAAAACATGGTGAACATGCACAAACATTCTAGCATTTATCAAGCACTTTGGCAATGACAAAGTCATCTATATATGAGTATATTGACTTAGGAGCCACGTAAGAATACTTGATCATAGGGCATACTCGTCGATTAAGCACAAGTGGGTTACCAATTTTACATAAAGCATTAATGTGTTCATATACTTAGGAGATGCTTGTACTCAAGATTTAGAGTAAAGCTCCCCCTTTATATGACATCCCCCTAAGAGGGACAAACTAACCTTGGGTTTTGTCGTAGAATACTTCAAGTAGGTGAAGTAGTGGTGGATGCTCAATGTGGATGAAGATCAACTTGAGTTGGGAGCAATCCTTGTTGTTTCTTACTCTTCTCACCTACATGGGTTAGTCCCAAAGCACAAGGAACACACACAAGAACATCTATGGACATGGAGCAAAGTACACATGGGATGATGGCCAAAGATACATTGAGTACCTTGTCCCTTGCTTACCTTTGAGGGAATGTGTGACTCCTTGAACTAATGCATATGGTTGAGGTTGATTGCATATAGTTCTTGCCAAAATGAATGAGAGTGAATTTCATTGGCAGAGTCACCCCTCAAGAACTTTATAGTCCTTCCTCTTGGGTATCCAGATCAACTTGATGGGAATCCTTGGAGTTGTGGTAGCACTAGATGAGGTAGTGCTAGTAGTGTCCTTGGGAATCCACTTGACCTTGACTTGGGGTTCCTCTTCAAATAAGTCAATGTCCTCTTGAAGCTTTCCCTTGCCCTTGTGGTTTTGTGGTAGAAGGCCATCTTGTGAGCTTGTTCCCTTGGGAGGAGTAGGAACATACTTTTCCTGTTGAGGAACAAACTTAGGAATGGGATATGGACCTTCTTCCCAATCATCTTCGTTGACGTTGAAGTAGCCAACACCTTGTTTCTTTCAATGTCCTCCTTGCTTGCGCACAATTTTCTCAAATTGCTTACTTTCGTCAAGACTCTTGAATATACCTCTCTCTATAATCCTTTTCAACAATTCATTTTCTTTCTCAAGTGTAACTTGGCTAAGAGAATCATTAGTGGAATCAAGAGAGCTACTAGCAACAACATCATTTGATTTAGCTTTAGCATTGTTGTTACTAGATGAAGAAACTTTCTTGCCTTTGTTACTAGTGTTCTTAGGTTTAACTTGTAGGACAAAAGTAAACAAGAGTAATCGTTTGGCTAGATAAGAAGAACTCTTCTTTCGAAGATTATCATTGATTGCTTTTAGGAACTCATGCTCTTGCTCCAAATTGAACTTCTCGAAGTGTAGCTTCTCATGAGTTCTTGCAAGCTCTCTACGATCTTCTAGAGTAGTTTCTAGAGCTAACTTAAGAGTTATTAATTCTTTAGTTAGTCGTTCAATCTCTTTCTTATCATTATCACTTGATTTCTCTTGACTAGCATGATAATTAGTAGGTTCATTTTTAGTGCAGTCACTAGTTTTATCAAAGAGAAAGTCATCTTCTCCTAACAAATCATCCTCAGCACTATCAAAATCAAGATACTCGGGATGTGATACCTTGGGGCCTTTAGCCATGAAGCAGTTTCTGAACCCCTCATTTGGTGAATCAAAAGAAACAAGTGCAATGTCGTTAACACCTTTATCTTGACTATAGTCGGAGTTGGAGTGGTAGCTTATATCGGATTGGTGGTGAGACTCGAAGCTAGAAACCCATTCACCAACATGAGCTTGATGTCTTCTTCTTGAGCTGCTCTTGGTGTATTTGTCCTTCTTCTTCGATTCCTTGCCTCTCCATGAGTGTCTTCGTTCATAACGATCTTCAATGCTCCTTCTCTCTCTTTGAGGTGACTCATCCCTTGAGCTTCGTCTTCGAGGTGACTCTTCTCTTCGTTTGTAGGGAGCCGAGAAATCATTGGAGTAGTGTCCGAGCTTCCCACAGTTGTAGCAGTATCGGTCACGACTGGACGAAAGCTTCTCATCATGTCTTGAGCTTGAGATTCTCTCTTTGCCTCTACTCTTGTAGAACTTGTTGAATTTTCTGACCACGAGGCTTATATCTTCATTAGTGACAAGATTGTCCTTTGAAGTAGCGGGAGCATCACATGAAGTTTTGTAAGCACCGCTTGACTTGTTGTGCAGCTCATCTTTGTCCTTGAGTGACATATCATGGCAACAATCCTACCAGTGACTTAAGATGTGTTGGTATCTTTATAGTTTGGCGGCATTTGGATCAATGTGCAAACTATGTCATACTTTGCATCAAGAGTTCTAAGTATCTTATTGATGATGAATTTGTCGGTCATCTCTTCGCTTCCTAAGGCAGCAATCTCATTGGTGATGAGAGCTAGCCCAGAGTACATTTCAGCGACACCTTCACCATCCTTCATCTTGAACTTGTCAAGATGACTTTGAAGCACATCCTACTTGGATTCTCTCAGAAAATCAGTACCTTCATGCATACCGATCAAAGTATCTCAAATCTCTTTTGCATTCTCAAGGCAATTGATTTTGCTGAATTCTTCGGGGCATAGATAGTTGAAGATGAGATCGCACGCTTGTGCATTGAGTTGCAACGTCTTCAGTTCATCGGTTGTTGCATCATGATCCGGTTCATGCCCTTCTCCGAAAAAATCACCTTGCACACCAACACGAATAACAGCCCATACGGAAGGATTAAAACCAAGAATATGCATCTTCATCTTATGCTTCCAACTATAAAAATTAGTGCCATCAAAGTGTGGACCTCTACGGTGATAACTTCCCACACTAGACGCCATACTCTCCTAGATTGAGAAACCAATGCAGTGGAGACCAAAGCTCCGATACCACTTGTAGGATCGAAAGTATGTCTCGAGGGGGGTGATCAGACAACTTGACAAGATAAAAACTTAGCCTTTCCCGTTTTTAGTTGAGGGCCAGTTTTGACAGTTATGGCAAGTCAAGTACACCCTACACATGCAGTTCTAAGAGTATAGCAGCGGAAAGTAAAACTTGCAAGTGTAAAGTAAAGGATTAAGGTAGGGAGATCAAATGCATGAGGTTGACACGTCGATTTTTGGCATGGTTCCAGCAGATGGCGCTATCGTACGTCCATGTTAGTGGAGACTTCAACCCACGGAGGGTAACGGCTGCGAGAGTCCACGGAGGGCTCCACCCACAAAGGGTCCATGAAGAAGCGGCCTTGTCTATTCCACCACGGCTTCCGCCCACGAAGGACTGGCCTCATGTTAGAAATATGCCATAGAGGCAACAATAAATTTGTTATTACTATATTTCCATGTTTATGATAATTTTTTATTATCCATGATATAATTGTATTGATTGAAACTCAAATACATGTGTGGGTACATAGAAAACACACTGTCCCTAGGGAACCTCTGAAGGACTAGCTCGTTGATCAAAGATGGTCAAGGTTTCCTCACCATGGACATGAGTTGTCATTTGATAACGCGATCACGTCATTAGGAGAATGATGTGATGGACAAGACCCAAACTATGAACATAGCATGTGATCGTGTCAGTTTATTGCTACTATTTTCTGCATGTCAAGTATCTGTTTCTATGACCATGAGATCATGCAACTTCTGGGCACCGGAGGAGTGACTTGTGTGTACCTAACATTACAACATAACTGGGTGACTATAACGGTGCTCTACAGGTATTTCTGAAGGTGTTTGTTGGGTTGGCATGAATCGATATTTGGATTTGTCACTCCGTATAATGGAGAGGTATCTCTAGGGCCTATTCAGTAATACAACATAACAATGAGCTTGCAAGCAATGTGACTAAGGAGTTAGTCACGGGATCTTGTATTATGGAACGAGTAAAGACACTTGCTTGTAACGAGATTGAACTAGGTCCGTACATACCTACGATCGAATCTCGGGCAAGTAACATACCGATGGACGAAGGGAATAGTATACGGGATTGATTGAATCCTTGACATCATGGTTCGGCCGATAAATATATTTGTAGAATATGTAGGAGCGAATATGGACATCTAGTTCTCGAACCCGTAGGGTCTGAACACTTAAGGTTCGATGACGATTTGGTATTAGTAAGTTATGTGTGATGGTAACCGAATGTTGTTCCGAGTCCCGAATGAGATCCCAGACATCATGAGAAGCTCCGGAATGGTCCGTACGTAAAGATTTATATATGGGAAGTCATATTGTACCGGGAAGCTTCTAGAAGGTTCCGAAAACTTATGGAGGATTCCGGAAGTCCACCAAGGGTTTTATCACGTCCCAAGGGTTTGTATGGGCTTAGGGGAGACATTTTGGCCTTATTTGGCCAAGCGCACAAGTCCCTCAAGCCCCATGCACTTGGGAAAGGTGGAAAGTCCACCTTTGTATGGAAGGGAAGGAAGGGGACTTGGATTCCACCTCCTCCCCCATTGGCTACGCCCTAGGGCTTGGAGGGGTTGTTCCCCACACCCCTCCACCTATATATAGAGGGGAGGGGGCGCCCCAAGAGTAGACACGAAGCCCTTGGCGCCCCTCTCTCTCCCTAGATAGTTTTCTCCTTCGTTCGCGGTTTCGGTAGTGCTAGGCGTAGCCCTGCCGGGACAGCAACACCTCCAGCATCGTCACGTTGTCACGCTCCCAAAGAACTCATCAACCTATCCGTTCTCGCTTGCTGGATCAAAGATGCGGAGAACACCATCTATGTGTACGTGTGCTGAATGCAGAGATGCCATCCGTTCAGCACTAGATCGGGACGGATCGTGATGGGATCACGGGACGGATTGCGATTTGGATGACGAAGACGTTCAACTACATCAACCGCGTTATATACGCTTCCACTTAGCGATCTATAAGGGTATGTGGATGCACTCCCCCTCTCATAGATGTGCATCTTCTCGATTGATCTTGGTGAACATAGGATTTTTTTTTGTTTTGCATGCAACGTTCCCCAACAGTGGTATCAGAGCTAGGTCTATGCGCAGATGGCATCACGAGTAGAACACAAAGGAGTTTGTGGGTGTTGATATTCAGATTGTTTCCCTCCTTAGTCTTTTCTTGGTTCAGCAGTATTATGGGATGAAGCGGCCCGGACCAACTTTACTCGTCCACGTACGAGAGACCGGTTCCATCGGCTGACATGCAACTTGTTGCTTAAAGATGGCTGGCGGGTGTCTGTCTCTCCAACTTTAGTTGAATTAGATTTGACAGAGGAGGTCCTTGTGGAAGGTTAAATAGCAACTTGCATACCACCATTGTGGTTTCTGCGTAGGTAAGAAGTTTTCTTCCTAGATACCCATAGCAGCCACGTGAAACATTCAACAACAAATTAGAGGAGGTCTAACTTGTTTTTGAAGGGTATGTTGTGATATGATATGGCCAAAGACATGATGATATATATTTGATGTATGAGATCATCATGTTTTAATAGTTAATACTGACTTGCATGTCGATGCTACGGCAGCTGGAAGGAGCCATAGGGTTGTCTCTAATTATTGTATGACCTTCGTGTCACTCATTAAGCGCTATTAAATATTAACAATAGTAGTACAAGCATGGTTGGCGCGACAACCTCGATGGCATCATAATGGTGCAGATCATGATGATGGAGATCATGGTGTGGCGCCGGTGACGATGGAGATCATGTCGGTGCTTTGAAGATGGAGATCAAAAGCACAAGTTCATGGCCATATCATGTCACTTATGATTTGCATGTGATGTTAACCCTTTTATGCACCTTTTTTTTCTTAGGACGACGGTAGCATTATAAGGTGATCACTCACTAAAATTTCAAGATAAAATTGTGTTCTCCCCGAGTGTTATAGACTCCACGTTCACATATAATGGGTGCAAGACAGTTTTGTACACGGGGAACACTCGGGTTAAACATGACAAGCCTAGCATGTACATACATGACCTCGGAACACAAGAGACCGAAAGATTGAACATGAGTCAAATGATATGATCAACATGACGATGTTCACCATTGAAACCAGCTCATCTCACGTGATGATCGGACTTGGGTTGGTAAATTTGGATCATGTACTGTTCAAATGACCATAGGGATGTCAATTTGAGTGGGAGTTCTTAAGTAATATGATTAACGTTACCCATTATCATGAACATAGTCAAAATGTCTTTGTGGATTATGTTGTAGATGATTAGCTTGCACTGTAGCTCCCATGTTTGTTTTGATATGTTCCTAGAGAAAATTAAGTTGAAAGATGGTAATAGCAATTATGCGGACTAGGTCCGTAAACTGAGGATTGTCCTCATTGTTGTGTACAAGGCTTATGTCCTTAATGCAGCGCTCGGTGAATGCTACCTCTTGAGCTTGCATTGGTTTTCCCTTGAAGAGGAAAGGGTGATGAAGCAAAGTACATAAGCATTTCCCTCAGTTTGTTGAGAACCAAGGTATCAATCCATTAGAAGGAACAAGCAAGGCCCCAATAGTAGTAACTACACAAATAATTAAACACTTGCACCCAACGCTACAAAGGGGTTGTCAATCCCTTCAGAGTTATTTGCAAGGATGAGATCTGATAGAGATAGATATAAAAGATTGCGGAAACAAAAGTAAATAAATTGCAGCAAAGTATTTTTTTGGTATTTTTGGTTTATAGATCTGAAAATTAAATATGGAAAATAGATCCGGGGGCCATAGGTTTCACTAGAGGCCTCTCTCATGAAGAATAATAATGCGGTGGGTGATCAAATTACTGTCGAGCAATTGATAGAAAATCAAATAATTATGAAGATATCTAAAGAAATGATTATGCATATAGGCATCATGCAATAGATCTAGGTATTGTCATCTTTGGTATGCAATCCATAGGTAGCTCTCATAATAGATTCATAAGGTAATCTTATTTTCTTTCTAGGAAAGTGCTCCATGCCTTTCCTTAATGGAAATTGGAATCTAATATTATCTTCCTTCATATCAATAATTCACCAATTATTCTAAGGAAAGGTCTACCAAGAATAATCGGACACGTAGGATTGGAATCTATATCAAGAATAATGAAATCTATGGGCACATAATTCCTATTTGCAACAATAAGAACATCATTAATCCTTCCCGCGGGTTTCTTAATTGTACAATCCGCTAGGTGCAAATTTAAAGAGAAATTATGAAATTCACGAAATCCTAGCACATAACATAAAGTTTTTGGAATCGTGGAAAAGCTAGCACCCAATGTTGGGGAATGTTGAATGGGAAACAAAAAATTTCCTACGCACACAAAGACCTATCATGGTTATGTTCATCTACGAGAGGGAGATCGGATCCACATACCCTTGTAGATTGCTAAGCAGGAAGCGTTAAGAAACACAGTTGATGTAGTGGAATAGCTTCGTTATTCAAATCACCATCGTCCCACGATCCGTTCCGATCTAACACCGAACGGACGGCACCTCCGCGTTCAGCACACATACAGCTGGATGACGATCTCCGCCTTCTTGATCCAGCAAGAGAGATGGGGAAGTAGATGAGTTCTCCGTCAGCGTGATGCCGCGACGGTGATGCTGATGATCTATTCCTGCACGGCTCTGCCCGAGCTCCACAGAAAACCGATCTAGAGGAAGAACTACGAAGTAGAGGTTTAGGGTTGCACGTGGCAAAGTTGTGTCTTAAAAACCCTAAAACCTCTAGTATATATAGGAGGATGGGAGGGGCTAGACTTGGGGCTCAAGAGAGCCCCTAGGGCGTCGGCCGAGTGGAGGAGGAGGGGACTCCAACTCCAATTCGGTTTGGGGAAGGAGGAGTCCACTCCTTCCTTCCCACCTCCCTCTTTTTTTTCTCCTTTGATTTTTCTTTTAGCCGACATAGACATATTCGGCTGGCCTCACCAGCCCACCAAGGGCTGTTGCACCACCCATGGGCTATTGGGTTCTCTCCTGGGTGGGTGGCTCCCTCCCGGTAAAAACCCGGAACCCATTCGTCACTCCCGGTACACTGCCGGTAATGCCCGAAATCTTTCCGGAGGACAAATGAAACAATCCTATATATCAATCTTCGTTTGTGGACCATTCCGGAAACCCTCGTGACGTCTGTGATCTCATCCGGGACTCCGAACAACCTTCGTCACCAACACCTATAACTCAACTATACCCAAACGTCACCGAACCTTAAGTGTGCAGACCCTGTGGGTTCGAGAACTATGCAGACATGACCTGAGACACTCTCCGGTCAATATCCAACAGCGGGACCTGGATGTCCATATAGAATCCTACATATTCTACGAAGATCTTACCGGTTGAACCTTTGTGCCAAGGATTCATATAATCTCGTATACCATTCCCTTTGTCCTTCAGTATGTTACTTGCCTGAGATTTGATCGTCGGTATCCCTATACCTATTTCAATCTCGTTACCAGCAAGTCCCTTTACTCGTTTCGTAATACAAGATCCCGTGACTAGCACTTTAGACACATTGCTTTCAAGGCTTATATGTGATGTTGTACTATTGAGTGGGCTCCAAGATACCTCTCCGTCACACGGAGTGACAAATCCCAGTCTTGATCCATGCTAACTCAACGGACACCTTCGGAGATACCTGTAGAGCACCTTTATAGTCACCTAGTAACATTGCGATGTTTCATACACACAAGGTATTCCTCCGGTGTCAGTGAGTTACATGATCTCATGGTCATAGGAATGAATACTTGACACGCAGAAAACAATAGCAACAAAATGACACGATCACATGCTACGTTCACAATTTAGGTCTTGTCCATCACATCATTCTCCCAATGATGTGATCCAGTCATCAAGTGACAACACTTGCATATGGTTAGAAAACCTTAACCATCCTTGATCAACTGGCTAGTCAACTAGAGGCTTACTAGGGACATAGTTTTGTCTATATATCCACACATGCATTTATGTTTTCATTCAATACAATTATAGCATGGAGAATAAATGATTATCTTGAAACAGGAAATATAATAATAATTGTTTTATCATTGCCTATAGGGCATATTTCCAACAGTCTCCCACTTGCACTAGAGTCAATAATCTAGTCTCACATCGCCATGCTATTTACATTGGAATGAATCTAACACCCATACAGTTCTGGTAATGATCATGCTTCGCTCGTGGAAGAGGTTTAGTCAGCGGATCTGCAACATTCAGATCCGTGCGCACTTTGCAAATATTTACGTCCTCCCGTTCGACATTGTCGTGGATGAGGTTGAAGCGTCATTTGATGTGTCTGGTCTTCTTGTGAAACCTTGGTTCCTTCGGTAGAACAATGGAACCAGTATTGTCACAAAACAGAGCTATTGGATTTAGTACGCTCGGCACAACTCCAATATCCGTCATGAACTACTTCATCCAGACACCCTCCTTAGCCGCCTCCGAGGCAGCCATGTACTCCGCTTCACATGTAGAATCTGCTATGACGCTTTGCTTGGAACTGCACCAGCTTACCGCACCCCCATTAAGAATAAATACGTATCCGGTTTGAGAGTTGGAGTAATCTGCATCAGTGTCAAAGCTTGCATCAATGTAACCCTTTACGACGAGCTCTTCGTCACCTCCATAAACGAGAAACATTTCCTTAGTCCTTTTCAGGTACTTCAGAATATTCTCGAGCGCCACCTAGTGTTCCACTCCTGGATCACTTTGAAACCTGCCTGCCATACTTATGGCCAGGCTGACGTCCTGTCTTGTGCACAACATTGCATACATGATAGACCCTATGGCTGAAGCATAGGAGATGGTACTCATTTTTCTCTATCTTCTACAGTCATCGGACACCGAGTCTTACTCAACTTTATACCTTGTAACACTGGCAAGAACCCCTTCTTGGATTGATCCATTTCGAACTTCTTCAAAACTTTATCAAGGTATGTGCTTTGTGAAAGTCCTATTAGGCGCCTCGATCTATCTCTATAGATCTTAATGCCTAATATATAAGTAGCTTCTCCTAGGTCTTTTATTGAAAATCATTTGTTCAAGTAATCCTTTACGCTCTCTTAAAACTCCACATTGTTTCCAGTTAGCAATATGTCATCGACATATAATATCAGAAACGCTATAGAGCTCCCACTCACTTTCTTGTATATACAAGATTCTCCAACAACTTGTATAAACCCAAACGCCTTGATCACTTCATCAAAGCGCTTATTCCAACTCCGAGATGCTTGCACCAGTCCATAAATGGATCACTGGAGCTTGCATACTTGTTAGCATTCTTTGGATCGACAAAACCTTCGGGTTGCATCATATACAACTCATCCTTAAGAAAACCGTTAAGGAACGCCGTTTTGACATCCATCTGCCAGATTTCATAATCAAAAAATGCAGCTATTGCTAACATGATTCGTACGGACTTAAGCATCGCTACCTGTGAGAATGTCTCATTGTAGTCAACTCCTTGAACTTGTGAAAAACCCTTTGCCACAAGTCAAGCTTTATAAACGGTCACATTACCGTCCGCGTTCGTCTTCTTCTTAAAGATCCATTTGTTCTGAATAGCCTTGCGACCTTCAGGTAATACTTCGAAAGTCCACACTTTGTTTTCATACATAGATCCTATCTCGGACTTCATGGCTTCTAACCATCAGTTGGAATTCGGGCCCACCATTGCTTCTTCATAATTCGGAGGCTCATTGTTGTCTAACAACATGATAGATAAGACAGGATTCCCGTACCACTCAGGAGCAGTACGTGATCTTGTCGACCTGCGAGGTCCGACAGTAACTTGATCCAAAGCTTCATGATCATCATCATTAGCTTCCTCCTCAATCGGTGTTGCCTTGACAGATATTTCCCTCTGCCTTGCGCCACCATTTAGAGGGAGTAGAGGTTCCACAACCTCATCAAGTTCTATCTTCCTCCCACTCAATACTTTCGAGAGAAACTCCTTGTCAAGAAAATCTCTGTTCTTAGCAACAAACACTTTTCCCTCGGATCTGAGATATAAGGTGTACCCAACTGACTCTTTTGGGTAACCTATGAAGACGCACTTTTCCGCTTTGGGTTCCAGCTATTCAGGCTGAAGATTTTTGACATAAGCATCGCATCCCCAAACCTTAGGACATGACAAGTTTGGCATCCTGCCATGTCATAGCTCATATGGTGTCATCTCAACGGATTTTGATGGTGTGCTATTTAAAGTGAATGAAGCTGTCGCTAATGCATAACCCCAAAACGATAATGGCAAATCAGTAAGAGACATCATAGATCGCACCATATCAAACAAAGTACGATGACGATGTTCGGACACACCATTACGCTGTGGTGTTCCACGCGTGTCAAGTGTGAAATGATTCCACATTGTCTTAAGTGAGCACCAAACTCGAAACGCAGATTTTCGCCCCCTCGATCAGATCGTAGGAACTTGATCTTCTTGTTACGATGATTTTCAACTTCACTCTGAAATTGCTTGAACTTTCCAAACGTTTCAGACTTGTGCTTCATCAAGTAGATATATCCATACCTACTCAAATCATTAGTGAAGGTGATAAAATAATGATATCCGCCACGTGCCTCCACACTCATTGGACTGCAACATCAATATGTTGTTGGAATTATGCCCTAGAGGCAATGATAAATAAGTTATTATTATAATTCTTGTATCAAGATAATTGTTTATTATCCATGCTATAATTGTATTAAATGAAGACTTAGATACACGTGTGGATACCTAGACAAAACACTGTCCCTAGCAAGCCTCTAGTTGGCTAGCCAGTTGATCAAGGATAATCAAGGTCTTCTGACTATGTACAAGATGTTGTTGCTTGATAACTGGATCACATCATTCAGTGAATCATGTGATGGACTAGACCCAAACTAATGAACGTAGCATGTTGATCGTGTCATTTTGTTACTACTGTTTTCTGCGTGTCAAGTATTTATTCCTATGACCATGAGATCATATAACTCACTGGCACCGGAGGAATGCCTTATGTGTATCAAACGTCACAACGTAACTGGGTGACTATAAATATGCTCTACAGGTATCTCCGAAGGTGTCCGTTGAGTTAGTATGGATCAAGACTGGGATTTGTCACTCCGTGTGACGGAGAGGTATCTCAGGGCCCACTCGATAATACAACATCACACACAAGCCTTGCAAGCAATGTGACATAGTGTAAGTCACGGGATCTTGTATTACGGAACGAGTAAAGAGACTTGCCGGCAAACGAGATTGAAATATGTATGCGGCGGCAATTGCAATGACTTCTTTATTTCTTTATGTGCAAAAAAAAAGATTGTCTAGTATTTTTTAGTGTAAGTAATATAATATGGTAGGGTATGTGACTTTTTCTACACATACTGACGATCGAATCTCGGGCAAGTAACATACCGAAGGACAAAGGGAATGACATACGGGATTATATGAATCCTTGGCACTGAGGTTCAATCGATAAGATCTTCGTAGAATATGTAGGATCCAATATGGGCATCCAGGTCCCGCTATTGGATATTGACCGAGGAGTCACTTGGGTCATGTCTACATAGTAATCGAACCCGCATGGTCTGCACACTTAAGGTTCGGCGATGTTTTATGCGTATTTGAGTTATATGGTTGGTTACCGAATGTTGTTTGGAGTCCCGGATGAGATCATGTACGTCACGAAGGTTTCCGGAATGGTCTATAGACGAAGATTGATATATAGGATGACCTCATTTGATTACCGGAAAGTTTTCGGGCATTACCGGGAATGTACCGGGAGTGACGAATGGGTTCCGCATGTTCACCGGGGGGGCGGGGCAACCCACCCGGGGGAAGCCCATAGGCCTTAGGGGTGCCGCACCAGCCCTTAGTGGGCTGGTGGGACAGCCCAAGAGGCCCTATGCGCAGGAGATGAAGAAATCAAATGAAAAAGAAAAAAAGGGGAAGTGGGAAGGAAGGGAAGGACTCGACCTTCCAATCCTAGTTGGAGTAGGATTGGAGGAAGGGGACTCCTCTCCTTGCTTCGACCGACCCCTTGGGGCTCACTTGAGCCTCAAGGCAACGCCCTCCCCCTCCCTCCTGTATATACTGAGGTATTAGGGCTGATTTGAGACAACTTTGCCACGGCAGCCCGACCACATACCTCCATGGTTTTCCCTCTAGATCGTGTTTCTGCGGAGCTCCGGTGGAGCCCTGCTGAGATAGATCATCACCAACCTCTAGAGCGTCGTCACGCTGCCGGAGAACTCATCTACCTCTCCATCTCTCTTGTTGTATCAAGAAGGCTGAGATCATCGTCGAGCTGTACGTGTGCTGAACGCGGAGGTGTCGTCCGTTCGGCACTAGATCGGAACGGATCGTGGGACGGATCGCGGGACGGTTCGTGGGACGATTCGCGGGGCGGATCGAGGGACGTAAGGACGTTCCACTACATCAACCGCGTTTCTTAACGCTTCCTGCTGTGCGATCTACAAGGGTACGTAGATCGGAAATCCCCTCTCGTAGATGGACATCACCATGATAGGTCTTCGTGCGCGTAGGAATTTTTTTGTTTCCCATGCGACGTTCCCCAACAGTGGCATCATGAGCTAGGTTCATGCGTAGATGTCATCTCGAGTAGAACACAAAAGTTTTTGTGGGCGGTGATGTGCGATTTGCTGCCCTCCTTAGTCTTTTCTTGATTCCGCGGTATTGTTGGATCGAAGCGGCTCGGACCGACATTACTCGTACGCTTACGAGAGACTGGTTTCATCGCTACGAGCAACCTCGTTGCTCAAAGATGACTGGCGAGTGTCAGTTTATCCAACTTTAGTTGAATCGGATTTGACCGAGGAGGTCCTTGGAGAGAGGTTAAATACCAATTCATACATCTCCGTTGTGGTGTTTGCGTAAGTAAGATGCGATCCTATTAGATACCCATGGTCACCACGTAAAACATGCAACAACAACTAGAGGGCATCTAACTTGTTTTTGCAGGGTATGCTTGTGATGTGATATGGCTGACGATGTGATGTGATATATTGGATGTATGAGATGATCATGTTGTAATAGTTAATATCGACTTGCACGTCGATGGTACGGCAACCGGCAGGAGCCATAGGGTTGTCTTTAAACTAATGCTTGTGCTTGCAGATGCGTTTACTATATTGCTAGGATGTAGCTTTAGTAGTAATAGCATGAGTAGCATGACAACCCCGATGGTGACACGTTGATGGAGATCATGGTGTGGCGCCGGTGACAAGAAGATCGTGTCGGTGCTTTGGTGATGGAGATCAAGAAGCACATGATGATGGCCATATCATGTCACTTATGAATTGCATGTGATGTTAATCCTTTTATGCACCTTGTTTTGCTTAGAATGACGGTAGCATTATGTGGTGATCTCTCACTAAAATTTCAAGACGAAATTGTGTATTCCCCGACTGTGCACCGTTGCTACAGTTCGTCGTTTCGAGACACCACATGATGATCGGGTGTGATAGACTCAACGTTCACATACAACGGGTGCAAAATAGTTGCACACGCGGAACACTCGGGTTAAGCTTGACGAGCCTAGCATGTGCAGACATGGCCTCGGAACACATGAGACCGAAAGGTCGATCATGAATCATATAGTTTGTATGATTAGCATAGGGATGCTTACCACTGAAACTATCCTCAACTCACGTGATGATCGGACTTGAGCTAGTGGAATTGGATCATGAACCACTCAAATGACTAGAGAGATGTACTTTTTGAGTGGGAGTTTAATTAGTAGTTTGATTAGTTAAACTCTAATTATCTTGAAAATAGTCTAAGTCCACTTTGAAAATATTTGTGTTGTAGATCAATGGCTCACGCGACAGTCACCCTGAATTTTAATACGTTCCAAGAGAAAGCTAAGTTGAAAGATTATGGAAGCAACTTTGTAGACTGGGCTCGTAATCTTAAGTTGCTCCTACAAGCTGGGAAGAAGGATTATGTCCTTAATGCTGCGCTAGGAGATGAACCACCCGCCGCGGCTGACCAAGATGTTAAGAACGCTTGGTTAACACGCAAGGAGGACTACTCAGTAGTTCAATGTGCACTCTTGTATGGCTTAGAGCCGGGACTTCAACGTTGCTTTGAGCGTCATGGAGCATATGAGATGTTCCAGGAGTTGAAGTTTATCTTTCAAAAGAACGCCCGGATCGAGAGGTATGAGACCTCCGATAAATTCTATGCTTGCAAGATGGAGGAGAATTCGTCTGTGAGTGAACATGTGCTAAAAATGTCTGGGTACTCAAACCGTCTAGCTGAGCTGGGGATTGAACTCCCGCAAGAGGCTATCATTGACAGAATTCTTCAATCACTGCCACCAAGCTATAAGGGCTTTGTGGTTAACTATAACATGCAAGGGATGAACAAGTCACCCGGCGAGTTATTCGCGATGCTGAAAGTCGCAGAGTCAGAACTCCGTAAAGAGTATCAAGTGTTGATCGTGAATAAGACCACTAGTTTCAAGAGAAACGGCAAAGGAAAGAAGGGTAATTCAAAGAAGAGCGGCAAGCCTGTTGCCAATCACACAAAGGAGCCCAAAGCTGGACCTAAGCCTGAAACAGAGTGTTATTATTGCAAGGGTATGGGTCACTGGAAGCGCAACTGCCCCAAGTATCTGGCTGATAAGAAGGCGGCCAAAAAAAATCAGGTATATTCGATATACATGTTATTGATGTGTACTTAACCAGCTCTTGTAGTAGTGCCTGGTATTCGATACTGGTTCTGTTGATCATATTTGCAACTCGAAACAGGAACTGCAAAATAAGCGAAGGCTGGCGAAGGATGAAGTGACGATGCGCGTGGGAAATGGTTCCAAGGTTGATGCAATTGCTGTCAGCACAGTTTCACTTCACTTACCATCAGGATTAGTTATGAACTTCAATAAATGTTATTTAGTGCCTGCGTTAAGCATGAACATTATATCTGGATCTTGTTTATTGCGAGACGGTTACTCGTTTAAGTCAGAGAATAATGGTTGTTCTATTTCTATGAGTAATATCTTTTATGGTCATGCACCCAATGTGAGAGGATTGTTCATATTGAATCTTGATAGTGATAATACACATATACATAACATTGAGACCAAAAGAATTAGAGTTAACAATGATAGCGCCATGTTTTTATGGCACTGCCGCTTAGGTCATATTGGTGTAAAGCGCATGAAGAAACTCCATATCGATGGACTTTTGGAGTCACTTGACTTTGATTCACTTGACACGTGTGAACCATGCCTCATGGGCAAGATGACTAAAACTCCATTCTCCGGAACAATGGAGCGTGCAAGTGACTTGTTGGAAATCATACATACCGATGTGTGTGGTCCGATGAGTGTGGAGGCACACGGCGGATATCGTTATTTTCTCACCTTCACTAACGATTTGAGTAGATATGGTTATGTCTACTTGATGAAGCACAAGTCTAAAACATTAGAAATGTTCAAACAATTTCAGATTGAAGTCAAAAATCATCGTAACAAGAAGATCAAGTTCCTACGGTCTGATCGTGGGGGTGAATATCTGAGTTTCGAGTTTGGTGCTCACTTAAGACAATGTGGAATTTTTTCACAGTTGACACCTCCTAGAACACCACAGCGTAATGGTTTGTTCGAACGTTGTAATCGTAATTTATTAGAGATGGTGCGATCTATGATGTCTCTTACCAATTTGTCGTTATCGTTTTGGGGTTATGCATTAGAAACAGTTGCATTCACTTTAAACAGGGCACCATCGAAATCTGTTGAGACGACACCATATCAGCTGTGGTATGGCAAAAGACCAAAATTGTCGTTTCTTAAAGTTTGGGGATGTGATGCTTATGTCAAAAAGCTTCAGCCTGAAAAGCTGGAACCCAAAGCAGAAAGGTGCGTCTTCATAGGTTACCCAAAAGAGACAGTTGGGTATACCTTCTATCTCAAATCCGAGGGCAAAGTGTTTGTTGCTAAGAACGGAGCTTTTCTCGAGAAGGAGTTTCTCTCGAGAGAATTGAGTGGGAGGAAGATAGAACTTGATGAGGTTGTCGAACCTCTCATCCCTCTGAATGGTGGCGCATGGCAAGGGGAAACCCCTGTTGTTGCGATGCCGGTTGAGGAGGAAGTTAATGATGATGATCGTGAAACTCCGGATCAAGTTCCTATCGGACCTCGCAGGTAGACGAGACCGCGTACTGCTCCAGAGTGGTACGGTAATCCCGTCTTATCAATTTTGTAGTTGGACAACAATGAGCCTGCGAATTATGAAGAAGCAATCGTGGGCCCGGATTCCAACAAATGGCTAGAGGCCATGAAGTCCGAGATAGGATCTATGTATGAAAACAAAGTGTGGACTTTGGAAGTACTACCTGAAGGCCGCAAGTCTATTCAGAACAAATGGATCTTTAAGAAGAAGACGGACGCTGATGGTAATGTGACCGTTTATAAAGCTAGACTTGTGGCTAAGGGTTTTTCACAAGTTCAAGGAATTGACTACGATGAGACATTCTCACCCGTAGCGATGCTTAAGTCCGTCCGAATCATGTTAGCAATAGCTGCATTTTTCGATTATGAAATCTGGCAGATGGATGTCAAAACGGCGTTTCTTAACGGTTTCCTTAAGGAAGAGTTGTATATGATGCAACCCGAAGGATGTGTCGATCCTAAAAATGCTAACAAAGTGTGCAAGCTCCAGCGATCCATTTATGGACTGGTGCAAGCATCTCGGAGTTGGAATAAACGTTTTGATGAGGTGATCAAAGCATTTGGGTTTATACAGGTGATTGGAGAATCGTGTATTTACAAGAAAGTGAGTGGGAGCTCTGTGGCATTCCTAATACTATATGTGGATGACATATTACTGATTGGAAACGGCGTGGAGCTTTTGGAGAGCATAAAGGATTACTTGAATAAAAGTTTCTCTATGAAGGACCTAGGAGAAGCTGCTTACATTCTAGGCATAAAGATCTATAGGGATAGACCAAAACGCCTGATAGGACTTTCACAAAGCACGTACCTTGAGAAAGTTTTTAAGATGTTCAAAATGGAACAGTCCAAGAAGGGGTTCTTTCCAGTTTTACAAGGTACAAGACTGAGTAAGACTCAGTGCCCAGCAACTGATAAAGATAGAGAACATATGAGTACCGTCCCCTATGCTTCAGCCAAAGGTTATATCATGTATGCAATGTTGTGCACTAGACCGGACGTTAGCCTGGCCATAAGTATGGCAGGCAGGTTCCAGAGTAATCCAGGAGTGGATTACTGGATGGCGGTCAAGAATATCCTGAAGTACCTTAAAAGGACTAAGGAGATGTTTCTCGTATATGGAGGTGACAAAGAGCTCGTTCTAAAAGGTTACGTCGATGCAAGCTTTGACACATATCCGAACAACTCTAAGTCACAGATCGGATACGTATTTATTCTTAATGGGGGTGCGGTAAGCTGGTGCAGTTCCAAGCAAAGCGTCGTAGCTGATTCTACATGTGAAGCGGAGTACATGGCTGCCTCGGAGGCAGCTAAGGAGGGTGTCTGGATGAAGCAGTTCATGACGGATCTTGGAGTGGTGCCGAGCGCACTGAATCCAATAACCCTGTTTCGTGACAACACGGGTGCCATTGCCTAAGCAAAGGAACCACAGTTTCACAAGAAGACCAGACACATCAAACGACGCTTCAACCTCATCCACGACTACGTCGAGGAGGAGGACGTAAATATCTGCAAAAGTGCACACGGATCTGAATGTGGCAGACCCGCTGACTAAACCTCTTCCACGGGAAAAGCATGATCAACACCAGAACTGTATGGGTGTTAGATTTATTACAATGTAATTCACATGACGATGTGAGGACTAGATTATTGACTCTAGTGCAATTGGGAGACTATTGGAATTATGCCCTAGAGGCAATGATAAATAAGTTATTATTATAATTCCTGTATCAAGATAATTGTTTATTATCCATGCTATAATTGTATTAAATGAAGACTTAGATACATGTGTGGATAAATAGACAAAACATTGTCCCTCGCAAGCCTCTAGTTGGCTAGCCAGTTGATCAAGCATAGTCAAGGTCTTCTGACTATGTACAAGATGTTGTTGCTTGATAACTTGATCACATCATTCATTGAATCATGTGATGGACTAGACCCAACCTAATGAACGTAGCATGTTGATCGTGTCATTTTGTTGCTACTGTTTTCTACGTGTCAAGTATTTATTCCTATGACCATGAGATCATATAACTCACTGGCACCGAAGGAATGCCTTGTGTGTATAAAACATCACAACGTAACTGGGTGACTATAAAGCTGCTCTACAGGTATCTCCGAAGGTGTCCATTGAGTTAGTATGGATCAAGACTGGGATTTGTCACTCCGTGTGACAGAGAGGTATCTCGGGGCCCACTCGGTAATACAACATCACACACAAGCCTTGCAAGCAATGTGACTTAGTGTAAGTCACGGGATCTTGTATTACGGAACGAGTAAAGAGACTTGCCAGTAAACGAGATTGACATAGGTATGAGGATAGAGACGATCGAATCT
Organism: Hordeum vulgare subsp. vulgare; assembly: GCF_904849725.1. NCBI lineage: Eukaryota > Viridiplantae > Streptophyta > Magnoliopsida > Poales > Poaceae > Hordeum > Hordeum vulgare. Next base: position 396,349,308 of record NC_058520.1, on the reverse strand, counting down.
CGGGCAAGTAACATATCGAAGGACAAAGGGAATGACATACGGGATTATATGAATCCTTGGCACTGAGGTTCAATCGATAAGATCTTCGTAGAATATGTAGGATCCAATATGGGCATCCAGGTCCCGCTATTGTATATTGACCGAGGAGTCCCTCGGGTCATGTCTACATAGTTCTCGAACCCGCAGGGTCTGCACACTTAAGGTTCGGCGATGTTTTATGCGTATTTGAGTTATATGGTTGGTTACCGAATGTTGTTCGGAGTCCCGGATGAGATCACGGACGTGACGAGGGTTTATGGAATGGTCCGAAGACGAAGATTGATATATAGGATGACCTCATTTGATTACCGGATAGTTTTCGGGGATTACCGGGAATGTACCGGGAGTGACGAATGGGTTCCGGATGTTCACCGGGGGGGCAGCCCACCCGGGGTAAGCCCATAGGCCTTAGGTGTGCTGCACCATCCCTTAGTGGGCTGGTGGGACAGCCCAAGAGGCCCTATACGCAGGAGATGAAGAAATCAAATGAAAAAGAAAAAAGGGGAAGTGGGAAGGAAGGGAAGGACTCCACCTTCCAATCCTAGTTGGACTAGGATTGGAGGAAGGGGACTCCTCCCATTGCTTCGGCTGACCCTTTGGGGCTCCCTTGAGACTCAAGGCAAGGCCCTCCCCCTCCCTCCTATATATATTGAGGTATTAGAGCTGATTTGAGACAACTTTGCCATGGCAGCCCGACCACATACCTCCACGGTTTTTCCTCTAGATCGTGTTTCTACGGACCTCGGGCGGAGCCCTGCTGAGATAGATCATCACCAACCTCCGGAGCGCCGTCACGCTACTGGAGAACTCATCTACCTCTACGTATCTCTTGCTGGATCAAGAAGGCCGAGATCATCGTCGAGTTGTACGTGTGCTGAACGCGGAGGTGTCGTCCGTTCGGCACTAGATCGGAGCGGATCCTGCGACGGATCGCGGGACGGTTCGTGGGACTGTTCGCGGGGAGGATCGAGGGACGTGAGAACGTTCCACTACATCAACCGCGTTTCTTAACGCTTCCTGTTGTGCGATCTACAAGGGTACGTAGATCGGAAATACCCTCTTGTAGATGGACATCACCATGATAGGTCGTCGTGCGCATAGGAATTTTTTTTGTTTCCCATGCACGTTCCCCAACATATGTATGATCTCCAACAAGTTACTTGCACGCTCCATTTTTCCGTAGAACGGAGCCTTAGTCATCTTGACCATGAGGCATGGTTTGCATGTGTCAACTGATTCGAAATCAAGTGACTCCAAAAGCCCATCAGCATGGAGTTTCTTCATGCGCTTTACACCAATATGACCTAAGCGGCAGTGCACAAAAATGTGGTGCTATCATTGTTAACTCTACATCTTTTGGTCTCAATGTTATGTATATGTGTGTCATCACAATCAAGATTCAATATGAACACACCCCTCACATTGGGTGCATGACCATAAAAGATATTACTCATAAAAATAGAACAACCATTATTCTCTGACTTAAATGAGTAACCGTCTCACAATAAACAAGATCGAGATATAATGTTCATGCTTAACTGCTACTGAGACAACAGACCTTCCCTGGTACGGCGCCAGGAATCCTGCTGCTACGGCTACGCCTTTAGGGACTTCCTTGGCAAATATGCAAAGGATTTCCCCGCAGCCTTGGAGCCTTGAGTTGGTGTTCCCTTGAAGAGGAAAGGGTGATGTAGCACAGCGGCGGTAAGTATTTCCCTCAGTTTTGAGAACCAAGGTATCGAACCAATGGAAGATCTCGTCAAGTCTCAAGTACCTGCACAAACACAAAGAGCTTGCACCCAACGCTATGAAGGGGTTGTCAATCCCTTATAGATTGTTTGCAAAGTGAGAACTGAAAGCAACAAAGTGAACAAGCAAAGTAAAAGTGAAAGTGGAAACGATAGTTGTGAATAGACCCGGGGGCCGTAGTGTTCACTAGTGGCTTCTCTCATGAAAGCAAGTAGACGGTGGGTGAACGAATTACTGTCAAGCAATTGATAGAACCGCGCAAAGTCATGATGTTATCTAAGGCAAAGATTATATCTATAGGCATCACGTCCAAAACAAGTAGACCGATACTTTCTGCATCTACTACTATTAATCCACAGTCGACCGCTATCCAGCATGCATCTAGTGTATTAAGTCCAAAAGAACAGAGTAACGCCTTAAGCAAGATGACATGATGTAGATGGACAATCTCATATCTACGATAAAAGCCCATCTTGTTACCCTTGATGGCAACAACACGATGCATGCCTTGCTGCCCCTTCTGTCACTGGGAAAAGTCACCACACGGTATGAACCCAAAACCAAGCACTTCTCCCATTGCAAGAATCATAGATCTAGTTGGCCAAACAAAACCCAAGACTCGGAAAGACTTACAAGGATATCAAATCATGCATATAAGAAATCAGCAAAGACTCAAATATAATTCATAGATAATCTGATCACAAATCCACAATTCATCGGATCTCGACAAACACACCGCCAAAGAGGATTACATCGGATAGATCTCCATGAAGATCATGGAGAACTTTGTATTGAAGATCCAAGAGAGAGAAGAAGCCATCTAGCTACTAACTACGGACTCGTAGGTCTGAAGTGGACTACTCACGAGTCATTGGAGAGGCGATGATGTTGATGTAGAAGCCCTCCAACTCCAAAGTCCCCTCCGGCAGGGCACCGGGAAGGGTCTCTAGATGAGATCTCGCGGAAACGTAAGCTTGCGGCGACGGAAAAGTGTTTTTGTGGACGCCCTGATTTTTTCTGGATTTTTAGGGAGTTTATAGGCCAAAGACCTAGGACAGGGGAGCGCCAAGGGGGCCACAAGCTTGGTTGTCGTGGCCTCCCCCTTGGCCGCGGCAACACGGCTTGTGGGCCCCCTGTGGGCCCACTTCCTTGGCCCTCAAGCCTCCCGCTCTTCTTCCGTTCTGGAAAAATTTATTTCGGGAATTTTATTCCGTTTGGACTCCGTTCCAAAATCAGATCTGAAAAGAGTCAAAAACACAGAAAAAACAGGAATTGGCGCTTGGCACTGAATTAATAAGTTAGTCCCAAAAAAGATATAAAATGTAAACAAAACATCCAAAGTTAACAAGATAACAGCGTGAAACCATCAAAAATTATAGATACGTTTGAGACGTATCAAGCATCTCCAAGCTTAACTCCTGCTCGTCCTCGAGTAGGGAAGTGATAAAGAATAAATTTTTGATGCTTTCATGCTACCTAGCATAGATGTCCTTTGTAACTTCTCTTATGTGACGTGAATGTTCAGGTCCATTAGATTCAAAACAATAGTTTGCTATTGACGTGGAGACAATAATAATTCAAGCAAACTAGCAAGGTAATCATGAACTTTCAAAATAACAAGGCCAAAATAACTAGCAAGGTTTTAGCACTATAAGTGGTGTGGAGTAAGGTGGAGGTTGTAAGACAAACAAGGAGAAGATGGTCACATTGACTAGGCATATCAATGAGCTATGGAGATGCTCATCAATAGATATCAACATGAATGAGTAGGGGTTGCCATCCAAATCATGCACTAGAGCTAAGAGTATGTGAAAGCTCTTAAAGAAAACTAGTGGGTGTGCATCCAACTTGCTTGCTCACAAGGACCTAAGGCAAATTTGATGAAGCCTATCATTGGAATATACAAGCCAAGTTATATAATGAAAATTTCCCACTAGCTATATGGTGGTGACAAAATGAGAGACTCTCAATCATGAAGATCATGGTGCTTAATATGCACAAGTGTGGAAAGGTGGTAGCATTGTCCCTTCTCTCTTTTTCTCTCATTATATTTTTTGGTCGGCTCTTTGGCCTCTCTTTTTTTGGTGGGCATCTTTGGCCTCTTTTTGTAAATGGGCTTCGCTGGCCTCTTTTATTTTCTCACATGGGAAAATGCTCCATCAATGATGATCATCACACTTACAACTCAAAACTTAGAGCAATGATGACTCTATATGAAATGCCTTCGGTAGTGTACCGTGACAATGATCTAGCATGGCATAGACATCAATGGGAACATCATGCTAGCTATCTTATGACCATGCAATGGCAATTTAGAAGTGGTGGCACATGTCATGGTGGTAGTTGCATGGCAATATATCTCGGAATGGCTTTGAAAAAGCCATAGTAGGTAGGTATGGTGGCTCTTTTGAGGGAGGCTAATGGTGGGTTTTGTGCACCGGCGAAAATTGCACAGCACTAAAGAAGATAGTGATGGTGGAAGGTGAAAGTGCATCTAAACCATGGACTCAACATTAGTCATGAAGAACTCATATACTTGTTGCAAAAGTTTTAGTAGTAATCGAAACAAAGCATTCAACGCATACTCCTAGGGGAAGGGTTGGTAGGTATAAACCATCGCGCGATCCCGACCGCCACACAAAGGATGTCAATCAATAGACTAATCATGCTCAGACTTCATCACATAGCGGTTCACCATACATGCATGCTACGGGAATCACTAACTTCAACACAAGTATTTCTAGATCCACAACACCTTACTAATATAACTTCAATATTACCATAACCACAACTCAAAACTAGTTGAGATGAATCAAACTTCTCTAACTATTCAACGCACATGAAGGTGGAAGATTTCGTATCCCTTTGGATAACTACCCCTTTTGAGACTACTTTCATAGCATAGATCAACTACCAAGCCACGCACCTCCGTTCTCTAAAAGATATAATTGAAGCACATAGGGAAAAATCAACTAGCTCAAAAGATATAAGTGAAGCACATGTGAGCTGAATTGTCTAACCAAAGGATATAAGTGAAGCTCGACAAAATCACGGTGAGTGCATGTCTATCTCTCTAGGTGTGCAGCAAGGATGATTGTGACACAACAAAAATAAAAGACTCCTACGATACAAGACGCTCCAAGCAAAACACATAACATGTCGTGAATAAAATATAGCCCCAAGTAACGTTACCGATGGATTGAAGACGAAAGAGGGGATGTCTTCCCGGGGCATCCCCAAGCTTAGGCTTTTACGGCATCCTTGAATCCACTTGGGGTGCCTTGGGCATCCCCAAGCTTGAGCTCTTGCCACTCTTTATCTTTTTGTCCATAAGAACTTCACCCAAAACTTGAAAACTTCACAACACGAAACTTAAACAGAAACTCGTGATAACATTAGTATAAGAAAGCAAACCACCACTTCCTTAGGTACTATAGCAAACTTAAATTCTACTTATGTTGATGTTGGGTTACTGTATTTTCAATCTTCCATGGCTAATACCCCCCGATACTATCCATAGTTTCCTCAAAATAAGCAACCAACTCAACAAAAACAGAATCTGTTAACAGCAGACCAGTCTGTAGCAATCTGTATACTTTGTATACTTCTGGTACTTAAAAAATTCTGAAGAATTACGACAGTCTGAAGAATTTGCATAGCAATCAGCAGCAAAAAGAATCAACTCAAAAGCTCTTATTGAAAAAAAAGTGAAAATTCTTTTCATAAGCAGAAAGTTTCTGTCTTTTCCAGCATGACCAAACGATCATCCCCAAGACTAATCATAACGGTTTTGCTTGGCACAAACGCAAAAAGAAACACAAAAAACACAATCATAACAGAATTATGAAAGTGTGGAAAACACAAAACAGAAATAAAAAGGATAGATTCACTACTGGAATCAGAGAATTTGCCGTCTGCCGGCTCTTTGCCGTCTGCTGACTGATGGCAAAGAAGCTCTTTGTCGTCAGCTACAAAAAACTAGATGGCAAAGAGCTGACAGATGGCAAAGAAGTGCTTTGCCATGGGTCACTTCTTTGCCGTCCGCTAGCGGACGGCAAAGATGGACCAAGCTGATGGCAAAGACTGGGCTGACGGCAAAGATGACCCATGCAGACGGCAAAGAAAAATCGCGGGTGTAGGCATTGCGTTTGCCATGTGCCGTTCTTTGCCGTCCGCCAAAAAACCCCTTTGCCGTCTGCCTGGGAATACAGCGGACGGCAAAGGGGACGGCGTCCCAAACGGCTGGCCCGCGCGATGCCTCCCCCACTAAACGGCTCGATCGAACCCAAACTCCCGTCGCCCTCCCTCCCGCCCACTCCCTCCCGCATCGAAGTTTTGCTTCCCCGCCCAGCCGCCGGCGCCTCCCCCACCCACCGGCGCCTCCCCCGCCCACCGGAGCCTCCCCCGCCCACCGGAGCCTCCCCCGCCGGCGCCTCCCCCGCCCACCGGCGCCTCCCCCGCCGGAGCCTCCCCCACCCACCGGCGCCTCCCCCGCCCACCGGAGCCTCCCCCGCCCACCGGAGCCTCCCCCGCGACGGCCCCCTCCCCCAGGCCTCCCCCGCCGTCGACTCCACCTGCTGGTGCTCCCTCTCCCAAGGTAAACCGGCGCAGCGCCTCACCCCACATTTACATTGGCTGGATGATTCAGTGAGCAGAAGCATGATAGTTAGATATATGGCGGTGGGAACTGGGAAGTATACTTCTTTGTGATATTTAGTAGCGAAGGGCAGCAGGCAGCAATTATCTCGTGGTAGTTTCCATACTTTTTATAGAGGAGAAACAAGACAGAGGAGGGGCCAAGTAGAGGAGGGGCCAAGGGAGGACCTCGAAATTTAGGACAAAGATCCTAGATCACTCTAACCTCCTTGGTGAGGAGGGGAAGATGGAGGAGGCTCTCAGATCTCGATTGGCTCGGCTTCAGCAATAATCATTTGCACAACATGGAAATAAAGATCAAACCTTGTCAACAAAAACCAGAGGAGACCTGAAATTCTAGACAAAACAAAAAGACATATGTTGGGGAGAAATTTAGGTCGTTAGAGTGCTGAGCTCCTACATATGTATGATTTTTCAAATGTGATACATGGGTGCTCCCTTCAGTTTGGAAGGGCCCGAAGACCATTCTGGTCCCTCTATAAAACATGTTAACATAGCTACATGGCAAATGCATTTCTAACCCATTGACCAAAGCATCCATGCACTCGAAACTAAAAGCATCTAATTGTTTTGTTCTAAAATATTTTAATATATGCACTTTGGTACATCTGCAACTTGGTGTCATGAACTGAATTATGGTTGAAGTATAAGAAAGTAGAAAGTAGAAAGATCTACCATGTATACACAACAAATCTGAACAAAAATAATGACACTAATGATTCCAAGTAGCACATAGCAAAACCATACTTTTGAAATACAAGACGGGCTCATTTTTTATGTATTGTATATTAGTGCCATTATATACATCCGATATAAAATTAAGCAAAAGTGGGTAGAAATCAGCAAAAGAGGACAAGAAAGGTCAGCAGCCCATCACCTTGCAATATATATATAAATAGAACATGCTTTCACCGACCATCATACCGCTAAACTACAAGGAGCATCAGCCATCCACTTGACTTATTATTATACAACCAAAAAAAACACACATAGATCACCAATTAGAATGGCTCATGTACACCAATCAATGGTTTATATGGCAACAAAAACAAATCAATTGTTCATTCATCGGGCTGATGTTGTGCATTAGGTTGGGCCTGCTTACATGCTAAAGAGGCATTTAGGCTACACAAATCTTTAGAGAGATCAAGAGTGCATGGAACAGAGAGGATGCTCACCTTGGCATCTCCTAAAATTTTGTCCATGGTTACCTGTACCTGCAACCTCGCACACACTATTACAAATCTCTTTTATCCAGTTTCAGTAACTATAAATTATGTACCTTGCAGCATAGGTCTTATAACTGCACACACATCCTTACAAATTGTAGCATCAAAATGCAAGAACAACGGTTAAAAGAGGGAGGAAAACCACCTTGATCTTCTTGACCCCTTTAACTAAATTCTTCTTCTCTTCATCGACAGATCTGCACACTTCATGTTTAGAACACCACAGGACAAATCTAACACAATGCTTAACTGTAAGCATACGACAGAAAGTACCATTGCATAATTTAGTGTTGGTCATTCCACAAAACAGAAACTCTACTAAGGAAAGAAACAATGGAGCATCTATGTAGAAGGAAGTGAGCAAACTTTGAGCAAGAGAACAAAGGAACAACAGTCATGTAGACGAACTCGTTAGAACGCAGGATGAGCTAATCCACCTGAACTGAAATCAGAAAACTAGTAAGGCATGGAAATTACAGAAATACTATACGACCACGAGTTTATTGATGCAATAATACTAAAAGTAAGCATCCAGTGTGCAGGGCCTCCACTTCTCCACCAACCCGAGGGGGCAATGAATTGGATACGCGCTTGACCGCTTGAGGAAGGTGAGATGGGGTCCTGGGGTTACCTTGGGAAAAAAGAAGAAACCATGGATCTTTGTCGCCATCGAGGTTAGTTTAATGGACTCAACTATCTTTCCGCATTATGTTGTGCGTTGGAACCAATATGATTACATTTCTAACAATGAGTTGTGTTGCAGGCTGCTATTCAGAAAGAGAGAGAGGCAATGCAGGCGGCTATAGCGGAGAAGGATAAGGAAATTAGGGAGCTGGAGGAGAGGACGACTGCATTGATGGAGGCGGAGAGGGCACGGAATGATGCGTCTAACAGGGCCATATACGAGCTCTTCGTGGTAAGTTTCTTCTTCATGTTATTTCAAATCTTGCATTTGAATGTCCGTTTCATTAATAAATAAAAAGTTTGACTTGTCGAAACCAAATGTACAGTCTATGTGCGAGAAGAATGGCCAAGTCCCTCCGCCGATGCCAGTCATTAACGTGGCGGGGACGGTGAGTTTCATTTCAGTGCAGTGATCTTAAGAGTGTCCTTATGCTAACTACACATTGCAAACGATGTTTGGTGCAGAATATGTCCCGAAACGCATCGCACGACCCTTTTACAGTCGAGCCTTCTCCAGGGCAGCCTTCTCCAGGTGAAACAAGCCAGAGCCACCGTGCTTCACCCTAACTTAGGTATGTTATTTCTAGTGTTTTAATAAAAAATAGCTTGACTTCCATCTAATGACATAATTAGCTTAGTTAGCTCCAAAATAGCTAGACTTCCATCTAATGACATAATTAGCTTAGTTAGCTCCTAAATGACCTAAACTTCCATCTAATGACATAATTAGCTTAGTTAGCTCCAAAATAGCTAGACTTCCATCTAATGACATAATTAGCTTAGTTAGCTAAAAAATAGCTAGACTTCCATCTAATGACATAATTAGCTTAGTTAGCTCCAAAATAGCTAGACTTCCTTCTTCTTCCTCCTTCTTCCTCCTTCTCCTTCTCCTTCTTCTTTTCTTCTTCTTCTCCTCTTCCTTCACCTTCTCCTCCTCCTCCTCCTCCTCCTCCTCCTCCTTCTTTTACTTCTTCTTCTCTTCTTCTTCTCCTCTTCCTTCTTCTTCCCCTCTTCCTTCTCCTTCTCCTCCTCCTCCTCCTTCTTTTACTTCTTCTTCTCTATCTCTTCTTCTACGTAGCTTAGACTCATCCAAGAAAGGCTAAATTGGCTAATTATCCTACGAAATGTTATAATTAGCTTAGTTAGCTCCTAAATGACCTATTTAATAAAAAATGACCTATACTTAGCTAATTATCCTCGAAATGACATAATTAGCTCCAAAAAGGCATTCTTAGCCAATTTAGCCCGAAGAAGGGGACAAGAAGAGAAAAAGAGGAAAAATGAAAGGAAGGAAGAAGAAGAAGAAGAAGAGGAGAAGAAGAAGGAGGAGAGGGAGGAGGAGAAGAAGAAGGAGAAGAAGGAGGAGAAGGAGCTCCTCCTTCTCCTTCTTCTTCCTCCTTCTTCCTCCTTCTCCTTCTCCTTCTTCTTCTCCTTCTCCTTCTTCTTTTCTTCTTCTTCTCCTCTTCCTTCTTCTTCCCCTCTTCCTTCTCCTTCTCCTCCTCCTCCTCCTCCTCCTCCTCCTCCTCCTTCTTTTACTTCTTCTTCTCTATTTCTTCTTCTACGTAGCTTAGACTTATCCAAGAAAGGCTAAATTGGCTAATTATCCTACGAAATGACATAATTAGCTCCAAAAAGGCATTCTTAGCCAATTTAGCCCGAAGAAGGGGACAAGAAGAGAAAAAGAGGAAAAATGAAAGGAAGGAAGAAGAAGAAGAGGAGAAGAAGGAGGAGAGGGAGGAGGAGAAGAAGAAGGAGAAGGAGCTCCTGCTTCTCCTTCTTCTTCCTCCTTCCTCCTTCTCCTTCTCCTTCTTCTTATCCTCTTCCTTCTTCTTCTCCTCTTCCTTCTTCTTCTCCTCCTCCTCCTCCTTCTTTTACTTCTTCTTCTCTATCTCTTCTTCTATGTAGCTTAGACTCATCCAAGAAAGGCTAAATTGGCTAATTATCCTACGAAATGACATAATTAGCTTAGTTAGCTCCAAAATGACCTATTTAATAAAAAAATGACCTATACTTAGCTAATTATCCTCGAAATGACATAATTAGCTCCAAAAAGGCATTCTTAGCCAATTTAGCCCGAAGAAGGGGACAAAAGGAGAAGAAAGAGGAAAAAGGAGAAGAAAGAGGAAAAAGGAGAAGAAGGAGAAGAAGAAGGAGAAGAAGAAGGAGAAGGAGCTCCCGCTCCTTCTCCTTCTTCTTCTCCTTCTTCTCCTTCTTCTTCTCCTTCTTCTCCTTCTTCTTCTCCTTCTTCTCCTTCTTCTTCTTCTCCTCTTCCTTCTCCTTCTCCTTCTCCTTCTTCTCCTCCTCCTCCTCCTTTTTCTTCTTCTTCTCCTCTTCCTTCTCCTTCTCCTCCTCCTCCTTCTCCTCCTCCTCCTCCTCCTCCTCCTCCTTTTACTTCTTCTTCTCTTTCTCTTCTCCTATAGTTAGCTAGGGTTCCACCTAAATGACATAATTAGCTTAGTTAGCTCCTAAATGATACTTAGCTAATTTCTCTCCGAAATAACCTATATATACACTACTTCATCTAGTATTATTTTTCTAACTTTCTTATTTGTCACTTTGCAGATTACCTTCACTTCACGGGAAGCTTGGTTGATGGAATGCTTGAAGATGATTTCTTGTACCATGGGTTGTATTGAAACTATTGTAGTATATGAATATATGAAACTTTGTGAGTACGGAATGGTTTGGTACTATTGGTTGTATTTAAACTATTGTACCATGGGTGTAATATATGGTTTGGTACGGATGTAACTTGCATAATATGTATGCACTATGGATGAGACTTATTTTAATATGGTTATGAGTACAGATGGAAATTTATTTATGTCAAATATATATATATATATCCTGATTATTGTTAAAAATGCTGGATATAACAAAAAATAAATAAAAAAGGGGCTGGTTCACCTCTTTGCCGTCTGCCAACACATGGCAAAGAGGTGTTGGCAGACGGCAAAGGGGTGAACAGCCCCCTCTCTCTCACCTCTTTGCCGTCTGCCAACACATGGCAAAGAGGTGTTGGCAGACGGCAAAGGGGTGAACAGCCCCCTCTCTCTCACCTCTTTGCCGTCCGCCAACACATGGCAAAGAGGTGTTGGCAGACGGCAAAGAGAGGAGGCCTGCCGTTAACACTTAACGGGGACGTTGCAATATATGCCGTCCCATTTATTTTGCCGTCCGCCCCCTCATGGCAAAGATTCTTTGCCGTCCGCTTTGGGAAAGCAGACGGCAAAGAGCCTCTTCACCGGATTTTTTTTTGCCGTCTACTTTGCCGTCAGCTGGCGGACGGCAAAGCCTTTGCCGTCCGTGGTTGCCCCCTTTGCCGTCCGCCTTGGCAGACGGCAAAGTTCTGAATTTCAGTAGTGATTCATTGGGTTGCCTCCCAACAAGCGCTATTGTTTAACGCCCTTAGCTAGGCATAAGGTGATGGAATCACGTATAGTCATCCTTCGTGCTCAAACCATAAGTAGCCCTCATCATAGATTCATAAGGCAATCTTATTTTCTTTCTAGGAAAATGCTGCATGCCCTTCTTTAGGGGAAATTAAAATCTAATATTCCCTTCCTTCATATCGATGATAGCACCAATAGTCCTTAGGAAAGGTCTACCAAGAATAATGGGACATGAAGGACTGCAATCTATGTCAAGTACAATGAAATCCACGGGTACATAGTTCTTATTTGCAACAATAAGAACATCATCGATCCTTCCCATGGGTTTCTAGACAGTAGAATCCACAAGATGCAAATTAATAGAACACTCTTCAATCTCATGAAAACCAAGAATATCACATAAAGACTTTGGAATCGCGGAAACACTAGCACACAAATCATTGCATTCATAGTTTTTGATTTTGATTTTGATAGTAGGTTCCCACTCGTCATGAAGTTTTCTAGGTATAGAGACTTCTAATTCGAGCTTCTCTTCAAGAGATTTAATCATAGCATCTACGATATGAGCGGTGAAGGCTTTGCTTTGGCTATAAGCATGTGGAGAGTTTGCAATGGATTGCATCAAGGAAATGCATTCAAACAAGGAGCAACTATCATAATTGAATTCCTTGAAATACAAAGTGGGAGTTTCATTACTACCCAAAATTTTGATTTCTTCTACTCCACTCTCCACACCTTTATCATCAAGATAGGTGGACTCCGAATCATTGGGGCGTTTTTCAACCAAAGTGCATTCATATCCAGCCCCTTCATCAATAGGTTTGACACGCGAAAACAAAGATTCAAGAGGAGTCACACCAAGCACTTTAAGATCTTCGTGATTTGCATCACTAGAACGCACCCTTTTAAACCATTCATGCCAGCACGAATTTGGGCGGTTCTTTCTTAGCTCTCATTCATGGAGACACGCATAGCTTTCAAAGTTTCATCCAAGTTGACCTTGGAAGGAGCACATCTAACTTTCAAAGCATCAATATCACAAGACATCCTATCAACGCTCTTAGACAAATCGTCTATTTTGAGTAGTTTTTCCTCTATGGACGCATTGAAAATCTTTTGAGAGTTTATGAACTCTTTGATATTACTCTCTAAATCAGAGGGTAATTTGTTATGATTTCCATAAGTGTTGTTGTAGGAATTGCCATAATTGTTAGAGGAGTTACTAGGAAAAGGCCTAGGAACATAGTTTCTTCTAAAAGCATTGTTGTTGCCAAAATTGTTCCTACCAAAAAAATTAACGTCCAAGCTAGCGTTGCTACTCTCAATCAAGGAAGATAGTGGCATGTCATTAGGATCTAAAGGATCATTTCTACTAGCAACCAAATTCATTAAATCGTCCATCTTAGCACTAAGCGAGTTAATTTCTTCTATAGCGTGTACCTTTTTGCTAGTAGGTGACCTTTCAGTGTCCCACTGAGAGTAGTTGGTCATGATATTGTCTAGGAGTTTTGTAGCGTCTCCCAACGTGATTTCCATGAACGTTCCACCTGAGGCGGAGTCCAAGATATTGCGAGAAGCGAAATTCAAACCAGCGTAAAAGATTTGTATAATCATCGACAAACTCAAGCCATGAGCGGGACAATTTCTAATCATTAACTTCATCCTCTTCCAAGATTGTGCAACGTGTTCATGATCAAGTTGCTTGAAATTCATGATATCGTTACGTAAGGAGATAATCTTAGCCGGCGGAAAATACTTGGATATGTAAGCATCTTTGCACTTATCCCAAGAATCGATACTATTTTTAGGCAAAGAAGAAAACCAAGTTTTTGCGCGATCTCGCAACGAGAAAGGAAAAAGCTTCAACTTAATCACGTCATTATCCACATCTATTTTCTTTTGCATATCGCAAAGCTCAATGAAGGTATTGAGATGGCATGCGTTATTTTCGCTAGGAAGGCCAGAGAATTGCTCTTTCATAACAAGATTCAGCAAAGCTGCGTTGATTTCATATGATTCCGCACTAGTGGCGGGAGCAATCGGAGTACTAATAAAATCATTATTATTGGTACTCGAGAAGTTGCAAAGTTTGGTGTTTTCAGCCATAATGACTTCAACAAACAAAAAAGCACACAAGCAAGAAAGAAAACCGGCAAAGGAAAACGACAAAGGGCAAAAGAAAACGGCAAAGGAAAATGGCAAAAAGGCAGATGAAAACGGCAAAGGAGAAAGGCAAATGAAAACGGAAAATGTGAAGTGGGGGAGAGGAAAACGAGAGGCAACTGGCAAAAAAGGTAAATGCAAGAGATGAGTTTGTGACACCTACTTGGATAGATGACTTGATCTCTCCTCCTTGCGCCAAAAATCAGCACGTTGAAGAGAGACTATTCTTGACTTGATCCTCCCCGGCAACAGCGCCAGAAATCCTTCTGCTACTGCGACAACAGACCTTCCCTGGTACGGCGCCAGGAATCCTGCTGCTACGGCTACGCCTTTAGGGACTTCCTTGGCAAATATGCAAAGGATTTCCCTGCGGCCTTCGAGCCTTGAGTTGGTGTTCCCTTGAAGAGGAAAGGGTGATGTAGCACAGCGGCGGTAAGTATTTCCCTCAGTTTTGAGAACAAAGGTATCGAACCAATGGAAGATCTCGTCAAGTCTCAAGTACCTGCACAAACACAAAGAGCTTGCACCCAACGCTATGAAGGGGTTGTCAATCCCTTATAGATTGTTTGCAAAGTGAGAACTGAAAGCAACAAAGTAAACAAGCAAAGTAAAAGTGAAAGTGGAAACGATAGTTGTGAATAGACCCGGGGGAGCGTAGTGTTCACTAGTGGCTTCTCTCATGAAAGCAAGTAGATGGTGGGTGAACGAATTACTGTCGTGCAATTGATAGAACCGCGCAAAGTCGTGACATTATATAAGGGAATGATTATATCTATAGGCATCACGTCCAAAACAAGTAGACCGATACTTTCTGCATCTACTACTATTACTCCACACATCGACCGCTATCCAGCATGCATCTATTGTATTAAGTCCAAAAGAACAGAGTAACACCTCAAGCAAGATGACATTATGTAGATGGACAATCTCATATCTACCATAAAAGCCCATCTTGTTACCCTTGATGGCAACAACATGATGCGTGCCTTGCTGCCCCTTCTGTCACTGGGAAAGGTCACCACATGGTATGCACCCAAAAAACCAAGCACTTCTCCCATTGCAAGAATCATAGATCTGGTTGGCCAAACAAAACCAGACTCGGAGAGACTAACAAGGATATCAAATCATGCATATAATAAATCAGCAAAGACTCAAATATAATTCATAGATAATCTGATCACAAATCCACAATTCATCGGATCTCGACAAACACACCGCCAAAGAGGATTACATTGATAGATCTCCATGAAGATCATGGAGAACTTTGTATTTAAGATCCAAGAGAGAGAAAAAGCCATCTAACTACTAACTACGGACCCGTAGGTCTGAAGTGGACTACTCACGAGTCATTGGAGAGGCAATGATGTTGATGTAGAAGCCCTCCAACTCCAAAGTCCCCTCCGGCAGGGCACCGAGAAGGGTCTCGAGATGAGATCTCGCGGAAACGGAAGCTTGCGGCGGCGGAAAAGTGTTTTTGTGGACGCCCTGATTTTTCGTGGATTTTTAGGGAATTTATAGGCCAAAGACCTAGGGCAGGGGAGCGCCAGGGGGGCCACAAGCTTGGTTGCCGGGGCCACAAAAAAAAAGGAACCGGCGCTTGGCACGGAATTAATAAGTTAGTCCCAAAAAAGATATAAAAGGTAAACAAAACATCCAAAGTTGACAAGATAACAGCGTGAAACCATCAAAAATTATAGATACGTTTGAGACGTATCATTAACACAGGAACTAAAAAACAATTATTTTAAGGTCAAAACTAATCCTAATGGTAACTGAAGTGAGACTGTGCCGACGGCGATTGCATCAACCTTGGAATCATTTCCCACGCGCATCGTCACTTCATCCTTCGCGAGCCTTCGTTTATTCCGCAGTTCCTGCTTTGAGTTGCAAATATGAGCAACGGAACCGGTACTAAATACCCAGGCACTACTACGAGAGTTGGTTAGGTACACATCAATACCATGTATATCACATATACCTGGTTTGGCGTTGGCCGCCTTCTTATCAGCCAAATACTTGGGGCAGTTGCGCTTCCAGTGACCCATCCCCTTGCAATAATAGCACTCAGTTTCCGGCTTCGGTCCAGCTTTGGGTTTCTTCGTCGGAGGAGCAACAGCTTTGTGAATCTTCTTGGAGTTACCCTTCTTGCCTTTGCCGTTTTTCTTGAAACCATTGGTCTTATTCACCATCAACACTTGATGTTCTTTCCGGAGTTCTGATTCTATGACTGCCAGCATCGCGAATAACTCCTCGGGTGACTTATTCATCCCTTGCATGTTATAGTTCAACACAAAGCTCTTGTAGCTAGGTGGCAGTGATTGAAGAATTTTGTCATTGATAGCCTCTCGTGGGAGTTCAATCCCCAGCTCAGCTAGACGGTTTGAGTACCCAGACATTTTGAGCACATGTTCACTGACAGGCGAATTCTCCTCCATTTTGCAAGCATAGAATTTATCGGAGGTCTCATTCCTCTCGATGTGGGCATTCTTCTGAAAGATAAACTTCAACTCCTGGAACATCTCATATGCTCCATGACGTTCAAAGCATCGTTGAAGTCCCGGTTCTAAGCCATACAAGAATGCACATTGAAATACTGAGTAGTCCTCCTTACGTGTTTGCCAAGCGTTCAAAGCATCTTGATGAGATGTAGCGGGTGGTTCATCTCCTAGCGCTGCATCAAGGACATAATTCTTTTTCCCAGCTTGTAGGATGAGCCATAGATTATGAGCCAAATCTACAAAGTTGGTACCATCACCTTTCAGCTTAGCTTTCTCTAGGAACGTATTGAGATTCAGGGTTGCTACTGTGTGAGCCATTGATGTACAACATAAAATATTGCAAAGTGGACTTAGACTATGTTCAAGACAATTAGAGTTTAGCTAATCAAATTATTAATAAGCTCCCACTCAAATAGACATCCCTCTAGTTACTTGAGTGTGGCATGATCCAAATTCACTAACTCAAGCCTGATCATCACGTGAGTTGAGTGCAGTTTCAGTGGTAAACATCTCTATGTTAATCATATCAACTATACGATTCATGCTCGACCTTTCAGTATCATGTGTTCCGAGGCCATGTCTGCACATGCTAGGCTCATCAAGTTTAACCCGAGTGTTCCGCGTGTGCAACTATTTTGCACCCGTTGTATGTGAATGTTGAGTCTATCACACCCGATCATCATGTGGTGTCTCGAAACGACGAACTGTCGCAACAGTGCACAGTCGGGGAGAACACAATTTTATCTTGAAATTTAGTGAGGGATCACCTTATAATGCTACCGTCATTCTAAGCAAGATAAGGTACATAAAAGGATTAACATCACATGCAATTCATAAATGACATGATATGGCCATGATGTTGTGCTTCTTGATCTCCATCACCAAAGCACCGACATGATCTTTATCGTCACCGGCGCCACACCATGATCTCCATCATCGTGCCTCCATCGAGGTTGTCGTGCTATCTATGCTATTACTACTAAAGCTACAACCTAGCAATATAGTAAATGCATCTGCAACCACAAACGTTAGTTTAAAGACAACCCTATGGCTCCTGCCGGTTGCCGTACCATCGACGTGCAAGTCGATATTTAACTATTACAACATGATCATCTCATACATCCAATATATCACATCATGTCTTTGGCAATATCACATCACATGCATACCCTGCAAAAACAAGTTAGACGTCCTCTAATTTGTTGTTGCATGTTTACGTGGCTGCTATGGGTATATAGTATGATCGCATCTTACTTACGCAAAACCACAATGGAGATGTGAAAATTGCTATTTAATCTCTCTCCAAGGACCGCCTCGGTCAAATCCAATTCAACTGAAGTTTAAGAAGCAGGCACCCGCCAGTCATCTTTATGCAACAAGTTGCATGTTAGTCGATGAAACCGGTCTCTCGTAAGCGTACGAGTAATGTTGGTTCGGGCCGCTTCAATCCAACAATATCGCCGAATCGAGAAAAGACTAAGGAGGGCAGCAGATCGAACATCAACGCCCACAAAAACTTTTGTGTTCTACTCGAGATTATATCTACGCATGAACCTAGCTCATGATGCCACTGTTGGGGAACGTTGCATGGGAAATAAAAAAATTCCTACGCACACGAAGACCTATCATGGTGATGTTCATCTACGAGAGGGAGATCGGATCCACATACCCTTGTAGATTGCTAAGCGGGAAGCGTTAAGAAACGCGGTTGATGTAGTGGAACAGCTTCGTGATTCAAATCACCATCGTCCCATGATCCGTTCCGATCTAGCACCGAATGGACGACACCTCTGCGTTCAGCACACATACAGCTCATTGACAATCTCCGCCTTCTTGATCCAGCAAGAGAGACAAGGAATTAGATGAGTTCTCTGGCAGCGTGATGGCGCGTTGATACGTCTCCAACGTATCTATAATTTTTTATGGTTCCATGCTATTATCTTGTCAAACTTTGGATGTTTTGTATGCCTTTTATATCTTTTTTGGGACTAACTTATTAACTCAGTGTCAAGTTCCAGTTCTTGTTTTTTCCGTGTTTTTGACCCTTTTCAGAGGAGGATTTTAAACGGTGTCCAAACGGAATAAAACTTCCGAAAAGATTTTTTCCGGAACAGAAGATACGCACGAGACGTGAGAACCAGGGCAAAAGCCACCAAGGGACGCCACAAGCCCCCTAGGCGCGGCCAAGGGGGCCGCGCCTAGCAGGCTTCTGGGCCCCCTGTGGCTCGTCTGCCCTACCTCTTGCGCCTATAAATTGCTGAAAAATCCAAAACTACGCGAGAGATCCACGAAAATACTTTTCCGCCGCCGCAAGCTTCTGTCTCCGCAAGATCCCATCTGGGGCATGTTCTGGTGCGCTGCCGAAGGGGGATTCGGATACGGAGGGCTTCTTCATCAACACCATGACCTCTCCGATGATGCGTGAGTAGTTCACCATAGACCTTCGGGTCCATAGATAGTAGCTATATGGCTTCTTCTCTCTCTTGGATCTTCAATACAAAGTTCTCCATGATCTTCATGGACATTTATCCGATGTAATCTTCTTTTGCGGTGTGTTTGTCGAGATCCGATGAATAGTGGATTTATGATCAGATTATCTATGAATCTTATTTGAGTTTCTTCTGATCTCTTATATGCATGATTACATATCCTTGTAATTCTTTCGAGTTGTGGGTTTGTTTGGCCAACTTGATCTATGATTCTTGCAATGGGAGAAGTGCTTGGTTTTGGGTTCATACCGTGCGGTGACCTCACCCAGTGACAGAAGGGGTAGCGAGGCACGCATCATGTTGTTGCCATCAAGGGTAAAAAGATGGGGTTTACATCATTGGTTTGAGTGTATCCCTCTACATCATGTCATCTTGCTTAAGGCGTTACTTTGTTCGTCATGAACTCAATACACTAGATGCATGATGGATAGCGGTCGATGTGTGGAGTAATAGTAGTAGATGCAGAAAGTATCGGTCTACTTGTCTCGTACGTGATGCCTATATGTATGATCATTGCCTTAGATATGGTCATGACTTTGCTCGGTTCTATCAATTGCTCGACAGTAATTTGTTCACCCACCGTGATATTTGCTATTTTGAGAGAAGCCTCTAGTGAACATTATGTCCCCCTGGTCTACTTCACACCATATTTTCAGCCTTTCACTTTTACTTCATTGCACTTTCCGCCTTCAGATCTCACTTTGCAATCAATCTTGAAGGGATTGACAACCCCTTTATAGCGTTGGGTGCAAGCTCGTTTGTGTTTGCGCATGTACTCTAGACACTTGGCTTGATTCTCCTACTGGATTGATACCTTGGTTCTCAAACTAAGGGAAATACTTACTGCTCATGTGCTGCATCACCCTTTCCTCTTCAAGGGAAAACCCAACGCAAGCTCAAGAGGCAGCAGAAGGATTTCTGGCGCCGTTGTCGGGGAGGATCAAGTTCTAGGTGAAGCTCATCCAAGTAAGTGTCGCAATCTCATCTCTTGCATTTACTTTTTTGCCTCTCGTTTTCCTCTCCCCCACTACTGAAAAACAAAAATTTCCAAAAATATTTGCATTTTTCGTTTGCCTTTCCTTTGCTTGTGTGTTATGTGCCTTCAATATGCTTGCATCTTCGCTTGCTGAAAATCTATTGATATGGATCCTCATCCACTTGCTAATCTCTTTAAGAGATCCAATTATGTTGATCCAATTGCTGGTGAGTTGAGTGCACTTGACTATCTTTATGGAGTCTTTCTTGAGATGCGTGAATCTGAAAATCGTGATGAAGAAATTTATGAAGTGATTCACGAGGGCTCCTTGAATGAAAAGCATAATTGCAATGGTTTCATTACAAATTATAGTAATGACAATCATGCTAAAAATATGCAAAACCCTAAGCTTGGGGATGCTAGTTTTGCTATGTCCACTACTTGTTGCAATGATCGTGAATGATCTTGAAAATTTGTTTAACCCTCATGATGATTATGATATTTGCAATAATATTGAAAGTGGATTTGGAGAAGTCATGACTTTAGTTGATGATAATCCCACTATTTTTGAAGAGCGTCAACTTTGCATGCATGTGGATCATGAGAAGAATATCCTTTGTGATAGCTATATTGTTGAATTTGATTATGATCCCACATGTAATTTCTATGAGAGAGGAAGATATTGTGGTAGAAACTTTCATGTTACCAAATTACCTCACGTTATGTTGAGATTGCTATTGTCTCTTTCTTCTTCCTTGCATTTGGTAACTATTGGTTGTCTTGCCAATTTGTTTTCCTATAAAATGCCTATGCATAGGAAGTATGTTAGACATAGATATGTTTGTCACATGTTTCATGATGCTCCCTTCGTGTCTGATTACTATCTTTTATGTGAGCATCGTTGAATTATCAATGCCTAGCTAAGGGTGTTAAACAATAGCGCTTGTTGGGAGGCAACCCAATGAATGTATCTTTTTTCTTTCTGTTTTGTATCGTCAACGCCATCATAATTCTGTTATGATTGTGTCTTTTGTGTTACTTTTTTTGTTTGAGCCAAGCAAAACCTTTATGACTAGTTTGGTGTTGGTTGTTTGATCCTGCTGGAAAAAGACAGAAACTTTTCGCCAACGAAATTATTTTTCATTTTTATTCAGAAAGAGCTTTTAAGTTGATTCTTTTTCTTCTGGTTGATATGCCTTTTTCCAAGGCTGTCGTAATTTTTCAAAATTTTGGAGGTACCATAAGTATACGAAGTATACATATTGCTACAGACTGGTCTACTTTTGATAGATTCTGTTTTTGTTATGTTGGTTGCTTGTTTTGATGAAACTATGGATAGTATTGGGGGGTACTAGCCATGGAAAAGTGAGAATACAGTAATCTAACACCAATATAAATAGAAATCAAGATTGCTACAGTACCTAAAGAGGTGGTAGTTTATTTTCTTGTGCTAATGATATCACGAGTTTCTGTTTAAGTTTTGTGTTGTGAAGTTTTCAAGTTTTGGGTGATGTTCTCATGGACAAAGGGATAAAGAGTGGAAAGAGATCAAGCTTGGGGATGGCCAAGGCATCCCAAGCCAAATTGAAGGACACCAAAAAGCCTAAGCTTGGGGATGCCCCGGGAAGGCATCCCCTCTTTCGTCTTCAATCCATCGGTAACATTACTTGGAGCTATATTTTTATTCACCACATGATATGTGTTTTGCTTGGAGCGTCTTGTATCGTAGGAGTCTTTTCTTTTTGTTGTGTCACAATCGTCCTTGTTGCACACCTTTTGAGAGAGACATGCACTCATCGTGAATTTGCTAGAATACTCATTGTGCTTCACTTATATCTTTTGAGTTGGGCAATTTTGCTCTTTGTGCTTCACTTAGATATTTTAGAGCACGGCGGTGCGTAACTTGGTAGTTGGCTTGTGCTATGAAAGTAGTCCCAAAGGTTATAGGTATCCAAAGAGGATACAATAAAACTTCCGTCTTCATGTGCATTGAGTAGAAATAGAAGTTTGATTCCTCTCAGTTAGTTTTGAGACGTGGATTTGGTAATATTAAGAGTTATGTTAGTAGGGTGTTGTGAATATAGAAATACTTGTGTTGAAGTTAGCGATTCCCGTAACATGCACGTATGGTGAACCGCTATGTTAGGAAGTCGGATCATAATTGATCTTTTGATTGTCATCCTTTGTGTTGCGGAAGGGATCGTGCGATGGTTTACACCTACCAACCCTTCCCCTAGGAGTATGCGTTTAGCACTTTTTTTCGATTACTAATAAAAAATTTCGCAATAAGTATATGAGTTCTTCATGACTAATGTGAGTCCATGGTATAGATGCACTTTCACCTTCCACCATTGCTAGCCTCTCTAGTACCGCGCAATTTTCGCCGGTGCACAAACCCACCATATGCCTTCCTCAAAACAGCCACCACACCTACCTACTATGGCATTTTCATAGCCATTCCGAGACATATTCCCATGCAACTCCCACCGTTCCGTCTCATGACTTGTGCCGTCACTCTCATATTGCCATTGCATGATTATAAGATAGCTAGCGAGATGTTTCAACGTCATACGGCAAGCTAGATCGTTGCACATCCTGGTACACTGCCGGAGGCATTTCCTATAGAGTCATCATCGTTCTAAACTTTGAGCTGTGAGTAAATAAAAGTGTGATGATCATCATTATTAGAGCATTGTCCCATGTGAGGAAATTAAAAAAAAAGAGGCCAAAGTTGCCCACAAAAAAAAGAGAAAAGAAAAAAAAGAGCCCAAAGAGCCCAAACAAAAAAAAGAGAGAAAAAGAGAGAAGGGACAATGCTACTATCTTTTCCACACTTGTGCTTCATATTAGCACCATGTTCTTCATGATTGAGAGCCTCTCATTTTGTCACACCATATACTAGGGGGTATCTTTATTATATAACTTGGCTTGTATATTCCAATGATGGGCTTCCTCAAAATTGCCCTAGGTCTTCGTGAGCAAGCAAGTTGGATGCACACCCACTAGTTCTCCTTTTGAGTTTTGACATACTTATAGCTCTAGTGCATCCGTTGTATGGCAATCCCTACTCATTCACATTGATATCTATTAATGGGCATCTCCATAGTCCTTTGATACGTCGAGTCAATGTGACCATCTCCTCCTTTTTGTCTCACAAGTTCACCACACTCTATTCCACCTATAGTGCTATATCCATGGCTCACGCTCATGTATTGCGTGATAGTTGAAAAAGGTTTGAGAAAGTAAGAGTGCGAAAACAATTACTTGGCCAATACCGGGGTTGTGCATGATTTAAATTAGTTGTGTGGGGATGATGGACCATAGCCAGACTATATGATTTTGTAGGGATAACTTTCTTTGGCCTTGTTATTTCAAAAGTTCATGATTACCTTGCTAGTTTGCTTGAAAAATTATTGTTTTCATGTCAATAGCAAACTATTGTTTTGAATCTTACGGATCTGAACATTCATGTCACATGAAAGAAGTTACAAAGGACAACTACGCTAGGTAGCATTCCACATCAAAAATTTAGTCTTTATCACTTCCCTACTCGAGGATAAGCAGGACTTAAGATTGGGGATGCTTGATACGTCTCCAACATATCTATAATTTTTGATGGTTCCATGCTATTATCTTGTCAAACTTTGGATGTTTTGTATGTCTTTTATATCTTTTTTGGGACTAACTTATTAACTCAGTGCCAAGTGCCAGTTCCTGTTTTTTCCGTGTATTTGACCCTTTTCAGAGGAGGATTTTAAACGGTGTCCAAACGGAATAAAACTTCCCAAAAGATTTTTTCCGGACCAGAAGATACGCACGAGACGTGAGAACCAAGGCAGAAGCCACCACGGGACGCCACAAGCCCCCTAGGCGCGGCCAGGGGGCGCGCGCCTAGCCGGCTTGTGGGCCCCCTATGGCTCGTCTGCCCTACCTCTTGCACCTATAAATTCCTGAAAAAATCCAAAACTGCGCGAGAGATCCACGAAAATACTTTTCCGCCACCGCAAGCTTCTGTCTCCGTACGATCCCATCTGGGGCACGTTCTGGTGCCCTGCCAGAGTGGGGATTCGGATACGGAGGGCTTCTTCATCAACACCATGACCTCTCCGGTGATGCGTGCGTAGTTCACCACAGACCTTCGGGTCCTTAGCTAGTAGCTAGATGGCTTCTTCTCTCTCTTGGATCTTCAATACAAAGTTCTCCATGATCTTCATGGAGATCTATCTGATGTAATCTTCTTTTGCGGTGTGTTTGTCGACATTCGATGAATTGTGGATTTATGATCAGATTATCTATGAATCTTATTTGAGTTTATTCTGATCTCTTATATGCATGATTTCATATCCTTGTAATTCTCTTCGAGTTGTGGGTTTTGTTTGGCCAACTTGATCTATGATTCTTGCAATGGGAGAAGTGCTTGGTTTTGGGTTCGTACCGTGCGGTGACCTCATCCAGTGACAGAAGGGGTAGCGAGGCACGCATCGTGTTGTTGTCATCAAGGGTAAAAAGATGGGGTTTACATCATTGGTTTGAGTTTATCCCTCTACATCATGTCATCTTGCTTAAGGCGTTACTCTGTTCGTCATGAACTCAATACACTAGATGCATGCTGGATAGCGGTCGATGTGTGGAGTAATAGTAGTAGATGTAGAAAGTATCAGTCTACTTGTCTCGGACGTGATGCCCATATGTATGATCACTGCCTTAGATATTGTCATGACTTTGCACGGTTCTATCAATTGCTCGATAGTAATTTGTTCACCCACCGTGATATTTGCTATTTTGAAAGAAGCCTCTAGTGAACACTATGGCCCCCGGGTCTACTTCACACCATATTTTCAGCCTTTCACTTTTACTTCGTTGCACTTTCCGCCTTCAGATCTCACTTTGCAATCAATCTTGAAGGGATTGACAATCCCTTTATAGCGTTGGGTGCAAGCTCGTTTGTGTTTGCGAAGGTACTCTGGACACTTGGCTTGATTCTCCTACTGGATTGATACCTTGGTTCTCAAACTGAGGGAAATATTTACTGCTCCTGTGCTGCATCACCCTTTCCTCTTCAAGGGAAAAACCAACACAATGTCAAGAGGCAGCACGCGCCGGTGATAATGATGATCTATTCCTGCAGGGCTCCGCCCGAGCTCCGCAGAAAACCGATCTAGAGGAAGAACTACGAAGTAGAGGTTCACGGTTGCACGTGGCAAAGTTGTGTCTCAAAAACCCTAAAACCTCTAGTATATATAGGAGGAGGGGAGGGGCTAGCCTTGGGGCTCAAGAGAGCCCCTAGGGCGTCGGCCAAGTGGAGGAGGAGGGACTCCAACTCCAATCCGATTTGGGGAAGGAGGAGTCCCCTCCTTCCCACCTCCCTCTTTTTTTCTTTTTCTCCTTTGATTTTTCTTTTAGCCGATGTATCTATATTGGTCTGGCCTCACCAGCCCACCAAGGGCTGGTGCGCCACCCATCGGCTATTGGGTTCTCTCCCGGGTGGGTGGCCCCCTCCCGGAAAAAACCGGAACCAATTCGTCACTCCCGGTACACTGCCGGTAATGCCCGAAATCTTTCTGGAGGCCGAATGAAACAATCATATATATCAATCTTCGTTTTTGGACCATTCGGGAAACCCTCATGATGTCCGTGATCTCATCCGAGACTCTGAACAACCTTCGGTCACCAACGCCTATAACTCAACTATATCGAAACATCACTGAACCTTAAGTGTGCAGACCCTGCGGGTTTGAGAACTATGCAGACATGACCTAAGACACTCCCCGGTAAATTTCCAACAGCGGGACCTGTATGTCCATATTGGATCCTAGACATTTTACGAAGATCTTATGGGTTGACCTCTGTGCCATGGATTCATATAATCCTGTATACCATTCCCTTTGTCCTTCGGTATGTTACTTGCCCGAGATTTGATCGTCGGTATCCCTATACCTATTTCAAGCTCGTTACCGGCAAGTCCCTTTACTCGTTCCGTAATACAAGATCCCGTGACTAACACGTTAGACACATTGCTTGCAAGGCTTATATGTGATGTTGTATTACCGAGTGGGCCCCGAGATACCTCTCTGTCACACGGAGTGACAAATCCCAGTCTTGATCCATGCTAACTCAACAGACACCTTCGGAGATACCTGTAGAGCACCTTTATAGTCACCCAGTAACGTTGCGACGTTTGATACACACAAGGTATTCCTCCGGTGTCAGTGAGTTACACGATCTCATGGTCATGGGAATGAATACTTGACACACAGAAAACAATAGCAACAAAATGACACGATCACATGCTATTCACAGTTTGGGTCTTGTCCATCACATCATTCTCCCAATGATGTGATCCAGTCATCAAGTGAAAACACTTGCATATGGTCAGAAAACCTTAACCATTCTTGATCAACTGGCTAGTCAACTAGAGGCTTACTAGGGACATTGTTTTGTCTATATATCCACACATGCATTTATGTTTTCATTCAATACAATTATAGCATGGATAATAAACGATTATCTTGAAACAGGAAATATAATAATAACTATTTTATCATTGCCTCTAGGGCATATTTCCAACACCCAAATCACACAAAGCATGACATTCATAATCTTTCATTTTAATTTTAATAGTAGGTTCCCACTCATCATAAAGCTTTCCAGGTATAGAAACTTCATACCACTTTGACTATAAGCATGTGGAGAATTCAAGATGGATTTAACAAGGAAACACAATCAATCAAAGAGAAACTATCATAATTAAAGTCCTTGAAATCAGAAAGAGTGGGTTCATTGCTATTTAAAGTTTCAACCTCTTCCATCCCACTTTTATCAATCTTATCATTAAGATCTAAAAACTCTAAATCATTGGGACGCCTTTTAACTAAAGTTGACTCATCTCCAGTCCCATATTTTTTAAGATTTATACCAGAAAACGAAGATTCAATAGGTGTCACACCAATCACTTTAAGATCTTCATCATTATTATCATGAAAAAACACATTTCCAAGCCATTCACGCTTAGCACGTATTCTAGCAGTTCTTTCCTTACACTCATCAATAGGAAATCTCATAGATTTTAAAGACTCATTAATATCATGCTTGGGTGGAATAGATCTAATTTTCAAAGAATCAATCTCAAGAGAAATTCACAAGATTCCGCACTAGTGGCAGGAGCAATCAGAGTACTAATAAAATCATTATTATCACATATCTTGGTATTCTCTTGAGCCATCATGACAAAACAAGCAATCTAGCACACAAGCAAGCAAACAAAAAGACGTCCGGAAAAAGGGCGAATAAAAAGGCAAATCTTTTTGGTATTTTCTGAAAATCTTTTTAGAAACGGGGGAGAGGAAAACGAGAGGCAAATGGAAAATAAAGTAAATGCAAGAGATGAGTTCGTAATGGGTACTTCGTAGGCGTGATCTAGCTATGTATCCTCCCCGGCAACGGCGCTAGAAATCCTTCTTGCTACCTCTTGAGCTTGCATTGGTTTTCCCTTGAAGAGGAAAGGGTGATGCAACGAAGTAGATAAGTATTTCCCTCACTTTGTTGAGAACCAAGGTATCAATCCACTAAGAGGAACAAGCAAGGCCCCAATAGTAGTACCTACACAAATAATCAAACTCTTGCACCCAACGCTATAAAGGGGTTGTCAATCCCTTCAGAGATATTTGCAAGGATGAGATCTGATAGAGATAGATATAAAAGATTGCAGAAACAAAAGTAAATAAATTGCAGCAAAGTATTTTTCGTTTATAGATCTGAAAATATAATATGGAAAATAGACCCGGGGGGCATAGGTTTCACTAGAGGCTTCTCTCATGAAAGAAAATAATGCGGTGGGTGAAAAAATTACTGTCGAGCAAATGATTATGAAGATATCCAAAGCAATGATTATGCATATAGGCATCACATTCGTGTCAAGTAGACCGAAACGATTCTGCATCTACTACTATTACTCCACACATCAACCGACTCTTGCCTGCATCTAGAGTATTAAGTCCATGAAGAACAGAGTAACACATTAAGTAAGATGACATGATGTAGAGGGATAAACTCAAGCAATATGATGAAAACCCCATCTTTTTTATACTTGATGGCAACAATACAATACGTGCCTCGCTACCCCTACTTTGTCAGTGGGTGAGGACACCGCAAGATTGAACCCAAAACTAAGCACTTCTCACATTGCAAGAATTACCAATCAAGTTGGCCAAACCAAATCAATAATTCAAAGAGACTTGCAAAGATATGAAATCATGCATATAAGAATTCAAAAGAGACTGAAATAATATTCATAGATAATCTGAACATAAACTCACAATTCATCGGGTCTCGACAAACACACCGCAAAAGAGTATTACATCGGATAGATCTCCATGAAGATCATGAAGAACATGGTATTGAAGATCAAAGAGAGAGAAGAAGCCATCAAGCTACTAGCTATGGACCCATAGGTTTGTGGAGAACTACTCACACATCATGGGAGGGGCAATGGAGTTGATGTAGATGCCCTCCGTGATCAATTCCATTTCCAACAGATTACCAAAAAAGGCTCCCAGATTGGACCTCTCGGGAACAGAGGCTCCCGGTGGCGTAGAAGTATTTTCGTGGCTCTCTTTGGCGATACGGGAATATTTGGGAATTTATGGGCCAAAGAATAGGGTTAGGACACTTGCAGGAGGGCCACAAGCGAGGGGGCGCGGCCACCCCCCCCCCCCCCAAGGGCGCGCCCTGCAGGCTTGTGGCCTCCCGGCAGTTGCCCTGCCCCCTACTCCAAGTCAGATGGGTGTCTTCTGGTCCAAGAAAAATCTTTCCGGAGATTTGTTCCGTTTGGACTACGTTTATTATTCCTTATCTGCAATACTCAAAAAAGTGGAAAAACAAAAATTCGCACTAGGCTCTAGATTAATAGGTTAGTCCCAAAATTAATATAAAACAACATACTAATGCGTATAAAACATCAAAAACAGATAATATAATAGCACAGAACAATAAAAATTATAGATACGTTGGAAACGTATCAAGCATCCCGAAGCTTAACTCCTACTCGTCCTCGAGTAGGTAAATGATAATAACATAAATTTTGATGTGGAATGCTACCTAACATATTTATCCATGTAATATGCTCTAATGTGGCATGAATATTCAGATCCATTAGATTCAAAACAAAAGTCTAATATTGACAGAAAAACAATAATACTTCAAGCATACTAATAAGGTAATTGATTCCTTTCAAGATAACATGGTCTTAGAAAGTTATCCCTACAAAATCATATGTTCTGGCTATGCTCTATCTTCACCGCACAAAGTATCTAAATCATGCACAACCCCAGTGAAAATCAAGCAGTTGTTTCACACTTTTTATGTTCTCAAACCTTTTCAACTCACGCAATACATGAGCGTGAGCCATGGATATAGCACTATAGGTGGAATAGAATGTGGTGGAGGTTGCGAAAAAGAAAGGAAGAAGATAGTGTCACATCAACTAGGCATATCAACGGGCTATGGAGATGCCATCAATAGATATTAACGTGAGTGAGTAGGGATTGCCATGCAACAAATGCACTAGAGCTATAAGTGTATGAAAGCTCAAAAATAAAACTAAGTGCTTGTGCAAAATATCTAATGCCGCTAGTTATATGAAAGTGACCAAATAGGAGACTCTCTATGAAGAACATGGTGCTACTTTGAAGCACAAGTGTGGAAAAAGATAGAAGCATTGTCCCTTCTCTCTTTCTCTCGATTTTTTATTTTTTCTTTTTTTTCTATTTTTGGATGGTCTTCTATGGCCTCTTTTATTTTTTATGGGCTTCGCTGGCCTCTTTTATTTTTTGTAAAGTCCGGAGACTCATCCCAACTTGTGAGGGAATCACAGCTTCCATCATCCTTTTTATCACACGGGACAATGCTCTAATAATGCAAATCATCACACTTTTATTTACTTACAACTCAAAAGATTACAACTCGATATCTAGAACAAAATATGACTCTATAAGCAATATGGAAGTGAAGGTGTGTGTCGTAAAAAAGAGGCGGTGGTTTTACATGGCAATATATCTCGGAATGGCTATGAAAATGCCATAATAGGTAGATGTGGTGGTTGTTTTGAGGAAAATATATGGTGGCTATTTTGAGGAAGATATATGGTGGCTGTTTTGAGGAAGGTGGGTTTAATGTACCGGCGGAAGTTGCGTGGTACTAGAGAGGCTAGCGAAGGTGGAAGGGTGCTAGTGCGTATAATCCATGAACTCAACATTAGTCATAAAGAACTCACATACATATTGCAAAAGCCTATTAGTTATCGAAGTAAAGTATTAGATGCATGCTCCTTGGGGAAGGGTTGGTAGGAGTTAACCATTGCGCGATCCCAACCTCCACACAAAGGTGGACAATCATTAAACAAATCATACTTGGACTTCATCACATAATGGTTCACCATACGTGCATGCTACAATAATCAAAAGCTGTAACAGAAGTATTTTTCTAATTCACAATTAGTTACTAGCACGACTCTCATATTACCATCTTCATATCTCAAAACTATATGCAATGAATCAAACTTCTCATCATATTCAATGCACTTAAAATGAAAGTTTTTATTATATCCCTATTGGATGCCTATTATATTAGGACTAAATTCATAACCTAAACCAATTACCATGATGTTTAAGGAACTCTCAAAATAATATAAGTGAAGTATGAGAGTTTAATAATTTCTATAAAACACAACACCGTTGTGCTCTAAAAGATACTCCCTCCACCCGGAAATACTTGTCCTAGAAATGGATGTATCTAGACTTATTTTAGTTAAAGATACATCCATTGTATACATTTTTAGGACAAGTATTTCTAGGCGGATGGAGTATAAGTGAAGCACTAGAGCAACATTGCCTATCTCAAAAGATATAAGTGAAGCACAAAGAGTATTCTAATAAATTCATGATTCAACGTGTCTCTCTCTAAAGAGATGTGTGCAGCAAGGATGATTGTCGAAAACTAGAAAGTAAAGACTCAAATCATACAAGACTCTCCAAGCAAAACACATATCATGTGGTGAATAAAAATATAGCCTCAAATAAATCTACCGATGGATTGAAGACGAAAGAGGGGATGCCTTCCGGCGCATCCCCAAGCTTAGGATCTTTGGTATACTTGAATACGGCTTGGGGTGCATTGGGAATCCCCAAGCTTAGGCTCTTGCCACTCCTTATTCCATAGTCCATCAAATCTTTAACCAAAACTTGAAAACTTCACAACACAAAAGTCAACTGAAAACTCATGAGATCCGTTAGTATAAGAAAAATAAATCACTACTTTAGGTATTGAACTCATTCTTTATTTATATTGATGTAATATTTAGTTTATTAAAACTTCTCCATGATTCATCCCCCCGATACAACCCATAGATTCATCAAAATAAGCAAACAACACAAAGAAAACAGAATATGTCAAAAACAGAACAGTTTGTAGCAATCTGTTTTCTTCGAATACTTCTGCAACTCCAAAAATTCTGCAACATTAGGAAGATATGGCCAATTTGTAAGCCAATATTGTGTAAAAAATGCACATCAAAAACACGTTCTAGTAAATTTATAAAATTCCTGGACTGAGGGCGAAAGTTTCTGTTTTTCAGCAAAATCAACTTGCAAACACCGTAGACCATCCCAGAGGTGTTACTTGGCTCAAACACTAATTAAACAAGAAAACACAATTATTACAGAGGTAATAATGTGTTAATCACTTAAAAACACAAGCAAAACAAATAAAATTGGGTTGCCTCCCAAGAAGCGCCATTGTTTAACGCCCCTAGCTAGGCATAATGCAATAGATCTAGGTATTGTCATATTTGGTTTGCAATCCATAGGTAGCTCTCATAATAGATTCATAAGGTAATCTTATTTTCTTTCTAGGAAAGTGCTCCATGCCTTTACTTAATGGAAATTTGAATCTAATATTTCCTTCCGTCATATCAATAATTGCACCAGTTGTTCTAAGGATAGGTCTAACAAGAAAAATAGGACATGTAGGATTGCAATCTATATCAAGAACAATGAAATCTACGGGCACATAATTCCTATTTGCAACAACAATAACATCATTAATACTTACCGTGGGTTTATTAATTGTAGAATCCGCTAGGTGCAAATTTAAAGAACAATCATCAAATTCACGAAATCCTAGCACATCACATAAAGTTTTCGGAATCATGGTAACGCTACCACCCAAATCACACAAAGCATGGCACTCATAATCTTTAATTTTACTTTTACTATTAGGTTCCCACTCATCATAAAGCTTTCTAGGTATAGAAGCTTCCAACTCAAGTTTTTCTTCAAATTATTTCATCATGGCATCCACAATATTAGTAAAAGATTTATTTTGACTATAAGCATGTGGAGAATTCAACATGGATTGTAACAAGGAAACACAATGAATCAAAGAGAAACTACCATAATTAAAGTCCTCGAAATCCGAAAGACTGGGCTCATTTCTATTTAAAGTTTTGACCTCTTCCATCCCACTTTTATCAATCTTATCATTAAGATCTAAAAACTCCAAATCATTGGGACGCCTTTTAACTAAAGTTGACTCATCTCAAATCCCATTTTTCAAGATTTGTACTAGAATACATAGATTCAATAGGTGTCACACCAATCAATTTAAGATCTTCATCACTATTATCACGAGAAAACACCTTTTCAAGCTATTCACGCTTAGCACATATTCTAGCGGTTCTTCCTTTACACTCATCAATAGAAATTCTCATAGCTTTTAAAGACTCATTAATATCATGCTTGGGTGGAATAGATCTAATTTTCAAAGAATCAATCTCAAGAGAAATTCACAAGATTCCGCACTAGTGGCGGGAGCAATCGAAGTACTAATAAAATCATTATTATTAGTAGTGGAAAATTCACATATCTTGGTACTCTCTTGAGCCATCGTGACAAAGCATGCAATCTAGCACACAAGCAGCAAACAAAAAGACGAACGAAAAAATGGGGAATAAAAAGGCAAATATTTATGGTATTTTCTGAAAATCTTTTTAGAAGTGGGGGAGAGGAAAACGAGAGGCAAATGGCAAATAAAGTAAATGCAAGAGATGAGTTTGTGATGGGTACTTGGTAGACGTGATCTTGCTATGTATCCTCCCCGGTAACGTCGCAAGAAATCCTTCTTGCTACCTCTTGAGCTTGCATTGATTTTCCCTTTAACAGGACAGGGTGATGCATCGAAGTAGATTAGTATTTCCCTCAGTTTGTTGAGAACCAAGGTATCAATCCAGTAGGAGGAACAAGCAAGGCCCTAATAGTAGTACCTACACAAATAATCAAACACTTGCACCCAACACTATAAAGGGGTTGTCAATCCCTTCAGAGTTATTTGCAAGGAAGAGATCTGATAGAGATAGATATAAAAGATTGCGGAAACAAAAGTAAATAAATTGCAGCAAAGTATTTTTTGGTATTTTTGGTTTATAGATCTGAAAATATAATATGGAAAATAGACCCGGGGGCCATAGGTTTCACTAGAGGCTTCTCTCATGAAGGAAAATAATGCGGTGGGTGAACAAATTAATGTCGAGCAATTGATAGAAAAGCAAATAATTATGAAGATATCTAAAGAAATGATTATGCATATAGGCATCACGTTCGTGTCAAGTAGACCGAAACGATTCTGCATCTACTACTATTACTCCACACGTCGAGCAAGTCCTGCGTGCATTTAGAGTATTAAGTTCATGAAGAATAGAGTAACGCATTAAGTAAAATGACATGATGTAGAGGGATAAACTCAAGCAATATGATGAAAACCCCATCTTTTTATCCTTGATGGCAACAATACAATACATGCCTCCTTACCCCTACTTTGTCACTCGGTGAGGACACCGCAAGATTGTACCCAAAGCTAAGCACTTCTCCGATTGCAAGAATTACTAATCTAGTTGGCCAAACCAAACCAATAATTCGAAGAGACTTGCAAAGATATGAAATCATGCATATAAGAATTCAGAAGAGACTCAAATAATATTCATAGATAATCTGAACATAAACTCACAATTCATCGGATCTCGACAAACACACCGCAAAAGAGTATTACATCGGATAGATCTCCATGAAGATCATGAAGAACATGGTATTGAAGATCAAGGAGAGATAAGAAGCCATCTAGCTACTAGCTATGGACCCGTATGTGTGTGGTGAACTACTCACACATCATCGGAGGGGCAATGGAGTTGATGTACATGCCCTCGGTGATCAATTCCCTCTCCGGCAGGTTACCAAAAAAGGCTCCCAGATTGGATCTCTCGGGAACAGAGGCTCCCGGGGGCGTAAAAGTATTTTTGTGGCTCTCTTTGGCGATAAGGGAATATTTGGGAATTTATAGGCCAAAGAATAGGGTTAGGAGACGTGCATGGGGCCCACAAGCCTGGGGGCGCGACCACCCCCAGGGTGCGCCCTGCATGCTTGTGGCCTCCTGGCAGTTGCCCTGCCCCCTACTCCTAGTCTCGTGGGTGTCTTCTAGTCCAAGAAAAATCTTTTCGGAGATTTTGTTTCGTTTGGACTCCGTTTAATATTCCTTATCTGCAATACTCAAAAACATGGAAAAAACAGAAACTGGCACTAGGCTCTAGATTAATAGGTTAGTCCCAAAAATAATATAAAACAACATATTAATGCATATAAAACATCCAAACACATAATATAATATCATGGAACAATAAAAAATTATAGATACGTTGGAGACGTATGAGTGAACTACCCCAAGCATCGTTTGTTGATGATGCAAACATCTAACATACATGTTTTGATGACTACATGATAGTTTAGTGCGTCTTTCTTTACGGCTTAGAATTGAGCCTCCAAAACATTTTGAATGTCACGGAACATATGAGATGTTCCAAGAGCTTAAATTAGGATTTCAGGATCATGACCGTGTTGAGAGGTGTAAGACCTCCGACAAGATTCTTTGTCCGCAAAGTAAAGGAGAAAAACTCGATCGTTGAGTATGTGCTCAGATTGTTGGGTGCTACAATACTTGAATCAAGTGGGAGTTGATCTTCGAGATAAGATAGTGATTGACATAGTTCTCTAAAGTCACTGCCACTAAGCTACTGAGCTTCGTGATGAACTATAGCATACCAGGGATGGAGAAGATGATCCCTGAGCTATTCACGATGTTTGAGATAGCGAAGGTAGAAATCAAGAAGGAGCATCAAGTGTCGATGGTTAGTAAAACCACTAGTTTCAAGAAGGGCAAGGGAAAGAAGGGAAAATTCGAGAATGACAAGTCAGTTGTTACTCCAAAGAAGAAACCCAAGGTTGAAACCAAACCCAAGACTATGTGCTTCTATGATGTGGGGAATAATCAGTGAGGTGGAACTACCCTAGGCACTTGGTAGATAAGAAGGCTGGCAACGTCAATAGAAGCATATTAGATATACGTGTTATTGATGTTTACTTCACTAGTACTCCTAGTAGCACCTGGGTATTAGATACCGGTTCAGTTGCCAAATGTTAGTAACTCTAAATAAAAGCTACGGAATAGATGGAGACTAGCTAAAGGCGAGGTGACGATGTGTATTGGAAGTGTTTCCAAGGTTGATGAGAT
Source organism: Hordeum vulgare subsp. vulgare (assembly GCF_904849725.1). Lineage (NCBI taxonomy): Eukaryota > Viridiplantae > Streptophyta > Magnoliopsida > Poales > Poaceae > Hordeum > Hordeum vulgare. The sequence continues at coordinate 396,313,824 of NC_058520.1, read as the reverse complement.
CACCATCGCACGCTCCCTCTACCTCCGGGATTAGTACTAAACCTAAATGTTGTTTGGTGTTTGCGTTGAGAATGAACATGATTGGATTGTGTTTATTGCAATACGGTTATTCATTTAAAGAGATTAATGGTTACTCTATTTACTTGAATAATACCTTCAATGTTCATGCACCTAAATATGAATGGTTTATTGAATCTTGATCGTAGTGAGACACATGTTCCCAAAATGATGTCAAAAGATACAAAGTAGTAATGATAGTACCACTTACTTGTGGCACTGCCGCTTAAGTCATATTGGTATAAAACGCACGAAGAAGCTCCATGCTGATGGATCTTTGGACTCACTCGTTTTTTAATCGTTTGAGACATGCGAACAATGCCCATTGGTGTAAACGCATGAAAAAGCTCTATGCAGATGGATCTTTTGGACTCACTTGATTTTGATTCACTTGAGACATGCAAATCACGCCACATGGGCAAGATGACTGAAGGCATCGTTTTCAGTAAGATGGAACGAGCAAGTGACTTATTGGAAATAATACATTTTGATGTATCATGTCTAATGAGTGTTGAGGCACGCAGTGGATATCATTATGTTCTTACTTCACAGATGATTTGAGTAGATACAAGTGTATTTACTTGATGAATCACAAGCCTGAATTATGGAAAAGTTCAAGCAATTTCAGAGTGAAGTTGATGATCGTCATGACAAGAGGGTGAAATATCTATGATGTGATCATAGAGATGAACATATGAGTTGCGAGCTTGGTATACATTTAAGACAATGTGAAAATTGGTTCACAATTCATGCCACCTAGAACACCATAGTGTGATGGTGTGTCCAAACATCATAGCAGCGCCCTATTAGATATGTTGCATATTATAATGTCTCTTATCGAATTACCACTATCATTTTGGGGTTATGCATTAGAGAAAACCACATTCACCTTATAGAGGGAACCATTTAATTCCGTTGAGATGACAATGTATGAACTATGGTTTAGAGAAACCTAAACTGTCGTTTCTTAAAGTTTGGGGCTGTGATGCTTATGTCAAAAGGCTTTAGCGTGATAAGCTCAAACCCAAAGTGGATAATTGCATTTCATAGGATACCCAAAGGAATCAATTGGGTATACCTCCTATCTCAGATCCAAAAGCAAAGTGTTTGTTGATGAAAAACGGTTCCTTTCTCGAGAAAGAGTTTCTCTCTAAAGAATTGAGTGGGAGGATGGTGAACCTTGATGAGGGTTTTGAACTGTCACTTCAACCAGAGAGTAGAAGGGCGCTGGAAATTGTTCCTGTGCCGCCTACACCAGTTGAAGTGGTAGCTGATGATGGCGATCATGAAAGCTTAAGATCAAGTCACTACCAAACCTCGTAGGTCGACAAGGACACGTACTGCTCCAGAGTGGTACGGTAATCGTGTCTTAGAGGTCATGTTGCTCGACAACAATGAACCTACGAGCTATGGAGAAGCGATAATGGGCCAGGATTCCAACAAATGGTTGGAGGCCATGAAATCCAAGATAGGATCCATGTATGAAAACAAAGTGTGGACTTTGGAAGAACTACTTGAGTGTCGTAAGGCTATTAAGTACAAATGGATCTGTAAAAGGAAGACAGAATGTGATGGTAAATGTCACCATTTAGAAAAGCTCGGATTATCACAAAGAGGTTTCTAACAAGTTGAAGGAGTTGACTATGATGAGACTTTCTCACCCGTAGCGATGCTAAAGTGTGTTGGGATTATATTAGCAATTGCTGCATTTTTCAATTATGACATCTTGCAGATGGATGTCAAAACATTGTTTCCTCGACGGTTTCCTTGAGGAAAGGTTGTATGGTATACAACCAAAAGGTTTTGTCGATCCTAAGGATGCTAACAAGTATGCAAGCTCCACCTGTTCTTCTATGGACTGGAGCAAGCATCTCGGAGTTGGAATATACGCTTTGATGAGATGATCAAAGCTTTTTGGTTTATACAATATTTATGAGAAACTTGTGTTTCCAAGAAAGTGAGTGGGAGCAATATAGAATTTCTGATATGTATATGTGGTTGACATATTGTTGATTGGAAATAATGTAGATTTATGTAAAGCATATAGGGTTGCTTCAAAGGAGATTTTCAAAGGAAAACCTGCATTAAGCTACTTGAAAATAGATCAGTCAAAGGAGTTCTTAACTCTATTGTAAGGTGTGAATTTGAGTAAAGACTCAAAGATTGACCACTAGAGAAGAAAGAGAAAGGACAATGGTCGTCCTATATGGCTTAGCCGTAGGCTCTATAGTATGCTTTGCTGTGTACCGTACCTAATGTGTGCCTTGCCATGAATCTGTCAAGGGGTACAAGAGTTATCCAGGAATGAATTACTGGACAACGGTCAAAATTATCCTAAGTAACTTGAGGACTAAGGAAATATTTCTCGATTATGGAGGTGATAAAAGAGTTCATCGTAAAGGTTTACGTAGGTGCAAGATTTGACACCAATCCGAATGTCTGTGAGTATAAAACCGGATTCGTATACTAGAGCAGTCATTTGGAATAGTTCCAAGTGGAGCGTGGTAGCAGCATCTACAGTTTGTCATAGAGATTTTTAAAGCGCACACGGATCTGAAGGATTTAGAACCGTTGACTAAAACCTCTCTCACAAGCAAAACATGATAAACCCCAGAACTTATTGGGTGTGAATCACATAGTGATGTGAACTAGATTATTGACTCTAGTGCAAGTGGGAGACTCATGGAAATATGCCCTAGAGGCAATAATAAATTAGTTATCATTATAATTCCTTGTTCATCATAATCGTTTATTATCCATGCTATAATTGTATTGATTGGAAACTCGAATACATGTGTGGGTATATAGACAACACACTTTCCCTAGTGAGCCTCTAAAGGACTAGCTCGTTGATCAAAGATGGTCAAGGTTTCCTGACCTTAAACATGAGTTATCATTTGATAACGGGATCACATCATTAGGAGAATGATGTGATGGAAAAGACCCAAACTATGAACATAGCATGTGATCATGTCAGTTTATTGCTACTTTTTATTCATGTCAAGTATTTGTTTCTATGACCTGAGATCATGCAACTTCCGGGCACCGAAGGAGTGCCTTGTGTGTATCAAACGTTACAACATAACTAGGTGACTATAAACGTGCTCTACAGGTATCTCTGAAGGTGTCTTTTGGGTTGGCATGAATCGATACTCGGATTTCTCATTCCGTATAGCGAAGAGGTATCTCTAGGTCCCACTCGGTAATACAACATCACAATGAGCTTGCAAGCAATGTGACCAAGGAGTTATTCACGGGATCTTGTATTAGGGAATGAATAAAGAGGCTTGCCGGTAACGAGATTGAACTAGGTATGGAGATACCTACGATCGAATCTCGGGCAAGTAAAATACCGATGGACAAAGGGAATACATACGGGATTGATTGAATCCTTGACATCGTGGTTCGACCGATAAAGATATTTGTAGAATATGTAGGAGACAATATGGACATCCAGGTCCCGCTATTGGTTATTGGTTGGAGAGTGTCTCGGTCATGTATGCATAGTTCTCGAACCGACAGGATCTGCACACTTAAGGTTCAGTGACAATTTGGTACTAGTGAGTTATGTGCGATGGTAACCAAATGTTGTTCGGAGTCCCAGATGAGATCCCGGACATCACGAGGAGCTCCGGAATGGTCCGGATGTAAATATTTATATATGTGAAGTCATATTTTAGCTATCGAAAAAGTTTCGGGTTTTTCCGGTATAGTATCGGGAAGCTTCTAGAAGGTTCCGGAAACTTCTAGAGGAGTCCGGAAGTTCACCAAGTGTTCTACCACGTCCCAAGGGTTTGTATGGGCTTAGGGGAGACATTGTGGCCTTATTGGGCCAAGCGCACAAGTCCCTCAAGGCCCATGCACTTAGGAAAGGTGGAATGTCCACCTTTGTATGGAAGGGAAGGAAGGGGACTAGGATTCCACCTCCTTCCCCCTTGGATGCGCCCTAGGGCTTGGAGGGGTTGTTTCCAACACCCCTCCACCTATATATAGAGGGGAGGGGCGCCCCAAGAGGACACATGAAGCCCTTGGCGCCCCTCTCTCTCCCTAGATCATTTTCTCCTCCGTTCGCGGTTTCGGTAGCGCTAGGCCTAGCCATGCCAGGACAGCAACACCTCCACCATCGCCACCCCATCGGGGCTGCCGGAGAACTTATCAACCTTCCTATCCTCGCTTGCTGTATCACGGAGGTAGAGAACGTCATTGATCTGTGCGTGTGCTGAACGCGGAGGTGACGTCCGTTCGGCACTAGATCAGGACGGATCGTGATGGGATCACGGGACAGATTGCGATTTTGGATCACGAAGACGTTCGACTACATCAACCGCTTTATATACACTTCCGCTTAGCGATCTACAAGGGTATGTAGATGCACTCCCGCTCTCGTAGATGTGCATCTCCTAGATTGATCTTGGTGAGCGTAGGAATTGTTTTGTTTCCGATGCAACGTTCCCCAACACCTCACTTACGGTAGATCTTCACGAACTAGGCGATCTCCTTGCCCTTACAAACATCTTGGTTCAACTCCACAAGACGAAGTAGGAGGCTCCCAAGTAACACCTATCCAATCTAGGAGGCACCACCTTCCAAAAGGTAATAGATGTGGTAGAACGATGAACTCCTTGATCTTGTGCTTCTAAAGATAGTCTCCTCAACACAAAATCACTCTCTCACAGAATAGGCATGGGTAGGAGATACTGATTTGGTGGAAAGTAGTTTGCGGAGGCTAGAGATCAAGTTTCCAATGATTGGACTAGAATATGTTGGTCTCAACACATGATTACGTGTCTCTCTCTCAAAAAAATGGATCTGGTAATGAAGTGTGTGTTCTGAGTATTTCTCGCACGAATGAGAGATGTGTGGATGGGTATATATAGGCAGCAGCCAAAATTCAACCGTCACACCTAAAGTGGCCAACTTGGTGACACCGGAGTCATCAACTCGATGGTACCGATTTGCACTAAAGGCAGCAACATTTGAATCTCGGTGGAATCGACGGCACCGAAAAGGTGGATAACGGTCAGATGACACAACTCGATGACAACGATACCCAAACTCGAAAATTCTGATTTTGTGCACCAAGGCAACAGAAAGTTGGTCACCTAAACTCGGTAGCACTATTACATTTTTGGTTGTACCGATTTGGTGGCTATGGCTAGGGTTTTGTCTAAGATAAAAATCGGTAGTGCCGAAATCGGAAAGTTGATGGCACCGATTTTAAGTGTGAGGCTTTGGACGGAAAGATTATGTTGGAAAAGGATTGAGTATTTTTGGTGGCTAACTTTGAGCACTTGAGCAACCAGTTCATTTTAATACCTCACTCATTTTGAATAGTATTGGCTTTCCTATGGACTCAAAAGTGATTTCTCACAAATATAAAATGAAGAGTCTTCTAGGTTGAAGCTTGAGCCAATCTTATTCCTTTCTTGCATCAAGGGGCATCTCCACATAAGCCTTTAGCCAATGCACATTTTGAACTTTTCTGAAATATACTTGGATAAACATATTAGTCCAATGATGGATATGTTGTGATCAATTATCAAAACCACCCTAGGGAGCAATTGTGCTTTCATAGGTATAGGCAGCAAAACATTAATCTTTGAAAGTATACGATCCTCAAAGATTGTTTTACCCCCATCCATCTTTATTATATTAGCAAGGTATGGCTCCATCTTCACCACATTAATACAAATGTCAAGCACAACGGTGTCCAAGTCACGCAATTGGATCATACTTTTTCAATATGCATCAACTTTTTATTCTTCACTCAATACATGAGCGTGAACCATTGTACATATCGTAAAGGTGGAATAGAATATGGTGGCAGGTTTCAGAAGGGGTGAAAGTGGAGAAGATAGTCTCACATCAACTAGGCGTACCAATGATCTATGGAGATGCCCGTCGGTAGATATCATGCGAGGAATAGGGAGTGCCATGCAAATGATGCACAAGAGCTATAAGTGTATGAAAGATCCACTGAAGCTAAGTGGGATGTGCATCCAACTTGCTTGCTCATGAAGACCTCGGGCATTTGAGGAAGCCCGTCATCAAAATATACAAGCCAAGTTTATGGAAAGTGAACCCCACTAGCATATGAATGAAAGAACATGAGACTCTCTATATGAAGAACAAGGTTCCACTTTGAGGCACAAGTGTGGTAAGGATAGTAGCAAAGTCCCTTCTCTCTTTTTCTCTCATTTTTTTATTATAGTGGGCTCATTTGGCCTCCCCCATTTTTATTTCCTCACTGAGACAATGCTCTAATAATGATGATCATGACACTTTTATTTACTTACAACTCAATATGAAAACTGATAGGACACGATATGACTTTGAATGAATGCCTCTGGCAGGGATGGCAATGGGTCGGGTTTGGTGTGGGTGGAGCTAGTCCATATCCAACCCATGACCATCTTCCTATATTCTACCCTTCAACCAAAGTATCTATGGGCACAAGTTGTTCACATGCCCAAACCCATTGGATACCCATATATCCATGGAGCTCCATGGGAATAAAATATAGCATGACACCTTCCCAAAGAAAAAAATTAACTCATCATCTTTCATTCGCAAATGACAACATAAGCTACACGCATAAGTAGGCAGTAAGTACACTGTTCAAACATTGTCCACACATACAATGACAACTCAAGTAGGCTGATAGTAAAAAACTTGTCTTAAATCTTATTACATAAAAAAATTGAAGTAGTCAACACAATGACAACTCAAATAGTCTCACAGTAGAACTCCTGCCCTAAAATCTTATTACATCACAACCAAAGTTGTAAGATCTTATTAAACATCATAACCGGAGTTGCATAAATAAAGCACGAGACATATTTCAAAAGTCAAATGCACTTGCAACAGTAAGTGCACTAGTAACTGGAGACCCAGACGCATGTCCACATGAGCACACTTGGCTCCAAATTAGTCTTCAATAATGATGGACTCATTTTCATCCTCGCATAAAAAAAAGAATTAAAATAAACAAGTTACTTTTGAATGCGCATGCATGAAGGATGAAAACGTGGCATCTAATCAAAGTCCAACCATCAACCGCACATTCACAAGTATGCATCTGAAGCAACTAGTGCACTGCACACATCACTTGTTATTTAAACGTATAAACCATAAATTGAGATGACAACAAGTAGTTACCATTATTTCTTCTTCATCCTCAAGAACATATTGGACTGCTTGTAGAGCAAAGTTGATATCACCTAATGCAAAGACCAAACAAAAAAGTTAATTTATGCATAGCACAAAGGAAGAGGATACAAATTCACAGATTTTCCATAGCCTTGTCATTTGATGTACAATTGTCCAAGGTCACCGTGGATACCTTCTTCTCGAGGTGTCATTCAACAAGACATGCATGTAGTGCTTCACATATAACTTCAGCATTGTGTGGACATGGAACATAAACAAACCTATGTAATGATATTTATGAAATATTTAGGTTCAGAGTAACAATAATCAATACATCTATTTCAGAATAAAAATTATTTAGATAGATACATCGTTACCTCATTAATAAACTCTTTAGGTTCCAAGAAGCATCAATGTAATGTGTATTTACAACCATATAGCCCCTGTTTTGATGGCTAGCCGTCCACAAATCTGTTATGATGGCCACTCGGTTCTCAAACTTTGAGAAGTACTTCACCGTGCTATTATTTTGGACATTAAACATATTTATAGTGTCCTGCCTAATGGTATTTCTGGACACCACCTTGAACATTGGTTGCATAGTACCACAAAACTTTCAGAATCCAGAATAATCAACAATAGACAAAGGGTACTCATGCACACATATCATCAATGCAAGTTCCTTTCTAGCAAGTTCTTGATAAAAAATATAGGTCTCCAAATTTACTTTCCCATCCCCACATTTTGACAACTTTAATTTGCTTTGTTGTGGACCCACTAGTGCAAGCCGAGCTGAACAATTATTACGATGAGTTCTTAAGTGTGACGTACCAGAGGTTGATTCTGCAACATATGGCTTGTGACACCAGTTGCATATTGCTTGCCAGTTCCCATTGATAAGTTCTATCTTAAAATCATTCCATACATCTAATGTACATTTTCTTCTAGAACTGGTCAGTTTTGGCTGCTCCACTACTGTACTGGTACCCTCTTGTGGAGTTGAACTTGCGACCACGACAGCTCCAGCCACGCCCGAGACATCCGCTGTAGGGGCACCACTTTTTGAGGGAGCTGACAAAAGAATGCAAGATGCCATCGAATTTCAGTTTAACCAAGTAGCAAGGGGCATCGTTTCATGTTCAACATGCAAAAATACATTACAGATAAAGGTCCTTCATGACAATAAAGCTAGTCAATGAATCTTTTAATAAGAAATGTAAATTCTGCATAGTAATGGTCAGTACATTGTTTCCAATTATAGAAAAGATGGTGATAATAAAGCTAGTCTATGAAAAAATTAATAAGTACAAAAGTGATGTGAGTGAATTGTTTCTAGTTCTAGAAGAAATACTAATAATTAAGCTAGGTCATGACAAAATTTAATAAGAAAGTAAATTCTATAAATGCAACATAACACAATTTATACTACTTTTATAGAATCTCTCATACTGTAGATCACAATCAAGGAGAGCACTGAGTTTTAAACACTATAGCAATAACCATTTTTAGTGATGCTGGTGCTGTCGTCGACACCCTATTGCTCGCCGGTGCACGGCGACTCAACTGCTGGTTACCGACCACGCAGACTCCTCGGTGGAATGTTAATAATACCTCCCTTGCCCTTCACATGGTTGAAGCCATTGCTGCTCTTGCCCCCTTCCATTGAAGGTTGACTCCTGTTCGAGAAACAAAAAGCAGTTTGCTCAAGATGAGATTGGTCGCTAATTGGGGAAGGAGAGAGGAAGTGGGACGGGGCATGACGGTCGCCGAGTCCGTTGTCGATGATGGTTGCTGAGGTAGTGAGAGGGAGTGAGATTGGTCATCCATTGGGGAAGGATAGAGCCAGAGAGGGAGTGGGATGGGCCTACCGGTCATCGAGGCCATCCCCGATGCTGGTTGCCGAGGTAGTGAGATTGGTCGCGTGGAGTCAGTGACCTTGGTTTGTTCTTGTCTGCTTGTCGCCGATGTGTTGGCCGCCGATGCCTGACATCGAGGTTGGTCGCCGAGTCCGGTCGCCGATGTTGGTCGCATGTCGCCGGTCACTAGTATGAGGTGGACAGCGAGTGATATGTGGGGGCGACGATTGTGGCGCTCGCCGCCGCCGCGATGGGGACTGGGGAGGGACTGAGGTAGGATCACGACCTGTCTCGAGAGGATTGGGGATGAATAGATGTGGGTTGACGCAAGGTATATGGATTAAATTAGGTTTAATAATTAGGTTGCAGGGATTAGGGAACATGGGTCGGGTTTTGACCTTTTTCTGACCGTAAACGACTTGGGTTGGACATTTGTTTAGCCTAGTGTCACTGTCACATGGCCCTATCTATTATACGGGTGTCCACTGGATATCCATGGAGAAGAAATCATAACCGTGCCCAACCTGCCTATACGCGGGTATCCAAATCCATGAATCCATGGGCAGTAATGCGCTCCATACCCTTGCCCAACCAGGTCGGGTATGCGCGGATATCCTAATCCATGAACAAAATTGCCATCCCTAGCCTCTCATAGTGTATCATGATGTGCAAAGATCTAGCGTGACATGTATCAAACATGATTAATGGTGTCTTTTCCATAAATACCGTGTCATCTCTATATGATCGTGCAAAGCATTATGATGATGAACGAACTAGTCATGTGAAGTGACGATGGCATTTGCATGGCAATATATCTCGAAATGGATATGGAAATGCCATGATAGGTAGATATGGTGGATTTTTTGAGGAGGATATAAAAAGATTTATGTGCAACATGTCATGTCGTGGGGTTTGGATGCACCGATGAAAGTTTCACCCGTCCTCAATGTGAGAATGTACGATGCACGGTACCGAAGAGGTTTGCAAATATGAGGAGGTGAGAGTGTGTATGTCCGGTGTCACATTAGTCATGAAGAACTCATATAATTATTGCAAAGTTTCATTAGTTTTATCACAAATCAAAGTACTACTCGCATGCCCCGAGGGAGAGGGTTGGTAGGAATTAACCATCGCACGGCTCCGACTCAAAACAACACAAGGTTTTCAACGAGGAATAGAAATGTTCACACATCATCACCGTGCCTTTTTACTTTTTTAGATGAACAAGAAGTTTAACATACATTAATATCAACACCTATTTGAATTAGTAATAATTAACTCACACCTTTTTCATATCACCACATCAATATCATTAACCAACAATTTCTCTATATGTGCTACATGATGGTTTTTATCATCATTCATCAGATACTCTTTATTTTTGATCTAGTCTTATGACCCATGCACATTACCGTCACTATTTGTCCAACTCTCAAACAAATATAAGTGAAGAATGAGAGCATTATATTTCTATAATATCTAAACGCCATCATGATCAACAAGATATAAGTGAAATATTAGAGCAATTGTCAAGCTTAAAAGATATAAGTAAAGCAGATAGAGTATTCTAACAAATTGTGATGATGTGATCTCTCTCCCAAATAGGTGTGTCCTGCAAACAATGATTGTGGTATACTGAAAGTAAAAACAAATAAAAGAAAACGACGCTCCAAGCAAAACTCATATCATGTGACGAATAAAAATATAACTCCAAGTAACATACCGATGGGTTGGGAAAGAGGGTATGCCTTTCGGGGGATCCCCAAGCTTAGAAGCTTGAGTCTTCCTAGAATATTACCTTTGGGTGCCTTGGGAATCCCCAAGCTTAGGATTTTTCTGCTCCCCAATCCTTTGTCCATCGGGACAATACCCAAAACTTGAAAACTTCAATCACATAAAACTCTTCAAAACTTCATGAGATCCGTTAGTGTAAGCAACATATCAAATACTTTCAGGTGTTGATACAAATTGTTTCTTATTTTATTTTAGCATAGGGTAATGTATCATAACTCCTCCATGGCTTATACCCCCCAATACAATCCATAGCATCATCAAAACAAGCAAACTAAACATGCAAACACAGAATTTGACTGAAACAGAACAGTTTGCAGTAATGTGTAATGAACATATACTTTTGCAACCCAAAAAATCTGAAAAATCAGGAAGACCTGAGGAATTTTTGTAGAAATACTGTCTAAAACATTCAGCTTAAAAAGGCATTCCAGTAAAATCAGAGAAATTGTACACTCAATGTCTTAGTTTCGGTTTTTGCTCCGTAACGATTCTACTCATCATGCAAATCATCCCAAAGGCTATACTTGGCACAAACACTAATTAAAACATAAAAACACAATCATTACCGACGCAATAACCATGTTATCACACAAAAAACCTAAATAATATGAAAAAAAATTAAAGATAACTATTGGGTTGCCTCCCAAGAAGTGCTATTGTTTTATGCCCCTAGCTAGGCATATTGCATAGTTTCAAGTGTTGGATCCCTTCATATCTTTCAAATCTAGTTCCTTCAAAATTTTACATGATAAATCACCATTGTCCAGCCTGGTTGAATCACTCAAGTACTCAAAGGGATTTATACAATCATTGCTAAGATCACTATCATCTAAGGGTTCCTCACATAAGACATGTATTTCACCACAAATAGGTTCCCTAATAATATTTTCTTTCCAATCTTCACTAAACCCTTCATTTGTTCCTCTATCAATCCAATTAAATTTATCAAAAGTGTGCAGAAACAAAGAATGTGTAAATTCTACAGGAAGCACATTCCTCCTCATATTCATATCAAATCTGTGATAGTCATTAGATTCCAACCTACGCATAGCATCTTTATTACGGAGGATAGCTTCTATGGGAGGACATTTAGATTTTATTCCCTTGAAGATAACAATTTCATTTCCTTCACTCAAAAATAAAATCAAATTCATGTATAAGGATGGTGGTCAGAAATTCCTTAACCTCGGGATCATGCAAGCTAGGAAGTCCCAAGAATATCTTTCGAACCATAGGATGGAGATGCACAGATTTTCTTTCCATTTTCAAAATAAGCATAGTGATAGCATCCGCATAAAAATGTGTTTCATCAAGTATAGATATTTTAACGAGAAGGGAAGCTAACGAATACTCAAATAATTTTTGGATGACATTCTTTCAAATAATGTTCCCACTACCCACATGATAAATTTTAGAATTTAGGGTTGTGTGGGTGTTAGTAGTAGAGACTTGATCCAAATGAGGGTCATGAGTGGGATTAATGAATTTTCATCCCGCTTCATCCAAGTCACTAGTTCCATCTTCACTAGCACTTTCAACAATAACTTTCTCAAATTCAGACAAGATAGCAACTTTCAAGCAAACTAGAGAGCGAAGATGCAATCTAGTGACAAACTAAGCAAGTCAATATAAATATTTTTGTATTTTTATTTTTTATATGAAAAACTAAATATACCAGAAAATAAAAAGAGTAACTAGTGACTGGAATTTTATGTGGAGTTACTTGGTAGTTGGTGATGAAATTCCACAGCAACGGCGCCAAAAATCCTTCCTAATACTTGTGATCTTTGTTGGGTACTCTGTGAAAAGGAACGGGTTATCGCAACACAATGTGGGTAAGTATTTCCCTGAATTATGAAACCAAAGTTTTTCAAACCAATAGGAATATCAACCACAACTATCTTCAACGGCTGCACACAAAAGAACAAACAACTTGCACCCAACGCGAGCAAGAGGGTTGTTATTCCTCTTGTCTTATTATTTCCAAGCAAGTGAGGTGTGTAGATAATTGTATATAGCAAGATAAAATAACCACAAGTAAATCACAACAAGGTAATGAAGGTTTTATCAATATGTTGTGAATAGACCCGTGGGCCATAGCTTTCCCTAGTGACATCTCTCATGAAAAATAGCATACGGTGGGTAAACAAATTATTGTTGGGCAATTGACAGAAAAGCGGATAGTTATGCGATATTCACTGCAATGATCATGTGTATATAGGCATCACGTCCATAAACAAATAGGCCAACTTCAGCTTGCACCTACTACTATTACTCCACTCATCGACGGCTATCTAACATGCATGTAGAGTATTAAGTAAAACAAAGTAATGCATGGAGAATAATGACATGATGTAGACAAAGTAAACTCAAGCAATACGAATAAACCCCATCGTTTTATCCTTAGTAGCAGCAACACAAAGACACATCTTGTCCCCTTCTATCACTGGGATATAGAAATTCGCGAGGTTGAACCTACCACAATGCACCTCTCACCGAAGAAATGTCGATCTAGTTGGCCAAACTATTTCAATAGACCGAAGAGAATTACGAAGCTATTGTAATCATGCACATAAGAATCATATAAGTATTCAGAGGAGACTCAAATATTTATCATAAATAATCTGAACATAAAACGACAATTCATCGGATCCCAACAAACACACCGCATAAAAGGAATTACATCATATGGATCAAAGCAAAGATACGATGATCATTGTATTGAAGATCAAAGAGAGATATTACCATCTAGGTACTCATCATGGACCCGTAGGTCTGTGGTGACCTACTCACACATCATCGTGAGGGCAGCAAGGTTGATGAAGAGGCCCTCCATGATCAATCCCCCTCCTCCAGGGTGTCAGATCGAAGCTTCAAATGGCCTCCCGTCGGAACAGAGACTTTCGGTGGCATAAAAGTTCACTACACCACAATACATGATTGGGGACAGTTAACTAATGGGAGAAATACCCGTCTAGGGGCAAAAGATCTGCTGGGAGATTAGTATCTACCGGTATAAGTGTCTCCGTGTAGTGATACTGTCGCGAGAACATGAAAAACGAGGACTCTTTCACTTTTGGTACTCCCTCCGTCCAAGTGCATAGGGCGAGTTTTGGAAAGCTCAGCGATTTAGGCGGGGAAAGATTGGACGAGATCGCGCGCAGTTTTAGCTAAAAAAAGCGAAACAGTTTTGGCAATAATTTCCGTCATTAGTGCTGTCGTTTCAGCTAACCTGCATGCACCTCAAGAAAGCGCGCGTGCATTGAAAGCAAACCTGCATGCATTGGGTCATCTTCCTCCTCCCGTTTTCGCTCCAGTCTACTCCAGGCTTCACGCGTTTTCTTCTCTACTGGCTTTCTCTTTGGCGCCGAATCAAGCTCGTGAATTGTTCTATAAAAGCACAACCACAAGCCCTCACTTCTTCATCTTCTCCCGCCTTTCTTCTCCATCTCCTCAATGGCGTCATTTGATCTGAACGCGCCGCCCAACCCTGATGACGACTACGTACTAGTGAGCGCTGATGAAAGAGAAGGCATCGTTCGCGGCGACCCGGAGGCTCCAGCTCCGCCTGTTCCTCCCTTACGGACACGGCTCGGACCTAGCGGCCGCGTTGTGGGAATCGGGTCCGTTCCTCTGGCTGGCAGCCGTCTTCGACAGGAAGGGCTGGACCTTGGGTTGCGCCGCCCATGGCAGGAAGGGATAGCAGGAATCCATCTAGGGCTGAGCAGACCTCGACAGGAAGGGCTGGGCCTTGGGTCGCGTCGCCCGCTCGGCAATCTTGGTGGACCGATGCCATCCTTCGTGATAGGCACGGCCGGGAGCGAGCCGATCGCTCCTGTGCGCCGTGTTGGTCTGTCAAGGAAGCCTCGAGAAGGTGCTACTCGGGAGGCTGGAGGGAGTGGTGGCGCGGTAGGTAATCGTGGACGAGGTGCAGGCCGGCGTGGACGTGGTGCAAGCCGGGGTGGGCGTTCTTCTGCCGACGAGGAAGAAACAGGAGGCAGTGGTGGCGCGGTAGGTAATCCTGGACGAGGTGCACGCCGGCGTGGACGAGCATTCTTGTGCCGGCGACGATGAAACAGCAGGCCGGGGTGCAGCTACGATGAAACAACATAGTTCTTTCACACGGAGAAGAGAAAATGATTGACATGCTTTCACACAGGAGGTGGACCGGTGGGGAACTACTCCTGCATGCATGAGCGCCATGCATTCTGACTGAGGGAACCGAAGAAACTACTCCTCCTGCATGCATGAGCGCCATGCGTTCTGACTGAGGGAACCGAAGAAAACGGAGGAAGTGGGTCGTAGGAGTACGAGGTGTTTGAGATAAACGAGGAGCAGTTAATTGCATTACGCCTAATATTTTAGGAATTCCTGGATTCTAAAACTCGTCCTATGCACTTGGACGGAGGAAGTACATTTTATGGCCCACAAACTGCTGAGACAACTACATTATGGCCCAAAATCTGCGGGAGACCGACTTTGTGGAGAGACCAAAATAGGCGCTAGAGAGGAAAAAAGGAGCGCGCTTGACGAATTTTTTGTTCCAAAATGAACATAAACTCGTCGGGCCTCAGGAATCCACCAGCGTCGCCCCCAAATCTACGCCCCCATGCCCTGCAGACCAGAAGCCTCCCCCGCCTCCCCAACCACGTCCCAACACCGGCGGCCGTGCACCCGGGCCACTGTCGGCGTATCCCCCCACCACCTCAGCCCACCAGCCGCCCCCAGATCGGCTGCATCCCCCCGTACCCTCTACCAGACCGCCGCCCTTCAACGAGAGTATTGTCGCCGTCGAGATCCATCACCACTGCCCCTCCCCCCCCCCCCCCCCCCCCCAACCAACCTGCTACCGACTGCTCTTCGTGCCCCTACCCACTACAGTCGTTGCCCCACTCCACATCGGTGCCGCCAATTACCTGATCGATACGGAGCACCACCGTCGTCGATGAACGACTCCATTGGCGACCACCATCCTCCAGCGAACTCCTTCCCTTCTTTTGAGCTAGCTTCCTCTCTAACCAGGTCCCCTCTCGGCAAGGTTCACCGAACACCAACCCGCGGGTCCGCATCCTCCATGTCCTCTACAACGAAGCAACAGTGTCGACCCTCTGCAAATCTTCCCATGGATCAACATCGCTGCCTTCTTCTCCCCTTCCTTTGTCAGGTGAGATTTCCAATTTTGTGCCTTTTTTCCTTCCGAGAGCTAGTTCTTTATCAGGAGGATTTGGTAAAAACCATTGAAACATGTGATCGAGCCCTTAATCTTGATGCTGCAAAGAAGGAGGTGCTTGATTTTGTTGAGGGTGGGAATTGCTGGTGCAAATTGATGGGAATTGCTGGTGGTTTGGGAGCACTTGCAAAAATGCATGCTTGTAATGTTTAGCTACTTGGAGCAAAGAAGAAAAATCTTGCTGGAATTTCTAGTGCCACATCTCAATTTCATGTTGTCTATCTTGAACAAGCCGAAGTATTTCAGAGCACCCCTCCAGCCCTAAGGATCCGTGCTTGCAGGGCTATAGCTGCAAAGGCAACTCTAGCCGGAATAATTGATTCAACTAGAGGTGATCCAATGGAAAAGCTGGTCACAACCTCTTAGAAGAAATTCGCAAGAAGATCGAGAAGTGGCAAGTACTGCCTCCTGCAAAGCTTCCAAAACCACTTCATGTTCTAGATTCTGAACCTAAAAAGAAGAGAGGGGGTCGCCGCCTTCGAAAAATGAAAGAAAGGTAAGATATTCTCTACCTAATTTATGTTTTCATGAAAACATGTTGACCAAACTCATGCTTATTTTTGCCTTGATGGTAGAGGCTAGGGTTCTACCAGGTCTCGGACGTAGGTTGTAGGGGTGGAAGTGCGGGCTGCGAGGTTGGGGACGCCGGCGCCGGCGGTTGGGCGCCGTCGCGGCGTGAGAGAGAGAGAGAGAGAGGCGGCTAGGGTTTGGGGCTCTCGTCTCCTGAGGGAGACGACAACAGAATATACTGTTTATTGTCTGCTTAATATCGAAGGGGTACATGTGTGGTACATGTGTTTATATAGGAGGACAACCTCCACTAAACCCTAGATAACTTGGACTCTAACTTGGACTCTAATATAACTTGGACTCTAATATAACTTGGACTCTAAGATAGGTAAGATAACTTGGGCTAAGCCCGTAATTAACCCTGCCCATTGGGCCTCCTCCATTGGTACGTTGTACCGGTCATAACATCTCTCCCCGCCTTCTCAAACAGCTCGTCCTCGAGCTGAACATCTCGTCGAGCTTCTCCCAAGTCGCTTCCTCCTCTGGCAGGCCGGTCCATTGTACCAAGACATGCCAGACGCCGCGACGCTGCTGCGCCTGTAGCACCTTCGCCACCTGTGCGGAAGCTGGAAGGAGGCGGCCATCCGAAAGTAGGAGGAAGGGCCGGTGTCGCTGCAGGAGGGTCCCCGCGGTAGGCCTTCAGTAAGCCGACATGGAAGACGTCGTGGAGGCGAGAACCAGCTGGCAGCTCCAAGCGGTATGCGAGTGTGCCGACACGCTCCAGCACACGAAAGGGACCGGCGTAGCGAGGTCCCAATTTGCGCTTGGAGCGCGGGTCCAGAGACTGCGTGGTCCTGTGGAGGAGGCGCAGCCACACCCAATCGCCCACGCGAACTCCGCCTCGCGATGATGAGCATCGTAGTACTTCCGAGCCAGCTGCTGTGCTTGGAGAAGACGCTGGCGTGCCTCAGCCAGAATGTCGTCGCGGGTGCGGAGTAAGTCGCCCGCCGTCTCGGACCGAGCCGTCCCAGGCTCGTAAGGGAGCATCGCCGAAGGTGGGCGCCCGTAGACCACCTCGAAAGGCGTGGTGCGCAGGGCGGAGTGATAGGAGGTGTTGTAGCAGTACTCCGCCCACGCCAACCAGTCCACCCAAGCTCGTGGACGATCACCAGTAACACAACGCAGGTACATGGCGATCACCTTGTTGACCACCTCGGATTGGCCGTTTGTCTGAGGGTGGAACGCCGTGCTCATGCGGAGCTTCACGCCCGCCAGTCGAAAGAGATCCCGCCAGACATGTCTCGTGAACACGGGATCACGATCGCTGACGATGGACGACGGAAAACCGTGGAGGCGGACGATGCCGTCGAAGAAGGCCCGCGCCACGGAGGCGGCTGTATATGGATGACCCAGGGCGATGAAGTGCGCGTACTTGGAGAAGCGGTCAACCACCGTGAGGATGACGGACTTGCCGCCCACCTTGGGAAGGCCCTCGATGAAGTCCATGGAAATATCCGCCCACACCTGGGAGGGTACGTCCAGCGGCTGCAGTAGACCCGCGGGTCGTAGTGTCTCCGTCTTGTTCCGCTGGCACGTCACGCACGACCGCACCCAGTCGCGGACCATCGCGCCATCACCGGGGATGTAAAAATCAGCACGGAGACGATGGAGAGTCTTTTTCACGCCCTCGTGCCCTGCAGAATGCGCCAAGGTCAGGACCTGGTGGCGCAGGTCGCCATGGTCGGGCACGAAGATGCGGCGGCCATGTAGGAGTAGCCCCTCGTCCAAGCGCCAGGGCGCGTCCAGCTCGCCGGTGTCAAGGCGCTGGCGCAGGCCCTGGGCGTCCACGGCCGTCGAAGTTGCCCGGCGAATGTCGTTGATGAAGGCGAAAGATGGCCCGGAGCGAATGCACATGATAGTGCCAGCCATTGCAACGTCGTCCGCGACATCCTCAGTGTCGCGGCGGGACAAGGCGTCGGCGACCGTGTTGAGACGGCCGGGGCGGTACTCAACGGTGAAGTCGAAGCCAAAGAGCTTGCTGATCCACTGGTGTTGCGGAACTGTGGAGAGGCGCTGGTCCAGCAAGAACTTGATGCTGTAGTGGTCCGTGCGCACACGGAATGACCGGCCCCAAAGATAAGGCCGCCAGTGGCGCACCGCCTGAACTAGCCCAATAAGCTCGCGCTCGTAGGCTGCGAGCTTGTGATGGCGAGCGGCGAAGGGGCGGCTGAAGAAGGCGAGCGATCCCTCGCCCTGGTGAAGGACGGCGCCGAAGCCGATGCCAGAGGCGTCGCAGTCCACGATGAACGGCATATCAAAGTCCGGCATCTGGAGGACGGGTCCCGTCGTGAGCGCTCGCTGGAGAGCCTCGAATGCCGTAGTCGCCTCCTCGTCCTAGGAGAAGGCGTCGCGTCGAAGGAGACGTGTCAGTGGCGCGGCGATGAGGCCGAAGTCCCGGATGTACTTCCGGTAGTAGCCGGCGAGGCCCAAGAAGCCGCGGAGCGCCCGCGGTGACCGTGGGATCGGCCACGCGGCGACGGCGGCGACCTTGTCCGCGTCCATCGCTACCCCCGTCCGCCGAGATGACGTGCCCCAGGTACGCGACGGAGGTCGTGCCGAACGAGCACTTCGAGCGCTTGAGGTGAAGACGATGCGCTCGAAGCTCGTTGAAGATGATGGCCACATGTTGTAGATGCTCCGCCCAAGATGCACTGTAGATGAGAATGTCATCAAAGAAAACAAGCACAAAGCGGCGCAAGTATGGGCTGAGCACGTCGTTCATCAGGGTCTGGAAGGTTGCCGGCGCGTTGGAGAGGCCGAACGGCATCACCAGGAACTCGAAGTGGCCATGGTGAGTGCGGAACGCCGTCTTCTCGATGTCGTCAGGGTGCATGCGCACTTGATGGTAGCCCGAGCGAAGGTCGAGCTTGGTGAAGAAGCGCGCTCCGTATAGCTCGTCCAAGAGCTCATCCACGACGGGGATGGGGAACTTGTCCTTGGACGTTAGGGCGTTGAGGGCGCGGTAGTCGATGCAGAAGCGCCATGTGCCGTCGGGCTTGCGCACAAGGAGCACCGGGGCGGAGAACGGCGATGTCGAAATCCGGATGATGCCCTGCGCGAGCATGACCGCCACCTGACGCTCGAGCTCATCTTTCTGCAGCTGAGGGTACCGGTACGGACGCACGGCTACAGGTGCCGTGTCTGGCAGCAGGTGGATGCGGTGGTCACAGGGCCGCACGGGAGGGAGGCCCTGTGGCTCGTCGAAGATGTCGCTGTGCTGCTGCAGGAGGTCGGCCAGGAGGGGATGCGCCTCGTCCAGTGCGGACGCCATCAACCGGAGCCGTGGAGTCACGGCGCCGGAGCCGCCGATGCCTGTCCACTGAACGCGACGGCCGCCCTCGCGCCAGAAGATGAGGGACATCACATCGAGGTCCCAAAGGATGGGGCCGAGAGTGGACAGGAAGTCGATGCCTAGGATGAAGTCGTAGCAGCCCAGGTCGATGCCGACGCAGTCGATGGAGAACGGCTCGTCGCCGATGAGGACGGGAACCTGCCGCGCCACCCCCTGGCAAGCAAGGCGGTCCCCGTTGGCGACGGTGACGCTGAACTTCTCCGAGCCCGCCGGTTGGAGTGCGAGGCGGCGCATGGCGTCCCCGGACAGGAAGTTGTGCGTCGAACCCATGTCCACGAGCGCGGTGAGACGCTCCCCGTTGATCGTCACTGGAAGCAGCATTGTCTTTGCCGTCTTGATGCCAGCCATGGCATGAAGGGAGACGACGAAGGCGGTCGCGTCGACCGGCCCGTAGGTCGTGACGCCGGCCTCGGAGAGTGTGGTGGCGTCGAGCTCCGCGGTGAGGGCCTCCACCTCCGCGTCGTCGATGGTCTCCAAGTAGAACAGGCGGGCGCACGTATGACCCGGCGCATACGGCTCGTCGCAGTTGAAGCACAGGCCCTTGCGGCGCCGCTCGAGCTGCTCGGCCGACGTCAAGCGCCGGAAGGTGCGTGTCGGCGCGGGGGCAGCCGCAGTAGCGGCCGGCAGGGCGGGGCGTGTCGGGGTGGCGGCCGCCGGGGCGGGGCGGGTCGGGGGACGCGTGTCGCGGCCCGGGAATGCCTGCTGCAGGGCGTTGGCGCGCTGCTCGTACGCGCGTGCGTAATACATGGCCGTCTGCAGGTCCTGGGGGTCGCGCATCTCTACGTCGATGCAGATGTGGTCGGAAAGGCCGCCGATGAAGAGCTCGGCGCGTTGGCGAGCCGTGACGTCAGGCGCATGGCAGGCCAACGTCTGGAAGCGGTCGGCGAAGTCCTGCACCGAGGTGGTGAAGGGAAGGCGACCTAGCTCGGCTAAGCGGCTCCCACGTATGGGGGGGCCGAACCGGAGGAGACACAGGTCGCGAAAGCGCTCCCACGAAGGCATCCCGCCCTCGTCTTGCTCGAGGGCGTAGTACCAAGTCTGGGCGGCGCCACGGAGGTGGTAGGAGGCGATCCACGTGCGGTCGGACGCCATGGTCCGCTGCCCCCTGAAAAACTGGTCGCACTGATTGAGCCAGTTCAGGGGGTCGACGGTGCCGTCGTAGGTGGCGAACTCCAGCTTGGTGAAGCGGGGTGGCTGCTGCACGTGTGGCGAGGCCGCGTAGGTGCCCTCGTGACGACCCAGCGCGGCGGAAGGAGAGTGCTGCGGCACCACGGAGCTCCCGGCGTACGGATCAGTGTACCCGCCGAACCCCCCGAAGGTGGGGGCGGGTGGCTGCAACACCGTCGGCTGTAGTGGCGCCGTCGTGTAGGTCGGCGTGTCAATCCACGTCGGTAGCGGGGACGGCGACGGCGGCCACCGGACCTGGGTGATCGGCAGGCCCTGGGGCACGACAGTCGCCGGGGGCGGTGGCGCGAAGGGCGCCGCCGGCGGAGGTGGTGGTGGCGGGGTTGCGTACGGAGCCTGGAGGAAAGTCCGGAGGTTCGAGACCGCCAGGTTGAGGTCGCGGATCGCCGAGGACATCTCCGCCGGGGAGAGGACGGGGGCGGGTTCGGCCGCCAGGGCCGCGGGACCGGAGGCGGCCGGACCTGAGGTGGCCGGCGGTGGCGAGTGGTGTGGCGGCGGCGGCTGCTGTGAGGTGGCGGGGAAGGCGGTGGTGGCGGCGGCGGTGGTGGTGGGAAGGTCCGACAAACTCATCGAACCCAAGCTACCTGATACCAAATTGGTAGAGGCTAGGGTCCTACCAGGTCTCGGACGTAGGTTGTAGGGGTGGAAGTGCGGGCTGCGAGGTTGGGGACGCCGGCGCCGGCGGTTGGGCGCCGTCGCGGCGTGAGAGAGAGAGAGAGAGAGGCGGCTAGGGTTTGGGGCTCTCGTCTCCTGAGGGAGACGACAACAAAATATACTGTTTATTGTCTGCTTAATATCGAAGGGGTACATGTGTTTATATAGGAGGACAGCCTCCACTAAACCCTAGATAACTTGGACTCTAACTTGGACTCTAATATAACTTGGACTCTAAGATAGGTAAGATAACTTGGGCTAAGCCTGTAATTAACCCTGCCCATTGGGCCTCCTCCATTGGTACGTTGTACCGGTCATAACACTTGAAGTACTTACTAATTTGCATTCCAGGCTGAAACTTGTTTCATCACCTAAACATTATGGTATCTTGTCATAATTATGGTAACTTGGTTCTGTAGATATGTGGTGACTGATATGATGAAGTTTGCAAACTGAATCCAGTTGGTTTTGACACGGATGCTGGAATGATATTTTGTTTGGCCTTTACACCAGTTCAGGTGAGTTTATTTTCTCCTGGTTCCTTATGCATGATATTTGTCTGATCCAGTTGTGGAACAGGGGATTATGGCTACAGTGCTGCCTACACTAGGTCGCTATGTAGTTTTTTATCTTGTATTATTTTCTTAGCTTCTACTTGTGCTGCTCATCTTTGAGGGATCAAAAAAGGTAGTTTAACCTATTTTTTTGTTACCTTTTTTGTTGCATTACTATAAAGTTCCTAGATTTTGCTTCTGTGAAGTCATCATGAACAATACAGTTTGATGTGTTGGTGGTTTTACCTATGCTACCGTACATCCTTGCATAATCTTGCGCTGGATGGTTTGTTGTTGTTAGCCTTTTATACATTTAGCACCTTGTGTATAGATAGATGTTAATCAGTAGGTTGTGGCATCTTGGATGTCATTATATAGACCTTTTCAGTTGGTTATTGTTATTTTTAAACATAAGAAGGTTAACCTAAGATCCATGACATCAATTGCTCCTTGTTTCTAATGTGCCATTGTTTTCGCTTGCAGGAAATAGAGCTGTCAAGCCCACATGCCCAGGGGAACCTTCTTGGAAGCGGAACCCAGAGCACCTATTTCTCCGAGACGGGCACATTTTTTCTCGGATCAATAATAGGCCATGAGTGACTGAGGTTGGAATCTAATCTGAAGATGAAAAGGGAGTGTGAGATTAAAAGAGAGGATTGTTTCTTTGTCTCAATCTGCACACAAAGCCCAACATCTCTTCGGATTCATGCACTTGTACAGAGTTAGCTTGTATTCTCAGTTGTACCATGGGGGCGGGGTTTGTAATGTAAGCACATAAAGCGCACTGGCTTGTCATGAAGTCAAGCAATACCTACATGTTACTTTGATTAAAGTGTATGGATGAGACTTAAGTTATTTTGAGTGAAATATGTGTATAAATTATGTTATATGTACTGATTGATTGGATATAGTGCATGGATGTCTAATACTATTTGGTATTGAAATCTATGTGTTGGCATAAAAACTGTCGGGTAAATGAGCTTCTAAAGGCAGTTGGACTGTCGGTAATTGTTGTTTGATGTGCTTTGACCAATCTGCCGGGAGAAAATAGACTGCTGGCAAATACACGAGCAAGGGCAAAGAAATTGCCGGCAAAAAATCTGCCGGGAGAAGTTATCCCCGACAGCCATTCTCCGGCAACTGGAAGAAACACTACCCCGACAGTTTATCTGCCCTTTAAAGTGTTTTGTCCCTGCATTTTTTCTGTCCTTACATCAACGTTGTGGTGTAGTGAGTGTTTCGGGACTCCCCTGGTGTTTTTAGGGTAGATGAAAATTTATAAATCAAATAACAGAACCGGGAGGACCACGAGGCAGGCACAAGCTATCAGCCCCCCAGGCCACACACTGATGGCTTGTGGGACCCTCGTAAGGCCTCCAGCCTTCTTCGGATGCTCGTTGATCTTCTTTTGATTCAGAAATAATCACCAAAAAGTTTTAGGGCAATTGTACTTTGTTTGGTATGGAAAACCGAAAAAAGTGAAAAACATGCAGAAAACAACAACTGGCACTCGGCACTGGGTCAATAGGTTAGTGCTAAAAAATAATATAAAATGATAAATAAATACCCCGAAAGTATTCTAGAATGGTAATATATCAGCATGAAATAATAAAAAAAATATAGATATGTTAGATTCGTATCAACTGTATTTGATGTTTGTCGCCCAACACCTTGTCAGCGTCCCAAGTCCATCGCCTACGTATGAAATGGCGGGGCAAATGCTTTACTGTGTGCATTTCCATAACTTTGAGTATGTGGCAGCACACAATCTCGTCCCGTTCAAACTTGCAGCATTCGTAATAGAACTCACCTTCACTTATGACAGCCTCCACAAAGTAGTTTCTCCCCTTGTGCGTATCTTCTGGTTTTGAATCGAACATGTCCGCGAGACTACACACCTTGAATGTCCAGTTGTCAACTTGATAAGCTGCATATGAGGTGGATCGCTTATCCCTTCCTGGAACATGCATGTTTTGTGCTTGTTGTTTTCTCACTTCCTTTTTAGCAGTATTTGATTGTTCCGTAGTAGGCCAGAAAATAGAAACCATACTAAATTCAATACGGGGAAAATTGATAGTACGCACGGCATGTTTGAATGTTTTCCACATGGCAACTACAACATCTTATTCATTTTTTCCACATGGCAGTCAAAGTGCGACGCGCACGATAAACATTTCTCGTACATAGCATCCAATACACTTGTGAATCTAGTAGTTGGAGATGCCTTAACATAGTTGGTCAGAGATGGCAATTGTTGTGCAGTTAACAAGCAAACAAAGTGTTATGCACATGGCAACTATGGTTGTTTTAACATGGCAACTGCAACCACTTCATCACATGGCAAACGTGGTTCATGTTATAGAAAATGCATAGAATTCTACATGGCAATTGTAGTGCATTTTCACACGGCCAACTACATTCTTATGCAAACCAGTTTACACATGGCAATTACACTACAATCCACATGGCATTTATATTGCATCACACATGGAAACTATTAATACTTGTTCATTGTACATGGCAGCTTCATTCCATTATCTATGGCATTTTTATTTGTTTGTTTTACCTTTTTGCAATATAATGCTTGCAACATGGTTCTTGTTATTTGTTTCACCTTTTTATTAAGTATGGGGGTGTATGCATTCTGCCATACTTGCCAACTAAAGACTGTGCGAGCACACACTTACTTGAAAAAGATCTTGTTTGTGTATATTTTTCTCATATGCCTCTCCATGGGTAAGTATGTGAGGAATTTTGGCTACTTTAGTGCTGTGTTTTCCTTTTGATGCAGCTCCGTTCCCAGTATTTTCTGTTGCAAAGCTGTATACTGCTTGGAAAACTATAACAATGAGTTGCTAGGGCTCACATAACGCTTCAAAACAGCATTGAAACCCTCACTGTCTTGTGTTGTTTGTAGGAACGGGTAGAAGCACTGCGTAAAGTAGGTTGACACCGAGTACATCCACTTCTCCCATAGGTTTTGAAGGGTCTCGTTGTCCTAAACTTGGTATTTTTCAATCATAACGGTCTAGCTCCGTTCGAACTCTTCCACTGTCAAGTTGTGGTTCACACACATCTCGAATGCCTTGTGTAGTTCTTGACGGTCAGCAAAGAATGGTCATAGAGTCTCTTCTGCTTCCCTAATTATGCCACCTGCAGTGCCTATGAACTGCCATGGGGAAGACGTGTTTTATGCCTCCATGCATGCTAAAGTTCTGGTCTGTTATTATGTTCATTGGAGGAAGTCCATCCATGCACTCCAAGAAACTCTTGAACAACCGAGTGTAGCCATTGATATCTTCGTTCTACACAAGGCCGCAGCCGAACTGCAAAGACTGGTTGTGGTTATTTATTCCTATGAATGGAGCACATGGCATCTTGTACATACTCGTGAGAGATGTTGCGTCAAACAAAATGCAGTCACGATAATGCTTGTAGGCTCTCCTTGCTGCACCATCCACCCAATACATGTTTCTCACACATTCCTCATCATGGAGTCTTATCCTGTAGAAGAAATTAGGATCTTCTTTTGCTCTCTCTTTGAAGTAGACAGTGGTGTCTTCTATGTGAGCCAACTTGCTTTCTCTGGTGTACTTTGCCTTCAGGTTTGTGATGTGTGCTGGTAGGTAGGGCATGCTACTCAGTTTCTCATCTTTGTTGTGGACCAGGGACAATATCTAGACCATTCTCGAAGTAATAACGTTACAATCATGCATCAATTTATGAATTTATTCTCTTGGGGACTCAATCCATGATGTGTGCTCTTAAATTTTACAAGGTCAAACTTCTTTATCATATCGTGGTTGTGCTCGTCCAGAAACTCGATGATCACCTACCAGGATCCATCTATGTTTAGTCTCATTCTAGCAGGGCATCATGTCTTGATAGTGATGCCTCTTCTCCATTCTGGTACGACCGGCATATCACCTTTAGCTTTCTTGTTCTTTCATGCCTTGTAGCACCTAAACTCACCTCTGGTGTACCCTCCAGTCTCTTTTAGTTTCCTATGGTATTCTGTGCTTATAGCAAATCCATGTAACAATGCATAGCTCTAATAGTATTTCCTGGCATATTCAAAGGAACTAAATCTCTATCAAACACAAGGAGGTTGAGTTAGCATGAATTCGCAATGTCCATCTTCTTCTTCCCCTTGCATTTCGTCATCAGTTTCCTCATTCACTTTAGTATTGGTGGTTGTTTCATCTTTTTGGACGTTGCTCGTGCTGATGTCCCTAGGTGTGCTCGTCGTCATTGTTGTAACAATGGTAAGTTTGACACTGTCTGTGCATTGTTTGTCAGAGGCTGGTTGAACAGCTCATGGAACGACCCTTCTGTTTTCTCCGAGGTACCTGCAACAGATGAACACAAGACATTGTTGAATGTAGTCATAGCTCCTGCATTTTTTTATCAAGTAAGTGTGTAATCAGTATTTTTGAATGGCAACTTTTTAAGATCTCATACGGCAACTCCATTTGATAATCCATGACAATTGCAGTTAATGTCACTACGCAATTACAGGTGTCATGGATTACACATGTCAATAATTGGAAGTTCTGTTTTTAAAATAATGACAAGATTATCATACTATGCATGGCAATATGGACTTGATATGGGATGGCAACTGCAGTTGACATGGGATAGCAATTTCTCAGTTGTCCAAGGGTGGCAACTATAGTTCAGCATCCATGTCAAGTGCAATTTTGAGCTTGTATGGCAAGTGTAGTTGATCAAACATGATAGTTGTATGTAAGCAGAGATGGCAATTGTAGTTGTTCATATATGGCTACTGCAATTGTACATATATGGAAAATTCAGTTCTTCATAGATGGCAACTGCATTTTATTATATTAATTCTCATCCATTCATGTCACACCATGGCAAATGTCATTCATTTTCATTTTTTCTCACATCCATGGTAATTGCCATGTTTCAACAGTTTTCCATTCGGTACATTGCTTGTGATAACAAATTTTTTCTGTCTCACCTGCGCAAGATGTTGATGGTAGGTCTCTTATTGCTAGCTGTTTCCACGTGGTGCATGATGGTCTTGCATTTCGAAAATACGTAAGTTTGTGAGTTCATCACCCCAGATTTTTTGTTGCTCTATTTATTATTTTTCCACATCAATTTGTTTGCATGTTTTTTGTGTGTTCACAACACCTTGAGTTGCACCATGCACTACTTGTAGTTGGTGTCTTGTATTTGTATTATCGATAGCTCTAGGTGGTGCAGCTTGCCATGGGATACATGCATACATGCCAACATAAAACATAAGATGGATGCCATTTCTCATGTCTAGAATCATTACAGATCTGATTTTTTTCCTTTATGCATCCTACCCATGTCTGCTTATTCTTGTAGTAGAGGTAGCAACATTATGTAACCATACATGTAGGTGCCACATTAAAAACATGGCAAATCTAGCCAACCATGCATGGAAAATTTAGTCCACCATGCATGGCAACTGCAATTTACAAGTCTTTGCAACTGTAGTTTATAAGTCTTGGCAACTGTAGTTAGACATCCATGGGAACCGGAGTTGTCCTAGGATGGCAATTATGTTGGGGAACGTTGCATGGGAAACAAAAATTTTCCTACGCACACGAAGACCTATCATGGTGATGTCCATCTATGAGAGGAGATTTGGATCTACATACCCTTGTAGATCGCACAACAGGAAGCGTTAAGAAACGCGGTTGATGTAGTGGAACGTCTTCACGTCCCTCGAATCACCCCACGAACCGTCCCGTGATCCGTCCCACGATCCGCCCCGCGATCCGTCCCGCGATCCGTTGCACAAACCGTCTTGCGATCCGTCTCATGATCCGTTCCGATCTAGTGCCGAACGGACGGCACCTCCGCATTCAGCACACGTACAGCTCGATGACGATCTCCACCTTCTTGATCCAGCAAGAGGTGGCGGAGAGGTAGAAGAGTTCTCCGGCAGCGTGACGGTGCACCGATGGTGGTAATGATCTACTCCGGCAGGGCTTCGCCTAAGCTCTGCAGAAATACGATCTAGAGGAAAAACTGCGTGGTATAGGGTCGAGCACCACGTGGCAAAGTTGTGTCTCAAAAACCCTCAATACCTCTAGTATATATAGGAGGGAGGGAGGGGAGGAGGCAGCCTCAAACCCTCAAGGTTTGGCTGAAATTGGAGGTGGAGGAGTCCTACTCCAATCCTACTTGGAGTAGGATTCCACCTTCCCACTTGGAAACTCTTCCCACCTTGTGTTTTTCCTTCTCAAACCTTATGGGCCTTAGTGCGAACTAATTCCAGCCCACTAGGGGCTGGTTTATCTATTCCCATAGCCCATGAGACCCCTTGGGGCATGATACCCCTCCCGATGGTCCCCGGCACCCCTCCCGGCACTCCCGGTACACTACTGATGATCCCGAAACTTTTCCGGTGACCAAACCAGAACTTCCTATATATAAATCTTTACCTACGGGCCATTCCGGAGTTCCTCGTGACGTCCTAGATCTCACCTGGGACTCCGAACAACTTTTGGTTACCAACACCTATAACTCAACTATACCGAAACGTCACTAAACCTTAAGTGTGCAGACCCCGCGGGTTCGAGACCTATGTAGACATGACCCGAGACACTCCTCGGTCAATACCCAATAGCGGGACCTGGATGCCCATATTAGATCCTACATATTCTCCAAAGATCTTATCGGTTGAACCTCAGTGGCAAGGATTCATATAATCCCGTATGTCATTCCCTTTGTCCTTCGGTATGTTACTTGCCCGAGATTTGATCGTCGGTATCCGCATACCTATTTCAATCTCGTTACCGGCAAGTCTCTTTACTCGTTCCGTAATACAAGATACCGTGACTTTCACTTAGTCACATTGCTTGCAAGGCTTGTGTGTGATGTTGTATTACCGAGTGGGCCCCGAGATACCTCTCCGTCACACGGAGTGAAAAATCCCAGTCTTGATCCATACTAACTCAATGGACACCTTCGGAGATACCCGTAGAGCACCTTTATAGTCACCTAGTTATGTTTCGACGTTTGATGCACACAAGGTATTCCTCCGGTGCCAATGAGTTATATGATCTCATGGTCATAGGAACAAATACTTGACACGCAGAAAACAATAGCAATAAAACGACACGATCAATATGCTACGTTCATAGTTTGGGTCTTGTCCATCACATGATTCTCCTAATGTTGTGATCCCGTTATCAAGTGACAATACTTGCCTATGGCTAGGAAACTTGACCATCTTTGATCAACGAACTAGCCAACTAGAGGCTCACTAGGGACAGTGTGTTGTCTATGTATCCACACATGTATTTGAGTTTCCAATCAATACAATTCTAGCATGGATAATAAACGATTATTATGAACAAGGAAATATAATAATAACTAATATATTATTGCCTCTAGGGCATATTTCCAACAGTCTCCCACTTGCACTAGAGTCAATAATCTAGTTCACACCACCATGTGATTTTAACGAATCC
The DNA here is from genome assembly GCF_904849725.1 of Hordeum vulgare subsp. vulgare. Lineage (NCBI taxonomy): Eukaryota > Viridiplantae > Streptophyta > Magnoliopsida > Poales > Poaceae > Hordeum > Hordeum vulgare. Next base: position 396,283,945 of record NC_058520.1, on the reverse strand, counting down.
AACACCCATATAGTTCTGGGGTCTGATCACGTCTTGCTCGTGAGAGAGGCTTTAGTCAACGGTTCTGAATCTTTCAGATCCGTGTGTGCTTTACAAATCTTTATGTCATGTTATAGATGCTGCTACTACGTGCTATTCAGAAATACTCCAAATATCTACTCTACTATACGAATCCGTTTTATACTCATAGTTATTCGAATTAGTGTCAAAGCTTGCATCAACGTAACCTTTACGACGAACTCTTCAACGACCTCCATAATCGAGAAAAATTCTTTAGTCTATTAGTTACTAAGGATAACTTTGACCGATGTTCAGTGATTCAATCCTGGATCATTCTCTGTACCTCTTAACACACTTGTGGCAAGGCACACATCAAGTGCGGTACACAACATGGCATACTGTAGAGTCTATGGCTAAGGCATAGGGGACGACCTTCGCCCTTTCTCTTTCTTCTGCCGTGGTCGGGCTTTTGAGTCTCGCTCAAATTCACACCTTACAACACATTCAAGAACTCTTTCTTTGCTGATCTATTTTGAACTCCTTCAAAAACTTGTCAAGGCATGCATTTCATTTGAAAGTTCGGTTTTAGCACTTTGATCTATCTCCATAGATCTCGATGCTCAATGTTCAAGTAGCTCTATCCGGGTCTTCCTTTGAAAAACCCCTTTCAAACAACCTTTAAGCTTTACAGAAATTCTACATTACTTCCGATCAACAATATGTCAACCACATATACTTATCAGAAATTCTATAGTGCTCCCACTCACTTCTTTGGAAATACAAGTTTCTCATAAACCTTGTACAAACCCAAAAGCTTTGATCATCTCATCAAAGCGTATATTCCAACTCCGAGATGCTTGCACCAGCCCATAGAAGGATCGCTGGAGCTTGCATACTTGTTAGCATCCTTAGGATCGACAAAACCTTCTGGTTGTATCACACACAACCTTTCCTCAAGGAAACCGTCGAGGAAACAATGTTTTGTCATCCTATGTGCAATATTTCATAAATAATGCAGCAACTACTAACAGACTTTTAGCATCGCTATGAGTGAGAAAGTCTCATCATAGTCAACTCTTCGATCTTGTCGGAAACATCTTTGCGACAAGTCAAGCTTTTCTTAGTGGCGACTTATCACCATCATCGTCTATATTCCTTTTAAAGATCCATCTTCACTCAATAGTCCTACGACCATCAAGTAGTTCTTCCAAAGTCTACACTTTGTTTTCATACATGGATCCTCTCTCAGATTTCATGGCCTCCAGCCATTTGTCGGAATCTGGGCCCACCATCGCTTCTCCATAGCTCGTAGGTTCAATGTTGTTCAACAACATGACCTCCAAGACAGGGTTACCGTACCACTCTGCAGCAGTACGTGATACGTCCATTTTGCATCAAGTTTTCATGTTGATATTTATTGCTTCTTGGGCTGTTATATTACTTGTGGTACCATATTTATGCCTTTTCTCTCTCATTTTGCAAGGATTATTTGAAGAGGGAGAATTCAGGCAGCTGGAATTCTGGACTAGAAAAGGAGCAAATCCTAGTCCACTATTCTACACATCTCCAAATGCCCTGAAAATTTACGTGGATTTTTTCTGGAATATATTAAAAATACTAGGCGAAAGAACTACCAGAGGGGGGCCACCAGGGCCCCACAAGCTTGCCCACCATCACCACCCCCCTCGCGGCGCAGGGCAGGCTTGTGGGCAGCCCACTGGCCCACTAGCCCCCCTCTTTTTTCTATATGACGCGTCCTGACCTGGAAAAAAAATCATACGAGAGATTTTTCGTGGTTTCGCCGCCGCCATGAGGCGGAACTTGAGCAGATTCAATCTAGAGCTCCGGCAGGACGATCCTGTCGGGGAAATTTCCCTCTCGGAGGGGGAAATCGTCGCCATCGTCATCACCAACACTCCTCTCGTCGGAGGGGAGGAATCTTCATCAACATCTTCATCAGCACCATCTCCTCTCCAACCCCAAGTTCATCTCTTGTAACCAATCTTAGTCTCGCAACTCCGATTGGTACTTGTAAAGTTGCTAGTAGTGTTGATTACTCTTTGTAGTTGATGCTAGTTGGATTACTTGGTGGAAGAGTTTATGTTCAGATCCTTGATGCTATTCGTTACACCTCTGGTCATGATTATGATTATGTCTTGTGAGTAGTTAATTTTGTTCCTGAGGACATGGGATAAGTCATGTTGATAATAGTCATGTGAATTTGATATTCCTTCCGTATTTTGATATGTTGTATGTTGTTTTTCCTCTAGTGGTGTTATGTGAACGTCGAATACATAACACTTCACCATATTTGGGCCTAGAGGAAGGCATTGGGAAGTAGTAAGTAGATGATGGGTTGCTGGAGTGACAGAAGCTTAAACCCTAGTCTATGCGTTGCTTCATGAGGGGCTGATTTGGATCCACTAGTTTAATGCTATGGTTAGACTTTGTCTTAATTCTTCTTTTGTAGTTGCGGATGCTTGCGAGAGAGGTTAATCATAAGTGGGATGCTTGTCCAAGTAAGGGCAGTACCCAAGCGCCGGTCCACCCACATATCAAACTATCAAAGTAACGAACGCGAATCATATGAACATGATGAAACTAGCATGACAGAAATTCCCGTGTGTCCTCGGGAGCGTTTTTCCTCCTATAAGACTTTGTTCAGGCTTGTCCCTTGCTACAAAAGGGATTGGGCCACTTGCTGCACCGTTGCTACTACTTGTTACTTGTTACACTTTGCTTGCTACGTTTCACCTCGCTACACAATCACTTGTTACCGCTACTTTCAGTGCTTGCAGTTATTACCTTGTTGAAATCCGTTTATCAGAGCCTTCTGCTCCTTGTTGGGTTCGACACTCTTGCTTATCGAAAGGACTACGATTGATCCCCTATACTTGTGGGTCATCAAGACTCTTTTCTGGCGCCGTTGCCGGGGAGTGAAGCGCCTTTGGTAAGTGGAAATTGGTAAGGAAACACTTTTGTACTGTGCTGAAATTTATTGTCACTTGTCACTATGGAAACTCTTTCTTTGAGGAGTTTGTTCAGGGTATCTTCACCACGAACGGAAGCACGAGGAGTTGCTCCTCAACCTGAGGTACCTACTGAAAATATCTTTTCTGAAGTTCCTTTGGGTATGCTTGAGAAACTGCTGGCTAATCCTTTTACAGGAGATGGATCTTCACATCCAGACTTTCATCTAATCTATGTAGATGAAGTTTGTGGTTTATTTAAGCTTGCAGGTTTGCCCGAGGATGAGGTAAATAATAAAGTATTTCCTTTATCTTTGAAGGATAAGGCGTTGACATGGTATAGGTTATGTGATGATGCTGGATCATGGGGCTACAATCGGTTGAAATTGGAATTTCATCAAAAGTTCTATCCTATGCATTTAGTACATCGTGATCGGAACTTTATTTATAACTTTTGGCCTCGTGACAGGGAAAGCATAGCTCAAGCTTGGGGGAGGCTTAAATCAATGCTATATTCATGCCCCAATCATGAGCTCTCGAGAGAAATCATCACTCAAAACTTTTATGCTCGGCTTTCTCATGAAGATCGTACCATGCTTGACACTTCTTGTGTCGGTTCTTTTATGAAGAAGGATATTGATCACAAGTGGAATTTATTGGAGAGAATCAAACGCAACTCTGAAGATTGGGAGCTGGAGGAAGGTAAGGACTCAGGTATGAATTTCCAGTTTGATTGCGTTAAATATTTTGTTGAGACAAACACTTCTAGAGATTTTAGCGCTAAGTATGGACTTGACTCTGAGATAGTAGCTTCTCTATGTGAATCTTTTGCTGCTCATGTTGATCTTCCCAAAGAGAAGTGGTTTAAATATCATCCTCTTGTAGAAAGCAACATAGCCAAAACCAATCTAGTTGAGGAGAAAATCATAGCTTTTAGTGATCATGTTGTTCCTTGTGCTTACACTGATAAACCACCATACCCTGCTAGGATGAAGGATTATTCTAAAGCTCCAACTGTAATACGTAGGGGTTACATTAGACCACTTGCACCCCCTGAGGAGATTAGAGTTGAACCTAGTGTTGCTATTATCAAAGATCTCTTAGCCGAAGACATAGACGGGCATGTTATTAAATTCTGTGAGGACTCCGCTAGAATTGCTAAACCTCACGCGAAAGACAAGCACGGACCTGTAGTTGGCCTGCCCGTTGTTTCTGTTGAGATAGGAGATCATTGTTACCATGGTTTATGTGATATGGGAGCTAGTGTTAGTGCAATACCCCGTTCTCTCTATGATGAAATCAAAGATGAGATTGCACCTGCTGAGTTAGAACCCATTGATGTCACTATCACGCTAGCTAATAGAGACACTATCTGCCCTTTGGGAATTGTGAGAGACATAGAAGTCCTGTGTGGTAAGACGAAGCATCCTACTGATTTCCTCGTCCTTGGTACTGCACAAGATAGCTTTTGTCCCATCATATTTGGTAGACCCTTTCTCAACACTGTCAATGCTCACATTGATTGCATTAAACAGACTGTCACAGTAAGTTTCGAGGGTGTGTCTCATAAATTTAACTTCTCCAAGTTTGGAAGACAACCCATGAAAGAAAGTCGTCTAGTAGGGATGAAATCATTGCTCTTGCCTCTATTGCCGTACCTCCTACGGATCCTTTAGAGCAATATCTGCTTGAGCATGAAAATGATATGCATATGGAGGAGAGAGATGAGATAGATAGAATTGTCTTAGAACAATGTCCTATTCTCAAGAATAATCTGCCTGTTGAACTGCTTGGGATCCTCCCCCACCAAAGGGTGATCCTGTGTTCGAGCTTAAACAGTTGCCTGATACTCTTAAGTATGCCTATCTTGATGAGAAGGAGATATATCCTGTCATTATTAGTGCTCTCCTCCTAGAGTGTGAAGAGAAGAAGTTACTAAAAACTCTAAGGAAGCACCGCGCTGCTATTGGATATACTCTTGATGAACTTAAGGGTATTAGTCCTACTCTATGTCAGCACAAGATTAAAACCGATCCCGACTTCAAACCAGTTGCTGATCATCAAAGGAGATTAAATCCTAAGATGAAAGAGGTCGTTAGAAAAGAAATATTAAAGCTTCTGGAAGCAGGAATCATTTATCCTGTTGCTCATAGTGATTGGGTAAGTCCAGTACATTGTGTACCTAAGAAGGGAGGTATCACCGTCGTTCCTAATGATAAGGATGAACTAATCCCACAAAGGATTATTACCGGTTATAGAATGGTGATAGACTTCCGGAAACTGAACAAGGCAACCAGGAAAGATCATTATCCTTTGCCGTTCATCGACCAAATGCTAGAAAGGCTATCAAAGCACACACACTTCTGCTTTCTAGACGGTTATTCAGGTTTCTCACAAATACCTGTTGCACAATCTGATCAAGAAAAACCACTTTCACCTGCCCTTTTGGTACCTTTGCCTATAGACGTTTGCCTCTTGGCTTATGTAATGCACCTGCCACCTTCCAAAGATGTATGCTGGCTATATTCTCTGACTTTTGTGAAAAGATTGTCGAGGTTTTCATGGATGACTTCTCCGTTTACGGGTCTTCCTTTGATGATTGCCTCAGCAACCTTGATTGAGTCTTACAGAGATGCGAAGAAACCAACCTCGTCTTGAATTGGGAGAAGTGCCACTTTATGGTTAATGAAGGTATCGTCTTAGGACACAAAATTTCTGAGAGAGGCATTGAAGTTGATAAGGCTAAGGTTGATGCAATTGAGAAAATGCCTTGCCCCACAGATATCAGAGGCATATGAAGTTTCCTAGGTCATGCTGGTTTCTATAGAAAGTTCATTAAAGACTTCTCTAAGATTTCTAGGCCTCTTACCAACCTCTTGCAGAAGGATGTTCCTTTTGTTTTCGATGAGGATTGTGTGGAAGCTTTCGAAATACTTAAGAAGGCTTTGATAACCGCACCTATTGTTCAACCACCTGACTGGAACTTGCCCTTTGAAATCATGTGACGCTAGTGATTACACTGTTGGTGCTGTTCTAGGACAAAGAGTTGAAAAGAAGTTGAATGTCATTCACTACGCTAGTAAAACTCTAGACAGTGCCCAAAGAAACTATGCCACTACGGAGAAGGAATTTTTAGCAGTGGTGTTTGCATGTGAAAAGTTTAGATCTTACATAGTTGACTCAAAAGTCACTATTCACTCTGATCATGCTGCTATTAAGTACCGCATGCAGAAGAAGGACGCTAAGCCTAGGCTGATCAGATGGGTTCTCCTGCTACAGGAATTTGATTTGCACGTCGTTGACCGAAAGGGTGCTGATAACCCTGTAGCAGATAACTTGTCTAGGCTAGAGAATGTCCTTGATGACCCACTACCAATTGATGACAGCTTTCCTGATGAGCAAATAAATGTCATCCGCACTTCACATAGTGCACCGTGGTATGCCGATTATGCAAACTATATCGTAGCCAAATACATACCACCCAGTTTCACCTATCAACAAAAGAGGAAATTCTTCGTTGATTTGAGACACTACTTCTGGGATGATCCTCACCTTTATAAGGAAGGAGTAGATGGTGTTATTAGACGTTGTGTGCCTGAACATGAACAGGGACAGATCCTGCAGAAGTGTCATTCCGAAGCCTACGGAGGACACCATGCTAGAGATAGAACTGCCCATAAGGTATTGCAATCAGGTTTCTATTGGCCCACTCTCTTCAAGGATGCTCGCAAGTTTGTCCTGTATTGTGACGAATGCCAAAGGATAGGGAACATCAGTAAGCGTCAGGAAATGCCTATGAACTATTCACTTGTCATTGAACCATTTGATGTCTGGGGCTTTGATTATATGGGACCCTTCCCGAGTTCCAATGGGTACACTCACATCTTAGTTGCTGTGGATTACGTTACTAAGTGGGTAGAATCTATCCCCACTAAAAATGCCGATCACCACACCTCTATTAAGATGCTTAAAGAAGTCATATTCCCAAGATTTGGAGTCCCTAGATACTTGATGACTGATGGCGGTTCACACTTCATTCATGGTGTTTTCCGCAAGATGCTAGCTAAGTATGATGTCAACCATAGAGTTGCATCTCCTTATCATCCTTAGTCTAGTGGTCAAGTGGAGTTGAGTAATAGGGACATCAAGTTGATCCTACAAAAGACCGCCAATAGATCTCGAAAGAACTGGTCTAGCAAACTTGACGATGCACTATGGGCTTATAGGACCGCTTATAAGAATCCCATGGGCATGTCACCGTATAAAATGGTTTACGGTAAGGCCTGCCATTTACCTCTTGAGCTGGAACACAAAGCTTATTGGGCAATCAAAGAGCTCAACTTTGATTTCAAACTTGCCGGTGAGAAGCGGTTGTTTGATATCAGCTCGTTAGATGAATGGAGAGCCCAGGCATATGAGAATGCCAGGTTGTTCAAGGAAAAGGTTAAGAGATGGCACGACAAACGAATACAGAAACGAGAGTTCAATGTAGGTGACTATGTCTTGCTATACAATTCTCATTTGAGATTCTTTGCAGGCAAGCTTCTCTCTAAATGGGAAGGTCCCTATGTTGTCGAGGAAGTATATCGTCCGGTGCCATCAAAATCAATAACATGGAAGGAAATTTTCCTAGAGTGGTAAATGGGGAAAGAATCAAGCATTACATCTCTGGTACTCCCATAAATGTTGAGACCAATATCATCAATGTCATAACTCCAGAGGAGTACATAAGGGATGTTTATCAGCCTGTTTCAGACCTTGAAAACGAAGATGTATATGTTTCGACAAGAGATTGGACTCCGATACTTTTCCAATAGGAAATTTCCTCAGTTTTGGAATTTTTGGAAAATTAGAAAAATAAAAAGTAGTCCGGAGAGAAAACGAGGAAGTCACAAGGGCCCACACCGCCACCACCCCCTGGTGGCGGTGGGCAAGCTTGTGGGCACCTCGTGTGCCTCCCGGACTCCGTTTTCTTGCGGAAGACTCCTTGTGGCCCAGAAAAAATCAATATAGAGTTGCTCGAAGGTTTTGATCTCCGTATCGCGTAGTTTTCCTCTGTTTTCGTTTCGATCTTGTTGTCTGCCGCAGATTTAGAACAAAGATGTCTCAGGAATCTGTTGGGGAGAATGATCTTCACCAAGTTCATGAGGAAGTAGATGCTGATCTGAAAAGAGTAGAAGTTACGGAAGCCAGGGACCAAGCTAAGGAGAAAACCCAAGCTAGGGAGGAAGTCCAACCTATGTTCAATGTTGAAGACGTTGAAGGAATAGACTTTCTCCAACCCTTCCTCCACATAGTGTCTCCATCCTTGATAGAAGTCTTGAGGTTTTGCGAAACAACTCGTGCTCGCAATATTTCTGTTTCTCGTGAAGTTGTTTTGCTAGAAAACCATGTCACAGATCTCAGAGGTATAAATCAAAGGTTGATAGATCTCTTGGAATCAAAGGCGACAACAACACCACCATCACCACCAAAGGAGGACAACTAAGCATTGGTATGGGCAATCCCCTTGGCTTCTGCCAAGCTTGGGGGAGTTGCCCTCGTATCGTATCACCTTTATATCTTTTGCTTTTACCTTTGTTTTAGTTCTTTCCTTTTCAGTTTTTATTTCTTCTTTTAGAGGAATAAGTCTTTAGTTTTTAGTTTGAGTCTTTTACTTTTGTCTCTCCCCCGATGTATTCGAGCTTGTGAGCTATATAATAAGGAGTGTCTTAGTCAAGGGCTCTGCTTTGTGCCATGATCAAAAGTATGAAAAGAACGATAGCACGAAAGATCATGAGACGATCTTATGGAAAGTGATAACTTCACATATGACAAGTATGATGATTGAAACTTGTTGAGAATAAATTAACATAGACCTCAGTCATTGTTGCAATTAATAATAAGTAATAAGGAAAGAGAGGTTCACATATAGATATATCATCTTAGACACGTTTTGCAATTGGGATCACTCACCAAACTATTACATGCCTAGGAGTAGATGTTGGACAAGGAAGACAACATAATGAATTGTGTTTGCTTGGTTCCAAACAATGTTATATGATTAGAGATTCCTTAGCATGTGACGATTGCTTCCACCTCATATTAGCCAAAACTCCCGCACCAAGTAGAGATACTACTTGTGCATCCATAAACCTCCAACCCAGTTTTGCCATGAGAGTCCACCACACCTACCTATGGATTGAATAAGATCCTTAAAGTAAGTTGTCATCGGTGCAAGCAATAAAAATTGCTCTCTAATATGTATGATCTATTAGTGTGTGGAAAATAAGCTTTGTACGAAACTGTGGCGAGGAAGACATAAAAGCGACAGACTGCATAATAAAGTTCTTTATCACAGGAGGCAATATAAAGTGACGTTCCTTCGCACTAAGAGGACACACATTCAAACCTCAAAAGCGCATGACAACCTCTGCTTCCCTCTGCGAAGGGCCTATCTTGTACCTTTACTTTTTACCCTTGTAAGAGTCATGGTGATCATCACCAATTCCCTTTTGCCTTTGTCTTGGCCACCGTCACATGCTTGGGAAAGATCTATATTCATATATCAACTTGGAGTTGAGTACTCATGCTTTATTGTTGTTGACTTTACCCTTGAAGTAAATAGTTGGGAGGCAAAACTATAAGCCCCTATCTTCCTCTGTGTCCAGCTGAAACTTTGACACCATGAGTACCACGTGAGTTGTAACAAGTGTGGAAAACGAAAGAGATGATTGAGTATGTGGGTTTGCCTTACAAGCTCTTATTTGACTCTTTCTGATGTTGTGATAAATTGCAATTGCTTCAATGACTATGGACTATTGGTGGTTACTTCTCGGTAAGGTTTTTGCTTCATGCTTTACTTTGTGAAGGAATTGTTACTTTCCCATAAGAATCTTTATGATGTATTGCTGTTCTATGTGTGATCATGATGCCCTCATGTCCGTATTATGTTTTATCGACACCTTCGTCCCCAAACATGTGGACATGTTTACGGAACTTGGTTTTCGCTTGAGGACAAGCGAGGTCTAAGCTTGGGGGAGTTGATACGTCCATTTTGCATCATGTTTTCATGTTGATATTTATTGCTTCTTGGGCTGTTATATTACTTGTGGTACCATATTTATGCCTTTTCTCTCTTATTTTGCAAGGACTATTTGAAGAGGGAGAATTCAGGCAGCTGGAATTCTGGACTGGAAAAGGAGCAAATCCTAGTCCACTATTCTACACATCTCCAAATGCCCTGAAAATTTACGTGGATTTTTCTGGAATATATTAAAAATACTGGGCGAAAGAACTACCGGTGGGGGGCCACCAGAGCCCCACAAGCTTGCCCACCGCCACCACCCCCTGGTGGCGCAGGGCAGGCTTGTGGGCAGCCCACTGGCCCACTAGCCCCCCTCTTTTGCTATATGATCTGTCCTGACCTGGAAAAAATCATACGAGAGCTTTTTTGTGGTTTCACCGCCGCCACGAGGCGAAACTTGAGCAGATCCAATCTAGAGCTCCGGCAAGACGATCCTGCCGGGGAAATTTCCCTCCTGAAGGGGGAACTCGTTGCCATCGTCATCACCAACACTCCTCTCGTCGGAGGGGAGGCATCTTCATCAACATCTCCATCAGCACCATCTCCTCTCCAACCCCTAGTCCATCTCTTGTAACCAATATTCGTCTCGCAACTCCGATTGGTACTTGTAAGGTTGCTAGTAGTGTTGATTACTCTTTGTAGTTGATGCTAGTTGGATTACTTGGTGGAAGATTTTATGTTCAGATCCTTGATGCTATTCATTACACCTCTGGTCATGATTATGATTATGTCTTGTGAGTAGTTACTTTTGTTCCCGAGGACATGGGATAAGTCATGCTGATAATAGTCATGTGAATTTGATATTCGTTCGGTATTTTGATATGATGTATGTTGTTTTTCCTCTAGTGGTGTTATGTGAACGTCGACTACATAACACTTCACCATATTTGGGCCTAGAGGAAGGCATTGGGAAGTAGTAAGTAGATGATGGGTTGCTGGAGTGACAGAAGCTTAAACCCCAGTCTATGCGTTGCTTCGTGAGGGGCTGATTTGGATCCACTAGTTTAATGCTATGGTTAGACTTTGTCTTAATTCTTATTTTGTAGTTGCGGATGCTTGCGAGAGAGGTTAATCTAAGTGGGATGCTTGTCCAAGTAAGGGCAGTACCCAAGCGCCAGTCCACCCACATATCAAACTATCAAAGTAACGAACGCGAATCATATGAACATGATGAAACTAGCATGACAGAAATCCCCGTGTGTCCTCGGGAGCGTTTTTCCTCCTATAAGACTTTGTTCAGGCTTGTCCCTTGCTACAAAAGGGATTGGGCCACTTGCTGCATCGTTGCTACTACTTTTTACTTGTTACTCTTTGCTTGCTACGTTTCACCTCGCTACACAATCAATTGTTACCGCTACTTTCAGTGCTTGCAGTTATTACCTTGCTGAAATCCGTTTATCAGAGCCTTCTGCTCCTCGTTGGGTTCGACACTCTTACTTATCGAAAGGACTACGATTGATCCCCTATACTCGTGGGTCATCAGTACGCGACCTTGTCGACCTACGAGGTTTCTAGTAACTTGATCTGAAGCTCAATGATCACCATCATCAGTTTCCACTTCAATTGGTGTAGGCGCCATAGGAACATCTTCCTGCGCCATGCTACACACTGGTTGAAGTGACGGTTCACTAACCTCATCATGTTCCACCACCCTCCCTCTCAATTCTTTCGAGAGAAACCTTTCCTTGAGAAAGAACCCGTTTCTAGAAACAAACTCCTTGCTTTCGGATCTGAGATAGGAGATGTATCCAACTGTTTTGGATATTCTATGAAGATGCATTTATCTGCTTTGGGTTCGAGCTTATCAGACTAAAACTTTTTCACGTAAGCATTGCAGCCCCAAACTTTCAAGAAATGACAACTTAGGTTTTTCCAAACCATAATCTATACTGTGTCATCTCAACGGAAATACGCGGTGCCCTATTTAAAGTGAATCCGGTTGTCTCTAATGCATAACTCATAAACGATAGTGGTAATTCGATAAGAGACATCATAGTATGCACCATATCAAAATAGGGCGTGGCTATGACGTTCAGACACATCATCACACTATGGTGTTCCAGGTGGCATGAACTGCGAAACAATTTTCACATTGTCTTAATGTGTACCAAAAACTCGTAACTCAGATATTCATGTCTATGATCATATCGTAGACAATTTATGTTCTTGTCACGACGATCTTCACTCTGAAATAGCTTTGAACTTTTCAATATTTCAGACTTGTGATTCATCAAGTAAATACTCTTGTATCTACTCAAATCGTCAGTGAAGTAAGAACATAACGGTATCCACTACGTGCCGCGACACTTATTGGACTGCATACATAAAAAATGTATTACTCCCAACAAGTCACTCTCTTGTTTCATGTGGCATGATTTGCATGTCTCAAGTGATTCAAAATCAAGTGAATCCAAATGATCCATCAGAATGGAGCTTCTTCATGCATTTTGCGCCAACATGACTCAAGTGGAAGTGCCACAACTAAGTGGTACTATCATTATTACTTTGTATCTTTTGGCACCAATATTATGAACATGTGTAACACTACGATCGAGATTCAATAAACCATTGAGGGCCTTCAAGCAAATAGAATAACTATTATTCTCTTTAAAATGAATAATTGTATTGCAATAAACACGATCCAATCATGTTCATGCTCAACGCAAACACCAAATAACAATTGTAAGTGCATCTAGTGCCCCTTAGTGATTTTGGTGGTTTGAAGACTTATAGGTTAAGTATCTAATGTGTTTATAAGTGTACACAGGATCTATAAGTCATTGAGGAGTTTGAGATATTTGAAGAATATCGACCCCTAAAAATGTATATCTTCAGTTGAAGAAATTGGTCTGAAGCTGAAGAAATAAATTGCAAGGAATCTGCGATGAAATTGATATTCCTCATGAAGACACTGATATTGAGAAGACCAGTGGTTCCTGAAGAAAATCATTCTAAAGAAATTGAAGCGTGAAGATTTACATTTTCTGTTTTACTTTCTTAGCATTTGATGAATAGGAACACCGTACTGTTAAAGGGGGTCAAAGTAACACTATGGAATGGATTTTCTCATGATGCTCAACCCAAGCCAAATCCTACCAAAAGCCTCAAGTGAGGAATATGAGTGACATGAGGACTCTCATAGTTGAGGGTCCCGACCGTTTCGATAACCACGCCAAGTAACTGGTCTTATCCACTCCAACGGTCATATTATTTAAGGGCATTAGTGTCAAATCATGTCGGGATGCTCCCAGGCTATAAATAGCCGCCCCCACAACCACTAGCTGGTTGGCTGCTCCATTAGAAACTGACACTTGTCATAAGAGCAACCCAAATTCCTCAGAGCCTTCGAGAGTAATTCATCAGTGAGGAAATACACCACCCACCGAAACCACAAACCAAACCTAGTGATTGAGCATCACTGAAGAAGTTGTTCCTGTGTGGGACTAAAGCCTTTTACCTTTGAGGACTGTGCATCCTCCAGACGGTTAGGCGTCATGGTCTAGAGCAATCCAGCAGTCAATTGTGGATCGCCGGGTGACCGAGTTTGTGAGGGTTTGGAAGTCTGCCCTGAAGACTTACCACGAGTGTTGGGCGAGGACTGTGTGTCCTTAGCTCAAGGAGAATACGGTAGGGACTGTGTGTCCCGGGACTGGGTGTCCTTTGGTTTCAATACCAAGCCGCTCCAAACCAGATGTACAACTGTCACAGCAGTTGGAACTGGGTCATCAACGACTGTCATCTCTGAGAATCGGGTTCCAATTCCTCAACTCTTTACTTTCTCTGTATTATGTGTTGATGACTTTCATTGTGACTGTTTGAAGAATTTGCTAAAGACTTTCTCTGAATTTCCTCAACCCCAAATTCTTCACAATAGTTAATCATCATCTGTATTCTGCGTGCCTGCTTACTGTGCGATCTGTTTTCACATTCTTCACTCTGAAATACTGCTGGTGTGAACGTTTGCACGTCTGATCCTTTACTGTTTCCGCTGTAAGTTAGTCATCAGTGAGGAATTTCCTCAAAAGGAATTTCCTCAGTGATGAAATTCTAAAAATCTCCTATTCACCCCCCTCTAGTCGATATAACACACTTTCAATTGGTATCAGAGCAAGGTACTCCCTTGTTCTGTGTGACTTTGGTTTAACCACCTGGAGTTTTAGTTATGTCGACTGCAGGCATGTTCAAGGTGACTGCACCATGTCTCACCTACGAAGGGAAGAACTTTCCTTTCTGGAAGAACAAAATGCAACTGCATCTACAAGCTATTGACAATGATCTCTGGTATATTGTGGAAAATGGCGTCCCCATCATTTCTGCCAGTGTCACTGCAGCTGATGTGAAGAAATTCAAGCAACTTGATTCTCAAGCGAAGAACATCATCTGTGGCTATCTGAGCCCTGGCCAGTTTGGAAGAGTAAGTGCTTTGGGCTCTGCAACACTGATCTGGGAGAGACTGTGCAAGGTAAATGAAGGAGTATCAACCCAGCGTGACTCTCGTGTTGATATTCTTCGCTATCTCTTCAATATCTTCAAGAGACATGACAATGAATGCTGTCAAGACACCTTTGATCGCCTCACTGATATATCAAATGAACTGCAAGCACTGGGAGCTCGAGACATCACTGATCACGAAGTTGTGAAGAAACTGCTGAGATCCTTGGATACTTCATTTGACACTCTAGTTCTGATGATTCAAGAAAGACCAGACTACAAGATGCTAGATCCAGCTGATATCCTTGAAAGGCTAAATACTCATGAATTCCAACAAGAAGAAAAGAGAGATCTATATGGACAAAGGTATTCCAGACCACGTGCTCTGAAGGCTAGAGCAATTTCCTCATCTGAAGAAGAAGACACAGATGATAGCAGTTGTGACCCTAACGAATTTGGACAAGAGCTTGCAATGCTTATGAGGAAATTCCAGAAATTTACACGCCGAGGCCAGTTCGGTAACTCATCAAGAAGAGACATGAGGAAATCAGAATCTGCATCTGAGGACTACAAGAAACGGACCTGTCACAAGTGCAAGAAATCAGGTCATTACATTGCTGATTGTCCCCGCTGGGGAAAGGAATCAAAGAAGAAGAAATACAAGGATGACAGTTCTGATGACTCAAAGAAGAAGAAGAAAACTTCAAAATCCTCATCTTCAAAGTCCTCTTCACACAAGAAGACTAGCTTCAGAAAGGCTCGGGCACTTATTTGCAAGGAAATGGATTCCGAGGCAGAATCAGAGGAATGTGATGAAGAAGAAGGCTCTGGAGAAGACTCAGAATCCGGACAGGCTAGTCTTGCACTAGCAACCACTTTCGTCAGCAAGTCAATCTTCAATCTTGAAGAAAATGAGTGCACCATCCATACCGATGACTATGCTGATGACATCGCTCCAACCTATTGCTTCATGGCAAAAGGTTCAAAGGTATCAAATAATGCCTCCTCCTCTGATTCAAGTGTCTGTGAACATAATGGTTATAAGAAACCCAATTACAGTAAACTTGCTATCATTGCCACTAAACAACAAACTGCTATGGAAAAGCTTCAAAAACTGCTAGACAAAAGTGATGATCTGTTGAATGATGAAATGAATCTTAATCAAATCCTCGCTGATGACATGAAAAATCTTCAGTCTAGATTTTATATTCTTCAGGATCGTTATGATACACTCCTCACTGATCATGAGAAGCTTTCCTACGAATTTCTTCAAAGGAAGCTTGATCTTGAGAAGCTGAGGATGTCTCATGATGATCTTCGCATGGAAAATGATTAATTACTAGCTCAAGAGATCAGCGCTAGTCAAGTTGAATTTATTCCTCCATGTCTTAAATGCATTGAACGTGAAACTGCTAATTCCTCACCAGAATCATCAAATGCTACAAATTCTTCAAGTGCACCTGTTGTGTCTATTTCCTCACTTGAGGAAAACACAAATGTTACTCATGAAAATGCAGGGTTGAAGGAATTGTACGTGACAGGCATGTACAAAAGCCTCAAAGGACACCAAACCCTTTGTGATGTGCTCAAAAAGCAGATCTTGAACAGGAACCCGAGGAAAGAAGGAATTGCCTTTGAGAGGAAATTAAATGCTGATGGAACTTATTGGAAACCTGAGCAGTATCCCAAAACATCATGGGTTGCTGCTACTGGGCCTCCTTTTGATCCATCTAATCTAACTGGCTTCTCATGTGAATTATCCTATTCCTTGGATGAGTCATTTGATTCCAACTATAAACTGTTCAAAAACCAATCTGGTGAAGTATTTGCTCGATATGTTGGAACTAACTGCAGGAATGACCCTCCTCTGAGGAAAATCTGGGTTCCCAAAAGTTGTCTTGAAAATCTTCAGGTAAATGTCCTCATGACACCACCTTTGAAGAATCTGAACCCCAGATCAAATTCCTCAGGAGGACCAAAGTCTTCAAGAGGATCAAAATCCTCAGCTGGTCAAAACTATGCTCGTACCCGTGCTTATGCGTCTAACATGCAGGGAAACTACAAGGAATATGAATATGAGCGTTACTCCTCAAATTATTATGTTCATAATTCCTCAAACCGGTTCTCTGCATACTCATATGAGTACTTTAACCCCCCTACTGTTAAGAGAAGTGCATTAGCTTCAATGCCACCTTTCTCATATGGTGCTCGCAGGATGATGAACGCTTTGCCACCCCTTCAGATGTGGGTGGTGAAGAAATCAAACTAATCACTACTGCAGGTCAGGTCTCCAGATGAAAATCATCATCTCAAGAATTTGCTGGAGACATGAGGAAATGCTTGATAGGACGCAAGCTAATGATTGATGAAATAGAAATATTTCACACGTCCTTACATTTCTGTTATGATGAAATTACTGATGAAATTAGTATCATATTCTTCAAATCTGAAGCATATGAGATGGTAAGCTCTACTAATTCATCTGCAGGATGACAAACCCAAAAATACTGAGTGGTTTCTTGATAGTGGCTGCACACATCATATGACTGGTGATAAAAGCCTACTGATGAATATGCCACTAACTCCATCACCTCTGAAGCAAATCACATATGCTGACAAAGGTAAAAACAAGGTATTGGGACTTGGCAAAGTAGCTATTTCCAAGGATAGGCATATGGACAAAGTGATGCTTGTTGAATCCCTTGGTTTTAACCTCATGTCAGTCTCGATGCTTTGTGATCTTGATATGATTGTTATCTTTGGTAGATATAGATGTGTAGTCATCATGGAATCTGACAGATCCAAAGTCTTCGAAGGTGTAAGAAGAGGGGATTTGTACATTGTTGATTTCTCTACAGGTCCTCAACCAGCCACTTGCTTACTAGCAAAAACCTCAGAAGGATGGCTGTGGCACCGAAGACTAGGTCATGCAGGCATGAGGAATTTGCACATGCTTGCAAAGAAGAAGCATGTCATCGGCATCGAATCTGTCAAATTCCTCAAGGACCATCTCCGCGGTGCTTGTGAATCTGGGAAAATGACCAGATCCAAGCATCCCTCTAAAACCATCATAACTACTACACGTCCATTCGAATTGCTTCATATGGACTTGTTTGGACCTACTCACTATGCCACACTAACCAATGCAACATCTTTATATGGCTTCGTCATAGTTGATGATTATTCCAGATATACTTGGGTGCATATCATAGTGTATAAAACTGAAGTACAGGAAATCTTCAAACGATTTTCTTCAAGGGCCACGACAAACTTTGGCATCAAGATCAAACACATTAGGAGTGATAATGGAACTGAGTTCAAAAACACTGGTCTTGATGATTATCTTGATGAACTTGGTATTACTCACGAATTGTCTGCTCCTTATACTCCTCAGCTGAATGGTGTCGTCGAAAGGAAGAACAAGACTCTGGTTGAAATGGCAAGAACTATGCTTGAAGAATATCAGACTCCTCGTCGCTTCTGGCCTGAAGCAATCAACACTGCATGCCATATCATCAACAGGGTATATCTTCACAAATTCCTCAAGAAAACCTCATATGAACTCCTCACTGACAATAAACCCAATGTAAGTTATTTCAAAGTCTTCGGTGCAAAATGCTGGATTAGAGATCCTCACCATAGCTCAAAATTTGCACCTAGGGCACATGAAGGTTTTATGCTCGGTTATGGAAAGGACTCGCACACCTACAGAGTCTTCAACAACTATCACAACAAAGTTGTTGAGACTGTAGATGTGCGGTTCGATGAAACTAATGGCTCGCAAAGCAAGCAATTGCCTTCTAATCCAGATAAGCTGTCTCCTGAGGAAGCAATACAGCTTAAGCCTACTGAAGACATTGTTCCCATTGAGGAAATTGGTGAAGAAACGATCCCCATCGATGATAAAAACCAAGAAGATGCTCCTGAGGAAATTGCAACAGCACCACTTCCTCAGCCCAGACAAAATCCTCAACCAGCTCATCAGAGGATTGCAAACGAAGTAGAACTTGACAAAATCCTCAACGACATCAACGCGCCAGGTCCTCTCACTCGCTCAAAAGCTTCACACTTAGTTAACTTTTGTGGGAATTTTTCCTTTGTATCCATCACAGAACCCTCAAAAGTAGCTGAGGCTTTTCTTGAACCGGAATGGATCCAAGCCATGCAAGACGAACTTCTTCAATTCAAGCTGAATGACGTATGGGAGCTCGTCAAACGACCAGATCCTGCAAGCATAACATCATCGGCACCAAGTGGATTTTCCGAAACAAGCAAGATGAGGACGGTCAAGTGGTGAGGAACAAGGCACGACTTGTAGCTCAAGGCTACACTCAGGTTGAAGGAATAGATTTCGATGAAACTTTTGCACCTGTTGCTAGACTTGAAGCTATTCGAATATTACTTGCTTATGCTAATCATCATAACATCACCTTATATCAAATGGATGTGAAAAGTGCATTCCTCAATGGTAAGCTTGAGGAAGAAGTATATTTTGCTCAGCCCCCAGGTTTTGAGGATCCAAAGAATCCAGACAAAGTCTTCAGACTCAAAAAGGCTTTGTATGGCCTCAAGCAAGCCCCTCGGGCATGGTATGATACATTAAAGGAATTCCTCATGAAGAAAGGCTTCAAACCTGGTTCACTCGATCCAACTCTTTTCACAAAATCCTATGATAATGAGCTGTTTGTATGTCAAATATATGTTGATGATATCATATTTGGCTGTACTGACGAAAGATACAGTGATGAATTTGCCTACATGATGAGTGAAGAATATCAGATGTCCATGATGGGGGAGCTGAAATTCTTCTTAGGTCTTCAAATTCGTCAACAAAGCAATGGAATCTTCATATCACAGGAGAAATACCTCAAGGATGTTCTGAGGAAATTCGACATGCACGAATGCAAAGGTGCCAAGACTCCAATGCCTACCAACGGCCACCTCGGCACTGATGAAAATGGCAAAGATTTCGATCAACAGGTATACCGTTCTATGATTGGCTCTTTATTGTATCTATGTGCATCTAGGCCAGATATAATGCTTAGTGTTTGCATGTGTGCACGTTTTCAAGCAAAACCGAAGGAATCACACCATAAGGCTGTGAAACATATTCTTCGATACTTAGCTCACACACCAACACTAGGATTATGGTATCCCAAGGGCTCCAATCTTCGTATGGTAGGGTATTCTGATTCAGACTATGCTGGTGACCGTGTGGATCGCAAGTCAACTTCTGGCACATGCCATTTCCTCGGAAGATCACTAGTTTGCTGGTCCTCAAAGAAGCAGAACTGCGTATCACTCTCCACTGCCGAAGCTAAGTACATTGCTGCTGGTTCTTGCTGTGCTCAATTGCTATGGATGAAGCAAACCCTCAAGGACTACGACATCAACATGAAGAATGTGCCTCTCTACTGTGACAATGAGAGTGCTATCAAGATTGCATACAACCCAGTACAGCACACGAAGACCAAGCACATCCAGATTCGTCATCATTTTCTTCGGGACCATGTCCTCAAGGGCAATATCCTCATCGACCATGTGAAGACTGATGATCAACTGGCAGATATCTGCACTAAGCCCTTGGATGAGAAAAGGTTTTGCAAGTTGCGGTGTGAGCTAAATATCTTAGAGTCTTCGAATGTTTTGTAAAAACATGCACACATCCTAACACTTATGCAAAGTTCATGACTTAGATGTGCAACACATGATGAAACGATTTTCTTCAACTGATGAAGAAAGTCACTCTGAATGTGAAGAAATTAACGAAGAAATTGATTCTCAGGGCCCTACGACAATTGTATGCGGCGTCTGTAATCAACTTTCTTATATGGTGGGTAACGCCACCGCCCAATGTGAAATTCCTCAAGTTGATTTTCTTTAAATGATCAATTTCCTCACAATGCATTTTTCTTCAAAACAGTTGTTCCTCATTGTGATGATCTATTACAAAATCCTCAAAAACACTAGATGACTTTCATTTGCCTAGGTAGACTGAGATTTCTAGTCCTCAACAGCATTCACTTATTGCTATTTCTTCAAGTTGATGTTTCTGCTAAGTGAATGTGATCGGACCCTACTTTCCCTCTATGCTATACTTATCCAGTCTATTCAATTCTTCATATGCGTTCTACTTGAAACTTTGTTCAAAATCCTCACTGCATCCTTGTGAGCTGATGATTTTGTAACGAAAATCCTCAAATCTTCAAAAATTATTTTCTTTAAAAACACAGTAACTGAACCCCCACTTCCCACGATCGGATAACCACGATCTCCACTATCTCCACCGCATCGTACAGGAGCTACACGTGTCCTGCGGAGACGTAGAGGCAGGGGCTATTTGGTCCGAAACTTTCGCGCCAAACAGTAACTTTCGGGCTATAAATATGTCCTTATCCCCCTCGTTATACTCTTCTTCGCCTCATCGCTCTCCTGCCACAGCACACTCCACCGAACCCTAGCGCCACCGCTGGTAGTCTTGTCGCCGGAGAGGAAGAGCTTCACTGCCTCGACCTTTTCATCGCCAGGATCACGCCGGAGTGGGACCAACTACGTCCGCCGCCGCCGTAGACGTCCTCTGCCGCCAAGTTAGGGTGCATTGGACACTCGACCGAAGAGCCTCTCCAACACTACTTTCTGTGTTCTTCGTTCGCACCTTCCAGGGTAAATATATCCCACTTTTACAGCAGATTAGATCTGAAATTTTACCTCTTCTATGTGAAATCTGTTTTTCCTCAAGATACGATGCGACATGATTCCTCAAACACTACCTATCACCGCTATCATTGATGAACTAGCTAAGCATCTAAGATTTTCACGAGATTCCTCAATTGTGCGAATTTTCGGATCTGTACAACTCTGGAACCCAAGAACAGTATGCTTAGGCAAATTCCTCAACCACTGGTTATATTCCTCAAACTATCAAACTTTTTCATTTTCTTCAAATCTGAGAACGCATATGACCTCTCCAAATTCCTCGCAACTATACTCTGTTCATAGGTACACACATGTCAGCTGATGAATCTCTCGGTTCTCATCACATTAACTCATTTGCAGCGTTTCTGGAAGAAACTCTTCAAGGCTCATCAGAATCCTCAAGAGTTCAAAGTCATCAGCAAATTCCTCGACTGAAGAAAATGGAGGAAGAGAGAAAATAGAAGGGAGGAAAGAAACTGGAGCAGAACACAGCTGCTGATATGCCTGAGGACATATACTTGGACTATTGTACGCCTAATAAAGAACCTGAGACAATGGCCAAGAGAAAGATTAGGCTGCAGAAGATTGAACGCAGATGTGCGAAGGAATGGAAGGAGTACAGGTTTGTGACTCCAAAATATGCGAAGAAATTCGCCTTGAAGCCTCCTGGCCGAAGGGCCCCACTTGAGGATAATCAAGTAGCACATCCCTCAAGTCTCATGACAATTGATGACTACCCAGATGAGAAAGAAAAGCATCTGGCCAAGCTCAAGAAGCAAGCAGAAGCTGCAGTGAGGAAATTTAATGAATCCTCAGCTGCTGCCTCCGGTGCTGCTAATTCCTCAGCGGCAGAAACCTCAGGCTCAGAAATTCCTCACACGCAGTCTGTGCCATCAAAGCAAAGGGCTCCAAAGCCTCAAGAGAAGTCTGTTCCGGCTTCTGTCACAAAACCCTCAGCTCCAAAACCCTCAGCTCCATAACCCTCGGTTCCAAAACCTTCAACACCAAAACCATCAGCGCCAAAACCCTCACCACCCATCTCCTCTGCACCAAAATCCTCAGCTCCATCTCCAAAGCCAGTACAGAAGCATGTCGTGAAGCCGACGACCGCCAGCTCCAGCTCCTCACTCCCAGCTGCAACTAGCTCGAAGACAAAGTCTTCAACACCACTTGTGAAGACTTTGACAACTGCTCAACCTGCACCTCTGCCCAGCCCCAGCAAAATCATCGCAGTCCCGTCTGGATCAGAGGGAAGTGATGACTATGATAATGAAACCCTGCAAGCCATCATCAGAAACAAGCAAGAAAGGGTAGCACAAGCATCAGGCAGTGCTATTCCTCTGGCCATGGACCCCAAGGTCCTCCTCGACTACATCAATATATGGTATGAGGACCCGAACACCCCCATTGATGATTTGAAACTTCCTCCTGGCATCAGCCACATGGTGGCCACCTTCATAAATGAAGCCAAGTGGAAGGAACAGAAGGCCAGGCAGGCAAAGGTTGCAAAGGCCAAGAAGGAGAAATTCCTCAGGCAGAATCTCCTCAAGCTGACTCCTGATGCACTGATGTCAACCCAGGCAGAGCTGCAAGTCTTGAATGACAAGTGTGACAAACTGTCAGATCGCAAAAGCATCAAGCGCAATTTCATCAAGCTAGCCACTAGTGCTGTTGATGAATACAACAAATGAAACCCACCCCCAACACCAACTCCTCAGCCCTTGGTTGAGCAGCCAGAAGATGCATCTCCTGATGAGGAGGAAACTCCTCAAGCTGAGGAAGAACACGAGGAGCGCCGTGCTGATGAACCGGTCATTGAAGAAATCATCACAGAGACTGCAACTGATGAAATTGCAACCACTGATGAAAATGCTCCTGATCCATCTGCTTCATCAAAGCAGGCTGATGACTCTGTTCCAGCTGGTTCCTCACAATCAGCTAAAGAATCTGCAGAAAGAACACCTTCACCAAAAGCTTCAAAGGTGAAGAAGATAATCCCGTCTGCATCAGACGCGAAGAAGACAAGAGCTGCTGAGAAGGAAGCAAAGAAGAGAAAAGCTTCCTCAGCAGAAGAAAAGATAGAGGCAAAGCGCCTCAAGGAAACTGAAGAAACTGCTCCTCTGGATCCAGTGCCTCTAAATGTCGCCCCTTCATATGAGATGGTCGTCATTGGTGACCCGAATACAAGGGAAGATGAGGAAATGAAGGATGTCGCCTCTGAGGAACATACCGATGAGGAAATCCAGATTGATGACAGTCCTAAATCTCTTGCTCCTCAGACAGAGACTGCTCAAGCTTCAGCTGCAGCAGCTGATGAAACTGCTTCTGCCACAAAGCCAGCTAAAGAAAAACAAGCTGAGGAAAATGCACATTCTGAGCAGACTCCTCATTCTGAACAGGCTGACCAAACTCCTCAAGCTGAGAAAGAAGCAGAAATTCCTCAGCCTGAAGCTCAGCCAGAGCAAGAAGTACCAGCTGATGAAATTCCTCAACCTGAGGAAAATGCTGAAGAGAATCTTCCCGCCCAAGACAATGAATTCATTGTGATCAACCCAGAGACTGCCATGGTTGTTTCCCCTCCCATTCCTCAGCACAATCTCAAGCCAGTTTAGCGCCAGCCATTCTCGAAGCAGCCAAAGTTTCAGAAAGAAGATTTCTTTGCGGAACACATGCATTTCATCGGAGAGAACCCTTATGACAAGCCTCAAATGAGGCATCTGAAGTTTTGGACAAGGACTCAGATGAACTACTATGCTTCTGTGCTCTGTGGACGCAACAAGATATTCCAGCACAAGCACATTCCTCATGTTGAGCTTGAAGCAATACCCTGCCTGGAACCAGTCCTCAGTGTACTCCACGATGCAGGTTTGCTCCCTATGTGCTCAGACATATGACACTGGAATAGTGAGCTTATTATTCAGTTCTATGCAACTCTGCACATCTGTGGCAACGCTGATGACATTAACACTTGGGTGTTCGACTGGATGACCCAAAACACTCACTACAAGGCTCCTGCTTCTGAACTCCTCAGAGAACTTCCCGTACCAATTCCCTCAGACGGGGCAGTGAAGCTTTATGGTGAGCGTGAGATGCCAAATGGAATGATGGAAGTCCTCATGAAGCCTTTGGCTGCAGAAAAACCCTCAAGAACCACATTCCTCGTCCATGAGCTCAAGTACACACCCAGGTCTGTCTACCGCATTCTCTGCAGTGTGCTCGCGCCAATTAAAGGCCATGACGATGAAGAAGATGTTGTAGGCCTCATGAAGAATATCCTCTTCAACATCATTCACGGTATTCCTATCAATATCCATGATTTCTTCTTGAGGACTTTGGCCGACAATGCCATGTGCCCCTTTGATCACAAGATTTATGCCCCATGGATCATGAGATTCATCAGGACAAGGACAGGCATCAACTTTCATGCTGATTGACAAAACCATGTTGGGTATATGCCTCCTATCAGGGTCAACAAGAAGACTTTTGAGCCCATTGAAGGAAAAGGAAAATCAGTGATTGAAGAAGGCACCAGGCCACTTGATGGTCAGTTCAGAGAGCTAGACGCATATTCTTCATGGGAGGATACTGAGACTCGTCCAGCAAGCCCTGTTCCTCCTCGCGTGCTAACCACCAGAGAGCTTCTCCTCAGTCTTCATCAGAAGGTGGATCACAACCACAAATGGGTCAAACGCCAGTTTGGTGCCATTTTGAAAACCCTCACTAAAACCCAGAACTCTGTGAAGATTAATCATCACTATCTGCATAAGGTTTTCGATCGCACCTGGGCTACACTTGCACATCTGAAGACCCAGACTGAGCTTGAAGAAATGAACTTTGAGCAGGACTTTGACTGGTCGTGGCCTCCCAAAAGGAAGTTCAGGCCCATTCCAGTGCCAGACCTTGAAGACAGCTCCTTTTCTTCATTCCGCACCGCTGAATCTGATGAGGAACAACTCGACACAGAAACCGGCCCAAGGAAGAAGACTACCCCCAAGAAGCGTCGCGGCTCTTCATCAACCGCCAAGAAATAAAGTCTTCACGGGCGTTACTCCTCAGTTTGTCCCTTTTTGTCACTTGATGCCAAAGGGGGAGAAACTCGAGAGTTAGTCTTCAAACGGGATATTTTTGGGGCTTATAAACTATATTAAGTTACAAACTCTTGGCTCTTCTGAAGTTTTTATGTAATGAGTTGTAACTTAAGCCCGATGGTACTCTGACACTTTTGAACGTTTTTCTTCGCATGCTTATTCCTCAAGTTTTAATGCACGCATGCTGGAATTCGTCAGATACCATTTGCCATCATGCATCTTCATTTTCTTCATATGATATGTTATATGTATGCATGATTTACAAGATTCAAGGGGAGATCTCCATGATATAAATCATCAATGTGCATCTGCTATAAAAGCAAAATCCTCAAGGTATGCACATCTTCAGGGGGAGTCTCTGTGAATCTTGTTTTCAAATTCCTCAAATGAGTATTTACACTTCATATTTTTGATCCCTGTTGAAGACTTAACCTAATTGTCATCAACCACCAAAAAGGGGGAGATTGTATGTGCATCTAGTGCCCCTTAGTGATTTTGGTGGTTTGAAGACTTATAGGTTAAGTATCTAATGTGTTTATAAGTGTACACATGATCTATAAGTCATTGAGGAGTTTGAGATATTTGAAGAATATCGACCCCTAAAAATGTATATCTTCAGTTGAAGAAATTAGTCTGAAGCTGAAGAAATAAATCGCGAGGAATCTGCGATGAAATTGATATTCCTCATGAAGACACTGATATTGAGAAGACCGGTGGTTCCTGAAGAAAATCATTCTGAAGAAATTGAAGCGTGAAGATTTACGTTTTCTGTTTTACTTTCTTAGCATTTGATGAATAGGAACACCGTACTGTTAAAGGGGGTCAAAGTAACACTATGGAATGGATTTCCTCATGATGCTGAACCCAAGCCAAATCCTACCAAAAGCCTCAAGTGAGGAATATGAGTGACATGAGGACTCTCACAGTTGAGGGTCCCGACCGTTTCGATAACCACGCCAAGTCACTGGTCTTATCCACTTCAACGGTCATATTATTTAAGGGCATTAGTGTCAAATCATGTTGGGATGCTCCCAGGCTATAAATAGCCGCCCCCCACAACCACTAGCTGGTTGGCTGCTCCGTTAGAAACTGACACTTGTCATAAGAGCAACCCAAATTCCTCAGAGCCTTCGAGAGTAATTCATCAGTGAGGAAATACACCACCCACCGAAACCACAAACCAAACCTAGTGATTGAGCATCACTGAAGAAGTTGTTCCTGTGTGGGACTGAAGCCTTTTACCTTTGAGGACTGTGCATCCTCCAGACGGTTAGGCGTCATGGTCTAGAGAAATCCAGCAGTCAATTGTGGATCGTCGGGTGACCGAGTTTGTGAGGGTTTGGAAGTCTGCCCTGAAGACTTACCACGAGTGTTGGGCGAGGACTGTGTGTCCTTAGCTCAAGGAGAATACGGTAGGGATTGTGTGTCCCGGGACTGGGTGTCCTTTGGCTTCAATACCAAGCCGCTCCAAACCAGATGTACAACTGTCACAGCAGTTGGAACTGGGTCATCAACGACTGTCATCTCTGAGAATCGGGTTCCAATTCCTCAACTCTTTACTTTCTTTGTATTATGTGTTGATGACTTTCATTGTGACTGTTTGAAGAATTTGCTGAAGACTTTCTCTGAATTTCCTCAACCCCAAATTCTTCACAATAGTTAATCCTTATCTGTATTCTGCGTGCCTGCTTACTGTGCGATCTGTTTTCACATTCTGCACTCTGAAATACTGCTGGTGTGAACGTTTGCACGTCTGATCCTTTACTGTTTCCGCTGTAAGTTAGTCATCAGTGAGGAATTTCCTCAAAAGGAATTTCCTCAGTGATGAAATTCTAAAAATCTCATATTCACCCCCCCTCTAGTCGATATGACGCACTTTCAAATTTTTTTTAGGTTTTACCACCAATCCCGATGATAGAGGGAGCGTGCGATGTTTGATCACATCAACCTTGGAAACACTTACAACACATATCATCACCTCGCCTTTAGCTAGTCTCCGTTTATACCGTAGCTTTCATTTCGAGTTACTAATCACGTAGCAACTGAACCGGTATCCAATACCCTCGTGCTACTAGGAGTACTAGTAAAGTACACATCAATATCATGTATATAAAATATATTTGTTTCGACTTTGCCAGCCTTCTTATGTACCAAGTATCTAGGGTAGCTCCGTCTTAGTGACCGTTCCCCTCATAATAGAAGCACTTAGTCTCGGGTTTGGGTTCAATCTTGGGTTTCTTCATTAGAGCAGTAGCTGGTTTGCCATTTCATGAAGTATCCCTTCTAGCCCTTGCCCTTCTTGAAACTAGTGGTTTTACTAACCAGCGACAACTGATGCTCCTTCTTGATTTCTACTTTTGCAGTGTCAAACATTGCGAATCGCTTAAGGATCACCATACCTATCCTTGATATGTTATAGTTCATCACGAAGCTCTAGCAACTAAGTGGCAGTGACTTTCGGCGAACCATCACTATCTCATCTGGAAGATTAACTCCCACTTGATTCAAGTGATTGTTTGTACTCAGACAATCTGAGAACGTGCTCAACGATTTGAGCTTTTCTCCTTTACTTTGTAGGCAAAGAATCTTGTCTGAGGTCTTATACCTCTCAACAAGGGCACGATCATGAAATCTCAATTTCATTTCTTAGAACATCTCTTATGTTCCGCGACGTTTTCAAAAACATCTTCTGTGCCTTGCTTCTAAGCCATTAAGTATTACGCACTGAACTATCACGTAGTCATCAAAAACGTGTATGTTAGATGTTCGCAACATCCATAGACGATGCTCGAGGTGCAGCACACCGAGTGGTGCATTAAGGACATAAGCCTTCTGTGCAGCAATGAGGACAATCCTCAGTTTTACGGACTTAGTTCACAAAGTTGCTACTATAAACTTTCAACTAAATTTTCTCTAGGAACATATAAAAACAGTAGAGCTATAGTGCAAGCTATATCATAATTCGCAAAGACCATTAGACTATGTTCATGATAATTAGTTCAATTAATCATATTACTTAAGAACTCCCACTCAAAAAGTACATCTCTCTAGTCTTTTGAGTGGTACATGATCCAAATCCACTAACTCAAGTCCGATCATCACGTGAGTTGAGTATAGCTTCACTGTAAGCATCTCTATGCTAATCATATCAACTATACGATTCATGCTCGAACTTTCGGTCTCTTGTGTTCCAAGGCCATGTCTGCACATGCTAGGCTCGTCAAGTTTAACCCGAGTGTTCCGCGTGTGCAACTGTTTTGGAGCCATTGTATGTGAACGTTGAGTCTATCACACTCGATCATCACGTGGTGTCTCGAAACGACGAACTGTCGCAACGGTCCACAGTCGGGGAGAACACAATTTCGTCTTGAAATTTTAATGAGAGATCACCTTATAATGCTACCGTCGTTCTAAGCAAAATAAGGCGCATAAAAGGATTAACATCTCATGCAATTCATAAGTGACATGATATGGCTATCATCATGTGCTTCTTGATCTCCATCACCAAAGCACTGACACGATCTTCTTGTCACTGGCGCCACACCATGATCTCCATCAACATGTCGCCATCGGGGTTGTCGTGCTACTTATGGTATTACTACTAAAGCTATGTCCTAGCAATATAGTAAACGCATGTGCAAACACAAACGTTAGTTTAAAGCAACCCTATGGCTCCTGCCGGTTGCCATACCATCGACGTGCAAGTCGATATTAATTATTACAATATGATCATCTCATACACCCCATATATCACATCACATCATTGGCCATATCATATCACAAAGCATACCCTGCAGAAACAAGTTAGACGTCCTCTAATTGTTGTTGCATGTTTTACGTGGCTGCTTTGGGTATCTAGTAGATCGCATCTTACTTATGCAAAAACCACAACGGAGATATGCAAATTGCTATTTAACCTTCCAAGGACCGCCTCGGTCAAAACCAATTCAACTAAAGTTGAAGAAATCGACACCTGCCAGTCATCTTTATGCAACGAGGTTGCATGTCAATCGATGAAACCAGTCTTTCGTAAGCGTACGAATAATGTCGGTCCGGGCCGCTTCAATCCAACAATACCGCTGAATCGAGAAAAGACTAAGGAGGGCAGCAAATCGAACATCACCATCCACAAAACCCTTTGTGTTCTACTCGAGATAACATCTATGCATGAACCTAGCTCATGATGCCACTGTTGGGGAACGTTGCATGGGAAACAAAAAATTTCCTACGCACACGAAGACCTATCATGGTGATGTCCATCTACGAGAGGAGATTTGGATCTATGTACCCTTGTAGATCGCACAACAGGAAGCGTTAAGAAACGCGGTTGATGTAGTGGAACTTCTTCATGTCCCTCGAATCACCCCATGAACCATCCCGCGATCCGTCCCACGATCCGACCTACGATCCATCCCGCGATCCTTCCCACGAACCGTCTCGCGATCCGTTCCACGAACTGTCTTGCGATCCGTCTCATGATCCGTTCCGATGTAGTGCCAAACGGACGACACCTTTGCATTCAGCACACGTACACCTCGATGACGATCTCCACCTTCTTGATCCAGCAAGAGGGGCGGAGAGGTAGAAGAGTTCTCCGGTAGTGTGACGGTGCACCGGTGGTAGTGATGATCTACTCCGGCAGGGCTTCGCCTAAGCTCCGCAGAAATACGATCTAGAGGAAAAACTGCGTGGTATAGGGTCGAGCAACACGTGGCAAAGTTGTGTCTCAAAAACCCTCAATACCTCTAGGATATATAGGAGGGAGGGAGGGGAGGAGGCAGCCTCAAACCCTCAAGGTTTGGCCAAAATTGGAGGTGGAGGAGTCCTACTCCAATCCTACTTGGAGTAGGATTCCACCTTCCCACTTGGAAACTCTTTCCACCTTGTGTTTTTTTCCTTCTCAAACCTTATGGTCCTTAGTGGGAACTTATTCCAGCCCACTAGGGGCTGGTTTATCTCTTCCCATAGCCCATGAGACCGCTTGGGGCGTGACACCCCCCTGATGGTCCCCGGCACCCCTCCCGGCACTCCCGCTACACTACCGATGAGCCCAAAACTTTTCCGGTGACCAAAACAGGACTTCCTATATATATATCAATCTTTACCTTCGGACCATTCCGGAGTTCCTCGTGACGTCCTGGATCTCATCTGGGACTCCAAACAACTTTCGTTACCAACACCTATAACTCAACTATACCAAAACGTCACCGAACCTTAAGAGTGAAGACCATGCGGGTTCGAGAACTATGTAGACATGACCCGAGACACTCCTCGATCAATATCCAATAGCGGGACCTGGATGCCCATATTGGATCCTACATATTCTCCGAAGATCTTATCGGTTGAACCTCAGTGTCAAGGATTCATATAATCCCGTATGTCATTCCCTTTGTCCTTCGGTATGTTACTTGCCCGAGATTTGATCGTCGGTATCCGCATACCTATTTCAATCTCGTTACCGGCAAGTCTCTTTACTCGTTCCGTAATACAAGATCCCATGACTTATACTTAGACACATTGCTTGCAAGGCTTGTGTGTGATGTTGTATTACCGAGTGGGCCCCGAGATACCTCTCCATCACACGGAGTGACAAATCCCAGTCTTGATCCATACTAACTCAATGGACACCTTCGGAGATACGTGTAGAGCACCTTTATAGTCACCCAGTTACGTTGCGACGTTTGATGCACACAAGGTATTCCTCCGGTGCCAGTGAGTTATATGATCTCATGGTCATAGGAACAAATACTTGACACGTAGAGAACAATAGCAATAAAACGACACCATCAATATGCTACGTTCATAGTTTGGGTCTTGTCCATCACATGATTCTCCTAATGATGTGATCCTGTTATCAAGTGACAACACTTGCCTATGGCCAGGAAACTTGACCATCTTTGATCAACGAACTAGCCAACTAGAGGCTCACTAGGGACAGTGTGTTGTCTATGTATCCACACATGTATTTGAGTTTCCTATCAGTACAATTCTAGCATGGATAATAAACAATTATTATGAACAAGGAAATATAATAATAACTAATATATTATTGCCTCTAGGGCTTATTTCCAACAAATTATAGTTGATCACACATGTCAAATCTAGCCCACCATACATGGCAACTCTAGCCCACTATGGAAACTACAGTTTACAAGTCGTGCAAACTGCAATTTCCAGGATGACAACTACAGTTTATAAGTCCTAGCAAACTTCAGTTTTCCACGATGGCAACTGTAGTTGACTAGGGATGGAAATAATACTTTAGCAAACATGTCACATGGAATACAACAACAATTGCATCTGCACGTATTCGCATATGGCAATTGAGTCACACAATTTCATGGGTTCACAAATACCTTGATTTTTCACTTGTGCCAACTCTAGTTGGTGCCCTTTGTCTAGATTACTAATAGGTCCATGTGGTGCAGTTTGCCATGGGACTCCTGGTGGTGCGGTTGTATTGTAAGAACCCTCAAAGATGTCAACTTAAAACATAAGACGGATTGCCATTTTTTCCCTATAAACATGCCAAACACGACTTCTTCATTTATACATCCTTCCCCATATGCACGTATTTTGTGGCTGTCCAAAAAACCAAGGATTAGATCGTCTCCAGGATACATTTGCTCCTATCCCTTGTGTTTTTCCAATCCTGTAGAATGATCAATGGCATCATGAATGAGCATGCATTATCCTTTGCATAATATTTTGTCGTTAAAACTATAAGAAAAGCGGCAATCTTATTGTATGACTCGCGTACACCCCTATCACAACAAGACAACTAGAATATTGTAGTCGTGCATCTTTTTCTGACAATGCATGCATCTGCATACTTCTACAACAATCTAGATGGCAACTATGATGCAAGATTGGCGACAACTAACTGTATAACCAGGTGGCAACTCGTAGCAAAGTTTGGCGACAACTTTTTTCTTCCAACTCTGTGAGAAATACTCTGTTTTTTGTCGTGCTCCTCCCCCATATCCACCTATTTTTCCAACACTCCCTTTTTTGATTCTTTGGTGTGTTTGATCTTACTTTCGAGTAGGTAAATTTTATAGCAACCCCAAAATTCCCAGATTAAAGATCAATGTATGACACGTGAAGACAAGTTTTGCTGGTTTCGGATGGGATAGTAGGACGGCCGGATCCACGAGGTATGGATCGATGTGACAAAAACTTAGGACAGATCTATGGTTATTCTATAGTGGTTACCATGGCAATGTGCATGTAACGTCCAATATGCGACACTATCCATATTTGGGGACAAGGTCTTAATATGGATAGAGGCACATCTCGGCGTTTTGTAAGTACACAAATCATTGCACATACATTTACGGAGAGATGATTATATGGAATGGCTTACACTCGTCACATGCTAAAGTACAAGTCACACAACATTATTTCAATCATCCATAAGACACGGTCATGGTACAGAAGAAAATAGACGACAAAATAGCAATGAGTCTGCCTTGCTAGAACATGAGACGACCAAGGTCCTCTAAGCATCAGGGTACGTCACGTATATGCGCCCTCTGCCTTTGTCGAACTCCCACTGAAGCTACGAAGCGTCAAACGCCTCCGGATCTGCTTTGGGCATGCTTTGCTAAGGTCTTTAAAATTGATGCATAGCCACGAGGATTTATCCTTCTTTGGTACCATGACCAAATTTGCAAGCTAGTCAGGGTGTTTGAAGTCCCTAATGAATCTGACCTCCAATAACTTGGCCAGTTCTTCCCCCATGGCTTGACGCTTAGGTTCAGAAAATTATCGCAGGGTTTGCTTGACCGGCTTAAAGCCTGATATTATGTCCAGCCTATGTTCGGCCAGCCTCCTAGGATCCCTATTATATCTGAAGGATGCCACGCAAATATGTCCCAGTTCTCGCATAGGAAGGAGCGTAGTGCTTCATCTACTATGGGTTCCAGGTGGGCTCCACTGGATGAAGTTTTATTGGTGTTTGTAGGATGTAGCTAGAATTTGATAGTTTCATCTGCCGTCTTGGAAGACATAAATTTTGGGCGCTTGTCGAGAATTAAGTCGTATTTTTTCACCACAGCCCGCAAGGCTGTTAGTTCTTTTGTGGCCAAGGTTTCGGCCAATACCTCCATGGCTAGGGATGCCATCTTATTTTCGGCCCGGAGTGCCCCTTGAGGATCACTTCCTATCGTGATTATACCATTTGACCCTGGCATTTTTAGCTTCATATACCCATAGTGTGGTATGACCTGGAATCTTGTGAACGCCTCCAGTCCCGACAGGGTGTGGTAGACACTATGGAATGGCACGATGTGGAACAGGAGCTCCTCAGATCGGTAGTTATCGGGGCCCCCGAATATGATGTCGAGTGTAATGCATCCTAAGCAGTGTGCTTCTTTTCCGAGGACTATGCCTCGGAAGGTGGTTGAGATTTGCCTGATCTGAGATCGGTCGAACTGCATTTTATCCAGCGTGTCCTCATAAATGAGGTTAAGGCCGCTCCCCCTGTCCATGAGTACTCTGCTCAATTTGTAGCCGTCTATGATGCGTTTCAGAACTAGGGTGGAAGGTGCCCAACCAGTGTTCATTACCGGCTCGTCATCTTGGTCGAAGGTGATAGGTATGTTTGACCAGGGGTTTGTCTGCACTACATGGTTGATTTGATTGAGCTCTCCAAAGGCTCTCTTTCCTCGATTTGCTCAGGATAATGTTTCGTAGATCATTAGGATATCCACACTGTTGCTCGGTAGTGGACCATGCTCTTTGTGTCTTGATGTCTGGAGGATTACTTCTCCACTTTTCGCGACTTGCTGGACAACCCAACAAGCTCAAAGGTTATGTGTGGAAAGTGTGTCATGCGGGACAAAGTGTATGGGGCCTGGCTTGTCTAGTAGTGTGTATAGGATCGACTTGTCCCTTGATTTTCACTTATTTCTCTTTTCCGCATACTCAGAGGTAGCTTGTCTCGTAAACGGAGGTGACTGCCTCATCGGAATTTGCCTACCATGCTCAGTGTAATTGGGCTCGGTGCACATATTTTGGATTTACCAGGTGCTCTCCATGGCATACTATTTGAGTACAAGGTTCGATAGCTCCGCGAAGGTTTAAACCCGACGACGTGCTAAGGCGTTGAGGATTCCCTCATCCCCACAATGTGTCTGGAATGCACTTATTAACTCATAGTCGCGGCTTCCTTCCTTCTTTTGAGTGACCGTGGACGGGTTGGAGCCGGACCCTGCTTTCGAGGATGTTGAGGTTGGGTGGCGGGTGGGCTTAAATTTTGGATTCCCGCTAACTGTGCCCTTGAGGGTTTGGTTGCCGCGTCCTTGACAGGGCTGCGTTCCAAACCATCCAACGACCTTGAGTTGTTCCCGGAGCTGGATGGAAGCTCCGGGTTGTCGAGTTTGTCCGGGTGATCGGCGACTGGGACGAGTATCGTTCTTAGTTCTGATGATTGATATGAGGAGCTCTCGACTGGGCATTTGACAGTACTCACCAGATGCGTGATAGGTGAGATGTAGATTTTCCTCTCCTCGGGTCTAATCTTGATCCGATAATAGATCGTTCCCTAGTCGTTAGTCATGCCCAATACTTGGATCTGGTCAAGGAGTCTGTGCAGTGTTGAGTTTTCAGCGGCAGCCGCGCCACCTGTATGCTCGGGGGCTATTGCTATCCCTAATCCCTCGGCGGTACATGAGATCGCCTTTGGGGAGAGCTCGGCTGAAGCGAGTTAAGATACCCCAAGCATGTCAGGCTTTAAGGCTGAATCAGGGATGAGTTTTGTCTTGATGATTGGATTCATGACCTCGGAGGACAAAACATCGAGGTCTGCGTGCTCCTTCAATGGAGCGGAAAGCCTTGTTAACAAAAGGTCTCCTTGGGGGCCGGAAGTTAACTCTAGGCTCCTGAATCTGACTTCCTGACCTGGGGGAGTTTTCAATCTGACCGAGGTGGCCGTCCGGATCGGCGAGCAGAACGATGCTTCCGAACGCGAATATTTTTCCGGGGATGAACAAGTCCCTATTAGGACCTCCTTGGTGATCACGAGATGTGCCATGAAACCTTTTAGCGATCCTACAGTGGAACTCTTAACGAAAGCACCAATGTCGGTGTCAAAACTGGCAGATCTCGGGTCGGGGGTCCTGAACAGTGGACCTTGGATCGATGGGTTCAGGCCCTCCTATGGAGGTAATACCCTACATCCTTCTTGATTGTATTGATGAAGATGATTACAGAGTAAATCTACCTTGAGATCGTATATGCTAAACCCTAGATGATTCAGCCTCCTCTACACGGATAGGGGTCTCTGGTTTATATAGACACCAGGGACCCCCCAGGTCTACAAGATACCGATTATAATCAGGAATAGATGAGCCGGCCTAGTCCTTCTAATCTTGGAGTACATGCCAATCCTTGGTGCCTTTCTTCCTTCATACGAAGTCATCAACTACCCGAACTCTGATGATCCGGTCCATGGGCTGGCGCCCCGAGGACCTCTTAATCCAGGACTCCCTAAGAAGTACCTGGAGCAGCGGTGTTGTAGTAATCTATGAACCACACGACTCGACAATCCCGAGACCATGATATCATGACTAATCAAGTTATTGGGTGAGGTAAGGTTAAGTGTTGAGGTTGTAGCAACACTAAGCATATTTGGTGGCTAACTTACGAGGACATAATTTAAAGTGGAGTGGTCTACGCATAACGGTCATGAGCTAAATAATTATCACTAGGTGATCCTGAACACCTACTTACGTTAGTCATAACCCCACCGTGTCCTTAGTCGGAGAAGTATCTCGCGAAAGAGACAGTCACGGTTACGCACACAGTTGGCATATTTTAATTAAGTTTACTTCAAGTCTTCTATAATCGGATGTTAAATAAAGTTTCCAAGTTGCCACATAACCACGGGCATGGCTCTCTGAAAGATATTAACCCAAGAGAGGTGCTCCAACTAGTCCATCAAAACTATCACAAGCTGCCGTGGAGAGAAAGACCACAACCTCGAGATAGCCCAAAGTATCAACGATATCCCAGTGCACAAGACATCCGTTAAAAGTAGGACAATTCCATCATGAGCACCCGACAGTCCATATCCCAATAGGAGTCGTGCATATCTCTATCTCAGGGCACTACTGGATGAGCAGTACGTACGGTGGCCGGATAGAAATCCCCCGAGTTGCCCCGGGTGGCGCAAGTGGCTCTACTTGGACCAACACTCATGAGGAGCATTGGTCCGGAGGTTGATTATTTGTCCATAGGGTATCTATTTGAAAGGATCGATATGGTTGACTAGAGGGGGGGGGTGAATAGGCAACAACCACTTTTTAATTTATCTTAGCAAGTTAGGGTTAGCAGCATAAAGGTTCTCTAAAATTACAAAAAGGAAGTGAACCTATATGATGCTACCAACTATAAGTACTAAGGCAAGCAAGAGATAGTCAATAACAAAAGCATACACAATGTAAAGGTTAGAGATAACCGCAAGTGGAACCAATGAAGACGAGGATGTGTTATCGAAGTTCCTTCCTTTGACATGAAGTACGTCTCCGTTGGAGCGGTGTGGAGGCACAATGCTCCCCAATAAGCCACTAGGGCCACCGTATTCTCCTCACGTCCTCACACAATGGAAGGTACCGTGATTCCACTATAGGTGCCCTTGAAGGCGGCGACCGAACCTTTACAAACAAGGTTGGGGCAAACTGCACACAAAGCTTGGAGGCTCCCAACAAGACCACGAAGATTCACCATAATGGAATGTGGCTCCGAGGTGACCTCAACCGTATAGGGTGCTCAAACACCCAAGAGTAACAAGATCCGCAAGGGATTAGTGGGGGGAATCGATTTTCTCTAGGTGGAAGTGTAGATCTAGGCCTTCTCAACCAATCCCTAGGAAATCAACAAGTTTGATTGGCTAGGGAGAGGGATCGGGCACTTTTGAGCTTGGGGAGAAACAATGGAGCTTGGGAGGGTCAAAGGTAGGGTTCTTGAGCAAGAAGAACTCTTTATATAGTGGGGGGGGGGGGAATCCAACCATTTCTCCACTCACAACACGAGCCCAGCGGTACTACCGCTGTCTGCAGCAGTACTACCGCTGCCACTCCAGCGGTACTACCGCTGGCTGCACTGGTACTACCACTAGCACTCCAGCGGTACTACCGCTGGCTGCAACGGTACTACCGCTGAACCCATGGTAGTGCAAAGACACTACCGGGCCTACCACCGCCAAGAAAGTCTTCGCAAAAAGTCCGACGAAGTACAACCGTAAGGAAGGCGGTACTAAAGTCCTGGAGCGGTACTACCGCTGACCGGGGGTGGTACTACCGCCAGCTTAGCGGTACTACCGCCGGCTCTAGCGGTACTACCGCCGGCTCTAGCGGTACTACCGCTAGGCCCAGCGGTACTACCGCTAGGGACAGCGGTACTACCACTAGGGGACCTTTTTGCAAGATGAGATAAACAAGAGATGGGAACAACTCCAAAGTTGCCGGGAAAAGGGGATGGAGATAAAGTGTGTGCGTGCAAAATTGATTCCACCCAAACCTTTCCACTACGGATCCCCTCTGAATAGTACGACGTTCCTACGACTCAAAGACCAAGAGAATCGTAGAGGACACCGTGTTTCTGTTCCACGGAGGGTGCCGGATCGTATTGTGCCGTTGACATGTATTATATGAAAGCTTAATGCATACGATTAGTCCTTTAAGGTACTGTCATCAATCACCAAAATTACTTAGGCAGAAATATGCCCTAACAATCTCCCCCTTTTTGGTGGGTTGATGACAATACCGGATTTGCACAGTAGAGAGCATGTGAACATAAAGGTAAATAATAGAGATAATTGAAGAGCATATGACTCACAACATATGATAAAAATAAGTCTCACAATAAGACCAAGTCTCACATCACACAAAACAAATATAGAAAATACGATCAAACCAAGTTCAAAGCAAACACGATAAAGATAAGCAAAGCTAAAGCAAAGCGCAAATCCAGCTCCTAGAATCTCTCCCCCTTTGGCACAAGACACCAAAAAGGGGGCACACCTAACGACACAGGTGGTCATTCCGCATCCTCATCATCCCCAGACGCGTCCGTGGCATCCGGATCCTACTCGTCCTGCTGCTCCTCAATGTCCTCCTCAGAAGCCTCCTCCTCAGCATCAGGCCCAGTCCACTGATAACCTTGAGCCCTCATCCAATCAGACTCTGGAGTGATGTCGTCCTCTGAGCCGCTTGAGATAGCCACATCAAGGGTCCTTAAGACACGCTTGTGCCTCTGACGGTTCTCATTCTGGGCCACATGAGACTGATATTGTCCCTTGGCCTGCATACAGAAGAGAGTCTTCATTTGATCCTTCAGTTTCACTGCCCTAGATGGCATAGCACAAGAGCGGGTCTGTGAAGCAGGTCCTCCTCCAGCAGCAGTCTCTGTGTCCGTGTCCATGTGC
This sequence comes from Hordeum vulgare subsp. vulgare, assembly GCF_904849725.1. NCBI lineage: Eukaryota > Viridiplantae > Streptophyta > Magnoliopsida > Poales > Poaceae > Hordeum > Hordeum vulgare. Next base: position 396,245,266 of record NC_058520.1, on the reverse strand, counting down.
TGAGAAGAAGTTGATGGGTTGGCCCATTTGTCCTTGATACGGAGCTTGATGGGATCATGCACAAAATAGTCAGCCTGAATAGGGAAGGGATCTACTAGATAGACATCGTGCCACCTCTTCTGAATATAGGCAAACACGTAGGGCCCGTAGATGGGAACCTTGCGGTTCATGACGCAGTTCCAGAGCTCATTGAACATCACATGGGCAATATCGAGAGGCGCAGAATCCTTAGTCCTAGCATCCTCACATAGCAGAAGCATCTCACCTAGATGACCATGCACCTCGTCCTTGTTGCCAATACGAGGAAATAGAGAGCCGCGGAAGACTCGATGCATGATATCCAGATGCGTGGGGAGCACACCTTTCTTGATGTAATGTTGTTGCAGCCTGTCCTTGGGGGTGGCAGTCGATGAATAAGGAGCATGAGGACGCATCCCAAGAACAGTTTCGTCCCCCTGAAAGTCGACTTTGAGAAACTGCATGAACTCTGTCCAGGAACCAGTCATCTTCTGAGTGCCGGTCATCCAGGTCATGGTGCACACGTCATCAGGTGCAAAGTGAACAATGACATAGAACTGGGCCATAACATATGGATCAATGTCTTGTCTGAAGGTGATGATCTTTGTAAGGCTAAGCTTTTCAATCAAGGAGAGAGCCTCGCCAAAGTAGTCCGGATTCTGCCGAAGGTGAGCAAGGTCAATCAACTGTACTGGGACAAATATCTTCTTGAAGAGCTTGATGATGTCATGATAGATCATACAGTGATCCCGTGACCAAACATGCTCGATGTTCTTAATCCGAGCCTTGTCTTCAACATAGGGATTGCAGGTGCGGAATGCCAGAAAATCCCTTGGGGGCATAGTGCGAACGTTGATCCCCTTGTTCTTGGTAGCAGTCTTCTTGAAGGACCTCTTCTTGGGAGTCAGACTGGAAGTGGCGGAACCCTCTGGAGCCTCTGAAGTGTGATACTGCTTAGGTTGGGTGTTACGTGCGGGATTCGAGCGGCGAGCACCACCTGTGACAAACAAGACACACACACCAAAAAGAGCGACATGAGAAGTCAAGGCAATGGTCAAAAGAATCATAAGAAGAAACACACATTGCCAAACACAAAGAAAAAGAAATGAAAATAAGAAAAATATCCTCTTGGCGGTAGTACCGCTGGGGTCCTGGCGGTAGTACCGCTCCCCCTGGCGGTAGTACCACTGGGGTCCTAGCGGTAGTACCGCTAGGCTGGTGGTAGTACCGCTAAGGAGTTGACTTTCAGATCTGAATATATAGGAACCCACAAAAACTACTAGATTTTATTCAAGAGATCCACGGTTAATAAATAAACTCACTACAAGAATCACCATAGCCCTAGCACATGGGGACCTCAAGATCATCTAGATGGAGACACACCTAGTCAAAGAGATTCAAGTTTTAGATCAAATCCATAAGAAGTATGATAAGAACTACTCGATCTAAAACATGGAGGACTAGGGCATGTCAGAATAATTGCAATGAATCATAAAACCTAAACTCCCCTAAGATATCTCATTCGTTCCATCCAAAAACTAAGCACAAATCACAGCCATGGATCCAAATCACCATGCTCCTAACCCTAGAACAAGAAAACACCAACCAAGAGAAGAAGGGGAGGAGCTTTACCGGCGTCCATGACAGTTGACGGAGGAAGGAGGAGAGGAGCAAACCCTCCAACTCATGGGAGAGAAGGGGCTCCGCAGAGAGAGATCCAAATGGGGGGAGTTCGTAGTAGAGGAAGGGAGAGCCACGAGGAAGAAGAAACATGGAAAGAAAAAAACGGGCTCCCCTCCTTTATATAGTCCAAGGGGTACGGGCCCAGCGGTAGTACCGCTCACCCTGGCGGTAGTACCGCTTGGGTCCTAGCGGTAGTACCGCTCCCCCTGGCGGTAGTACCGCTGGGGTCCTAGCGGTAGTACCGCTGTCCTAGCGGTAGTACCGCTCCCCTTGAAACAGCCTTAAAAGCCCTAGTCAAGTTGTGATAGGCTGGGGTCCTAGCGGTAGTACCGCTACCCCGGGCGGTAGTACCGCTGGGGTCCTGGCGGTAGTACCGCCAACCCTGGCGGTAGTACCGCTGGGATCCTGGCTGTAGTACCGCTCAAGAAGGCACAACGAGACATAGGAACTTGTGGAAATGAAGTGGGCAATGACTAGTCAGTAAAAAAGAAGAAGATAACACCAGCAAGATATACGGACTTGTCATTTTGTAACCTTTCTTCAATACAAGAGAAAGGTGGGGGCGGTGGCCGAGACCACCTATGTTTGAGGCAAAGGTATGACACCGCGAAGAATTATCCTTGGGTTCATGACCAATGCTCGTCTTTGAAGAACAAGTGCCATTGAATAATGGCCAAAGTGAAAGACTTGATCGATTTATGCATAACGGGGGGAGGGAAATTCATTGAGAGAACAACACTCCACCTATGTGCATGCCTACACCTAGAACTGGATGTCATGCAGAGTGAGGTGCAAAGTGCCTAGTTTCAATCCACATTACTTGAATCAATGATATTTAGCTCATGCCTTAACTCCCGAAACCTTGCTTCATCTAGGGGCTTAGTGAAAATATCTGCAAGTTGCTCTTTAGTGTTGATGAAGTGAACCTCAATATCACCTTGCTTGATTTTTTCACGAATGAAGTGATGGCGAATATCAATGTGCTTGGTCTTGCTGTGTTGCACCGGGTTGAGGGAAATCTTGATAGCACTTTGATTGTCACATAGAAGAGGCACTTTGTCACAAGTGACACCGTAATCCTTTAAAGTTTGCCTCATCCATAGCAACTGTGCACAACAACTTGCAGCTGCCACATACTTAACTTCGGTGGAAGATTGTGAGACACAATTCTGCTTCTTTGAAGACCAACTTACCAGTAAACGAGCAAGGAATTGGCATCCTCCAGAAGTTGACTTCCTCTCCACACAGTCTCCTGCCCAATCTGAGTCAGAATAGCCCACTAGGTTGAAGTTTGCTCCTTTGGGATATCATATACCAAAGTTTGGGGTATGAGCCAAATATCGAAAGATTCGCTTAACAACCATGAAATGACTCTCTTTTGGTGCAGATTGAAACCGTGCACAAATCCCTAAACTCAACATAATATCCGGTCTAGATGCACAAAGGTAAAGAAGGGATTCAATCATGGAGCGATATACCTTTTGATCCACTGCTTTACCATTGGGATCACTGTCAAGCTTGCATCTTGTTGGCATGGGAAACTTGACCGGCTTGACATCCTCTAGCTCGAACCTCTTGAGCATGTCTTGAGTGTACTTGGCGCATTTGATGAAGGTCCCTTCTAAGCCTTGTTTAATCTCGAATCCGAGGAAGAACTTCAACTCACGCATCATAGACATCTCAAATTTCTCGGTCATTAGTGCAGCAAATTCTTCATTGAAAGATTCGTTAGGGGAACAAAAAATGATATCATCAACATATAGTTGGCATATGAACAAATCCCCTTTGACCATCTTAGTAAAAAGAGTGGGATCTATCTTCCCAATTTCAAACCCATGATCTTGTAACAATTCAGTAAGGTACTCATACCACGCACGTGGGGCTTGTTTAAGGCCATAGAGTGCCTTATCAAGTTTGTACACATGATTAGGGAGCTTGGGATGTTCGAACCCTGGGGGTTGTTTGACATAGACCAACTCATTTAAAGGACCATTAAGAAAAGCACTTTTCACATCCATTTGTTGTAATATGAAATTATGATGAGAAGCAAATGCAAGCAGCATGCGAATAGATTCTGGACGAGCAACAAGGGCAAAGGTTTCACCGTAGTCGATACCCTCGACTTGGGAGTAGCCTTTAGCCACCAATCTTGCCTTGTTTCGAATCACAATCCCATTGGCATCTTGCTTGTTTTTGAAGATCCATTTGGTCCCGATGACATTATGTTCCTCCTTTGATCTTGGCACTAAATTCCAGACTTGATTACGCTCGAATTTGTTGAGTTCTTCATGCATGGCCATAAGCCAATCCTCATCATCGAGCGCTTCCTGTACCTGTTGAGGTTCACAATACGAAAGAAATGCGTGATGCTCATGATAATTCCAAATTTGTTGACGAGTGGATACTCCCCTTTTCAAACTGCCAAGCACATTCTTCATAAGATGTGACTTGACTCTTAGCTTGTTCGCAATCTTGGATGCGCGACGCTCCAAGAGTTCTGCATTGGATAATTGGGGAGCATCGACTTGATTACTGTGCTTGCCCTTGCGTTTTGAACCTCCCTTGGCACCAGTGGCCCTCTTGGGCGCTGCAGAAGGGAATTGAGAGACAACATCCTGATCAACTTGATTTTCGACTTGAGTAGGTTCACTGGTTTGTCCTTGTTCTTGTGGTTGCTCTTGCTCTTGATCTTGTGCTTCTATTTGGTCTGGATCTTGTAGTTGCACTTGATCTTGATCTTGAGCAGGTTTGGAACCTTGGGTAAGCGCTTGTACATCACTTGACACATCACCATCTTTGAGCAATGGATCTTGTCCTTGAGCTTGTTCAACTGGTTGAGGGTCTTCTCTTTGTTCATCGGAAGCGTGTGGGGCTTGTGAGGATGCTGGCTCCACTTGAGTAGAGCATTGTCCTTCTCCTTCGGCCACAATGGGTTCCTCAATGGGGAGTATTTTACCAATCCCCATTATTCTTATGGCTTGGGGAGGAATTTCATCACCTACATCACAAAGACCACTTTGCTCCACTTGGGAGCCATTATTTTCATCAAACTCCACGTTACACGTCTCCTCAATGAGCCCGGTGGACTTGTTGAGGACACGGTAAGCATGAGAGTTTGTAGCATAACCAACAAAGATGCCCTCTTGTGCTCTAGAATCAAATTTAGCTAAACGTGCACCTTTCTTGAGAATGAAACACTTACAACCGAATACCCAGAAGTACTTGATATTGGGTTTGTTTCCGGTGAGAATCTCGTATGGGGTCTTGTTCAAGCCTTTGCGGATATAGAGCCGATTGGACGCATGACATGTTGTGTTGATGGCTTCGGCCCAAAAGTTATATGGAGATTTGAATTCTGCCATCGTTGTTCTTGCAGCATCCATCAATGTCCGGTTCTTCCTTTCTGCCACACCATTTTGTTGAGGGGTATATGGTGCTGAATATTGATGTTTTATTCCCTCATCACATAGAAACTCATCCAAGGTGTAGTTCTTGAACTCGGTGCCATTGTCACTTCTAATCATCAAAATCTTTGCTTCATGTTGACGTTGAGCTTCATTAGCAAAGTTGATGACAGTTTGTTGAGTCTCACTCTTCCTCTTGAAGAAATATACCCATGTGTATCTTGAGTAGTCATCAACAATCACCAAGCAGAACTTTCTGCCCCCAAGACTATCAAATGATGGAGGACCGAAGAGATCCATATGAAGAAGCTCCAACGGCCTCTTAGTGTAAATGAGAGTCATTGGACGATGAGCAGTTTCATGAATCTTTCCTTCAATGCAGGCACTTCAAGTACGATCTCTGGCAAAACTCACATTCGTTAGTCCACGAATATGGTCGCCTTTGAGGAGACTTTGCAAAGATCTCATATTGACATGAGCTAGTCAGCGATGCCAAAGCTAGCCCACATCAACTTTAGCCATTAGACAAGTCGCAGTCTTAGTGGGTCGCTTTGAAAAGTTCACCACATAGAGACCATTTTCGACATATCCAACATAGGCTACTTTAAGAGTCTTGCTCCACGAAAGGACCACAATATCAAGATTAAAGAATGTGGAAAAACCCATAATTGCAAGTTGACGAACCAAAAGTAAATTGTAAGCAAGGGACTCAACAAGCATGACCTTCTCAATAGATAACTCTTGAGAGATGACCACCTTACCAAATCCCGATACCTTTGACGATGATGCATCGACGAATTGGACATGGGTGGACATAGATGGAGAAGGATGCACATCCACCACTAAGTCCTTGCTTCCGGCCATATGATTTGTTGCTCCACTATTGAGCAACCATGACACCCCACCGGAAGCAAACTCCTACAATAGATCAATGCTTGGTTTTAGGTACCCATTTTTGAATGGATCCTTTAATGTTAGAGACAAGGGTCTTAGGAACCAAAATAGCCCATTCAATGGACTCATAGTAAGAACCAACAAATCTGGCATAAACATGCCCATCACGAGCACAACATAAAACATAGGAAGGATTGAGTTTGCCGGCTGTGTTGGTAGGAATGGTTTTGCCCTTCCTGACTCTACCATTATCCACCTTGTTCCTGTTCACCTCCTGAGTCCCTTCACCCTCTTTGACAAAGATATACATGAGGGTAGGGGATCGTTTGTTCTTGTTCTTCCTTTTTCTTTTTGACTTGGATGTAAGTCCAAGTCCCTCCTTTCCTACCACACCCTTTTGATTGCTCCAGAGGTCGTTCAGGTTCTTCTCACCTTGGATGCATGACACAAGGCCCTTCTCAAGTTTCTACTTCAACTTGGCATTTTCCTCCACAAGATGTACATGCTCACAACTAGGGTTAGTTGTACAAGCATTACCAATTAAAATGAAAGGAGGACACGTAGAGATTTCCTTGGTAAGCTTTGCTTGGAGTTGATCATGAGACTCTTTCAGGGAGAAATGAGCACCTTTCAAGACCTTGTGAGCCTTGTCAATTGTGTCAAACTCCACTTTGAGTCTGTCATAGCCAACCCCAAGAGCATCCTTTTCAGACTTACGCATACGAGTAAGAACAATAGCATGATCTAGATTCTTTTGCACTTTAGCGCAGTCATCGTTGTATGACTCCTCAAGAGCCAAACGAAGAGTGCGCTGCTTTTCAAGTGCAATAGATAGTTCAGCAATCCCATCAGCATAGTCACGACTATGTCCTTGAAGCTCGGAGATGGTCTCCTCATGAGACTCGATGAGGTCATTAGCCTCACCCAGTTGTTCCAAGAGAGCAAAAACGTGCTTATTTGGTTCTCCCTTGATCGTGCACAGAAATTTGTCAAGATCATGCTCATTAAGTTCCACAACATCACTATCATCAACACAATTCAACAATGAAGGAGCAGTAGTGATGTTGGTCTTTATGATGGTGGTTACCTGATCGATACCTTTGGCCATGAGGCACTTGGCGATGTGGTTATCGTTGGGGGCGTTGAAGAGAGACACATTCTTGGGAGAAGGGGTGGCAATGGAGACATTTGCAGTTGCCACCATATCGTTATCGTCATCACCATCGGAGGGGTACTCTTCAAGTGCCACCATACCCTTTGGGTGGGGTTTCTTCACAAAGTTGTACTTGTTTGGGAAAGACTTGGTTTTGTCTTTGCGAATGAGCTTGCCCCCATTGTCTTCCCTCTTCTCATAGGGACATTCTGCCACGAAGTGACTCACATTACCACAGTTATAGCATGTCCTCACTCGTTGCTTGGATTTGAACCCACTTGAGTTGCTCTTGGTGAAGTTGGGTCTTGAGTTCCTCTTGTTGCCCCAGAATTGCCTTGACGCAAGAGCCATGTGCTCGTGATAAGAATACTTGGTGTCTTTAGGGCAGCTCTCCTCTTCCTCATCCTCTTCTTCTTCTTTAGAAGCAACTTTTGCCTTTAAAGACAGGTTGGGTGAAGCTGTCTTTGAACGAACTCGAGCAAGTGCATTGTCAACTGTCTCGTTCATGATTGACATTGCAATGAATTCATCCAACACCTCACCGGAAGACAAGGAGTGGAAATCTGGTCGTTGGCGAATGACTGATGACATGGCTTTGTTGAAAGGCATGATGGCCTTGAGAAACTTGCGCTTGACCCATGTATCATCCACATCCTTGCTCCCATGATCCTTGAGAGCCACATCAATAGCAGTCACCCTTCGATAGAGATCACGAGGGTCCTCATGTTCCTTCATCACAAACTCATCGGCCTTATCAAGTAACACTTCATAGTTGGACCATTGAATTCTTGAGCTTCCCTTGTACAACACCATAATGTGCTCCCAACAGTCCTTAGCCAGAGTGAAGGGGCACAAGTGAGGAAGATCTTCAGGAGGTACTGCGGACTGGAGAATAAACAATGCATAGTGATTATATTGATTGTCCACTTCTTCTCTTGGAGTGAGGTTGCTTGGGTCATGGGGATAGTAGCCTTGCTCGATGATTCTCCATAGATTTGTTGAGCTGTGATTCAAATGAGACTTAATAGAAAATACTCAGTTAGCAAAATAACCCTTTACAAGCTTAGGAGGAGGACCAACAGGGTTAAGACGCGGTGTGGGAACAAGTCCTCCATAGACCATGGGAGGTGGATAAGTTCCAGTCCCATCATTTTCGAGAGGAGGAGAAGGTTGCATACCTTTAGCGGTTTCCTTAGAGGAATTGGCCTCCGAATCGGTGATGGCGGGTTTAACCACCAACGCCGGTTCGGGTGGACTTTTAAATCCCTCAATTAACTCTTTACGCATGGCCTTGACTTCATTCGTCAAGGACGTCTTGAGGGCGGCCATAGCCGTATTCAAGTCGTCCCTTGTGACCGAAGTCAAGGCCATGGCCTCGGGTTGCCCATGGGTAATTCCCTCTTCGCCTTCCATACTCTTCAGGTGGTGAAACCCTTAATAAAGAGACGTGGCTCTGATACCAATTGAAAGGATCGATATGGTTGACTAGAGGGGGGGGGGTGAATAGGCAACGGCCACTTTTTAATTTATCTTAGCAAGTTAGGGTTAGCAACATAAAGGTTCTCTAAAATGACAACAAGGAAGTTAACCTATATGATGCTACCAACTATAAGTACTAAGGCAAGCAAGAGATAGTCAATGACAAAAGCATACACAATGTAAAGGTTAGAGATAACCGCAAGTGGAACCAATGAAGACGAGGATGTGTTACCGAAGTTCCTTCCCTTTGACAGGAAGTACGTCTCTGTTGGAGCGGTGTGGAGGCACAATGCTCCCCAATAAGCCACTAGGGCCATCGTATTCTCCTCATGCCCTCACACAATGCAAGATACCGTGATTCCACTATAGGTGCCCTTGAAGGCGGCGACCGAACCTTTACAAACAAGGTTGGGGAAAACTCCACACAAGGCTTGGAGGCTCCCAAAAAGACCACGGAACTTGACCACAATGGAATGTGGCTCCGAGGTGACCTCAACCATCTAGGGTGCTCAAACACCCAAGAGTAACAAGATTCGCAAGGGATTAGTGGGCGGAATCGATTTTCTCTTGGTGGAATTGTAGATCTAGGCCTTCTCAACCAATCCCTAGGAAATCAACACGTTTGATTGGCTAGGGAGAGAGATCGGGCACTTTTGAGCTTAGGGAGCAACAATGGAGCTTGGGAGGGTCAAAGGTAGGGTTCTTGAGGAAGAAGAACTCTTTATATAGTGGGGGGAAAATCCAACCGTTTTCCCACTCACACCACGAGCCCAGCGATACTACCGCTGGCTGTAGAGGTACTACCGCTAGCACTCCAGCGGTACTACCGCTGAACCCATGGTAGTGAAAAGACACTACCGGGCCTACCACCGCCAAGAAAGTCTTCACAAAAAGTCCGAGGAAGTATAGCTGCAAGGAAGGCGGTACTAAAGTCCTGGAGCGGTACTACCGCTGACCGGGGGCGGTACTACCTCCAGCTCAGTGGTACTACCGCCCTCTCTAGCGTTACTACCGCTGGGGCTAGCCGTACTACCGCCGGCTCTAGCGGTACTACCGCTAGGGGACCTTTTTGCAAGATGAGATAAGCAAGAGATGGGAACAACTCCAAAGTTGCCGAGAAAAGGGGATGGAGATAAAGTGTGTGCGTGCAAAATTGATTCCACCCAAACCTTTCCACTACGGTTCCCCTCTTAATAGTACGACGTTCCTACGACTCAAAGACCAAGAGAATCGTAGAGGACACCGTGCTTCTTTTCCACGGAGGGTGCCAAATCGTCTTGTGCTGTTGACAAGTATTATCTGAAAGCTTAATGCACATGATTAGTCCTTTAAGGTACTGTCATCAATCACCAAAATTACTTAGGCATAAATATGCCCTAACACTATTCCCTATGCATTTTTATATTAGTTGTTTAGCAAATGTAGTACCAATGTTGGGCCTTGCCGAAAGAATCTTATCTCAAAACGAATTGCCAAGGGGGTTCCCATAACAACCCCAAGCGTGTTAGGAGCGCTCAATGTGGAACATAACACCTATAACCAAAACTAGGGCGGTAAAAGAGGAACAAAACACAAAGGAAAAGGCAAAGCCTTCCGCCTTCACCAAGTATATTTGTGCAATAAATTAAATAGCAGTAATAAGATGATATTTATAATGTCCATGTTAACGCATGGATCATCCTGCACGTGTAACTAGCAATGCTATAAGATGGTTTGAGCAAGCGCTAACTTAGCCAATCAATGTATGCTAGGATGTGGAGGTTTAGAGGCTTTTCATGGCAATGTTTGGGGCTTGATAATTCAGGTGGTAGGCAGCAATAAATAGCGATGGAAACGAGACATCTAAGCACAACAAGATTAGAAACGATATCAAGGTCACCATCATATTGCATGGCACTTCTTTTGAGGAATAAAGCTCTTGCTCTTCAGGAACGTTCTCAACGAGATCCTCGTACTCATTCTCTGCACCAGATGCTACCCAAAGAAGGTACACTTGTAATGAAGACACGACAAGGTACAATTTTTCACACAACATGATGCATGAGTATGGTATGAAAGAAGCATGGCAATGCTACACTAGTCATCCTCCCATGCATTTACTTAGTTGTTACCATTCTGGACAGAACCTCAACATTAATTATTTGAACACACATGAACATGGAAAAAATGGATGTATCATGAGAAAACTATGCAAATTCATATAAAGACTGTCGCAAACCAAGCTACGAGTCTCTCGAAACTCATAAAACAAGACACAGAAGGCAACGATGAAAAACAGAATTTGAGAGAGTCTATGGACAATTTCTTGGCACTCCAAGTATGCCACTGGATTGGGCACAAAATTATAGGTGAAATAGACCTAAAGTTTGTGCAGAACAAAAGGGCACAACTCACACAAAGCACGAAACAATCCAACAACCCATCTATCCACAAGATGCAATATACCACTTTGATCATATGAAAACTAGCAGCTACACACACCCATCAGTGCAACCAAGGCATGAATATGAAGCTATCAAAGAGTACAATAATTCCTACCTAACATCAACTTGGATATGTTCATGGATCAATGGCAACCAAGCTCCTAACATGGAAAAAGTTATACAGATTAGGACTTAGTGAAATTCTCAGTTTTGCACTTGCAGTTTTAACATGATGGCATGTTGACAGCAATAAAACTCTACTGTACACCAACTTTCATGGCATAAAATTAAATAGGATGATAGAGGGAAACAACTACTACAAATCACTCCCACTAAACATGAGTTACAACTACACAGAAATCATGATAGCATCCCCTAAACATGGCATGAGTTACAATTTTCACAAAGTGAGTTCACAACAATTTACATCAACATGGTAGATTTGACAGGAAGTATAGCTAAGATGCAAAGCCTATTTTGCAAAGTAATGGAACCATTTGACATAGGGCAACATGCTCTTTAATTCACACCAAAGTACTAGCGCACAGAACTCGTAGATGCATGGTAATCATCATGGCAACATGGCTACTTGAAACAGTTTTCACACCTAGTCATATTTTAACATATCACAAAAACAACAATTTTGGGGATGGCATTCTCATAGCAAGAAACCCACAAATACACAAAGTTTTCATGGCAAAGAAAAAACCAGGACCTAGTGCTCCCCAAACACTACAACTATCATGTTCATAAGATTAACCAAGGGTACAAGGATTGATTCATACAAAATTGACAATAGGGCATTATAGCACAAACAACATTTTCCCAAACTTGCACAAATGACAAAACTAATGCCACCATTAGATTCCCGGGTTTTTTACCCCAAAATCATATATCATACCCATATGTTACTGTAGAAAAATAAACCACAAAATTAATTCGAAAAGTGACCCTATCTAGTTATGAACAAGTCATATGCCAAATTTGGCATATTTCCGCTTCTGGAGATATCCAGATTTGGACATTCCCTAATTGGAATACTTCCAATTGAATTAATAAAAGCAACAAACATAACAAAAAAATAAAATAGGGGGGGTCCCACTGGCAGTGACACGAGGGCCCCTGTGAAGATGACTAGTGGAGCCAGGGCCCACTATCATACTGACTCATACATTGCACAACTCAGAAAAATAAAAGGGGACCTGAGGGACTCGAACCCCAGACCCCGTGATGGTGTGCTTTGTCTATGACCACACGGCTACAACTCATCGACTGATGCCATATGGGATTCACACCTTAAGAACAAACGTCACATCCACGTGCACCTGGCGAGCGAGAGGAGCTCGATGTTGCCGGCGAACATTCCAGCGATCAACAGACTACGACCTAGCAGCGGGGCTGTGGGTTACAACAAGGTATCCATTCGCAGTGGTGGTGCGGCTGCAAGGACACGGGGCTAGGAGGAGCCAAGGCGACAAGCATTTGCTCGCTGCAATGGTGGCCACGGCGGCCTCACCTCGGGCGCGATGATAATAGAGGCTACTCAGCATTCACAAACATGGGAGAAAGGCTTGGGCGGCTGGATGCTCACCCAGATCCCATGGGACAAGACGAGGACGACGGGGAGGCGTTCGAGCGGTCGGGCGAGGGGAAGAAGTTTCCGTGGCGGAACTCCTGGTCCACGAAGACGATGTAGACAAGGCCGGCGAAGGAGAGGCGAGGCTGCACATGTAACGGTGAAATTTGGTCGCGGACGATGACGCGAGGGGGCCTGACATGCGAAAGAAGAGCCCCCTACGTCGGCCACCCGCGAGGATGACGACAACCTCCTACGATCTCCCTGAATCTCTCTCTGAACACTCACTCTTTGCTGCTTACACAGGCGAGGAAGAAGGATGAGAGGGGGAAAAGAGAGAGGTGGTAGCGACGTGAGGGATAAGGGGGAAACCCTAGGGGGCACGAACATCGAGGGGACTAAATAGGGAACGGGGGAACAACGTCCTTGGCGTCCTTGAAACTCATGGCCCGTGGCGCTCTCTCTCTAGTTGCAGGAGGAGGCTAATTTTTCTGTTTTGACCTATAAAGCAAAGAAAATCCAGAATTGACCTCGATTTAAAAAAAATTCTCAATCTAACCTCTTTTTCTGACGCCAACATCCTTGGCGTCTAGTTTGCATGCGAGATGCCAAGGTCCATGGCGTCTGGTACGGGGTAGCATGACCGGCTGACCCGCTAAGTTTATGACGTGGCATTGTACCAAATGCCACGGACCCTGGCGTTTGGTCCAGGACCAGACGCCAAGGACCTTGGCGTCTGGTACCAAACGCCGAGGGTCCTGGCGTCTGGATGACGTGGCACACATTATCAAAAACAAATTGTGTCATCTGCTACCAAACGCCAGGGACCTTGGCGTCTGGTCCAGGACGAGACGCCAAGGTCCCTGGCGCTTGGTGCCATGCCACGTTAGAAACTCAGCAGGTCACCCGGTCATGTAGGCCCATACCAAACGCCAGAGACCTTGGCGCCTCCCATGCAAACCAGATGCCACAGATGTTAGCATCATGAAAAGAGGTTACATCAGGAATTTTTTTGAAAGGAGGCCAAATCTGATTTTTTTAGCCTTGTAGATCAAAAACACAAAAACTGGCCGCAAGAGGAAGACGCCGTCACGAGGGGGTAGGTGGCTGTCGGGCGCACTACCACAGAGGCTCGAGGGTTCAAACGGGGTTGCTGCTGCACGAGAGCCTAGGTGGGCTGCGGCTGCGGGAGACCTGCTGCTGGGCCATTGAAGGCAAGGAGGCGCAGCTGGTTGCACCCTCTTCTTTCCCAGAAAAAACAAAATGGAATTTTCCTTTTAAAACAAAGCAACAACAAGATAAAATGCTAGGGAAGGATTTGTAAGACTCAGAGAGAAGGAAAAATATGTTTTGAACTTGCGAACACATGCACTATTTAACAAAATTGGTGTCGACATTTTTAAGAGAAGAAAAATAAATTACTTGTATTCCCATTTGAATCTGTTTTGCAAGTTTATGAAAAACAATAAGAAAACTAGGGCAAGCTTGAGATTTAGTTCTAAATGCCAACAGAATATTCACAGAGTTTGCATCATTTATTCGAAAGGATTATCACAAGCAAATCAACACGTGTCATAATTTGAATTAAAGAGAGATGTGGGTAGTGAGTAATAAAGTTTCTAGCAAGGCACCTACTAGAGCACACCACCTCATTCGAGCACATCAACACCACAACACACATCCACACAACATAGCATTTCACACAAGCATGATGCAAACTTATGTATGATGACATGATGCCATGATGCAAAATGATATGAGGAGAACTTTATTAAACCAATCCACATGATGGCATAATGAAAGATCACACATGGAATATCTTACAAAGATGGCAAGGATTGCACTTGGGTTGTTACAACTCTCCCACACTACAAGAGGATCTCGAGCCGAGATCTAGGATTGAAAGAACTCAGGATATTCAGAACGGAGAAGTCCCTCGCGTTCCCAAGTGGCTTCTTTATTGTAATTTTTGACCACTTAACTTTGAGGTATTTGATAGACTTGTTACGAGTCTTGCGCTCAGTCTCGTCGAGAATAGCAACTCGATGCTCATGATAGAAAAGGTCTGGCTGGAGAATAGTGTCTTGGAAGTGAACGGTGCGCTCAGGAATCTTTTAACACTTCCGGAGTTGAGATACATGAAAGACATCATGCACATTGGACAAGTTGGGAAGAAGCTCTAGTTGATAAGCAAGGTCACCTCTTTTGCCAACAATCTTGAAAGGACCCACAAAGCGTGGAGCAAGCTTTCCATTGATGCTAAAATGGTGAGTACCTTTTGTCACAACCCGAGTTAACCTTTCTTGCTAAAGCATTCATGCATGATTTTTTATTTTCTTTTGATATTGAAATGAGGGAGTGATCAAGCCTCAGAAACCATTTTTTTGTCAAATAAGCAATATAAAAATTGCTTCAAAATGATTCAAGAAAATGTCCTTGGTCTTTTAATAATATATCGGAATGAGGTAAAATTCAAACCAATAATTATGGAATCAGAGAAACATTTTATTTTGGGCTTTTGAATCAATTAAACAATTATTTGAAATGGAATTATATTTACTATATATATATAATATAGTTCCATATATTCTGAAAATAATTGTGTGGCCCTCGATAATTCCATTTGTCACATAATAATTTTCAAGATTTATTAATTGTTTTGATTTATTTTTTCAAATTCAAACAAATGTTAGAAAAAGAAAAGGAAACCAAAATAAATAAATAAAAAGAGCTGAGGCCACCTGGCCACTCACCTCGCTTACCTCGCCCAGGTGGGAGTTGGCCCAGCCCAGCCCACCAGGGGCATCCGTGTCTTCTACCTCTTGCGAGAAGGCACACGAGAAGCAGGGGACAACGCTCGCCGTGCGTAGCCATGCACCAGCTTGCCTAGCCTCCCCCACAACAATGTGGCGTCGGGGATAGCTTCCCTACTACCGGCCCAATCCTGTTGACCGTCCATTCCTCATCCCCTCGCTCTCCGAGAGCGGCCGTGGTCGTAGTCACGTCCACCGGCCATCGCACGCCGTCCCGTGCTTGCCAAAAGAACCGCCATGATACCCTTGTCCTCCGTGCCGAGCGAATCAAAGTCGGACGCCCTCCATCGTCATCACCATCACCAATTCCACTACCGGCAACCGGAGCTCGCCGTCGTTGATTCGTGGGCTATAGAGCGTCCTTGACCTCGCCGTCACCTCCATCCACCTTGCGGTGAGCCGCATCATGATTCCCCTCTCCCCATGTTCTTCCCGATACTCTAGCTAGCCTCTTCGTCGGAGCCGAGAGTTGCTCGTCGTAGGCCATGGCGCAGCCCTGGCCACAACAACTCTCGCCCGCGTTCAAGCACGAAAACGAGTTCTACTCCTCGCCAGCTCATCGTAGCCACCTCTAGCTCGTCCTCCCGTGCCCCTACACTCTAGCCCATGCTAATCCGAGCTCCAACCGCCGCAAGGCTCATCGCCGGCACCAGCTCCGGCCACCGCAGCTCCTCTTGGTGCTCGTGCTAGATGTGACACTACGGTAGCTATTTGTAGCCGCAAACCGCACGTAAAACCGAGCCCGGTGACGCGATTCCGACCAACTCCGACAATCCCCGCAGCGGGTTTGGTCGCTGTGGGCCACACTCCGACACGCACTGACGTGGTCGACCGTTTTGCGCTAATCAACTTGCCATCAACCACTCACAACGGCCCCTGCAGGTGGTCAAAGCACAATCAACATCGATTTTGACCAATTTCAGGCCTGGGTCAGTGACAAGTGGCCCCCACTTGTGAAGTTTGACGTGGACCGGGCGGGTTTGATCACTGATACCAGCCTGAGGCGATGGTGATGCAGTAAATAATTTGTGGATTAAATCAATTCAGGAAATTCCAGAAATTAGTATAAACTTCAAAGATCTATAGAAATTCAACCATAGCTCCAAATGAAATAAATTATATATGACAAAACATTAGAAAAATTCAAGGAATCTGATGGTATTATCTTCATGCATGTTTTAACAACTTATAAACATTAATTATGTCAAATTCATTAAAGACATTTACATGCTATGAATGGAGTTAAAATTGATCTATATGGATCAAATTACTTCCATTTAGATTGTGGTCACTTGCATTAGACAAAACCAACAACATGTTAGCATGCCATGCTCATGCATAATTGTGAAGCATTTGCCGTACTTAAATAGTTCCTTGTTTGATCTTGTCTATAGATTTTTTGATGTAGTTATCGACGACATCGAAGAACAACTAAGTTCTTCTGATCAACAGGCAAGCAACCCCCCTTGAGCATTCCAATACAATCCCACTCTCTCGCTCTTGCTCTCATTTCAATGCATTAGGACAAGTCAATTCAACTGTTACTTTGCATGACCTGCCATTGTCACAATAAATAGCTAAACCAAGCAACCTAGCATACTTGGTAGATGCTTGAGTCGTGTTGTGCGATTACCCTGTTATGCTTGCTATGCTTAGAGTTAAGTTGGTCTGATCATCTTGATGATGAATTGGAAATAAAATGTCCTACTAATGAGAGTTAAGCATGTGAACCTATTTTGGTAAAGGTAGCGATGAGATGTCATGTAGGAGTACATGGTGGGTTATCTCATTGACGCTGCACATAGGACACGAGATCTTGTGTTGGTGTTCCAAAAGTAGCTACTACCGTGCATTAGGCTCCGGTAACTCGAGCTCTCTCAACCTATTGACTACTCTGTTCTTAGTCGAGGAGTCGCAGTAGTTCGAATCGTTCATAGGTTGTGATCGGGTTGCGAAGTGGATGAAGGACCCAATCGGGACTGGCTTGGGGCCCTGCTCATGTCGTTTGAGGCCATGTTGGAAACCTCCGCCGAACTTCCATTATGGGTTCCAACTCAGATAGGCGACTGCCTTGGACGTGAGTCATTATAAGTTAACACCCGTGGACGACTCCCTCGCCGGGCTTCCGCTTGAAGGTTGTCGAGGTGCTTGTTTTATGTGCACATAGCGATAAGTGGCGGGAGCATGTGTGACAAAGTACACCCCTGCAGGGTACTTATCTATCTGAATAGCCGCGTCCTCGGATATTGACTACTTGGATACTTGCATAGTTCATAGACAACTTTAAAGGATATTCTAAAATGGTCCAGATAAGTGTGAGTGCTATGGATGGCCTTCTCGTAGGATGACGATAGAGGATCCATGGTGGTGTATTGATGTGGTGGAAATGTGGACTCGTGTACGCTCTCTAGTAGGGAGACGAGAGAGGTATGATACATTGCTGTAGTTTAGGTTAGCCAAAGGTCAAAGCTAACATTTTTGCAGTAAGTAGTTAGTTCTGATGTAAGTCTTGCTAAGTACCTTCATACTCATTGTTGCTTATTTACATTTTTGCAGAGATAGACGTTGTTCACTTTACGTTTTCCTCTCAATGTTGACATTGATGGATTAGCTTGGGAACCCACATAGTGGTCTCGCTCCTATGGTAGGGTCATTGTAGCTTTTCAGGCTCTTTCAGCCGCTTTTAGTAGATGTTTGTACCCAGACATGTAACTTCCTCTTGTTGTTTATATGCTCTGAATGTTGGCTCATGTGACCCCCTTGTTTGTAACATTATACTATGTTGGCTGTTTGGAGCCTTCTAAATAAATGATGTGTTGTAGAGTTATGTTGTGATGCCACGTTGTATCTACACATATCATGCATATTGTGTGTATGTTTGAAATGCATTGGTATGTGTGGGATTCGACACCTAGTTGTGTGCCCATGGTAGCCTGCTCCACAGGAAAATGCCTCTTTGTGTTTCTACTGAGCCTTGGTAGCTTGTGCTGCGGCAACAAAAGTCCTTCCCTGGCGCTTAGGAATTCTTCTTGTTACTTCTCTGATTTTCGTTGGTTTTTCCCCTCAAGAGGAAAGGGTGATGCAACACAGGAGCAATAAGTATTTCCCTCAGTTTGAGAACCAAGGTATCAATCCAGAAGGAGGGCCTCGTCAAGTCCAAAGTACCTCCGCAAACACAAACAAGCTTGCACCCAACGCTTCAAAGGGGTTGTCAATCCCTTCAAGATTGTTTGCAAAGTGAGATCTGAAGGCGGAAAGTGCAACAAAGTAAAAAGTGTAAGGATGAAAATATGGAGTGGAGTAGACCCTGGGGGCCATAGTGTTTACTAGAGGCTTATCTCAAAATAGCAAATATTACGGTGGGTGAACAAATTACTGTCGAGCAGTTGATAGAACCGCGCAAAGTCATGACGATATCTAAGGCAATGATCTAGCATATAGGCATCACGTCCGAGACAAGTAGACCGATACTTTCTGCATCTACTACTATTACTCCACACATCGACCGCTATCCAGCATGCATCTAGTGTATTGAGTTCATGACGAACAGAGTAATGCTTTAAGCAAGATGACATGATGTAGAGGGATAACCTCAAACCAATGATGAAAACCCCATCTTTTTACCCTTGATGGAAACAACACGATACGTGCATCGCTACCCCTTCTGTCACTGGGTGAGGTCACCGCACGGTATGAACCCAAAACCAAGCACTTCTCCCATTGCAAGAATCATAGATCTAGTTGGCCAAACAAAACCCACAACTCGAAGAGAATTACAAGGATATGAAATCATGCATAAGAGAGATCAGAAGAAACTCAAATGAGATTCATTGATAATCTGATCATAAATCCTCAATTCATCGGATCTCGACAAACACACCGCAAAAGAAGATTGCATCGGATAGATCTCCATGAAGATCATGGAGAACTTTGTATTGAAGATCCAAGAGAGAGAAGAAGCCATCTAGTTACTAGCTATGGACCCGTAGGTCTATGGTGAACTACTCACGCATCATCGGAGAGGTCATGGTGTTGATGGAGAAGCCTTCCGTGTCCGAATCCCCTCTCCGTCAGGGCACGAGGACGTGCCCCAGATGGGATTTTGCGGAGACAGAAGCTTGCGGCGGCAGAAAAGTGATTATGATGCTCCCGTGATTTTTTTGGGAATATTTGGGAATTTATAGGCGCAAGATCTAGGTCAGGGGACCTCCAGGGGGACCACAAGCCTGCATGGTGCGGCCCCCTGGCCGCGGGGTGGGGGCTTGTGGGGCCCCTGGGGCTCTTCTGGCTTGGCCCCCAAGCTCTCCGATCTTCTTCCATTCTTGAAAAAATATTTTCGGGGATTTTCTTCCGTTTGGACTCCGTTTCAAAATCTCCTCTGAAAGGGGTCAAAAACATGGAAAAAAACAGGAACTGGCACTTGGCACTGAGTTAAGAGGTTAGTCCCAGAAAATATATAAAAGGCATGCAAAACATCCAAAGTTTGACAAGATCATAGCATGAAACCATCAAAAATTATAGATAGGTTGGAGACGTATCAAGCATCCCCAAGCTTAACTCCTGCTCGTCCTCGAGTAGGGAAGTGATAAAGAACGAATTTTTGATGTGGAATGTTACCTAGCATAGTTGTTCTTTGCAACTGCTTTCACGTGGCATGAATGTTTAGATCCGTATGATTCAAAACAATAGTTTGCTATTGACATGAAAACAGTAATACTTCAAGCAAACTAGCAAAGTAATCATGAACTTTCAAAATAACAAGGCCAAAGAAAGTTATCCCTACAAAATCATATAGTCTGGCTATGCTCCATCATCCTCACACAACTAATGTAAATCATGCACAACCCCGGAATTGGCCAAGTAATTGTTTTTGCACTCTTACTTTCTCAAACTTTTTATAACTATCACGCAATACATGAGCGCGAGCCATGGATATAGCACTATAGGTGGAATAGGGTGTGGTGGTGGTTGTGAGACAAAAAGGAGGAGATGGCCACATTGACTCGGCGTATCAATAGGCTATGGAGATGCTCATTAATAGATATCAATGTGAATGAGTAGGGATTTCCATAAGAGAGATGCACTAGAGCTATAAGTATGTGAAAGCTCAAGGGAAAACTAGTGGGTGTGCATCCAACTTGCTTGCTCACGAAGACCTAGGGCAATTTTGAGGAAGCCCATCATTGGAATATACAAGCCAAGTTATAAAATGAAGATTCCCACTAGCATATGGTAGTGACAAAGAAAGAAGCTCTCAATCATGAAGAACATGGTGCTAACATGAAGCACAAGTGTGGAAGAAGATAGTAGCATTGTCCCTTCTCTCTTTTTCTCTCATTTTTTTATTTGGGCTCTTAGGCCTCTTTTTTCTTTTCTCATTTTTTTTGTTTTTGGGATCTTTGGCCTCTTTTTTATTTCCTCACATGGGACAATGCTCTAATAATGATGATCATCACACCATTATTTACTCACAGCTCGAAGATCACAATGATGATGACTCCATAGGAAATGCCTCCGGCAGTGTACTGGGATGTGCAACGATCTAGTATGATCATGCAATGGCAATATGAAAGTGATGACACAAGTCATTAGACGGAACTGTGGTAGTTGCATGGCAATATATCTCGGAATGGCTATGAAAATGCCATAGTAGGTAGGTATGGTGGCTGTTTTGAGGAAGGAATTTGGTGGGTTTGTGCACCGGCGAGAATTGCGCGACGCTAGAGAGGCTAGCAATGGTGGAAGGTGAAAGTGCATCTATACCATGGACTCAACATTAGTCATAAAGAACTCACATACTTATTGCAAAAGTTTTTATTAGTAATGGAAACAAAGTGCTAAACGCATACTCCGAGGGGAAGGGTTGGTAGGTGTAAACCATCGCGCGATCCCGACCTCAACACAAAGGATGACAATCAATAGATCAATTATGCCCCGACTTACTAACATAGCGGTTCACCATACATGCATGCTATGGGAATCACTAACTTCAACACAAGTATTTCTAGATTCACAACATCCTACTAACATAACTTTCAATATTACCGAATCCGTGTCTCAAAACTAATTGAGAGGAATAAAAACTTCTCTTTCTACTCAATGCACATGAAGATGGAGGTTTTTGCATCCTCTCTGGGTACCTAGCACATGGGACTACTTTCATAGCATAAGCCAACTACCAAATCACGCACCTTCATGCTCTAAAGATATAAGTGAAGCACAAGAGCAAAAGTATCTAGCTCAAAAGATATAAGTAAAGCACATGAACAAAAGTATCTAGCTCAAAAGATATAAGTGAAGCACTATGAGCATTCTAGCAAAATCACGATGAGTGCATGTCTCTCTCTCTCAAAAAGGTGTGCAGCAAGGATGATTGTGACACAACAAAAAGAAAAGACTCCTATGATACAAGACGCTCCAAGCAAAACACATATCATGTGGTGAATAAAAATATAGCTCCAAGTAATGTTACCGATGGATTGAAGACGAAAGAGGGGATGCCTTCCCGGGGCATCCCCAAGCTTAGGCTTTTTGGTGTCCTTGAATTTGGCTTGGGGGGCCTTGGGCATCCCCAAGCTTGAGCTCTTTCCACTCCTTATCTCTTTGTCCATGAGAATGTCACCCAAAACTTGAAAACTTCACAACACAAAACTTAAACGGAAACTTGTGATAACATTAGTACAAGAAAAAAAACTACCACTTCTTTTCGTACTGTAGGAAACTTGAATGCCATCTATATTGAGATACTATATTCTGACTTTTCCATGGCTAGTACCCCCCGATACTAACCATAGTTTCATCAAAACAAGTAACCAACTCAACAAAAACAGAATCTGTCAAAAACAGACCAGTCTGTAGCAAGCTGTATAATTCGTATACTTGTGGTACCTCAACAAATCTGAAAAATGAGGACGGTCTAGGGCAAAAGCATATAAATCAGCAGCAAAAAGAATCCACTCAAAAGCTCTTTCTGAATAAAAATGAAAAATCATCTCATGAGCGAAAAGTTTATGTCGTTCTACAGCAAGATCAAACAACCAT
Organism: Hordeum vulgare subsp. vulgare; assembly: GCF_904849725.1. NCBI lineage: Eukaryota > Viridiplantae > Streptophyta > Magnoliopsida > Poales > Poaceae > Hordeum > Hordeum vulgare. The sequence continues at coordinate 396,222,782 of NC_058520.1, read as the reverse complement.
TACCAAGACTAATCATAAAGGCTTTGCTTGGCTCAAACACAAAAAGAAACACAAAAAACACAATCACAACAGAATTGTGAAAGTGAGGATGCAAAATACAGGAAGAAAAAAGATAAATTCATTGGGTTGCCTCCCAACAAGCGCTATTGTTGAACGCCCTTAGCTAGGCATAGAAGCGATAGAATCACGTATCGTCGTCTTTGGTGCTCAAACCATAAGTAGCCCTCATCATGGATTCATAAGGCAATCTTATTTTCTTTCTAGGAAAGTGTTCCATGCCCTTCCTTAAAGGAAATTGAAATCTAATATTCCCTTCCTTCATATCGATGATAGCGCCGATAGTCCTTAGGAAAGGTCTACCAAGAATAATAGGGCATGTAGGATTGCAATCAATGTCAAACAATGAAATCCACGGGTACGTAGTTCCTATTTGCAATAATAAGAACATCATTGATCCTTCCCATGGGTTTCTTGATAGTAGAATCAGCAAGATGCAAATTAAGAGAACACTATTCAATCTCATTAAAACTCGGAATATCACATAAAGACTTTGGAATCACAGAAACACTAGCACCCAAAGCACATAAAGCATTGCACCCATAGTTTTTGATTTTGATTTTGATGGTAGGTTCCCACTCATAATGAAGCTTTCTAGTGACAGTGAAAGGATCGATATGGTTGACTAGATGGGGGGGGTGAATAGGCAACGACCACTTTTTAAATAATCTTAGCAAGTTAGGGTAAACAACATACGGGTTCACAAATATAACAACAATGGGGTGAACTGTAATGAAGATAACAACGAGAGCTACTAAGACAAGTAAGAGATAGAGAACAACATAAGCATTCACAAAGTAAAGGTTAGAGATAACCACAAGTGGAACCAATGAAGACGAGGATGTGTTACCGAAGTTTCTTCCCTTTGACAGGAAGTACGTCTCCATTCGAGCGGTGTGGAGGCACAATGCTCCCCAATAAGCCACTAAGGCCACCGTATTCTCCTCACGCCCTCGCACGATGCAAGGTACCGTGATTCTACTATAGGTGCCCTTGAAGGCAGCGACCGAACCTTTACAAACGAGGTTGGGGCAAACTCCACACAAAGCTTGGAGGCTCCCAACAAGACCACGAAGCTTCACCACAATGGAATGTGGCTTCGAGGTGACGTCAACCGTCTAGGATGCTCAAACACCCAAGAGTAACAAGATCCACAAGGGATTGGTGGGGGAATCAACTTTTCTCTTGGTGGAAGTGTAGATCTAGGCCTTCTCAACCAATCCCTAAAGAATCAACAAGTTTGCTTGGCTAGGGAGAGAGATCGGGAACTTTTGAGCTTAGGGAGCAACAATTGAGCTTGGGAGGGTAAGAGATGAGGTTCCACAGCTAGAAGAACCCCTTATATAGTGGGGGGGGGGGAAATCCAATAGTTTTCCCACTCACAGCCCGTGCCTAGCGGTATTACCGCTGGATGCAGCGGTACTACCGCTAGCACTCCAGCGGTACTACCGCTGGCTGCAGCGGTACTACCGCTGGGCCCATGGTTTTGCATAAGCACTACCAGGCCCACCACCGCCAAGAAAGTCTTCGCAAAAAGGTCCGTCCAAGTACAACCGCTAGGAAAGCGGTACTAAGCTCCTGGAGTGGTACTACCGCTCACCAGGGGCGGTACTACCGCCAACTAGCGGTACTACCGCTGGCTGCAGCGGTACTACCGCTAGCACTCCAGCGGTACTACCGCTAGGGCTAGCGGTACTACCGCTAGGCACATCGGTACGACCGCTGAGGGACCATTTGCAAAGAAGAGAGAAACCCAAAGGCGGGAGCCACTCCAAAGTTGCCGGCAAGGGGGAAAGGAGATGAAGTGTGCGCGTGCAAAATTGATTCCACCCAAACCTTTCCTCTACGGTTCCCCTCTTAATAGTAAGGCGTTCCTATGACTCAAATAAAGAGAATCGTAAGAGTACACTGTGCTTCTGTTCCATGAAAGTGGGGGCGAGTCGTCTTGTGCAGTTGACGTGTGTTATCTGAAATCTTAGCACACACGATTAGTCCTTTGCGGTACTGCCATCAATCACCAAAATTACTTAGGCATAAACTATGCCCTAACAATCTCCCTCTTTTTGGTGGATTGATGACAATACCGGATTTGCACAGTGACTAACATGTGAACAAAAAGATAGAGATATATGAAAATAAGGAGCATATGACTCACAACATATGATGGAAATAAATCTCACACTAGTTCATGTCTCACGTCACACAAAGCAAAGATAGCAAAATAGAAGCAAACCAAGTTCAAAGCAAATACGAAAGATTAGCAAAGTTCAACTCTCAAATCCAGCTCCTAGACTCTCTCCCCCTTTGGCACAAGACACCAAAAAGGGCACACCTAATGACACAGGTGGTCACTCCTCATCCTCATCATCCCCAGACTCGTCCGTAGCATCCGGATCCTCCTGCTCCTCCTCATTGTCCTCCTCCTCCTCGGCATCAGACCAATTATAACCTTGAGCCCGCATCCAAGTCGACTCTGGAGAGATGTCATCCTCTGAGCATCTGATGGTTCTCCTTCTGGGCCACATGAGTCTGATACTGTCCCTTAGCCTGCATACCGAAGAGAGTCTTCATTTTACCCTGCAGTTTCACGACCCAAGATGGCATAGCAGAAGAGCGGGACTGGGAAGCGGTGCCTCTGTCAGCAGCAGTCTGTGTGTCAGTGTCCATGTGCTGTGATGAATTTGATGGGTTGGCCCATTTGTCCTTGATGCGGAGCTTGATAGGATCATGCGCAAAGTAATCGGCCTGAAGGTGAAACTCCTCAATCGGATAAGTGTCTTGCCACTTCTGGCGAATATAGGCAAACAAGTAGGGCACGTAGATGGGAACCTTGCGCATCATGATGCAGTTCCAGAGCTCAGTGAACATGACGTCAGAAATATCGAGAGGGGAAGAATCCTTAGTCATAGCCTCCTCACAAAGCAGAAGCATCTCAGCCAGAGAACCGTGTACCTCGTCGAAGTTGCCAATGCGAGGGAAGAGGGTTTTGCGAAAGATCCGATGCATGATATCCAGATGCCTGGGGAGCACACCTTTCTTCACATAGATTAGCTGCAACCTGTCCTTGGCGAGGGGCCTATCAGTGGAAGCTGCAGCATGAGGACGCGACCCAAGTGGAGTGTCAGCTCCCTGAAAATCAATCTTGAGAAATGCCATGAATTCACGCCAGGAACCTGTCATCTTCTGAGTCCCTGTCATCCAAACCAGGGAGCGCTCGTCATCAGGCGAGAAGTGAACTGTGACATAGAACTGGGCAACAACATCTGGATCAAAGTCTTTCTTGAAGGAGATGATCTCCTTAATGCCCAGCTTGTCAATCAGAGAGAGAGCGTCACCAAAGTAACCCAGGTTCCGCTGAGGGTGAGCCAAGTCAATCCACTGAACTGGAACAAAACTCTTCTTGAAATGCTTGATGATGTCACGATAGATACCGCAGTGATCCATTGCCCAAACATGCTCGACATTCCTGATCACAACCCTCTCTTGGAGATAGTGATTTTGGCCGCGGAACTGCAGAAAATGCTTAGGGGGCATAGTGCGAACGTTGACCCCCTTGTCCCTGTGAGTGGCCTTCTTGAAGGACTTGTTTTTGGGTTGCAGACCTGAAGTGGCGGATTGCGATAATGCTTTGACTGTGTGTCCCATGGGGGGTTCGAGCAGCGAGCACCACCTGTGACACAAAACACACACTGAAAAAGAGCGACAGAAGGAGTCAAGGCAATGAACAAGAAGAGGCATAAAAGTAAACACACATTGCCAAGCAAATGAAAAGAAGAAACAGATTATCCTCTTGGCGGTAGTACCGCTACCCCTGGCGGTAGTACCGCTGGGGTCCTGGCGGTAGTACCGCTACCCCTGGCGGTAGTACCGCTGGGGTCCTGGCGGTAGTACCGCTACCCCTGGCGGTAGTACCGCTGGGGTCCTGGAGGTAGTACCGCTACCCCTGGCGGTAGTACCGCTAGGGTTTGACTTTCAGATCTGAATATGAAAAGGACCCATAGAGACGGCTACATGGGATTTCCGAGGGCCATGTGACTGTGTATAATCACTAAAAACTCCACCACAGCCCTAACCACATGAGGATCAAAAGAACCATCTAAATAAGGACATGCCTAGTCAAGAGGATGCAAGTTTTAGATCTAATCCAAAAATAGAGGAAGTGCTTGATCTAAAACATGAAAATCCTAGGGCATGGCAATATAAAGGCAAAGAATCATAGGACCTACACTCCCCTCGAAAATCTCCAAGAACAAAGCACAATACCATAGGCATGAATCCAAATCACCAATGCTCCTAACCCTAGAACAAGAAAACATCAACCAAGAGAAGAAAGGGAGGAGCTTTACCGGGGTCCATGGCACTTGGAGGAGGAAGGAGAAGTGGAGCAAACCCTCCAACTCAATGGAGAGAAGGGGCTTCACGGATAGAGATCCAAGTAGGGGGAGTTCGGGGTTGGGGAGGGAGGAGCCACGAGTAAGAAGAAATAGGAAGGAAAAAACGGGCTCCCCCTCCTTTATATAGCCCAAGGGGTACGGGCCAGCGGTAGTACCGCTGAGGTCCTCGCAGTAGTACCGCTACCTGGCGGTAGTACCGCTGGTTGCAGCGGTAGTACCGCTGGGGTCCTGGTGGTAGTACCGCTCCCCCTGGCGGTAGTACCGCTCCCCCTTGAGACAACCCTAAAAATGTCCTAGTTAGGTCATGGTAGACTGGGGTCCTGGCGGTAGTACCGCTATCCCTAGCGGTAGTACAGCTGGGGTCCTGGCGGTAGTACCGTTACCCCTGGCGGTAGTACCGCTGGGGTCCTGGCGGTAGTACCGCTACCCCTGGCAGTAGTACCGCTGCAAATGTCACAACGGGACCTAGGAGATGAGAAGAACGCGGGAAAATGACAAGTTAGTGAGAATAAGAAGATAGCACCAGCAAGATATACTAACTTGTCATTTTGTATCCTCTCTTCCTTATGAGAGAAAGGTGGGGGGGGGGGGGGGGTGGCCGAGGCCACCTATGTTTGAGACAAAGGTATGACACCGCGAAGAATTATCCTTGGGTTCATGACCAATGCTCGTCTTTGAAGCACAAGTGCCATTTGACAATGGCTAAAGTGAAAGACTAGATCGATTTTTGCATAATGGGGGGAGGAAGAGTTCATTGAGAGAACAACACTCCCCCTATGTCCATGCCTACATCTAGAACAAGATAGAATGCATAGTAAGGTGCAACGTGCCTAGCTTCAATCCACATTACTTGAATCAATGATATTTAGCTCATGCCTTAACTCCCGGAACCTTGATTCATCTAGGGGCTTAGTGAAAATATCTGCAAGTTGTTCTTCAGTGTGGATGAAGTGAAGCTCAATATCACCTAGCTTGATATGTTTACGAATGAAGTGATGGCGAATATCAATATGCTTGGTCTTGCTATGTTGCACTGGGTTGAGGGAAATCTTGATAGCACTTTGATTGTCACATAGAAGAGGCACTTTGTCACAAGTGACACCATAATCCTTTAAAGTTTGCCTCATCCATAGCAATTGTGCACAACAACTTGCAGCTGCCACATACTCAGCTTCGGTGGATGATAGATAGACACAATTCTGCTTCTTTGAGGACCAACTTACCAGTGAGCGACCAAGGAATTGGCATCCTCCAGAAGTTGACTTCCTCTCCACACAATCTCCTGCCCAATCTGAGTCAGAATAGCCTACTAGGTTGAAGTTTGCTCCTTTGGGATACCATAGGCCAAAGTTTGGGGGTATGAGCCAATAACGAAAGATTCGCTTAACAGCCATATAATGACTTTCTTTTGGTGCGGATTGAAACCGTGCACATATCGCTACATTCAACATAATATCTGGTCTACATGCACAAAGGTAAAGGAGGGATCCAATCATGGAGCGATATACCTTTTGATCCACTGCTTTACCATTGGGATCACCGTCAAGCTTGCATCTTGTTGGCATGGGGAACTTGACCGACTTGACATCTTCAAGCTCGAACCGTTTGAGCATGTCTTGAGTGTACTTGGCTTGTTTGATGAAGGTCCCTTCTAGGCCTTGTTTAATCTCGAAGCCGAGGAAGAATTTCAACTCTCCCATCATGGACATCTCAAATTTCTTAGTCATTAGTGCAGCAAATTCTTCATTGAAAGAAATGTTAGGAGAGCCAAAGATAATATCATCAACATATAGTTGGCATATGAACAAACCCCCTTTAACCCTCTTAGTAAAAAGAGTGGGATCTATCTTCCCAAATTCAAACCCACGATCTTGTAACAACTCAGTAAGATACTCATACCACACACATGGGGCTTGTTTAAGGCTATTGAGTGCCTTATTAAGTTTGTACACATGATTGGGGAGCTTGGGATGTTCGAATCCCAGGGGTTGTTTGACATAGACCAACTCATTTAAAGGACCATTAAGAAAGGCACTTCTCACATCCATTTGTTGTAATTTGAAGTTATGATGAGAAGCAAATGCAAGCAACATGCGAATAGATTCTAGACGACCAACAGGGGCAAAGGTTTCACCGTAGTCGATACCCTCGACTTGGGAGTAGCCTTGACCACCAATCTTGCCTTGTTTCGAATCACAATCCCATTGACATCTTGCTTGTTCTTGAATATCCATTTGGTCCTGATGACATTATGTTCCTCCGTTGGCCTTGGCACTAAATCCCAGACTTGGTTACGCTCGAAGTTGTTAAGTTCTTCATGCATGGCCATAAGCCAATCCTCATCATCGAGCGCTTCCTGTACCTGTTGAGGTTCACAATACGAAACAAACGCGCGATGCTCACAATAATTCAAAATCTGTTGACGGGTGGATACTCCCCTTTTTAAACTGCCAAGTACATTCTTCATAAGATGTGACTTGACTCTCAGCTTGTTCGCAATCTTGGATGCTCGACGCTCCAAGAGTTCTTCATTGGATAACTGGGGAGCATCGACCTGTTTACTTTGCTTGCCCTTGCGTCTTGAGCCTCCCTTGGCACCGGCTGTTGGTGCTGCAGAAGGGAATTGTGAGACAGTATCCTGATCATCTTGACTTTTGACTTGAGCAGGTTCACTTGTTTGTCCTTGTACTTGTGGTTGCTCTTGATCTTGATCGTGTGCTTCTACTTGGTTCGGATCTTGTGGTTGTACTAGAGCTTGATCATGCGCAGGTTCGGAACTGTGGGTAAGTGCTTGAATATCATGGGACACATCATCATTGTTGGGCAATTTATATTGACCTTGAGCTTGTTCATTTTGTTGAGAGTCTTCTCTTTGTTCATCGGAAGCGTGTGGGGCTTGTGGGGGTGATGGCTCCATTTGAGTAGAGCATTGTCCTTCTCCTTCGGCCACAAGGGGTTCCTCAATGGGGAGTATTTGACCAATCCCCATTCTTCTTATGGCATGGGGAGGAATTTCATAACCTACATCAGAAAGACCACTTTGCTCCACTTGGGAGCCATTATTTTCATCAAACTCCACGTTACACGTCTCCTCAATGAGTCCGGAGGACTTGTTGAGGACACGGTAAGCATGAGAGTTTGTAGCATAACCAACAAAGATGCACTTATGTGCTCTAGAATCAAATTTAGCTAAACGTGCACCTTTCTTGAGAATGAAACACTTACAACCGAATACCCGGAAGTACTTGAGATTGGGTTAGTTTCCAGTTAGAATCTCATATGGAGTCTTGTTCAGGCCTTTGCAGATATAGAGCCGATTGGAAGCATGACATGCTGTGTTGATGGCCTCTGCCCAAAAGTTATATGGAGATTTGAATTCCGCCATCATTGTTCTTGCAGCGTCTATCAAGGTCCGGTTCTTCCTGTCTGCCACGCCATTTTGTTGAGGGGTATATGGTGCTGAATATTGATGTTTTATTCCCTCATCACCTAGAAACTCATCCAAGGTGTAGTTCTTGAACTCGGTGCCGTTGTCACTTCTAATCATCAAGATCTTTGCTTCATGTTGACGTTGAGCTTCATTAGCAAAGTTGATGACAGTTTGTTGAGTTTCACTCTAGCTTTTGAAGAAATATACCGAGGTGTATCTTGAGTAGTCGTCAACAATCACCAAGCAGTACTTTCTGCCTCCAAGACTATCAAATGATGGAGGGCCGAAAAGATCCATATGGAGGAGCTCCAATGGCCTCTTAGTGTAGATGAGAGTCGTTGGACGATGAGCAGTTTCATGAATCTTTCCTTCAATGCAGGCACTGCAAGCACGATCTTTCGCAAAACTCACATTTGTTAGTCCATGAATATGGTCCCCTGTTAGAAGACTTTGCAAAGATCTCATATTGACATGAGCTAATCGGCGATGCCAAAGCCAGCCCACATCAACTTTAGCCATTAAAAACGTCGCGGTCTTAGTGGGTCGCTTTGAGAAGTTCACCACATAAAGACCATTTTCGACATATCCAACATAGGCTACTTTAAGAGTCTTGCTCCACAGGAGGACCACAGTATCAAGATTAAAGAATGTGGAAAAACCTATAATTGCAAGTTGACGAACCGAAAGTAAATTGTAGGAAAGCGACTCAACAAGCATGACCTTCTCAATAGATAACTCTTGAGAGACGACCACCTTATCAAATCCGAATACCTTTGACGAGGATGCATCGGCGAATTGGACATGGGTGGCCATAGATGGAGAAGGATGCACATCCACCACTAAGTCCTTGCTTCCGGTCATATGATTTGTTTCTTCACTATCGAGCAACCATGACACCCCACCGGAAGCAAACTCCTGCAACAGATCAAGGCTTGGTTTTAGGTACCCATTTTTTAGTGGGTCCTTTCATGTTAGAGATAAGGGTCTTAGGAACCCAGATAGCCCATTAAATGTACTCATAGTAGGAACCAACAAATTTGGCATAAACATGCCCATCACTAGCACGACATAAGACATAAGAAGAATTGAGTTTGTCGGCTATGTTAGTAGGAATGGTTTTGCCCTTCTTGACGTTTCCATCGTCCACCTTGTTCCTGTTCACCTCCTGAGTCCCCTCACCCTCTTTGACAAAGATGTCCATGAGGGTAGGAGATCGTTTGTTCCTGTTCCTCCTTTTACCTTTTGACTTGGAGGTAAGTCCAAGTCCCTCCTTTCCTACAACACCCTTTTGAGTGCTCAAGAGGTCGTTCAGGCTCTTCTCACCTTGTATGCATGCCACAAGGCCCTTCTCAAGTTTCTCCTTTAACTTGGCATTTTCCTCCACAAGATGTACATGCTCACAACAGGGATTAGTTGCACAAGCATTATCAATGAACACAAAGGGAGGACAAGTAGAGATCTCCTTGGTAAGCTTTGCTTGGAGTTGATCATGAGACTCTTTGAGAGAGAAATGAACACCTTTCAAGACCTTGTGGGCCTTGTCAAGTGTGTCAAACTCCACTTTGAGTCTGTCATGGCCAACCCCAAGAGCATACTTCTCAGACTTAAGCATACGAGTAAGAACAGTATCATGATCTAGTTTCTTTTGCATTTTAGCGCAGTCATCGTTGTATGACTCCTCAAGAGCCACACGAAGAGTGCGCTCCTTCTATAGATCAATAGATAATTCAGAAATTTCATCGGCATAGTCATGACTGTGTCCCTGAAGCTTGGAGATGGTCTCCTCATGAGACTCAATGAGGTCATTTCCCTCACCAAGTTGTTCCAAGAGAGCAACAAAGTGCTTCTTGGATTCTCCCTTAATAGTGCACATAAACTTGTCAAGATCATGCTCATTAAGTTCCCCAACATCACTATCATCAACACAATTTAACAATGAAGGAGCAGTAGCGATGTTGGTGTTAATGATGGGGGTTACCTCATTGATACCTTTTTCCATGAGGCACTTGGTGATGTGGTTCTCATTGGGGGCGTTGAAGAGAGACACCTTCTGGGGAGAGGTAGTGGCAATAGCAACAGTTGCCGTTGCCACCGTATCATCATCATCATCATCATCATCATCGGAAGGGTATTCTTCAAGGGCCACCATCCCTTTTGGGTGGGGTTTCTTCACAAAGTTGTTCTTGATTGGAAATGATTTGGTTTTGTCTTTGCGAATGAGCTTGCCCCCGTTGTCTTCCCTTTTCTCATAGGGACATTCGGCCACGAAGTGGCTCACGTTACCACAGTTATAACATGTCCTCACTAGTTTCTTGGGTTTGAACCCACTCGAGTTGTTCTTGGTGAAGGTGCGTCTTGAGTTCCTCTTGTTGCCCCAGAATTGCCTTGACGCAAGAGCCATGTGCTCATGATAGGCATATTTTGTGTCTTCAGGGCAGATCTCCTCTTCCTCATCCTCTTCTTCTTCTTCAAACATTGCTTTTGCTTTTAACGCAAGGTTGGGTGAAGTTGTCTTTGAGCGAACACGAGCAAGTGCATTGTCAGCTGTTTCGTTCATGGTTGACATTGCAATAAATTCATCCAACACCTCACTGGAAGACAAGGAGTGGAAGTCTGGTTGCTGACGAATGACAGATGACATGGCTTTGTTGAAAGGCATGATGGCTTTGAGAAACTTGCGCTTGACCCATGTATCATCCACATCCTTGCTCCCATGATCCTTGTGTGCCACATCAATAGCAGTCACCCTCCGATAGGGATCACGAGGGTCCTCGTCTTCCTTCATCACAAACTCATCGGCCTTATCAAGTATCAATTCATAGTTGGATCATTGAATGCTTGAGCTTCCCTTGTACAACACCATAATATGCTCCCAACAATCCTTGGCCAAAGTGAAGGGACGCAAGTGAGGAAGATCTTCAGGTGGCACTGCGGACTGGAGAATAAACAAAGCAGAGTGATTGTATTGATTGTCTGCATCTTCTCTTGGAGTGAGGTTGCTTGGATCATGGGGATAATTCCTTGCTCCATGATTCTCCACAAATTTGTTGAGATGTGATTCAAATGAGACTTAATTGAAAATACCCAGTTAGCAAAGTCACCTTTCACAAGCTTAGGAGGAGGACCAACAGGGTTAAGACGCGGTGTGGGAACGGATCCTCCATAGACCATGGGAGGTGTAACTGAGGCATAGGTTCCAGTCCCATCCTTTTCGTGAGATGAGGAAGGTCGCATACCTTTAGCCGCTTCCTTAAAGGAATTGGCCTCTGAATCGGTGATGGTGGGTTTAACCACTAACGCCGGTTCGGGTGGACTTTTAAATCCCTCAATTAACTCTTTAAGCATGGTCTTGAATTCGTTCGTCAAGGACGTCTTGAGGGCGGCCATAGCCGTATTCAAGTCGTCCCTTGTGACCGAAGTCAAGTCCATGGCCTCGGGTTGCCCATGGGTAATTCCCTCTTCGCCTTCCATACTCTTCGGGTGGTGAAACCCTTAATAAAGAGACGTGGCTCTGATACCAATTGAAAGGATCGATATGGTTGACTAGAGGGGGGGGGGGGTGAATAGGCAACGACCTCTTTTTAAATAATCTTAGCAAGTTAGGGTAAACAACATACGGGTTCACAAATATAAGAACAATGGGGTGAACCTTAATGAAGCTAACAACGAGAGCTACTAAGACAAGTAAGAGATAGACAACAACATAAGCATTCACAAAGTAAAGGTTAGAGATAACCACAAGTGGAACCAATGAAGACGAGGATGTGTTACCGAAGTTCTTTCCCTTTGACAGGAAGTACGTCTCCGTTGGAGCGGTGTGGAGGCACAATGCTCCCCAATAAGCCACTAAGGCCACCGTATTCTCCTCACGCCCTCGCACGATGCAAGGTACCGTGATTCCACTATAGGTGCCCTTGAAGGCGGCGACCGAACCTTTACATCAATCACCAAAATCCACTACACACGGTTAGTCCTTTGAGGTACTGTCATCAATCACCAAAATTACTTAGGCATAAACTATGCCCTAACAGATAGAGACTTCCAATTCAAGTTTCTCTTGAAGAGCTTTTATCATAGCTTCGACGATATGATCGGTAAAGGCTTTGTTTTGGCTATAAGTGCCTGAGAGTTTAACATGGATTGCATCAAAGAAATGCATTCAATCAAGGAGCAACTATCATAATTGAATTCCTTGAAATCCACGGTAGTAACTTCATTACTAGTCAAAGTTTTAACGTCTTCTACTCCACTTTTAACAATTTTAGCATCAAGATAGATGGACTCCGAATCATTGGGGCACTTTTCAACCAAAGTGGATTCATATCCAGCCCCATAATCATTAGGTTTGACACAAGAAAACAAATATTCAATGGGAGTCACACCAAGCACTTTAAGATCTTCGTGATTCTCATCACGAGAACACGCTTTTTAAGCCATTCATGTCTAGCACGAATTTGGGCGGTTCTTTCTTGGCTCTCAATCATGGAAACACGCATAGCTTTCAACGTTTCATCCATGTTGATTTTGGGAGGAGCACATCTAAGTTTTAAAGCATGAACATCACAAGAAATCCTGTCAACGCTCTTAGCCAAATCGTCAATTTTGAGTAGTTTTTCTTCTATGGACGCATTGAAAATCTTTTGAGAGTTGATGAACTCTTTGATATTAGTCTCTAGATCAGAGGGTAATATATTGTAATTTCCATGGGTATTGTTGTAGGAGTTGCCAAAATTATTAGAGGAGTTACTAGGAAAAGGCCTAGGAACATAGTTTCCTCTAAAAGTGTTGTTGTTGCCAAAGTTATTCCTTCCAACAAAATTTACGTCCAATCTAGCATTGCTACTCTCAATCAAAGAAGACAAAGGCAAATCATTAGGATCCAAAGGATCACTTCTACTAGCAACCAAATTCATTAACTCATCCATCTTAGCACTCAATGAGGTAATTTCCATGAGTATTGTTGTAGGAGTTGCCAAAGTTATTAGAGGAGTTACTAGGAAAAGGCCTAGGAACATAGTTTCCTCTAAAGGCATTGTTGTTGCCAAAGTTATTCCTACCAACAAAATTAACGTCCAAGCTAGCGTTATTACTCTCAATCAAAGAAGACAAAGGCATATCATTAGGATCCAAAGGAGAACTTCTACTAGAAACCAAATTCATTAACTCATCCATCTTAGCACTCAACGAGTTAGTTTCTTCTATAGCGTGTACCTTCTTACTAGTAGGTGACCTTTCAGTGTGCCACTGAGAGTAGTTCGTCATGATGTTGTCTAAGAGCTTTGTGGCTTCTCCTAAAGTGATTTCCATGAACGTTCCACCTGAGGCGGAGTCCAAGATATTTCTAGAAGCGAAATTCAAGCCAGCGTAAAAGATTTGAATAATCATCCAAAGGCTCAAGCCATGAGCGGGACAATTTCTAATCATTAATTTCATTCTCTCCCAAGATTTTGCAACATGTTCATGATCAAGTTGCTTGAAATTCATGATATCATTATGGAGAGATATGATCTTAGCCGACGGAAAATACTTTGATATATAAGCATCTTTGCACTTATCCCAAGAATCGATACTATTTTTGGGGAAAGAAGAAAACCAAGTTTTTGCACGATCTCGCAACGAGAAAGAAAAAAGCTTCAATTTAATCACGTCATTATCCACATCTTTTTTCTTTTTCATATCGCAAAGCTCAATGAAGGTATTGAGATGGGATGCGGCATCTTCACTAGGAAGGCTAGAGAATTGCTCTTTCATAACAAGATTTAGCAAAGCGACATTGATTTCGTATGACTCCGCACTAGTGGCGGGAGCAATCGGAGTACTAATAAAATCATTGTTATTAGTATTCGAGAAGTCACAAAGCTTGGTGTTTTCGTTCATGGTGACTTCAACAAGCAAGCAATCACACGAGCAAACAAAAAGCGGGCAAGAAAAAGGGCGAACGAAAAGGCAAACGAAAAAGGCAAATTGGTGAAGTGGGGGAGAGGAAAACGAGAGGCAACTGGCAAACAAAGTAAATGCAAGAGATGAGTTTGCGACACTTACTTGGATGAGTTCTTGACTTGATCTTCCTCCCCAGCAACGGCGCCAGAAATTCTTCTACTGTGGCAACAAAAGTCCTTCCCTGGCGCTTAGGAATTCTTCTTGTTATTTCTCTGATTTGCTATGGTTTTTCCCTTGAAGAGGAAAGGGTGATGCAGCACAGGAGCAGTAAGTATTTCCCTCAGTTTGAGAACCAATGTATCAATCCAGAAGGAGGGCCTCGTCAAGTCCGAAGTACCTGCGCAAAGACAAACAAGCTTGCACCCAACGCTTCAAAGGGGTTGTCAATCCCTTCAAGATTGTTTGCAAAGTGAGATCTGAAGGCGGAAAGTGCAACAAAGTAAAAAAGTGTAAGGCTGAAAATATGGTGTGGAGTAGACCCTGGGGGCCATAGTGTTCACTAGAGGCTTCTCTCAAAATAGCAAATATTACGGTGGGTGAACAAATTACTGTCGAGCAATTGATAGAACCGTGCAAAGTCATGACGATATCTAAGGCAATGATCTAGCATATAGGCATCACGTCCGAGACAAGTAGACTGATACTTTCTGCATCTACTACTATTACTCCACACATCGACCGCTATCCAGCATGCATCTAGTGTATTGAGTTCATGACGAACAGAGTAACGCTTTTAGCAAGATGACATGATGTAGAGGGATAATCTCAAACCAATGATGAAAACCCCATCTTTTTACCCTTGATGGCAACAACACGATACGTGCCTCGCCACCCCTTCTGTCACTGGGTGAGGTCACCGCACGGTATGAACCCAAAACCAAGCACTTCTCCCATTGCAAGATTCATAGATCTAGTTGGCCAATCAAAACCCACAACTCGAAGAGAATTACAAGGATATGAAATCATGCATAAGAGAGATCAGAAGAAACTCAAATAAGATTCATATATAAACTGATCATCAATCCATAATTCATCGGATCTCGACAAACACACCGCAAAATAATATTACATCAGATAGATCTCCATGAAGATCATGGAGAACTTTGTATTGAATATCCAAGAGAGAGAAGAAGCCATCTAGTTACTAGCTATGGACCCGTAGGTCTATGGTGAACTACTCACACATCATCGGAGAGGTCATGGTGTTGATGGAGAAGCCTTCCGTGTTCAAATCCCCTCCGGCAGGGCACCACGACGTGCCCCAGATGGGATCTTGCGGAGACAGAAGCTTGCGGCGGCGGAAAAGTGATTACGACGCTCCCCTGATTTTTTGGGAATATTTGGGATTTTATAGGCGCAAGATCTAGGCCAGGGGACCTCCAGGGGGCCCACAAGCCTGCATGGCACGCCCCCCTGGCCGCGGGGTGGGGGATTGTGGGGCCCCTAAGACTCTTCTGGCTTGGCCCCCAAGCTCTCCGATCTTCTTCCGTTCCAGAAAAAATATTTTCGGGGATTTTCTTCCGTTTGGAGTCCAATTCAAAATCTCCTGTGATAGGGGTCAAGAACATGAAAAAAAACAGGAACTGACACTTGGCACTGAGTTAATAGGTTAGTCCCAGAAAATATATAAAAGACATGCAAAACATCCAAAGTTTGACAAGATCATAGCATGAAACCATCAAAAATTATAGATACGTTGCAGACGTATCAGCTTGCTACTCATCTGGACAAATTAATTCATCGACATGTATCCTTGTTTGCTACTATGTCTTTCCCTACGGAGAAATGTCATTCAGTGTAATGGACTCCATGTAGCTTGCTATGACTCGTCTACAAACGCTGATGACCAACACCTGCATTGCTTGGTTATGGATGTCTGTTCCTGTATGGTTGTGACACTTGGGTTTATAACTAGTCATGTCGACCCAGGTCCTTTCACATAGGATTTATAGCAACATAGTCAAATACGTGAGCCAAAAGGCGCGAATGGTCCCTGCCAAGGTAAGGTGGCAGCCTTGGTGATTACAGTGTGTGAGTCCACAAAGTGATATGATATGTTACATGCTAGAATCGTATGGCTTGGGATTGGGGTCCCGATAGCGTTGGTATCAGAGATTGACTGTCTGTACGTTTACCAAGCCAAAATGGCCGTTGTTGAGTCTAGTGATGCTTTAGTTATATAAAGGAATTGATTGTGGAAGGGAACATAAGGATCTTTTTACTCCTTTCCTCGAGTCACTCTATTCTGAGTCACCTTATTCTCTTCTACTAGGATTAAGGACTTGGCTTCTTACCTATCTGCTAGGATCACGAGTTACTGGATGCATGGACTTATAAGATGGCTCTTGTGTGTCAACCCTATTTCCATCAGAGTCATAAGAAGTGATGCCTATGTCTTGCTGCACCTTGAACCCATGATTTTGAGTTGATGTGCTGCTCAAATCTCTTGTAGGTTCCCTCATATTTCATGTTGGTACAACCATTATGCTGTCAGAGTTATCCTAGGTTTCGATAGGTTTCAGTGTTCTTCTTTGATTCTGAACCCTGGTTGTTTCCTTCAGGATGTCGTCAATAATCCGGTGTTCTGCTGGTCGTGGTCAGAACCATGGAGATGTTAGGGATGAAGAAGATCCTCCTGATCCACCTTTGTTGGCACAGGGTATGCTAGATATTGAGAGGAACAAGTGTGCCGCCAATCCTCAAGTTGAGCACATCGGGCAGAATACAGCCCATCAGCGCAATGAGCTAGTATCCATCAGGAACTTCATCAAATTGAATCCGCCCACCTTCCACCACTCCATTGAGCCACTAGATGTAGATGATTTGCTCCGAAGTATCAACAACAAGCTACGATTTGCAAACATGGCTGAAGGAGACAAGGTTACCTCTGGCACATATCACCTTGAAGGTTCTGCTACTGTATGGTGGGAGAACTTCGAGGCCATGCATCCTCCAGGTCAAGTTACTTCATGGGAGAAGTTTTGAGAGGTTTTTCCATGAGCATCATATTCCGTGGGCCCTGATAGACCGGAAGCAAGAGGAGTTTTGCAATCTGACTCAAGGCAAGATGGAAGTGGATACTTATAGTCGTGACTTTGGACGCCTTACGCGTTATGCACCAGAAAAAATTCCACAAATGCCAAGAACCAACCTAGGTTCAGAAAAGGTCTTAACCCAAAGCTTTATCATGATCTGTGTCAGCATGAGTTTATCAGTTTCGAGATTCTAGTGAACAAAGCCATCCAGGCATAAACAAGCATAATGGCCTACGAGGAATCTCGCGAGCACAACCGTGATGTTGGATCATCTTCAATTTATATATCCCAAAAGCGCAGGATATGCATTCCGAATGTTTCTCTTTCCCTGAGATATGTACCGAGGCCATCCTATGTGGCACCTCGTCTGCCGATGCCAAGTGTTCCCCAAAATAACCTCATCAACTAAGTGTTCAACCCAGGTCCATGTCCTATTTATGGAGCATGCTTCAAGTGTAGCCACACATGACACTACTCAATGGACTGTCATCTGCATGGTTATGTTCCACCCCCTTCAAGAATGGGTGTTGTTCGTTGCAAGCCACCAACCAAGAAACTTAATGAAAGGTTAGTTGCTCTAACTAGGATATGTGCACCATGTATTTGTTGGAAATATGCCCTAGAGGCAATGATAAAATAGTTATTATCATATTTTTGTTTCAAGATAATCGTTTATTATCCATGCTATAATTGTATTGAATGAAAACATAAATGATTGTGTGGATATATAGACAAAACTATGTCCTTACTAAGCCTCTAGTTGACTAGCCAGTTGATGAAGGATGGTCAAGGTTTTCTGACCATATCCAAGTGTTGTCACTTGGTGACTGGATCACATCGTTGGGAGAATGATGTGATGGACAAGACCGAAACTATAAACATAGCATGTGATCATGTCATTTTGTTGCTATTGTTTTCTGCATGTCAAGTATTCATTCCTATGACCATGAGATCATGTAACTCACTGACATTGGAGGAATACCTTGTGTGTATCAAACGTCGCAACGTTACTGGGTGACTATAAAGGTGCTCTACAGGTATCTCCGAAGGTGTCCGTTGAGTTAGCATGGATCAAGACTGGGATTTGTCACTCCGTGTGACGGAGAGGTATCTCGGGGCCCACTCGGTAATACAACATCACATATAATCCTTGCAAGCAATGTGACTAAAGTGTTATTCACGGGATCTTGTATTACGGAACGAGTAAAGAGACTTGCCGGTACCGAGATTGAAATAGGTATAGGGATACCGACAATCAAATCTCGGGCATGTAACATACCGAAGGACAAAGGGAATGGTATACGGGATTATATGAATCCTTGGCACAGAGGTTCAACCGATAAGATCTTCGTAGAATATGTAGGATCCAATATGGACATCCAGGTCCCACTATTGGATATTGACCGAGGAGTTTCTCAGGTCATGTCTACATAGTTCTCGAACCTGCAAGGTCTGCACAGTTAAGGTTCAGTGATGTTTCGGTATAGTTGAGTTATAGGTGCTGGTTACCGAAGTTTTTTTTGGAATCCCGGATGAGATCACAGACGTCACGAGTTTTCTGGAATGGTCTGGAAACAAAGATTGATATATAGGATTGTTTCATTTGTCTTCCGAAAAGATTTTGGGCATTGCCGGCAGTGTACGAGGAGTGACGAATGGGTTCCGAGTTTTTACCAGGAGGGGCCACCCACCCGGGAGAGAACCTAATAGGCCCATGGGTGGAGCACCAGCCCTTCGTGGGCTGGTGAGGCCAGTCCAATAGGGCTATTTCGGCCAAGAGAAAAAATCAAAGGAGAAAAAAAGAGGAGGTGGGAAGGAAGGAAGGGACTCCTCCCTCCAAACCCACATGGAGGAGGATCCCTCCTGCCTCTCGGCCGGCACCCTAGGGGCAAGCCCCACCCCTTGGCTCCTCCTATATATACTTGAGGTATAGGGCTTTTTGAGACACAACTTTGCCACGTGCAACCCTAAACCTCTAATTCGTAGTTCTTTCTCTAGATCGGTTTTCCGGGGAGCTCGGGCGGAGCCCTACAGGAATAGATCATCACCATCACCGGCGCGCCGCCACGCTGGCGGAGAACTCATCTACTTCCCCGTATCTCTTGCTGGATCAAGAAGGCGGACATCTTCATCGAGATGTATGTGTGCTGAACGCGGAGGTGCCGTCCGTTTGGTGCTAGATCGGGATGGATCATGGGACGACGATGATTTGAATCATGAAGTTGTTCCACTACAACAACCGCGTTTCTTAACGCTTCCCGCTTAGCGATCTACAAGGGTATGTGGATCCGATCTCCCTCTCGTAGATGAACATCACCATGATAGGTCTTCGTGTGCGTAGGAATTTTTTTTCTTCCCATGCAACGTTCTCCAACAGTGGCATCACGAGCTAGGTTCATGCGTAGATGTAATCTCGAGTAGAACACAAAAGTTTTTGTGGGTGTTGATGTTCGATTTGCTTGCCTCCTTAGTGTTTTCTCGATTCGGCAGTACTGTTGGATTGAAGCGGCCCGGACCAACCATACTCGTACGCTTACAAGAGACCGGTTTCATCGACTAACATGCAACTTGTTGCATAAAGATGACTCGCGGGCGTCTGTTTCTTCAACTTTAGTTGAATCAGATTTGACCGAGGCAGTCCTTGGAGAGAGGTTAAAAATCAATTTGCACATCACTGTTGTGGTTTTGCGTAAGTAAGATGCGATCATACTAGATACCCATAGCAGCCACCTAAAACATGCAACAACAAATTAGAGGACGTCTAACTTGTTTTTGCAGGGTATGCATGTGATGTGATATGGCCAAAGACATGATGTGATATATTGGATGTATGAGATGATCATGTTGTAATAGTTAAATATCGACTTGCACGTCGATGCTATGGCAACCGGCAGGAGCCATAGGGTTGTCTTTAAACTAACGTTTGTGTTTGCAGATGCATTTACTATATTGGTAGGTTGTAGCTTTAGTAGTAATAGCATAGTCAGCACGACAACCTCGATGGCGGCACGATGATGGAGATCATGATAATGGAGATCATGGTGTGGCGCCGGTGACGATGAAGATCATGTCGGTGCTTTGGTGATGGAGATCAAGAAGCACAAGATCATGGCCATATCATGTCACTTATGAATTGCATGTGATGTTAATCCTTTTATGCACCTTATCTTGCTTAGAATGACGGTAGCATTATAAGGTGTTCCCTCAGTAAAATCTCAAGATAAAATTGTGTTCTCCTCGACTGTGCACCATTGTGACAGTTTGTCGTTTCGAGACACCACGTGATGATCAGGTGTGATAGACTTAACGTTCACATACAACGGGTGCAAAATAGTTGCACACACGGAACACTCGGGTTAAACTTGATGAGCCTAGCATGTACAGACATGGCCTCGGAACACAAGAGACCTAAAGGTCGAGCATGAATCGTTTGGTAGATATGATTGACATATAGATGTTTACCACTGAAACTGTACTCAACTCACATGATGATCGGACTTGAGTTAGTGAATTTGGATCATGCCACACTCAAATAACTAGAGGGATGTCTATTTGAGTGGGAGTTTATTAGTAATATGATTAGCTAAACTCTAATCATCTTGAACATAGTCTAAGTGAACTTTGCAATATCTTATGTTGTAGATCAATGGCTCGTGTAGTATCAACCCTGAATTTCAATACGTTCCTAGAGAAAGCTAAGCTGAAAGATGATGGTAGCAACTTTGTAGACTGGGCTCGTAATCTAAGGCTTATCCTACAAGCTGGGCAAAAGAATTATGTCCTTGATGCAGCGCTAGGAGAGCTAAGCTAGGTGACAAGATGTTTTGAACGCTTGGCAAGCACGTAAGGAGGACAACTCAGTAGTTCAATGTGCAGTATTGTATGGCTTAGAACCGGGACTTCAACGACGCTTTGAACGTCATGGAGCATATGAGATGTTCCAGGAGTTGAAGTTTATCTTTGAGAAGAATGCCCAGATCGAGAGGTATGAGACCTCCGATAAATGCTATGCTTGCAAAATGGAGGAGAATTCGTGTGTTAGTGAACATCTGCTAGAAATGTCAGGGTACTCAAACCGTCTAGCTGAGATGGGGATAGAACTCCCACAAGAGGCTATCACTGACATAATTCTTTAGTCATTGCCACCTAGCTACAAGAGCTTTGTGTTGAACTATAACATGCAAGGGATGAATAAGTTACCCGGCAAGTTATTTGCGATGCTGAAAGTCGCGGAGTGAGAAATCCGGAAAGAACATCAAGTGTTGATGGTCAATAAGACCACTGGTTTCAAGAAAATCGGCAAAGGCAAGAAGGGTAACTCCAAGAAGAGCGGCAAAACTGTTGCCCCTCCGACGAAGAAACCCAAGGCTGGACCTAAGCCGGAAACTGAGTGCTATTATTGCAAGGGGATGGATCACTGGAAGCGCAACTGCCCCAAGTATTTGGGTGATAAGAAGGCGGCCAATGCCAAACAAGGTATATGTGATATACATGTTATTGATGTGTACTTAACCAACTCTCGTAGTAGTGCGTGGGTATTTGATACCGGTTCTGTTGCTCACATTTGCAACTCAAAGCAGGAACTGTGGAATAAACGAAGGCTGACGAAAGATTAAGTGACGATGCGCGTGGGAAATGGTTCCAAGGTTGATGCGATCATCGTCGACACAGTATCACTTCAGTTACCATCGGGATTAGTTATGAACTTAAATAATTGTTATTTAGTGCCTGCGTTAAGCATGAACATTATATCTGGATCTTGTTTATTGAGAGACGGTTACTAATTTAAGTAAGAGTGAAAGTGCGTTATATCGACTAGAGGGGAGTGAATAAGAGATTTTTAGAATTTCATCACTGAGGAAATTCCTTTTGAGGAAATTCTTCACTAATGACTAACTTACAGCGGAAACAGTAAAGGATCAGATGTGCAAGCGTTCACAAGAGCAGTATTTCAGAGTGAAGAATATGAAAACAGATTGCACAGTAAATAGGCACGTAGAATACAGATGATGATTAACTATTGTGAAGAATTTGGGGTTGAGTAAATTCAGATAAAGTCTTCAGCAAATTCTTCAAACAGTCACAGTGAAAGTCATCAATACACAATACAGAGAAAGTAAAGAGTTGAGGAATTAGAACACGTTTCTCAGTGAAGTCAGTTGTTGATGACCCAGTTCCAACTGCTGTGACAGTTGTACATCTGGTTTGGAGCGGCTTGGTATTGAAACCAAAGGACACCTAGTCCCGGGACACACAGTCCCTACCGTATTCTCCTTGAGCTAAGGACACACAGTCCTCGCCCAACACTCGTGGTAAGTCTTCAGGGCAGACTTCCAAACCGTCACAAACTTGGTCACCCGGCGATCCACAATTGACTGCTGGATTGCTCTAGACCATGACGCCTAACCGTCTGGAGGATGCACAGTCCTCAAAGGTAAAAGGCTTCAGTCCCACACAGGAACAACTTCTTCAGTGATGCTCAATCACTAGGTTTGGTTTGTGGTTTCGGTGGGTGGTGTATTTCCTCACTGATGAATTACTCTCGAAGACTCTGAGGAATTTGGGTTGCTCTTATGACAAGTGTCAGTTTCTAGCGGAGCAGCCAACCAGCTAGTGGTTGTGGGGGGTGGCTATTTATAGCCTGGGAGCATCCCGACATGATTTGACACTAATGCCCTTAAATAATATGACCATTGGAGTGGATAAGACCAGTGACTTGGCGTGGTTATCGAAACGGTCGGAACCCTCAACTGTGAGAGTCCTCATGTCACTCATATTCCTCACTTGAGGCTTTTGGTAGGATTTGGCTTGGGTTGAGCATCATGAGGAAATTCATTCCATAGTGTAACTTCGACCCCCTTTAACAGTACGGTGTTCCTATTACTCAAATGCGAAGAAAGTAAAACAGAAAGTGTAAATCTTCACGCTTCAAATTCTTCAGAATGATTTGCTTCAGGAACCACCAGACTTCTTAATACCAGTATCTTCATGAGGAATATCAATTTCATCACAGATTCCTCGCGACTCATTTCTTCAGCTTCAGACCAATTTCTTCAACTGAAAACATACATTTTTAGGGGTCGATATTCTTCAAATATCTCAAACTCCTCAATGACTTATAGATCATGTGTACACTCATAAACACATTAGATACTTAACCTATAAGTCTTCAAACCACCAAAATCACTAAGGGGCACTAGATGCACTTACAATCTCCCCCTTTTTGGTGGTTGATGACAATTAGGTTAAGTCTTCAACATGGATCAAAAATATGAAGTGTAAATACTCATTTGAGGAATTTGAAAACAAGATTCAGAGAGACTCCCCCTGAAGATGTGCATATCTTGAGGATTTTGCTTTTCACAGTAAATGCACATTGATGATTTATATCATGGAGATCTCCCTTTGAGTCTTGTAAATCATGCATACATATAACATATCATATGAAGAAAATGAAGATGCATGATGGCAAATGGTATCTGACGAATTCTAGCATGAGTGCATTAAAACTTGAGGAATAAGCATGCGAAGAAAAACGTTCAAAAGCATCAGAGTACCATCGGGCTTAAGTTACAACTCATTACATAAAAACTTCAGAGGAGCCAAGAGTTTGTAACTTAAATATATTTTATAAGCCCAAAAAATATCCCGCTTGAAGACTAACTCTCGAGTTTTTCCCCCTTTGTCATCAAGTGAAAAAAAGGGACAAACTGAGGACTAACGTCCGTGAAGACTTCATTTCTTGACGGTTGAGGAAGAGCCGTGATGCTTCTTGGGAGTAGTCTTCTTCCTTGGGCCGGTTGCTGTGTCGAGTTGTTCCTCATCAGATTCAGTAGTGCGGAATGAAGAAAAGGAGCTTTCTTCAAGGTCTGACACTGGAATGGGCCTGAACTTCCTCTTGGGAGGCCACGACCAGTCAAAGTCTCGCTCAAAGTCCATTTCTTCAAGCTCAGTCCGAGTCTTCAGATGTGCAAGTGTAGCCCAGGTGCGATCGAAAACCTCATGCAGATAGTGATGGTTAATCTTCACTGAGTTCTGTGTTTCAGTGAGGGTTTTCACAATGGCACCAAACTGGCGTTTGACCCATTTGTGGTTGCGATCCACCTTCTGGTGAAGACTGAGGAGGAGCTCTCTGGTGTTCAGCACGCGAGGAGGAACTGGGCTTGCTGGACGAGTCTCAGTATCGTCCCATGAAGAATATGCTTCTGGCTCTGTGAACTGACCATCAAGGGGCCTGCTGCCTTCTGCAATCACATATTTTCCTTTTACTTCAATGGGCTCAAAAGTCTTCTTGTTGACCCAGATAGGAGGCATATAACCAACATGGTTTTGACAATCAGCGTGAAAGTTGATGCCTGTCCTTGTCCTGATGAATCTCATGATCCACGGGGCATATATCTTGTGATCATAGGGGCACATGGCATTGTCGGCCAAAGTCCTCAAGAAGAAATCATGGATATTGATAGGAATACCATGAATGATGTTGAAGAGGATATTCTACATGAGTCCTACAACATCTTCTTCATCGTCATGGCCTTTGATTGGCGCGAGCACACTGCATAGGATTCTGTAGACAGACCGGGGTGTGTACCTGAGCTCGTGGACGAGGAAGGTTGTTCTTGAGGATTTGCCTGTAGCCAAAGGCTTCATGAGGACTTCCATCATTCCATTTGGCAGCTCACGCTCACCATAAAGCTTCAGAGGGAATTGGTACGGGCAGTTCTCTGAGGAGTTCAGAAGCAGGAGCCTTGTAGTGAGTGTTTTGTGACATCCAGTCAAACACCCAAGTGTTGATGTCTTCAGCGTTGCCAGATATGTGAAGAGTGGCATAGAACTGAATAATACGCTCGTTGTTCCAGTCTGATATGTCTGAGCACATTGGGAGCAAACCTGCATCGTGGAGTACACTAAGGACTTGCTCCAGGCAAGGTATTGCTTCAAGCTCAACATGAGGAATATGCCTGTGCTGGAATATCTTGTTGCGTCCACAGAGCACAGAGGAATAGTAGTTCATCTGAGTCATTGTCCAAAACTTCAGATGCCTCATTTGAGGCTTGTCATAAGGGTTCTCTCCGATGAAGTACATGCGTTCTTCAAAGAAATTTTCTTTCTGCAACTTTGGACGCTTGGAGAATGGCTGACGCTGAACTGGCTGAAGATTTTGCTGAGGAATAGGGGAGGAGACAACAATAGCAGTCTCTGGGTTGAGAACAATGAATTCATTGTCTTGGGCGGGTACATTTTCTTCAGCATTTTCCTCAGGGTGAGGAATTTCATCAGCTGGTACTTCATGGTGAGGAGATGATGCTTGCTTTGGCTGAGCTTCAGGCTGAGCAATTTCTGCATCTTTCTCAGTTGGAGGAGTTGGGTCAGCCTGTTCCTCATCTTGAGGAGTCTTCTCACAGTGTTGAATTTCGTCAGCATGAGGATTTTCAGCTTGTTTTTCCTCAGCTGGCTTTGTGGCAGAAGCAGTTTCATCAGCTGGTGCAGCTGATGCTTGAGCAGTTTCTGTCTGAGGAATAAGAGGTTGAGGACTGTCGTCACTCTGAATTTCCTCATCAGTGTGTTCCTCAGAGGCGACATCCTTCATTTCCTCATCTGCCTTCGTAGCTGGGTCATCAATGACGACCATCTCATAGGAATGGGCGACATTGAGAGGCACTGGGTTCAGAGGAGCAGTTTCTTCAATTTCTTTGAGGCGCTTTTCCTGTGTCTCTTCTACTGCTGAGGAGGCTTTTCTCTTCTTGCCTTCCTTTTTAATAGCCCTTGTTCTCTTCACGTCTGATGCAGACGGAATTATCTTCTTCACCTTTGAAGCTTTTGGTGAAGGTGTTCGCTCTTCAGTTTCTTCAGCTGGTAGTGAGGAACCAGCTGGAACAGAGTCATCACCCTGCTTTGATGAAGCAGCTAGATCAGGAGCAGTCTCATTAGTGACAACAATTTCATCAATTGCAGTTTCTGTGATGATTTCTTCAATGGCCGGTTCATCAACACGGTGCTCTTGGTGTTCTTCCTCAGCTTGAGGAGTTTCCTCCTCATGAGGAGATGCATCTGCTGGCTGCTCAACCAAGGGCCGAGGAGTTGGTGCTGGGGGTGCGGTTCTCTTGTTGTAGTCATCAACAGCACTAGTGGCTAGCTTGATGAAATTGCTCTTGAGGCTTTTGCGATCTGACAACTTGGCGTACTTGTCAGTCAATTTCTGCAGCTCTGCCTGTGTTGTCACCAGTGCATCAGGAGTCAGTTTGAGGACATTCTTCCTGAGGAATTTCTCCTTTTTGATCTTTGCAACCTTTGCCTGCCTGGCCTGTTGTTCTTCCCACTTGGCTTCATTTATGAAAGTGGCCACCATGTGGCTGATTCCAGGGGGAAGTTTCAAATCATCAATAGGAGTGTTTGGGTCCTCATACCAGATATTGATGTAGTCAAGGAGGACCTTGGGGTCCATGGCCAGAGGAATAGTGCTGCCTGATGCTTGAGCTAGTCTTTCTTGCTTGTTTCTGATGATGGCTTGCAGGGTTTGATCATCATATTCATCACTTCCCTCTGATGCATACGGGAATGCGATGATTTTGCTGGGGCTGGGCAGAGGTGTACGTTCAGCAGTTGCCAAAGTCTTCACAAGAGGTGTTGAAGACTTTGTCTCCGAGCTAGTTGCAGCTGGGAGTGAGGAGCTGGAGCTGGAGGTCGTAGGTTTCACGACATGCTTCTGTACTGGTTTCTCTTGAGGCTTTGGAGGTGGAGCTAAGGATTTTGGTGCTGAGGAGATTGGTACTTAGGGTTTTGGCGCTGATGGTTTTGGTGTTGAAGGTTTTGGTAATGAGGGTTTTGGTGCTGAGGGTTTTGTGATAGAAGCCTGAGCAGACTTCTCGTGAGGCTTTGGAGCCCTTGGCTTTGATGGCACAGATTGCATTTGAGGAATTTCCGAGCCTGAGGTTTCTGCAGCTGAGGAATTAGCAGCACCGGAGGCAGCAGCTGAGGATTCATTAAATTTCCTCACTGCAGCTTCTGCCTGCTTCTTGAGCTTGGCCAGATGTTTTTCTTTCTCATTTGGATAGTCATCAATTGTCATGAGGCTTGAGGGATGTGCTACTTGATGATCCTCAAGTGGGGCCCTTTTGCCAGGAGGCTTCAAAGCGAATTTCTTCGCATATTTGGGAGTCACAAACCTGTACTCCTTCCATTCCTTCGCCCATCGGCATTCAATCTTCTACAACCGTATCTTTCTCTTGGCCATTGTCTCATTTTTATCAGGCATGCAATAGTCCAAGTAAATGTCCTCAGGGATATCAGCAGCTGTGTTTTGCTCAAGTTTCTTTCCTCCTTTCTGCTTTCTTTCTTCCTCCATTTTCTTGAGTTGAGGATTTTGCTGATGATTTTGAACTCTTGAGGATTCTGATGAGCCTTGAAGAGTTTCTTCCAGAAACGCTGCAAATGAGTTAATGTGATGAGAACCGAAAGATTCATCAGCTGACATGTGTGTACCTGTGAACAGAGTATAGTTGCGAGGAATTTGGAGAGGTCATATGCGTTCTTAGATTTGAAGTAAATGAAAAAGTTTGACAGTTTGAGGAATATAACCAGTGGTTGAGGAATTTTCCTAAGCATATTGTTCTTGGGTTCCAGAGTTGTACAGATCCGAAAATTCGCACAATTGAGGAATCTCGTGAAAATCTTAGATGCTTAGCATAGTTCATCAATGATTGTGGTGAAAGGTAGTGTTTGAGGAATCATGTGCGCATTGTATCTTGAGGAAAAACAGATTTCACATAGAAGATGTAAAATTTCAGATCTAATCTGCTGTAAAAATGGGATATATTTACCCTGGAAGGTGCGCACGAAGAACACAGAAAGTTGTGTTGGAGAGGCTCTTCGTTCGAGTGTCCAATGCACCCTAACTCAGTGACAGAGGACGTCTACGGCGGCGGCGGACGAAGATGGTCCGACTCCGGCGTGGTTCCGACGATGGAGAAATCGAGGCAGTGAAGCTCTTCCTCACCGGCGACGAGACTACCAGCGGTGGCGCTAGGGTTCGGTGGAGTGTGCTGTGGCAGGAGAGCGATGAGGCGAAGAAGAGGATGCCAGGGGGATAAGGACATATTTATAGCCAAAAGTTACTGTTGGTGCGAGAATGTCGGACCAAATAGCCCCTGCCTCTACGTCTCCGCAGGACACGTGTAGCTCCCGTATGATGCGGTGGAGATAGTGGAGATCGTGGTTATCTAATCGTGGGAAGTGGGGTTCAGTTACTGTGCCTTTAAAGAAAACAATTTTTGAAGATTTGAGGATTTTCGTTACAAAATCATCAGCTGACAAGGATGCAGTGAGGATTTTGAACAAAGTTTCAAGTAGAATGCATATGAAGAATTGAATAGACTGGATAAATATAGCATAGAGGGAAAGTAGGGTCCGATCACATTCACTTAGCAGAAACATCAACTTGAAGAAATAGCAATAAGTGAATGCTGTTGAGGACTAGAAATCACAGTCTATGTAGTCAAATGAAAGTCATCAAGTGTTTTTGAAGATTTTGTAATAAATCGTCACAATGAAGAACAGCTGTTTCGAAGAAAAATGCGTTGTGAGGAAATTTATCATTTGAAGAAAATCAACTTGAGGAATTTCACATTGGGCGGTGGCGTTACCCACCATATAAGAATGTTGATTAGAGACGCCGCGTACAATTATCGTAGGGCCCTGAGAATCAATTTCTTCGTTAATTTCTTCACATTCAGAGTGACATTCTTCATCAGTTGAAGAAAATCGTTTCATCATGTGTTGCACATCTAAGTCATCAACTTTGCATAAGTGTTATGATGTGTGCATGTTTTTACAAAACATTTGAAGACTCTAAGATATTTAGCTCACACCGCAACTTGCAAAACCTTTTCTCATCCAAGGGCTTAGTGAAGATATCTGCCAGTTGATCATCAGTCTTCACATGGTCGATGAGGATATTGCCCTTGAGGACATGATCCTGAAGAAAATGATGACGAATCTGGATGTGCTTGGTCTTCGAGTGCTGTACTAGGTTGTATGCAATCTTGATAGCACTCTCATTGTCACAGTAGAGAGGTACATTCTTCATGTTGATGTCGTAGTCCTTGAGGGTTCGCTTCATCCATAGCAATTGAGCATAGCAAGAACCAACATCAATGTACTCAGCTTCGGCAGTGGAGAGTGATACGCCGTTCTGCTTCTTTGAGGACCAACAAACTAGTGATCTTCCGAGGAAATGGCATGTGCTAGAAGTTGACTTGTGATCCACACGGTCACCAGCATAGTCTGAATCAGAATACCCTACCAGATGAAGATTGGAGCCCTTGGGATACCATAACCCTAGTGTTGGTGTGTGAGCTAAGTATCGAAGAATATGTTTCACAGCCTTATGGTGTGATTCCTTCGGTTTTGCTTGAAATCGTGCACACATGCAAACACTAAGCATTATATCTGGCCTAGATGCACATAGATACAATAAGGAGCCAATCATAGAACGGTATACCTGCTGATCGAAATCTTTACCATTTTCATGAGTGGCGAGGTGGCCGTTGGTAGGCATCGGAGTCTTGGCACCTTTGCATTCGTGCATGTCGAATTTCCTCAGAACATCCTTGAGGTATTTCTCCTGTGATATGAAGATTCCGTTGCTTTGTTGACGAATTTGAAGACCTAAGAAGAATTTCAGCTCCCCCATCATGGACATTTGATATTCTTCACTCATCATGTAGGCAAATTCATCACTTTATGTTTTGTCAGTACAGCCAAATATGATATCATCAACATATATTTGACATACAAACAGCTCATTATCATAGGATTTTGTGAAAAGAGTTGGATCGAGTGAACCAGGTTTGAAGCCTTTCTTCATGAGGAATTCCTTCAATGTATCATACCATGCCCGAGGGGCTTGGTTGAGGCCATACAGAGCCTTTTTGAGTCTGAAGACTTTGTCTGCATTCTTTGGATCCTCAAAACCTGGGGGCTGAGCAACATATACTTCTTCCTCAAGCTTACCATTGAGGAATGCACTTTTCACATCCATTTGATATAAGGTGATGTTATGATGATTAGCATAAGCAAGTAATATTCGAATAGCTTCAAGTCTAGCAAGAGGTGCAAAAGTTTCATCGAAATCTATTCCTTCAACCTGGGTGTAGCCTTGGGCTACAAGTCGTGCCTTGTTCCTCACCACTTGACCGTCCTCATCTTGTTTGTTTCGGAAAATCCACTTGGTGCCGATGATGTTGTGCTTGCGAGGATCTGGTCGTTTGACGAGCTCCCATACGTCATTCAACTTGAATTTGAAGAAGTTCGTCTTGCATAGCTTGGATCCACTCCGGTTCCAGAAAAGCCTCAGCAACTTTTGAGGGTTCTGTGATGGATACAAAGGAAAAGTGCCCACAAAAGTTAACGAAGTGTGAAGCTTTTGAGCGAGTGAGAGGACCTGGCGCGTTGATGTCGTTGAGGATTTTGTCAAGTTCTACTTCGTTTGCAATCCTCGGATGAGCTGGTTGAGGATTTTTTCTGGGCTGAGGAAGTGGTGCTGGTGCAATTTTCTCAGGAGCACCTTCTTGGTTTTTATCAACGATGGGGATCGTTTCTTCACCAATTTCCTCAGTGGGAACAATGTCTTCAGTAGGCTTAAGATTTATTGCTTCCTCAGGAGACAACTTATCTGGATCAGAAGGCAATTTCTCTCTTTGCGAGCCATTAGTTTCATCAAACCACACATCTACAGTCTCAACAACTTTGTTGTGATAGTTGTTGAAGACTCTGTAATTGTGCGAGTCCTTTCCATAACCGAGCATAAAACCTTCATGTGCCTTAGGTGCAAATTTTGAGCTATGGTGACGATCTCTAATCCAGCATTTTGCACCGAAGACTTTGAAATAACTTACATTGGGTTTCTTGTCAGTGAGGAGTTCATATGAGGTTTTCTTGAGGAATTTGTGAAGATATACCTTGTTGATGATATGGCATGCAGTGTTGATTGCTTCCGGCCAAAAGAGACAAGGAGTCTGATATTCTTCAAGCATAGTTCTTGCCATTTCAACCAGAGTCCTCTTCTTCCTTTCGACGACTCCATTCTGCTGAGGAGTATAAGGAGCAGACAATTCGTGAGTAATACCAAGTTCATCAAGATAATCATCAAGACCAGTGTTTTTGAACTCGGTTTCATTATCACTCCTGATGTGTTTGATCTTGATGCCAAAGTTCGTCGAGGCCCTTGAAGAAAATCGTTTGAAGATTTCCTACACTTCAGTTTTATACACTATGATATGCACCCAAGTATATCTGGAGTAATCGTCAACTATGACGAAGCCATATAAAGATGCTGCATTGGTTAGTGTGGCATAGTGAGTAGGTCCAAATAAATCCATATGAAGCAATTCGAATGGACGTGTAGTGGTCATAATGGTCTTAGAGGGATGCTTGGATCTGGTCATTTTCCGAGATTCACAAGCACCCCAGAGATGATCCTTGAGGAATTTGACTGATTCGATGCCGATGACATGCTTCTTCTTCGCAAGCGTGTGCAAATACCTCATGCCTGCATGACCTAGTCTTCGGTGCCACAACCATCCTTCTGAGGTTTTTGCTAGTAAGAAAGTGGCTGGTTGAGGACCTGTAGAGAAATCAACAATGTACAAATCCCCTCTTCTTACACCTTCGAAGACTTTGGATCTGTCAGATTCCATGATGACTACACATCTATATCTACCAAAGATAACAATCATATCAAGATCACAAAGCATCGAGACTGACATAAGGTTAAAACCAAGGGATTCAACAAGCATCACTTTGTCCATATGCCTATCCTTGGAAATAGCTACTTTGCCACGTCCCAATACCTTGCTTTTACCTTTGTCAGCATATGTGATTTGCTTTAGAGGTGATGGAGTTAGTGGCATATTCATCAGTAAGCTTTTATCACCAGTCATGTGATGTGTGCAGCCACTATCGAGAACCCACTCAGTATTTTTGGGTTTGTCATCCTGCAGATGAATTAGTACAACTTACCATCTCATATGCTTCAGATTTGAAGAATATGATACTAATTTCATCAGTTCAGTAATTTCATCATAACAGAAATGTAAGGACATGTGAAATATTTCTATTTCATCAATCATTAGTTTGCGTCCTATCAAGCATTTCTTCAGGTCTCCAGCAAATTCTTCAGATGATGATTTTCATCTGGAGACCTGACCTACAGAAGTGATTAGTTCGATTTCTTCACCACCCACATCTGAAGGGGTGGCAAAGCATTCATCATCCTGCGAGCACCATATGAGAAAGGTGGCATTGAAGCTAATGCACTTCTCTTAACAGTAGGGGGATTAAAGTACTCATATGAATATGCAAAGAACTGGTTTGAGGATTTATGAACATAATGATTTGGGGAGTAACGCTCATATTCATATTCCTTGTAGTTTCCCTGCATGTTAGACGCATAAGCACGGGTATGAGCATAGTTTTGACGAGTTGAGGATTTTGATCCTCTTGAAGACTTTGGTCCTCCTGAGGAATTTGATCTGGGGTTCATATTCTTCAGTGGTGGTGTCATGAGGACATTCACCTAAAGATTTTCAAGACAACTTTTGGGAACCCAGATTTTCCTCAGAGGAGGGCCATTCCTGCAGTTAGTTCCAACATATCGAGCAAATACTTCACCAGATTGATTTTTGAATAGTTTATAGTTGGAATCAAATGACTCATCTGAGGAATAGGATAATTCACATGTAAAGCAAGTTAGATTAGATGGATCAAAAGGAGGCCCAGTAGCAGCAACCCATGAGGTTTTGGGATACTGCTCAGGTTTCCAATAAGATCCATCAGCATTTAATTTCCTCTCCAAGGCAATTCCTTCTTTCCTCGGATTCCTGTTCAAGATGTGCTTTTTGAGCACATCACAAAGGGTTTGATGTCCTTTGAGGCTTTTGTACATGCCTGTCACGTAGAATTCCTTCAACCCTGCATTTTCATCAGTAACATTTCTGTTTTCCTCATGTGAGGAAATAGACACAACAGGTGCAGTTGAAGAATTTGTAGCAATGGTAGCATTTGATGATTCTGGTGATGAATTAGCAGTTTCGCGTTCAATGCATTTAAGACATGGAGGAATAAATTCAACTTGACTAGCGCTGATCTGTTGATCTAGTAATGAATCATTTTCCATATGAAGATCATCATGAGACATCCTCAGCTTATCAAGATCAAGCTTCCTTTGAAGAAATTCATAGGAAAGCTTCTCATGATCAGTGAGGAGTGTATCATAACGATCCTGAAGATTATCAAATCTAGACTGAAGACTTTTCATGTCATCAGTGAGGATTTGGGTAAGGTTCATTTCATCATTCAACAGATCATCACTTTTGTCTAGCAGTTTCTGAAGCTTTTCGAGAGCAGTTTGTTGTTTAGTGGCAATGATAGCAAGTTTACTGTAACTGGGTTTCTTATAATCATTAGGTTCACAGTCACTTGAATCAGAGGAGGAGACATTATTTGATACCTTTGAACCTTTTGCCATGAAGCAATAGGTTGGAGCGAAGTCATTAGCATAGTCATCAGTATGGATGGTGCAATCATTTTCTTCAAGATTGAAGATTGACTTGCTGACGAAAGTGGTTGCTAGTGCAAGACTAGCCTGTCCAGATTCTGAGTCTTCTCCAGAACTCTCTTCTTCAACACATTCCTCTGATTCTGCCTCGGAGTCCATTTCCTTGCCGATAAGTGCCCGAGCCTTTCTGAAACTAGTCTTCTTGTGTGATGAGGGCTTTGAAGATGAGGATTTTGAAGATTTCTTCTTGTTCTTCGAGTCATCAGAACTTTCATCCTTGTATTTCTTCTTCTTTGATTCCTTTCCCCAACGGGGACAATCAGCAATGTAATGACTTGATTTCTTGCACTTGTGACAGGTTCAATTCTTGTAGTCCTCAGATGATGATTCTGATTTCCTCATGTCTCTTCTTGAAGATTTACCGAACTGACCACGTCGTGTAAATCTCTGGAATTTCCTCACGAGCATTGCAAGCTCCTGTCCAGATTCTTCAGGGTCACAAATGCTGTCATCTGTGTCTTCTTCTTCAGATGAGGAAATTGCTCTAGCCTTCAGTGCACGTGGTCTGGAATAGCTTTGTCCATATAGATCTCTCTTTTCTTCTAGCTGGAATTCATGAGTATTTAGCCTTTCAAGTATATCAGCTGGATCCATCATCTTGTAGTCTGGTCTTTCTTGAATCATCAGAACTAAAGTGTCAAATGAAGAATCCAAAGATCTTAGCATTTTCTTCACAACTTCATGATTAGTGATGTCTCGAGCTCCCAGTGCTTGCAGTTCATTTGATATTTCAGTGAGGCGATCAAAGGTGTCTTGGCAGCTTTCATTGTCATGTCTCTTGAAGCGATTGAAGAGATTGCGAAGAATATCAACACGAGAGTCATGCTGGATTGATATTCCTTCATTTACCTTGCACAACCTCTCCCAGATCAGTGTTGCAGAGCCCAAAGCACTTACTCTTCCAAACTGGCCTGGGCTCAGATGGCCACAGATGATGTTCTTCGCTTGAGAATCGAGTTGCTTGAATTTCTTCACATCAGCCGCAGTGACACTGGCAGAGATGATGGGGACGCCATTTTCCACAATATACCAGAGATCATTATCAATAGCTTGTAGATGCATTTGCATTTTGTTCTTCCAGAAGGGAAAGT
The DNA here is from genome assembly GCF_904849725.1 of Hordeum vulgare subsp. vulgare. Classification (NCBI taxonomy): domain Eukaryota; kingdom Viridiplantae; phylum Streptophyta; class Magnoliopsida; order Poales; family Poaceae; genus Hordeum; species Hordeum vulgare. Next base: position 396,188,220 of record NC_058520.1, on the reverse strand, counting down.
TCTTTCCTTCGTAGGTAGGACATGCTGCAGTCACCTTAAATATGCCTGTAGTCGACATAACTAAAACTCCAGGTGGTTAAACCAAAATCACACAGAACAAGGGAGTACCTTGCTCTGATACCAATTGAAAGTGCGTTATATCGACTAGGGGGGGTGAATAGGAGATTTTTAGAATTTCATCACCGAAGAAATTCCTTTTGAGGAAATTCCTCACTGATGACTAACTTACAGCAGAAACAGTAAAGGATCAGATGTGCAAGCGTTCACAAGAGCAGTATTTCAGAGTGAAGAATGTGAAAACAGATTGCATAGTAAGCAGGCACGCAGAATACAGATGATGATTAACTATCGTGAAGAATTTGGGGTTGAGGAAATTCAGAGAAAGTCTTCAGCAAATTCTTCAAACAGTCACAGTGAAAGTCATCAATACACAATACAGAGAAAGTAAAGAGTTGAGGAATTAGAACCCGTTTCTCAGTGAAGACAGTTGTTGATGACCCAGTTCCAACTGCTGTGACACTTGCACATCTGGTTTGGAGCGGCTTGGTATTGAAACCAAAGGACACCCAGTCCCGGGACACATAGTCCCTACCGTATTCTCCTTGAGCTAAGGACACACAGTCCTCGCCCAACACTCGTGGTAAGTCTTCAGGGCAGACTTCCAAACCCTCACAAACTTGGTCACCCGGCGATCCACAATTGACTGCTGGATTACTCTAGACCATGACGCCTAACCGTCTGGAGGATGCACAGTCCTCAAAGGTAAAAGGATTCAGTCCCACACAGGAACAACTTCTTCAGTGATGCTCAATCACTAGGTTTGGTTTGTGGTTTCGGTGGGTGGTGTATTTCCTCACTGATGAATTACTCTCGAAGACTCTGAGGAATTTGGGTTGCTCTTATGACAAGTTTCAGTTTCTAGCGGAGCAGCCAACCAGCTAGTGGTTGTGGGGGTGGCTATTTATAGCCTGGGAGCATCCCGACATGATTTGACACTAATGCCCATAAATAATATGACCGTTGGAGTGGATAAGACCAGTGACTTGGCGTGGTTATCGAAACGGTCGGAACCCTCTACTGTGAGAGTCCTCATGTCACTCATATTCCTCACTTGAGGCTTTTGGTAGGATTTGGCTTGGGTTGATCATCATGAGGAAATTCATTCCATAGTGTAACTTCGACCCCCTTGAAGAGTACGGTGTCCCTATTACTCAAATGCGAAGAAAGTAAAACAGAAAGTGTAAATCTTCACGCTTCAAATTCTTCAGAATGATTTTATTCAGGAACCACCGGACTTCTTAATATGAGTATCTTCATGAGGAATATCAATTTCATCGCAGATTCCTCGCGATTCATTTCTTCAGCTTCAGACCAATTTCTTCAACTGAAGACATACATTTTTAGGGGTTGATATTCTTCAAATATCTCAAACTCCTCAATGACTTATAGATCCTGTGTACACTCATAAACACATTAGATACTTAACCTATAAGTCTTCAAACCACCAAAATCACTAAGGGGCACTAGATGCACTTACAAAGAGAATAATGGTTGTTCTATTTATATGAGTAATATCTTTTTTGGTCATGCACCCAATGAGAAGTGTTTGTTCATATTCAATATTGATTGTGATGACACACATATCCATAACATTGAGACCGAAAGATGTAGAGTTAACAATGATAGCGCCACCTTTTTGCGGCACTGCCGCTTAGGTCATATTGGTGTAAAGCGCATGAAGAAACTCCATGCTGATGGGCTTTTGGAGTCACTTTATTTTGAATCACTTGACACGTGCGAACCATGCCTCATGGGCAAGATGACTAAGACTCCGTTCTCCGGAACAATGGAGCGTGCAAGTGACTTGTTGGAAATCATACATACTAATGTGTGCAGACCAATGAGTGTGGAGGCGAGCGGCGGATATCATTATTTTCTCACCTTCACTGATGATTTGTGTCTGAAACATTTGAAAAGTTCAAACAATTTCAGAGTGAAGTTGAAAATCATCATAACAAGAAGATCAAGTTCCTACGATCTGATTGAGGGCGTGAATACCTGAGTTTCAAGTTTGGTGCTCAATTAAGACAATTTGGAATCGTTTCATAGTTGACACCGCCTGGAACACCACAGCGTAATGGTGGGTCCGAACGTCGTAATCATACTTTGTTACATATGGTGCGATCTATGATGTCTCTTACCGATTTGCCATTATCATTTTGGGGTTATGCATTAGAGACAGATGCATTCACTTCAAATAGGGCACCATCAAAATCCGTTGAGACGACACCATATGAGTTATGGCATGGCAAGAGGCCAAAGTTGTCATTTCTTAAAGTTTGGGGATGTGATCCTTATGTGAAAAAGTTTCAGTCTGAAAAGCTGGAAGCCAAAGCGGAAAAGTGCGTCTTCGTAGGTTACCCAAAAGAGACAGTTGGCTATACCTTCTATCTCAGATCCAAGGGCAAAGTGTTTGATGCTAATAACAGAGCTTTTCTTGAGAAAGAGTTTCTCTCGAAATAAATGAGTGGGAGGAAGATAGAACTTGATGAGGTTGTGGAACCTCTGCTCCAACAGGATGGTGGCGCAGGGCAAAGGGAAATCTCTGTTGAGGCAACACCAGTTGAGGAGGAAGCTAATGATGATGATCATGAAGCTTCGTATCAAGTTACTGTCGGACCTCACAGGTCGACAAGATCACGTACTACTCCTGAGTGGTACGGGAATCCTGTCTTATTTATCATGTTGTTAGACAACAATGAGCCTGCGAATTATGATTAAGAAATGGTGGGCCTAGATTAAAACAAATGGTTAGAGGCCATAAAATCCAAGATAGGATCTATGTATGAAAACAAAGTGTGGAATTTGGAAGTATTACCTGAAGGTCTCAAGGCTATTCAGAACAAATGGATCTTTAAGAAGAAGACGGATGTGGATGGTAAAGTGACCGTTTATAAAGCTCGACTTGTGGCAAAGGGTTTTTCGCAAGTTCAAGGGTTGACTACGATGAGACATTCTCACCGGTAGAGATGCTTAAGTCCGTCCGACTCATGTTAGCAATAGTTGCATTTTTCTATTATGAAATCTGGCAGATGGATGTCAAAACGGTGTTCCTTAATGGTTTCCTTAAGGAAGGGTTGTATATGATGTAACCCGAAGGTTTTGTCGACCCAAAGAATGTTGAGAAAGTATGCAAGTTCCAGCGACCCATTTATGGACTGGTGCAAGCATCTCGGAGTTGGAATAAGTGCTTTGATGAGGTGATCAAGGCGTTTGGGTTTATACAAGTTGTTGGAGAATCTTGTGTATACAAGAAAGTGAGTGGGAACTCTGTAGTGTTTCTAATATTATATGTGGATGACATATTGCTGATTGGAAACAATGTCGAGTTTTTGGAGAGCGTAAAGGATTACTTGAACAAAAGTTTTTTGATGAAAGACCTAGGAGAAGCTGCTTACATATTGGGTATTAAGATCTATAGAGATAGATCGAGACGCGTGATAGGACTTTCACAAAGCACGTACCTTGAGAAAGTTTTGAAGAAGTTCAAAATGGAACATCCAAGAAAGGGTTCTTGCCTGTGTTACAAGGTATAAAGTTGAGTAAGACTCAATGTCCAGTAACTGCAGAAGTTAGAGAAAAGATGAGTACCGTCCCCTATGCTTCAGCCGTAGGGTCTATCATGTATGCAATGTTGTGCACAAGACCGGATGTCAGCCTGGCCATAAGTATGGCAGGCAGGTTTCAAAGTGATCCAGGAGTGGAACGCTGGGCTGGGGTCAAAAATATTCTTGTTGGAGAACGTCGCATGGGAAACAAAAAATTTCCTACGCGCACGAAGACCTATCATGGTGATGTCCACCTACGAGGGGAATTTCATATCTACGTACCCTTGTAGATCGCACAACAGAAGCATTAATAAACGCGGTTGATGTAGTGGAACATCCTCACGTCCCTCGATCCGTCCCGCGATCCGTCCCACGAACCGTCCCGCGATCCGTCCCACGATCCGCTCCAATCTAGTGCCGAACGGACGGCACCTCCGCGTTCAGCACACGTACAGCTCGACGATGATCTCGGCCTTCTTGTTCCAGCAAGAGAGGCGGAGAGGTAGATGAGTTCTCCGACAGCGTGATGGCGCTCCATAGGTTGGTGGTGATCTAATCTCAGCAGGGCTCCGCCCGAGCTCCGCAGAAACGCGATCTAGAGGAAAAACCTTGGAGGTATGTGGTCGGGCTGCCATGGTAAAGTTGTCTCAAATCAGCCCTAATACCTCCGTATATATAGGTGGGAGGGGAGGGGCCTTGCCTTGAGGCTCAAGGAGCCCCAAGGGGGTCAGCCGAAGGGGGGGAGGAGGATTCCTCCTCCAATCCTAGTCCTACCAGGATTGGAAGATGGAGTCATTTCCTTCCTTCCCACTTCCCCTTTTTTCATTTCTCTTTGATTTTCGTATCTCCTGTGCAGGGGCATTCTTGGACTTGCCCACCAGCCCACTAAGGGCTGGTGCCGCACCCCTATGGCCTATGGGCTTCCCCGGGGTGGGCTGCCCCCCTAGTGAACATCCGGAACCCATTCGTCATTCCCGGTACATTCCCGGTAATTCCGAAAACCTTCCGGTAATCAAATGAGGTCAACCTATATACCAATCATCGTCTCCGGACCATTCCGAAAACCCTCATGACGTCCGTGATCTCATCCGGGACTCCGAACAACATTTGGTAACCAACCATATAACTCAAATACGCATAAAACAACGTCGAACCTTAAGTGTGCAGACCCTGCGGGTTCGAGAACTATGTAGACATGACCCGAGGGACTCCTCGGTCAATATCCAATAGCGGGACCTGGATGCCCATATTGTATCCTACATATTCTATGAAGATCTTATCGTTTGAACCTCAGTGCCAAGGATTCATATAATCCCGTATGTCATTCCCTTTGTCCTTCGGTATGTTACTTGCCCGAGATTCGATCGTCAGTATCCGCATACCTATTTCAATCTCTTTTATCGGCAAGTCTCTTTACTCGTTCCGAAATACAAGATCCCGCAACTTACACTAAGTCACATTGCTTGCAAGGCTTGTGTGTGATGTTGTATTACCGAGTGGGCCCCGAGATACCTCTCCGTCACACGGAGTGACAAATCCCAGTCTTGATCCATACTAACTCAATGAACACCTTCGGAGATACCTGTAGAGCATCTTTATAGTCACCCAGTTACGTTGCGACGTTTGATACACACAAAGCATTCCTCCGATGTCAGTGAGTTATATGATCTCATGGTCATAGGAATAAATACTTGACACGCAGAAAACAGTAGCAACAAAATGACACGATCAACTTGCTACGTCTATTAGTTTGGGCCTAGTCCATCACATGATTATCCCAATGACGTGATCCAGTTATCAAGCAACAACACCTTGTACATAGTCAGAAGACCCTGACTATCCTTGATCAACTGGCTAGCCAACTAGAGGCTTGCTAGGGACAGTGTTTTGTCTATGTGTCCACACAATTATCTAAGTCTTCATTCAATACAATTATAGCATGGATAATAAACGATTATCTTGATACATGAATTATAATAATAACTTATTTATCATTGCCTCTAGGGCATAATTCCAACAGTCTCCCACTTGCACTAGAGTCAATAATCTAGCCCTCACATCACCATGCGAATTACATTGTAATAAATCTAACACCCATAAAGTTCTGGTGTTGATCATGCTTTGCCCATGGAAGAGGTTTAGTCAGCGGGTCTGCTACATTCAGATCCATGTGCACTTTGCATATATTTACGTCCTCCCCTTCGACGTAGTCGCGGATAAGGTTGAAGCGTCGTTTGATGTGTCTGGTCTTCTTGTGAAACCGTGGTTCCTTTGTTAAGGCAATGGCTCCCATGTTGTCACAAAACAGGGTTATTGGATTCAGTGCGCTTGGCACCACTCCAAGATCCGTCATGAACTGCTTCATCCAGACACTCTCCTTAGCCGCCTCCGAGGCAGCCATGTACTCTGCTTCACATGTCGAATCAGCTACAACGCTTTGCTTGAAACTGCACCAGCTTACCGCACCCCCATTAAGAATAAATACGTATCCGGTCTGTGGCTTAGAGTCGTCCGGATCTGTGTCAAAGCTTGCATCGACGTAACCTTTTACGGCGAGCTCTTCGTCACCTTCATACAGGAGAAACATCTCCTTAGTCCTTTTCAGGTACTTCAGGATATTCTTGACCGCCGTCCAGTGATCCACTCCTGGATTACTCTGGAACCTGCCTGCCATACTTATGGCCAGGCTAATGTCCAGTCTATTGCACAGCATTGCATACATGATAGAACCTATGGCTGAAGCAGAGGGGACGGTGCTCATATGCTCTCTATCTTTATCAGTTGCTGGGCACTGAGTCTTACTCAATCTTGTACCTTCTAAAACTGGAAAGAACCCCTTCTTAGACTGTTCCATTTTGAACCTCTTCAAAACTTTATCAAGGTATGTACTTTGTGAAAGTCCTATTAGGCGTTTCGATCTATCCCTATAGATCTTTATGCCTAGAATGTAAGCAGCTTCTCCTAGGTCCTTCATAGAGAAACTTTTATTCAAGTAATCCTTTATGCACTCCACAAATTCCACATTGTTTCCAATCAGCAATATGTCATCCACATATAATACTAGAAACGCTAGAGAGCTCCCACTCACTTTCTTGTAAATACAAGATTCTCCAACCACTTGTATAAACCCAAATGCTTTGATCACCTCATCAAAGCGTTTATTCCAACTCCGAGATTCTTGCACCAGTGCATAAATGGATCGCTAGAGCTTGCACACTTTGTTAGCATTTTTAGGATCGACAAAACCTTCGGGTTGCATCATATACAACTCTTCCTTAAGGAAACCGTTAAGGAATGCCGTTTTGACATCCATCTGCCAGATTTCATAGTCGAAAAATGCAGCTATTGCTAACATGATTCTGACGGACTTAAGCATCGCTACGGGTGAGAACGTCTCATCGTAGTCAACTCCTTGAACTTGTGAAAAACCCTTTGCCACAAGTCGAGCTTTATAAACGGTCACATTATCGTCAGCGTCCGTCTTCTTCTTAAAGATCCATTTGTTTTGAATAGCCTTGCGGCCCCCAGGTAATACTTCCAAAGTCCACACTTTGTTTTCATACATGGATCCTATCTCGGACTTCATGGCCTCCAGCCATTTGTTGGAATCCGGGCCCATCATTGCTTCTTCATAATTCGCAAGCTCATTGTTGTCTAACAACATAATTGGTAAGACGGGATTACCGTACCACTCTGGAGTAGTACACGGTCTCGTCGACCTGCGAGGTTCGATAGGAACTTGATCCGGAGTTTCATGGTCATCATTATTAACTTCTTCCTCAACCGGCGTCGCAACGACAAGGGTTTCCCCTTGCCCTGCGCCACCATCCAGAGGGATGAGAGGTTCGACAACCTCATCAAGTTCTATCTTCCTCCCACTCAGTTCTCTCGAGAGAAACTCCTTCTCGAGAAAAGCTCCGTTCTTAGCAACAAACACTTTGCCCTCGGATTTGAGATAGAAGGTATACCCTGATACGTCCATTTTGCATCATGCTTTCATGTTGATATTTATTGCTTTATGGGCTGTTATATTACTTTGTGGTACCATATTTATGCCTTTTCTCTCTTATTTTGCAAGGTTTATTTGAAGAGGGAGAATTCAGGCAGCTGGAATTCTGGACTGGAAAAGGAGCAAATCTGAGTCCTCTATTCTACACAACTCCAAATGCCCTGAAAATTTACATGGAATTTTTTGGGAATATATAAAAAATACTGGGCGAAAGAAGTACCAGAGGGGAGCTACCAGGGCGCCACAAGCCTGGTAGCCGCCACCCCCTGGTGGCGGCTATATGGCTTGTGGGCTCCCTGACGGCCCACTGGCCCCCTCTTTTGCTGTATGAAGGGTTTCGTTCCAAAAAAATCAATCGGGAGCTTTTTTGTGGTTTCTCCACCGCCAAGAGGCGGAACTTGAGCAGATCCAATCTAGAGCTCCGGCAGGACGATCCTGCTGGGGAAACTCCCCCCCCCCCCTGGAGGGGGAAATCGTCGTCATCGTCATCACCAACACTCCTCTCGTCGTAGGGGAGGCATCTTCATCAACATCTTCATCAGCACCATCTCCTCTGCAATCCCTAGTTCATCTCTTGTAACCAATCTTCGTCTCGCGACTCCGATTGGTACTTGTACGGTTGCTAGTAGTGTTGATTACTCTTTGTAGTTGATGCTAGTTGGATTACTTGGTGGAAGAGTTTATGTTCAAATCCTTGATGCTATTCGTTACACCTCTGATCATGATTATGATTATGCTTTGTGAGTAGTTACTTTTGTTCCTGAGGACATGGGATAAGTCATGCTAATAATAGTCATGTGAATTTGGTATTCGTTCGGTATTTTGATATGTTGTATGTTGTCTTTTCCTCTAGTGGTGTTATGTGAACGTCGACTACATAACACTTCACCATACTTGGGCCTAGAGGAAGGCATTGGGGAGCAGTAAGTAGATGATGGGTTGCTGGAGTGACAGAAGCTTAAACCCCAGTCTATGCATTGCTTCGTAAGGGGCTGATTTGGATCCACTAGTTTAATGCTATGGTTAGACGTTGTCTTAATTCTTATTTCGTAGTTGCGGATGCTTGCGAGTGGGGTTAACCATAAGTGGGATGCTTGTCCAAGTAAGGGCAGTACCCAAGAGCCGGTCCACCCACATATCAAACTATCAAAGTAACGAACGTGAATCACATGAACATGATGAAACTACCATGACAGAAATTCCCGTGTGTCCTCGGGAGCGTTTTCCCTCCTATAAGACTTTGTTCAGGCTTGTCCCTTGCTACAAAAGGGATTGGGCCACTTGCTGCACCATTGCTACTACTTGTTACTTGTTACTTTTCGCTTGCTACGTTTCACCTCACTACACCATCACTTGTTACCACTACTTTCAGTGCTTGCAGTTATTACCTTGCTGAAAACCGTTTATCAGAGCCTTCTGCTCCTCGTTGGATTCGACACTCTTACTTATCGAAAGGACTACGATTGATCCCCTATATTTGTGGGTCATCATACCCAACTGTCTCTTTTGGGTAACCTATGAAGATGCACTTTTCCGCTTTGGGTTCCAGCTTTTTAGGCTGAAGCTTTTTGACATAAGCATCACATCCCCAAACTTTAAGAAACGACAACTTTGGTCTTTTGCCATACCACAGTTCGTATGGTGTCGTCTCAATGGATTTTGATGGTGCCCTATTAAAAGTGAATGCAGCTGTTTCTAATGCATAACCCCAAAACGATAACGACAAATCGGTAAGAGACATCATAGATCGCACCATCTCTAATAAAGTACGATTACGATGTTCGGACACACCATTACGCTGTGGTGTTCCACGCGGTGTCAACTGTGAAACAATTCCACATTGTCTCAAGTGAGCACCAAAATCGAAACTTAGATATTCACCCCCACGATCAGACCGTAGGAACTTGATCTTCTTGTTACGATGATTTTCAACTTCACTCTGAAATTGCTTGAACTTTTCAAATGTTTCAGACTTGTGCTTCATCAAGTAGACATAACCATATCTACTCAAATCGTCAGTGAAGGTGAGAAAATAACGATATCCGCCGCGTGCCTCCACACTCATTGGACCACACACATCGGTATGTATGATTTCCAACAAGTCACTTGCACGCTCCATTGTTCCGGAGAACAGAGTTTTAGTCATCTTGCCCATGAGGCATGGTTCGCACGTGTCAAGTGAATCAAAGTCAAGTGACTCCAAAAGTCCATCGGTATGGAGTTTCTTCATGCGCTTTACACCAATATGAACTAAGCGACAGTGCCATAAAAACATGGCGCTATCATTGTTAACTCTAACTCTTTCGGTTTTAATGTTATGTATATGTGTATTATCACTATCAAGATTCAATATGAACAATCCTCTCACATTGGGTGCATGACCATAAAAGATATTACTCATAGAAATAGAACAACCATTACTCTTTGACATAAATGAGTAACCGTCTCGCAATAAACAAGATCCAGATAAAATATTCATGCTTAACGCACGCACTAAATAACAATTATTTAAGCTCATAACTAATCCTGATGGTAATTGAAGTGAAACTGTGCCGACGGCGATTGCATCAACCTTGGAACCATTTCCCACGCACATCGTCACTTCATCCTTCGCCAGCCTTTGCTTATTCCGCAGTTCCTGTTTCGAGTTGCAAATATGAGCAACAGAACCGGTATCGAATACCGAGGCACTACTAGGAGAGCTGGTTAAGTACACATCAATAACATGTATATCAAATATACCTGATTTTTCTTTGGCCGCCTTCTTATCAGCCAGATACTTGGGCAGTTGCGCTTCTAGTGACCCATACCCTTGCAATAATAGCACTCCGTTTCAGGCTTAGGTCCAGCTTTGGGTTTCTTCGTCGAATTGGCAACAGGCTTGCCGCTCTTCTTAGAACTACCCTTCTTTCCTTTGCCGTTTCTCTTGAAACTAGTGGTCTTATTCACCATCAACACTTGATGCTCTTTACGGAGTTCTAACTCTACGACTTTCAGCATCGCGAACAACTCGCCGGGTGACTTGTTCATCCCTTGCATGTTGTAGTTCAACACAAAGCCCTTATAGCTTGGCGGCAGTGATTGAAGAATTCTGTCAGTGATAGCCTCTTGCGGGAGTTCTATCCCCAGCTCAGCTAGACGGTTTGAGTACAAAGACATTTTGAGCACATGTTCACTGACAGACGAATTCTCCTCCATCTTGCAAGCATAGAATTTATCGGAGGTCTCATACCTCTCGATCCGGGCGTTCTTCTGAAAGATAAACTTCAACTCCTGGAACATCTCATATGCTCCATGACACTCAAAGCAACGTTGAAGTCCCGGCTCTAAGCCATACAAGACTGCACATTGAACTACTGAGTAGTCCTCCTTACGTGTTAACCAAGCGTTCTTAACATATTGGTCAGCCGTAGCGGGTGGTTCATCTCCTAGCGCAGCATTAAGGACATAATCCTTCTTCCCAGCTTGCAGGAGCAACTTAAGATTACGAGCCCAGTCTACAAAGTTGCTTCCATCATCTTTCAACTTAGCGTTCTCTAGGAACGTATTAAAATTCAGGGTGACTGTCGCGTGAGCCATGATCTACAACACAAATATATTCGAAGTGGACTTAGCCTATGTTCAAGATAATTAGAGTTTAACTTAATCAAATTACTTGCTAAACTCCCACTCAAAAAGTACATCTCTCTAGTCATTTGAGTAGTTCATGATCCAATTCCACTAGCTCAAGTCCGATCATCACGTGAGTTGAGGATAGTTTCAGTGGTAAGCATCCCTATGCTAATCATATCAACTATACGATTCATGATCGACCTTTCGGTATCATGTGTTCCAAGGCCATGTCTGCACATGCTAGGCTCATCAAACTTAACCCGAGTGTTCCGCGTGTGCAACTGTTTTGCACCCGTTGTATGTGAACGTTGAGTCTATCACACCCGATCATCACGTGGTGTCTCAAAACGATGAACTATAGCAACGGTGCACAGTCGGGGAGAACACAATTTCGTCTTGAAATTTTAGTGAGAGATCACCTCATAATGCTACCGTCGTTCTAAGCAAAATAAGGTGCATAAAAGGATTAACATCACATGCAATTCATAAGTGACATGATATGGCCATCATCACGTGCTTCTTGATCTCCATCACCAAAGCACCGGCATGATCTTCTTGTCACCGGCGCCACACCATGATCTCCATCATCATGATATCCATCAACGTGTCGCCATCGAGGTTGTCGTGCTATCTATGCTATTACTACTAAAGCTTCGACCTAGCAATATAGTAAACACATCTGCAAACACAAACGTTAGTTTAAAGACAACCCTATGGCTCATGCCGGTTGACGTAGCATCGACGTGCAAGACAATATTAACTATTACAACATGATCATCTCATACATCCAATATATCACATCACGTCATTGGCCATATCATATCACAAGCATACCCTGCAAAAACAAGTTAGACGTCCTCTAATTTGTTGTTGCATGTTTTACGTGGCTGCTATGGGTATCTAGTATGATCGCATCTTACTTACGCAAAAACCACAACGGAGATGTGCAAATTGCTATTTAACCTCTCCAAGGATCGCCTCGGTCAAAACCAATTCAACTAAAGCTGAAGAAACAGGCACCCGCCAGTCATCTTTATGCAACGAGGTTGCATGTCAATCGATGAAACCAGTCTCTCGTAAGCGTACGAGTAATGTCGGTCCGAGCCGCTTCGATCCAACAATACCGCGGAATCAAGAAAAGACTAAGGAGGGCAGCAAATCGGACATCACCCCCCAGAAAAACTTTTGTGTTCTACTCGAGATTACATCTACGCATGAACCTAGCTCATGATGCCACTGATGGGGAACGTCGCATGGGAAACAAAATTTTTCCTACGCGCACGAAGACCTACCATGGTGATGTCCATCTACGAGGGGGATTTCAGATCTACGTACCCTTGTAGATCGCACAACAGAAGCGTTAATAAACACGGTTGATGTAGTGGAACGTCCTCACGTCCCTCGATCCGCCTCACGAACCGTCCCACGAACCGTCCCGCGATCCGTCCCATGATCCTCTCCGACCTAGTGCCGAACGGACGACACCTTCGCGTTCAGCACACGAACAGCTCGACGATGGTCTTGGCCTTCTTGATCCAGCAAGAGAGATGGAGAGGTAGATGAGTTCTCCGGCAGCGTGACGGCGCTCCGGAGGTTGGTGGTGATCTAATCTCACCAGGGCTCCGCCCAAGCTCCGCAGAAACGCGATCTAGAGGAGAAACCGTGGAGGTGTGTGGTCGGGATGCCGTGGTAACGTTGTCTCAAATCAGCCCTAATACCTCCGTATATATAGGTGGGAGGGGAGGGGCCTTGCCTTGAGGCTCAAGGAGCCCCAAGGGGGACGGCCGAAGGGGGGGAGGAGGATTCCTCCTCCAATCCTAGTCCAACTAGGATTGGAAGGTGGAGTCCATCCCTTCCTTCCCGCTTCCCCTTTTTTTCTCTTTGATTTTCTTAACTCCTGCGCAGGAGCCTTCTTGGGCTTGCCTAGCAGCCCACTAAGTGCTGGTGCGGCATCCCTAAGGCCTATGGGCTTCCCCGGGGTGGGCTGCCCCCCCCCCCCCCCGGTGAACATCCGGAACCCATTCGTCATTCCCGGTACATTCCCGGTAATTCCGAAAACCTTCCGGTAATCAAATGAGGTCATCCTATATATCAATATTCGTCTCCGGACCATTCTGGAAACCCTCGTGACTTCCGTGATCTCATCTGGGACTCCGGACAACATTCGGTAACCAACCATATAACTCAAATACGCATAAAACAACGTCGAACCTTAAGTGTGCAGACCCTGCGGGTTCGAGAACTATGTAGACATGACCCGAGGGAGTCATCAGTCAATATCCAATAGCGGGACCTGGATGCCCCTATTGGATCCTACATATTCTACGAAGATCTTATCGTTTGAACCTCAGTGCCAAGGATTCATATAATCCCGTATGTCATTCCCTTTGTCCTTCGGTTTGTTACTTGCCCGAGATTCGATCGACAGTATCCGCATACCTATTTCAATCTCGTTTACCGGCAAGTCTCTTTAATCGTTCCGTAATACAAGATCCCGCAACTTACACTAAGTCACATTGCTTGAAAGGCTTGTGTGTGATGTTGTATTACCGAGTGGGCCCCGAGATACCTCTCCGTCACACGGAGTGACAAATCCCAGTCTTGATCCATACTAACTCAACGAACACCTTCGGAGATACCTATAGAACATCTTTATAGCCACCCAGTTATGTTGCGACATTTGATACACACAAAGCATTCCTCTGGTGTCAGTGACTTATATGATCTGATGGTCATAGGAATAAATACTTGACACGCAGAAAACAGTAGCAACAAAATGACACGATCAACATGCTACGTCTATTAGTTTGGGTCTAGTCCATCACATGATTCTCCCAATGACGTGATCCAGTTATCAAGCAACAACACCTTGTACATAGTCAGAAGACCCTGACTATCCTTGATCAACTAGCTAGCCAACTAGAGGCTTGCTAGGGACAGTGTTTTGTCTATTTATCCACACATGTATCTAAGTCTTCATTCAATACAATTATAGCATGGATAATAAACGATTATCTTGATACAGGAATTATAATAATAACTTATTTATCATTGCCTCTAGGGCATAATTCCAACAATTCTAAAGTATCTGAAAAGGACTAATGAAATGTTTCTCGTTTATGGAGGTGACGAAGAGCTCGTCGTAAAGGGTTACATCGTTGCAAGCTTTGACACTGATCCGGATTACTCTAAGTCTCAAACCATATACATATTTATTCTCAATGGGGTGCGGTAAGCTGGTGTAGTTCCAAGCAAAGAGTTGTAGCAAATTCTACATGTGAAGCGGAGTACAGGGCTGCCACGGAGGCGGCTAAGGAGGGTGTCTGGATGAAGCAGTTCATGACGGAACTTGGAGTTGTGCCGAGCGCACTAAATCCAATAACTCTGTTTTGTGACAACACTGGTGCCATTGCTCTAGCCAAGGAACCATGGTTTTGCGAGAAGACCAGAAGCATCAAACGCCGCTTCAACCTGATCCGCGACTATGTCAAAGGAGAGGACGTAAATATTTGCAAAGTGCACACGGATCTAAATGTTGCAGATCCGATATCTAGACCTCTGCCACGAGCAAAGCATGCATGATCAACACCAGAACTGTATGGGTGTTAGATTTATTCGAATGTAGATCACATAGCAATGTGAGACTAAATTATTGACTCTAGTGCACGCGGGAGACTATTGGAAATATGCCCTAGAGGCAATGATAAAATAGTTATTATTATATTTCTTGCTTCAATATAATCATTTATTATCCATGATATAATTGTATTGAATGAAGACATAAATGCATGTGTGGATATATAGACAAAACTATGTCCCTAGTAAGCCTCTAGTTGACTAGTCAGTTGATCAAGGATGGTCAAGGTTTTCTAACCATATGCAACTGTTGACACTTGGTGACAGGATCACATCATTGGGAGAATGATGTGATGGACAAGACCCAAACTATAAACGTAGCATGTGATCTTGTCATTTTGTTGCTATTGTTTTCTACGTGTCAAGTATTCATTCTTATGACCATGAGATCATGTAACTCACTGACACCGGAGGAATACCTTGTGTGTATCAAATGTCGCAACATTACTGGGTGACTATAAAGGTGCTCTACAGGTATCCCCGAAGGTGTCCGTTGAGTTAGCATGGATCAAGACTGGGATTTGTCACTCAGTGTGACGGAGAGGTATCTCGAGGCCCACTCGGTAATACAACATCACATATAAGCCTTGCAAGCAATGTGACTGAAGTGTTAGTCACGGGATCTTGTATTACGAAACGAGTAAAGGGACTTGCCGGTAACGAGATTGAAATAGGTATAGGGATACCGACGATCAAATCTCGGGCAAGTAACATACCGAAGGACAAAGGGAATGGTATATGAGATTATATGAATCCTTGGCACAGAGGTTCAATCAATAAGATCTTCGTAGAATATGTAGGATCCAATATGGACATCCAGATCCTTCTATTGGATATTGATCGGGCAGTGTCTCAGGTCATGTCTGCATAGTTCTCGAACCCGCAGGGTATGCACACTAAAGGTTCGGTGACATTTCTGTATAGGTGAGTTATAGGTGCTGGTGACCGAAGTTTTGTTTGGAGTCCCGGATGAGATCATAGATGTCATGAGGGTTTCCGGAATGGTCCAGAAACGAAGATTGATATATAGGATTGTTTCATTTGGCTTCCGGAAATATTTCGGGCATTGCCGGCTGTGTACCGGGAGTGACGAATGGGTTCCGGGTTTTTACCTGGAGGGGCCACCCACCCGGGAGAGAACCTAATAGGCCCATTGTAGCGACCCGACTCAAAACGAGTCAAGCCTCTGTGTGTTCTGTGTCATCCCTAGATTAGTATGCTGGCACACATGGTACATCAATGTATATATCAAAGTGCAATCACATGTAAATAACGTAAAACTGATATATACCTCAAAATCTCAGCGAAAATAGTCAAAGGGAGTGGAGTCCCAATAAACACCAACGGCAAGTTGAGTGCAGACCGTAACCCTGAATCGTACTCTTACTCGTCATAGAAGGTATCTGCAACATAAGACGTTTGAAAAGGACGTGGATGTCGCCTAGAGGGGGGGGGGTGAATAGGCGCTTTAAAATAGTTAAGGTTTAGGCTTGAACAAATGCGGAATAAAACTAACGTTTAATATGTCAAGCACAAAACCTACAAACAACTAGGCTCACCTATGTGCACCAACAACTTATGCTAAGCAAGATAAACAACTAAGTGATAGCAAGATATATTACAATAAACAATATGTCTATCACAAAGTAAAGTGCATAAGTAAAGGGTTCGGGTAAGAGACAACCGAGGCATGGGGAGACGATGATGTATCCCGAAGTTCACACCCTTGCGGATGCTAATCTCCGTTAGAGCGGTGTGGAGGCACAGTGCTCCCCAAGATGCCACTAAGGCCACCGTAATCTCCTCACGCCCTCGCACAATGCAAGATGCCGTGATTCCACTAAGGGACCCTTGAGGGCGGTCACCGAACCCGTACAAATGGCAACCCTTGGGGGCGGTCACCGAACCCGTACACGTGGAAACCCTTGGGGGCGGTTACCGGTACCCGTACAAATTGCTCGGGGCAATCTCCACAACCTAATTGGAGACCCCAACGCTTCCCGGAGCTTCACACCACAATGATTGTGCTCCGAGACACCACCAAGCTTCTAGGACGCCAAAGCATCCATGAAGAACAATATCAAGGGTACTAAGTACCAAAGGTAGTAAGCTTCTCAACTTCTCACTTCCACGTATCACCGTGGAGAACTCAAACCGATGCAACTAATGCAATGGCAAGAACACACGAAGTGGTCAAGTCCCTCACACTCAAATCCCTCCACAATAACAAAAGCTATGGAGAAATATGAGAGGAAGAACAAGGAGCTCACAAAGAACTCCAAGATCAAGATCCAAGGGGTTCCCCTCACATAGAGGAGAAAGTGATTGGTGGAGATGTGGATCTAGATCTCCTCTCTCTTTTCCCTCAAGAACAAGCAAGAATCATTGGAGGGATTGAGAGTAATCAAGCTCTAAGAATGTCAACAATGGAGGTAGAACAAGAGCTCAACGGATGGATAAGTCCAAGGGGGAAGAAGACCCCCTTTATATAGTGGGGGAAGGAATCAGACCGTTACCCCACTTTCTGCCCGAGCTCCAGCGGTACTACCGCTGGCTGCAGCGGTACTACCGCTGGCACTCCAGCGGTACTACCGCCAGCTAGCGGTACTACCGCTGGCTGCAGCGGTACTACCGCTGGCCCCAGCGGTACTACCGCTGGGCCCCTGGTAGTGCAACGACACTACCACCGCCAAGAAAGTCTTCGCAAAAAGGTCCGTCCACGAACAACCGCTAGGCAGGCGGTACTAAGCTCCTGGAGCGGTACTACCGCTGACCAGGGGCGGTACTACCGCGAGCCAGCGGTACTACCGCTAGGGCCAGCGGTACTACCGCCAACTCTAGCGGTACTACCGCTAGGTCCAGCGGTACTACCGTAGGTCGAGCGGTACTACCGCTCGCCACTGAAACAACCATAACTTTCGCATACGAGCTCCGAATCGAGCAAACCCAAGCTTGTTGGATTCAGGACGACAAGGGCTATCCAAACAGCGACCTCTATGAATATGCCAAAGATATAGAGATGTGAGATCTCTATGAATGAAGAACCGGCAAAAACTCCAACATCGAAAACATCATAGTAGATGCATATGGACTCCGTTTTCGATGAACTCGAGCTTGTCATGAAGATGACCATAAGCTCTAAAACTCACAAAGAGAAACACCAACTAAGAACCAAGAAGTATGATGCAAGGATGCAAATGGTTTGAGCTCTCAACGAACGATACGATCAAGCTACTCACTTGAGAGCTCCCCTTGATAGAACAACAATCTATCCTAACCAGAAAACCTATCAAGGGCAAACCTATACCTTGCACCTCATCCTCTTGAGCTAGATGATGATGATCCTGGCTTCCTCAAGATGGACCACCTTTCTTGATTGTGTTGGCTTGATGAAGACTAGTTGATTGCTCCCCCATACTCACTATGGGTGAGCCACTCTTCAGCATATCTTCACAAGTCCATTGCCACCATAATGGACGGCAAGCTTCAAGCATGCTATCTTCGTGCTGATCCACTTGAACTTGCACACCGCAATCTTGATGACGATCACAACTTGACGTCATACTCCATGGGTTGTATGAGATCTTCCCTTTGACGCAAGCCCATGGAAACACACCTAACCCCCACATAGAACTCTCACGAAGACCAT
Organism: Hordeum vulgare subsp. vulgare; assembly: GCF_904849725.1. Classification (NCBI taxonomy): domain Eukaryota; kingdom Viridiplantae; phylum Streptophyta; class Magnoliopsida; order Poales; family Poaceae; genus Hordeum; species Hordeum vulgare. The sequence continues at coordinate 396,169,706 of NC_058520.1, read as the reverse complement.
GGGTTAGTACACAAACACGTAATGGACAATGCTTACCATACCATGGGATCACTTGATCCCTCTCGGTACATCTTGTACGCTTTGTATGTTGATCATCTTTATTTACTCTTTGTCTGAGATCTTGATCAACCATTGATGATGATCACATATTGACGTCATACTCCATGGGTTGTATGAGATCGTCCTTTTGACGCAAGCCCATGTAAACACACCTAACCCCCACATAGAACTCTCACGAAGACCATGGGTTAGTACACAAACACGTAATGGACAATGCTTACCATACCATGGGATCACTTGATCCCTCTCGGTACATCTTGTACGCTTTGTGTGTTGATCATCTTGATTTACTCTTTGTCTGAGATCTTGATCAACCATGTGTCTCTATGACCATTCTTTGGATAATACCTTGGATACCATCTTGGTCATCATATAAACTCCTTGAACCCAACAGATGGACTTCAAGAAGTGCCTATGGACAAATCCATACCATGGGATCACTTGATCCCTCTCGGTACATCTTGTAGGCTTTGTGTGTTGATCATCTTGATTTACTCTTTGTCTGAGATCTTGATCAACGATGTGTCTCTATGACCATTCTTTGGATAATACCTTGAATACCATCTTGGTCATCATATAAACTCCTTGAACCCAACAGATGGACTTCAAGAAGTGCCTATGGACAAATCCTATAAATGTAACTTAAGGAAACCATTAGTCCATAGGAATTGTCATCAAGTACCAAAACCACATATGGAGATATATGCTCCAACAACGTTGCAGCCGTGTAGGTCAGCATATTGAATATGCCGGCAAGTCACAATAGAGAGGGGTGGAAATATCATCTATAATATATGCATATATGGCAGATGGGCTGTCGTTTAAGTTTTGCGTATAGCAAACTTTTCCTACAACGAGAGAGAGTGTAAAAGCAAAAGTAACTACATTGTTGGTTGTTAATGAGAAGGTTCCACCAACCATTTCTCATACCCAAGTTATCAATAACACCCACATCATTAAGTTATTGGTGTTGAGAATTCCTGATAGTTTTAGTTCATTTGGCTCAAGTTGTCCATGACCATGGACATGGCTAATCGATTAGGTTTGAGTACTTTGCAGAGTTTTGCACACGTTCCCCACAAGATTTGATCGCCTCCGTTGGAGTCCTCGCACTTCAGGGTGTTTGGGAACCAGATGATCAAAACATGGTCTTTCAACCGGTTCCTTTGAACCACTGTCGGTGCCCATCCAATCCTACCGTTCTTCTAAATCTCGTAGCACCGCCCGTCCAGAGTCACCACGTTGTCCAACCAAGCCAGAGCCCATAATGACTTGTGGATGTGCAGGTAAGCCTCGGGTCTTGAAATATCCATCCATCTCTTCGTGCCTGGGTGAAGCTTTCCGCAAGATGCCATGGCCCTTCCCCATGCATCCAGGGTCCTCCGCTGGTTTCCCCAGGGAACCCATCTGAATCGTCCTTCACCCACAGGTATATTGCATTCTGAGGTCTTGCAAGTCTTGAAGTCTTCTGGTCATGGTTATTAAGTTCTCACAACACTCATGATAAACACTCAACCAAACCCCGTCTACAAGGAGCATACCAAAAATAACGTCTCGGTCAAAGTAACAAAGGTTTAGGGGTGCCTATCATATCATACTACTTAAGAACCAAAATTTCCAAGTACCTACTTGCATGCAATGGGTGAAGAAGGTTAAAACTAATGCAATAAAACCATAGGTAAAAAATATGATCAATGTGAACTTGCCTGGTACTACTTGATGAAGATGGTCACTCTCATAATCCTGATAATTCTACTCGTCACACTCCGGGCAATCTATCATAAACGAATAGCATTCAATAAACATCCATGCCAAAAGTAAGAACCAAAAGAACATAAGAACAAAACATGTCTTGGTGCAAAATAAAAACACACTAAGGTTTAATAAAAAAGGTTCTAAGTGTGTTGTAAAGTGAAGGTGCGGGAATGAGTTCAAAAGAGTTAATGGACGATGAACTATTTCTATATACGCTTAGGGTGGAGATACTATGAAAGACGATCCCAAGTATGCACAGAGCAACATGAGTGACAAATAGCATAGGGCATAAGAATTCAGTTGCAAAAAGAAAAGAATTAATTGAAATGGAGCACTACAACGCAAGTTATAGCGAATTGAAGTATGAATATAATTTGAATTACATAAAGGTCAAAAGTATTTGAATTGGAGCATGGTTGTTATGAGTAGAGAGTAGATACCACAAGTGTTTAGGGGCAAAAGGAATCAAGGGAAAAAGGTGCTACGATTTGCAAGGTATGATCACACGAATGTTTGAATTCAAATTTGGATCGCTCAAATTTGAAAGGTTCAAAGGTTGAAACTAATGAATCTACTGCAAATGGGAGGTCAATATGAACATGTAGAAAAAGAATTACTAGATTTCGAATAACGGATCAAAAGATATAAGTAATTCAATATGGCATTTAATCTAATTAGAACGCGGTGTGGCAACACAACTACGGACTAGTGGAGTAATGACTATGATCGAAATTATATGTTGGAAAGATAACACTAATTGATACAAACAAAAATATTACTTTGATATGAATCTGATGCAATTGGATTCATCTAAAACGAAGTTACGGATCAAAAGATATGATCAAAAGAAGTTTGAATATGAATCTAAACAAATTTCGAAATTTGAAATTTTTGAAAAGTTTGTTTGATAGGTTCACTGGATAGGTGAGGTCAAGACTAAAATCTAGGCGCTCGTTTCATCTAATTTGAGTGAACGAGTAAAAAGTTATGGCTATTCGAAAAATCAGGGCCAAGCTGTTTTACGGAAGAAGAAGTGTTGTCTAAAAGAATTCTAGTACTAATATGTAAATACGAAGACTAATTAATAATTGAGTTACTCTACCATATACTAGTCTAAGAACAATAAACTATGGGAGTATAAAAGAAAATTACTACGAGAATACCTTTAGAATGCACAGAAGAGATAATTCCAAAGAGGAGACGACTTCGAGAAATCCCGCCGAAGAGAAGAGAATATTTTTATTTAATAAATCTAGTTAAACCAAAAGATTGATTTAATCTGAATTAGATGATTATTGGATGCTCATATATATCTATATTTATAGGGGAAATAAAGGTCTAAAGATCAATGGATAGGCAATGTGGGACTAAACATATACGTGAGATGGAGAAAAGAGGGATCAAGTGTAACATGGGCCAACTAGGATACGGCCCGCCGCATGAGCCAAATATCCGGCCAGCCGTGCTGCTTTTTTTGGATGAATAGTGTTTGTGGTGAATAGTGCCTTTTTTATATTTGAAAAGAAACAACGAAAAAAATATAAACGAAATTAAGAGAATATTTTATATAGGCATATTATATATCAAAAATTTTAGAATAAAATTTCCTACAACATGAACATATTTTCAAGACCAAATAAAATACTTTGAAAACATTTTTTTTGCAATGATTTTAAAATGAAAAGGAATCTGAATTTCAAATAAATTGCAAATACTTAAATTTTGAATTAAGACAATGTCTCTGATTTTGGAGTGACATTTTCCTTCTCTCATTTGATTTTTTTTTTATCAGAGGGTTTTGAAAATATTCAAACTCAAAAATTGAATAGGGATTCAAAATAGAAATTTTTGGGAAAGTCATTTTATTCCCTCTCATTAAATTACTAAGAAGTTTCAAATTCCACTTAATTTCAAACAATCAATCACACATCATTCAAGCAAAAAAACTCCTAATTATTTATTTGTTATAACATTCCAAAATTTATAATTTTGGGATGTTACACCCATGGGTGGTGCACCAGCCCTTGGTGGGCTCGTGAGGCCAGCCCAATAGGGTTATTTCGGCCAAGAGAAAAATCAAAGGAGAAAAAAGAGGAGGTGGGAAGGAAGGGACTGCTCCGTCCAAACCGACTTGGAGGAGGATCCCTCCTCCCTCTCGGCCGGCGCCCTAGGGGCAAGCCCCACCCCTTGGCTCCTCCTATACATACTTGAGGTTTAGGGCTTTTTGAGACACAACTTTGCCACGTGCAACCCTAAACCTGTACTTTGTAGTTCTTCCTCTAGATCGGTTTTCTACGGAGCTCAGGCGGAGCCCTGCAGGAATAGATCATCACCATCACCGGCGCGCCGTCACGCTGCAGGAGAACTCATCTACTTCCCCGTCTCTCTTGCTGGATCAAGAATGCGGAGATTGTAATCGAGTTGTACGTGTGATGAACGCGGAGGTGCCGTCCGTTCGGTGCTAGATCGGGACGGATCGTGGGAGGACGGTGATTTGAATCACGAAGTTGTTCCACTACATCAACCGCATTCCTTAACGCTTCCCTCTTAGCGATCTACAAGGGTATGTGGATCCGATCTCCCTCTCTTAGATGAACATCACCATGATAGGTCTTCGTGTGCGTAGGAATTTTTTGTTTCCCATGCAACGTTCTCCAACAGTATCTTCAGAAGAAGCTCAAGATGATGTTGATGTCGTGCTTAAGACGCTTCTCGTCAATTCTCATCCAGCGCCAGTTCAGTTTGACTCTGGAGCATCCCACTCCTTCATCTCTGAATGTTATGCCTCCTTGCATAACATTGCTTTCAAAGGTTTGCCCGCTCCATTAGAAATTCAAACTCCTGGATCTCGATGGCAGACTAAGGTAGTAAGCCATGGGAACCAAATCCTTGTCGATGGTTTAGTATTCCTTGGTTCCTTGATAGCCCTCAAGACTTCAAACATCAATATCATTTTGGGGATGGACTGGATGACAACTCATCATGCCAAAATTGATTTTTTTTCTAGGTGTGTTCAGTTGACCCATCCATCTGGCCAGATAGTCAATGTCTCAACTGTTATTATAAAATGCCAGATATATGGTGTGAATGCCAATCCTCTTCTAGACCTTGAAAACATCCCGGTAGTACGTGACTTCCCGGATATCTTTCCACAAGAATTGCCTTTGTTTCCACTTGATAGAGAAGTAGAGTTTGTCATAGAACTTATCCCAAGAACCGCTCCAATTTCTAGAAGACCCTACAAGATTTTCCCTCAAAAGCTAGCTGAGCTTAGAATCCAACTCTATGAGTCTTTGAAGAAAGGTTTCATCCCTCCTAGTTCTTCTCCTTGGGCTTGTCCTGTCCTCTCTGTCAAGAAGAAGGATGGTATGGATTGGATGGTTGTAGATTATTGACCGGTTAATTTGTTCACAATAAAGAACAAATATCCACTCCCCAAGATCAATGATCTATATGATCAGCTCATTGGATCCGCAGTCTTTTCCAAGATGGATTTGAGATTAGGTTATCATCAAATCAAAATCAGGAATGGGGACATTCCTAAGATGACATTTGTCACTCCTTATGGCCAATATGAGTACACTGTCATGCCCTTTGGTTTAACCAATGCCCCAGCCACTTTCTCCCGCTTAATGAACTCGATCTTCATGGAGTACTTGGACAAATTCGTCGTGGTCCACCTTGATGATATCCTGATTTACTCGAAGAACGAAGAAGAACAAGTTGAGCATCTTAGGCTGGTATTGATAAAACTTCGAGAGCATCGCCTTTACGTCAAATTCTCGAAGTGTTAAGTCTGCTTGCTAGAAGTGACCTATCTAGGCCACGTAATCTCTGCAAAAGGTATTGTTGTCAATCATGAGAGAGTTCAGGTCGTTCTTGATTGGACTCCACCTGAATCGGTGAAGCAAGTTAGGAGTTTCCTTGCCTTCGCGAGCTACTATCACCGCTTCGTTGAGAACTTCTCCAAAGTTGCCAAACCTCTAACTGAACTCTTCAAGAAATATAGGAAGTTTGAATGGACCCCACAGTATCAGGAAAGTTTTTAGGAGTTGAAAAGATGACTGACTACTGCCTCGGTACTTGTACCCCGGATTTCACAAAGGACTTTGTTATCTAGTGTGATGCCTCACGTCAAGGACTTGGATGCATTATTATGCAAGATCGTCATGTGATTGCTTACGCTTGTCGACAGTTACGTCCATATGAGGAGAATTATCCAACACACGGTCTAGACCTTGCCGCTGTAGTTCATGCACTATTAACCTGGTGACATTACCTTCTGGGTAATTGTTGCGAAATATACACTCATCACAAGAGTCTCAAGTGTATATTCACCCAACCGGATTTGAATCTCAGGAAAGATATTGGGTTGAGTTGATTACGGACTGCGACTCAGGAATATCTTATACGCCAGGCAAAGCCAATGTCATGGTTGATGCACTAAGTCGTAAATCCTATTGTAACAACCTCATGTTGCTACAAAGTCAACCACTTATCCATGAGGAATTTTGTAAGCTTAATCTTCACATTGTTCCTCAAGGATTCATTTCTACCTTGTTGGCGAAACCAACTCTTGAGGATCAAATCATAGCTGCCCAGAAGCAGGATACGGGAATTTCCCAGATCAATAGCAACATTGCCAAAGGAGTTGTTAGTCGTTTGTCGGTAGATGGTCAAGGAGTTGTATTCTTTGAGAACCGTTTGGCAGTTCCCGAGAAGCAAGAACTTCGAGAACTGATCCTTAAAGAAGCTCATGATTCTCCTCTCACAATTCATCTCGGTAATACTAAGATGTATCATGACCTACACCACAGGTTCTGGTGGACCCGGATGAAGAGAGAAATCGCTCAATTCATTGCTAATTGTGATGTTTGTCGTCGCGTTAAGGCAGAGGGGCAAAGGCATGTTGGCACCCTTCAATCCTTGGCTATTCCTAAGTGGAAATGGGACAAGGTCGGTATCGATTTCATTACCGGCTTTACAAAGACTAAGAAAGGGAATGATCTCATCTTCGTGGTCATCGATCGCCTTTCGAAAGTTGCTCATTTCCTTCTAGTTTGTGAAAGTATAACTGCGAGTCAGTTAGCAGATCTATATACTTCTCAAATAGTATCTCTTCATGGTGTTCCTCTAGAGATCAATTCAGACTGTGGAAGTCTTTTTACCTCTCAGTTTTGGGAAAGTTTCCACAATGCTATGGGAACCCATCTCTCCTTTAGCACCGCTTATCACCCTTAATTAAGTGGTCAAGTAGAAAAAGTCAATCAAATTCTCGAAGATATGCTTAGAGCCTGTGTTATCTCATTTGGAATGAATTGGGAGAAATGTCTTCTGTTTGCCGAATTTGCTTATAACAATAGTTTCCAGCCTAGTCTGGGCAAAGCTCCTTTTGAAGTTATGTATGGACGAAGATGTCGAACACCATTAAACTAGTCAGAAACCGGTGAAAGACAAATCTTTGGACCGGATATGATCCAGGAGGCAGAAGAGCAAGTTCTCATCATTCGTGAAAATTCGAAAACCGCCCAATCTCGTCAAAAGAGCAAATATAACCGTCGTCATAAGGAAGTAAGTTATGAAGTAGACGAGAAGGCTTATCTTCGGGCTTCACCTATGAAGGGTACCCATTGCTTCAGTATCAAAGGCAAATTGAATCCTTGCTACATTGGTCCTTTTGACATTTTCACTAAACGAGGAGAGGTTGCCTACCAATTGGAACTACCTCACAGCTTTCCAAAGTTCATGATGTGTTTCATGTTTCTCAACTCAGGCGTTGCTTCAAGGATCCTATCCACGGAGTGGACCACGGAACGTTTGATCTCCAATATGACCTTTCATATCGAGAATATACCATTCGTATTTTCAATGAAACCGAGAGCAACTCTCAACGTAGCAACATAAAGTTTCTCAAGGTTCAGTGGTCTCATCATTCCGAGGATGAAGCAACCTCGGAGCGTGAAGATCGTCCTCACCTAGAGTACCCCGCTCTTTTCCCGACTACACCTGAATCTTAGGACGATATTCTTGTTTAGTGGGGGTGAGTTTTCACTGCCCTAGTTAACCTTGCTTGCTAAAGTATTCATGCATGCATTTTTATTTTATTTTTAAATTGAAATTAGCGAATGATCAAGCCTCAGAATTTTTTTTGTCAAATAAGCAATATAAAAATTGCTTCAAAGTGATTCAAGAAAATGTCCCTGGTCTTCTAATAATATATTGGAATGAGGTAAAATTCAAACCAATAATTATGGAATCACACAAACATTTTTTTGGGCTTTTGAATTAATTGTACAATTATTTGAAATGGAATTATATTTACTATATATAATATAGTTCCATATATTGTGAAAATAATTGTGTGGCACTCGATAATTCTATTTATGTCACATAATAATTTTCAGGATTTATTAATTGGTTTGATATATATTTTTCAGATCAAAACAAATGTCAGAAAAAGAAAAGGAAACCAAAATAAATAAATAAAAGAGGAGAGGCCACCTAGCCACTCACCTGGCTTACCTGGCCGAGGTGGGAGTTGCCCCAGCCCAGGCCACCAGGGGCATCCCTCTCTTCTACCTCTTTTGCAGAAGGTAGAGGAGAAGCAGGAGACGGTGCTCTCCATGCGCAGCCACGTACCAGCCGGCCTGGCCTCCCCCAGGGCAACGTGGCATCCCGGATAGCTTCCCCTGTGCATCCCAATACAGCTGGTCCTACATTCCTCTCCCCCTCACTCTCTGCTCTCTCTCTCTCTCACGTGCAGCCGAGCACCTCCGAGAGCGGCCGCCGTCCTAGTCGCGGCCATCGACCACCGCATGCCACCTCGTTCTTGCCAGAAGAACCGTCGTGACACCCTCTTCATCCAGGCAAAGCGAATCAAAGTCGGACGCTCTCCATCATCATCACCATCGCCAATTCCACTACCGTAAACTCGAGCTCGCCGTCGTTGATTTGCCAGCTAGAGAGCGTCCTCGACCTTGCCGTCACCTCCATCCAACCCGTGGTGAGCTGCAGTGTCGATTCCCCATCTCCCCATGCTCTTCCCTGACCTCTAGATAGCCTTCCATTCGGAGCCGAGAGTTGCTCGCCACTGCGCCATGGCCACAACAACTCCTGCCCATGTTCAAGCATGAAACGAGCTCTGCTCCTCGCCAGCTCACCGTAGCCATCTCCACCACGTCCTACCATGCGCCTAGACTCAAGCCCATGCTAACCCGAGCTTCGGCCATTGCAAGGCTCGTCGTCAGCGCCAGCTCCGACCATCCCAGCTCCTCCTGCTGCCCCTGCTAGATGCAGTACTTTGCCTGCTATCCATAGCCACAAACCGCACGCGGAACCGTGCCCTGTGGCATGATTCCCACCAACTCCAGTGAGCCCCCACCGCGGGTTTGGTTGCCACCGGCCACACTCCGGCGGGCACTGACGTAGTCGGCCATTTAGCACTAATCACCCCACCATCATCCACTGACAGCGGCCCCCGCAGGTGGTCAAAGCACAATCAACATCTGTTTTGACTGGGTTTAGCCCCGGGGCCCCACTAGTCAGGTTTGATCTGGACCGGGCAAGTTTGACCGCTGACACCAACCTGACGAGATGCTCACGTAGTAAATAATTTCTGGATTAAATCAATTCAAGAAATTCTAGAAATTAGTATAAACTTAAAAAATTCATAGAAATTCAACCATAGCTCCAAATGAAATAAATTATATCTGAAAAATTATCAGAATAATCCAAGGAATCTTATGGTACCATTTTCATGAATGTTTGAACAACTTATAAACACTGTTTAGGTCAAATTAACTAAAGTCATTTAAATGCTATGAATGGAGTTAAAATTGATCTATTTGAATCAAATAACTTTCATTTAAATTGTGGTCACTTGCATTAGACAAAACCAGCAACATGTTATCATGCCATGCTCATGCATCATTGTGAAGCATTTGTTGTGATTAAATTATTCCTTGTTTGATCTTGTCAAAAGATTTGCGAGATGTTGTTATCGACGACATCAACGAACAGCTGAGTTCTTATGATCAACAATTAAGCACCCCCCTTGAGCATTCCGATACAATCCCACTCTCTCACTCTTGCTCTCATTTCAACGCATTAGGACAAGTCCATTCAACTGTTACTTGTATTTCGGTAGATGACCCTATTCCTTTGCATGACCTATCACTGTCACAATAAATAGCTAAACCAAGCAACCTAGCACACCTAGTACATGCTTGACCCATGTTGTGCAATTACCCTGTTATGCTTGCTATCCATAGAGTTGAGTTGGTGTGATCATGTGGATGATGAATTGGAAAGAACGTGTCCTACTCATGAGATTTAAGTGTGTGAACCTATTTTGGTAAAGGTAGCTGCTACCTCTTGAGCTTGCGTTGGTTTTTCCCTTGAAGAGGAAAGGGTGATGCAACACAGTCGCAGTAAGTATTTCCCTCAGTTTGAGAACCAAGGTATCAATCCTGTAGGAGTACCAACATGAGGCACCAATGTACCTGCGCAAAAACAAACAAACTTGCACCCAATGCTATAAAGGGGTTGTCAGTCCCTTCACGATTATTTGCAAGGTGAGATCTGAAGGTGGAAACTGCAACAAAGTAAAAGTGTAGATATCAAAATATGATGTGAAGTAGACCCCGGGGCCATAGTGTTCACTAGAGGATTCTCTCATGATAACAAGTATTACGGTGGGTGAACGAATTACTGTCGAACAACTGATAGAATCGCGCAAAGTCATGATGATATCTAAGGCAATGATCATACATATAGGCATCACGTCCGAGACAAGTAGACCGATACTATCTGCATCTACTACTATTACTCCACACATCGACCGCTATCCAGCATGCATCTAGTGTATTGAGTTCATAACAAACAGAGTAATGCTTTAAGCAAGATGACATGATGTAGAGGGATAAATTCATGCAATAGATATAAACCCCATCTTTTTAACCTTGATGGCAACAACACGATGCGTGCCTCGCTACCCCTTTTCTCACTGGGTGAGGACACCGCACGGTATGAACCCAAAACCAAGCACTTCTCCCATTGCAAGAATTATAGATCAAGTTGGCCAAATCAAACCCACAACTCGAAGAGAATCACAAGGATACGAAATCATGCATATAAGAGATCAGAGGAAACTCAAATAATATTCATAGATAATCTGATCATAAATCCACAATTCATCGGATCTCGACAAACACACCGCAAAAGAAGGTTACATCAGATAGATCTCCATGAAGATCATGGAGAACTTTGTATTGAAGATCCAAGAGAGAGAAGAAGCCATCTAGCTACTAGCTATGGACCCGAAGGTTTGTGCTGAACTACTCACGAATCATCGGAGAGGCAATCGTGTTGATAAAGAAGCCCTCCGTGTCCGAATCCCCCCTCCGGCAGGGCACCAGAACGGTCCCCAGATGGGATCATGCGGAGACAGAAGCTTGCGGCGGCGGAAAAGTATTTTCGTGGCTCTCTTTGGAGGTTTTGGAATTTTAGAGAATTTATAGGCGGAAGAAGTAGGGCAAAGGAGCCACGGGGGCTCCACAAGCCTGGTAGGCGCGACACCCCCCTATGCCGCGGCTAGGGGGCTTGTGACCTCTCCCGAGGTCCTTTGCCTTAGTTCTCAAGTCCCCTACGTATCTTCAGCTATGGAAAAAAAATCATTCCGCATGTTTTATTCCGTTTGGACTCCGTTTAATATTCTTCTCTAAAAAAGGTCAAAAACACGGAAAAAACAGAAACTGGCACTTGGCACTGAGTTAATAGGTTAGTCCCGAAAAATATATAAAATAACATATTCATGCATACAAAACATCCAAAGTTGACAAGATAATAGCATGGAACCATCAAAAATTATAGATATGTTGGAGACGTATCAAGCATCCCCAAGCACAACTCCTGCTCGTCCTTGAGTAGGGAAGTGATAAAGACTGGATTTTTGATGTGGAATGCTACCTAACGTATTTGTCCTTCGTAATTTCTTTCTTGTGGCATGAATGTTCAGATCCGTAAGATTCAAAACAATAGTACACTATTGACATGAAAACAATAATACTTCAAGCATACTAGCAAAGTGATCATGAACTTTTGAAATAGCAAGGCCAAAGAAAGTTATCCCTACAAAATCATATAGTCTGGCTATGCTCCATCATCCCCACACAACGAATTTAAATCATGCACAACCCTGGTATTGGCCAAGTAATTGTTTTCGCACTCTTACTTCTCAAACTTTTTCAACTCTCACGCAATACATGAGCGTGAGCCATGGATATAGCACTATAGGTGGAATAGAGGGTGGTGGAGGTTGTGAGGCAAAAAAGGAGGAGATGGTCACATCGACTCGGCGTGTCAACGGGCTATGGAGATGCTCATCAATAGATACCAATGTGAATGAGTAGGAATTACCATGCAACGGATGCACTTAGAGCTATAAGTGTGTGAAAGCTCAAAAGGAGAACTAGTGGCTGTGCACCCAACTTGCTTGCTCACGAAGACCTAGGGCAATTTTGAGGAAGCCCATCATTGGAATATACAAGCCAAGTTATATAATGAAAATTCCCACTAGTATATGGAAGTGTCAAAACAAGAGACTCTCTATCATGAAGAACATGGTGCTATTTTGAAGCACAAGTGTAGAAAAAGATAGTAGCATTGTCCCTTCTCTCTTTTTCTCTTTTTTTTGTTTGGGTCTTTGGCCTCTTTTCATTTTTTTTATTTCCTCACATGGGACAATGCTCTAATAATGATGATCATCACACTTTTATTTACTCACAACTCAATACTTAGAGCAATGATGACTATATAGGAAATGCCTCCGACAGTGTACCGGGATGTGCAACGATCTAGCTTAGCGTATGACGTTGAAACATCTCGCTAGCTATCTTACGATCATGCAATGGCAATACGAAAGTGACGGCACAAGTCATGAGACGGAACGGTGGGAGTTGCATGGCAATATATCTCAGAATGGCTATGAAAATGCCATAATAGGTAGGTATGGTGGCTGTTTTGAGGACAGTATATGGTGGGTTTGTGCACCGGCGAAAGTTGCACGGCACTAGAGAGGCTAGCAATGGTGGAAGGTGAAAGTGCATCTATAACATGGACTCACATTAGTCATGAAGAACTCATATACTTATTGCGAAAGTTTTTATTAGTAATCGAAACAAAGTGCTAAACGCATAATCCTAGGGGAAGGGTTGGTAGGTGTTAACCATCGCGCGATCCCGACCGCCACACAAAGGATGACAATCAATAAATCGATTATGCTCCGACTTCCTAACATAGCGGTTCACCATACATGCATGCTACGTGAATCACTAACTTTAACGCAAGTATTTCTAGATTCACAACACCCTACTAACATAACTCTAATATTACCAAATCCATATCTCAAAACTTAATTGTTAGGAATCAAACTTCTCTTACTAATCAATGCACTTGAATATGGAAGTTTTTATTATATCCTCTTTGGATGCCTATCATCTTTAGGACTACTTTCATAGCACAAGCCAATTACCAAGTTACTGAGAGAGAGCACTCTCAAAAAGATATAAGTGAAGATCGAGAGTTTTTATTTCTTCAAAATATGACACCGCCGTGCTCTAAAAAGATTTAAGTGAAGCACTAGAGCAAAGTTATCTAGCTCAAAAGATATAAGTGAAGCACATGCGAGCTAAATTGCCTAACTCAAAAGATATAAGTGAAGCTCAATGAGTATTCTAGCAAATTCACGATGAGTGCATGTCCCTCTTAAAAAGGTGTGAAGCAAGGATGATTGCTACACAACAAAAAGAAAACACTCCTATAATACACGGCGCTCCAAGCAAAACACATATCATGTGGTGAATGAAAATATAGCTCCAAGTAACGTTACCGATGGATTGAAGACGAAAGAGGGGATGCCTTCCCGGGGCATCCCTAAGCTTAGGCTTTTTGGTGTCCTTGAATTTGGCTTGGGATGCCTTGGGCATCCCCAAGCTTGAGATCTTTCCACTCTTTATATCATTGTCCATGAGAACATCACCCAAAACTTGAAGACTTCACAATACAAAACTTAAACAGAAACTCGTGATATCATTAGCATAAGAAAACAAACTACCAACTCTTTAGGTACTGTAGTAAACTTGATTTCTATTTAGATTGATGTTAGATTATTGTATTCTCACTTTTCCATGGCTAGTACCCCCCGATACTAAACATAGTTTCATCAAAATAAGCAATCAACACAACAAAAACAGAATCTGTCAAAAACAGACCAGTCTGTAGCAATCTGTATACTTCGTATACTTCTGGTATCTCACAAATTCTGAAAATTTATGACAATTAGGGAAATTTGCATATCAACCAGGAGCAAAAAGAATAAACTTAAAATCTCTTTTTGGATAGGAATTAAAAAAAATTAGTGAGCACAAAGTTTCTTTATTTTTCAGCATGATCAAACAACCATCGCCAAAACTAATCATAAGGTTTTACTTGGCACAAACACTAAAAGAAACATAAAAAACACAATCATAACAGAATGATGATGGTGTGGACACAACAAAATAGAAAGCAAAAAAGCAAAGATAAATTCATTGGGTAGCCTCCCAACAAGCGCTATTGTTTAACACCCTTAGCTAGGCATAAGGCGATTTCAATGATGCTCACACAAAAGACAAGAATTGAAGCACAACGAGAGCATCATAAAGCATGTGAAAATCACATCTAAGTCTAAAATACTTCTCATGCATAGGAATTTTATAGGAAATCAAATTATCAAGACAAGCAATAACTACCATATGCAAGGAAGAAGAAAGAGACAATATTAATCTCAACATAACGAGAGGTAAACTAGTAACATGAAAGTTTCTACCACAATAGTTTCCTCTCTCATAACAATTACATGTGGGATCATAATCAAATTCAACAATATAGCTATCACATAAGATATTCTGTTCATGATCCACATGCATGCAAAGTTGACGCTCTTAAAAAATAGTGGGATTATCATCAACTAAAGTCATGACTTCTCCAAACCCACTTTCAATATTATTGCAAATATCATATTCAACATGAGGCTTAAACAAATTTTCAAGATCATAAGAAAAATTATCACCCCAATCACGATCATTGCAACAAGTAGTGGACATAGCAAAACTAGCATCCCCAAGCTTAGGGTTTGCATATTTTTAGCATGATTGCCATTAATAGAATTCATAGTGAAGCCATTGCAATTATGCTTTTCATTCAAGGAGCCCTCGTGAATCACTTCATAAATTTCTTCATCACAATTTTCAGATTCACGCATCTCAAGCAAAACTTCATAAATATAATCTAGTGCACAAAACTCACTAGCAATTGGTTCAACATAATTGGATCTGTTGAAAAGATTAGCAAGTGGATGAGGATCCATATCAAGAGATACTTAGCCAGCAAAGATGCAAGCATATTGAAGGCACATAGCACACAAGAAAAGGAAAAGCAAAAGAAAAAGGCAAATATTTTTGTAAATTTTGTTTTTTCCAGTAGTGGGGGAGAGGAAAACGAGAGGCAAAGGGCAAATAATGTAAATGCAAGAGATGAGTTTGCGATAGTTACTTGGATATGCTTCACTTCGAATACTCCCCGGCAACGACGCCATAAATTCTTCTGGCTACCTCTTGAGCTTGCGTTGGTTTTTCCCTTGAAGAGGAAAGGGTGATGCAACACAGTAGTAGTAAGTATTTCCCTCAGTTTGAGAACCAAGGCATCAATCCAGTAGGATTATCAAGATGAGGCACCAATGTACCTGCGCAAAAACAAACAAACTTGCACCCAACACTATAAAGGGGTTGTCAGTCCCTTCACGATTATTTGCTAGGTGAGATCTGAAGGTGGAAAGTGCAACAAAGTAAAAGTGTAGATATGAAAATATGATGTGAAGTAGACCCGGGGGCCATAGTGTTCACTAGAGGATTCTCTCATGATAGCAAGTATTACGATGGGTGAACGAATTACTGTCGAGCAACTGATAGAATCGCGCAAAGTCATGATGATATCTAAGGCAATGATCATACATATAGGCATCACGTCCGGGACATGTAGACCGATACTGTCTCCATCTACTACTATTACTCCACACATCAACCGCTATCCAGCATGCATCTAGTGTATTGAGTTCATAACAAACAGAGTAACGCTTTAAGCAAGATGACATGATGTAGAGGGATAAATTCATGCAATAGATATAAACCCCATCATGTTACCCTTGATGGAAACAACACGATGCGTACCTCGCTACCCCTTTTGTCACTGGGTGAGGACACCGCACGGTATGAACCCAAAACCAAGCACTTCTCCCATTGCAAGAATTATAGATCAAGTTGGCCAAACGAAACCCACAACTCGAAGAGAATTACAAGGAACGGAATCATGCATATAAGAGATCAGAGGAAACTCAAATAATATTCATAGATAATCTGATCATAATTCCACAATTCATCGGATCTCGACAATCACACCGCAAAAGAAGGTTACATCGGATAGATCTCCATGAAGATCATGGAGAACTTTGTATTGAAGATCCAAGAGAGAGAAGAAGCTATCTAGCTACAAGCTATGGACCCGAAGGTCTGTGGTGAACTACTCACGCATCATCGAAGAGGCAATGGTGTTGATGAAGAAGCCCTCCGTGTCCGAATCCCCCCTCTGACAGGGCACTAGAATGGTCCCTAGATGGCATCTTGCGGAGACAGAAGCTTGTGGCGGCGGAAAAGTATTTTCGTCGCTCTCTTTGGTGGTTTTGGATTTTTAGAGAATTTATAGGCGGAAGAAGTAGGGCAAAGGAGCCACAGGGGGCCCACAAGCCTGGTAGGCGCGCCCCCCAGGCCGTGGCTAGGGGGCTTGTGACCTCCCCCGAGGACCTTTGCCTTGGTTCTCAAGTCCCGTGCGTATCTTCTGTTATGGAAAAAATCATTCCGCGGGTTTTAGTCCGTTTGGACTCCGCTTAATATTCTTCTCTGAAAAAGGTCAAAAACACGGAAAAAACAGAAACTGGCACTTGGCACTGAGTTAATAGGTTAGTCCCAAAAAAATATAAAATAGCATATTCATGCATACAAAACATACAAAGTTGACAAGATAATAGCATGAAATCATAAAAAATTATAGATACGTTGGAGACGTATCAGTAGCTATGAGAGGCCATGTAGGAGTACATGGTGGGTTGTCTCGTTAACGCTACACTTAGGACGTAAGATCCCCTGTCGGTCTTCCAAGACTAGCTAGTAGCTACCACCGCTAATTGGGCTCCGGTAACTCGATCTCTCTCGGCCAATTAACTACTTTGTTCTCAGTCCAGGAGTCGCAGTAGTTCGAAACATTCATAGGTTGTGGTCGGGCCTACGAAGTAGATGAACGGCCCAATTAGGACCGACTTGGGGCCCTGCTCACATCGTTTCACGCCATGTTGGAAACCTCGACCGAACTTCCATTATGTGTTTCAACTTAGATAGGCGACTGCCTTGGACGTGAGTCATTGTAAGTTAACGTCCATGGACGAATCCCTCACTAGGCTTCTGCTTGAATGTTGCCGAGGTGTTTGTTCTATGTGCACATGGCGATAAGTAGCGGGAGCATCTGTGAAAAAGTAAACCCCTGGAGGGTAATTATCTATTTGAATAGCCGCGTCCTCAGATATGGACTACTTGGATACTTCTCGTAGGATGACGAGAGAGGGTCCATGGTGGTGTATTGATGTGGTGGAAATGTGGACTCGTGTGCTCTATATCCTAGGGATACGAGAGAGATATGATACATTGTTGTAGTTTAGGTTAGCCAAAGGTGAAAGCTGGCATTTCTGTAGTAAACCCCACAATTCTATTCATTGATACATGATGCATAAGTAGTTAGTCCTGATGTAAGTCTTCTTGAGTACCTTCGTACTCACTATTGCTTATTTACATTTTTGCAGAGATAGACGTTGCTCACTTTACATTTTCCTCTTGACGTTGACATCGATGGATTAGCTTGGGAACCCAGATAGTGGTCTGGCTCCTATGGTAGGGTCGTTGTAGCTTTTCAGGCTCTTTCAGCTGCTTTTAGTAGATGTTTGTACCCAGACATGTAACTTCACTTATTATTTATATGCTCTAAATGTTGGGTCATGTGACCCCCTTGTTTGTAACATTATGTTATGTTGGCTCTTTAGAGCCTTCTAAATAAATGATGTGTTGTAGAGTTATTGTGTGATGCCATGTTGTATCTACACATACCGTGCATATTGTGTGTATGTTTGAAATGCATTGGTATGTGTGGGCATCGACACCTAGTTGTGTGCCTATGGTAGCCTTGGTAGCTTGCTACTACTCCAGAAACATTCATTGACCGACATGTATCCTTCTTTGCTGTTGTGTCTATCCCTATGGGGAAATGCCACGCGATATAATGGAGTCCATGTAGCTTGCTACGACGCGTCTACACACGCTGTTGACCGACACCTGCATTGCTAGGTTACGGATGCTTGTTCCTGTATGGTTGTGTCACTTGGGTTTATAACTAGTCTTGTCGACCCATGTTATCTGAAGTATGATTGCTAGAAACACAGTCATATACGTGAGCCAAAAGGTGCAAACGGTCGCAACCAAGGTAAGGTGGCAGCCGTAGTAATTACTGTGCGTGAGGCCATGGAGTGATATGATATGTTACAAGCTAGAATTGTATGGCTTAGGATCGGGGTCCCAACACCTTTCATGGGAGATACTCGAAGATAGGCAAAGTCATCGATTTGGAAAGCCAAGTCATGATGTTTGCTATCATAGTAACTCTTGTGACGGGATTGAGAAACTTTGAGATTATCTCGAATGACACGGTACATTTCTTGTGCTTCAGTGATCATGTCATTACCAAGAATTTGATGCTCACCATATTCAGACCAATTGAACAGGGTACGACACTTCGTGCCATAGAGAATCTTGAACAAGGTCTTGCCTGAACTTTCTTGATAACTATTGTTGTAGGAGAATTCGGCATACGGGAGGCAATGTTCCCACTTCATGTCGAAAGAAATAAAACACGCTCAAAGCATGTCTTCAAGAATTTGATTGACTCTCTCCACCTGGCCACTTGTCTGAGGATGGATGGCTATACTGAAATGGACCTTGGTGCCCATTATAATCTAAAAGGAATCCCAGAACTTGGAAGTAAAGATGCTTCCTCGATCTGAAGAAATAAGCTTAGGAACACCATGCAAACAAACTATCCTTGAAGTGTACAACTCTGCTAGCTAATCTGCCAAGATAGATTCTTTGACCAGAATGAAGTGTGCAACTTTAGTCAGCTTATCATGACCGCAAAGATGGCATCGTTACCCCTCATGGACTTATGAAACCCAGTGAGAAAATCCATCTCCACATGATCAAATTTCCACTTAGGTATATTCAAAGGATGAAGAGGACCTGCTGGATGTTGATGTTCCGCCTTCACTCTTCAACACACATCACACTCGTTTACAAACTGATTAATCTCATGTTTCATGCGTATCCACCAGAAGGTTTGCTTAAGATCCTAATACATCTTAGGACTGCCTGGATGTATCCAGAGAATAGAATGGTGGGCTTCATCCATGATAACTTTTCTTAGCTCTCCTTTTGGAACCACAAGGTGATCCTTGAAGAACAAAATATCTTTGTGATCAACACGGAAGCACTTATACTTTGGAATGCTCTTTGCCAAGCCTATCTTCACTTTCTTCACCATAGCATCAAGAAGTTGAGCTTGGCAGACCTGGTCTTCCAAGGTAGGAGAAATCTGAAGGTTGACAAGAAATCCATGAGGAACTACTTGAAGGTTGAGCTTCCTAAAAGACTCACATAGATCAGGGTGGAATGCTTGCGAATGAGACTATTGCAGTAAGCCTTTCTGCTCAAAGCATCTGCAATCACATTTGCTTTGCATGTAGTATAGTCAATGCTTGGATTGTAATCTTGGATCATCTCCACCCAACGAGTTTTAAGAAAATAGAGATTTGGTTGAGTGTAGATATATTTCAAACTCTTGTGATCAGTGTAGACTTCAATATGTGTTCCCAACAAGAGGTGTCTCCAAGTCACCAAAGCATGGACAACTGCCGCCAACTCAAGATTGTGAGTGGGGTAGTTTTACCCACTTGGCTTCAATTGCCTAGAGGTATAAGCTACCACTTTCTTCTCTTGCATCAGAACACCACAAAGACCTTGCAGATATGCATCACATAAAACTTGGAATGACCTGGAATTATCAGGAGGAGTTAGATCCGGATCTGAGGTGAGCTTCTCCTTAAGTGTATTGAATGCCAAATCATACTCTAGAGTCTAGACATATTTTACGCTCTTCTCAAGAAGGTTGGACATAGGCTTTGCAATCTTGGTGAAGTTCTCATCGAATCGCCTGCAATAGCTTGCAAGCCCAAGAAACCTTCGAAGCTACTTGACATTCTGAGGAGGCTCCCACTGCACAATGGCTTGAACCTTTTCAGGGTCCACCTTGATCCCCTCGACATAGATGATATGCCCGAGGTACACCACTTCATTGAGCCAAAATTCACATTTTGAGAAGTTAGCATAGAACTTATGCTCTCTTAGCTTATAAAGCACAAGCCGAAGATGTTCTGCATGTTCTTCCTTAGTCTTAGAGAAGGCTAGAATTTCATCAAGATACACCAAGACGAACTCATTCTTGAAGGGATAGAAGACATAATTCATCACACGAGAGAAAGGTGGAGGAGCATTGGTGTGACCAAAAGACATCACTGTGTACCCAAGATTGTCCTCAAAGCAGTCTTGGGAATATCTTCTTCATGAATGCAGATTTGATGATAGCCCATTCGAAGATCAAGCTTAGAGAAAGTCTTGGCCCCTTTCAATTGCTCAAACAATTCATTGATGTTGGGAAGTGGATACTTGTTTTTGATCGTCTTCTTATTCAATGGACGGTAATCTACACAAAATCGGTTCGTGCCATCTTTCTTGTCGACAAAAAGTACACCACAGCCCCAAGGAGAAGAAGTTGGTCTGGCCAGACCCAGACGTTCTTGCTCATCTGACGGTCTCTTCAACTCTTTCAGATCTTCGAGGCCAAGTTTATAAGGATGCTTGCAAACTAGTTCAGTTCCAGGCTCGATTTCCATCACAAATTCTACTAGCCGGTGAGGAGGCATTCTTGACAGTTCTTCTGGGAAGACATCTTAATACTCACAGACAACAGGAACTTGAGAAATGGCTGAGATTTCACCCTTTTTATTGCGATAAAACAGACGAATCGTGTCATCGCGAGCTGCGGAAATGATCGCGCCATGTGAAGCATGAGTCATTTGACTTCTTTGGCTTCACAATCAATGAACGCCTTGTTTATCGCTTGAAAATCCATGCCAAGAATAAGATCAATATCGGAATTTCCGAGAACAATTGGAGAGGCTAGAAAGGAATAACTGCCCAACTTGACAGATACATTAGAAACCACCATGCGAGAACTCATTCGCATACCCGGAGATACCACACGAAAAGGATTTTCCAACATTTCCGTAGGTAAATCATGCTTGTTAACAAATGGCTTAGACATGAAACAATGTGATGCACCTGAATCAAATAAAATTCTTGCAGGAATAGAATTAACTAAGATATTACCCAATATCACATCTCGTGACTCCTCTGCTTCAGTTGCATTGACCATGTTCACTCTTGGTGATTTGGGATTATGCTTCACCGTTGCATTGCATGGGGGCCTGATTGCAGGCGGAGGAAGAATACGCCATTAGTTGGTACACTTGTTGGAGTAGTGACCCTTCTGACCACAGTTGTGACAAGTCACCTCTGAAAGCGGATGGAAGTGAGCTGGAAGAGCTCGTGACTTAGGCGGCTGAGACTTCTGCTGGAAACTTGGGTTGGGTGGGTGGCTTGATCCACGACCACCGTTCTTCTTGAACTACTGAGGCTGGCGAGGTAGAGGAGGAACCCGAAACTTTTGCTACTTTGGAACAATCTGAGCTAAGGACGAAGACGAATGAGGGTCTGTGAAGTGCTTTCCCGAATTCTCGACCCTGAGCAGAGCTGACTCAGCCCTGAGAGCCAAATTATAGAACTGGTCGAACTCGGGAGGGTCATGCAGGGCAACAGAAAGCTGTAAATCTTCCTTGAGACCACCTATAAATTGATAGTTCTTACTATTCTCATCTGGAACATCCTGCTTGGCATAACGGGCAAGGTTCTAGAAGTCAATGTTATATTGATAAACAAACGAGCGTCCTTGCTTTAGACTCGTGAACTTCTCACGCATGCCGTCAACAAAGCTTGTTGGAATATGATGAGCTCTGAAATCACAGCAAAAGTCATCCCAACTCATCAACGGTCACATGTAGAATCCTTGAGCTGCATCCACCATTCAGCTGCCTAACCCTTTTAGCTGGAAAGTAGCAAATCTAACATAGTCCTCACGCATGACATTGCTGCACTCAAAATGCTTACTCATGTCACGTAGCCAATCATCTCCATCAAACTGCTGGTCACAACAGGTGAAGGACTTGGGCTGATTTCCAGGAATTTATTGAGAGACGCAAAATGCTGCTCGTTGTTGAAATTCCCTTGCTGGCCTTGGTCCCTTTCTTGCATCATTTGAAGTAATATGTGAGTGTTTGCATTGGTCACAGCCATCAAAGCTTGCCACACCTCTTCAGGAGGAGGAGCGGGTGGCGGAGGCTCTACCTTCTCTCCATCATGACTCGGATTATGGTGAGTTGTTGGAGCCATACTAGAAATGAACAAGAACATTAGAATACAGATGAAAGATGAAGCTCACATGCTGAATCAAAGGCTTGAAATATTGCAACATAAAGTCTTAGCAAGTTGCATTCAAATTAGAATTACTAAAAAAGCTTCCATAAAATTAGTGACAACAACATATGATTCGAAAGCCACTTGTAATTGTCAAGTTTGAGCTAGAATTACTCGAAACAAATGTATATCCCACATACATCCGATGAAATAATTTTTCTAGGTGACTACTTGAATTCCCACCTGAGAACTTCCGAAATCTTTCTTGGTTACACTATCAGGTTGCGGGTCCGGGAACCAACTCAGTGTAATTAGCTACACCATTCCCGCAACTGTCAACACACATCCGATAAGTTCTGCAAATTCGCCTACCTAAGACCTTCGAAAACACAATGATAACAAACCTGGTAGATCATCCGCGCTATCTCCACAAGTACTCGGGAAAAGTCACGGCACTATTCTCCACCAAGCAAAGTATATATGTGTTTTGATGGCCGCGTCCTGATATACTATGGAAGCTGAAAGATAACGACGTGCTAAAAATCCCCTAGAACTTGACTCCTCGGAAGAAATCAAGTCAGATGGGAGGCACCAAGTGAGAACTCCATCACATCGGTATCATGTAGATTCCAAAATAACCGCGTGATCCCAAATTTTTTTGAGCGAGAAGAGGAGTAGAACTAAAATTCCTAAGTAGTGAACCTCATCAGAGCAGGGAAGAGGAGTAAAATGGATCCTACTCTCTAATATAACTAGGACTCAAAATAGTTTTTCGCTAGACTCGACTCGGTCAAGTTCGATCAAGAAGAGGCTCCTATGGTTGTATGGCTCTCATTACCAACTTGTAACGTCCAAGATGCGGCACTACCCATATTTGGGGACGAGGCCTTAATATGGATAGAGGCGCATCTCGGTGTTTCGCACGTACAAAAATCATTGTAGATACATTTATGAAACCGAATGGCTCAGACTCACCACATGCTAAATTACAAGTCACACAACATTATTTCAATCATCCGTAAGACAAGGTCCGGCTATGGACAATAAAATATAAATTAGTTTGTCTCATTAGCCTAGGAGACGACCAAGGTCCTCTAATCGTCAAGGTACGTCCCGTACATGCGCCCACTTCCTTCGTCGAACTCCCACTGAAGGTGCGGAGTGCAAACGCCTCTAGATCTGTGGTACCTGGACCTGTGGTGTTGTAGTAATATGTGAGCCACATGGACTCAACAATCTTGCGACCATGATATCAAGACTAATCATTTTATTGGGTGAGGTATGGTTAAGTGTTGAGGTTGCAGCAACACTAACCATATTTGGTGGCTAACTTACGAGAACATAATTTAAAGTGGAGTGGTCTACACGTAGTGGTCATGAGCTAAATAATGATCACTAAGTGATACTGAGCACCTACTTACGCCAGTCATAACCCCACCGTGTCCTTAGTCAGAGAAGTAGCTCATGAAAGAGACAATCATGGTTACGCACATAGTTGACATATTTTAAGTAAGTTTACTTCAATTTTTCTATAAGCAGATGTTAAATAAAGTTTCCAAGTTGCCACAAAACCATAAGCACGAGTTTCCAAAAGATATTAACCCTGCAGGGGTGCTCCAACTAGTCCATCACAAACAATCACAAGCTATCCTAGAGAGAAAAACCTCAACCTTGAGATAGCCTGAAGTATCACCGATATCCCAGTGCACAAGACACGCATTAAAAGTAAGACAATTCCAGCAAGACTACCCGGCAGGCCAGATCCCAATAGGAGCCGCGTGTATCTCTTTATCAGGGCACTATCGGATGAGCACTATGTACGATGGCCGGATAGAAATCCCCCAACTTGCCCAGGTGGCCCCTTCAAGTGGCTCTGTTTGGACCAACACTCATGAGGAGCACTGGCCCAGGGGTTGATTAATTATCCACGGGGTAGCTATTCCCTATGCTTTTTTATTAGTTGTTTAGCAAATGTAGTACCAATGTTGGGCCTTGCCAGAAGAATCTTATCTCAAAACAAATTATCAAGGGGGTCCCTATAACAACCCCAAGCATGTCAAGAGCGCTCAATATGGAACATAACACCACTAACCGAAACAAGGGTGACAAAAGTGGAACAAAACACCAAGAAAAAGGCCAAGCCTTCCGTCTTCACCAAGTACATATGTGCATTAAATTAAATAGAAGTAATAAGATGATATTCAAAATGTCCATGTTAACACATGGATCAGCCTGCACCTGCAACTAGGAATGCTATAAGATGGTTTGAGAAATCTCTAACTTAGCCAATCAATGTTTGCTAGGATGTGGAGGGTTAGAGGCTTTTCATGGGAATGTTTGGGGCTTGATAATTCAAGTGGTAGGCAACGATAAATAGCGATGGAAACGAGACATCTAAGCACACCAAGATTAGAAATGATATCAAGGTACCCAAAGAATATACACATCCAATGAACACATAGCAAGGTATAATGCTTCAAACAACATTATGCATGAGTATGGTATGAAAGAAGCATGGCAATGCTACACTAGTCATCTTCTCATGCATTTACTTAGTTGTTAACATTATGGACAGAACCTCAAGATTAATTATTTGCACATGCATGAACATGGAAAAAATGAATGCATCATGAGAAAACGGTGCAAATGCAAATAAAGAACGTCGCAAACCGAGCTATGGATCTCTCGGAACTCACAAAACAAGACAATGAAGACAACGATGACAAAAGAGAATTTAAGAGAGAGTATGGGAAATGTCTTGGCACTCCAAGTATGCCACTAGATTGGGCATGAAATTCTAGGTGAAATAGACCTAAATTTGTGCAAAACAAAGGAGCACAATTCACACAAAGCACAAAACAATCCAACAACCAATGTGTCCACATGCAGCAACATACCACTTTAATCATGTGAAAACAAGCAGCTAGAGACACCCATCGGTTCAACCAAGGCATGAATATGAAGCTGTCAAAGAGTACATTAATTCCTAAGTAAAAGCAACCTAGATATGTTCATGGATCAACGGCAACCAAGCTCATAACATGGAAAATTTTATAAAGATTAGGACTTAGTGAAATACTCAGTTTTGCACTTGCAGTTTTAACATGATGGCATGTTGACAACAATAAAACTCTACTCTACAACAACTTTCATGGCATAAAATTTAACTGGGTGATAGAGGTCAACAACTACTACAAATCACTCCCACTAAACATTAGTTAAAACTGCACAGAAATCATGATAGCAACCTCTAAACATGGCATGAAGATAATAGAAGATTCTCAAACTTAGTCAATTTTCACAAAGTGCATTCACAACAATTTACATCAACATGGAAGGTTTGATAGGAAGTATGGCTAAGATCTAAAACCTATTTTGCAAAGTAATGGCACCAATTGAGAGAGGGCAACATGCTCTTTAATTCACACCAAAGTACCAACACAAAGAACTTCTAGATGCATGGCAATCATCATGGCAACATGGCTACTTCAAACAATTTCATACTTAGTCATATTCAACCATATCACAAAAACAACATTATTGGGATGGCATGTTCACAACAAGAAACCCACAAATACATAAAGTTTTCATGGCAAAGAAAAATACCAGGACCTAGTGATCCCCAAACACTACAACTTTCATGTTCATAATATTAACCAAGGGTGCGAGGATTAATTCATACAAAATTGAAAAAATGGAATTATAGCGATAAATACCATTTTCCCAAACTAACACAAATGATAAAACTAATGCCACCATTGGATTCCTGAGATTTTTCTACCCCAAAATCATATATCATACATGTCGTGGTTTTGTCACGGCAGATGTCCTCGTGAAAGGACTTAGAGATGGAGCCATCGCACCTTGGTGGTGACTCAAAGGGGGTGAGCGAAAGCGAGACTCAGATTTACCCAGGTTCGGCCCCTCATGAGGAGGTAAAAGCCTACGTCCTGCTTTGTGTGGATTAATGGTGGTTTCGATTACAAGGAAGGCGTAACTTGCCTGACCTAGCTCTCGGTTCTCTCTAACTCGCCTGACCTTTCCCTGGGACTCACCTTTATATACAGGTCGAGGGCCTAGGGTTTACAAAGTCCTGCCATCCTACTCTTGGTAGCTTTCCTTATCTCTAAGCCGCCGTGTTCCCCACGATCAGGAGCTTCCTTGACGTTCCATCATCCGCACGATCTTTCTGAACCGCCCTATAGCTCCTGGGCCATTGAACGCATAATTAAAGGTGGGTCGCCCCTTTGGTGACTCGGCCCATTAAGGGCGGGTTACCCATAGATAATATCCCCAACATTTGGCCCCAGATTGTCGTGAATTCATTCGTGTCAATAACTCCCATAATCTTGGGGCGACTCTCCTCATTTCCAACCTTCAGCAAATGTTAAGTCGCCATCCGTTGTACTTATCCCGAGTCGCCATATAGTATTAAATGGTGTCACATCATCCCCTTGGTTTCAGGACCCTCAACACTGTAACCATCAACGGATCTTTTGCCCATAATTGCTTATCCCGAAAATCTAGGTGCCATCATTGCGGTCTCTGACTTGTCGCCTCGATCTCTGCCTCGACAACCTCGTTTTCCGTTCCTGTCCTTTAAATAACAAGAGAAATGGGGGGAAGTGACCTCCGTATCATCTTCGTCTTCCCTGCACACCTTGGCTCCGAGTGCCAACACTCCGACGTCATCTCCAGGCACCAGCGCCCCGACGTTGTCTCCGGCTCTGGGGGCTTTCTCCACCGTCCGCGACTTTTTGGGCGCCAAGGAACACAAAGCTCCGAGCATTCGTCCCCGGCGACGATCTCCTGTTTACATGTACACATCTTCCCCCACTTAGGGTTAGTTCAAGAATGCCATGACCATAGCCTCTTGCAAACTAGCTTCTGAATGCAATGAACACCTTGAACTGCTTTAGATCCGTTCCCTGCTCCAATGATTGGCTTTAGGTAGTAACAGGCTTCGGGTACTTAACCATGTCCTCCTGCTAGTTTAATCCACATACTGCTGACCAACACCGTAGTTGTGTTATGTGCATAGTTCATCACCATTACTCTAGGCAATATCTTTCTATTTTAATCCGTCCATAGATCCATAGTTTACTGCCTATTTGTGAAAGAATATTTGTTCACCTGTTGAGAGTATTTCTAAGGAAAAGAACACTTCCGAGAGTCGCCGTTTAGCTTCAGTCTTCATAGCGACTTAGTTTCATTACTATAGCCATGATGCATTCTCTTCCAGTCCGAAGGGCAAGTTAGAACACCCTTGAAGATACACTCATAGATCGCCCAAATAATGGGCTACGATGCACGTCAACCGTTTGCCGAGTTAGCAAACCTTTTGTGAACATCGTAGGCCCGTACCGACGGGTTAGAATATACCCTAGTATTTTACTGAGTCGCCTTGTACTCCATTTTTTGTAGTCATGGCCATTACGAGGTGTGATTGGTTGCACACCAAAGTAGACGATGCCATGCTTGAGAAATTCGTTAAGGTGGGTCTCCTCGACAGTAAGGAAACCATTGGTTGGAGAACCTCCCCGGGCGAGTTGACCCCCAACCCCGCTCCACGAGAAGTAGTGATCTTCACCGATTACCTTGAGCATGGATTTAAGTCGCCCGGGTCAAAGTTTTTCCGGGACGTCCTGCATTTCCTCAACCTCCATCGTCAAGATCTAGGACCCAACTCCATCAGTAATTTATGCCAGTTCCAGGTCTTTTGAGAAGTGTATTTGCAGAGAGAACCCATGATCCCCTTGTTCTGGAACTTCTTCCATCTAAACCGCCAGACCGAGTTCCCCAACGGTCCCAACCACGAGCTTGGAGGAGTTAACATCCAGAGACGCCGTGAACGTGGATTCCCGACAGTTCTTTTTCCCAACCATCCGAAAGGCTCGGCCGAGTCATGGTTCTACTGCCGAGACACTTCTCCACCAGGCGAGAACCCTCTCCCGGGCTTCAGAGCAGACCGCCTGCCCATGGACTTCAAATTCCCTGACAAGCTCATAGAAGAAAAAGAGTCGGAGTTTATCCCACTCTTCTCCGATTTGAAATTCCTAAACAACAACGGGCTCATTGGGATCGACATGTTCCGCTGCTGGATAGAATGGAATATCCTTCCCTTGAGTCGCCGCGACGGGCTGATGTATGATTACGACGGCACAGTAGACCATCCACAGCGCGCCAGTCGCCGCCAGCTCTCAGAGAGCGAAATCGTCGGAGTCATTAAGAAACTGACCGGCGAGTCTCTAGAAGAATGCGCCAAGATCGGTCTTAAAGCCTTCTGTCGTGCCAACCTGGTGCCACCAGTAAGAATCTAAGCCGCCGCTTGTCTTGTTTATACTTAACAACTTTTGTGTCTTAAGATTTGCCTCCATCCATCAGAAAACCGATGTGTTTTGGCGGAGGGGCCCCAAAACTGTCGCCCCAAAGTCCACCAAGGTGCCAACCAAAAAGAAATAGACTGTGAGCAAAAATAAAACCGCCACAAAGGATTCATCTTTTGTTGGCGACTCTCACGCAGACGAGGCACATTTAGAGGTAAGGTTTTTCCCTTGTTCCTTATCTATGTGTTCCGACTTAAGTTTACACCATACATCCTTATGTGTAGGACGACGATGATGAGAGCAAGAATGATGTAGTCGAGGTAATTTCGATTTCTTCCGACTCACCTTCTTCTTCCCCTAGATCAGCCAGGCGGATCTGCAAAAAAGTGCCCATGTCTCACCTTCATGCTTATATGGACCCTAATTTCCTTTTGAAGAAAGCAAGATTTACCCCCTCACGCAAGACCCGTAGTCGCTCTGGCGACTGGATCACTGGACTGCCCGAGAAGACAACCGGTCGGAAACGCACCAGTGAGGTACATTCTTGTTTTGTTATATCTTTTGTCATGTGAAATATGACTCGCCACTTTGTGAATTTCAAGTCTTTGTTCTGTCAGACTTCTCCTCCCACATCTGGCGACTCAGCCATATCTTCTCTCCCGCCGATGATTCGCGTGCAAGGGTAAGTCTTCTTTGTTAACCCAATTTTCCTAAAAAATGACATGTGTTTTTAACCTTGGTGCTTTTGTCGAGGGCACAAGCGAAGAGAAGAAAAACCCGCGACTCTCCTTCTGCTCACAGAACATCTGATGCCTTAGGCACGAGCACCTCTGTTCATGAGGCTGAAGAGGAGCAAACGACATCTTGGGACACTCCCGCGGGCGATATTCCTGATGCCCGGGATGACTCGCCCGTCATTTTGAAGGAGACCGCTGGTCAGAGTAACCCGCCAAGCCCTCTCAAGGCGACTGACGATCCAGACGTCGTGGTTATTGGCGTTGGCTACTCCACTCCCCCAACTGCCGTGCTTTCCAAGCATACTTCAAAGGCGAGTCACCTTTCCCCTGATGACGACGCAGAACCCCTCAAACTCCCCCAATATGAGAAGCTGTAATTCGACCAGCTTTGCTCCGACTTCACAAGTCATCTGGAGAGGGATTTTGAACTAAACAAAAGCTTGCTCCGCATTATGAGGACCAAACACGAGGTATGTTGATGTATTCCTGTACCCATTAGCCTTCCAAGGACCGACTCATCTTTGTGGAAGATGAGCTGGGCCTCGTAGTAGAAAAACTTCAACCTGTAGCCCCCAAGGGCCGGGTCATATTTTGGAAGATGAGCCGGGTCTTGTATTAGAAAAACTTCAACCTGTAGCCCCCAAGGGTCGGGTCATCTTTTGGAAGATGAGTCAGGTCTTGTATTAGAAAAACTTCAACCTTTAGCCCCCAAGGGCCGGGTCATCTTTTGGAAGATGAGTCGTGTCTTGCATATGGTATGATTTTTGATAAAAAATCATACATTAGCCCCCAAGTGTCAGGAGTATTGCTTGCAGAAATTGTGAGACTTGTCTCCCCAAATATATTGTGCAGGAGTCTATGGCACAGACTGAGTCGGTGGTAGCAGATTTAAAGAAAAACATGGACGAACAACAGGATGCTCACTCCGAGTTGGAGACAAAATTCCACTTGTTGCGGGCTGATCTAGAAAAGATGAAGGCCGATCCGAAAAAAATTGAGAAGAAATCCAAAGCCGATCAAGCCACCATCCTGAAGTGTGCTAAGCAGGCAGAAGAGAAATTGGAAACCGCCCAATAGGAGCTGACCGGCTTAAAAAAGCATGTGTCCAATATGACAGTCGCCATGTTTGGTAAGTTTTATCTTTGAAATCGTTTGACTAACCAATTTGGGATCAAAAATTATGAAATACTGATTTCCCCTTTGCAGGCGCACGAGCTGTCAACCTTTCGGATGACTGCCTGCTTAAGTTAAGAGCCATATATACCTTTGTTGAGCAGTTGTAACCGGGGGCGTGTTACCAATCAAGGCAGTGATGGGCAACAAGGGACCAATAAGGACCACCAAACAAATGCTTGGCTTCTTGTCTACATTGTCTCCTCAAATAGAGGAATTAAAGAGATTAGCCGCCCGAACGGGAGTGTTGAACACCCTGAGTCGGTGCTTAGCGTACGCCCCAGAGCTCAAAACCGAAGAAATAGTCGCCAGCTACCCCGAGCTGAAAGACGATGGGTCAGAATTCACCGAGATGGACTATCACCGAACCATCGTAGAATCTCGCTATGCGGCGACTCAACTGGCAGCCAGTTTGGATCTGAAGAAGTACCAAGCCGCCTATGACAAGAACAAAAAGAAGGTGACGCCTCCTGCATATGAAACTGCTAGCCTGGTTCCTAGTCGTCCCAAGAATCCTTTTGATCTTGACTTGGACCTGTCTCTCTTCCTTGATGAGGAAGACGAGTTCATTGCCTTGTGCAAGTGTAACTAGAAGCTGGTCGACTTACGAATTGAAGGCGGGGAGAGCTCAAAGCAAGGCGACTCGGCGGCGGCCTGACTCGCCCATGGATCCTTCCTTTACTCGGGGATGATACCCATTCTGGCCATGCGAGCCATGTAATAGTCTTGCTAGTGTGTGTGTAACACCAAACATGCCGTATTGTTTTTGGATAGAACCACTTGTAGTCCTTGAATCTTATGCATGAATCACGTGCAACTTTTTTCATAAACCAAGAAATGTCTCAAAATTTGTCCTTGCATGTTAGGAAAACAACAGCCGATTCAGCAAGTGTACGTCCAGGAATAAACCAGCCCCCTGGATCATGGCAAGAGATAAATTAGTCTCTGGGATATGGCGAGAGATAAATCAGCCCCCGGGTTATGGCGAGAAATATCAGCCGGGGCGAGTTATAATCAAAACCGGCTCAAAGTAAAAAAAAATCGACTCAGTGAGTTTCGATAGGATAAGACGAGTTTGCAAAACTCTAGTGTTACCCTTAGGAAGCTTTTGCAAAAAAGCCTCGTTGTTTTAGACCGGCTAATCAGGCGCGAGTCAAGCTTCTGTGAAACAGGTTCAATGAACCAATGGTTTCTCTATTTTCCATGTGTGACTCTGGCCGGTACCTTTTATGTTTTAACCAAGACGAGTTCAGGGTCCAAATAACGGATTGACTCGCCTCGAGTAGATAGGTCCATGTGGCGACTTGTTCAACACATAGTCCAGTATAACCATTTGTAATGCGGTAATTTTTCGCTAGACAAGAGGGTATTCAGGCTGAACTCAATGAGTGGAAGCCCCCAAGTGACCTATGATTTAGGAAGAAACCAGGCATAGGATTACAGAAGCGTATACGGTCTTACTGCAAAACGACTTGGGGACTAGTAACCCCCAAGTAAGCCGGTTTACTTCTCAAAACCATATAAGGCGCCTATGTTTGAACCACGCGATTTGGCAACATTGGTCCTCTTTGGTGGTTTATCAAAGCCCCGTTTTGAAGCAAGTGTAGCATGGCGACTTACGCTCTTTGACTTTGATAGCGTCCATGTGTTGGGTGATTTATAGAACAATAAAGACTCATGCTTTCAAAAGCTGAAACGACAAAGGACCCCGAAATTTGTGGGTGCCGACTTTATTGCTTTCATAATTCATGGATTACAATTTGCTAAAAACTGATAAAGGAAAGAGAGGGAGCTCATGGCTCTAAGTGTAGTAAGGCCGCAGATGGGCTATGTTCCAGGGCGAGTTGTCTCAACCTCCGTAGTTGGCCGATCTGGGCGAAGATCCATCAAATAGTATGAGCCGTTCCGAAGATTCTTGCTGACGACAAACGGTCCCTCCCATGGAGGTTACAACTTGTGCATACCGGTATGATCTTGAATCAAACGAAGCACTAAGTCGCCTTCTTGGAAGGCTCGGCTCTTGACCCGGCGACTATGATAACGGCGCAAGTCCTGTTGGTAAATCGCCGACCGTGACGCGGCCAAGTCATGTTCCTCCTCAAGGCATCCAGCGAGTCTTGTTACGCCAACTCGTTGTCCTGCTCCACGTAGGCGGCGACTCGTGGGGAATCATGTTTGATGTCACTTGGTAACACCGCCTCTACCCCGTAGACCAGAAAGAAAGGAGTAAAACCCGTGGAGCGGTTTGGAGTCGTCCTGATACTCCACAGTACTGATGGCAAATCCTCGACCCAACATCCTGGTGTGCGTTCCAAAGGTACCATGAGCCGAGGTTTAATCCCCCGTAATATTTCCTTATTCTCCCTCTCTGCCTGTCCATTGGACTGGGGACGTGCAACCGCGGAAACATCAAGTCGGATATGCTCTCGTGAACAGAACTCTTGCATTGCACCTTTGGATAGGTTAGTACCATTGTTAGTAATGATACTATGAGGATATCCAAACCTGAAAATCAGCTTCTTCAAGAATTTGACGGCCGTATCAGCGTCACAACTGCTAACAGGTTCTGCCTCCGCCCATTTGGTAAATTTGTCAACCGCCACCACCACATGGGTTTTTTTGTTGGCAGACATTTTGAAGGGACCGATCATATCAAGCCCCCAGACTGCAAACGGCCAAGTGATTGGTATCATCCGCAATTCCTGAGCCGGTACATGCATCTGGCGTCCAAACTTTTGGCAGCCATCACATCGGCGAACGATCTCCCCTGCGTGTGCGTGAGCCGTCAACCAATAAAATCCATGTCTGAAGGCTTTAGAAACCAAGGATCGGGACCCAGCATGATGACCACAGTTGCCCGCGTGAATTTCATTAAGGATCATACATCCTTCTTTGGAAGAAACGCATCTTTGAAATACCCCTGAGGTGCTTCGTTTGTGTAACTCGCCATTGTGTATGACCATGGATTTGCACCGACGGACGATTTGACGAGCTAGCAACTCGTCGGCAGGTAACTCGCCTCTGGTTAGATACGCCATGTAGGGAGTCGCCCAATCTGGAGTAGTGTGGAGAGCCGCCACGAGTTGAGATTCGGGGTCTGGTACCGCTAGATCTTCCTCCAAAGGCAGTTTTACTGAAGGGTTATGTAATATATCCAAAAAGACATTGGGAGGAACCGGCTTACGCTGCGAACCAAGGCGAGAAAGAGCGTCCGCTGCTTCGTTAAGCCGTCGATCGATGTGATCCACTTGATAGCCATTGAAATGACCCGCCGCATCTAACACAGCTCGTTTTAAGCCGCCATCAGAGTGTCTCGTGAATCCCAGGTGTCGAAAACCTGTTGCGCCACCAGATCTGAATCGTCCAAGCATCTCACTCGCGTGTGGTTCATCTCCTTGGCGATTCGCAAACCATGGAGCAAAGCTTCGTATTCTGCTGCATTATTAGTACATGGGAACATGAGCCGAAGGACATAGCAAAACTTGTCACCGCGAGGCAAAGTTATCACCACACCAGCCCCCGAGCCTTCCAACTGTCCGGACCCGTCGAAATAGATTGTCCAATATGTAAGATCTGGTCTTTCCTCAGGGATTTGTAACTCGGTCCAATCATTGATGAAGTCCACGAGTGCTTGAGATTTGGTAGCTGTCCGAGGCGTATACAACACCTAATGGGGTCCAAGCTCGATGGCCCATTTGGCAATCCGTACAATAGTCTCTCGGTTCTGTATGATGTCGCTGAGGGGGCCGGAGCTGACTACCGTGATCGGGTGTTCCTTGAAGTAATGTTTCAACTTTCGACTCACCATGAATACCCCAAAAACCATTTTTTGCCAATGTGGGTAGCGTTGCTTGGAGAGGGTGAGGACCTCGCTGATGAAATACACCGGTCTTTCGATGGGGTATTCCTTTCCTTCTTCCTTTCGCTCGACACTACTGCCATGCTGACTACTTTGGAATTGGCCACAATGTACAGGAGCATAGGTTCCTTGTCTGCCGGAGCCGCCAGCACTGGCGGGTTAGCTAATTGCCGCTTCAAGGCCTCAAAGGCTTCGTTGGCCTCATCTGTCCATACGAAACGATCGGTTTTCTTGAGCATCTGGTAGAGGAGGGATGACCTTCTCCCTAGGGCGACTTATGAAACGGCTCAAGGCCGCAAATCGACCCGCCATCCGCTGTACTTGGTTAACGTTGGCTTGTTTGCCAAGCGAAGTAATTGCTTCAATCTTCTCCGGGTTGGCCTCGGTGCCACATTCTGACACCAAGAAACCCAATAACTTCCCCACAGGGACACCAAAAACACACTTGGTGGGGTTAAGCCTCATCTCGTAAACACGCAGGTTGTCGAAGGTTTCTTTGAGATCCTCCAAGAGCGACTCCTTGCGGTGAGATCTGACCACGATGTCGTCCACGTAAGCATGGACGTTACGGCCTATCTGGCTATGTAAGCAGTTTTGGATGCAGCGCTAGTAAGTCGCCCCCGTGCTCTTGAGCCCAAACGGCATGGACACGTAACAGAAAGCTTCGAACGGGGTTATGAAGGATGTCTTCTCCTGATCCGCCACCGCCATGTTTATCTGGTGGTGTCCTGAATAAGCGTCCAAGAAACACAGACATTCGCAACTCGCCGTTGAATCAATAATTTGATCAATGCGGGGAAGGGCGAACGGATCCTACGGGCAGGCTGTGTTAAGGTCCGTGTAATCAATGCACATGCGGAAAGTGTCGTTCTTCTTGAGTACCAGGACAGGGTTAGCCAACCATTCTGGGTGAAAAACCTCAATGATGAACCCAGCGGCAAGGAGCCGGGCTACTTCTTCTCGAATCGCCTTACGGTGCTCTTCATTAAACCTGCGGAGGTACTGCCGCACTGGCTTAACCTTAGGATCAGTATTGAGATGGTGCTCAGCGAATTCTCTCGGTACACCCGGCATGTCAGAAGGTTTCCATGCAAAGATGTCCCGATTCTCATGGATGAATTCGATGAGCGCGCTTTCCTATTTGGGGTCGAGGCCTGCCCCAATAGTGAACTGCTTGGTGGAGTCGCCCGGCGTAAAATCGATAACCTTGGTGTCGTCCGCTGGTTTGAACTTGAGGGGCGGCTCATAATCGATAGTTGGCCTTTTGAGCGGCGTCATGTCTGCCGGGTCGACATGGGATTGGTGAAACTTGAGCTCCTCGGCCGCGCAAGCTGACTCGGCATAAGCCGCATCTCCTTCTTCACACTCTTGGGCTATTTTCGTGTCGCCGTGGACGGTGATGGGACCCTTGGGTCCTGGCATCTTGAGCTTGAGATAAACATAGCATGGGCGGGCCATGAACTTGGCGTAAGCTGGCCGTCCAAACAGCGCATGATAGGGGCTCTTGATCTTGACTACCTCGAACAAGAGGGACTCACTCCTATAGTTCGATTCCGTGCCAAAAGCCACATTAAGCTTGACCCGCCCAATTGGGTACGCCGACTTACCAGGGACAATACCGTGGAAGACCGTGGATGATGGCATCAGGTCCTTCTCTAGGAGGTTCATCCGCCGGAAAGTGTCAAAACATAAGATGTTGGTGCTGCTGCCCCCGTCCATGAGGACTTTGGAGAGGGTGTATCCCCTGACTTGGGGAGCCACGACCAGGGCTAAGTCGCCAGGGTTCTCGACTCGGGGTGGATGGTCTTCCCGGCTCCATGTTATGGGTTGCTCTGACCAGTGAAGGTACCGAGGGAGCGCTGGCTCAGCTACAAAACTTCTATGCTTCACCTTGTGATCCCGTTTACAGGTGTTGGTGGTGAACACGTGGTATTGCCCGTTGTTCAACTATTTGGGGTTATTTTGGAACCCGCCCCGATCCTCCTACCACTGGGGGTCTCCTTGTGTGTGTGTGGGGGGGGGGGGTTGTTGGAATATTCCCGGTGGGTGGTACTGCTGGTTATGAACTTGGTATTGACCGGCATTGTGCTGTGACCCGCCTTGTGGTCCTTGGTTGGGAAAACCTCCGAATGTGACCTGTCGTGACCCGGATGCATCGGGTTGCTCCTGCCACTGGCCCTGCCCCCCCCCCCCCGCCTTGACTTCTTTTGAGCGCCTCGGCCCGAAACTCTTGCATCACATAGCAATCCTCCCACGAGTGAGTCGCCAGTCCATCAGCCGTGGCATGCTGCGGGCACGGGCCTTTAAGCATTTCATGGTAGTTACGTGGTTTCTTCCCATTAAAGCCACGCTTCTTCAGACGCGGGTTTGCGTTGCCAGTACTAGTATTAGCAACGAATTCCGTAGGACCTTCCTGTTGCTGCTTCTTGCCATGCCCGCCATGGTGGTTATTTCCCCGGCTCTGAAACTGGGATTGGCCTTTTTGTAACTCGCCCTTGCGGGCGGCTCCAATTTTATCGTCGCCCTCTCCAGGATCCTTGGTGTCATCCTGTAAGTGCATCTAGTGCCGCTTAGTGATTTTGGTGGTTTGAAGACTTATAGGTTAAGTATCTAATGTGTTTATAAGTGTACACAGGATCTATAAGTCATTGAGGAGTTTGAGATATTTGAAGAATATCGACCCCTAAAAATGTATATCTTCAGTTGAAGAAATTGGTGTGAAGTTGAAGAAATGAATCATGAGGAATGTGCGATGAAATTGATATTCCTCATGAAGATATTGATATTGAGAAGATCGGTGGTTCCTGAAGAAAATCGTTCTGAAGAAATTGAAGCGTGAAGATTTACGTTTTCTGTTTTACTTTCTTCGCATTTGATGAATAGGAACACCGTACTGTTAAAGGGGGTCAAAGTAACGCTATGGAATGATTTTCCTCATGATGCTCAACCCAAGCCAAATCCTACCAAAAGCCTCAAATGAGGAATATGAGTGACATGAGGACTCTCACAGTTGAGGGTCCCGACCGTTTCGATAAGCCACGCCAAGTCACTGATCTTATCCACTCCAACGGTCATATTATTTAAGGGCATTAATGTCAAATCATGTCGGGATGCTCCCAGGCTATAAATAGCCGCCCCCACAACCACTAGCTGGTTGGCTGCTCCGTTCGAAACTGACACTTGTCATAAGAGCAACCCAAATTCCTCAGAGCCTACGAGAGTAAATCATCAGTGAGGAAATACACCACCCACCGAAACCACAAACCAAACCTAGTGATTGAGCATCACTGAAGAAGTTATTCCTGTGTGGGACTGAAGCCTTTTACCTTTGAGGACTGTGCATCCTCCAGACGGTTAGGCATCATGGTCTAGAGCAATCCAGCAGTCAATTGTGGATCGCCGGGTGACCGAGTTTGTGAGGGTTTGGAAGTCTGCCCTGAAGACTTACCACGAGTGTTGGGCGAGGACTGTGTGTCCTTAGCTCAAGGAGAATACGGTAGGGACTGTGTGTCCCGGGACTGGGTGTCCTTTGGTTTCAATACCAAGCCGCTCCAAACCAGATGTACAACTGTCACAGCAGTTGGAACTGGGTCATCAACAACAGTCTTCACCAAGAATCGGGTTCTAATTCCTCAACTCTTTACATTCTATGTATTATGTGTTGATGACATTCACTGTGACTGTTTGAAGAATTTGCTGAAGACTTTCTCTGAATTTCCTCAACCCCAAATTCTTCACTTGAGTTAATCATCATCTGTATTCTACGTGCCTGCTTACTATGCAATCTGTTTTCATAATCTCCACTCTGTAATACTGCTGTTGTGAACGATTGCACGACTGATCCTTAACTGTTTCCGCTGTAAGTTAGTCATCAGTGAGGAATTTCCTCAAAAAGAATTTCCTCAGTGATGAAATTCTAAAAATCTCCTATTCACCCCCCTCTAGTCGATATAACGCACTTTCAATTGGTATCAGAGCAAGGTACTCCCTTGTTCTGTGTGATTTTGGTTTAACCACCTGGAGTTTTAGTTATGTCGACTGCAGGCATGTTTAAGGTGACTGCAGCATGTCCTACCTACGAGGGAAAGAATTTTCCCTTGTGGAAGAACAAAATGCAAATGCATCTACAAGCTATAGACAATGATCTCTGGTATATTGTGGAAAATGGTGTCCCCATCATTTCTGCTAGTTTCACTGCAGCTGATGTGAAGAAATTCAAGCAACTTGATTCTCAAGCGAAGAACATCATCTGTGGTTATCTGAGCCTTGGCCAGTTTGAAGAGTAAGTGCCTTAGGCTCTGCAACACTGATCTGGGAGAGACTGTGCAAGGTAAATGAAGGAGTATCAACCCAACGCGACTCTCGTGTTGATATTCTTCGCAATCTCTTCAATCGCTTAAAGAGACATGACAATGAAAGCTGCCAAGACACCTTTGATCGCCTCACTGACATATCAAATGAACTGCAAGCACTGGGAGCTCGAGACATCACTGATCACGAAGTTGTGAAGAAACTGTGAGATCTTTGGATTCTTCATTTGACACTTTAGTTCTGATGATTCAAGAAAGACCAGACTACAAGATGCTAGATCCTGCTGATATCCTCGAAAGGCTAAATACTCATGAATTCCAGCTAGAAGAAAAGAGAGATCTATATGAACAAAGCTATTCCAGACCACGTGCACCGAAGGCAAGAGCAATTTCCTCATCTGAAGAAGAAGACACAGATGACAGCAGTTGTGACCCTGAAGAATTTGGTCAGGAACTTGCAATGCTTGTGAGGAAATTCCAGAGATTTACACGACGAGGCCAGTTCGGTAAATCATCAAGAAGAGACATGAGGAAATCAGAATCTGCATCTGAGGACTACAAGAAACGGACCTGTCACAAGTGCAAGAAATCAGGTCATTACATTGCTGATTGTCCTCGCTGGGGAAAGGAATCAAAGAAGAAGAAATACAAGGATGATAGTTCTGATGACTCAAAGAAGAATAAGAAATCTTCAAAATCCTCATCTTCAAAGTCCTCCTCACACAAGAAGACTAGCTTCAGAAAGGCTCGGGCACTTATTGGCAAGGAAATGGATTCTGAGGCAGAATCAGAAGAATGTGATGATGAAGAAGGCTCTGGAGAAGATACGGAATCCGGACAGGCTAGTCTTGCACTAGCAACCAATTTCGTCAGCAAGTCAATCTTCAATCTTGAAGAAAATGAGTGCACCATCCATACTGATGACTATGCTGATGACTTCGCTCCAACCTATTGCTTCATGGCAAAAGGTTCAAAGGTATCACATAATGCCTCCTCCTCTGATTCAAGTGACTATGAACATGATGATTACAAAAAACCCAGTTACAGTAAACTTGCCATCATTGCCACTAAACAACAAACTGCTCTGGAAAAGCTGCAAAAACTGCTAGACAAAAGTGATGATTTGTTGAATGATGAAATGAATCTTAATCAAATCCTCGCTGATGACATGAAAAATCTTCAGTCTAGATTTGATACTCTTCAGGATCGTTATGATACACTCCTCACTGATCATGAGAAGGTTTCCTACGAATTTCTTCAAAGGAAGCTTGATCTTGAGAAGCCGAGGATGTCTTATGATGATCTTCGTATGGAAAATGATTCATTACTAGCTCAACAGATCAGCGCTAGTCAAGTTGAATTTATTCCTCCATGTCTTAAATGCATTGATCGTGAAACTGCTAATTCTTCACCAGAATCTTCAAATGCTACCACTGCTACAAATACTTCAACTGCACTTGTTGTGTCTATTTCCTCACCTGAGGAAAACACAAATGTCACTGACGAAAATGCAGGGTTGAAGGAATTGTACGTGACAGGCATGTACAAAAGCCTCAAAGGACATCAAATCCTTTGTGATGTGCTCAAAAAGAAGATCTTGAACAGGAACCCGAGGAAAGAAGGAATTGCCTTTGAGAGGAAATTGAATGCTGATGGATCTTATTGGAAACCTGAGTAGTATCCCAAAACCTCATGGGTTGCTGCTACTGGGCCTCCTTTTGATCCATCTAATCTAACTGGCTTCTCATGTGAATTATCCTATTCCTCGGATGAGTCATTTGATTCCAACTATAAACTGTTCAAAAATCAATCTCGTGAAGTATTTGCTCGATATGTTGGAACTAACTGCAGGAATGGCCCTCCTCTGAGGAAAATCTGGGTTCCCAAAAGTTGTCTTGAAAATCTTCAAGTGAAAGTCCTCATGACATCACCTCTGAAGAATCTGAACCCCAGATCAAATTCCTCAGGAGGACCAAAGTCTTCAAGAGGATCAAAATCCTCAACTGGTCAACTATGCTCGTACCCATGCTTATGCGTCTAACATGCAGGGAAACTACAAGGAATATGATTATGAGTGCTACACCTCAAATCATTATGTTCATAAATCCTCAAACCAGTTCTCTGCATACTCATATGAGTACTTTAACCCCCCTACTGTTAAGAGAAGTGCATTAGCTTCAATGCCACCTTTCTCATATGGTGCTCGCAGGATGATGAACGCTTTGCCACCCCTTCATATGTGGGTGGTGAAGAAATCAAACTAATCACTTCTGCAGGTCAGGTCTCCAGATGAAAATCATCATCTGAAGAATTTGCTGGAGACCTGAGGAAATGCTTGATAGGACGCAAGCTAATGATTGATGAAATAGAAATATTTCACACGTCCTTACATTTATGATGAAATCACTGAACTGATGAGATTAGTATCATATTCTTCAAATCTGAAGCATATGAGATGGTAAGCTGTACTAATTCATCTGCAGGATGACAAACCCAAAAATACTGAGTGGGTTCTCGATAGTGGCTGCACACATCACATGACTGGTGATAAAAGCCTACTGATGAATATGCCACTAACTCCATCACCTCTGAAGCAAATCACATATGCTGATAAAGGTAAATGCAAGGTATTGGGACTTGGCAAAGTAGCTATTTCCAAGGATAGGCATATGGACAAAGTAATGCTTGTTGAATCCCTTGGCTTTAACCTCATGTCAGTCTCGATGCTTTGTGATCTTGATATGATTGTTATCTTTGGTAGATATAGATGTGTAGTCATCATGGAATCTGACAGATCCAAAGTCCTCGAAGGTGTAAGAAGAGGGGATTTGTACATTGTTGACTTCTCTACAGGTCCTCAACCGGCCACTTGCTTACTAGCAAAAACCTCAGAAGGATGGCTGTGGCACCGAAGACTATGTCATGCAGGCATGAGGAATTTGCACACACTTGCAAAGAAGAAGCATGTCATTGGCATCGAATCAGTCAAATTCCTCAAGGATCATCTCTGCGGTGCTTGTGAATCTGGGAAAATGACCAGATCCAAGCATCCCTCCAAAACCATCATGACCACTACGCGTCCATTTGAATTGCTTCATATGGATTTATTTGGACCTACACACTATGCAACACTAACCAATGCAGCATCTCTATATCGATTTGTCATAGTTGATGATTATTCCAGATACACTTGGGTGCATATCATAGTGTATAAAACTGAAGTGCGGGAAATCTTCAAACGATTTTCTTCAAGGGCCTCGACGAACTTTGGCATCAAGATCAAACATATAAGGAGTGATAATGGAACCGAGTTCAAAAACACTGGTCTTGATGATTATCTTGATGAACTTGGTATTACCCACGAATTGTCTGCTCCTTATACTCAGCAGAATGGTGTCGTCGAAAGAAAGAACAGGATTCTGGTTGAAATGGCAAGAACTATGCTTGAAGAATATCAGACTCCTCGTCGCTTCTGGCCTGAAGCAATCAACACTGCATGTCATATCATCAACAAGGTATATCTTCACAAATTCCTCAAGAAAACCTCATATGAACTCCTCACTGACAAAAAACCCAATGTAAGTTATTTCAAAGTCTTCGGTGCAAAATGCTGGATTAGAGATCCTCATCATAGCTCAAAATTTGCACCTAAGGCACATGAAGGTTTTATGCTCGGTTATGGAAAGGACTCACACACCTACAGAGTCTTCAACAACTATCACAACAAAGTTGTTGAGACTGTAGATGTGCGGTTCGATGAAACTAATGGCTCGCAAAGAGAGCAATTGCCTTCTGATCCAGATAAGTTGTCTCCTGAGGAAGCGATAAATCTTAAGCCTACTGAAGACATTGTCCCCACTGAGGAAATTGGTGAAGAAACAATCCCCACAGCTGATGAAAACCAAGAAGATGCTCCTGAGGAAATTGCAACAGCACCACTTCCTCAGCCCAGACAAAATCCTCAACCAGCTCATCCGAGGATTCCAAATGAAGTAGAACTTGACAAAATCCTCAACGACATCAACGCCCGAGGTCCTCTCACTCGCTCAAAAGCTTCACACTTAGTCAACTTTTGTGGGCATTTTTCTTTTGTATCCATCACAGAACCCTCAAAAGTAGTTGAGGCTTTTCTGGAACCGGAGTGGATCCAAGCCATGCAAGACGAACTTCTTCAATTCAAGCTGAATGACTTATGGGAGCTCGTCAAACGACCAGATCCTCGCAAGCATAACATAATCGGCACCAAGTGGATATTCCGAAACAAGCAAGATGAGGACGGTCAAGTGGTGAGGAACAAGGCACGACTTGTAGCCCAAGGCTACACCTAGGTTGAAGGAATAGATTTCGATGAAACTTTTGCACCTGTTGCTAGACTTGAAGCTATTCGAATTCTACTTGCTTATGCTAATCATCATAACATCATCTTATATCAAATGGATGTGAAAAGTGCATTCCTCAATGGTAAGCTTGAGGAAGAAGTATATGTTGCTCAGCCCCCAGGTTTTGAGGATCCAAAGAATCCAGACAAAGTCTTCAGACTCAAAAAGGCTCTGTATGGCCTCAAGCAAGCCCCTCGGGCATGGTATGATACATTGAAGGAATTCCTCATGAAGAAAGGCTTCAAACCTGGTTCACTCGATCCAACTCTTTTCACAAAATCTTATGATAATGAGCTTTTTGTATGTCAAATATATGTTGATGACATCATATTTGGTTGTACTAACAAAAGATACAATGATGAATTTGCCTATATGATGAGTGAAGAATATCAGATGTCCATGATGGGGGAGTTGAAATTCTTCCTAGGTCTTCAAATTCGTCAACAAAACAATGGAATCTTCATATCACAGGAGAAATACCTCAAGGATGTTCTGAGGAAATTCGACATGCATGAATGCAAAGGTGCAAAGACTCCAATGCCTACCAACGGTCACCTCGGCACTGATGAAAATGGTAAAGATTTCGATCAGCAGGTATACCGTTCTATGATTGGCTCTTTATTGTATCTATGTGCATCTAGGCCAGATATAATGCTTAGTGTTTGCATGTGTGCATGTTTTCAAGCAAAACCGAAGGAATCATACCATAAGGCTGTGAAGCATATTCTTCGATACTTAGCTCACACACCAACACTAGGATTGTGGTATCCCAAGGGCTCCAATATTCATCTAGTAGGGTATTCTGATTCAGACTATGTTGGTGACCGTGTGGATTGCAAGTCAACATCTGGCACATGCCATTTTCTCGGAAGATCACTA
The DNA here is from genome assembly GCF_904849725.1 of Hordeum vulgare subsp. vulgare. Lineage (NCBI taxonomy): Eukaryota > Viridiplantae > Streptophyta > Magnoliopsida > Poales > Poaceae > Hordeum > Hordeum vulgare. Next base: position 396,125,454 of record NC_058520.1, on the reverse strand, counting down.
GTTTGCTGGTCCTCAAAGAAGCAAAACTGCGTATCACTCTCCACTGCCGAAGCTGAGTACATTGCTGCTGGTTCTTGCTGTGCTCAATTGCTATGGATGAAGCAAACCCTCAAGGAATACGGCATCAACATGAAGAATGTGCCTCTCTACTGTGACAATGAGAGTGCTATCAAGATTGCCTACAACCCAGTGCAGCACTCGAAGACCAAGCACATCCAGATTCGTCATCATTTTCTTCGGGACCATGTCCTCAAGGGCAATATCCTCGTCGACCATGTGAAGACTGATGATCAACTGGCTGATATCTTCACTAAGCCCTTGGATGAGAAAAGGTTTTGCAAGTTGCGGTGTGAGCTAAATATCTTAGAGTCTTCAAATGTTTTGTAAAAACATGCACACATCCTAACACTTATGCAAAGTTGATGACTTAGATGTGCAACACATGATGAAACGGTTTTCTTGAACCAATGAAGAAAGTCACTCTGAATGTGAAGAAATTAACGAAGAAATTGATTCTGAGGAACCTACGACAATTGTACGCGGCGTTTGTAATCAACATTCTTATATGGTGGGTAACGCCACCGCCCAGTGTGAAATTCCTCAAGTTGATTTTCTTCAAATGATCAATTTCCTCACAATGCATTTTTCTTCAAAACAGTTGTTCTTCATTGTGATGATCTATTGCAAAATCTTCAAAACACTTGATGACTTTCATTTGACTAGGTAGACTGTGATTTCTAGTCCTCAACAGCATTCACTTATTGCTATTTCTTCAAGTTGATGTTTCTGCTAAGTGAATGTGATCGGACCCTATTTTCCCTCTATGCTATACTTATCCAGTCTATTCAATTCTTCGTATGCGTTCTACTTGAAACTTTGTTCAAAATCCTCACTGCATCCTTGTCAGCTGATGATTTTGTAACAAAAATCCTCAAATCTTCAAAAATTGTTTTCTTCAAAGGAACAGTAACTGAACCCCCACTTCCCACGATCGGATAACCACGATCTCCACTATCTCCACCTCGTCGTACGGGAGCTACACGTGTCCAGCGGAGACGTAGAGGCAAGGGCTATTTGGTCCGAAACTTTCGCGCCAAACAGTAACTTTCGGGCTATAAATATGTCCTTATCCCCCTCGGTATCATCTTCTTCGCCTCATCGCTCTCCTGCCACAGCACACCGAACCCTAGCGCCACCGCTGGTAGTCTTATCGCCGGCAAGGAAGAGCTTCACTGCCTCAACCTTCTCGCCGCCAGGATCACGCCGGAGTCAGAACATCTACGTCCGCCGCCGCCGTAGACGTCCTCTGCTGCCAAGTTAGGGTGCATTGGACACTTGGCCGAAGAGCCTCTCCAACGCCACCTTTTTGTGTTCTTCGTTCGCACCTTCCAGGGTAAATATATCCCATTTTTACAGCAGATTAGATCTGAAATTTTACCTCTCCCAGGTGAAATCTGTTTTTCCTCAAGATACGATGTGCACATGATTCCTCAAACACTATCCATCACCACAATCATTGATGAACTAGCTAAGCATCTAAGATTTTCACGAGATTCCTCAATTGTGCGAATTTTCGGATCTGTACAACTCTGGAACCCAAGAACAGTATGCTTAAGCAAATTCCTCAACCACTGGTTATATTCCTCAAACTGTCAAACTTTTTCATTTTCTTCAAATCTGAGAACGCATATGACCTCTCCAAATTCCTCGCAACTATACTCTGTTCACAGGTACACACATGTCAGCTGATGAATCTCTCGGTTCTCATCACATTAACTCATTTGCAGCGTTTCTGGAAGAAACTCTTCAAGGCTCATCAGAATCCTCAAGAGTTCAAAATCATCAGCGAATTCCTCGTCTGAAGAAAATGGAGGAAGAAAGGAAACAGAAGGGAGGAAAGAAACTGGAGCAGAACACAGCTGTGGATATTCCTGATGACATATACATGGACTATTGCAGGCCTGATGATGAACCTGAGACTATGCCTAAAAGAAAGATTAGGCTGCAGAAAATAGAACGCAGATGGGCAAAGGAGTGGAAGGAGTACAGGTTTGTGACTCCAAAACATGCGAAGAAATTCTCTTTGAAGCCTCCTGGCAGAAGGGCCCCACTTGAGGATCATCAAGTAGCTCATCCCTCAAGTCTTATGACACTTGGTGACTACCCAGATGAAAAGGAAAGGCATCTGGCCAAGCTCAAGAAGCAAGCTGAAACACCAGTGAAGAAATTTCATGAATCCTCAGCTGCTGCCTCCGGTGCTGCTCATTCCTCAGCAGCAGAAACCTGAGGCTCCGAGATTCCTCAACCACAGTCTATGCCAACAAAGCCAAAAGCTTCAAAGCCTCAAGAGAAAGTTGCACAGACTTCTGTCACCAAACCCTCAGCTCCAAAACCCTCAGCTCCAAAACCCTCGGTTCCAAAACCGTCAACTCCAAAACCATCAACGCCAAAACCCTCAGCACCCATCTCATCTACACCAAAGTCCTCAGCTCCACCTCCTAAGCCAGTACAGAAGAAAGTCGTAAAGACTACGACTGCCAGCTCCAGCTCCTCACTCCCAGCTGCAACTAGCTCGGAGACAAAGTCTTCAACACCCCTTGTGAAGACTTTGCCAACTACTGAACCTGCACCTCTGCCCAGCCCAAGCAAAATTATCACAGTCCCGTCTGCATCAGAGGGAAGTGATGAGTATGATGATGAAACTCTGGAAGCCATCATCAGGAACAAGCAAGAAAGGGTAGCACAAGCATCAGGCAGTGCTATTCCTCTAGCCATGGACCCCAAGGTCCTCCTCGACTTCATCAATGTGTGGTATGAAGACCCAAACACACCCATTGATGATTTGAAACTTCCTCCTGGCGTCAGCCACATGGTGGCCACCTTCATAAACGAGGCCAAGTGGAAGGAACAGAAGGCCAAGCAGGCAAATATTGCAAAGGCCAGAAAGGAGAAATTCCTCAGGCAAAATGTCCTCAAGCTGACGCCTGAAGCATTGGTGTCAACCCAGGCAGAGCTGCAGGTCTTGACTGACAAGTGTGAGAAACTGTCAGACCGCACAAGCATCAAACGCAATTTCATCAAGCTAGCCACTAGTGTTGTTGATGACTACAACAAACGTCACCCTCCACCAGCACCGACTCCTCAGCCCCTGGTTGAACAGCCAGAAGATGCATCTCCTGATGAGAAGGAAATTCCTCAAGCTGAGGAACAACACCAAGAGAGCCGTGCTGATGAGCCGACCATTGAAGAAATCATCACCGAGATCGCTCCTGATGAAACTGCAACCCCTGCTGCAACTGCTACTGATCCAGCTGCTTCACCAAAGCAGGCTGATGACTCTGTTCCAGCTGGTTCCTCACTGCCAGCTAAAGAATCTGTTGAGAAAACACCTTCACCAAAAGCTTAAAAGGTGAAGAAATTAATCCCGTCCGCATCAGACGCGAAAAAGACAAGAGCTGCTGAGAAGGAAGCGAAGAAGAGAAAAGCTTTCTCAGCAGAAGAAAAGATTGAGGCAAAACGCCTCAAGGAAACTGAAGAATCTGCCCCTCTGGACCCGGTGCCTCTTAATGTTGCACCTTCATATGAAATGGTCGTCATTGGTGACCACACTACAAGGGCAGATAAGGAAATGAAGGATGCTGCCTCTGAGGAGCATACTGATGAGGAAATACAGATTGATGACAGTCCTCAACCTCATATTCCTCAGAAAGAGACTACTCAAGCTTCAGCTGCAGCAGCTGATGAATCTGCTTCTGCCACAAAGTCAGCTGATGAAAATCAAGCTGAAGAAAATGTCCAGTCTGAGCAGGCTCCTCTCACTGAACAGGCTGACCAAACTCCTCAAGCTGAGAAGGAAGAAGAAATTCCTCAGCCTGAAGCTCAGCCAGAGCAAGAAATACGAGCTGATGAAATTCCTCAACCTGAGGAAACTGCTGAAGAAAATGTTCCCGCCCCTGACAATGAATTCATTGTGCTCAACCCAGAGACTGCCATGGTTGTTTCCCCACCCATTCCTCAGCACACTATCCAGCCAGTTCAGCGCCAACCATTCTCGAAGGGGCCCAAGTTTCAGAAAGAAAATTTCTTTGAGGAACGCATGTATTTCATCGGAGAGAATCCTTATGACAAGCCTCAAATGAGGCATCTGAAGTTTTGGACAAGGACTCAGATGAACTACTATGCTTCTGTGCTCTGTGGACGCAACAAGATATTCCAGCACAGGCACATTCCTCATGATGAACTTGAAGAAATTCCCTGCATGGAACCACTCCTCAGTGTACTCCATGATGCAGGTATGCTCCCTATGTGCTCAGACATATCAGATTGGAATAGTGAGCTTATTCTTCAGTTCTATGCAACTCTGCACATCTCGGGTAATGCTGATGACATCAACACTTGGGTGTTCGACTGGATGACCCAAAACACTCACTACAAGGCTCCAGCGTCTGAACTCCTCAGCGAACTGCCCATACCAATTCCTTCAGAAGGGGCAGTGAAGCTTTATGGTGAGCGTGAGCTCCCAAATGGAATGATGGAAGTCCTCATGAAGCCGTTGGCTACAGGAAAGACCTCAAGAACCACATTCCTCGTCCATGAGCTCAAGTACACACCCCGGTCTGTCTACCGCATTCTCTGCAGTGTGCTCGCGCCCATCAAAGGCCATGACGATGAAGAAGATGTCGTCGGCCTCATGAAGAATATCCTCTTCAACATCATTCACGGTATCCCCATGAATATCCATGATTTCTTCTTGAGGACTTTGGCTGACAATGCAATGTGCCCCTATGATCACAAAATTTATGCACCATGGATCATGAGATTCCTCAGGACAAGGACAGGCATCAACTTCCACGCAGATTTCCAGAACCATGTTGGTTATATGCCTCCTATCCAGGTCAACAAGAAGACTTTCGAGCCCATTGAGGGAAAAGGAAAGTCTGTGATTGATGAAGGCAGCAGGCCTCTTGATGGTCAATTTAAAGAGCCAGATGCATATTCCTCATGGGACGATACTGAGACTCGTCCACCAAGCCCTGTTCCTCCTCGCGTGCTAAACACCAGAGAGCTTCTCCTCAGTCTTCATCAGAAGGTGGATCACAACCACAAATGCGTCAAACACCAGTTTGGTGCCATTGTGAAAACCCTCACTGAGACACAGAACTCTGTGAAACTTAATCATCACTATCTGCATGAGGTTTTTGATCGCACCTGGGCTACCCTTGCACATCTGAAGACCCAGACTGAGCTTGAAGAATTGAACTTTGAGCAGGACTTTGACTGGTCGTGGCCTCCCAAGAAGAAGTTCGGGCCCATTCCAGTGCCAGCTCTTGAAGACAGCTCCTTCTCGTCATTCCGCACCGCTGAATCTGATGAGGAACAACTCGACACCGCAACAAGCCCAAGGAAGAAGACTACACCCAAGAAGCGCCACGAGCGTTAGTCCTCAGTTTGTCCCTTTTTGTCACTTGATGACAAAGGGGGAGAAACTTGAGAGTTAGTCTTCAAACGGGATTTATTTTTGGGGCTTATGAACTATATTTAAGTTACAAACTCTTGGCTCTTCTGAAGTTTTTACGTAATGAGTTGTAACTTAAGCCCGATGGTACTCTGACGTTTTTTTGAACGTTTTTCTTTGCATGCTTATTCCTCAAGTTTTAATGCACGCATGCTGAAATTCGTCAGATACCATTTGCCATCATGCATCTTCATTTTCTTCATATGATATGTTATATGTATGCATGATTTACAAGATTCAGGGGGAGATCTCCATGATATAAATCATCAATGTGCATATGCTATAAAAGCAAAATCCTCAAGGTATGCACATCTTCAGGGGGAGTCTCTGTGAATCTTGTCTTCAAATTCCTCAATTGGGTATTTACACTTCACATTTTTATTCCCTGTTGAAGACTTAACCTAATTGTCATCAACCACCAAAAAGGGGGAGATTGTAAGTGCATCTAGTGCCCCTTAGTGATTTTGGTGGTTTGAAGACTTATAGGTTAAGTATCTAATGTGTTTATAAGTGTACACAGGATCTATAAGTCATTGAGGAGTTTGAGATATTTGAAGAATATCGACCCCTAAAAATGTATATCTTCAGTTGAAGAAATTGGTCTGAAGTTGAAGAAATGAATCACGAGGAATGTGCGATGAAATTGATATTCCTCATGAAGATATTGATATTGAGAAGATCGGTGGTTCCTGAAGAAAATCGTTCTGAAGAAATTGAAGCGTGAAGATTTACGTTTTCTGTTTTACTTTCTTCGCATTTGATGAATAGGAACACCGTACTGTTAAAGGGGGTCAAAGTAACGCTATGGAATGATTTTCCTCATGATGCTCAACCCAAGCCAAATCCTACCAAAAGCCTCAAATGAGGAATATGAGTGACATGAGGACTCTCACAGTTGAGGGTCCCGACCGTTTCGATAAGCCACGCCAAGTCACTGATCTTATCCACTCCAACGGTCATATTATTTAAGGGCATTAATGTCAAATCATGTCGGGATGCTCCCAGGCTATAAATAGCCGCCCCCACAACCACTAGCTGGTTGGCTGCTCCGTTCGAAACTGACACTTGTCATAAGAGCAACCCAAATTCCTCAGAGCCTACGAGAGTAAATCATCAGTGAGGAAATACACCACCCACCGAAACCACAAACCAAACCTAGTGATTGAGCATCACTGAAGAAGTTGTTCCTGTGTGGCACTGAAGCCTTTTACCTTTGAGGACTGTGCATCCTCCAGACGGTTAGGCATCATGGTCTAGAGCAATCCAGCAGTCAATTGTGGATCGTCGGGTGACCGAGTTTGTGAGGGTTTGGAAGTCTGCCCTGAAGACTTACCACGAGTGTTGGGCGAGGACTGTGTGTCCTTAGCTCAAGGAGAATACGGTAGGGACTGTGTGTCCCGGGACTAGGTGTCCTTTGGTTTCAATACCAAGCCGCTCCAAACCAGATGTACAACTGTCACAGCAGTTGGAACTGGGTCATCAACAACAGTCTTCACCAAGAATCGGGTTCTAATTCCTCAACTCTTTACATTCTCTGTATATTATGTGTTGATGACATTCACTGTGACTGTTTGAAGAATTTGCTGAAGACTTTCTCTGAATATCCTCAACCCCAAATTCTTCACTTGAGTTAATCATCATGTGTATTCTGTGTGCCTGCTTACTGTGCAATCTGTTTTCATAATCTTCACTCTGTAATACTGCTGTTGTGAACGATTGCACGACTGATCCTTAACTGTTTCCGCTGTAAGTTAGTCATCAGTGAGGAATTTCCTCAGTGATGAAATTCTAAAAATCTCCTATTCACCCCCCCTCTAGTCGATATACCGCACTTTCACATCCGACTCAGCGTACCTAGTAAGGGCGTCCATTAGCTCGCCCATGTCCTGTACCTTTCGCTTAAGTCTCCCTAGTTTCAGCACTAGAGGCTCGTAATGGCAATGTTTCTCCAGGATCAACACCGCCTAAGCCGCCGAAATGCCTTCCGATGAATGGATAACTTCCGCAACCCATCGGGTCCAATGGGGGGCCGACTCATCTGGCCGCTGGATGCAGTGCTGTAAGTCGACGATAGTCATTGGGCGCTTGCAGGTTCCTCTGAAGTTATTGATGAAGCGCTCCTTCAGCTCCGCCCAAGTGTTGATGGAGTTGGGCGGCAGGTTTTTCAGCCAAGTGTGTGCCGTCCCTTCGAGCATCATAGTGAAGTATTTAGCGCAGACCGCCTCGCTTACGTCAAGCATATCCATCGCAAGTTCATAGCTCTCGATCCATGACCCGGGCTCGAAATCCGGCGAGTAGTTGGGAACCTTCCTAGGCCCTTTGAAGTCCTTCGGCATGCGCTCGTTGCGCAAAGTCGGTGCGAGGCATGATACTCCAATGTGTTTGCCCCCGCCGTCCTGGGGCGCGGGCGGCGACGGTATGTAAGCCGGGTAGCCCTGAGCCGCCACGGCCCTTGGCTCCATGTGCCGCGCGGCCCGCGTTGCATCCACAATATCCTGGGCTTGTGTGTCGGGCATCCAGAGCGGATCGTGTTGGGGGAGCCGCTGAGGCCCACTGGTCACTGCGGGGAAATCCTCGTGGCGACTTCTGGTGTGACTCGCCTGAGGCATGGAGTGGAGCCGATCAAGGCTATGGGAATACTAAGTGTGCTGAACCACGGCCGTTTTCAGCATCTTGATGGCGTTTCTAGCTTCTATCTTGGCCGGGGTGTTTCCGTAAATCCGAAGGGACTCCAAGTGGTGGGTCGCTGCCAGCACATTATCGACGGGGTTTGAGAAGTGACCCCGCGGCGTCTGGAATCGAGTCGCATGGGCGTCCATGGGCTAAGCCAGCGACGGATTGGGCGGTGGAACCGTTCCTCCCCTCGGGGCGGTTTGTAAAGGACGATCAGGACCCGCCCCGGGGGTGCGCGGAGTGTCAAAAAGGCGAGTTGGGTGTAAGTCGGCCGGGACGCGCCCATTGTATCTCCTTTGATGGACGGTGTCAGACGCGCGCTGCTGTATCTCGAGCCGCCAGCCTTCGGTGTTCAGTCGCTCGGTCTCTGCGTGACCGAAACTTGTTGTGCCTCGATCCTGGTGGCTTCTGCTTCCATGTCGCGCTGTGCCTTGGCCATCGCCTCCGGCAATTTGGTTAGCTCGACATTGACCGACTCCTGATTTTCACATGTAATTGGGGTTGCCATAAGGCTCTCTATCTCCGCTGCTAGTTCCGTCATGGTTTGCGCTGGGGGCTTGGATGTTCCCCTGGTCTCATTGTTGCCAGTCGGATTCGGATGAGGCTGGGCTGACCCTGCCATGTAGATGGCGATTTGCCGGCAAGACCTCTCGGGGACTTCGGGATACATTGCCAACGACAGCCCCCCGAGTTGTCCTTCCTCAAGGGGGTGGATCGACTCCGTCTCGCCCATGGATGACTCGCCATCGGAATTGACAGGGGTGATCTCCTGGCCCGCCTTTTCATCTTGCACGTCGCCTCCCTGCGTAAAACCGACGAAAACCTGGCGACTCTTGTTCTGCCGTGTAACAGGGAGGACGTACCTGAGCGGCCGGATGATGTTGGTAGAGGTGTCCGGCTCAAGAACAGGCGTCCCAATCATGCCGATGAAGATGTTGATCTTGCCGAAGGGGACTCGGTAGCCAGATTCGACGGAATCGGCCTCCGATTCCCATAGCGAGTTGTCGATGTAGTACTTCCCGCGGCGGCTCTTAGTCATGATGCCGACCGCATAGCTTTCTAACCCTGAAGGGCTCCCTTCGAGAACTCAACTCCACCGTGCACTGGCCCCACGGTGGGCGCCAACGGTCGGGGTTTGGTCACGGCAGATGTCCTCGTGAAAGGACTTAGAGATGGAGCAATCGCACCTTGGTGGCGACTCAAAGGGGGTGAGCAAAAGCGAGACTCAAATTTACCCAGGTTCGGCCCCTCGTGAGGAGGTAAAAGCCTACGTCCTGCTTTGTGTGGATTAATGGTGGTTTCGATTACAAGGAAGGCGTAACTCGCCTGACCTAGCTCTCGGTTCTCTCTAACTCGCCTGACCTTTCCCTAGGACTCGCCTTTATATACAGGTCGAGGCCCTAGGGTTTACAAAGTCCTGCCATCCTACTCTTGGTAGCTTTCCTTATCTCTAAGCCGTCGTGTTCCCCACGATCACGAGCTTCCTTGATGTTCCATCATCCGCACGATCTTTCTTAACCGCCCTACAGCTCCTGGGCCATTGAACGCATAATTAAAGGTGAGTCACGGATACATCTCAAACGTATCTATAATTTTTGATGGTTTCACGTTGTTATCTTGTCATCTTTGGATGTTTTATGTACCTTTTATATCTTTTTTGGGACTGTAATTCAGTGCCAAGTGCCAGTTCCTGTTTTTTCCGTGTTTTTGACTCTTTTCCGATCTAATTTTGGAACGGAGTCCAAACGGAAGAAAAACCCCGAAATGATTTTTCCTGAACGGAAGAAGACCAAGGGGCCTTTGGGCCAGGCCAGGTGGGCTCTAGGGAGCCCACAAGCCCCCACTCCGCCACCAGGGGGAGGCGGCGGTGGGCAGGCTTGTGGCCTCCCTGGCTGCCCCTGACCTAGGTCTTTGGCCTATAAATTCCCATATATTCCGCAAAAAATCAAGGGAGCCTCGAAAATACTTTTCCGCCGCCGCAAGCTTCCGTTTCCGCGAGATCTCATCTGGAGACCCTTCCCGGCACCCTACCGGAGGGGACTTTGGAGTTGGAGGGCTTCTTCATCATCATCATCGCCCCTCCAATGACTCGTGAGTAGTTCACTTCAGACCTACGGGTCTGTAGTTAGTAGCTAGATGGCTTCTTCTCTCTCTTGGATCTTCAATACAAAGTTCTCCATGATCTTCATGGAGATCTATCCGATGTAATCTTCTTTGGCGGTGTGTTTGTCGAGATCCGATGAATTGTGGATTTGGGATCAGATTATCTATGATATATATTTGAGTCTTTGCTGATTTCTTATATGCATGATTTGATATCCTTGTAAGTCTCTCCGAGTTTTGGGTTTTGTTTGGCCAACTAGATCTATGATTCTTGCAATGGGAGGAGTGCTTGGTTTTGGGTTCTGCCATGTGGTGACCTTTCCGAGTGACAGTAGGGGCAGCAAGGCACACATCAAGTAGTTGCCATCTAGGGTAAAAAGATGGGGTTTTTATCATTGGTCTGAGATTATCCCTCTACATCATGTCATCTTGCTGAAGGCGTTACTCTGTTCTCATGGACTTAATACACTAGATGCATGCTGGATAGCGGTCGACGTGTGGAGTAATAGTAGTAGATGGAGACAGTATCGGTCTACTTGTTTTGGACGTGATGCCTATAGAAATAATCATTGCATAGATATCGTCACGACTTTGCGCGGTTCTATCAATTGCTCGACAGTAATTTGTTCACCCACCGTCTACTTGCTTTCATGAGAGAAGCCACTAGTAAACACTACGGCCCCCGGGTCTATTTACATCCATCATTTACACCTTCGCTTTTACTTTGCTTTGTTACTTTGTTGCTTGCAGTTCTTACTTGGCAAACAATCTATAAGGGATTGACAACCCCTTCATAGCGTTGGGAGCAAGCTTTTGTGTTTGTGCAGGATCTTCAGATACTCCTCCACCGGATTGATACCTTGGTTCTCCAACTGAGGGAAATACTTACCACCGCTACGCTACATCACCCTTTCCGCTTCGAGGGAACACCAATGCAAGGCTCCAAGGCCACGGGGGAAATCCTTTGCATACTTCCCGAGGAAGTCCCTTAAGGCGTAGCCGCAGCAGAAAGATCAAGCCAAGTATTCTCCCATCGACGTGCCTATTTCTGGCGCCGTTGGAAGGTCTTTTGTTGTAGTAGCAGTCGCCCCTTTGGTGACTCGGCCCATTAAGGGTGGGTTACTCACAGATAATATCCCCAACAATACCCATATGTTACTGTAGAAAAATAAACCACAAACTGTAGGATCGAAAGTATGTCTAGAGGGGGGTGATTAGACTACTTGACAAGATACAAATTTAGCCTTTTTCCATTTGTTAGTGTGGGCCAGTTTTAGCAACTATGACTAGTCAAGTACACCCTACACATGCACATCTAAGAGTATAACAGTGGAAAATAAATCATGTAAGTGAAAAGTAAGGTAGGGTAGGGAGATCAAACGCAAGAGGTTGACACGGTGATTTTTAGCATGCTTCCAATAGGTGGCACTATCGTACGTCCATGTTAGTGGAGACTTCAACCCACGGAGGGTAACCGCTGTGAGAGTCCACGGAGGGCTCCAACCACAAGGGGTCGATGAAGAAGCGGCCTTGTCTATTCCACCACGACTTCCGTCCACACATGACTAGCCTTACTCATGGTAGATCTTCACGAACTAGACAATCTCCTTGCCCTTACAAACATCTTGGTTCAAGTCCACAACACAAAGTAGGAGGCTCCCAAGCGACACCTAACCAATCTAGGAGGCACCCCTTGCAAAAGGTAATAGATGTGGTAAAATGATGAACTCCTTGCTCTTGTGCTTCTAAAGATAGTCTCCTCAACACTCAATCACTCTCTCTTAGATTTGGCAGGGATAGGAGAGATTGATCTTGTGGAAAGCAACTTGGGGGGGCTAGAAATCAAGGTTCAAATGGTTGGGATGGAATCTCTTGATCTCAACACATGAGTATGTGGTTCTATCTCAAAAAATGGATCTTGCAATGAAGTCTATGTTCTGAGTGCTTCCTTTGCGGGTGAGACGTAGGTGGAGGGGTATATATATGCATCCTCCAAAATCCAACCATTACACCATATTTGACCAACTCGGTGACACTAAAGTTACAAAGTCGATGGTACCGACTTGCTCAAACGGTAGAAACTTCGAATCTCGGTGGAACCGATATACACAACTCTGCAGAACAAAAAAGGTGACTGACGGCCTAATGCCATAACTTGGTGACACCGATACTCAAACTCGGAAATTCCAATTTTGTGTATCGAGGCAACAGAAGGTTGGTCAGCTAAAATCGGTCGAAAAGGTACGGTTTCGCTGGGACCTGTCTAAGTCTAAAATCGGTATGGCCGAGTGATAAATGTTGGTAGCACCAATTTTGGAAATTTGGCAATGGACAGATATATTTTGTGGAAGAGTGGCTGAGTATTTTTGGTGGCTAACACCAAGCACTTGAGCAACCAGTTCATCATAACACCTCATCCCATTTCAATAGTATTGGATTTCCTATGTACTCAAATGTGATTGCTCACAAAGTGTAAAATGAAGAGTCTTCTTGCTTGAAGCTTAAGCCAATCCTATTTCATACTTCATCAAAGGGGGCATCTCCACTCTATCCTATAGCCAAAGCATCTTTGAACTTTTCTGAAATGTACTTTGATAAAGTCATTAGTCCAATGATGCATATGTTGTGATTAATTACCAAAACCACATTAGGGAGCAATTGTGCTTTCAATCTCCCCCTTTTTGGTAATTGATGAAAACATATAGATCAAAGAGTCGACAAAAGATATAATCAATGATTAGCATCGACGCTTTGAGAGGTATGTGAAAAACAAGAGCTCCCCCTAAATTTGTGCATTATTTTTAAATTTGCATTTGAATGCAAATGCACAATCGATTAGGAATATGGAATACTCTTCCATGTCACATACAACTTGGTGGTGCGCATAACAGGTAAGAATGAATAGCAATGCACATAGCACCAAAAACAAGTGAATGATCATGATGTACATAGCTCAAAGGTAATAATATAGTAGCATAAAACAATCAAAGCGTATAATCAAACACACATCTAAGCAGATAATGTCATCCAAAAGACCAAATAAAGTTTTAAAAATCAAATGAGAGCAAATAAGTCAAAAGCTCTCCCTATCTCAAACCCTATTGATCTATACATTTCTCCCCCTTTAGCAACAATTACCAAAAAGTTCAAGGGTCTGACCTCAGCGTCTCTCTCGGCATGATCTCTGATATGTCTCCAATGTATCTGTAATTTTTGATTGTTCCATGCTATTATATTATCTGTTTTGGATGTTTTATATGCATTAATATGCTATTTTATATTATTTTGGGACCTATTAAACTACAGCCTAGTGCCAGTTTTTGTTTTTTCCATGTTTTTGAGTATTGCAGATAAGGAATATTAAACGGAGTCCAAAAGGAATAAAATCTCCGGAATGATTTTTTTGGACTAGAAGAAACCTGCCAGACTTGGAGAAGGTGGCATGAGACCTGCCGGGAGACAATAAGCCTGCAGGGCGCACCCTAGGGGGCGCCCCTGGCTTATGGGCCCTCTGTAGGCCTCCTAGCCCTAAACTTCGTCCTATAAATTCCCAAATATTCCCCAATACCAGAGAGAGACCAAAAAATACTTTTCCGCCGCCGGGAGCCTCTGTTCCCGTGAGATCCAATTTGAGAGCCTTTTTCGGTAATCTGCCGAAGAGGGAATCTATCACCGAGGGCATCTACATCAACTACATTGCCCCTCCGATGATGCATGAGTAGTTCACCACAAACCTACAAGTCCATACCTAGTAGCTAGATGGCTTCTTCTCCCTCTTTGTGCTTCAATACCATGTTCTTCATGATTTTCATGCAGATCTATCCGATGTAATACTCTTTTGCGGTGTGTTTGTCGAGATCCGATGAATTTTGGGTTTATGTTTAGATTATATATGAATATTATTTGAATCTTCTCTGAATTCTTATATGCATGATTTCATATCTTAGCAAGTCTCTTCGAGTTATTGTTTTGGTTTGGCCAACTAAATTGGTAATTCTTGCAATGGGAGAAGTGCTTAATTTTGGGTTCAATCTTGTGGTGTCCTCACACAGTGAAAAAGTAGGGGTAGCGAGGCACGTATTGCATTGTTGCCATCGAGGATAAAAAGATGGGGTTTTCATCATATTCCTTGAGTTTATTCTTCTACATCATGTCATCTTACCTAATGCATTACTTTGTTCTTCATGAACTTATTACTCTAGATGCAGGTAGGAGTCGGTCGATGTGTGGAGTAATAGTAGTAGATGCAGAATCATTTAGGTCTACTTGACACGGACGTGATGCCTATATGCATAATCTTTGCCTTGGATATCTTCATAATGTCGGGACCCCGATCCTAAGCTATAGGAATCCAGCATGTAACACATTGCATGTCTTTGCGGTCTCACGCACGGTTAACCCCACGGCTGCAACAATACCTTAGCTGGGACCGTTTGCGCCTTTTGACTCACGTATGCATTAGTGTCGCTAGCATTCCAATGATAAAGAACCCGGGTCGACATAACTAGTCATAAACTCAAGTGGCTCAAGTGTACAGAGACACGCATACATAACCCAGCAAAGCAGGTGTCGGTCATCAGCGAGTGTAGACGAGTCATAGCAAGCTACAAGGTCTTCATTACACCGCGTGACATTTCCCCGTAGGGACAGACACAACAGCTAAGAAGGATACATGCCGGTCAACCAATGTGTGCGGAGAAGTAGCAAACTACCAAGGCTCGTTTGAATCACAAAGGGGCATTTCTCTGTATAGAGAGATACTAAGGGCATACGACTAGGTGTCGAATCCCATACATATCACAGTGCATCACACGTATGCATGACATACTCGATATGCATAGATACAACAATGGCATCACAACATAACCAAACAACAACACAACATTTATTTAGAAGACTCGGAAGAGTCTTGCATAATATGTTCATACAGGTAGGGGTCACACGACCCGACACTCAAGTCATACAAGCAGAGTCTTACAAACCAAGCGGAAGCATAAAGGCTGTCTGAGTACAGATAGTTGAAAGGAAAAAGGCATAAAGCCTGACTATCTACAGATCCCTTCTGAAAGGGGCCAGGTCGTAGCTGGGAGACCAGCTACTCATCATCATCGATGTCTAGATAGAACCCACCTGTTGGCTCGTGGGTATTCTCTGCAACAATTATTAAGCAAACATGAGTACAAGAGTACTCAACAAGACATTAGAACAGATTTAACTACTCATGCACAGGTATCAATAAGGGGGTTGTGGTGTTTCATGTAGCAAGCCAACTTTGACTCTTGGCTAGACTAAACTAAAAATTTAAATAGTTCTAAAAACTTTGATAAGTCGTACACGAGTCCACTGCCACCACAACAATACACCATCATGGACTTCTTTCCGTCTCCCTACGGAAATGCCATACATGATACTCACGCTTATCTTGATACTTTTATGAGTAGCCATTAAAGTTGTCTATGAACAACATATGTCTCCAAGTAGTCCATATCCGCGGACACGGCTATTCAAATAGATCATAACCCTGCACGGGTGTACTTCTTCACACACGCTCTCGCCACTTATCACCATGTGCACGTCATGCACCTCGGCAACCTTCAAGCGGAAGCCCAGCGAGGGAGTCGGCCACGACCGTTAATCACGCGAACACCTAGTCCAGGTTTATCGCCTATTTGAGAGTAACCCGCACGGAAGTCTGGCCGAGGTTTCCGCCACGGCCCCAAATGATGTGCACAGGGTTCCCAAGCCCACCATTCGGGTGTCACTTGTACACCGTGCCACTGCCTACCGCATCATAGCCCACCTCTAAGGTCAGCACTATGCACGGCCTTCAGCATGACTATAAACACCACAAACTACTTGCAACTCTTGGACCGGGTACTAAGCGATTAATAAGTCGAGCGGGGTCATATTTCAGGGCCCATCGTGTGGTAGTATCTAGTCTTGGATTACATACACGAAACTCAGTTCCTAAGGACGGTTCCAATGAAACAAACCGCCATGTACTCCTACATAGCCTTTCATCGGTACCTTTACCAAATCAGGTTCCACACTTATACTGTCACTAGAACACATTCATCCATTCTTGTTCATTACCCAGAGGAAACAGACCTGACACAACTCTAGGCATAGCATGCATAGCAGGATAAAACACATCACAGCTCAAGCAACTACCAGGTATGCTAGGTTGAAAGGTTTGGCTATTTACTGTGACAATGACAGGTCATGCAAAGGAATAGGTTCAGTTATCGAAGTAAAGCATGTGAAATATTTTGTCCTAATGCAATAAGTGGGAGTAGGAGCAAGAACATGAGATTATATCGGGATGATCAAAAGGGTGCTTGCCTTGTTGCTCAGCAGAGGGATTAAATCCGTAAGTCGGATATTCAGACGTATCCGGAAGGGTGGTCCTACCGAAACAATAACGACAATCAGTATCAGTCATATGCAACAATATGATGCATGATCATGGCATGAAATGAAATGTAGCATGAGCTAGTGTGGCTATCAAACTTTTGGGATGATGTTGTTTTGAATTCAAATTCAAATATTAGTTGAAATAGTATATGTATCATATTCATTTAATTGATTTGACCTGATGGTGTTTCATAACTTTGTTTGTCATGCATGAAAGTAGCACCATTGTGTTCATTGAATTTTTGTGTTCAATTTGCATATATTATTTGTCAAATTTGGAGTTATTTTTAATTTTCTATGAATTTCCAAAGTTTTGCATTTATTCTGGAATTCTTATAAAATAGAATTAGTATTATTACATCAGCATGACATCAGCACGTCCAACTGGCCGCTGAAAGTCAAACCTGACCAGTGGGACCCACTGGTCAGTGACTCTGGCCAGATTTTATTTAAATTTTTCAGTTAATTAGTTATTTAACAGGGGCTGGCACACATGTGAGTGACTATTTAGTAATTTAATTAACTAATTATTTTTATTAGTTTAAACTTTAATTAGCCAGGGGTTGGCCACACCTGTCATAGACCCGGGGGGTCAAACCCACTAGCGACGGGGTCAACCCACCGGCGGCGAGCCTCCGGTGACTCGCGGGACGACAGAGGGCTTCGGGATTGCTCCCCGGTGACCAAAAGGACGGCGGAGGGCACCAGGAGAACGACCACTCGATGGCGCATCCATTTTTGCTATGCTCATAGGCTGAAGTGACCGGAGCTGACGCCGGCGACGAGCTTCTGTGGCGGATCTCGTCGGGCTCCGATGGAATCGGGCGCTAGGGCACGGGATCGAGAGGGAAAACGCGGGGAAAAGATACCTGGGCTCACAGGGATTGCAGAGGCGTCGAGAGCAGGCTTGGGGACAGCCTGGAAAGGGAGAACGACGGCGGCGATCAACTGCGGCCCGAGGAAGAAGACGATGGCGATCTGACGATGCAAGGCTCGGGGTCTCTTTTCCTTCCACAGGGAAGATGTGCTCGACGAGGCGAAGTGAACGACATGCTCAAGGGGGCTTGGGGTGGCCAGGAACGACGGCGAGCTCGAGCTCAGGCTCGGCTCTAGTGGCGGCTGAGAGAGAGAGGCGCACAGGGGCGAATGGGGACAGGGAGAGAGCTGGAACGGATTGCGAGGAGGGTTATCCTCCTTGCTAGCGCGTTGGAGGGTCCAGGCAGGCACGCACGTGTGTGGCCGCGCCGGAGAGAGCGACGGCCACCTCCTGCTGCCGACTGGCACGAGGAAGACGACAGGGAGAGGAGCTCGGCTAGGCCAGGTAAGCGTTAGATAGGTTTTTTTTTTCATTTTCTCTCTTTTCTTTTTCTGTTAAAACCCTTCTGATATTTGTTTCATTTATTTTTGGCTCCAAACTATTTCTAAAATAGTGAAAATAATGTTGGAGTGTTGTTTGTAATATCTCCAAACCCACATAAAAGATTCAACATTTTATGAAACTCTGAAATATTTGAAATCAAATATATAGTTGATTTGAGTGGCTTTTGTATTTTAAATAAAATGCCAAAAGTATTTTTTTAAAAAAATCCACCCCTGAATTGTTGTTTCCAAAATTTATCAAAAATGATGGACTTTTATGAAGGCCATTTTGAGTTCATTGAATGTCACAAGTTTGAATTAGTTTGAATATGGAGTTGCTAGGGTTTTTCTCTTTGATTTCTAGTTTCACTTTTAAATGCAATAATAAACATGAGCACAATCTTGCTAGACTTCAAAGGGTAGCTAGGGACGTGACAACTCACCCCCACTCAAAAGAATCTCGTCCCGAGATTTGGAAGTCGTCGGGAATAGCGCGGGATACTCAAGTCGAAGACGGTCCTCTCTTTCCCATGTTGCCTCTTTTTCAGAATGATTTGACCATTGAACCTTAAGAAACTTGAGGTTTCGACGTCGAGTGGTACGCTCAACTTGATCAAGAATACGAACAGGGTATTCTCGGTATGAAAGGTTATCTTGGAGATCAAGCGTTTCATGGTCCACTTCACGGATAGGATCCGAAAAGCAACGCTTGAGTTGCGAGACATGGAAGACATCATGAATGCGAATAGGACCTTGTGGTAGGCAACTTCTCCTCGTTTGGCAAAAATGCGAAAAGGACCAATTTAACGAGGAGCCAATTTGCCTTTGATACCGAAGCGATGGGTACCCTTCAAAGGTGTAACCCGAGGGTAAGCCTTCTCGTCAAATTCATAGGTCACAGCCTTATGATGACAATCATATTGGCTCTTTTGACGAGATTGGGCTGTTTTCAACTTTTCACGAATAATGCGAACTTGCTCTTCTGCTTCCTGGATCATATCCGGACCAAAGAGTTGCCTCTCTCCGGTCTCTGACCAATTAAGAGGTGTTCGACATATTCCTCCATAGAGAACATCAAAAGGGGCTTTGCCCGAGCTTGATTGATAACTATTGTTATAAGCAAATTCGGCGAATGGAAGGCATTTCTCCCAATTCATACCGAACGATATAACACAAGCTCGAAGCATATCCTCTAGGATTTGATTGACTCTTTCTACTTGACCACTTGATTGAGGATGAAAAGCACTGGTAAAACATAGGTGAGTCCCCATGGCATTCTGAAAACTTTCCCAGAAGCGAGAAGTAAAAATACTTCCACGATCTGAGTTAATCTCTAGAGGAACACCATGAAGAGACACTATTCGAGAGATATATAACTCTGCTAGCTGGCTAGTTGTTATACTCTCACGAACTAGAAGAAAATAACCTACTTTGGAAAGACGGGCAATGACCACAAAGATAGCATTATTTCCTTTCTTGGTCTTGGGAAATCCAGTGATGAAATCCATACTAACTTTATCCAATTTCCATTCAGGAATAGCTAGAGGTTGAAGGGTGCCAGCAGACATTTGATGTTCAGCTTTAACTCGATGACAAACATCGCAGTTAGCAACGAACTCAGCAATTTCTCTCTTCATCCTAGTCCACCAAAACCTCTGGCGTAGGTCCTGATACATCTTAGTACTACCAGGATGAATGGTGAGAGGAGAATCATGAGCCTCCTTAAGGATCAACTACCTCAGATGTGGATTCTTAGGAACCACTAGACGGTTCTGGAAAAACACAACATCTTGATCATTTATGGCGAATTCCTTAGCGTTTCCGCTAATAATATTCTCTTTGATCCATGATATACCTTTATCATGATTTTGGCCAGCTATGATTTGATCCCTAAGAGTAGGTTTCGCCACCATATTAGAAAGGAATCCTTGAGGAACAATGTGTAGGTTTAACTTCCGAAGTTCCTCATAGAGACGTGGTTGACCTCGTTGTAACATCAAGTTGTTACAATAAGACTTACGACTTAGTGCATCAGCCATGAAATTGGCCTTCCCCGGGGTGTAAGTTATCCCTAAGTCGTAATCTGTGATCAACTCAACCCACCGTCTTTGCGTGAGATTCAAATCTGGCTGGGTGAAGATATGTTTCAAACTTTGGTGATCCGTGAATATTTCGCTACGATTACCAAGAAGGTAATGTCGCCAGGTTTTTAGTGCATGGACTACAGCTGCAAGCTCAAGATCATGTGTGGCATAATTATCCTCATGTGGACGCAACTATCGAGATGCGTATGCAATCACATGATGATCCTGCATGAGAATGCAACCTAATCCTTGTCGCGAGGCGTCGCAATAGATAACAAAGTCCTTAGAAAAATCTGGTGGTAGCAACACAGGTGCGGAAGTCAGGCGTCTTTTTAGTTCCTGAAAACTATGCTCACACTGTGGTGTCCACTCAAACTTTTTATCTTTCTTGAGGAGTTCAGTTAGATGCTTTGCAACCTTGGAGAAGTCCTCGACAAAGCGGCAACAATAGCTCGCTAGTCCAAGAAAACTCCTAACTTGCTTAACCGATTCAGGTTGAGTCCAATCAAGGACAGCTTGAACTCTCTCGGGATTGACAGCAATACCCCTACCAGAGATTA
The DNA here is from genome assembly GCF_904849725.1 of Hordeum vulgare subsp. vulgare. Classification (NCBI taxonomy): domain Eukaryota; kingdom Viridiplantae; phylum Streptophyta; class Magnoliopsida; order Poales; family Poaceae; genus Hordeum; species Hordeum vulgare. Next base: position 396,104,746 of record NC_058520.1, on the reverse strand, counting down.
CGTGGCCTAGATAGGTAACTTCTGGTAACCAAAATTCACATTTTGAAAACTTGGCATAAAGGCGATGTTCTCGAGGTTTCATCAATACCAGCCTTAGATGCTCGGCATGTTATTGTTCATTCTTTGAGTAGATGAGAATATCATCGAGGTATACCACGACGAATTGATTCAAATACTCCATGAAGATTGAATTCATCAAGCGAGAGAAGGTGGCTGGGGTATTGGTTAAACCGAAGGACATGACGGTGTACTCGTATTGTCCATAACGAGTGACAAAAGCCGTTTTTGGAATGTCCCCGTTCTTGATCTGGATTTGATGGTATCCTAACCTCAAATCCATTTTGGAGAAGACTCAGGATCCAACGAGCTGATCATATAGATCGTTGATCCTGGGGAGCAGATACTTGTTCTTTACGGTACCAGGTTAACTGGTCGATAATCTACAACCATCCGATCCGTTCCCTCCTTCTTCTTGACGAAGAGGATGGGACAAGCCCAAGGGGAAGAGCTAGGACGAATGAAACCTTTATTCAAGGCCTCATCTAGTTGTTTCTTAAGTTCGGCTAGCTCCAAGGGTGCCATCTTATAGGGTCTTCTGGCTATTGGAACAGTTCCTGGAACAAGATCTATCACAAACTCTACATTCCCGTCAGGCGGAATTCGTGGCAGTTCTTCTGGAAAAACATCCGGGAAGTCACGGACTACCGGAATGTCTTCAAGTTCTGGAAGAGGATTGTCATTGAGGGAATAGAGTTGGCATTTGGCAACTCGAGTGGAGACATTAACAATCTCACCCGAGGGATGGGTAAGCTGAACATTTCTAGAATGGGTATCAACCTTGGCGTAATGAGCTGACATCCAGTCCATACCCAAGATGATATTGATATCTGAAGATTTCAGGGCTATCAATGATGCTAGAAAAACTAGCCTGTCTACTAGGATTTCATTGCGATAACTTATCCTAGAAGTTTGCCATTTACTACCATGGGTTTGGACAACTAATGGGATTGGCATATCACAAAAGGACATGTTATGCAACTGTGCATAACTTTCGGAAATGAAGGAATGAGATGACCCAGTGTCAAAAAGAACAGACGCTGGGTGATGATTGACAAGGAGCGTACCCAAAATGACGTCGGGATCCTCTGCAGCTTCTTTTGCTGAAACATAATTCATGCGGCCGTGCGCAGGAGTTGGCTTCACATAATAAGCTTTGCCTGACTTGCCTTGCCCAATAGACTTCCCAGGTTGCTTGGCAGCTATATTCTGAGGACACTCTTGTGAATAGTGCCCCGGTTCTCCACACTTGTAACAGATCACTTGATTGGCACGTGGTGCATCATTTCTAGCTGGACCACCATAGGTCTTTGCTAGCAGGTTGGTCTGGTTCACCTAAGGCGCCACATAGGATGGCCTCGGGATATATCTTGGTTACAGAGAGCTATTCGGGACCCACAACCTGCATTTTGGAAATGCGGAACCAGATGAGGAGCCCGAATCGCGAGAGTGCTTCTTCGTCGCTTCATAGTCGGTATGACCAGTCTCGGCACTGATCGCCTTGTTGAAAAGAGCTTGAAACTTGTGCATTCATGAAGGCGTAGGTCACGACGAAGTTCGGGGCTCAGACCCTTGCGGAATCTTGCTTGCTTCTTGGCGTCAGTTGACACCTCTTCAGTTGCGTAGCGAGCGAGATTACCAAACTCGCGGCTATTAGCATCCACGGTCAACTTTCCCTGGGTGAAGGCACATAATTCCTCTCTTTTACGGTCCGTTAGACCCTCTGGAATGTGGTGCAGATGAAAGGCTGCACTTAAATCTGCCCATGTGGCTGCTGGTCCGGCAGGACGCCTAGCTTTAAAATTCTCCCACCACAGATTGGTGGGGCCTTCCAGAAAGTACACAGCAAAGGTAACCTTGTCGGCCTTAAAAACATTGGTAGAGCGTATCTTGCGCGATATACTGCACAACCAGTCATCAGCATCGAGAGGATCGACAAAGTGATGGAACTTCGGGGGATTCAGCTTGACAAAGTCATTGAGGGACACTGCATCATTTCGCGGCTGACGAGCCGTGTTTTTCTCAATATGTTCTAGCAGACAGTTGGTCTCTCTCTTGTTCCTTTCTGCCTCGAGCATAACCTCCGCCAAAGAAGACGGGTGAGGCAGTTCCTCCTGTGCTGCCTGACTACCTTCTCCCTGCTCATGGTTAGGGGCATGGTTCAGCCTGGTAAACACCATCCTGGCAAACAAACTCACAGCTTAGAGAAATATCAACATCAATACTAACTATGAATTAAGAATGCACTGAACACATGGAATGCGGAAATGAACATCCGAACAACATGGTAACAAGCAACTGCTATATATACACCATGGTTCATACACACCATTACATAGTTCAGTACAACCTCAAACTGAAGAGCAAATTACTGAAAAGATGATACTACTCATCAGAGGCTTTCCAAGCTTAATATACATTATTTATCTATGCCTCCGGAACTCATCTCACGACATAGTCATACTCCACAAGACACACAGGACTGTGGAAGTACAACTACTACCATACTACTCTTCCACTCATGGGTTCAAGCATCCGCATAAACATCTCATAAAGGTTGTCTCCTGGCCATGGAGCTCAACCTGCGGATCAGGAAATACTCGAGCCTGAGACCCCAGGGAACCGTAAGGACACGGGTGTGGCCTTGGTCCCCTGAATGGTGGTAGTAGAGGTCCCCGAAGAGGGGCGACACCTCCTATAGCAGGTCAGTCAACATGAGCTGGAAGATGAGTCCTAACGGGGTTCAACATCTCCATATCTCCATACCCCATCTGAACTACAGGTGTCAGCTATGTCAAGGCTGTCTACAAACGGGGACGAGTAGCATAGAGCTCCATGCGAAGGGCACGAGCATCTCTGTCTCTATTCTCTAGCATCTCAGGGGTAGCAGTGGATCCTCCAAAGACGAATCAAAGTAGACCCCACTGAGGTATCCTTCTTCTCCTGCTAAGAAGCGGGAACATAGCAGAACTCTGAATTCTACAGCAGTGCATGTCTGGCTCTCATGATGGTCAACATTGAGTAGGCAGCATTTCGTACCGCCATGTCAACAGTAACCCCAATCCATAAGACCAATGGATCGGCTCATCGGCTCGAGGGTAAACTGGAAATACCCTAACAGTGCACAGGTACTGATTCTGATTGAAATTCCGGTACTGCTCCTCCACTGTATACTCTGGGTACCAGCGGTAACCGGCTACTGACATCATCCTGGCCAGCATGACCGTGTGACCCGGCACATCAATGCACCTAGTCAGACGGACCACCTGACGAGAAGGACGGCCAGGTATCTGAAATAGAGAGTAATGCAAAAGGCATTAGAGCTCTGGAGATAAAATTGGGCAGCATAACAACTGTAAATGCTCAAAAAAAAATTGAGACAACCCAAAAAAGATAGGATATCATAACCACTCAACTATCAAATTCAATTCCATGGTCATCAAAACTTATTTTCTTTTCTTTGGAACAAAAGAAACTCGGATTAACTCTCGCACCGTTTTCTTACAGTCTACCGATTAGTAACACGCGATCCTGAAAGATAGATAAGTAACCTAGTTCTTAATCCCCATAGAAAAGACGAGGTTGACCAGAATGGAATGACTTGAGAAGAGAAGCAAGAATCTTACGTTCCCTTCCACAAACAATTCCCTTATATATAACTAAAGCAATTCTAGACTCAACTTCGACCAGTTTTGCTTGGTAATCCTACAGTCAGTCAGGCTCTGATACCAATGATGTCGGGACCCCGATCCTAAGCCATAGGAATCCAACATGTAACACATTGCATCTCTTTGCGTTCCCACGCACGGTTAACCCCACGGCTGCCACCTTACCTTAGCCGGAACCGTTTGCGCCTTTTGACTCACGTATGCATTAGTGTCGCAACCATTCCAATGTCAAAGAACCCGGGTCGACATAACTAGTCATAAACTCAAGTGGCTCAAGTGTACACAGACAGGCATACATAACCTAGTAAAGCAGGTGTCGGTCAACAGCGAGTGTAGACGAGTCGTAGCAAGCTACAAGGACTTCATTACACCGTGTGACATTTCCCTGTAGGGACACACACAACAGCTAAGAAGGATACATGCCGGTCAACCAATTTGTCCGGAGCAGTAGCGAACTACCAGGGCTCGTTGGAATCACAAAGGGGCATTTCTCTGTATAGAGAGCTAATAAGGGTATACGACTAGGTGTCGAATCCCATACATATCACAGTGCATCACACATACGCATGACATACTCGATATGCATAGATACAACAATGCCATCACAACATAACCATACAACGACAAAAAATCTATTTAGAAGACTCGGAAGAGTCTTGCATAATATGTTCATACAGGTAGGGGTCACACAACCCGTCACTCAAGTCATACAAGCAGAGTCTTACAAACCAAGCGGAAGCATAAAGGTTGTCTCAGTACACGCAGTTGAAAGGAAAAAGGCATAAAGCCTGACTATCTACAGATCCCTTCTAAAAGGGGCCAGGTCATAGCTGGGACACTAGCTACTCGTCATCATCGATGTCTAGATAGAACCCACCTGTTGGCTCGTGGGTATCCTCTTCAACAATTATTAAGCAAACATGAGTACAAGAGTACTCAGCAAGACTTTAGAACAAATCTAACTACTCATGCATAGGTATCAATAAGGGGGTTGTGGTGTTTCATGCAGCAAGCCAACTTTGATTCTTGGCTAGACTAAACAAAAAATTTAAATAGTTTTAACAACTTTCATAAGTCGTAGACGAGTCCACCACTACCACAACAATACACCATCATGGACTCCTTTCCGTCTCCCTATGGAAATGCCATACATGATACTCATGCTTATTTTGATACTTTTATGAGCAGCCATTAAAGTTGTCTATGAACAACATATGTCTCCAAGTAGTCCATATCCGCGGACGCGGCTATTCGAATAGAATATAACTCTGCAGGGGTGTACTTCTTCACACACGCTCTCGCCACTTATCGCCTTGTGCATGTCATGCACCTCGGCAACCTTCAAGCGGAAGCCCAGCGAGGGAGTCGGCCACGATCGTTAATCACACTAACACCTAGTCCAGGAATATCGCCTATTTGAGAGTAACCCGCACGGAAGTCCAGCTGAGGTTTCCGCCACGGCCCCAAAGGATGTCCACAGGGTTCCCAAGCCCACCATCCCGGTGCCACTTGGTACACCGTTCCACTTCCTACCGCATCATAGCCCACCTCTAAGGTCAGCACTATGCACGGCCTCCAGCATGACTATAAACACTAGAAACTACTTGCAACTCCTGGACCGGGTACTAAGCGATTAATAAGTCGAGGAGGGTCATATTTCAGGGCCCATCATGTGGTAGTATCTAGTCTTGGATTACATACACGGAACTCAGTTCCTAAGGACGGTTCCAATGAAACAACCTGCCATGTACTCCTACATAGCCTTTCATCGGTACCTTTACCAAATCAGGTTCCACACTTATACTTTGTCACTAGAACACATTCATCAATTCCTGTTCATCACCCAGATGAAACAGACCTGACACAACTCTAGGCATAGCAAGCATAGCAGGATAAAACACATCACAGCTCAAGCAACTACCAAGTATACTAGGTTGCAAGGTTTGGCTATTTACAGTGACAATGACATGTCATGCAAAGGAATAGGTTCAGCTATCGAAGGAAAGCATTTGAAATATTTTGTCCTAATGCAATAAGTGGGAGCAGGAGCAAGAACATGGGATTATATCAGGATGATCAAAAAGGTGCTTGTCTTGTTGCTCAGCACAGGGATTAAATGTGTCAGCCGGATATTCAGACGTATCCGGAAGGGCAGAGCCTACCGAAACAATAACGACAATCATATCATTCATATACAACAATATGATGCATGATCATGGCATGAAATGAAATGTAGCATGAGCTAGTGTGGCTATGAAACCTTTGGGATGATGCTGTTTTGAATTCAAATTCAAATATTAGTTGAAATAGTATATTTATCATATTCATTTAATTGATTTGACCTGATGCTGTTTCATAACTTTGTCATGCATGAAAGTAGCACCATTGTGTTCATTGAATTTTTCTGATCAATTTGCATATATTATATGTCAAATTTGGAGTTATATTTAATTTTCTATCAATTTCCAACGTTTTGCATTTATTCTGGAATTATTATAAAACAGAATTAGTATTATTACATCAGCATGACATGAGCAGGTCCAACTGGCCGTTGAAAGTCAAACCTGACCAGTGGGACCCACTGGTCAGTGACTCTGGCCAGATTTTAATTAAATTTTAAGTTAATTAGTTATTTAACACGGGTGGCCCACATATTAGTAACTGTTTAGTAATTTAATTAACTAATTATTTTTATTAGTTTAAACTTTAATTAGCCAGGGGCTGGCCCCACCTGTCGTAGACCCAGGGGATCAAACCCACCGGCCATTGGGTCAAACCCACCGGCGGCAAGCCTCCGGTGACTCCAGGGACGGCAGAGGGCTTCGGGATTGCTCCCCCGGCGACCAAAAGGACGGCGGAGGGCACCAGGAGAACGGCCACTCGATGGCACATCCATTTTTGCTATGCTTAGAGGCTGAAGTGGCTGGAGTTGACGCCGGCGACGAGCTTCCACGGTGGATCTCGTCGGGCTGCGGTGGAATCGGGTGCGAGGGCACGGGATCAAGGGGGAAAACGAGGGGAAAAGATCCTTGGGCTCACAGGAATTGCAGAGGCGTCGAGAGCGGGCTCGGGAACAGCCTGGAGAGGTTGAACGAGGGCGGCGATCAACTGCGGCCCGAGGAAGAAGACGACGGTGATCTGACGATGCAGGGCTCGGGGTCTCTTTTCCTTTGGCGGGGATGATGTGATCGACGAGGCGAAGTGAACGGCATGCTCAGGGGGGCTTGGGGTGGCCATGAACGATGGCGAGCTCGAGCTCAGGCTCGGCTCTAATGGTGTCCGAGAGAGAGAGAGAGAGGCGCAGGGGGTGAATGGGGAGAGGGAGAGAGATGGAATGGGTTGCGGGGAGGGTTATCCTCCTTGCCAGCGCGTTGGAGGGTCCAGGCAGGCAAGAAGTTGCGTGGCCTCGCCGGAGAGAGCGGCGGCCACCTTGTGCTGCCAACTGGCGCGAGGAAGACGACAGCGAGAGGAGCTGGGCTGGGCGAGGTAAGAGTTAGATAGGTTTTTTTCCATTTTCTCTCTTTTCTGTTTGTGTTAAAACCCTTCTGATATTTGTTTCATTTATTTTTGGCTCCAAACTATTTCTAAAATAGTGAAAATAATGTTGGAGTGTTGTTTGTAATATCTCCAAACCCACATAAAAGATTCAACATTTTATGAAACTCCGAAATATTTGAAATCAAATATATAGTTGGTTTCAGTGGCTTTTATATTTTAAATAAAATTCCAAAAGTATTTTTAAAATAAATCCACCCCTGAATCGTTGTTTCCAATATTTATCAAAAATGATGGACTTCTATGAAGGCCATTTTGAGTTCATTGATTTGTCACAAGTTTGAATTAGTTTGAATATGGAGTTGCTAGGGTTTTTCTCTTTGATTTCTATTTTCACTTTTAAATGCAATAATAAATATGAGCACAATATTAGTAGACTTCAATGGGTAGCTAGGGATGTGACACATAATTATTCTCTTTTCTATCAATTGCTCGACAGTAATTTGTTCACCCACCGTATTGTTTTCCATCATGAGAGAAGCATCCAGTGAAACCTATGGCCCCCGGGTCTATTTCCCATATTATACTTTCATATATATAAGCCAAAAATACCAAAAATATATTTCTTCTATTTTACTTTTATTTCTAGTAATCTTTTATATCTATCTCTATCAGATCTCATCCTTGCAAATAATCGTGAAGGGATTGACAACCCCTTCTTAGCATTGGGTGCACGTGTTTAATTATTTGTCTAGGTGCTAATATTGGGGCCTTGCTTGTTCCTCCTCCTAGATTGATACCTTGGTGCTCAACAAACCGAGGGAAATACTTATCTACTTTACTGCATCACCATTTCCTCTTCAAGGGAAAACCAACGCAAGCTCAAGAAGTAGGAAGAAGGATTTTTGACGCCGTTGCCCGGGAGGATACATAGCAAGATCAAGCCTACAAAGTACCCATCAGAAACTCATCTCTTGCATTTACTTAAATTTCCTTTTGCCTCTCGTTTTCTCTCCCCCACTTCTAAAACAATTTCTAGAAAATACCAAAAAGTTTTGCCTTTTTATTCGCCCTTCTTCCATTCGTCTTTTCGTTTGATTGCTTATGTGCTAGATTGCTTGCTTTGTCACAATGAATCAAGAGAATACCAAGTTATGTGATTTTTCCACTACTAATAATAATGATTTTATTAGTACTCCGATTGCCCCCGCCACTCGTGTGGAATCTTATGAAATTAATGCCGATTTGCTCAATCTTGTTATGAAAGAACATTTTTCTCGCCTTCCTAGTGAAGACGTCGCATCCCATCTAAATACTTTCGTTAAGTTGTGTGATATGCAAAAGAAGAAAGATGTCGATAATGAAATTGTTAAATTGAAGCTATTTCCTTTCTCACTACAAGATCGTGCTAAAACTTGGTTTTCATCTTTACCTAAAAATTGTATTGATTCGTGGAATAAGTGTAAAGATGCTTTTATTTCCAAGTACTTTCCGCCCGCTAAGATTATCTCACTTAGGAACGATATAATGAATTTTAAGCAACTTGATCATGAGCATGTTGCACAATCTTGGGAGAGGATGGAACTTATGATTAGGAACTCCAAGTGCATGGTTTGAGTTTATGGATGATTATACAATTTTTTTATGTGGGATTGAATTTTCCTTCTAGAAATCTTTTAGATTCCCCCGCGGGTGGTACTTTTATGTAAATCACATTACGAGAAGCTACTAAACTCCTAGATAATATTATGAAAAATTACTCTCAATGGCATACCGAAAGATCTCTAACTAGTAAGAAAGTGCACACTATTGAAGAAATAAATGCTTTGAGTGAAAGGATGGATGAATTAATGAAATTATTTGCTAGTAAGAGTGCTCCTACTGATGCCAATGATATGCCTTTGTCTTCTTTGACTGGAAATAATAATGAATCTATGGATGTGAATTTTGTTGGTAGGAACTATTTTGGCAATAACGCTTAGACAGGTAATTTCAATCCTAGGCCATTTCCTAGTAATTCCTCTAACAATTATGGTAATTCCTACAACAATTCTTATGGAAATTATAATAAGATGCCTCTCATCTTGAGAATAATATTAAAGAATTCATTAGCTCGCAAAAAGGTTTCAATGCTATGATTGAAGAAAAACTATTCAAGATTGATAATTTGATTAGGAACGTTGATAGAATTTCTCTTGGGATTGATTCTTTGAAAATTAGATCTATACCACCCAAGCATGATATTAACGAGTCTTTAAAAGCTATGATAATTTCTATTGATGAGTGTAAGGAAAGAACCGCTAGAATACGTGCTAAGCGTGAATAGCTTGAAATAGGTGTTTTCTCGTGATAATAATGATGAAGATCTTAAATTGATTGATGTGAGTCCTATTGAATCTTTGTTTTCTAGTATAAATCCTGAAAAAGATTGGACTGGAGATGAGTCAACTTTAGTTAAAAGGCGTCCCATTGACTCGGAGTTTATAGATCTTAATCCTAAGATTCATAAAAGTGGGATTGAAGAGGTCAAAAATTTAATTAGCAATGAACCCACTCTTTTAGATTTCAAGGACTTTAATTATGATAGTTGTTCTTTGATTGGTTGTGTTTCCTTGTTGCAATCCATGTTGAATTCTCTGCATGCTTATAAAAAAATAAAGCTTTTACTAAACACATTGTGGATGCTATGAAGAAATCTTTTGAAGAAAAATTTGAGTTGGAAGTTTATATACATAGAAAGCTTTATGATGAGTGGAATCCTACTATTAGGATTAAAATTAAAGATTATGAGTGACATGCTTTGTGTGATTTGGGTGCTAGCGTTTCCACGATTCCAAAAACTTTATGTGATGTGCTAGGATTCCGTGAATTTGATGATTGCTCTTTAAATTTGCATCTCGCGGATTCTACAATTAAGAAACATATGGGAAGGATTAATGATGTTCTTATTGTTGCAAATAGGAATTATGTGCCCGTAAATTTCATTGTTCTTGATATAGATTGCAAGAACGAAATATTGATATGAAATATTGGTGCAATTATTGATATGAAAGAACGAAATATTGGATTCCAATTTCCATTAATGAAAGGCATGGAGAACTTTCCTAGAAAGAAAAAGAAAATTAACTTATGAATCTATTATGAGAGCTACTTATGGATTGCATACCAAAGATGACCATATCGCTTGTTGGGAGGCAACCCAATTTTATTTTTATGATTTTGTTTTTATTTCGTTTTCGAGTGATGCACACATTATTACCTATGTAATAATTGTGTTTTCTTGTTTGAATTAGTGTTTGAGCCAAGTAGGACCTTTGGGATGCTCTACGGTGTTTGCAAGTTGATTTTGCTGAAAAATAGAAACTTTCGCTCTCAGTCCAAGAATTTTGTAAATTCACTAGAACGTGATTTTGATCTGAATTTGTTACACAAGATTGATATACAAATTGCCCTGATTTTCCTAATTGTTCAGACTTTTGGAGTTACGTAATTATTCGAAGTTTATAGATTGCTACAGACTGTTCTGTTTTTGAAAGATTCTGTTTTCTTTGTGTTGTTTGCTTATTTTGATGAATCTGTGAGTTGTATCGAGGGGTATGAACCATGGAGAAGTTGTAATACATTAAATATTACACCAATATAAATAAATAATGAGTTCACAACAGTACCTAAAGTGGTGATTTATTTTTCTTATACTAACGGATGTCATGAGTTTTCTGTTGAGTTTTCTGTTGTGAAGTTTTCAAGTTTTGGGTAAAGATTTGATGAACTATGGAGTAAGGAGTGGCAAGACCTTAAGCATGGGGATGCCCAAGGCACCCCAAGCCATATTCAAGGATAAAAAAGAGCCTAAGCTTTGGGATGCCCCAGAAGGCATCCCCTCTTTCGTCTTCAATCCATCGGTAAATTTACTTGAGGCCATATTTTTATTCACCAAATGATATGTGTTTTGTTGGAGTGTCTTGTATGATATGAGTCTTTATTTTTTTATTTTCTAAAATCATCCTTTCTTCACATATCTTTTGTGAGAGACACGCTGAATCGTGAATTTATTAGAATACTCTATGTGCTTCACTTATATCTTTTGAGCTAGGCAATGTTGCTCTAGTGCTTCACTTATATATTTTAGAGCACGGCGGTGTTTTATTTTATAGAAATTATTAAACTCACATACCTCAATTATATTATTTTGGGAGTCTTTTAAACATCATGGTAATTGGTTTAGGTTATGAATTTAGTCCTAATATAATGGGCATCCAAGAGGGATATAATAAAAACTTTCATATTAAGTGCATTGAATATTATGAGAAGTTTGATTCCTTGCATATAGTTTTGAGATATGAAGATGGTAATTAGAGAGTCATGCTAGTGAGTAATTGTGAATTTGAAGAAATAATTGTGTTAAAGCTTGTGATTCTCGTAGCATGCACGTATGGTGAACCGTTATGTGATGAAGTCGGAGCATGATTTGTTTAATGATTGTCAACCTTTGGGTGGAGGTCGGGATCGCGCGACTGTTAACTCCTACCAACCCTTCCCCTAGGAACATGCGTCTAATACTTTCCTTCGATAACTAATAGGATTTTGCAATAAGTATGTGAGTTCTTTATGACTAATGTTGAGTTCATGGATTATACGCACTCTCACCCTTCCACCTTTGCTAACCTCTCTAGTACCGCGCAACTTTCACCGGTACATTAAACCTATCTTCCTCAAAACAGCCACCATATACCTTCCTCAAAATATACACCATATCTACCTATTATGGTATTTTCATAGCCATTCCGAGATATATTGCCGTGCAACACCACCGTCCCGTTTTTTATGACACGTACCATCACTTCCATATTGCTTATAGAGTAATACTTTGTTCTAGATATCGAGTTGTAAGTAAATAAAAGTGTGATGATTTGGATTATTAGAGCATTGTCCCATGTGAGAAAAGGATGATAGAAGCTATGATTCCCTCACAAGTTGGGATGAGTCTCGGGACTTCACAAAAAAATTAAAGAGGCCAGCGAAGCCCATAAAAAATTAAAAGAGGCCAAAGATGCCCACCAAAAAAAGAGAGAAAGAGAGAAGGGACAATGCTACTATCTTTTTCCACACTTGTGCTTTAAAGTAGAACCATGTTCTTCATAAAGAATCTCCTTTTTGTCACTTTCATACAACTAGTGGAATTTCATCTTTTGCAAAACCACTTAGTTTGCTTTTTGAGATTTCATACACTTATAGCTCTAGTGCATTTGTTGCATGGCAATCCCTACTCACTCTCTCACATTGATATATATTGATGGGCATCTCCATAGCCCGTTGATACGCCTAGTTGAAGTGAGACTATCTTCTCCTTTTTTCTTGCAACCTCCACCATATTCTATTTTCACCTATAGTGTTATATCCATGGCTCACGCTCATGTATTGCATGAGAGTTGAAAAGGTCTGAGAACATAAAAAGTGTGAAACAATTGCTTGAGTTTCATAGGTTTTGTGCATGATTTAGATACTTTGTGTGGTAAAGATGGAGCATAACCAGACCATATGATTTTAAAGTGATAACTTTCTAAGGCCATGTTATTTCGAAAGGACGCAATTTCCTTGTTAGTATGCTTGAAGTATTATTGTTTCTATGTCAATATTAGATATTTGTTTTGAATCTTATGGATCTGAACATTCATGCCACAATAAAGAGTATTACATGGATAAATATGTTAGGTAGCATTCCACATCAAAAATTCTATTTTTATCATTTACCTACTCGAGGACGAGCAGGAATTAAGCTTGGGGATGCTTGATACGTCTCCAACATATCTATAATTTTTTACTGTTCCGTGCTATTATATTATCTGTTTTGGATGTTTTATATGCATTAATATGCTATTTTATATTATTTTTGGGACTAACCTATTAACCTAGAGCCTGGTGCGAGTTTCTGTTTTTTTTATTGTTTTTGAGCATTGCAGATAAGGAATATTAAACGGAGTCCAAACGGAATAAAATCTCCGGAATGATTTTTCTTGGACGAGAAGAAACCTGCCACACTTGGAGAAGGGGGCAGGAGACCTACCGGGAGACGACAAGCCTGTAGGGCGCACCCTAGGGGGCGCCCCTGGCTTGTGGGCCCCCTCTAGGCCTCCTAACCCTAATGTTCGTCCTATAATTCCCAAATATTCCCCCAATACCAGAGAGAGACCAAAAATACTTTTCCGTCGCCGCGAGCTTCTGTTCCCGTGAGATCCAATCTGGGAGCCTTTTCCGGTAATCTGCCAGAGAGGGAATCGATCACGGAGCGCGTCTACATCAACTCCATTGCCCCTCCGATGATGCATGAGTAGTTCACCATAGACCTACGGGTCCATAGCTAGTAGCTAGATGGCTTCTTATCTCTCTCTTTGTTCTTCAATACCAGGTTCTTCATGATCTTCATGGAGATCTATCCGATGTAATACTCTTTTTCGGTGTGTTTGTCGAGATCCGATGAACTGTGGGTTTATGTTCAGATTATCTATGAATATTATTTGAATCTTCTCTGAATTCGTATATGCATGATTTCATATCTTAGCAAGTCTCTTCGAGTTATTGGTTTAGTTTGGCCAACTAGATTGGTAATTCTTGCAATGGGAGAAGTGCTTAGTTTTGGGTTCAATCTTGCGGTGTCCTCACCCAGTGACAAAGTAGGGGTAGCAAGGCACGTATTGCATTGTTGCCATCGAGGATAAAAAGATGGGGTTATCATCATATTGCTTTAGTTTATTCCTCTACATCATGTCATCTTACCTAATGCGTTACTCTGTTCTTCATGAACTTAATACTCTAGATGCACGTAGGAGTCAGTCGATGTGTGGAGTAATAGTAGTAGATGCAGAATCATTTCGTTCTACTTCACACAGACGTGATGCCTATATGCATAATCATTGCCTTGGATATCTTCATAATTATTCGCTTTTCTATCAATTGCTCGACAGTAATTTGTTCACCCATCGTATTATTTTCCGTCATGAGAGAAGCCTCTAGTGAAACCTATGGCCCCCGGGTCTATTTTCCATATTATATTTTCAGATCTATAAACCAAAAATACCAAAAAAATAGTTTTGCCATTTATTTACTTCTGTTTTACTTTTAGTTCTTGTAATATTTTATATCTATCTCTATCAGATCTCATCCTTGTAAATAACCTTGAAGGGATTGACAACCCCTTTTTAGCATTGGGTGCAAGTGTTTGATTGTTTTTGTAGGTGCCAATATTGGGGCGTTGCTTGTTCCTCCTATTGGATTGATAACTTGGTTCTCAACAAACAGAGGGAAATACTTATCTACTTTGCTGCATCACCCTTTCCTCTTCAAGGGAAAACCAATGCAAGCTCAAGAAGTAGCAATCTCCTTCGGTAGCAGATGTTGGAGTAGAACAGAGAGCATTGACGAAGGGTTCGGTTGATGTCGCTGGAGCAGGAGATGGAAGTGTAGACACTAGAGGTGGTGGAGCAGGAGCTGAAGCTTGAGCTGATGACGATAGTCTATCTTCTAGTACGGGCACATCTGTTGACCTGGTCTAGGTCGAGAAATGTGTGGTAGTACAAAGAGGTGGATCATCATCATCATCGTCGTCATCATCATTATCTTCATCATCTGAGTGTGGAACCTGCACTGAGTCAACTTCATGCTAAAACTGTTTGACTGTAGTGGTCAACTTTGTAACCTTCACATCCATGTCATGGAACTTTGTTTCCACGATCCTCTCTAGGCTCTTCTATTTTAGCGGAATCTTAGAAATATTCTTCTCCACCCCTCGAATGGCGTTGACCAAGAACGACATCTGTTCCTCTCTGGTTTTAAGCTGGGGTGGAGGAACTGGAGCATTCTTAGCGGCCTCTACAACCTCTCTAGTTGTAGCTGAGCTTGGATGAGTGTCATACATCAGAACTTCATTATCCTCGAACTCTGGCTAAAGTAGAAAATGAGGACGATCAAGCTGGTATGCATGCTTCCCAATCTTGGCATTGATGAGCATGTCAATGTATGGTGCATATCCGCAAGATCTCTTTTGATCTGCAGAAGTTATCCTGATAGTCTCAACAATCAAAACCATGACTTTGAAGGGAGTGTGAGTGTCTAAATGATTCAACATATTGATGGAAGAGCCTCTAATCATTTGGTCATCACCTGATTTGGGCATCAAGGTATGCCTCAAGATAGTGTTGGTAGTAGTTATTCTAGCTTGCAAGAAATAGACAAACCCAAGCTTGTGAGATGGCAGGAAGTCATTTTGCACTAGCTTATACATATTGGCCATGGAGTTGTGATTCTTCTTAGGTTCTGAATACACATCCAAGTCCTCTGCTCGTGACTTTGGAGCACCAATGATAGTAGCCCATTCTTCAATTGTGGCTTCATATCTATGGCCATAGGTCATCGAGACAATTGTGCCATCTGCATAGAAATGAACTGTTGAATAGAATTGCATAATCATTTAATCATTCCATGCAGTCATCTCTGTACAACAAACTTGAAAGGATCGATATGGTTGACTAGAGGGGGGTGAATAGGCAACGACCACTTTTTAATTAATCTTAGCAAGTTAGGGTAAACAACATACGGGTTCACAAATATAACAACAATGGGGTGAACCGTAATGAAGCTAACAACGAGAGCTACTAAGACAAGTAAGAGATAGACAACAACATAAGCATTCACAAAGTAAAGGTTAGAGATAACCACAAGTGGAACCAATGAAGACGAGGATGTGTTACCGAAGTTCCTTCCCTTTGATAGGAAGTACGTCTCCGTTGGAGCGGTGTGGAGGCACAATGCTCTCCAATAAGCCACTAAGGCCACCGTATTCTCCTCACGCCCTCGCACAATGCAAGGTACCGTGATTCCACTATAGGTGCCCTTGAAGGCGGCGACCGAACCTTTACAAACGAGGTTGGGGCAAACTCCACAAAAAGCTTGGAGGCTCCCAACAAGACCACGAAGCTTCACCACAATGGAGTGTGGCTTCGAGGTGACCTCAACCGTCTAGGATGCTCAGACACCCAAGAGTAACAAGATCCGCAAGGGATTGGTGGGGAATCAACTTTTCTCTTCGTGGAAGTGTAGATCTAGGCCTTCTCAACCAATCCCTAACGAATCAACAAGTTTGATATGCTAGGGAAAGAGATCGGGCACTTTTGAGCTTAGGGAGAAACAATGGAGCTTGGGAGGGTAAGAAATAAGGTTCCACAGCTAGAAGAACCCCTTATATAGTGGGGGGGGAATCCAACCGTTTTCCCACTCACAGCCCGTGCCTAGCGGTACTACCGCTGGAAATCCAGCAGTACTACCGCTGGGCCCATGGTAGTGCATAAGCACTACCACCGCCAAGAAAGTCTTCGCAAAAAGGTCCGTCCAAGTACAACCGCTAGGAAGGCGGTACTAAGCTCCTGGAGCGGTACTACCACTGACCAGGGGCGGTACTACCGCCAACTAGCGGTACTACCGCTGGCTGCAGCGGTACTACCGCTAGCACTCCAGCGGTACTACCGCTGGGGCTTGCGGTAGTACCGCTAGGGCTAGCGGTACTACCGCTGAGGGACCATTTGCAAAGCAGAGAGAAACACAAAGGCGGGAGCTACTCCAAATTTGCCGCAAGGGGGAAAAGAGGTGAAGTGTGCGCGTGCAAGATTGATTCCATCCAAACCTTTCCAGTACGGTTCCCCTCTTAATAGTACGGCTTTCCTATGACTCAAATAAAGAGAATCGTAGAGTACACCGTGCTTCTGTTCCATGGAAGAGGGGGTGAGTCGTCTTGTGCCGTTGACGTGTGTTATCTGAAATCTTAACACACACGGTTAGTCCTTTGCGGTACTGTCATCAATCACCAAAATTACTTAGGCATAAACTATGCCCTAACAATCTCCCCCTTTTTGGTGGATTGATGACAATACCGGATTTGCACAGTGACTAACATGTGAACAAAAAGATAGAGATATATGAAAACAAGGAGCATATGGCTCACAGCATATGATGGAAATAAATCTCACACTAGTTCATGTCTCACGTCACACAAAGCAAAGATAGCAAAATAGAAGCAAACCAAGTTCGAAGCAAACACAAAAGATAAGCAAAGCTAAGCAAAGTTCAACTCTCAAATCAAATCCAGCTACTAGACTCTCTCCCCCTTTGGCACAAGACACCAAAAAGGGGCACACCTAACGCCACAGGTGGTCACTCCTCATCCTCATCATCCCCAGACTCGTCCGTAGCATCCGGATCTTCCTGCTCCTCTTCATTGTCCTCCTCCTCCTCTGCGTCAGACCACTGGTAACCTTGAGCCCGCATCCAAGCAGACTCTAGAGTGATGTCGTCCTCTGATCCGCTGGAGATGTCAACATCAAGTGTCCTCAGGACACACTTGTGCCTTTGACGGTTCTCCTTCTAAGCCACGTGCGTCTAATACTGGCCCTTAGCCTGCATACAGAAGAGAGTCTTCATCTTATCCTGCAGTTTCACGGCCCAAGATGGCATGGCAGAATAGTGGGACTGAGAAGCGGTTCCTCTGTCAGCAGCAGTCTCTGTGTCAGTGTCCATGTGCTGAGATGAAGTTGATGGGTTGGCCCATTTGTCCTTGATGCGGAGCTTGATAGGATCGTGCACAAAGTAGTCAGCCTGAAGGTGGAACTCCTCAAGCGGATAGGTGTCTTGGCACTTCTCACGAATATAAGCAAACAAGTAGGGCCCGTAGATGGGAACCTTGCGCATCATGATGCAGTTCCAGAGCTCAGTGAACATCACATGAGAAATATCGAGAGGGGCAGACTCCTTAGTCATAGCCTCCAGAGAGCCGTGTACCTCGTCGAAGCTGCCAATGCAAGGAAAGAGGGTGTTGCGGAAGATCCGATGCATGATATCCAGATGCCTGGGGAGCACACCTTTCTTCACATAGAGTTGCTGCAACCTGTCCTTGGCGGAGGCTCTATCAGTGGGAGCTGCAGCATGAGGACGCGACCCAAGTGGAGTGTCAGCTCCCTGAAAATCAACCTTGAGAAATGCCATGAATTCACGCCAGGAACCTGTCATCTTCTGAGTCCCAGTCATCCAAACCAGGGAGCGCTCATCATCAGGCGAGAAGTGAACCGTGACATAGAACTGGGCAAAAACATCTGGATCAAAGTCTTTCTTGAAGGAGATGATCTCCTTAATGGCCAGCTTGTCAATCAGAGAGAGAGCGTCACCAAAGTAATCCAGGTTCCACTGAAGGTGAGCCAAGTGAATCCACTGAACTGGAACAAAACTCTTCTTGAAATGCTTGATGATGTCACGATAGATCCTGAAGTGATCCGTTGCCCAAACATGCTCGACATTCCTGATCACAACCCTCTCTTGGAGATAGTGATTTTGGTTGCAGAACCGCAGAAAATCCTTGGGGGCATAGTGCGAACGTTGACCACCTTGTCCTTGTGAGCGGCCTTCTTGAAGGCCTTCTTTTTGGGTTGCAGACCTGAAGTGGCGGAGCCCACTGGAGCCTCTGGATTGCGATAATGCTTTGACTGTGTGTCCCGTGGGGGGTTCGAGCGGCGAGCACCACCTGTGACACAAAACACACACCGAAAAAGAGCGACAGAAGGAGTCAAGGCAATGAACAAGAAGAGGCATAAAAGTAAACACACATTGCCAAGCAAATGAAAAGAAGAAACAGAGTATCCTCCTGGCGGTAGTACCGCTACCCCTGGCGGTAGTACCGCTGCGGTCCTGGCGGTAGTACCGCTACCCCTGGCAGTAGTACCGCTGGGGTCCTAGCGGTAGTACCGCTACCTGTGGCGGTAGTACCGCTTGGGTGTTATTTTCAGATCTGAATATGAAAAGAACCCATATAGATGGCTACATGGAATTTACGAGGGCCATGGGCTGTGTATAATCACTAAGAACTCCACCACAACCCTATCCACATGAGGATCACAAGTACCATCTAAATAAGGACATGCCTGGTCAAGAGAATGCAAGTTTTAGATCTAATCCAAAAATAGAAGAAGAGCTTGATCTAAAACATGAAAATCCTGGGGCATGGCAATATAAAAGCAAAGATTCATAGAACCTACACTCCCCTCGAATATCTCCTTCATTTCATCCAAGAACAAAGCATAATATCAAAGACATGGATCCAAACCACCAATGCTCCTAACCCTAGAACAAGAAAACATCAACCAAGAGAAGAAAGGGAGGAGCTTTACCGGGGTCCATGGCACTTGGAGGAGGAAGGAGAAGTGGAGCAAACCCTCCAACTCAACCAAGAGAAGGGGCTCCACGGATAGAGATCCAAATAGGGGGAGTTCGAGGTTGGGGAGGGAGGAGCCACGAGGAAGAAGAAAGAGGCAGGAAAAACGGGCTCCCCCTCCTTTATATAGCCCAAGGGGTACGGGCCAGCGGTAGTACCGCTGTGGTCCTGGCGGTAGTACCGCTACCTGGCGGTAGTACCGCTGGTTGCAGCGGTAGTACCGCTGGGGTCCTAGCGGTAGTACCGCTGCCCCTTGAGACAGCCCTAAAAATGTCCTAGTTAGGTCGTGGTAGATTGGGGTCCTGGCGGTAGTACCGCTATCCCTAGCGGTAGTACCGCAGGGGTCCTGGCGGTAGTACCGCTACCCCTGGCGGTAGTACCGCTGCAAATGTCACAACGGGACCTAGGAGATGAGAAGGACGAGGGCAAATGACAAGTTAGTGAAAATAAGAAGATATCACCAGCAAGATATACCGACTTGTCATTTTGTATCCTTTCTTCCATATGAGAGAAAGGTGGGGGCGGTGGCCGAGGCCACCTATGTTTGAGACAAAGGTATGACACCGCGAAGAATTATCCTTGGGTTCAGGACCAACGCTTGTCTTTGAAGCACAAGTGCCATTTGGCAATGGCGAAAGTGAAAGACTAGATCGATTTATGCATAATGGGGGGAGGAAGAGTTCATTGAAAGAACAACACTCCCCCTATGTCCATGCCTACATCTAGAACAAGATAGAATGCCTAGTAAGGTGCAATGTGCCTGGCTTCAATCCACATTACTTGAATCAATGATATTTAGCTCATGCCTTAACTCCCGGAACCTTGCTTCATCTAGGGGCTTAGGGAAAATATCCGCAAGTTGTTCTTCAGTGTGGATGAAGTGAACCTCAATATCACCTAGCTTGATATGTTCACGAATGAAGTGATGGTGAATATCAATATGCTTGGTTTTGCTATGTTGCACTGGGTTGAGGGAAATCTTGATAGCACTTTGATTGTCACATAGAAGAGGCACTTTGTCACAAGTGACACCGTAATCCTTTAAAGTTTGCCTCATCCATAGCAATTGTGCACAACAACTTGCAGCTGCCACATACTCAGCTTCGGTGGATGATAGAGAGACACAATTCTGCTTCTTTGAAGACCAACTTACCAGTGAGCGACCAAGGAATTGGCATCCTCCAGAAGTCGACTTCCTCTCCACACAATCTCCTGCCCGATCTGAGTCAGAATAGCCTACTAGGTTGAAGTTTGCTCATTTGGGATACCATAGGCCAAAGTTTGGGGTATGGGCCAAATATCGAAAGATTCGCTTAACAGCCATATAATGACTTTCTTTTGGTGCGGATTGAAACCGTGCACATATCCCTACACTCAACATAATATCTGGTCTAGATGCACAAAGGTAAAGGAGGGATCCAATCATGGAGCGATATACCTTTTGATCCACTGCTTTACCATTGGGATCACTGTCGAGCTTGCATCTTGTTGGCATGGGGAACTTGACCGGTTTGACATCTTCAAGCTCGAACCGTTTGAGCATGTCTTGGGTAAACTTGGCTTGTTTGATGAAGGTCCCTTCTAGGCCTTGTTTAATCTCGAACCCGAGGAAGAACTTCAACTCTCCCATCATCGACATCTCAAATTTCTCAGTCATTAGTGCAGCAAATTCTTCATTGAAGGAAATGTTAGGAGAGCCAAAGATAATATCATCAACATATAGTTGGCATATGAACAAATCCCCTTTAACCCTCTTAGTAAAAAGAGTGGGATATATCTTCCCAATTTCAAACCCACGATCTTGTAACAACTCAGTAAGATACTCATACCACGCACGTGGGGCTTGTTTAAGGCCATAGAGTGCCTTATTAAGTTTGTACACATGATTGGGGAGCTTGGGATGTTTGAATCCCCGGGGTTGTCTGACATAGACCAACTCATTTAAAGGACCATTAAGAAAGGCACTTTTCACATCCATTTGTTGTAATTTGAAGTTATGATGAGAAGCAAATGCAAGCAACATGTGAATAGATTCTAGACGAGCAACAGGGGCAAAGGTTTCACCGTAGTCGATACCATCAACTTGGGAGTAGCCTTGAGCCACCAATCTTGCCTTGTTTTGAATCACAATCCCATTGGCTTCTTGCTTGTTCTTGAATATCCATTTGGTCCCGATGACATTATGTTCCTCCGTTGGCCTTGGCACTAAATCCTAGACTTGGTTACGCTCGAAGTTGTTAAGTTCTTCATGCATGGCCATAAACCAATCCTCATCATCGAGTGCTTCTTGTACCTGTTGAGGTTCACAATACGAAACAAACGCGTGATGCTCACAATAATTCCAAATCTGTTGACGGGTGGATACTCTCAGCTTGTTCGCAATCTTGGCTGCTCGACGCTCCAAGAGTTCTTCATTGGATAACTGGGGAGCATCGACTTGTTTACTTTGCTTGCCCTTGCGTCTTGAGCCTCCCTTGGCACCGGCTGTTGGTGCTGCAGAAGGGAATTGTGAGACAGTATCCTGATCATCTTGACTTTCGACTTGAGCAGGTTCACTTGTTTGTTCTTGCATTTGTGGTTGCTCTTGATCTTGGTCTTGTGCTTCTACTTGGTCTGGATCTCGTGGTTGCACTTGATCTTGATCATGAGCAGGTTCGGAGCCTTGGGTGAGTGCTTGAATATCATGGGACACATCATCATTGTTGGGCAATTTTTCTTGACCTTGAGCTTGTTCATTTTGTTGAGAGTCTTCTCTTTGTTCATCGGAAGCGTGTGGGGCTTGTGGAGGTGATGGCTCCATTTGAGTAGAGCATTGTCCTTCTCCTTCGGCCACAAGGGGTTCCTCAATGGGGAGTATTTGACCAATCCCCATTCTTCTTATGGCTTGGGGAGGAATTTCATCACCTATATCACAAAGACCACTTTGCTCCACTTGGGAGCCATTATTTTCATCAAACTCCACGTTACACGTCTCCTCAATGAGTTCGGTGGACTTGTTGAGGACACGGTAAGCATGAGAGTTTGTAGCATAACCGACAAAGATGCCCTCATGTGCTCTAGAATCAAATTTAGCTAAACGTGCACCTTTCTTGAGAATGAATCACTTACAACTGAATACCCGGAAGTACTTGAGATTGGGTTTGTTTCCAGTTAGAATCTCATATGGAGTCTTGTTCAAGCCTTTGCGGATATAGAGCCGATTGGACGCATGACATGCTGTGTTGATGGCCTCTGCCCCAAAAGTTATATGGAGATTTGAATTCCGCCATCATTGTTCTTGCAACGTCTATCAAGGTCCGGTTCTTCCTTTCTGCCACGCCATTTTGTTGAGGGGTATATGCTGCTGAATATTGATGTTTTATTCCCTCATCACCTAGAAACTCATCCAAGGTGTAGTTCTTGAACTCGGTGTCGTTGTCACTTCTAATCATCAAGATCTTTGCTTCATGTTGACGTTGAGCTTCGCAAAGTTGATGACAGTTTGTTGAGTTTCACTCTTCTTTTTGAAGAAATATACCCAGGTGTATCTTGAGTAGTCGTCCACAATCACCAAGCAGTACTTTCTGCCTCCAAGACTATCAAATGATGGAAGGGCAAACAGATCCATATGGAGGAGCTCCGATGGCCTCTTAGTGTAGATGAGAGTCGTTGGATGATGAGCAGTTTCATGAATCTTTCCTTCAATGCACGCACTGCAAGCACGATCTTTAGCAAAACTCGCATTTGTTAGTCCACGAATATGGTCCCCTGTTAGAAGACTTTGCAAAGATCTCATATTGACATGAGCTAATTGGTGATGCCAAAGCCAGCCCACATCAACTTTAGCCATTAAACACGTCGCGGTCTTAGTGGGTCGCTTTGAGAAGTTCACCACATAAAGACCATTTTCGACATATCCAACATAGGCTACTTTAAGAGTCTTGCTCCACAGGAGGACCACAGTATCAAGATTAAAGAATGTGGAAAACCCATAATTGCAAGTTGACGAACCGAAAGTAAATTGTAGGCAAGTGACTCAACAAGCATGACCTTCTCAATAGATAACTCTTGAGAGACGACCACCTTACCAAATCCCAATACCTTTGACGAGGATGCATCGGCGAATTGGACATGGGTGGGCATAGATGGAGAAGGATGCACATCCACAACTAAGTCCTTGCTTCCGGTCATATGATTTGTTGCTCCACTATCGAGCAACCATGACACCCCACCGGAAGCAAACTCCTGCAATAGATCAAGGCTTGGTTTTAGGTACCCCATTTTTAATGGGTCCTTTCATGTTAGAGACAAGGGTCTTAGGAACCCAGATAGCCCATTCAATGTACTCATAGTAGGAACCAACAAATCTGGCATAAACATGCCCATCACTAGCACGACATAAGACATAAGAAGAATTGAGTTTGTCGGTTGTGTTGGTAGGAATGGTTTTTCCCTTCTTGATGTTTCCATCATCCACCTTGTTCCTGTTCACCTCCTGAGTCCCCTCACCCTCTTTGACAAAGATGTCCATGAGGGTTGGAGATCGTTTGTTCCTGTTCCTCCTTTTACCTTTTGACTTGGAGGTAAGTCCAAGTCCCTCCTTTCCTACAACACCTTTTTGAGTGCTCAAGAGGTCGTTCAGGCTCTTCTCACCTTGTATGGATGCCAAAAGGCCCTTCTCAAGTTTCTCCTTTAACTTGGCATTTTCCTCCACAATATGTACATGCTCACAACAGGGATTATTTGCACAAGCATTATCAATTAACACAAAGGGAGGACAAGTAGAGATCTCCTTGGTAAGCTTTGCTTGGAGTTGATCATGAGACTCTTTCATAGAGAAATGAACACCTTTCAAGACCTTGTGGGCCTTGTCAAGTGTGTCAAACTCCACTTTGAGTCTGTCATGGCCAACCCCAAGAGCATACTTCTCAGACTTAAGCATACGAGTAAGAACAATATCATGATCTAGTTTCTTTTGCATTTTAGCGCATTCATCGTTATATGACTCCTCAAGAGCCAAACGAAGAGTGCGCTCCTTTTCTAGAGCAATAGATAATTCAGCAATTTCATCGGCATAGTCACGACTGTGTCCCTGAAGCTCGGAGATGGTCTCCTCATGAGACTCAATGAGGTCATTGGCCTCACCCAGTTGATCCAAGAGAGCAACAAAGTGCTTCTTGGATTCTCCCTTAGTAGTGCATAGAAACTTGTCAAGATCATGCTCATTAAGTTCCCCAACATCACTATCATCAACACAATTTAACAATGAAGGAGCAGTAGTGATGTTGGTATTAATGATGGGGGTTACCTGATTGATACCTTTTGCCATGAGGCACTTGGTGATGTGGTTCTCGTTGGGGGCGTTGAAGAGAGACACCTTCTGGGGAGAGGTAGTGGCAATAGCAACAGTTGTCGTTGCCACCGTATCATCATCATCATCATCGGAAGGGTACTCTTCAAGGGCCATCATTCCTTTTGGGTGGGGTTTCTTCACAAAGTTGTTCTTGATTGGAAATGATTTGGTTTTGTCTTTGCGAATGAGCTTGCCCCCGTTGTCTTCCCTTTTCTCATAGGGACATTCGGCCACGAAGTGGCTCACATTACCACAGTTATAACATGTCCTCACTCGTTGCTTGGGTTTGAACCCACTCGAGTTGTTCTTGGTGAAGGTGGGTCTTGAGTTCCTCTTGTTGCCCCAGAATTGCCTTGACGCAAGAGCCATGTGCTCATGATAGACATACTTTGTGTCTTCAGGGAAGCTCTCCTCTTCCTCATCCTCTTCTTCTTCTTCAAACATTGCTTTTGCTTTTAACGCAAGGTTGGGTGAAGTTGTCTTTGAGCGAACACGAGCAAGTGCATTGTCAGCTGTTTTGTTCATGATTGACATTCCAATAAATTCATCCAACACCTCACTGGAAGACAAGGAGTGGAAGTCTGGTCGCTGACGAATGACAGATGACATGGCTTTGTTGAAAGGCATGATGGCTTTGAGAAACTTGCGCTTAACCCATGTATCATCCACATCCTTGCTCCCATGATCCTTGAGTGCCACAGCAATAGCAGTCACCCTCCGATAGAGATCACGAGGGTCCTCGTCTTCCTTTATCACAAACTCATCGGCCTTATCAAGTATCACTTCATAGTTGGATCGTTGAATGCTTGAGCTTCCCTTTTACAACACCATAATATGCTCCCAACAATCCTTGGCCAAAGTGAAGGGACGCAAGTGAGGAAGATCTTCAGGTGGCACTGCGGACTGGAGAATAAACAAAGCGGAGTGATTGTATTGATTGTCTGCATCTTCTCTTGGAGTGAGGTTGCTTGGATTATGGGGATAATATCCTTGCTCGATGATTCTCCACAAATTTGTTGAGTTGTGATTCAAATGAGACTTAATAGAAAATACCCAGTTAGCAAAGTCACCTTTCACAAGCTTAGGAGGAGGACCAACAGGGTTAAGACGCGGTGTGGGAACGGATCCTCCATAGACCATGGGGGTGGAACTGACGCATAGGTTCCAGTCCTATCCTTTTCGTGAGATGATGAAGGTCGCATACCTTTAGCCGCTTCCTTAGAGGAATTGGCCTCTGAATCGGTGATGGTGGGTTTAACCACTAACGCTGGTTCGGGTGGACTTTTAAATCCCTCTATCGACTCTTTAAGCATGGTCTTGACTTCGTTCGTCAAGGACGTCTTGAGGGCGGCCATAGCCGTATTCAAGTCGTCCCTTGTGACCAAAGTCAAGTCCATGGCCTCGGGTTGCCCATGGCTAATTCCCTCTTCGCCTTTCATACTCTTTGGGTGGTTAAGCCCTTAATAAAGAGACGTGGCTCTGATACCAATTGAAAGGATCGATATGGTTGACTAGAGGGGGGTGAATAGGCAACGACCACTTTTTAATTAATCTTAGCAAGTTAGGGTAAACAACATGCGGGTTCACAAATATAACAACAATGGGGTGAACCGTAATGAAGCTAACAACGAGAGCTACTAAGACAAGTAAGAGATAGACAACAACATAAGCATTCACAAAGTAAAGGTTAGAGATAATCACAAGTGGAACCAATGAAGACGAGGATGTGTTACCGAAGTTCCTTCCCTTTGACAGGAAGTACGTCTCCGTTGGAGCGGTGTGGAGGCACAATGCTCCCCAATAAGCCACTAAGGCCACCGTATTCTCCTCACGCCCTCGCACGATGCAAGGTACTGTGATTCCACTATAGGTGCCCTTGAAGGCGGCGACCGAACCTTTACAAACGAGGTTGGGGCAAACTCCACACAAAGCTTGGAGGCTCCCAACAAGACCACGAAGCTTCACCACAATGGAGTGTGGCTTCGAGGTGACCTCAACCGTCTAGGATGCTCAAACACCCAAGAGTAACAAGATCCGCAAGGGATTGGTGGGGGAATCAACTTTTCTCTTGGTGGAAGTGTAGATCTAGGCCTTCTCAACCAATCCCTAAAGAATCAACAAGTTTGATTGGCTAGGGTGAGAGATCGGGCACTTTTGAGCTTAGGGAGCAACAATGGAGCTTGGGAGGGTAAGAGATAAGGTTCCACAGCTAGAAGAACCCCTTATATAGTGGGGGGAATACAACCGTTTTCCCACTCACAACCCGTGCCTAGCGGTACTACCGCTGGATGCAGCGGTACTACCGCTGGCACTCCAGCGGTACTACCGCTGGCTGCAGCGGTACTACCGCTGGGCCCATGGTAGTGCATAAGCACTACCACCGCCAAGAAAGTCTTCGCAAAAAGGTCCGTCCAAGTACAACCGCTAGGAAGGCGGTACTAAGCTCCTCGAGCGGTACTACCGCTGACCAGGGGCGGTACTACCGCCAGCTAGCGGTACTACCGCTGGCTGCAGCGGTACTACCGCTAGCACTCTAGCGGTACTACCGCTGGGGCTAGCGGTACTACCGCCGAGGGACCATTTGCAAAGCAGAGAGAAACACAAAGGCGGGAGCCACTCCAAAGTTGCCGGCAAGAGGGAAAAGAGGTGAAGTGTCTGCGTGCAAGATTGATTCCACCCAAACCTTTCCACTACGGTTCCCTCTTAATAGTACAGCTTTCCTATGACTCAAATAAAGAGAATCTTAGAGTACACCGTGCTTCTGTTCCATGGAAGAGGGGGCGAGTCGTCTTGTGTCGTTGACGTGTGTTATCTGAAATCTTAACACACACGGTTAGTCCTTTGCGGTACTGTCATCAATCACCAAAATTACTTAGGCATAAACTATGCCCTAACAAAACTCTTCAATGTCAACAAGATTAAAGTTCTCTCTCACATGAGGAAAGAAATCTTCATTGGCTTTGATGTAATTCCAGTCGAGTATCTCATGTCACTAACTGCTGGAAATTTTGTCATACAGAACAATCTCATATAATTCTTGTTGTTCTCTTGTATGAAACATGGGATCAACTGCAGTTCTTCTCCTCACAACATAAGGATCAATAGCTCTTCACTTTCTCAGCCCTGCATCTCTTCTCTTCTTCATGTCTTCACCTATTGGATGAGCCTCATTGTGAAGTGGCAAATGAGGCCCTAACTTCATGAGAATAAGTGTATTCTCAACATCTTCCTTTGTAGCAAAGACTCTGGAAGCAGTCCCCATCTCTTTAGCAGCTGCAGGTATGTCCTTTGTAGTCCTCTTGGGAGCTACAAGATTCTTTGGAGATGAAGGCTTTGGAGAAGAAGGCTTCATAACATCTGCCATAAGTTTCTTTTTCTTCTTTGCAGGAGGGGCCTTAGCTGGTACTTCCTCTTCCTCTTCCTCAGAAGTAGCTGTTTCTGTTGGGTCTTCATACATGGAAGTTAGTCTACCAATGACATGAATGGTCATCTTCCTGACTCTCTTCACATGTGTCAAGGGTATGTGTCATCCCTTGCCTTGGACACTCTGAAGCTCTCATGTGAGAAGGTTTAGTGTACTCCTTCCTGACAGTTCTTTTGACAACAGGCTTCTCTTTCTTTTTTGGATAGCAGACTCAATAGGAACAAAGTTTGAATCTTCTTCATTAGAATTTAGCTTCCTCCTGGTCCTTATGGCAGTCTTGGGCAAGCTATTGGAGGTGGGGGTGCCTGGATCAGAAGGGGTCCTCACAGGACTAGTGCCTCAATCAGACTCAGCATGGGGCTCACTGAAATTGTTCTCACTGTCATTGGAACCTTACATCTTGCAAACCAAGCACACCAACAAATCAGTAGACAAGCAACCATGTGAAATAGATATAGAAGAGCAGAAGGGTTGAGCATCACAAAACAAAGAATTTTTCAAAATTTAAATTCAGAAACTTTGGGTATAATCTACTACAGAATGAATATCGATAGAACCGAGTTGGATTTTTGGATTCACCGAGACTGACCACTTAAATAAAATAGACTTGGGTAGTCTTTTCAGTGTAACCAGAAAGAATTACTCGGTCTCACCGAAGCGATTCTGAGAAACCCTAAATAAAAAACCGGTGGAACCGATTTTACCAACTTGGTGTCACCGAGATGCATGTCGCATGAGATTAGATCCAAAATTCTTTCATTCTCTAATCTATGGAGATTTCTTGTGGAATAGGAAGATTGCAAATTGTGGATTGTGGATGGGTTGACCTAATGCGCGTGAATCAGATAAAAGAGCACGAGGGTTCGGATTCATACCCTAATTTGGTAACAAACTCGCTACACGACGGCAATGGCAAGGATTCCGTCGGCGGTGGTGATTCCCAATGGCGAAGGCGCTCGGGGATGCAAAGGCGATGACCAAGGGGTCCTTGTGCGGCAACTTAGGGTTGGGGACATAACATTTGAGGATTAAATTTCGAAACATTGGGTCCGCCGGGATATATACCCATCATTGTCATTGTCACCAATACTAAGATTCCGGTGCCACCGAGTTCTGTTGTTGTCCGTTAACATGTAAACTCGGTGAAGCCGAGATGGTGGTATCGGTGGTACCGAGATTGAAAATCTAGAACGGCTTTGGGAATTTGGTGGAACCGAGATTGTCGGTTTGGTTACACCGAGATTCAAAAAGAGGTTTTGGAATACAACCTTTGTCGATACGGAACTTCGAGTGCTCCTTCACACAGAGGGGTCGAGAAGTGCTTGTTGAAGTTTTGTGATGAAGCATGAATAGAAATTGAGATGAGAAAGCATAGATAGATAGATAAGGGTCCTAGGCATTCTTGTCTATCCAATTGGCAAAAGATAAATCAAAAGCCAAATAGCAACAGTTGGATATCCTCGAATGAGAAAAGATATGCAGACCAACATGCTCACACAATAAGATGTCAAATGAAATCATGATGAACATGCAAAAACATCCTAGCATCTATCAAGCACTTTGGCAATGACGAATTCATCTATATATGAGTATATTGACTTGGGAGTCATGTAAGAATACTTGATCATAGGTCATACTCATCGTTTAGGCACAAGTGGGGTTACCACTTTTACATAAGGCATTAATGTGTTCGTATCTTTAAGAGATGCTTATACTCAAGATTTAGAGTGAAGCTCCCCCTTGATATGACATCCCCCCAAGAGGGACAAACTAACCTTGGGTTTTGTCATAGAAGACTTCAAGTAGGTGAAGTAGTGATGGATGCTCAATGTTGATGAAGATCATCTTGAGTTGGGAGCAATCCTTGTTGTTTCTTACTCTTCTCACCTACACGGGTTAGCCCCAAAGCTAAAGGAACAAACACAAAGATATCTATGGACATGGAGTGAAGTACATGGGAGGTGATGTCCAAAGATGCTTTAATTACCTTGTGACTTGCTCACCTTTGAGGGAGTGTGTGACTCGTTGAACCAATGCAGATGGTTGAGGTTGATTGCATATAGTTCTTGCCAAAATGAATGGGAGTGAAGTTCATTGGCGGAGTCACTCCTCAAGAGCTTTCTAGTTCTTCCTCTTGGGGACCCACATCACTTTGATGGGAATCCTTGGAGTTGTGGTAGCACTAGATGAGGTAGTACTAGAAGTGTCCTTGGG
Organism: Hordeum vulgare subsp. vulgare; assembly: GCF_904849725.1. Classification (NCBI taxonomy): domain Eukaryota; kingdom Viridiplantae; phylum Streptophyta; class Magnoliopsida; order Poales; family Poaceae; genus Hordeum; species Hordeum vulgare. The sequence goes on along the minus strand of NC_058520.1, from coordinate 396,074,309 downwards.
AACCCACTCAACCTTGGCGTTGGACTCTTCTTCAAATGACTCAATGTCCTCTTGAAGCTTTCCCTTGCCCTTGTGGTCTTGTGGTAGAAGGCCATCCTGTGAGCTTGTTCCCTTGGGAGGAGTAGGATCATACTTTTCCTCTTGAGGAACAAACTTGGGAATTGGATATGGACCTTCTTCCCAAACATCTCCATTGACATTGAAATAGCCAACACCTTGCCTTTGCCAATGTCCTCCTTGCTTGCGCACAGTTTCCTCAAATTGCTTACTTCCCGCAAGACTCTTGAAGACACTTCTCTCTATAATCCCTTTCAATAAATCGTTTTCTTGACCAAGTGTAACTTGGCTAAGAGAATCATTAGTGTAATCAAGATAGCTACTAGCAACAATATCATTTGCTTTAGCTTTAGCATTGTTGTTATTAGATGAAGAAACTTTCTTGCCTTTGTTACTAGTGTTCTTAGGTTTAACTTGTGGAACAAAAGTAGACAAGAGTAATCGTTTGGGTAGATAAGAGGAACTTTTCTTTCGAAGATCATCATTGATTGCTTTTAGGAACTCATGTTCTTGCTCTAAATTTAGCTACTCGAATCGTAGATTCTCATGAGTTCTTGCAAGCTATCTATGATCTTTTAGAGTAGTTTAATGAGCTAACTTAAGAGTGTTTAATTCTTTAGTTAGTCGTTCAGTCTCTCTCCTATCATCATTCGATTTCTCTTGACTAGCATGAAAATTAGCAAGTTCATTATCACTAGTCTTATCAAGGAGCAAGTCATTTTCTCCTAACAAGTCATCCTCATCACTATTAAAGTGAAAGTACTCCGGGTGTGATACCTTGGTGTCTTTTGCCATGAAGCAGTTTCCAATCCCTTCATTTTGTGAATCAAATATGTCGTAGGAGTTGGAGGAAACAAGCGCAATGTCGACAACACCTTCATCTTGACTATATTCAGAGTTGGAGTGATAGCTTCTCTCAGATTGGTTGTCAGACTTAGAGCCAGAAACCGATTCACCAACATGAGCTTGGTGTCTTCTTCTATTGCTACTCTTGGTGTATTTGTCCTTCTTATCTGATTCCTTGCTCTCCGAGAGTGTATTCATTCATAACGAAATTCTCTACTCCTTCTCTCTGTGCGAGGTGACTCATCTCTTGAGTTTCGTCTTCGAGGCGACTCTTATCTTCATTTGTAGGGAGTCGAGCACTCATTGGAGTAGTGTTCAGGCTTCCCACAGTTGTAGCAGTTTCGGTCATGACTAGACGAATGCTTCTCATCATTTCTTGAGCTTGAGCTTCTCTAATTGCCTCAACTCTTGTAGAACTTGTTGAATTTTCTGACCATCAGGCTTATCTCTTCATTGGTAACAAGATTCTCACTTGAAGTAGTGAGAGCATCGACTGAAGCTTTTTAAGCATCGCTTGACTTGTTGTGCAACTCATATTTGTCTTCGAGAGACATTTCATGAGCAACAATCCTTCCAGTGACTTTAGTAGGCTTGAGATCTTTGTAGTTGGGCATCATTTGGATTAATGTGCACATGGTGTCATATCTTCCATCCAAAGCTCTAAGTATCTTCTTGATGATGAAGTTGTCGGTCATCTCTTCGCTTCCTAAGCCGGCAATCTCATTTGTAATGAGAGCTATCCTAGAGTACATTTCAGCAACTCCTTCACCATCCTTCATCTTGAACTTGTCAAGCTGACTCTGAAGCACATCAAACTTATATTATATTATAGAATCGGTAGCTTCATGCATATCAATCAAAGTATCCCAAATTACCTTTGCATTCTCTAGGGAACTGATTTTGTTGAATTCTTTGGGGCATAGGCAGTTGAATATGATGTCGTAGGCTTGTGCATTGAATTGCAACATCTTCAATTCTTCCGCTGTTGCATCACGATCCGGTTCTCTACCTTCTCCGAAGAATTCACCTTCCACACCAACACAAACAAAAGCCCAAACAGCAGGATTATAACCAAGAATATGCATTTTCATTTTATGTTTCCAACTAACAAAATTGGTGCCATCGAAGTATGGAACTCTACGGTGATAACTGTCCTCACTAGACGCCATACTCTATTAGGTTGTGAAACCAATGCAATAGAGACCAAAGCTCTGATACCACTTGTAGGATCGGAAGTATGTCTAGAGGGGGTGCGATCAGAGTACTTGACAAGATAAAAACTTAGCTTTTTCCCAAATTTTAGTGTGGCTAGTTTTAGCAACTATGACTAGGCATGTAGACCCTACACATGCACATCTAAGAGTATAGCAGATAAAAATAAGACATACAAGTGAAAACTAAGGTAGGGTAGGGATATCAAATGCAAAAGGTTGACACGACAATTTTTGGCATGGTTCCAATCTGTGGCGCTATTGTACGTCCATGTTAGTGGAGACTTCAACACACTGAGGGTAACGACTGTGAGAGTCCATGGAGGGCTCCACCCACAAGGGGTCCACGAAGAAGCGGACTTGTCTATTCCACCATGGCTTCCATCCACACAAGACTAGCCTCACTCACGGTAGATTTTCACGAAGTAGGCGATCTCCTTGCCCTTACATACATCTTGGTTAAAATCCACACGAGAAGTAGGAGGCTCCCATGCGAAACTTAACCAATCTAGGAGGCACCACCATCCAAAAAGTAATAGATGTGGTAGAACGATGAACTCCTTGCTCTTGTGCTTCTAAAGATAGTCTTCTCAACACTCAATCACTCTCTCTCAGATTAGGCAGGGGTAGGAGAGATTGATCTTGTGGAAAGCAACTTGGGGAGGCTAAAAATCAAGGTTCAAATGGTTGGAATGGAATCTCTTGATCTCGACACATCACTAGGTGGTTCTCTCTCAGAAAAATGGATCTGGAAATAAAGTGTGTGTTCTAAGTGCTTCCTCTGCGAGTGAGAGGTAGGTGGAGGGGTATATATAGACATCCTCCAAAATCCAATCGTTACACCATAATTGACCAACTCGGTGACACTAAAGTTACAAACTCAGTGGTACCGAGTTGCTCAAATGGTAGCAACTTTGAATCTCGGTGGAACCGATATACACTACTCGGCAGAACCGAAAAGGTGACTAACGGTCAGATGACACTACTCGGTGACACCGATACTCAAACTTGGAAATTTCAATTTTGTGTACCGAGGCAATAGAAGGTTGGTCACCTAAACTAGGTAGCACCGATGCACATTCGGTTCCACCGAAAAGGTAGGGTTAGGCCGGGATTTGTCTAAGTCTAAAATTGGTATGGTCGAGTGATAAATGTTGGTAGCACTGATTCTGGATATTTGGCTTGGGAGAGATATATTTTGTGGAAGAGTGGCTGAGTATTTTGGGTGGCTAACTCTAAGCACTTGAGAAACCAATTCATCATAACACCTCATCCCCTTTTAATAGTATTGGCTTTTCTATGGACTCAAATGTGATTTCTCACAAAGTGCAAAATGAAGAGTCTTCTTGCTTGAAGCTTTAGCCTATCATATTCCATCCTTCATCAAAAGGAGTATCTCCACTTAATCCTATAGCCAAAGCATCTTTGAACTATTCTGAAATGTACTTGGATAAACTCATTAGTCCAATGATGCATATGTTGTGATTAATTACCAAAACCACCTTAGAGAGCAATTATGCTTTCACAAAATCATTTTGAAAAGTGACCCTATCTAGTTATGAACAAGTCATATGCCAAATTTGGCACATTTCCATTTCTGGACATACCCAGATCTAGACATTCCCTAATTGGAATACTTTTAGTTGAATTAATGAAAGCAACAAACATCACAAAAAAATAAAACCGAGGGGGGGCACTAGCAGTGACACAAGAGCCCCTCTGAGGATGACAAATGGGGCCATGACCTACTATCATACTCACTCATACATTGCACAAATCAAAAAAATAAAAGGAAGAAAAATAAAAGGTTATCATACTCACTCATACATTGCACAACTCACAAAAATAAAAGGCAAAAAAATAAAAGGGGCCCCGAAGTACTCGAACCCGAGACCCCCTCATGGTGCGTTTTGTCTGTAACCACTAGGCTACGGCTCATCGACTGATCCCATAGGGGGGTCCATTGGAAGTGACACACGATCCCCTGTGAGGATGACAAATGGGGCCACGACCCACTATCATACTCACTCATACATTGCACAACTCAGAAAAATAAAATCCAGAAAAATAAAAGGCTATCATACTCACTCATACATTGCACCACTCAGAAAAATAAAAAGGCAGAAAAATAAAAGGGATCCCAAAGGGGGGGTCCATTGGTAGTGACACAAGAGCCCCTGTGAGGATGACAAATGGGGCCACG